>NW_026087544.1:4438794-5742691 GCF_022539395.1 Myiozetetes cayanensis
ACCCCGCATAAAGACACAGCACCATCCCAAAAACCACCCAGCTGGAGGTGCTTTTCCACGAGGATCCTGCCCAGGCAGCCCACAAGGAGCTGGTGTCTGTAGGGGAGGTGGTTTGCAGGGGCCCAGCTGTGACGCCTCGTAAACAGCTGCGAAAAGCGAACAGAAAAGAGTCACTCAGAGCTCCTTGGCAGCACCCGGGGTTGTACAAAGGGGAAGTGTCTCACCTGCAGACTAGAAGTCTGTAACTTCTAGTAACAGTTGCAAAACTGTTACCTCACCGTGAGTTACGTGATACCCAGGAGAACCAGGTTAAGGGGTGGTTGCACACTTGAAATCTTTGTTTTTAATGCGTTTTAGGAAGCGGAGCTGGGTTGTCAGATACGCCCTGAAACTGCTTCTGGTTGGAAGTGGCACACACCAGTATTTACATATCGGGTTCACAGAGGCAGAAACGAAAATATATGTAGGATACTTACACTAGAGTTTGTTTCTTTTGGGTATTTTTCAAACTGCAGTGTGTTCAAAGGCACTGATCCTCTGGATTTCGCCAAATTTCTGGCTGAAGACATCTAGGAAAAGTGTTTAGAGGCAACTAAATGCCTTTTTTTTTCCCTCTTTGGTTGCTCTGTTAGTGGGATGACTTTCAGGATTTTGATGAATGTCACAGCAGAAGAGCCAGGAGGCATCTGATGGAGTTATTTCTGCAGGGGTTATAGGAAGCACGACTTTTGGATTAGGTGTTTCAGAGTGATATTCCTGAATTTCAAACATTTACTAAAGACAGAATGTGTTGGGAGCAACAAACATTTGCAGCACTGGCTGAAATTGTGGTTTTTGAGGCACCACGTTTCTCAAGTTTCCTTCCCTCTTATTTTCAGATCAAATACGTTCAAAACAGGAAGTTTGACTTGTACCTTTTATTTTGTAAGACTTTTCCCCACTTAGTCTTAGTTCAGACTGGTGGGATTTGTTGTTAAAATCTGAACTCTGTGATTCAGCATCCCTTGACTGATCGCAGCTCTTGTTTGAAGGTTATTTGCCATTTATAATGTTTAGTTTTTTTCCTCCCTTTCCCTCTCCTGGCAGCCATGGCAATGACAGGCCCCACGCCGTGCTCGTCCATGAGCAATCACACCAAGGAGCGAGTTACGATGACAAAGGTGACGTTAGAAAACTTCTACAGCAACCTCATCGCACAGCACGAGGAGAGAGAGATGAGGTAAAGATCTTCCTTGGTTCTTTTCCAGACTGGGTAAGGGCCTGAATTTATGTTAACTGCATTTAGCTTTCTTGAGCCAAAGCAAAAATCATAAAATCACAGGATGGTTTGGGTTGGAAGGGACCTTAAAGCTCATCTCGTTTCACTCTCCCTGCCATGGGCAGGGACACCTTCCACTAGCCCAGGTTGCTCCAATCCCTGTCCAACCTGGCCTTGGACACTTCCAGGGATGGGGCAGCCACAGCTTCTCTGGGCAACCTGTGCCAGGGCCTCCCCACCCTCACAGCCAGCAATTCTTTCCCAATATCCCATCTAACCCTGCCCTCTGGTAGTGGGAAGCCATTCCCCATTGTCCTGTCCCTCCATCCCTTGTCCAAGTCCCTCTCCAGCTCTCCTGGAGCCCCTTTAGGCCCTGCAAGGGGCTCTCAGGTCTCCCTGGAGCCTTCTCTTCTCCAGGTGAACCCCCCCAGCTCTCCCAGCCTGGCTCCAGAGCAGAGGGGCTCCAGCCCTTGGAGCATCTCCGTGGCCTCCTCTGGGCTCTCTCCAGCAGCTCTACATCCTTGTGCTGTTGTTTCCAGGGCTGGAGGCAGCACTGCAGGGGGGTCTCACCTCTGCCCTGCTGCCCACACTGTGGGATCAGCCCAGGGCACGGGGGGTTTCTGGGCTGGGTCATGTCCAGCCTCTCATCCACCAACACCCCCGAGTCCTTCTCCCCAGGGCTGCTCCCAGCCCATTATCCTGCCCAGCCTGTGTCTGTGCTGGGAGTGCCTTGATCCATCCATGTGCAGGACCTAAAGGAAGTCTTTTCAGGGACAAGGAGGGGTTGCTGTGAGGAGTCACTCAATGCTACCTGAACCTGTGGCACCTCTTCAAATCCATCAATCCAGCGTAAAATGGGATTGGACTGAGCTGTGTGACTTTCCTTTTTGGCTGGAACCTTCCAATTTGCTGAATACCCTCAAGCTGCAGCACTGGGACTTCTGCTGTTCTCCCACCTTGCCATGGAGTCTGTAATCAGAACTTGGAAAGCGGTTCAGCGTTGGTTCCCTTTTGGCCTTGCTGCCAAAGCCATAACGAGCTCCCAGAGCAAGGAGTGCCAGCTCACTACAGGAGCTGCAGAAATGAGGCAGCAGTTTGGAAATAAATCCTAACTTGCAGAGATATTTCCTTCAGAGTTGCAGATTAGGAGAGATTGAGGTCTAATTCAGACAGAAAATATCACTGATTTAATTCCCTTCTTTCTCTTTGCACAGCTCTTGCTTTTTAAATTTAATTATTTATTATGAGCACTATTGTCTACTCCCCAAAATCTCAATTTTTTTTTTTTTCCTGTCTGGGATCAAGACTTTGTCTGAACAAACAGACTGGACTTTATAAGTTACATGTTTTTTGTAACAACAGATGTGTCTGTGGTTGTGCAATTTGGAGTTTAAATGGTGTTGACACTGTACCCTGAAGTGCAGATTGGGCCTAGTAAGGATATTTGGGGGAATTCTGACCTGAGCTGTTTAATTCTGTGTACTGCACAGGCTTTTGCTACTGGAGTCACTGGTTTGAGTGTGGACTGGGAGGACTGGACAGGGCTCAGTGGGTTCCTAAACGAGGGCAAAGCGGTTGAAATGTGCCCGATGGTGAAATGATAACCCCAAATTTTATCGCTTTGCAGCAGCTGCACAGGGCCCCAGGAGACAGGAAGAGGATCTTGTGAAGGATGACTTGCAGAAAGAGAAGGAATTTTTTGGTGCATTTGTAATGTTAGACAATAAACCCCCCCAAACCATCAATCCCAGTTCAGCCAGCTGTAAATGTGGTCGGCATTGGGGAAAAATTCCCAGAGGATAATCACTGCAAGTGTCCCCTGAAGCCATTCCCCTTCTGAAGTCTTGCTTCCTTCTTTCTTTTCTCCCAAATGACCCTTGTGGACTAAGGCTGTAAATATTTCTGAGAACATGTACAGACACGTTTCCTCTTCCTAAATGTTTGGAGTATCTCAGGTCTCAGGAAGTCTAAAGTGACTTTTCTCCTCTCACACATGATGACTTTGAGATGCAGAGAAATTTTAAATGTGTTTAAAGAGCCAGTTCTCCCCAAAATAGGTGAGACTTTGGTGTTTATTTGTTATGGCTCTGCCCTGAAGTGACTTGCTCAGCTGTCAGAACGAGACAAGAATTGAACCCAGATCTCCTCAGTCTGGGTTTGTGTACAACAAAAATGTACAGTTGAATAACATATGAAACTCAAGGCAGGTTTGGATTATTAAAATTACAGAGGACGAGGCTGGAATTTTAAATTTGGATAGTAGATGCTTCTAAATTGATCTTCTGAGTCTCCCTTGTACATAATACACTTATTTGCTGGCACAGTCTGTGCCATGCTGGTGGATCTGTGCATGTGATTAAGAAACAACATTAATGATTCAACCTTTATTTTTCTAATTTTGATTAAGAAAACAAGGTTAATGATTCAGCCTTTATTTTTCTAATTTCTCTCTGCTCTAGACAAAAGAAACTAGAACAAATGATGGAAGAAGAAGGCTTAAAAGATGAAGAGGTAATGAATATGAAAAAATTATCGTAATGCTTAAATACAGGTATTTTCTAAATGGAGATCTGAGATCTTTCCTTGAAGTTGCTGTGATCCCCTGTGGAACCCACCTGCAGAATTCTCACTGGGGTTTCTTTAATTCTAGAAAAGGATCAGGAGATCAGCCCATGCACAAAAGGAAACAGAATTTCTTCGCCTGAAGAGAACAAGGCTTGGACTGGAGGACTTTGAGTCTTTAAAAGTAATAGGCAGAGGAGCATTTGGAGAGGTGAGTCCAGCAAAAAAATGTGGTTTTAAACTGGCTCTGGTGTCTGTTAAAGGCTTGCTTAGTTCATACAAGCAGAAGGTAAATGCTGTAGCAACCACAGATGGATTTTTAGCTGAACAGCCAGGTGCATCTTTTTAGCCAATAAATGCCAGTTTAAAACATAAAGGAACCCGAATGGCGTCGAACAAGACTTGGTGGGCAGGTTTGGAGAGGGTTTTAGTGCTGGATTTGACTGCAGTCCTTGTGTGCTCCCCAGGTGAGGCTGGTGCAGAAGAAGGACACGGGGCACGTCTATGCCATGAAAATCCTGCGCAAGGCCGATATGCTGGAAAAAGAGCAGGTAAATCCCCCCTTGGGCAGCACTGAATGACTCCAGGAGGTCACTGGGATGTGCACAGGAGGAACAGGCAACTCTGGTTTAAGTTTAGCAGCTACAAAATTGTGGGCTTTCCCCCCTCCTTTTTTGTGCAGGAAATAAGTCAGAAAAACCTCTGAATTCCTAAGGGTTCGTCTTCTTTAACACAAACTCATGCAAATGATTCAGTGTAGACTTCAAAATCAGTGTTTTCTTGCATTTCTGATTTATGGGATCAGATACAACTGCTGGAATTCAGGCCAGAGAGACATCAAGTAGCAGCATTTAACATTTTTAAGGCTTTCTTTCAGTACTTCTGGGGATAAAATGATCTCAGAACAGTCTCTTCTTGTTCAGCACTGGGGTGAAGCTCTTGAGTTTTCAAAAAGAGATCTGATGGTTAGATGTTTTTGTAAAGAACTGCGATATTTTGGGGTGCATGATTTATATAATATAGGGGTTTAATAGGTTTATATTGTGGGTATAAAACCTATCTACATAATTAACCATATATTGAAATTCTGATGGTGTTTCTGCCCTTGTGCAGAGGTTTTGACTGTTGGCTGCTCAGTATTTGATGCTTTCCAACATAGTATTTGAATTAGCTGTGCAATAAATGCATCCAATAAAACTAACCCAGGGCATGTGTGCGTGTCCAGGTTGGCCACATCCGTGCAGAGCGGGACATCCTGGTGGAGGCCGACAGCCTGTGGGTCGTGAAGATGTTCTACAGCTTCCAGGACAAGCTCAACCTCTACCTGATCATGGAGTTCCTGCCTGGAGGTAACTGGAACCCAAAGGCTGCTTTCCTGCTGTTTGGGCATTTGCTGATTTCTCAATCACAAGTGTAGTCTGAGATTAGGGTGTGTGTGGGTACCCTGGGCTTGTACATCTGGGAGGGGGAAATCTTTGTGGAGGTTTTTCTGCTTTTTGGGGTACTGAGATGTTTGGGGCAAGCTGGAGGTTTCCTGCTTGGGTTTGAGCTGCAGGTGTTTCAACTTGTCCTGAATATTTTTCTGTTTCCTCCCCTGGCTGTGAGTAGAACCCCCACATAACTAGGTTTGGATTCTCTAACCTGTTGTTTTTAACTGAGTGCAGCAGAAATAGCTCTTTTTTCCTATTAATGCCTTACAGGGTCCCAATTCTTTCCTCATAATGACCTGGACTGACCATGTGGACTGATAAAATCCCAAATCTGGTTTTCCTTATTGAAAATTGAAAGTGGTGGTGGGACAGTGGTACCTGGAGGCTGCAGGGAGAGAAGTTCCAGGGGGAACTGGACAGAAGGTCCCAGTTCTTTCCTCATAACAACCTGGACTGGGACATGAACTGTTAATTTAATGTCTTAAATCAGTGAGAGTGGAGCCCGTGTGTTCACCTCTGGGGGGTTTCCAGGTGACATGATGACACTGTTGATGAAGAAAGACACTCTGACAGAGGAGGAGACACAGTTCTACATCGCTGAGACCGTGCTTGCCATTGACTCCATCCATCAGCTGGGCTTCATCCATCGGGATATAAAACCAGACAACCTCCTCCTGGACAGCAAGGTATGGACTGGCCACTGGTGGGGAGGATAAACAGGCCTTGTGATTTTTAACATTGACCTGAACTAGTGCTGAGGGTTGTGAAAGAAGATGGTGCCTCTTTTTTTAGCCCTGCTCCTTCCAGTTTTTGAGGTGTAGCTGCCATAATCCTGGGAAAAACCCAAACCAGGGGAGGCCTCCCTTCCACCCCAGCTGTGCTCAGACCTCGAGCTCTCTGACAGCTGTTTGAGCTATTTTTGGCTGTTTCAGCTGGAGTTTCAGTTCTCCCCTCGTAGCCAAAGCTGTTTCCTTTTGCTCTCACATCTGTTACGCTCCCACTTGCCAGCATGGGGGTAGATGGTTCTACCAAACATGAAGGATGTGGCTGTTCCAGACTGAGGATGGAGGTGGGATCTCCCTCAGGATCAGGATCTATTCCTGAGGGCTGGTCAGGCTACCTGGTTATTGCAGGCAGTTTGCAGAAAGCCTCATTGTTTCAGTATCCTCCCGTTGCTCACTCCAGAAATACCTGCAGCTGCATCTGGAGATGTTTCCTTTCACTCTGAAGTGATCAGGAGCTACAGGAGCAGAGGTTTCTGAAGGGCTTTCTTTGTGGAATAGTGATGAAAGTATCAATAGCTGCATTCCATGCACACATCCAGTGTTAGGCTAAAACAAGGAATGCAAAGGACATGGAGGAGCTGGAGCGTGTCCAGGGAAGGGAGCAGAGCTGGGGAAGGGGCTGGAGCACCAGGAGCTGCTGAGGAAGCTGGGGGGGCTCAGCCTGGAGAAAAGGAGGTTTAGGGGGAACCTTCTCACTCTCTACAGCTCCTGAAAGGAGGTTGTGGCCAGGTAGGGGTTGGACTCTGCTCCCAGGGAACAAGGGACATGACAAGAGGAAATGGCCTCAAGCTGTGCCAGGGGAGGTTTAGGTTGGATATTAGAAAAGATTGTTTCCTGGAAAGCGTGATCAGACACTGGAATAAGTTGCCCAGGGAAGTGGTGGAGTCACAGTCTCTGGAAGTGTTCAAGAGCCATCTGCATGTGGCACCTGGGGACACAGTTTAGGGGGATGAAGATGGGGCTGGGCTCTCTTCCCACCTTGCTGATTCTGTGATTTGCTCTGATAATGTCTTGTGTCGGTTCTGTCTTTGGTTGGTTTGTTCGTTTCCAGGGCCACGTGAAACTCTCAGACTTTGGTCTGTGTACTGGACTGAAGAAAGCCCACAGGACAGAATTTTATAGAAACTTGAACCACAGTCTTCCCAGTGACTTCAGTAAGTTCTTTGGCTCCAAAGGGTATCTGGGTGGTTGTTCCCAGTGCCTGGCATAACTCACTTTAGTGTGAGGGTAGAAGGCTGCAGTGGGAGGTCTAATAATCAAATTACATCTTGAGGTGTAATTTTGACTTTTTTTGTAAAATAAAAATAGTTTCAGTTACTTTAATGTACAAACCCACCTTCACTTCCAGAAGTTTGTCTCTGAAACAGACTCTGCTGTAGCCCTTTGCATGTGTAACAAACCTGGCATGGAAGGATGGTGGCTGCATCTAAAGTGTTATTTAAATTAATAAGCAAGGACAGGCTCTTTGAATATTCAGGAATTTTCTCATGGGGAATCACTTGGATCATGGATTTAAATAAACCCTGAAAGTGTAACAGTTTGGGGGTAAAAATGTGTATTGGGTGACTGTTAGGACTCAGTCACAGATAGTGAATCTCCTTTAGCTTTTCAGAACATGAATTCCAAAAGGAAAGCAGAGACTTGGAAGAGGAATCGACGGCAGTTGGTAAGTAGGTCTCACCTGGCTGGAAATGTTCCTGCTCAGGTGTTGCATCCAAATGGCACATGGATGCACATGGAAGGGGTTAATGCATTCCAGAGCTCTGAACAATCCATAAAGGAAGGGATTGCTTCATTTTTCTTTGAAAAAAAAGAGGAATGACTCTAATTTGTCCTTCACCCATCTGCTGAACAGCTGGTGACACGTGTGCCTGAGATGGCACTGCCAGAATTATTTGCATGGATATCTGATGGTTCCCAGCCAACACTAAAGGTTCTTGCCCTCCAATCTAACCAAGGGCTGCTGACCCATTCCAAGGTGTATCTGGACAGTGGTACCTTTCCCCACAATCCTGATGGTATTTTAAGGCACCTGCACATGAACATGCTGATTTTGTCTCTATATATCATGACATAAAGGCTTTACCCAGCTTTGCTAAAGGATCTCAGAGACAATCTGGTGTCTTCCTTAAAATAACCAGTGTTGTGTAAGTCCCCACTTCCATGGCAGGCAGTTTTCCTTAAAGATGCATGACTGATGGTGTTTGTTCCAGGCTTTTTCTACTGTGGGAACTCCAGATTACATTGCTCCTGAAGTTTTCATGCAGACTGGGTACAACAAGCTTTGTGACTGGTGGTCCCTGGGGGTCATCATGTACGAGATGTTGATCGGTAAGGAAGGGGCAGTGCAGGGGTTCTAAACAGGGGTTGTGGTGTGGGATACCTGTATTTCATGGAATCATGGAATTCCAGACTGGTTTGGGCTGGGAGAGACCTTAAAGCTCCTCCAGTCCCATTCCCTGCCATGGGTAGGGACACTTTCCACCAGTCCAGGTTGCTCCAAGCCCCATCCAACCTGGCCTTGGACACTTGCAGGGATTGGGCAGCCACAGCTGCTCTGGGCAACCTGTTTATGTGCTCAGAGCATCCCTGGTCAGTGAGGTGTGCTCTGACCAGCACATTGTAGACTTCAGGAACTGGTTTTGCTTTATCCCAGAGGGTGTTTTTCTTTCTGGTCAGGTTACCCACCGTTCTGTTCCGAGACTCCTCAAGAGACGTACAAGAAAGTGATGAACTGGAAAGAGACCCTGACGTTCCCTCCAGAAGTTCCAATCTCTGATAAAGCAAAGGATCTTATTTTAAGGTGCCAGCCACATGGGTTGCCAGTTAATATAGCACTGATTTTCTTGTCTTGCTGTGTTCTGTGCCTCTCATGGCTTGTTTCTCTTGGAAAAACCCTCATGGCACAAACTGCTGTGCACACGCATCAAATGCTGAACTCCCTCGTCAAATACTTTTGTCTCTCAGGTCATTTAGTTGTTCCCTGACTGCTCTGGCAAAATGTTTCTGCTCCTTATTTTCCCTGCAAGCTTCTCATGGAAGCAACTTTAATCCTTTTACCAGAGCTGGCTTCTTACAACAGGAATGATTTTGCCGTTGGATGCACTGGAGCATACAAATGTATCCCACTGTATTTCCAATCATTATCTATTCTCAGGACAGAAATATAAAGGCCTACATTTTTAGGCTTTATATGTTCTCCTGCTCTATCCTGGTCCTGAAATAGAAAGGCCACGTTATCCTGTTGTGAGGGAATGGCACATCTGAACTGTGGCATTGGACACCACATTTCTGAACATAACTTTGTGTGTTGGTTTTTTGCTGTGGGAGTTCTTAGCCTGCTCCATTTATATGTTAAGAAACTGTATCATTATCAGTCCAGAAAGCTGTTCCATTTCTGGATGGAATGCTTTCGTTTTCATTCTCCCTTCATTTTCATTCTTCCTTCCATCCCAGATTTTGCTGTGAATGGGAGCACAGAATTGGTGCATCTGGTGTGGAGGAAATAAAGAGTAACCCGTTCTTTGAAGGGGTTGATTGGGAGCACATCAGGTAAGATGCTTTGCAGAAAAGGAAGCTGCTCTTCTCTAGGGACTGTCCAGGCTGGTCCTGTTCAGCAGCAGGGAGCAGCTGAGTGGAATTTATCATATCCAGGTGTGGGTGAAAGTAGTTTGTTCCCTACCTCTGAAGCTTGCTGAGGTTTAGGCACCTTTAGTCTTGATTCTGTTAAGAAAGGGAAAGTGGCTGAATCCTGCTTTGCCTTTGAAATCTTAATGCTCCATCTGCTCTTCTTGGCAGAGAGAGACCTGCTGCGATTTCCATAGAAATTAAAAGCATTGATGATACCTCAAACTTTGATGAATTTCCAGAATCTGATATCCTTAAACCAACAGGTAAATGATTGATTGATTCTGCATGTGAACAATCCTTCCTCTTCTCCAGTCAAATCATCTTTCCTGTTAATCAGAGAAGGGATCTTACTAGGTGCTAATTTTTTGTTTAATCATGACCACATAAGGCTTGGTGGCCTTGTGGTGCAGGGTGTGCAAGCTGGAATTTGGGGTTCCAGGAGATGCAGGATGGAAATGATGGGGGAATTGCCTGAGAAAGGGCATCTCTGAGGCAGCAGAGCTCCCAGCAAGCTCTCAGCAGGACCTTGTTACTGGGTGATCCCTGCTGGCACAGCTGGCACTTGGAGTAGTGGGTAGGGAAGGGTGGGACAAGAGGGGATGTTTTAGGTGTAGATTTCTAAAGGATCACAGCATAGTCACACATTTGCTCCACGAGTTTAAACACAGAATCCCAGAATGGTTTGGGTTGGAAGGGACCTTAAAGCTCATCCTTAAAGTTCCACCCCCTGCCATGGGCAGGGACACCTTCCACTAGCCCAGGTTCCTCCAAGCCCCATCCACCCTGGCCTTGGACACTCCCAGGGCATCCACCACCTCTCTGGGCAACCTGTGCAAGTGTTTCCCAGCCCACCCTGTAAAAAATTTGTCTGAATCTACGCTCTTTTAGCTTAAAATCATTGTGCCATGTCCTGTGTTCCAGCAGTTCTTGGCCTTGAAGCACAAAGCTGAATCCTGGGTTTATGATATTTTTTTCCTGCCCTAATCCACATGCAGTGTTTTGTAGGAAAACAAACTTGGCAGTCTCCAAAGGATAATTTTACTTCTTCTGTGTCTTCCCAGTGGCAACAAGCAACCACCCAGAGACCGACTACAAGAACAAAGACTGGGTTTTTATCAATTACACCTACAAGCGTTTCGAGGGCCTGACGGCCCGAGGAGCAATCCCATCCTACATGAAAGGAGGGAAGTGACACCAGCTTTACCTGGGACTTCTGAGCCATGGAATTCTGTTGCTGTACTTTGGGTTTATACCCATAAAAGAACTTTTTTTGGTTTTTTTTTTAAAGAAAACTCGAGGGCTGTCAACTCTTGGAGAAGACTTCAGGACCCTTGTTTTGTTACACACCTGGTTGTTACCAAGGATTTTTTTGTTTTTTTTTTTCCTGCACCATTGAAAAATTCCACAACATGTTTGCATCATCTCTGCTGCCAGCACCTTTGGCTGCTTCAGGAGCAAGAGTTTTTTCCTTTTTTGAATCCTTTGCCAGATTGTACAGTCCCTTGGGGGATGGGAGCCTTCCCTTTGGCATTGCAAAGCACGGGATTCTCTAGGATGGTTTGCCAGTCCTGCATTAAGTGACAAACTCGCTCTGCCAATTCTGCCAGCACTGTTTGCCCAGTGGCTGAGGAACTCCAGTAACAAAGCAATAATTAAAGCTTGAGACAGACAACTCTCCAGGAAACTGTGGAGCAGAAGGACACAACTCGGATCGCCTTAACCTTAGTTTGTAGTGCTGTTTTTATAATGCTCCTTGGAAGCCTCTCTATAGCATCTCTCAGCTCTGTCACAGTGGCCTCCAGTCCTGGTGCACTTTACTTTTGGTACTAAGTGACCCTCAAGCCATTTAATACTTTTTCTAAATTTAAAAAAAAAAAATTGTGCAACACTTTTCCTTCCCCGGATAGAGGAGAAATGGGCCATTTCCTGCTCCCAGCGCCGAGTCTTTGGTTACTGTGTGACAGGGTGGATCTGTAACAGCACAGATAATAAACTACAGCTGCTCACACTGTGCATCTGGAATTAGAGCAGAGAGGGAGGGAAGTTCCTTGAACCTGATCCTGGCTGGGTAAGTTGTGCAGAGCTGGCTCAGCCCGAGGCTCCCTTGGCTGGCTGGTGCCATCTCTTGGCCGTCCCTGAGCTCTGCTGCATCTCCACTGGCTTAAAGACAAAAGAACATCTTCTGTGGCCTTTTTGCTCTTGGTTTTGAGCAGAACAGGACCAGAATGTTGCTGATGGAGGCCTGCCTAGTGTTTCCTTACAGAGCTGCTCCCGCTGTCCTGGCTGAACCATCTGTCCCTGGAGTCTTCCACCGACTGGGGTCACTTTTGGGGCAGTGGAACCCACCGTGCCCACTCTTAGATTATTGCCTACTGTAACTTGTAAAAGTTCTGATCAGGTTCTCTCCAGGAGAGCCCCAAAGTGCCTTTCCTTGCCCAAGCCTCTCTGGCAAAGTGACACCATTTAGGGAGGGAGGGTCCTGCCTCAGTTGAGCTTTTCCCAATTCCTTTTTCTGTTTGTAGTTAACTCTGCACTTCCAGGGGCAGGTGGCATTAACCCTTTGGGCCTGCCTGGTTCCAGTCTCTCATTTGCCATCAGACTGATAAAAATGACAGCTTTCTGAGGTTTCCAAAAGCGTGTCTCAGTTGGAATTGTCTTGGATTCCTGCAGACTTCTATTGGTGCTGAACAACTCCAGAGTACAGACAAGACAAAGCTCGAGTGATGCTTCACAGGAACAAAGAAAAAAAAAAAGGCTTCCAGGGCTGTTTAGTCCTGAATTTCTTGATTAGGAAATGAAACAAAATGGGTTTGTAGTGGAACTTCTTTTTAATAGGTGCTTTTAGGGAATTTTTACCTACATGTCTTTGGAGTGCCATCCTGAAGGACTGAGGGGGGATTGCCAGTACTGTACATAACTCACGTCCTCTCCCTCACCACCCCCTGTGCTTTTTGTACCTGCCCCACGACTTCAATGACTTGCCATAAGCAGTTTTTAGGTACCAGTTGGATCCTACCGAGCTGAAATGCAAAATAGCCTTAATTAGAAGTGATCCCAGGATCACTGTAGCCAGCAGGGCTCACTTGGATGAATAAGGGCTAACAGAAGGAATGACTTATAGGATCAGGCTTTTACCAACTCGTCCCTAAAATCACCTTCTGCTCCCTTTGTACTTTGTGTGAAGGGCTGATACCAACTCCTCCTGCAGTTTCTTCCAGCCATTTGAAAATGTTGCCTTACAAACCATTGGAAATAATATAAAACCGTTGTTTTGTTTTTTTTTTTTTTTCCCAATTCCTAACTACTTGGTTACTGCCTTAAAAAAAATGAAATAAAACAAAAATCAGAATCCTTTCAAGCTGCCGTGGATTAGCAACAAATGATTTTGAGATAGTAGCTGCATTCGTAGCCCTTTACTGAAAGGGACCAGCATTTTTATTTATAAATACCAAAGAAGCCAAACCATTATAAGTTGTGATGACTTGCTGTGAAAAAACCCAACTCTCTAGTACTGTGTATTGTGCATTTTTAGTGCTGTGTTTGAAGTGTGACCCCTCAGGTCACGGAGCTCAAGGTGGTTTCTCAAAGGCATGAGGAGCAGTTGGGTACCTCATTCCTGTTGTCTTCCAGCAGAAGTTGGATGTCCTTGAATCCAGTCCTCTTGGACACACCTGCATTGGTAGCTTCTGTATCCCAGGTGCTTCCTATGCCAGGTTTTTCACCAACATTAGGGAAAAAAAGTGTGTCCTACAGTGTCTCCTTCCCAGGATCCATAATTCTCTGCTAACTAAGGATTTTGGATGCCTGTTCCATCTTCCATGGTAGCCAAACATTTTCCTTACTGCTTGTGTTTTGAGGTTGTTTGTATCTTTAGCTCTTTTTTATTAACCTGCAGTTGCTGGACTTGTAGGAGTTAATTCCAGTCTGAATTTCCAATGGATCTGAACACCTTGTGCTGCCAGTTCATCTCTGTATCATGCCTAGCACAAAGCTGCACTCTTTCTTATCACTGTGCCCTGACTCTGCCTTAACCTCTTCAGCTGAGAAAGCATTTTGTAAATATTTAAAAGCTGTTCCAAAATTGCACTGTAAAATTTGGCAGGTGTAGTCAACTTTTTATGGAGACAGATCTCTCCTTGTGTCGTGTAAATAAAATCCACACTTCAGTAGACACGCTGTTGCTGGCATGTTGTGTTTTACCAGCTGGAATTGTGGAATCCCAGACTGGTTTGGGCTGGGAGGAGACCTCAGAGATCCAGTCCCACCCTCTGCCATGGGCAGAGACACCTCCCACTACTCCTGAGGCCACAGGTACTTGATGAAGCAGGAAACAAAACCTTCTATCCCCCTATCCCCAGCCTGTTCTTCTACTCCACAGTTAAAACAGGTTTTAAAAGAGCCACACAAGCCACATATAATTTATCTTTTAATACAGAAACCATACATCTGGAGTTCATACACAGCACGGGGAACACTTCAGTACATCTAGAATAAGACAAGAGTTGACCTTGTACCTGAAGTAGGTGACCATGAGAGGAGGAAAAGCAAACACTTTGTCAGTTTTATTCAGTGTTCCAATGGAATTCAATTTACTAACAAAAATTAAAATCCAGAATTCACCTTGAATTACTCGGGAAAGCCAATAAACTACACTGGGTGAGTGGTAAAAAGTGCATGGCAATCATGGGGGCTGGATATCCCCATCCCATGCTGAAGGTCCAGCTGGTTCCACAGGGAACCACAAGCTCCTACAGGCAGTGACAGTCCTGAACCTGTGGCCACTATTTCTGACAAACTGGCTGAATCCTTCAAGAGGCTGAGCTGACCCTTGGGCTCAGGGACACACAGGGTGGGATTTGGTTTGGCTGGCCATGGGACTTTGCTGTCAGATCCCCAAAGGTGCCATGGAGGTTCAATTCTCAGCACCTGATGCCTTGAGAGAGTCCTGAAGAGGAGCTTTCAACAAACACACCCTTCAGTCCTTAGAGCAGAACATGTGTAAGCTCCTAATTCCAACTCAGCTGGGCAATGCCAATACTCAAATAATTAAAACTGACACTGAGGTAAAAATAAATACACACTGAAAAACAATAATCACAGGGCCTGGGGGCAACCTCCATCCCTGCTGGGCACACCCAGGCTCACCAGTGCTGCTGCCTGTCCTGAGGGAACGGGTTTGGTCTGGCCCCTGGTGGGAGGTTAATGGTCCATAAGTCTTCCTTTCTCTACTACAAAAATAGAAATTCATCTGGAGCAACAGAGGGAGTGACTGCACAACCCCCCCAGCCCTGTGCAGGCACCGAAGGACACTTCTTGTACTGACCCAACGACACGGAGGGAGGAGTTTTCAAAAATACTCAGGTGGAACTTGGGCATCTGAAAACCCTGGGACCTGAAATCTTCTCATAGGCACTTTTAAAAAGAAGAGATCTATTTCCTGCACTTGGAAAAAAAATTAAGAACAGGAACCTGTATTCACATAAATGGGAACTGAAGTATCAGCCATAGGTGTCTTGGCAGATTTGTTACTTGTAACTACAAATTTTTGCCTGATCTTGTTCATGTCACATTGAAAACCACAACCATCCCCAGCAGCAAACAGCAGCAATCTTCACTGGTCAACAAATGCTCCATGCACTTGGCAGTCAGAGGGAGAATAAGACAAATTCCCTTGATGATGCAGTCCTGATAATAAAGGATTAAACTTTCCAGGGGTAGACTAATACTGACCTCCACTTTGCCAAGTCTGACCAGGTAACTCAAGTGCCCAAATGGTCCAGGTTTCAAGAGCAGCTCTGACCTGAACAACCCTGCAAGCAGCCCTGTCCCTCTCTTTCTTCTTGAATACTTTCAGCTTTTCTTTGCAGCAGCACCACGCTCAGATACTCCAGTTCTGGAGTATTTAAACTCCCCCCCAGCCAGAAGGGATGGCTTTGTGAGGCTGCCTTGTTCTGAGTGCCCTCAGCTCAGCTGGGGCAGAGCTCAACTCCCCACGTGCTCATCAGTGGTTAAGCCAGCCTAGAGGGAAGTCCTACAGGTTATTCCTATAGAAAATTCCTACAGGAAACTCCTGCTGCAGGAACAAGACCAGCAAGCTCCAATCTATCTGTGCTAAACCAGCCTGGAGTGTGTCTGTTCTCACAGGGACAGCTTTGCTGGCTCTGCACTCAAAATTCCCAGAGCCTTACACAGACCAGGACACTACACCCAGAGCAGCAAAGGAGTTGTTCCCAGGGATGTGTATTTTTCTCTCCTGAGGGCTGGCTTACTGGTGGTATTTCTTACCTGCCTGACAACAAAATAATCCACTCAGTTCCAACCTGGTCTTTTAAAGCTGCAGCAGCAGAGCGTTCCTTGGAGAGTCTCCAGGAATTCTGATCAACTCAAGTGGATGAGACCAAGGATTTTACTCAGGTATTGTTTGTACTGGGAGCTCCTCCACTGGCTTTTGTCTCAGAAGGGGGATGAAGGAGACAACTGAAAGTCTGTAGCATGCACAGTCACCTCTAGAAAGCTTCACATCTATATGGCTACTAAACAGATTTACTTGGTTGGTAAAACATCAGCTACAGTCTCTCTTTTGGGTTTTCCTTCAGCACCATCTACTTGTTTTACAGAACTTAAGAGAACACATCCCTAAAAACAATGATTCCATCTCATGGAGAAGTAAATATGGGAAATTCCTGTGAGCAGGCATATGCTTCCTATGGACCTGGTTCATCCTAGGACAGTACAGCATGCTGGATCCAGTGCAAACAGATTCCTCCACGCTCAGGATTTTGCTGTCACGACTGTGCTACATTTCTGCTGGTTGATGTGAAAGAGCATCATCTGTCCTGCTTTGATGTTCTGCTCCTCTGCAACTGATTCCCACAAAAGCAAAGCTAAGTGCCTAATGGTAAAGGAAAGCTTTGTCTCTTGACAGGCCCAGAATTTCCTCTCATGTCAAACAAGATGTTTCTACATAATTGTGCTCTTCTTTTAGAAGTCTGGATAAAATATTCAGCACCCACCAATCCGGAAGCCTTTGTAGCAGAAACAAACAGCATTGTTTCCTTTTTGTCTGAGGAAGATGTTGCTTTTGATTGCACAATTAAGACTATGGAGTGTGGCTCTTTTATTAACATGCTTGTAAATATGACAACGTAGTTGAGAGCACGAACGAGGATTAAAGCACCTTGCGAGGAGTCCGTGATCCACCGCTCGGGGATGAGAGCACGCGGAGATGTCCCCACATCCAGCAGGATCCTCTCCGCCCCTAATCCGGGAAATCGTTCAGAACCATCTGGGAGAAGGGGGCGTTCAGCCTGTCCAGCTCATCCACTTGCGGGGGGTGATGCATCATCACCTCGTGGTCCTCTGAGACGTCGTCCCCCACCGTGACCAGGTTGGTGAGGGATTTGCTGCGAACGCACTGGAAATCCACGTGGCGGCTCTTGCCCTCCTCCTTCTCCCAGGACATCTGGATGAACGGCCGCTGGACGTAGTTGTAGATGACTTCTGAGCGGCCACCAGGCCTCCTCTTCACCTTCTCTTTGCAGGTGGGATAGCCTGGATACACAGACAGCCCCCCTCAGCTGCACTGCACCCCTCTGACTCACAGCAGCATTCCAGAAGAGCCAGGTGGGAGTGACTGTGGGGTCAGGGTGGGACACACACACACACACTCACACACACGAATGCTCATTTTTTGCATTATTGGCTTGCAAAAGACTGTTCTCTTTTCCCCTGCCAAGGAGTCCTGGGAGGCTGGACATTCCTCAGGAAGGAAAACTTGAAGCTGCAGGAGCAGGCCATTCCCATGTGCCAAAGATGGGGATGAAAAGCAGGAAGAAGGGGCAGGCAAATCAGGAGGGCTCTGAGAACGTCACGAGGTTATGCAGGGGAAAAAGTTAGCAGGGCCAAGGCTAAACATGAGGCCAGGTGTGCCCAGGTGGGCAAGGAGGCCAAGGGCATCCTGGCCTGGATCAGCAATAGTGTTCCAGTAGGACCAGGACAGTGATTGTCCCACTGCTGAGCCCACATCTTGAATCCTGGGGTCAGAATGAGACAGACATTGAGTGGCTGGTGCGAGTCCAGAGAAGGGAACGGAGCTGGGGAAGGGGCTGGAGCAGCAGGAGCAGCTGAGCGAGCAGGGGGGGGTCAGCCTGGAAAAAAGGAGGCTCAGGGGGGACCTTCTGGCTCTGCAACTCCCTGACAGGAGGGGGGAGCCAGAGGGTTGGGTTCTGCTCCCAGGGAACAAGGGACAGGACAAGAGGAAATGGCCTCAAGTTGCAGCAGGGGAGGTTTAGGTTGGAGATGAGGGAAATTTTCTTCACCAAAAGGTTTGTCCAGCCCTGGCACAGCTGCCCAGGGCAGTGGTGGAGTCACCATACCTGGAAGGACCTAAAACATATGAGAATATGGCACTTGGGGACATGGTTTAGTGGTGGGCTTGGCAGTGCTGGGTTAATGGTTGCACTCAGTGGTTTTTCCAACCTAAATGATTCCATGGTTCTCTGACAAGAGGGTGCAGCACTGTGTGCAGTCAGTGCACAGCACCAGCCATTTTGTGAGCAAACACAGCTACTATAAAAACAAGACAGTCTCCCAGGACAGAGCACAACGTTCTCTGGACTCCCTAAGGGAATGCTTGGAGCAGCAGGTGGAAGCATTTGACTCCTGTTTCCTGTTTACTCATTCCTAAGGAGACGAGGCTTACTGGTACATCTCATGTATCTTTTACCCTCCTTTAAGGTGAAGGAACATGCCCAGCTTTGACCAGTTTCATAAAAATAAATGTAAAACACAGAGTAAAACAGGAAATGCCTGGAGCTGAGAGGAAACCAGGCTTTACTGAGTGTGGAGTCACCTGTTTCAGGATTTCCTTTGCTGAAGCAACACTTTACCTTCAATGCCAATGCGAATGTTCTTCAGGCCCCGCTCCTTTAACACGGCCTTTGCCACGTCCCTGTTCTCGATGTACTTGAAGAATCTGTACAGCTTGGAACTGTAAAGGACTTGGGAAAGGAAAGAGGTGATTAGAATCTACAAAGAGGAACCTTCTCCCTGGTTTTGACATGCTCAGCTGTGGGGCTGCCTAATACCAGGCGTGGTTTTCAAGGTGTCTGTTCTCCTCACTGGGATTAGCTGCACTTCCTTGTGGGAGGGTAGTGGTGCACATCACAGTCAGGACAGGCTGGGAGGTGATGGGAGTGGAAAGCAAAGAGTATTCCCTCACTAAGGAGCCAGGAAAAGGCTGAGGGGGAGGCAGGAACACAAGGAAAAGCTGCAGTGTGTGCTGTCAGTCCCAACACAGGGATCAGAGCACAGCTCTAACCAAGCAGGTATCCTGCCCCCAGCAGCAGCTCAAAAGGAGTGCACAAAACAGGGCTCCACATGCCAGCACCTCCTCCTGGAGGAAGCCTGTTGTTTGGGAACGGGTCCTTTCCTTACAGCTGGATGTCTGGCACCCAGAGCCAGGAGCCCCAGTGCAGAGCCCTTACTCTGTGAGTACTCCTCTCCCATGGGAGGTGGATGATCTTCATCCCAGTCCACGGTGTCCTCATCTGTCAGCACGACGATGTGACATTCCCGCTCCCCTTTCCTGGCACTGTCCACCATGATGGGCAGGATCAGCTCCTCCAGGTAGCTGTCAAACTGCTTGTGAGCCCCATCGTTGGAGAGCTCGTGTAGCAGAGCACCTGGGGAGGCAGAAAGCAGACAGTGAGCTGCTCTGCACCATGGAAATATGGCCCAGCTCTGCACTTCCAGATCCATCCAAGAGCACAGCCAGAATTCTGCCTCAGACAAACTGCTCGACATATGCTCAGAGGCATCAACAGCCTCCAGCTCCAGAGCTGGCAAAATCAGATGTACAGGCTGCATTTCAAATGGGATGCAAATTACACTGCAGAACCATTCCATGGCCACGAAAAAAACCCCCTCAACAAGCTCCGATCAATAGAGTGAAACAGTAACAGACTGAATAATTAATCCATTTTGATACTTAACTTGAATTCCCAGCAACAACCTCTGCCCCTGAAAGTACATTTTGCTGCCTTCTCCTTGATCACTCATCAGAGAAGAGGGCAGGAAATTCCACCCACAGCCTGTGCCACTGTACCACACACCCCATTTCACAGATCTGCCTGTGCTAAAAGTCCTTTCTTTGCCAGCATGCCCACCAAAAAGCTGCTCCCGATCAAATCCCTTCACGACTAGGAACTCTGTCACCTCCCAGCTCTGGTATCCTTGGTTCCTGCTTTGCCCATAATTCCTTAGCTTAAATTATTCACGATTCTCTGGTACATTTTGGATACATTTGGAGTCATAACCCTGCTTTTAGCCTTCATTTTGTTGGTTATAACAGCAAGCTCTGCTTGGCCTCTGTTACAAAAAGAGACCAGAATGTTTATGATTTGTTTTTTGACCAAGGTGCCTCAATCACTTCAGTTCTGGTTAAGGCAGCAAAAAAGAAGCTGTTTAAATGCAGCTTGAGTCCTAGTGGAATCCACATGTTCATGCTGAAACTAAAGCACATGATTAAGAGCTGCACTGAATCAGGATCCACGCAGTTGATCTCTTAGGAGCTGGTTTCTCTCCATACTTACTTAAGTCTTGACATTTGATTGTGTTGAAATCAAAGTTTATGCAGAGGTAATCACACGTGTCCCGAAGGTCTGGGATGGAAATCCCATCAGGGCAGTTAATGACTCCAGTTTTGTAATAATCCTGCAAATGTAAGGACAGTTTTTAGAGAGAAAAATTAACAGTGTCTTGGACTCTGATAATTCTTAATTGGTTTTGTTTACCAACATTTGAGAGCTACAGAGGCTGTTTAGAGCCTGACTGTTCAAGAAGCTACATCTGCAGGTCCTCTTGGGTCTGATAAATGATGAGCTCCAGTTAAAGCTTTTCCCATGGCACAGGGTTTAGTGACATCTCATGTGCAACAGACATTTATATGCAACCACAAGGTCAGGGTGCAGCTCAGGAATTCCAACAACAGGAAAGGTAAAAGGTAAGATGAGCAAATATCTGAAACACTGACTTCTACCAAAGCCTCCTATATTTTTTTTCTTTAAAAATCATGATGCAAAACGTAAAAACAGAATGTCCCAGGGAGTGCAGCTGCCTGGAGATGGCTCAGCTTTGCACATGTGACAAACAGATTGTTTATTTCTTTTTTTTTCCCTCCCCCAATCTGCAAACGTCTCCTTACCAGCACCGTGCGGAACACGGCTGAGCTGATTCCCTCGGCGATCTCATACTCTCCCTTCTCATTTGGCCTGGTGAAATTATATTCCCTTCCTGGTCCAAACATTCTGAAGAGAGAAAAAAAAAACCCATGTAAGAATACAGAAGAATAGAGAAATGCATTTATTCCAGGGACAAAGAGGTGCACTGAGGTTAAAAAAGTGAGGGTGGGGACAGGCACAGGTTGCCCAGAGAAGCTGTGGCTGCCCCATCATCCCTGGGAGTGTTCAAGGCCAGGCTGGACGGGGCTTGGAGCAACCTGAGATAGTGGAAGGTGTCCCTGCCCATGGCAGGAGGTGGAACGAGATGGGCTTTAAGGTCTCCTCCAAGCCAGGCCACTGGCACAGAGATGCAGTGACAAATCCACACTCCAACCTGTTCCATGGTAAATAAGCACAGGAGCTGGCTCAGGGAAGTCTGGGCTCTGTTGCTACAGCTACTGTGTAAGGAACAAGTCAAGGAACAGATCATTCAGCCCTGAGGAAAAAATCCCCTGGCAATAAAGCCCTTTCACTGACCTACACCAGATAACTCCACATGTCTTTTGATCCCTTGTTTTGTTTGTGTTTTACACAATGACCAGTGCAAGGGTCAGTGACCTGACAGGACTATTTCCCTTTGGTCAGAGAGGGGGGAAGTGCTGGCAATACACAACGTGAGTGTTTCTTGTTGCAGCAACAGGTTCCAACCTTCCAGCCCTCTTAGAGGGAGCTGAGGAACTTCTCTTTTGGGAGAGTATCAAAAGAGGGCAGCAGGAGGGGATGGAGCATTATCATACTCCCCATTCAGGAGGGAGGTTATCAGCTGTGGACAGATGTGCTGCTTACAAACCAGGCAAACACTTGGAGAGAAAGCAAACCGAGACCACATTTGGCTAAAAGTGTGCATTTTCTGATGGAAATGGACCAAAGGGAGACTCATCTAGAGAACCACCAACTCTCCATCTGGTCATGTCTTCGGGGCCTCCCTCGCAGCCAAGCTCTGACTGAGGTCACCCTTGCTTTGCTTGTGTGTACAGATGAGATCACAAAACAAACACTGTGGGTTTGCTCCACTTTTAACAAACATTTGACCCACCTGAGTTACCTCGAAAACAACAAGACGTGACCCACCTTCCCAGCATGGTGTCAGGGTGAGCAGTGAAGATCTGGGGGTTCACTGCAAAGCGAGTGCCATCCACCACAAGGGTCACTTTCTCGGGAGCCACTGTCTGTGAATTGCTGCTCGAGGACAAAGAGCAGCACCCGTGGCGTTCCTGGGGGCTGAAATATTCCGACTGTCTCTTATTTCCATCTGGGAAATGGCAGCTGTGAGGGTCTTCAGGAGCAGGGGGCATGCAGCTGATCTGGGGACTTCCTGGGCAGGTGTGGTGTCGGCATTCGGGATCCAAACCTGAGGGAGACAAACGAATGCTGCAGGGTAAGAGATAATTTATTGGAAAACATCTTTTCGTAGTAACACCTCCTACTGGAACGAGAAAACTGAGTCACACAATTAAGGAGTCCAATAGACATAACTGTCAGAGTAATGTTGTATCACAGAATATGCTGAGTTGGAAGAAAACCACAAGAACTATCAGTCACACTCCTGGACAACCCCAAAATCCCACCATGTGCCTGAGGGTGTTGTCCAAACAATTCTTGAGCTCTGGCAGCCTTGGTGCTGTGCCCACTGCCCTGGTGAGCCTGTTCAGTGCCCAACCACCCTCTGGGGGAAGAACCTTTCCTGAGATCCAACCTGACCCTCCCTGACACAACCAGACTGTGTTTTTGAACTGAATCAGCAGCTAGATTTTGGATAAAAAAATTTCCTAACGAACCCCACTGATGGTTTCAGTGGCAAAGGGCAGGAGCACAGGAATTAAACAAGCTCAGAAATACAGACACAGACCCTCCCAGGCAGCTGGAGCAGCAGCACACACCTCACCAGGTGGTGCAAGTCAGCAGTGCTTGATCCTGGTCCGTGGTGGGCACACAGGACTGTCCAGCTGCTTCCAGGGAATCTGTTCAGGGACAGCCCCAGGGCATTCCCATGGGATGATCCTGCCAAGCTGCTGAACTCTGCTGTGAACTGCTGTCCTTTAGAGCAGGGTACACACTCCCCTGTGCAGCCTGCCTTGTGACTCTGGAAGCTTTTCCAAAACAGAACACCCCTCAGAGAACAAAAACTAATCTCCCTCAGAGCCCGTGAGGTGAGGACATTATCCTTGCTTACCCTCAGGCCTGGGAACTGCAGCAGGGCTGTGACCTCCTACCACCACAGCACCTTCTTCTGGCTCATGGCGTGCCACAGCTCTGTTTTCCACAGGGCAACTGGACTCCAGGTTCCTCGGCCAGTCTGTCCCCCCAGCACAGTTCACATTCATGCTGGGCCTCCGCGCTGCGAGGAGTTGGTGGCGTTTCCGAAGGGAAGAGCTGCAGGGAAAACACCAGGTTGTTACTTTTGGAGGGAACTCCTGAGCAGTGAAGCTCAAATCCCTGGATCTGGTACCACAAGCCAAGTCCCTCAGGCTCAAAAGGCATTTTTTTTTTTCAGGTATTTAACAGTGTTTCAGAGGCTTATGATGCCCCTGCACTCACTTAGGAAAATGAGAAAAGCTTTTAAAGTAACCAGAGGTCTATTAAATAGATTTAATATATTTAATCTATAAATCTTCGTTTTTTTTAAAGCTAAGGCTAAAGCCATTGATGTCTTTAGATCACATGTGTGTTCCTGCAAATACCTTCCTGGCAATTACCCCCCTTCCAGACCTCTAGAGCCCTTTAAAAATGTTTATATATCTCCTGATTCCCAGCCCTGGCAATATGAGCTCTGTAACATGGCTACAGCCTGAAATAGAACATTTTCCCAATTAACAGCCCAGGAGTTGCCACTTAACCACTCTGAGGTTTGACCAGGAGGTTCCCTGCTCCTTGCTTTTGGGTTTTCCTTCTTGATTTATGCTCCTGCTGTCACACAGTGCTCACCCCAGGATTTAACCCAAAACAGTCCTACAAAAAACACTTGTGTGATGCAGAACATCCATGGCTGGAGAAGCCTCATACACGATGCTTTAACCTATGCCACTCAAATCTGGAATGTTCCTTCAGCATACACAGACACAGCTTCCATTTTTTTTTTTTTTTTTTCATTTTTTCCAAGTGAAATTCTTCCTCATTTGTATCTTTAAGACCCACTTCACTCCCTGTTATCTCCCAACAGATCTCTTTGCTCTCTTTCCCTCATTCTCTCTGGCATTTGTTTTGCCCTGGACCAGAACCAGCTCTCCTTTCTTGGCTTCAACTGTTTTCCTTCCACCCTCTCAACCGCAAAGCACCGATTTCCTCATTAATGAATTTTCCCAATTTTCCCCCTGCTGAACAATTGTCCTGTGTCTTTTCCTTGGCTGAATGAAGACCCCAGGGCCTGTTGGTGCCATCTCTGACCCCAACCTGGTAGAGACAAACCAGATAAAACACAGCACTAATAAAACAACAAAATGCCAAGGCAGAGCTGCTGAGTTTTGTGGGCAGGACCTGCTGAGGGTGAAGCCTTAATGAGCAGTTCAGTGGTGGGTTCCAAGCCCATCGTTCCTGGCAGTGAGTGGAACCATTTCATTCTTAATGAGAATTTAGAAAAGGAATTAACAGTTCCTTCCCTTTGTTCTGTAAAGCCAATATTAAGTTGCCAGCATTATTCTATCTGTGTATTTTTAGAAAATCTGTTGCTTACACATCATGTGATGAGACCCTGAACACCCCTCAGCAGAGTCCTCAGCTACAACAGCTCCAAAACTATTTATAGAACTATCATCACATACACAGGAACTACAATATGTGAATTTTCCCTGATAATTTCCCATTTTTTGCTGCTTAATCTGCTAAGCAAGATTTTTGGAGAAAAGCCCAGCTGATGGACACCCTTCTCCTTGTTCTCTTCTGTTAAAACAGATTCACAAACAGCTGCTCTTTGCAATGTGGTGGCTCTTCCAAGCATCAGAGCTGACTTTCCTTATTAAATCTTCAGGAAATGGAACGTTCAGCCCTGTTGATTATCCAGCCTAGGCCAAGCTGATGGCAATTCCCTGTCTTGTGGCCCCTCTTGGCATTCCCAAATCCTGCACACCATGTGTCAGCAGAACTGAGGAAAATGAGTAAGGTTCCTTCAGCACATCTGGCTGGTGCAATAAAACCCCAAAGTGGTCATTTAATGAGACAAATATATTGCAAACACACAGTGGGGAAATCAGGACACAAAGACTTCAAGGCCAAACTCCTGCCTGACCAGCTTACAAATGTCCTGGTTTCCTTTCATGCCCAGGATCAAGGAGAACTCCCCGTGCTGAGAGCGAATACCTATAAATAATAATTAGCACTATTCATCTTCAAAGCTTTTTTGCAAATATTAACTGCTCATTGCTCCCAGCAGCCCTGGGAAACACTGCAGGGAAGTGTTTTATGGGAGAAAAGAGGGGCACAGAGGAGGAGACATAATCCTGAGGATCAGAGGAGCAGATCCTCTGCCTACCCAGGTGCTACTCTGACTTGCAGCACGTTCACTGCTCAGCTCCAGGCACCAGCAATTCCCAGCTCACCACCTTCCTTCCATGGCTCCTGTGTTCTCATGCTACAAATGCTTTGCAGAGATGCAGAGGGTGATCCTTGCTCTGTGCAATTCTTAACAAGGAAGGGTTCTGCAATGTTGAGAGGCTGGGAAGATCCTCAGCACGTTCTCCTTCCCCTCCCTAACGAATCTGAGGCACATCCAAAGCCATTCCCAAGGTTCCCAGTTCTCACTCAGCTGCTGGAAGGAGCTGAATGGCTTAAGCTGCACAGATCACCATAAACAAGGTGATGTGTGCCGTGAAAAGAAATCAAATTACAGCCACACACCCTGCAGAGAAAACCCATTTAGATGCAGCACTTTATTAAACAGAAGGTAATAAAAGCATCAGTACAAACCTGCTGGTTTCTACTTATATTAACTACATAAATACAATATTTTGTTGTATTTATAAGGATATACTCCTTATCCTTGGGATTTTTTTTTTTAAAGAACCACTACAGAGTATTTTAGGTATCAAGAACTTCACAGAAACTTCAAAGGAAAACAATGGAAAGCTGAGCTGTCAAAACCCATTGAATTACAGCCCTTGCTGTAACATCTGACAGCTTTTGCACGGCTTCACTGTCATCTGGCACGGCAGCAGAGAGGTTGTAAGAGAGTAAAAATAGTAGAAATGAGTAATTTACTTCACCATTCAGTTTGTAAATGGCAAGGAAGGACAAGCAGCGAGTGAATCAGATGGTGAGCAACCCTCCCCCTCTTCCTGAACCACAGGGTAACCACCACGACTGAAATAAAACTGCAAACAACTAATTTTTAAGGTAACAACACTCCTTTAGTCCACAAAAACATTCCCATGTGCAATTATTGTCAGAAATATGAGCCAGCAGGAAACACGAGGAGGCAGGGTGTGCCTGACCCAATTCCACAGTGCACTCCTTCAGAACAGGAGGGATTTCTAACAGAACTGCAAGTCTTTCCACAGTGGTTAAAGCCTGGCTTTAATTTCTGTCCTGGTTTAACCCCAGAGGGCAACTAAACCCCACACGTGCTCCTGTTCCCTGGTGGGATGGGGAGAGAATGGGAACAGAGGCTGGTGAGTTAAGATAAAGACATTTTAACGGGGAAAGGAAAAGAGATGGTTGTGTGGAGACCTCATAGCCCTTCCCAGGATCTGAAGGGGCTACGAGGAAGGTGGAGAGGGACTCAGTCAGGAAATGGGCTGACAGGACAAGGGGGAATGGCTTCCCACTGCCAGAGGGCAGGGATAGATTAGATATTTGGGAGAAATTCTTCCCTGTGAGGGTGGGGAGGCCCTGGCACAGACTGCCCAGAGAAGCTGTGGCTGCCCCATCCCTGGAAGTGTCCAAGGCCAGGCTGGACGGGGCTTGGAGCAACCTGGGACAGCAGAAGGTGTCCCTGCCCATGGCAGGGGGGTGCAATGAGATGACTTTTGGGATTCTATGACTCTATAAAAACTGTGCATGCAAGTAAAGTAAACCAAGGAATTCACTCCCCACTTCCCACGGGCAGGCACGTGTTCAGCCACCCCAAGGACAGCAGCGCTCCATCACACCTAACAGGGCTTTGGGAAGGCAAACACCATCACTCCCAACATCCCCCCCTTCCTCCTTCTTCTTCCACCTCTGTATTCTAAGCATGACTCCAGGCAGAGCCCCAGGCACTGCCCTGCGCCCCTGAACCAAACCAGATGCTCAGGGCAAGGTGAGACTTGGCAGGTCTGAGGCTGCCACTCCCTGGCACCTGTGGATACACCTGTGGATACACCTGTGGATACACCTGGGCCACTGGGGAAAAACATGGAAGTGCATTCACACAGATTGCACCAGAGAGAAAAACATCTACCTGGAGCCTTCTCGTGCTCTTCACATACCTATTAATGATCCTTATTTCACTTTCCAAACACAAATACAGACAATAAAAGCTGATTTAGAGGTTGAACGGGCACAGGACAAAAAGCTTTTCCCTTGTTATGAAATAACTCTATCAACATACAGAGGATTCATTTTCCATCTGGCTCCAAATGATAGATGGAAAATAATGTCCAGCAGGACTGATGCAACACAGGGCAGCCCAAAAACTTTGGCAAGAGACAGCAAGGAAGCTGATGAAATGCTGGATTGTTCCTCCCATTCTGTGCATAGAGCTGCACTGTTAGCAAAGTTTACTGACTTGCTCCTTGACTTGAGGCTTAACAAAAATCCACTGTTTCAACAAATGCAATTCAAAACTACAGCTGGCAGTCTGCTTTTAATGGTTTAACACTGCACTTGCACACCTTGGGTTAAGACCCAAAGTTCACCAGGTCCTTCTGTCACCACCAGTGCTCTGTTCAAGGAGCCACATCAGTGCCCCACACTCAGAGCATCACTTCTTTTTATTATCACTAAAATTAACACAAGCAGAAAAACTGAGATTTATTAACTTGATGTATTATAGACTTGTCCAAAAGAGGAGAGACCTCGTGGCAACCTCATCAAGGGGATGGATGAAGTGCATCCAGCAATGTCCCACCACCAGGAGAGTCAGAAGGGAACAAAATTCCTCACCAAAGCAACAGGTTAATGCTTTTCTGCTTCCCTCCCTGTGAGGCTCAAGGTATTTGTGTTAAAGAGCCACAACCAAGAAAATTATAAAGGGTATTTCTACTCTTCACACGACTGGAATAAAGGCAAAAAAATTTATATATTTGGTCCTCATAAAGAGCTTTTTACCACTGTGGCAGCTTTGCTAGTGCTGCCTGATTGAATTCAGCAATTTAAATAAAGCTGGCTTCCTTGGCAAAAGGATGGAATGTGTAGAGATCTGATGAGGGTAAGGGGAAAACTCTGGTTAAAGATGAGCTGCTTCAAGTATAAGCAGGTTATTTTTATCTTGAGACAGGAAAAACAAACGTTCCTCTGCTAAAATACTGAGCTAAATAAAGTTTTAAGGCAGGTGACACTGATGAGTTACACTTTCCCTTCATCTGTGCTAGATTAAGCTACAAATGCTTATGTAAAAAGCTGCAATAAGAGAAAGAGCTGCAGAAAACAGAGTTTTGCTGTGTTTTCTGCTCTATCACTCTCTGCAAAAGCACTTATAATGCTTTCAGAAAAACCCACGTGTTCCAACAGAGCATAAAAGCAAGAGCTGCCTTATCCCTTTGATTTTAAAAGGCTGGTTTCTTTCTCAAGTTTTTCTCTTGAGCTCGGTTTCAAATCCACACATTCGCCATTGTAAGCTGTAGAAAAAGCATAAGGAGAATTTCTGAGGGAATTCTAAAGGGAATCTGCTCCACCTGCAGCCATCAGAACTTCTGAGAGAACTAATTCCCCCCTCTTTTCCCGGAGCAAACGCTGTGCCCAGCACCCCCTCCCAGCTCCTCACTTACTGCCGGCTCATCCGTCCTCAGTGCCGCCAGCACCTGTATCCCAAAATCCTGCTGGATCCCAGGGAAGCACTCAGGCACTGCAAGGCTGGGTTTAATCTCTTAGAGGAGCTCTGGTCACTCCCCCAAAAGCCCAGGCGGCTGATTCATGTAAATATTTCACTTTAAGAGTCCTCACCCCTCCTTCTTCCCCCCCTCCCCGCAGCTGATTCATGGAATGTTTGAACACAACGATCTGTGCCGGGGACAAACCGTTTTATTTTAAGTCTTCTCTTCCCAGCAGAAGTCTCCCCCCCAAATCTTTCTCTCTCTCCTCAGATTCCTGGCTCAGCCTGTTTTTGCAGGAATTGGGTGGTAGAAAAGGTCCGGTTTTGTTAAACCCCCTCCTGCCCCATATCCCTTGTGCAGGTAGAGAGGAACTACTGACCAGATTTTTTGGATTTGTTACTAACCACGTGCATGTGGATTCCCAAGTCCAGAAGACCCTGGACTTGGGCCCAAATCAATTTACAGTAAATGAGGATAAAATGTGTTATTTTGATACATTAGTGCCCAATAAGTGCCAGCCCCTTCCCTCAGTGCTCAGGTGCCTTCACACAGCAGGGCAGAGCTGTCACACTTTTATGTCACCTGGAAACGTTCCCCTCTCTCAGCTCAAAGATGAGATCAATCTATTCTGTTTTTCTCACTGCTTTCCACTAAGATATACTTGGATTTCCCACAGGTTGCTCCAAATACAATTTCACAGGACAACAGAATTAAATACATCACATACCACCAAAAATATAGAATTTTTAATGTAAATAGAGCCTGAAGAAGCAGGAAACTCTTTTTATCCTGACCAATCGCAGTGACAAAACATGTCCTGACAAGTCTTAGAGTGTGAATGAAAGAGCTCTTAAGAGGGATCTTACTTGAAAACAAACCAACCAATCCAACATAAAAAAAAATCCAAGTTGTCTCTAATTTATTGACTTTTGCATTATAAGCACTTGTTAATACCTTTGATTTGGGGGCAACATTTTATTCCTTTAATGCCCAATTATCTTGTCTGTTTAGATTCAGGTGCAGTAAAGCACCTGTGGCCTGGTAAATAAGTTGGGGAAATGTAAAGAGCAACAGCTTCTAATCACCAAGGTGTGTTGTCCCACAGCAGGTGATCAACAGGATGATGAAAAAAAGCTTTTATAATTTATATACATTTATATATTATATAAAAATATACTTATATAATTTATATGATTGTTATACATATAATTTATAGATTAGCTCTTATAATTACCCTATATATAGGGTAATTATATATAAAAATAAAAATATAAATACATATAAATATATATAATATATAAAATATAGATTATAAAATATATTATAATACATGATTAATTATATTATATAAAATACAATATATTAATAATTTTATTATATTTAATTATATAAATATAATTTTAGCACAGCAACTGTCCACCGTGCATCTCTTGAGATGAGCATCAGGGTATTTCCAAGTGCCCAAGTTTTAATATGAGTGGATTATCTCAGAGCACAATATCAGCAGAGAGAATAATCAGCCTAAAACAAAACTCCTTCCTCATTTGTGGAGCTTTTAGTTTCCTACAAAAAATTACCTAGTGTGTCACCCACAACAAAAAAAGCACCTTTTTTTTTGGCTTTGACTCTTATTTTAGAAGGGCTGGGAGCAGCTCAAAACTCCACCTTCCTCCTCTGGAAGGGATCCCAACCAGTAACTGCTCCCTCATTCCCAGCTCGTGCCCTACAACAACTCCAACTGCCATCGGGTTTTAACCAATGACATGGAGGCACTTTGGAAAACCAACAATAGATGGCACAGTTTTGAAAGTTTGAATGCAGCCACAGGAGCTGCCGACCCAAGAGATTTCAAAACAATAATAATAATAATAAAAACCAAAACCAAACGGGGGAGGCTGCGATGGAACGCAATGGAATTTGAAATTCTGCAGTGCTGAGAAAGAGATTCACGACCCAAGGGCCGGTGTGGAAGGGCAGAACCAGCCTTGGCACAACTCTGGTGGCCTCACCCATCACAGGAAATCTTTCCCAGATTTTGGGATGAGACAGGACCCCTGCCAGGGGGATTATTTGGCACCCCCACGGGGCACATCCCACCATATCTCACCACAACAGCCACTGGAAGCCCGTTCAGATAAAGCCACAGCTGAATTTTCCTGCTGAAGGGCTGAGATGCTCCTTGGGAGCAGAGGCACAAAGGGAAGATTATCAGTGTTGTCCTTAAAAACAACAGATTTCCCTGAATCAAACACATTGCTTAATTCTCACTAAAATACTGATAACACCAAAAAAAGCAAAACAAACCTAAGGCTCCCCATAGAGTGGAGTAACTACAAAGCAACAGTGAGTAATCCAACCTCAAAATAACCACAGGAGTTTTATTTAGCCCAATTACAGCTCTTTGGAAAACACATCTTGATTTATTTTTAGGGAGGCAAAAGCAGGGGCTAAAATTTCAGCCAGGTGAGGCCAACCACGAGCACTCCCAGCTTATGTCAGCAGAGAACCTGATCCCTTATTTTCAAGAACTGAAAAGCACTTCCTGACTTCCAACCAACAAAAGTTCACGGTGGGACACTGGCAAAACACCTCTTGATTTGTTTACACGTCTGGATAAATATTTTACGTGTCAAGCGTGGCTCTGACGCTTTCTAAGAATATTCTGTTACACTCTTGCTTCTGTGACTAATAAATCTTACACGAAAATATTTGGCTAGTGCAGTGTTACAGCGAGATCAGCCAGGAACTGAAGCCGTATTTTGGGGGAGGTTAAAGAGGGGAAAATACCACTGGAAATAAAAAAAATAATATACAGAATTGAAAAAAGCAGAGAGGATGCCTGTTTCAACACACATAATGAGGTGTTGGTGCTTCATTTGGGCATTGAGTAAGGTCACTCTTGAAAAAGGTAAGTTCTAAAATTGAAGAGTATTCCAGAGCAGTCCACTCCGCTTCATTTTTCATCTGACAAGCAAGAACCCATCAATATTCTTGCCGAAACTGCAGCTGTTTTCATGTTTATATCCAAGCCAACATACAAAAGAAAGGTCAGGACTTAAAAAAATTAAGTTTGTTTCAAAGAAATGGTCTTCAAAGGCTGTCATTGGGAGGAATATTCAACTCTGCTGAATAATCCCAGAGATTCACAAATAAATAAGCATATTCCATCTTATGCATGATTTTAATAAATCCCTGACAAGACAGATTTTAGTGCAGAGCCTGCTAATTAAAGCGTCTGTTCATGTCCAAAGCAGCTCTCTAAGCCAAGAATTTCAACTCAGTCCTGACCAGACGTGACCAAAACAGTGACATTTTAGAACTTTTAACATGGAGAACACGCAGTGAGTTGGCTTTTGTCAATCTGACTGAGGATACAAGAAATCAGCTCTCGGTGGCAAACCTGGACTGCCTGTCACATGAGCAGAAATCCTGACAGGCTCAACACCAGCAGGTTGATGTTTCCTCCAAGCCCTGTGCTGGGACGTGGCTGGGGCAGCACGAGGGGCTGGAATGTTCCCTGTCAGGGTTCCCTGCTCTGGGGAGGAGTAAAAGCCTTTAAACCTCACAGCTGCTTCATAGGAGGTTTTGTTTTGTTATTTTTTACTTCAGCTGTGACTGCCTAATTAAAGGCACCACTGAGTGTCTGCAGCACACAGGGCGAGGGGCTGGAGAACACTCTATTTTCTGCTTTAATCACGGTTTCATCTTTCAGAAATGCAATAATTCCACTCTGCAAGTGGTGAAGTGGCATTTCCCGTGGCTGCTCACACCACCTTTAAAATGCTCTTGGAATGACTTAAGAGCACAAAGTGAAGACAGCCAGAGATGCCCCAGCTATGGACATCAACCAATCTTCTGAGAACAACTGAGAGTTTCAAAACCAGCTTTTAAAAGGAGAGGCCCGTGATCTTGGCAAGGAACATTTTGTAACAGGGACACTTGGCAGACAAGACACCATTTAAATATAGCACAGCCCTAATGCACCAAGCTCTCCTCAGGTTTATAATTGTCAATAAACAGAACCCCAGTTTCCCCCTTGCTCAGGCAACACAAGGTAACAGGAAATCATTGCACTGGTTTCACTTCAGCGTGAAATGCAGCACATTCCCAGAGGACCATCCCTAACCCAGCTGTTCATCTCAGCACAACCCCAGGTGGGAGCAGCTCCTCGGATCAAATACATTCATTTAGGTCTTCCTGAGATCCACATCATCCCCCCCTCTGTGAGGGGACCTCCCTCCCCAGGGTGGTGGGATGGGAGCAGTGACAGAGCTGTCACAGCCACCTTCCCACACCACTCACCAGCACCTCTGACCACCAGAAATGGGGCAGGGACAGACACGCTCCAGCCCTGTTACAGCATGTGAAAGAGGGGAGAGAAAGACAGGAATGTGAAAGCTCTTCTCCCACAAGCCCAAGAAATGTGCCTGATCAATATTTCTCTCCATTAGTGCGGCACCCAAATCGATGGTTTCCATCCCACTCAAAAGGGAGGTCTGAAATTGCTCTGCAGCACAGCTGAACCCAGAGAGCAGCAGCATTTAGGGTAAAAGCTAAAACCTGCCTCGTCCCAAATGACTCAAACATTACCTAATTTACACACCATTAGATGGGAACTCGTAGAGACTGGATATGAGCAAACCCTTGCAGTTTTGAGGTGCTTTATATTAAAGTATTTTTATATTTATAAAAATATATTATATTAAAATTTCTCAAACACACCTGAGTCATCTGATTTGCCCATCACTGGTAATTCTGATGATTTTTTATAGTTGCAGCTTGGCCTGTCTGGATGGAAAAGAATGAAGCAGATCCTATAGAAAAGAGCCAGATTGTGCTTATATATATATATATATTAGAGAAACTCCATGGATTGCAGAAATCAAAATGTAACAGCAAATTAGAAACTGGAAATTCTGATAATCTGTATTTCTTTTCTATTCCTTAGCTGGTCTCCTGATTAAAGCTACCAGAAACAAAGCAAACTTTTAAAAAAAACCCCAAAGCCTCCTTTCCCAACACAGTCAGTAAAATATTTTTTTCCAAAAATTCTATCAGTACAAAGGCCTTTGCTACACAAATGTCCATCTCCTGAGCCTGTATCAGCCCCTGACACCTGACCAAGGGCTTCTCAAAAAGCATTAGACCACAGGGAAGTCTGCAAGTGCCTGCTGGAAGATTTATGTCAATGGATCAGGGAACTCATTCATAACTCCCTACTGCCCCAGCAGATAACATTCCAGACAGACTGGAAGCTGTTCTGTGGGTAGAGATTATGTAACACCACAGTTTTTAATCCAACCCACCCAGAGGAAGAAGAAATGAGCTCACTTTCATGTAGGTTAAAGCTCAATTATTCTGTTTTTCCCCACTGCTTGTTCCAGTTCTGTTGAAGCAGCAGATGCTATGGGAGTACATGAACTGAGGGATTGGGAAAATCCACCCAGCTCATTTCCAGTCTGACCAGGAACTCTGCTGCTGCTGGGAAGCTTCTCCCATCCTGCCTTTTCCCAACTCACCTCCTTTGTGGATCTCTCACTCCGATTTCTCTCAGTTACCAGCACAGCCCGAGTGAGAACTGCAGTCATTCAGTTATAAAACAGATACACTTGGAGAAAAAGAGCATCACTGATGATTAAACTGAGAGAAATCACTCAAATTGGGGCAGGTGCTTAATCCAGGCAGTTTATAGGACACCCAGTGGGATCATGTGGACTTGGAGATCCACTCCAGCAAACGGAATAGCTGCTGTCCCAGCACATGGTTGGGTTCCAAGAGACTCAGCTGTGCTTACTAGACCAGGAATTATCATTTATTTAAAAAAACCCTTTTATTAAACACGGCCTTGCTATTTACACCTGCCCCATCTGTTTTTCCAAAGCTACGTAGCCACAACTTTGCCTACCAGGCACGTGGCAGCAGCGAGCAGTAACTGTCACACACCATCTCCCTGCTGTCACAAGGGTCAGCTCTGCTGGTTTTACAGCTGCCAAGCTCTGCTTCCTTCTGAAAACTCCCCAATTCCAAGGACTAAACTACAACACCCCAACACAAGTCGGGGACGTAGCGCTGTTTTATGAGAGCCGGTTGGTAAATGATTTCATTTCCCAGTTCCTGTAATACTCACTGGTGCTACTGAAAGCATGACTAATAAAGGCTAATCTACGTTATTTGTCCACAAATTGCAGAGGCAAAGCTGACACGCAGAGCTGTGCTCTCATTTCTCCATATTCATTCCACTTCCATCACCCCCCCACCACTTTTTTTTTTTTAATTGCTTCTTTTGGCTATTTCAGTATTGAATCTCAGGCAGATTTTTATTTTCACAGTCAATAGCTGAGCAATTCTCCAGCCACTCTGACAGTGGGATAAATACAACCTGTTCCAATTTAGAGTTCACAAGGGTATTACTATATTTGTGTGTTCGGGAGCAAAACAGACGCAATGACTGAACATTCCCGCTCCCAGGAGCGATCCAGGGCTTAGCACCATTTCTTAATAGCTGCACACAACACACTTGAGGTTGTTCTGAGGGCAAGAGGGGGGAAAAAACAATCCCAAATTGCAGATGAAATTACCGAATGAGTTGAGCTTCAGTGACTACAGCCCACTTCATTGCTGCTCCCAAGGCTGACAGCCATTGATTTTCCTTCTCAGTTTCAGGCCTGGGTTTTGCCCTTCAAAAGTCCTCAATCCTCTTTTGTGTGGAGCCAAAACCCACCCAGGCCAGCCTGAAGTCTCTGCCAGGTCGGAGGACACGCTGTGACTGCAAATTGGAACTGGAGCAACACACAGGAGGGGAAAGGTCCAGGAAAGCTGATGGAATGAGACACAGGGAAAGCAGGTCCCAGGGCTTTATTTACTTACAGCAACTGTCATTATTTCCCTGGAACAGACTCCCAAAACACATTCCCTTCCAGCTGTCTGGATTACAAGTCTCAGGTTCCCTCTCCTGTCAAGGCTGTTCAGTGAAGAATTCCCATGGCAAAACCATCCAAAAGCCAGGGGCCCAAAATTGTACTAACCTTGGCAAAAGATGGTCCACAAGCTCTAGCTGATTGTCATGCTGGAATTGGAGATCCAGTCCTGGGATCAGAAACCTGAAATCACAGGGATTTTCATCAACAGTCTGGCCAGCTCTCCCAAAAACCAGATAATGGCAATCACATTGCTTTTACAGAAGATGTGAATTTTAGCAAATTGGTCATTTCTGAACTCAGCATTAGCACTGGTTATGCTACTTACAACTAGAGCATGGAAAAAAAATGCTGGTGGCTCCCCATCCTTTCACATTCCCTCACAAAAGAATTGTTTATTGTGCTGCTTGTCTGGATGTGGGTTAAATTAGCCAGTAATGAACTGATCCTCTAGATAAATTCACTTCTTATTAAGCAATTCATTTAAAAATCAGGAGATCCTTTAGACAGCTCAAGTGACCTTTATCAACAGGCACCAACTCAGCATTTTTCTTGTAAAGAAAGAGCTCATTATCCACACACTCCCCTGGGATCCTGAAGCAGAATGCAGAATTTCCAGAGTCTGTCCCAAGCTGAAGCTTTAGGGAGACTCACTTTGTATTTGTTAAACTTTCTAGAAGGAGGAAGAGTCTCTGACAGCGGCTTTGGCAAGAACAGGTAACAAAGTGAGAGTGCACAGAACGTGCAGTTTCAGGGAGCCCTGCAAGGCTCCTTTCACAAGTTATTTGGCTGCTGAGTTGGCCTCTTTTGCAGTGACTTTCCTAACAGGACTCTGCAACTCTGATGCAATTATTAATCCAGTCCCACTGCTTGGCCAATGTCCCTTTATGATCCCAGCTTTTGGCAAAAGGGGACAAAGGTGGTGTTAACTACAGCACTGGAGCCTTAGAGCAAATTCATTACAAAGGGTGAAGTGCTATTTACCTTTCTCTACACCCAAAATTTTCTGCTTGCGGGTTTTCAGGTGTTTAGAGTTAATAGCAACATTTTTAAATAATATTACACTCTGCTTACTCTGACTGTGCTGCTACACCGTGAACTAAACACTTGGCTGCCTGGCACTGGCACAGGGAGTGAGTTCAAGATGAGGCTGAGTGACAAAAACATCCTGGCATGGCCCAAACTTGGTGCTGAAAGCAGCAACTAATAAAACAAGGTGATGATTCTTACTTCTCATGACCTGCAGAGACAGACTGAGTCACCACACACAAAAAAAACCCAAGGTACAATATCCTGAACAGAAAACTCCAGGGAAGTGCTTGTGAAAGCTGTTGGATTCTGAGAAGGAAAGAATGAACGTGCCAAGACACCAAGGTGCCTCAAAGATATGAGGTAAGCTCAGATTTATGACCAAATCGGCTCAGGTGAAAGGGTTTCTCAATTCTGATGGTTAAAAATACTTGGGGAAGGAAAGACAGGTTATTGCTGTGCATAGCTCAGGTAAGGCTTTCTCTGGAGCACAGGAAAATAAAGCATAACTTTGAGTGGTTTTGAACACATCCAACAAACTGAGATGGATCTCAGATGACACATTTCTGTGTGCACAAAGATGATCAGTGACGAGGCTTCTGGAATGACTGTCTTACCACCTTCCGCTCAAAGAACTGTCTCAAAACCTGTCCAGAAAAAAACCAACAACCCTCCCAAAAATAAAATAAAAACCCCAACCACTTTCTCTGCCTGTAGGTCCATGCAATTCACATCAAAGCTCAAATGGCTTTGCTGTAACTCGATTCTCACCACTGTTGAGAGGAACAGAAATAACCAGTTTGGTCCTTCCAACTACAACTTCTTTCAGGTCAGCACCTGCAGCTTGACTGGGCTCACTGAACACCACTCATTTATACAGAGTTTAATTAATACAAACCAGAGAGCTCCCCAAAAATAAAATGATTTGATGAACTCCTACAACAAAGATCATGCCTTTCAAACAGAAAGCTCACCCCCTTTAACTCTACCAGCAAAGGACAGCACTGAGAGGGGTCAAAAAGCTTTTTGTGTGCTGCAAATAGGTCTTGAAACAAGACCAGTAACTGAGCAAATGCCTATTTCCATGGCAGCAGAACTTACTTTAACCTGTTCTTAATTGCTTTAAGATAAGCTGAAATAAGTCTAGACACAATCACCCTCTGCACAGGTTTCACTTATTCCACATAAACTGCTGCATTTCAGCTGTAAGTTCAGAGCACAAGAGACCCTTTTATGTGGATGTTATTATAGGAAATAAACACAATTGTGCCAGGATGAACAATTGTTGTACAGGCTGCTTTGCAAAAGGGCATTTTTTTATAGTGATGTAAGGACTCAGAGGTTATAAACAGCATCAGTCTATTTTGGTAAAAGGTGACTGTCCCTAAATAGAATAGTAATAAAGGCACGTGGCACTCCAGCGTGAAGAATAATAACAACAACTCTCACAAGCAGCTTTGTCTACAAACTAACCCACAATTCCTGACCCCGGTAATTCACTTGTTTTGATGTTTACATCACAAATAACACTTCTGCGAACTGAGGTATTTATAGCCCTCAAAGCCAGGTGACTGTGAGCAGTGCAGCCTCACAGCCCCAGCATGGGGTAAACAAGGGCACACCTCAACAGGGAAAGCTGAGCCTTCCCATTGATTCCCAGACACAACCTCCTCCCAGTGAACTGTTTGGGATTGTGCCACTGCCAGCAGGAAGGACTGGGACTGAGGGGAGGATAAGGCACATTTAGGGAGAACTTTCTGCCTTAAAGCCATAACCCACTGCTCCAACAGGATTTGGGTTTGCAGCAACTCTGGGAAAGTCATTCGAAATGCTCTCCCCACGGAGGTTCTCAGCCTCCCAGGTTTACAGAACCAGGGAACGGCCTGGGTTGGAACAGATGTTAAAGCTCAAATTGTTCCACCCCCTGCCATGGGCAGGGACACCTTCCACTAGCCCAGGTTGCTCCAAGCCCCCCCCCAACCTGGCCTTGGACACTTCCAGGGATGAGGCAGCCACAGCTTCTCTGGGCAACCTGTGCCAGGGCCTCCCCAGCCTCACAGGGAAGCATTTCTCCCTGATATCCCATCTAACCCTGCCCTCTGGCAGTGGGAAGCCATTGCCCTTGTCCTGTCCCTCCATGCCATTTTAAATAGTCTCTCTCCATCTTCCTGTTGGCTCCTTCAGGTCCTGGAAGGCTGCAGTGAGTCACCCCAAAGACTTCTCCTCTCCAGGCTGAACACTCCCAGTTCTTTCAGCCTTTCCTCACAGCAGGGCTGCTCCATCCCCTCTGATCATCTTGGTGCCTCCTCTGGACCTGCTCCAGCAGCTCTGCAGGTGGGGTCTCACCTGAGCAGGGAATGGGGAAGAGTCCCCCCCTCACCTGCTGCCCACCCTGTGGGATCAGCCCAGCACATGGGAGGTCTCTGGGTGCCAGTGCACATGGAGGGGGCATGTCCAGTATCTCATTCCCAAGTCCTCCTCCTCCTCCTCCCCATCTGCAATCAATCCCTTCATTCTCCAGCCTCAATAGATCCTGGGGTTTGCCACAACCAAGGTGTAACACTTTGAGCTTGGTCTTATTAAACCTCATACCAAGACTGTTTGCATTATGATCACCCATCCCCTGACAAGCCTCAGGTCACTGAGAAGGCAGCACAGAGAGGGGCAGGATGAGGGATGACCCAAGGAAGTGCCTACAAGCAGAAGTGGGCTGAGGTCACACCTACTCACTCATTTGTGACAAGTCAGGGACACAGGGATTGCAGCACTAACCCATGGATAACAGCCCCAGCCCCCTGCCAAACACAGAGTGCAGGAAACGCCCTAAAGACCCCCTTTCCAAGTAAACACTAAAAGGAAGAGGCACCCCCAGCCCCACAGACGCTCCCACTCAGAGCACACAAAGCGCTGCCCCCAAACACACAGGGAGTAGCCCCCAATGCCTGCCAGGCCCCTCCAAAACCCACTGACAACAATGAAGCCCCCTGTAAACCCCCCAGGCCCCTCCTCCACGTCTCCTGTGACCCCCAGACCCCTTCTCGGCCCCACAGCCCCTTCCAAAGCCCACTCACAACAGTGAAGTCCCCTGTGACCCCCAGCCCCCTCTCAGCCCCACACCCCCCTCCGTGTCCTCTGTGACCCCCTAGACAACGACCCGGCGCCCCGGGCCCCTCTGAAGCCCCTTGACAACAATAAAGCCCCTTGTGACCGCCTCAGACAACCCCTCAGCCTCCTCCTCCGTGTCCTCCGTGATACCCGCACCCCCCTCAGCCCTACAACCCCCTCCGTGCCCCCCGCGGCCACACAGCCCCCTCCAAAACCCCTTCACAACGATGACGCCCCAATGACCCCCCCTCATCGGCCCCGTACCCCCCTCCAACTCCTCTGTGACCCCCCAACCCTCCCCGTGTCCCCTGGGATCTCCAGATTCCCCCTCAGCCCCGCACCTTCCTCCATCCCCACCGGGCAAGGCAGGCCCCCCCGTCCCCAACCCCACAGCACACCACAGACGCCCCCGGGCCCATAACCGCTCGCAAAGCACACAGAGGGCCGTCAAGGCCCCTAAAGGCTCTGAACGAGCCGGGAAAGGGCCCCCCAAAGCCTCCCGAGGGTCCCTGACCCTTCGCCCCCGCTCGAGGCCTCACTCACCGCGTCCCCGCCGCGGCCGCTCCCTTAGGCGGGCGGTGGGCGGGGCCCCGCCACTGAGCCCCGCCCACCACCCACGCCGACAGGCGATTGGGCTTCGCTACGTGATTGACATTACCAGACTGGCCAATGGGAAGCGAGGGAGGGGGAAGGGGCGGGGCGTGAGGGGCCGGCGTGTGGAGTCCTCCCAGTCTGTCCCAGTGTCCTCCCGGTACGGCCCAGCGTGCCTTTTGTCCCTAAAAAGTGCCTCCCAGTCCTTCCTAGTCCCATCCAATCCCCGCCAAGGCTATCCAAGTCGCCTCTCAATGGCTCCCAGTCTCCTCCCAGTCCATCCCAGTATATCCCAGTCTAGTCCAGTGGTCCCAGTGGCTCCCAGTGCCCCTTTTGTCCCTCCCAGTCCCACCCAATCTATCCCAGTGCCTCCCAGTCCATTCCAAGTGCCCCTTTTGTCCCTCCCAGTCCTTCTCATTCTCATCCAATTCCCTCCAGCTCTATCCCAGTCTATCCCCAGTGCTCCCCAGTCGCCCCCAGACCCCTCCCAACCCCCCGTTTTCTTCCTAAAAGTGCCCTTTTTGTCCCTCCCAGCCCCATCCAATCTCGTCCCAGCCCCTCCTAGCCTATCCCAGTTACCTGTACACCTCCACTACGCGTGCCTACGCTCCATACCCAAGGTGTGCGGGCGGCCAGGTGCGCACCTTGCACCTGTGCGCCCACCTCCCGCTGCTCCCACACCCTTCCCCGGCCCCCCGCCCCGCCCGGCGGAGAGAAACGACGAACCCTGGTATTCCAGAGGGTCCCGGGATCCCCCCCTCCTCCAGCCGCGTGTCCGCGCTCCAGCGGCATCCAGGGAGATCTCCTGGACGGCATCCCCGGGAGAAGAGGATTCCCCGGGAGTTGCGGGACCCCGCGGACGGAACGGGGTGCCCCGGGCGGATCGGGATGCCCTGGAAGGATGGGGATGCCCTGGAAGGATGGGGATGCCCCGGGCGAAGTGCGATTTCCCCAGGAGCAGCGGGAGGAGATTTCGGGTCCACGGCCCCGGGAGGGGCGGAGTGGTGTAGGGGGGGAAGGTGGGTGAACGCCACGGCCCCGGGCGCTGCCCCCCGTTGCTCTCCTGCCTCCCGGGGCCCCGGCTCGTTTCGATTTCGTTTCTCGCCACGATCGCGCCGAAGCCGCAGCGGGGCCGGGGCCTGACCGTGCCGGACAGCGGGGGCTCCGGGTCGCACCGGGGCGGGGAGCGGCCGCTCATCGCCACCGGGGATGCAGGTAGGAACCGGCAATCCCTTGCCCGGGCCCTCATCCTCCCTCCTCCCGGTCCCCCCGGGCTTTCTCCCCCTCCATTCGAGGTGGAAGCTCATACCCCTGCTGAAAGGTGACCCCACCCAGCCCACCTCCAAATGGCCTCACAGGGCCCGGAGCAGCCGTGGGGCTTGGTCCCCCAACATTTGGGGCTGAGCCAAAAGCTCCTCTCGCACGTTTGGGGGTTCCTTGTCACCCTCCTTTTTCTGGTTTTCCCGCTCCAACCCCTCCAAAGGACAGTGTTTCCTCCTGAAGCAAAGAAAAACTGTCTTGGAAACGTGTGGAAGCAGATAAGTGGGGATAGAAGCGAGAATATAAAATCAGGATAAAGTAATAAAAATTCAGAAGGTGTCTCGTGGCCTAGGAAATCTTTAGGAGCAAGAAAAATACCATATTTTTCCTGGTTTTACTGTAAATCTTGTTGTAGGAGAGTTGCACTGATGGGAGAACAAAATAACTTTTAGATGGTTCTAGGCAAAATACACTGCTCATTTCTTTCACTTTTATTTTCCCTGTAGCTTATTGCTTAAAATGAATCTGAAAGACAGTTTGCATTGCTGCCAAGCCTGCTCAGAGTTTATTCTGGAGTCCCACTGGTTTCCTTGTGCAGTGTCATGGAGCTGAGTGCTTTGCAGAGACAACCAGCAGCCACCAAATTGTCTTTCTGCTGAGGAAAAGCCCTCACCAACCTGCTGCTACTCCCAGGGAAGCACTTCTCCCTGGAGGGATGCAGTGCATTCCTCCTGTCTCCCATTCTCCTGGTTTTGGGAACATCAGCTTTGCATTTAAGATGTTTCCAACCTCCACCACTGTGATATTCTTCACCTCTGATTTTCGGGGCACTCAGCTTGTCTACCCAGCACACACAGTCGAGGGGTGGCTGTTTTAACCACCTCCAAAAACCTGCCTGAGCCTGAAGTGCTCAGAGTTGGCAACTGCTTTAGAAAATACCATTTGCCAACAAAATTGTTGGGTTTTCCATGGGTGAAGCTGAGAAATTGCTGGGATTCACACTAATAGATTTTTAAGGGGAAACATTATCTGCTTGGCTGCCAGTAATATTCCAGATCTAAATGGGGTTGGAAGCAGGATCTGAGCTCCCTTGTGCTCATGAGCTGTGGCTGAGAAGAAAAATAATCGTTGAGAGGCTGGAGCTTAATGGGTGGTCAACAAGAGGGGTGGGATGGCCATTTCCCCTCATGCCCAAATGATCACTGGGGATAAAGCTGGAGATCTCTCTTCATACAGTGTTTTAAAGACAAAATCAAAGCACTATTGCCAGCTTGATTTCTCAACTCTAAATGATTGAAATGCTGTCCTAAAACCCCAGACATCCAACGAGAATCTGAGGTTCCTGTAGGAACTGGGAGCACAGGCACTGTCAATCTTTGGCTCCATCTCCTGCTTCCCTGCAGCCCATGGGGCAGTGGGGATGGATAACCTCCTTCCAGAGCCTGAAGGAGGGCAGGTTCCTCTGCTGAAGACAAGAGCTGAAGTAAGAGAGGGGAATCTGTGGCTACTAACACTGAGCTGGGCAAACAGAGACTCATCTTGGGGCTGGGACGATGTCTGGAAGAGCTGCAGACAGCACAACACGCTGCTATGAGAAAACAGCTGGAAAATATTGGAGCAGGCATCTCCAAAGCAAAGGCAGGACCAGAGCTGGGAATTGACCCCACTGATGCATCTGATCTTTTTTCCCCAGGGCAAAGTGGCCATCAGCTCTTCCAGCCCTGCTGTGGCAGCTTCGTTACCATCCCCATCCCAGGCCAGACAGCCACTCGTCAGCACTGGGGACATCTTCAAGCTTCCAGGCAGGCTGAGTGAGTAAAGGTTGAGCAAGACAAAGCTGCTTACAAAAGGACAGGGTGGGATATGGTGGGTGCAGCCCTAGTGTCCCACCCAGGGACCATTCCCTGCTGGCAAGAGGGATAAAGTGTCATCAGGGTTCATTTTCTCTCTGTGGGGTGTTTTTGATCCATGAGTGCTTAAGACAGAGGGAGAATTTGGTGGTGGAGAAGAAATGTCACCCTGCCCCTCAGGAGTTTTGAGGATGAAGATAGAGCTGTTTCAGAGGTTGCTCCTGGTTTCAGGAATCCAGCCCTCACTGTGGAGCAAGGATGACGTGATCCACTGGCTCAGATGGGCTGAGAGGGAATATTCCCTTCGGCAAACCGACGAAAGCAAGTTCGAAATGAACGGCAAAGCCCTGTGCATCCTCACCAAGGAGGACTTCAGACACAGAGCTCCCAGCTCAGGTTAGACCCAGGGCAAGGGGGTTTCAAGGAGCATCCAAGCACAACCTGAGAGGGGCTGGATGGGTCCCAGCAGACCAGGCTTTAGCACTTTGGTGCTGGAGACAAGGACAACCCTCTTCCTTCCTTTACTCCACCTGCACTGCAAATGGTTTGGGGTGGGGAATAACCTTGTTATTATGTTATGTTATAACCTCAGCAGCATCACTGTGAGAGAGGCTGTTATCCAAAGTCCTCTGAGCAGAGTTTCCTTCCCTGCAGGTGATGTGCTGTATGAAATACTCTGCTTCATCAAGACTCAAAGAAGAGCTCTGATGTGCAGCCCTTTGCTGAACTCATCCTTTGGGAAGCCCAGGAGCACGGAGGAAGGTAGGATGGAGAACAGCAGCTGCCCAGCAAGCAGAACCTGCCCACAGCTCCAGTGGGTTGCACACATCTGGGGTTTGGAGCTGAACCCATCCCACACCACCTGAGAGAGGCAGCCAGGTCCAACAAACTCCAGCTGGGAAGGTTGTAGTGATGAAGCAGGTCTGGTCAGAATCAGACCCAAGCAGCACCAGAGGGGGGGCCCAGGTAGGGGTTGGGGTGGGGAGAGGTTGGTATCTGTGGCTGGCTGTGTGTGGAGGTGGATCCTGAGCACTTCTGATGGCTTGTGTAAAGTAATAATAATATAATATATAATAATAATGGGCTCTACCAGGCTGATAACCACCCTGGGCTGCCCCTCCCCTCCTGTTTCAGTGCTTTGGAAGATCTGGGACCTGACCTGATGTGCCACAGAGTGTTTATTTGTTTGTTTTTTTTTTTAAATTATTGTTATTATTTCCAGGGACAGACTGCAGTGCTGAGTCTGCCCCAGTTGTTGTTCCCTCGTGGCTGGGCTGTGCAGAGCAGCCTGTGTTCCACAGCCACGTGGAGCCACTGAACCTGTCCCATCACAGCTCAGAGAGTGGCTGCAGGGCAGGTGCCATCTGCTCCTTGCCCACAACCCCGTCGGCCCCACTGGATGGGAAAATGGCAGGTAATTATGAATTTATAACCTGGCTCCTTGGGGAAATGACAGGTGCTTTGTCCTGTCTGCCCAGCTGTCTCTCTCCCTCCCCTTTATTTCGTGCTTCCCCACCTCAGTTTCCCCTCCCCCAAAAAACTGTAGTTCAGGCTTGTGCTTTGAGATCTCGCAGTAAAAGTGCTCTGGGCACTTCTTACATTTATTGTCACTGCTGCCACGTGCAATCCTGTTGCTGATACACCCTTGCTGGGTTCACAGTGGGAGCTCTGTGACCATTTCCCCCCCCACACTGCTCAGACTGCAGGTTGCTGTGGGAATACGTGTACCAGCTCCTCTCCGACAGCCGCTACGAGCCCTACATCAGGTGGGAGGACAAGGAAGCCAAGGTCTTCCGGGTGGTTAACCCAAATGGACTTGCCCAGCTCTGGGGGAACCACAAGGTAAATGCAGTTGAGAACAAATTTGTCACCCCTGGGCTTCTGCAGGTCCCTTTGTGTGTCCCCAGGGCTGATGGCACAGGCGCGGGGAAGGGGGGCCACGGTGGGTGCTGAGATGCCAAGCTGGTGGTGAAGGAGGGACTTTCTCATCCCCTGGAAAGCAAAATGATGACTGTGAAGCCATTCTGGGTTAGAAACCTACACTGGAACCACCTAGAATGTCCCAAGTGTGGCCCTGCTGCAGACAGACCCAAACCAGGTGTTGGCAATTGCTTCGACTCAACATCCCACAATTCTTCCCCTTTCCAGAACCGGATGAACATGACCTATGAGAAGATGTCACGAGCACTCAGACATTACTACAAACTCAACATCATCAAAAAGGAGCCAGGGCAGAAGCTGCTGTTTAGGTGAGATGAAGCAGAACAGAGAAATGAACCCGGATCCCATCTGATGGTGCTTCCTGGGTTCCAAAAGCAAGAGCTGGGATCCTCAGCAATGCCCAAGGGTGGCTGATCCCCTCTGGTGAGCTCCAGAGCTCAGCTGATCATGGCTTGGAAGGGACCTTAAAGCTCATCTCCCCTGCCTTGGGCAGGGACATCTTCCACTAGACCAGATTGCTCCAAGCCCCATCCAACCTGGCCTTGTTGAGGGTCAAGGCTCCAGTATTTACAGCCTGGTTTGGGGCTGGGTTTGGACATGGCCCTGAAGTCATGACAAAAATGTATTGCAGGTTTTTGAAGACTCCTGGGGAGATTGTCCATGAGAAATCCAGCAAACTGGAGCAGCTGGAAAATGAGGACCATGAAGATTCCGAAGACCCGCTGGAGGTTTCACTGTAGAAAATCTTTGGAGGTGCATCACAGACAGACTTGTGCTCTGCTGGGAAGTGCTGGTGTCTCTTGCATCTCTTGGACAGAAGGCCACAGAGCTGGCCCTGGATTTCAAAACCTGCCCTGAGCCAAAGCTGGGACATCTCTGGGGCTTCATTAGCAAAACACACCCAGAAACCACCCCCCGGCCCCAAAAGTGCACGTGAATGTGTGTGGACTGGTCTTCTGCTTGTTTCTCTCCTGCCCTCTGGGAGAGAATGTGATATTTTTGCTCTGAAAATTGTGGTGCTTGTCTCTTTAGGGCTCAAACTTGCTGGTAGAGATCCCTGTGTTCTCACAGCGAGATGTGCTGAGCGGACCAGAACGTGTGCTCTGGGTTGAGCATCTTTTTTGCAGTGAGTGGTGTCCCTGAGTGCTGCTCTGAATCTGAGCCATTTCCCTGACTTGTAAATGGACTTGTATTGCAGAAATGGTGCCCATTGGAATCTCAGTGGCTCCTCTGTGACTAAGGGTGGGAGTGTGGTGAAGTATCCACCTGGATCAGGCCTGGCTGAAGCTCCAGGCTTGCCCTGAGCTGATTCTCACTTTAACTCCTTTCCCTCTGGGTAATGCTTTTTGTAATTAGCTGATTAAATAATGTGAAAAGAAACAAAAAAAAAAAGTATTATTTGCTTTGAGTTTGAAGCAGGAATACCTGGAGGGAACAGAGTGTGTTTGTGTGCGTGTTGGAAAACAGAAAATACCCACTAATATTTTCACATTGCTTTTCATTGAGGAAATAAAATCCTGTGACTGTGTAAACTTGAAAATCCCACTTACTTGCTGGTTAAAGGTCTGAAACTGGGAAATTCCAGCTTTCCTCATTTAAAACCAGTTCCTGTCCCCAGGACAAAGGTCTTTGGCAGCTCCTACACCAGAGTGCACCAGTCTGAGCTGCTCAGGAGCTGATGGGTGAACACAGCACAGACCTGGGGGGTTTTGCACCATGAGGTTTCCACCAAAACTGGTTGTTTCCAACCTGAAATTACAGTTCCTTTTTGCTGTAACTGGTGTTGCTCCTCCAAAACTACTTTACAACTGGAGTCTGGAGACGGTGGTGGGATGGGTGGTGGCTGATTGGCAAAGTTTCAGCAGTACCACAACTCTGGAAACGCCGCCTGAGAAGTTTCACTTCCACAAAAAATCACCAGCTCGCTGGCAAAACAGAGGTGCTTGATAATTCAAGTGAGGGAGGAGAAGGAAAGGAGAAGCTCTGATGGGGTAAATAAGCTTAAAATCACAGCCTGTGGGAGATCCTGGCCAGGAAGGGAGGCCAAAATCCCTGCTAGGAGAGGGGCTGGAGGTTACCCAGCACCCACCAAGCTGCAGCCTGGGGCTGCACCACACCGGGAAGGTGAAGTGAAGCAGCCAGAACTCATCTTTCCTCTCACAAAGGGGGCTTTTTGTGGCAGGGAAGATTAAAACCAGATCTTTCTTGGGATAAAATCCATCAGAATAAGTGTAAATCCCCTCTAGCCCTGAGGGACACCTTCGGTGGGACAGCAGACTTCCTTCCTCGGCAACTCTCCCACCCCAGCCCTGTGGCACTTCTGGAATGCACACCCAGGGGTGCATTTTTCGTGACCTTCTCTTTAACCAGACATCCCTACACTTCCTTGCTATGGAAACAGCCCTGATGGTTATGGAGTATTCCATTGCTTCTCCAACCTGTGTGCATGTTTTGTTGGAGCAGGTGACAGTTGGTGACCCTGGTCCTTGTGATAACACCTTCCGCTTGTTTTCCCTGCCATGACTAAAGATCACTCTGGACTTGGACGGGGATTTCCTCTCCTGCCTGGGAAGCTGCCAAAACCCCTCAACCTTCCTTGATCTTGGGGGGTGAAAATCCAAAGGTTCCAGGCTTGCTTTCCTGGAAAAAAAGGGCCTGTTGTTCGCTCGCAGGAGCCCTGCACTGAAATTGCCAACCCGACTCCCAAATTTCAATCTGGATGAAGATTCCTGCCAGGCAAAAAGTGCCAGGACAGAAAACTCTTGCTGATTATGGAGTGCCAAGAGTGGCACACCACAGCTGCACTTGAGAGACAGACAGTAAGGGTTTTCTTTCCTGGGGGGAAGGTGTGAGATCCTGGATCGGAATCTCGCTGAATTATCGATATGGGTCGGAATCAACTCACTCTGTGTGTGTGGGGGTGTGTGTGTGGATGTGGGGAAGGGCTGGGAACATGGCAAGGCCTGTGCTGAGGGCACAGGGCAGAGCTGAAGGCCTGGAGCTGGGCTGTCAGTCAAGGCAGACCTGCCTGGTAGCCCAACCACACCACGCCACAGCAGACTGGAGGTGGCCAAACTGCTGGAGTGGATGTGGCTTTTTATTTTATGGAAAAAACCCCAACCAAATTGATTGTGAAAGTCCCTTTCCTTCCCTGGAATCGACCTGCTAATGGAAGGATGTGGCTGTGTGCTGGGGAGCAGCACAGAGCTCCTCACGGAGGATTTAATTATTTATCAATAAATGGAGATGCTGAAAAACCGAGCCAGGAAATTCCTGATCAATACTAGACTCTGATTCATCAGTGTGGGCTCAGGAGGGACCGAGGGATGTGGACTGGATCTCTCCCAGTCACAGGAAATTATGGCCCAAAGAGTTTACAGAAAGGAAGAAAATAATCCCGGGCTGTTCTGATTGCAAACTGAATCCATTATCGGGAAAAGACCGTTTGTATCCAGGGGAAACCTTGGCTGCGCATCATCCCACCCGAAAACCAGGGACAACGCGTCGCTGCTCGGCTGGAAATCTTCCCGAGGGGTTTTCCAGGAGGGGTTTTTCCAAAGCCTGAGTCCCGCCAGCTCGCCAAAAGCATCCGGCTCCATCCCTGCGAGGTGCAGTGCGGGATTTTTGCCATCAGGTGGCAAAATTGCGATGGGGAATGTGGGAAGCACCTGCCGGAGGGTGTCACAGTGGGCACAGGGGTGGCCCTGGGGCCAAGAGGAGCTTTGGTGTGAGAAAGGTTTGATCTTAAGGCAGGATTTTCTGGGCTCAGGGGCGGTTTGTAGGTGTCGGGATGTGCCTGGTGGGAGCCACGGGGGTGTGAAGGATTCAGGTCATGAGCTGGTGCTGATTCATGTTTTAGGGTGGGAGCACGGGCTGTCTGAGGGACCCCAGGGTGGGTTTTGAGGGTTTCAGCCCAGCCATGCCCAGTGTTAATAACACCAAATTTGTGGGTTTGATCCCTCTATGGATCATTCACTTAAGAATGGGACTCAATGATCCTTGTGGGGTCCTTCCAACTCAGAATATTCTGTGATTCTGATTCTGTCTCTCAACAACCTGAGAGCACCGTGTCCCAGAGTGTCTGTGGTCTCACAACAGCCTCTGGGAACTCCTGGGACACGAGCAGGGCAATCTGCTTCCTGCTTTTGTCTGAGAAAGTTATGACTTCCCTTTACAAAAACAACCCAGAAAAACCCATATAAGGCACCACACACAGAGTGAAAAACAACAAAACAAACCAAGCCCAAAGCCAAGTGGCTGCCTGAGATAGCTGGTCTCAAAGGCCAGCTCGTACACACCAGGTGACAGGTGATTTTTATGCTGTTTTGCTGCTGCTTGTCACAAGGAAATTGTTTTCTCCTCCAGTGAAACTCACACTCATTGGTTTCCGCCACGAGGGCGGTGATAACGGGCACCCCAGGCGGAAGCATCGGCCGCTCTCCTACCTGAATGGCTGCTAAAAATAGGAATTACCTCAGCCAGCCACCGGCTTGGGCATAAAAAGGCAGCTCCCAGGAGAGCCTGAGAAGAACCCTCAGCACCCGTGGCCGAGGAGCTTGTCTTCACCTCTGTCCCAACAGGCAGAGATACTGATGGAAAGGTAAAAACCAAACCAGCAAATAAAGAATGGTGTGGCCAATGCACTGGAATCATCAGAGTAGGACGGGGGTTGTGGCTTTAGTGTGATTAAATTCAGTGGAATGACTTGTTGTCGGGTGGTTGGTGGGGTTTGGTGTTGGCTTGGATGAAGGAAACTTGTCTTCTTGATCCCCAGAACCGGCCAAGGTGGGGTGGGTGGGTGGTTGTGCTGGGCACTGTGATGATGTTCACCGAGTCTGAGGGGAGGCTGATGCCCAACTCCAGGGTGGTTTGTACAGCCCAGCTTGCCAGGTTTCTGTGCTTGCTCCCTCTGTGCTGTTCAGTGGTGGAGGAAGTCTGCTTTGGGTCTGGTTCTTTGAAGGGTGAAATTGGTTTCAAAGATAAAACCGACACAAGGCACCGTCACGGCTTCCTGGTTTTCCAATAGCAACGTTCCTGTTTCAATTTGCTTGCAAATACAGAGAAAAAGGGCAATGGGAAAGGAAGGGAGAGGGTGGTCAGAGCTCTGTTCACAGCCCTGTGCTGGTGGAAGCTCAGAGGGAGTTTGTCACTGAGGAGATTTACAAGAGCCCATGTTTCCCTTGACTTCTCCAGCCTTATTGAGGGATGATTTTTTTTTAGCAGCCAAAATTTTAAGGGGAAATACTCAAAAATCTGGGTTGTGTCATTCACAGTGTGCTCCTGGGGTGTCATTTTTCATCCTAATGTGGGAACACGTTGCGATGGATGATAGGAGGGTGTCTGGGTGATATCCTTGCTGGGTGAAACCCCCTGGATGATGACCAGTTTCTCCCCTGAGACACGCCCAGCCCATTTCCCGCTCCCTGCAGTTTCAGTTCCTTTATCAGTGTTGTCTACAGTCCATCATAAAACCCCGCGTGGGCCACCTACACCAGGAGCACTCAGATAACAACTATAAAACTGGCCGATCATTAACCAGGAACATCAACAACCTCAGGCACCCCTGGGTGCCAGAGTCGGGGGGAGGATTTCCATCATGCCCAACCCAACTGTGCAGCCACCTGGGGGGAAAACAAACAAACAAAAAAGACAGGCTGAAAATGTTGTTTTTCTCCCCAGCAACGCACGGGCTCCGGCTGTGGAGATGCCTCGGTGGGATGTCGGGAGGCAGCCGTCGGGCAAGATCCTCTCCCTGGACAGGCAAGGGGCCAAGAAAGTGCTGGAGATTTATGTCAGGCGCTCGCTGAGCTGCCGGGAAAACCCACCAGTGGCCAAGCAAAGCCCACGGGAGAAAACTGGAGGGAGAGGGAGGAAGACGGACGGGCTGCAACGGTCAGAAAGCGACTTCTGTACGTACCCATGTGCCAAATCCAGCCCCAGGAAGGACCAGGAGGAGGGACTCAAAGTGCTGGACCTGGAAGAGGCTCTGGATGATGACAGCAAATCTCCCCAGGAGGTCCCTAAAGAGGGGACGAAGCCCAAGAGGAAAAGCACAAAAAACTCTTCCCACCATTCTGGTTCAAAACCCGACCTGGCTGAAAAGCTTCTTAAATTTCTTCTTCAAGAGGAGCCCCGAGGAGCAGAAGGAAAACACGGGGCAAAAAGCGAAGGAGAAAGATGCCAAAGCTTCTCAGGGCTCCAGACCAGAAGGAGCCAAGAAACACAGGGTGGACTCAAGCACATCCCCAACACCGGGCAGAGCCTCGAAGAGGAAAACAAGCATCAAGAAGGTTTTCTCCTTGAAGAAGCATGGGGAGGAGGAGCGGGGAGAGACGGGATCTGGGGCGAGGACCAAGCGCCCCGGCTGCCTTCCCCTGCGGCACGTCCTGGCACCGGCCACGCCAGGTGGGACCCCCCACGCCCCCTCCCCTGACCCACCCCTTCGTCCAACGGGACCTCCCTGGGCTTCTTTTGGGAAAACCCTCATGTTTAGTGCTGGCTTTTAATGAGGTGTCACCTTCCTGGAGCTTTCTGGGGGTTTGGGATGGGGTTTGGGGACTCCAATCCCAACCTGCTGCCCCCGGGAAGGCTCGATCTGCCCGTGCTTCGAGCACACGTCACCTCAAGCCTGATGTTGGCAGTAACCACCCAAGCACAAGTTTTCTGCCCTTTGGCAACCAAGGGTCACGGTGGTTTAGTTTGAACCTGTGTTTGAGACCTGAGATTAAATCCTAAACCACTCCAGGGCCGATGTTACGGTGTTTGAGATTTGCCACGGGGATGGGTGTGGGCAGCTGGTGCAGCAGAGCCCATGGGACACCCAATTCCACCCCTTCCAGTGCCAGAACACTGATGAGGGGATTTAAGAGGAGCTTTGACAGGATTTGGGGCAAGTCACAGCCGCTCAGTTGTGGCTCAGAAAGCGCAGCCACATCCTCCACCACGGGAATGCACTGATCCTGGGTGGGCACCAGCACATCCAGTCCCTGCTGCAGCTGCTTTTCCCTTTCAATCAATCACCAACAAAAATAATCCTCACTTCTGAATATGTGTTTTCCTTCCAGCAGAGGTGGAGCAGCCTGATGGCTACTACAGAGAAGTCTCAGAGGAGATTGGGCTGATCGTGCAGGGCAGTGAGAGCCAGGGGAGCAGAGCAAGTGGATCTGGGGAGCCCCCACAGCCATCTGGCACCGATGGGGTTGGTGAGTGCTGCCCTTGCTGGCCCTTACAGAAAACATATGCACACAAGACTTCTCCCCATGCAGAGCCTGCTTCAGTCCTGATCCAGGGAATACAAAGGCTTTGGTGGAGATTTTCAGCATCAGGTCTTGACTGGGGGAGAGAGAAATTCATAGAATGCTTTGGGTTGGAAAGGGCTTTAAAGATCATCTCATTCCCGTCCCCTTCCATGGGCAGGGACACCTTCAACTAGGTGGATTTCTGCCACAGAAAAGGCAGAATTCAAAGGCAGGAGCGTGGTTTTGCTGGGTGAGGGTAACCAGGCGCTTGGCAACAGGCTGAAATAGTTTTTAGAGGGATAGAGATGGATAAATGTTGCTCAGGGAATTTTTTCTGGGGACTAAACAGAGCACTGGGGTGTGGGAGGCTTGGAGAAAGGGCTGGAGATAACGTGGGATCTCTGTCTGCAGACGAACCCATCAGGAGAATCGTGGCCCTGCTCCGGAGCGCAGGAGATGAGCTGGACAGGCAGGTGAGAGGAGAGCTGAGGGAATTTGGGCCAAGCTGCTGTGAAATGCAGCAAGGCCATCGATTTGGTGCAGGGAAACGCTCAGTAAAAGCAGCTCTCAATTCCCCGTCTGGGCGTGGCCGGGGCTGCCTGTGTGTCCTCCCTCAGCTGTCATCCTGGTGTGGAGTGAAGGCATCAGCAGGGGGATGACACATGGGATCCCTCCCTCATAACCTGTCCTCACCTGCCTCTCCCCCAGATGAGGGAGGACGCGCGGCTGCAGCTCTTCTTCAGGGACATGTCCTACAGCTCCTTCAAGAGCTTGGCCGACGCCTACGTCCAGCGGGAGATGACGGCCAGCAGAGCTGATGCCAACCCCCAGGAGATCCAGTTTGCCTTCACGGTCCACCTCACGGCCAGGCTGGCCGGAATCCGCAGCCAGGCAGTGAACAGGATCATGGGCTTCGGCACGCGGTACCTGGAGGATTCGTTTGCGCCCTACGGCAAAATTCTCCAGGTAAGGAGGAGGATGAGCCCGGGGCTGAGCTCCCAGGAGCGAGTCAGGGCAAGTGCCCAGAGGAGCTGTGGCTGCCCCATCCCTGCAAGTGTCCAAGGCCAGGCTGGACGGGGCTTGGAGCAACCTGGGCTAGTGGAAGGTGTCCCTGCCCATGGCAGGGGTTGGAACAAGATGAGCTTTAAGGTCCCTTCCAACCCAAAGCATTCCATGATTCCACGATTCTATGAATGTTTCTTCTGTCTCAGCAGAACAGAGAAAAGCTCAGGACAGACCACTGTGACAGCCCAGACTGACATCAGCTGCTGTGAAGGGCCTGTGGTGCCTGGGAACCCAAGGATGAAGATTTACTGGTGGGAGGACAATCCCTGATGGTGACCTGGATGTGGGGGGGATTCCTCATCCATGGATTTAAAATCTTCGAAGGAAAAGCCTGAGCAACAGCCAGAGCACTGTGAAATGCTATAACCCCTCCTGGCTGGGGGCAAAGACTCTGTAAATCAAACAAAGCCCAGATTTCACTCCGTGTTTGCATTTTAGCTCCTGCCAAGTGCATGTGTTGAACCTCAGGGGTTGTTGGTGTTTGTGTATGTGTATTTATTTACCTGCTTTTCTACACGTGTCTGTGAATGTACACCATAATTTTTGTAGTTTCTGCTGTCAGCCAAGCATCCAGTTTGGAAAAGAACATAAAAAACTCAAATAAAATTGGTGCCTAAATGCCATCCAGGCTTATCTGCTAGATGGAATAACATTTGCTTTGCTCCAGCTGCTGTGGCTGCTCCTTTCCAGCCATATCCCAAGCGGCACAAGGGAATCTTACAGCGGATGCACAGTGCTGTCCTGCCAATTTTACGATTTATAGTCATTCCCTTTGCAGCAGAAGGAGATTTACTGCCCAAAGCAGCTTGGGTTAACACCAAGAACTGGGTAAAGCTCGTTCCTGAGCGGTGCAGGAGCTGTCACTCCCTCGAGGACTGAGGGGATTTGCAGCTGCCAGGGTCTCACCTACAAGCTCTAAGAAGATGTGAAATGTCAGAGGGATTTAAGCCCTAATCACTGGGAATGTTTCCAGCTAATCTTTGCCCAGACCCCTAAGTAGGGCCATGGATTAAGGCAGCTTGGGGCTGGGGGGGTGTTGCCAGGGCTTGGTGTGGTGGCACCAGCAGGAGCATCTCCCTTGAGAGGTTGGACCCAGCCTGGAGTGGAGGAGATGAAGTTTTGGGGTTTGCAGTGTGCAAGAGGTGGGATGGTCTAGCAGGTTGAAGGTGGTGGTGGTGGCAAACAAATATGTTTGTCTGGGTCAAGGTCATGTGTGGGGTGACAGTCCCTTGAGGGCCATTGGTGCCGGTTGGGTCTGCCCAGCACCTCCTCTCCTGGATTCTCAGTCCATTTCAAACCCTAAGTAACAGAAAATGAGGAAGCAGAGCCCTTGCAGGATGGGAGCAGCCCTTCCCCACCCAGATCCACATCCCTGTTTGCAAAGCCATTAAGGGCTCATCTGCCAGACCCAGGGAGTTCAGTCACCGACTGCTGAAGGGTCCCAGGGAGGGGGGATACCTTGCAGGGGCTCTGTCTAATTTAGCCTGGGGTGATTAGGACTGTGGAAAACATCAAATCCCAGTCCTGGATCCTGCCCACCACAAGTGCAGCATCAGCACCGTGGTTTTTTTTGGCCAGGAACCAAACTGGGAGAGTTTTACTGCAAGAGAAACCAAAACTGCTCTTGCTGTTTGTAACTGCCCCACTGTCCCTGTTCCCTGCCGGGAGCCTGGGGGACTGTGCTGGGCTGTGAGCAGGGCAGGGTGAGCTGATGTTGGGGGGGTGGTGGGGACCCATCTGGAGGATCATACAAATACCTCTATTTGTTTTGCATCTGAGCTCGTGCAATGCCAGGGGTGGGTTGGGAGCTGCATGGAGCAGAAAAGGGTTCTGTTTCCTCACTGCCTTCCATCTTCCATCAGCACGTGGGACTCACCCTCCAGGTGAAACACCAACGAGGCAAACAACTCATCTCTCCCAATCCCTTCTCCTGTGCTTTTCCCAATACCACAGCTGAACCAAATACTCTCCTTCTGTGGTCACTGGACCATTTCCAACCCATCAGGGCAGCAGTGCCTGGAAAACAAGGAGCAAAACGTGCCCATCCCCTTGCACAAGGGGCTCCTGCTCCCAAATAGCCCAACCCAAAGCAGGGATGCTGCTCCAGCCCAGCACAGAGGGATGAGGTCAGGAGTGGCCACGGCTGCTCTTTAGTGCAACACCTCATGTCCCTTCTTGTGAGCAACTCCAGCTTCTTGGCCTAATCTCTTGGTTCTAAAATTGAGAACCTGACTGCCTGTGGCCACTGAAGATACTAAGAAGGTTTTAAAGAAGGGCAAGTTATTAGTCCCAGGGGTTTGAGCAGTTTCCAACTCTTGGCATTACCTTCATCCTTCCCTAAACACCCCGTGGGGGCTTCCAACAGCAAAGACAATCCCCTCGCACGAAAATCCCTGGGATCACCGACACCAACCATCTGGGCACTGATCCTGCCCTGGCAAGAAGCAGCCCCCAGCCCTGCACAGCCCCCAGCCCACCTGGTGCTCAGAGTGAGCTGGGAACCTTCTCCCCAAACCCACCTGCTGCTGGGATCCCTCGTGTCTCTGAAGTCGTCAGGCCCTTCTAATCCTGCTTTGCCAGGTGGGGAGGGCAGCTTAGAAAAGCAGCCCGGCACTTAACGAGCCAATTAATGCAAAATTTGCTGCCACTTAAGAGGATGATGACAAGGTTTCTTCTCACGGGACCTTGGAGCTGAGCCAGGGGGGGATGATGTCTCCTGGAATGCCGTCCTGGGGTCTCAGTGTCCGCAGCAGGGGAGGGTGCAGGGGCGGATTTGGCAACTCCTAGACCCCTTAAGAAACCCCCCATGACTCACTGCAGGCCAGAGCAATGTGTGGACAGAACAACGTATTCCTGCAGGTCCCATGGGACCATTTACACCTTTCCCAAATCTTGGCAGCCAGGGCTGGGCACAACCAAGGCGATGCAAGCGCTGAGTGAAGCAGGAGCATCCTGCACCTCTCCATGCAGAGCCTGTTGCATTCCTTGGGGGCCTGACATGCACAGCAGGCACAGTTCACATGCAGGGAACACAGGAACAATTCCTTCCAGTGTGCAAACACTCCTGCACTTCTGATGCCCTGGAGTGTTTGCACCAGTTGCAGCAAGAGGTGATACTTTTGTCCTTCTTGGACTTGCCAGTACCGGAAGAAAGTCCTTTAAATGAAGGGGTTTTTGCTTTCCCGAGGGCTGCAGGAGCCAGTGGCATGAATCACACAGATCAAAGCTCAGATATCACCAGGAGGCTGGTGGAAAGGCTGCCATGTGTGGGAGACTCACCAAACAGGGGGGATAATGTGAAACATCAAACACTGGGAAGGCAAGAAATGAGAAGCTCCAGTAAGGCTGTGATGCGAAAACCCCGATTCAAGCAATTGTCCACCTCCAGGATAACTCAAATAATTATTCAATATGTCTTGGGGCTGAGAACTCTCTGCTGTGTGCCCTGACATCCAGGCAGCACCAGAGATCAGCCCTGGCTGTGCTGTGACATTTACCTGGGGGTTCAGGCAGTGTCCACCAGGGACACTTCAACCCAGGGACAGTTTGCTCCTCTGTGCTCCCAGGACACAACTCCTGTTGCAGGGGACACAGTGATGGCCAGAGAGGGCAAATTAAAATGTATAAAAATTGGGGGTGAAACAGCACTGCAAAGGTTGTATCAGGATGCTGGGACCATCCTCTGTTTCCCTGTATTGTCCTGGCCAGGCTGGTGCATGACATGAGGAAGGAGAGCTTGTTCCTGCAGCCTGTCATTATCCACATGCCAGTGCTAATAGACAGAACCTTAATTTCAACATAAGTAGTATTCACTCTCAGTGTTCAGGCTGTATGGATTTGGACAACATAAACACACAGTGTTTACCAATATTTATTAAACACATCTGTTGAAAATGGCAGCCTTTATTCTGTATGTTGGCAGCAACATCAGAGCATTAAGGCTGAAAAGACACAAGAAATGTCCTGAATCTCTCAGTGTATTTTTTTTTTTTTAACTATCCCCCAGGAAATGCAGACAGCCCAAACCCACTTTGATTTTGGTTCTGTAACCACAGACTTGGGGTAATGTGGTGCTGCTGTAGGACCTCATTGGGAAGGGGAGAGAAAAACAAACCCAGCTTTTTGGTATCAAATGATATCCAAGGGTCAGGCAAGGAAAAACCCTTCCAATGGGGAGCAAATGTAAGGAACATTTCCAAACCTAACCCAGCCCTGCATCCTCTCCTTGTGTAACACCCGCTGGCTTTAAGTGTCTTATACAAGCCTTTACTCACTCAGTACTGAGCTGTGCCTAAGCCAGGATTAAGGGAGAATCCTATTTAGGAAAACACCCTTTGATGGAGAAAGCACAAAGCAAAGAGGAATTTTTGCACGGATGTTTCCAATTGTGACGGGCACAGGAACATCAGAACTATCTCTGGGAGAGCTCCTGGGGCACTGCAGACCCCCTGGAATGAGAGGGGAGCCTTGACTCAGCCCTGAGCATCAGCCTGGTTGAGGATTATAAGAGCTGTTTTGATCAGGGGAAAATTTCTGTTTTTAGCATAGGCAGCAATTAAAATAGCTCAGGAATCTCAACGCCTCGGGGAGCTGTCATAAAAGGAGGCAGAAAATCCATCTTCTGGACTCCTCTGCACCAGAGATGAGCCTGGAGGGAGCAGAAGAGAAGAGAGCCTGAGTTTCACCTGGTGAAAAAGGACAAGCTGAGACGTCGAGCCGGATACAGCGCTTGGATCCTGAGATGCCCGTGGAGGATCTTCGGGGTCCCAGCACCCCTTTCTCGCTCTCCTTTTCGGGCAGTGGTTTCCTGGCCCTCTACCAGGTCGGGGTGGTGCAGTCCCTCCTGGAACTGGCTCCTGAGCTCCTCAAATCTGCCTGCAAGGTCTATGGATCATCAGCTGGCTCCCTGATCGCCGCCGCCGTCGTGTGCGGGATCGGCCTTGGTAAGACAACTGTCACCTCAGTTTCCCTTTCTCGTGGAGATTTCTGTTTCAGAATTGATGCCTCAAAGTGTTGGTGGGGATGTTGCCTTTTAATTAGTTGTTTTCATCAATCATAGGTTGCGTGTTAGGCCTTAAAATCGCTTTTAGCCAGCACGGAGCAAAAAGTTGTCATGGGCAACTTTTGTGAGAACACAACTTGGGAAAAGGGTTAAAACTACAAGTTTTAAAGTTCACCTTGATAGGCTTCAATGAAAAGCTTGTGAGAGAAAGATGTGTTGTTGAAACTGGGCATCTGGAAAAAAAGAACTTTTTGCAGAAACCAGCAGATAACAACGAAGTCTAACAAAGGTTCAGTGTTTGTGTCAGAAAGTCCCTGCCGGAGAGAAAAAGATACTAAAAAGACTAAAAGTATGAACTAATTAGCACAAGCAATGAGACATTAATAACCAATAGTGGCTAGAATACTAATTAGTGAAAGGGAATGATGTAATTTAGAACCAATGAACATGTGTTTCTTTGAATTTGTTAAAAATTTATAAACAGGTGAAAAAAATGACGTGTTGGTGTCTGGGTGGAGGCAGGATTTTTGTTGGCCACATGCACACCCAGAGCTGCAAATCTAGTGAGGCCTTGTTTTCTAACACTAAAAAGACAGTGGTTCTAGCACCCAAAATGCAGTGTAAGAGGGTCCTGTCATTCCCAAGGATTTCAGGGGTATTTGGCAGCAGGGATGCAATATTGATGTAACTCCTATCGCTCACAAGGCACTAAAGAAATCCAAGGTGTTGTCGCTTCTGGCAGCCAAGCTGGAGCAATTTTGGGGGTATAAGGTGAAATAGCCTGTTGTGACAGTCTGAATGTTCACTGTCAGATGGTGGGGAGATACCTGTGTGGGGAAAGCTGGATGTACCTGAATTCCATTGGCTCATTCCCTGCTCCTGCTGAAGGAGCAGAACTTCCCTTCAGCTGCAAGGTCTGAGGAGTGCTGAGATGTGTCCCAAAGAAAGTCTGCCTGGCTGTAGACTCAGCATCTACAAGGGATGTGCCCTTTGTCCCTATGGATCAGGTCCCTTGGGCTCCTTAGCCACAAAGGGACGTGAGTGGCATTCCTAGGTATCCATAGAGGTGACAGCCCTGTTTGCATGTCACATTGTTTTATCCCACCCAACCTTCCCAGAACAAGGGAAGATGTGCAATTCCCATTCCCAGATAGTGGAGCATCTTTCCCTGTGGTAAAATCTCAGGAGCTCATCAGTGGGATGTGCCTGATGGAACAGCAGTATATATATATATATATATAATATATATATTTAGAAAAAGCAGAAATAAACATTTCTGCCCATATGGGGGTGAACTCCTTCACAAATCAGCAAAAAATTTCCTCTCTGATTCCTCATGCTGGTGTAATGGATGGAGCTGGGGATGTCCAGCAGTGCAAATAAATTTGGGAACTGCTCTTGCTGGAGGCACCAGTCCTGAAACAGGGCTCTGCTTCCACGGGGGTGAAAGGCACCCTCCACTTAGAGGGGTTGAGGTGATCTTGTACTCAAAATACCTTCCCCAGGGGAAGAAAAGACGTTCTGGGTAGTGATGAGGCTGGTTGGGTTTCTAATAAGGAAAATTGAAGTGCCACAAACTCTGTCAAATTCACACTGGGGTGAAAAGAGGGTGAAAGGTGTGTTTGGCATCCCATGGGGTGGCTGCGGTCAGGTCCCTGTCCCTTGCCCTGACCTGGGCTGGGTGAGGAGGTCTGAGCTGAACAGTCTGAGCCAGTCTGTCGTCTGCCACCCCACAGGTCACCTCCTGGGGACATGCCTGGTCACTGAGCTGGTGCAGGCAGGGACAGACATGGCATTGCTGCCACGGTCAACCCTTGCGTGCCCTGAACCGAAGCCCCCAAGCCGGGGGCTTTTTCCTCATTCCCAGGATACAGAGCAGTGCCCTGTGGGTGCACCACCTCCCTGGGGTGTCTCTGGCTCTTTTGGGATCCCTGAGGGCCCCGTGTGACCCTGCTGAACACTAATCATCACCACATGGCCTCAGCATCCGCTCAAACACACATAACCCCTCTTAATACCTGTGTGGCTCCAGGTGCCTTCAGGACACTCCACCTAATCCGTCTGTCTGTCCATGCAATCTCATGAGACAGCATGGGAGCCTCTGTCCCTACAAGGCCATGGGTGCAGGTGCAGGTGCAGGGTCCCAGGGAGCTCCCCTGGGTGCAAGGATGGCTCTTTTGGAGCTAGATGAGCTTTTTGCTGAAGGAATTTAACCCCCAAGGTGGGATATTCCCCTAGGGGGGCTCCCCACGTCAGCAAAGGGACCAAAATCCCTCCCTGGGATCAGGAGTTTGCTGCACTCCTCGTCCTCCCCATCACTGCACAGCCTTTAAAACCCAGAGGACCCCTTCAGCCAGGGCTCTGGGGCTCCCCTCCTTTAATCCAGCTCCTGGGATGTGCAGACACATGTAATGGTTATTAACACCATCTCACAGGTCGCTGGGGGAGCTCAGGTGAGTCCCAGGACACTTGGCTTGCAGAAAGCCCTAAACAGAGCAGATGCCCCTCATCCTCCCTCATCTCCCCCTGGCAGCTGGAAAACTGGAGGGGGAAGGCAGGAACGTGTTGAGCAAGTCACATTGGCACCTACAACTCTGCCTGCACCCGTCTGCCTTCCTGGGGCTCTTTGGAACCTTTCCCTAATCCCTGCCTTGAGCACCTGTCTCCGGTGCAGACGGGGATTTCACAGGCGGGGTCACACTCAGTCTTTTGAGGACACCGTGGGGGTGATGTCCCCTTTTCTGCCCTGCCACAACATTCCCCAGCAGTGTCATCCTGGGCTCACACAGTGGGGCTGGAGGGGCTTTATTTGTGAGGAGAGTTAACAATAGGATGAAAAATATAACTGGCAGGGCAGCAGGGATATTGACTTTCTCTCTGTCTTTCCCCTGTCTCTGTTTCAGATGACCTAAAGGAATTTTTCTTTGCCATGGCAGCAGAAGTCAGGAAAACCATCCTGGGCCCCCTCTCTCCCAGGTGCAGCTTGCTGGCCAATATCAAGTCTGTTCTGCAGCGGATGCTCCCAGAGAATTCCTACCAGCTGGCTTCAGGGAGGCTGCACATCTCACTCACCAGGGTGGCAGATGGCCAGAATGTCATGGCCTCGGAGTTCAGCTCCAAAGAGGAGCTCATTCAGGTACAGAGACATTCCTCTGATGCTGAGGAACATCTCTGCCTGCTGCTCGGGGTGGAGGACCCTAAGCTGGTGTCTTCAACTGCACTGTTTTCTACCCTGAGTAATAAAAACTGTAGCAGTTGCCAGGTTTTCTACTGACAGTATCAAGAAGCTCTGCCAGAGCTGTGGTCCTGCCACAATGAGCTCCATGAGTCCTTGGAGGGGGAGAGGGAGATGTGAGGTCGAGAGTCAGACAGGAACAAATCACGCTAAAAAAGCAGCAGGTTTGTTTCCAGCCTCACAAAGCTGATGCTGGTGCTCTGATAAGTGCTGATGACTCTTTAAGAGCTCTGTTAATGCTCAGCTCTCCATAGAGGTCTCTCCCCAGCCAAATCCCACTGGCAGTGGTTTTCCTTGTTGCCTCAGCGCTTTCCTGGGAGGACAGAGCTCTACAAAGCTGCTGCCAAACAACAAGCAGCTGATTAACCAGTAAATTAACCAGAAAAATATCTTGGGCAGTGATATGTAGATTTGCACCTATTAATTCTGGCAGAGCTTAATTAAATCAAATTTAATTAATTTTAAATAATTTTTAAAAAATTAATTAAAGACAGAAGTGCTTTGCCCTGCTCAAGAGAGTTATTTCAGCTTTAATGAAATGAGCTGTTTGCCCCTTCTTGAAGCCTCTCTTCCTACCACAGTCCAGGTGGCACTGACAGCCTGGCTCCAGACTTTGTCAAGGCTGAATTTTCAGGCACCCAGTCAACAGCTTTTGTCCAGGGGAACTTTAACAGGAACATTGACTTCTCCAATCCCTCTCCTCTCCCAGGCTCTCCTCTGCAGCTGCTTCCTTCCTATTTACTGTGGATTCATCCCTCCATCCTACCGAGGAGTGGTGAGTGGTATTTCCAATAAAACAGATGCTCCCAGCAGCGTGTTCTTGTGTTTGAACTTCACATTCCCTCGAGCAGGGTGGGTTATGTGTGTCCAGGTTTTTCCTTTAGTTAATGGAGGAGGATAAAGCCTTTTAGCTCGTTCTCCATCACATCCTAAGGTGAGAGCTGGGTGGCATTGCCATCTGGAGAGGGCTTTGCCCACAGACAGACTGTGAGTGACTCAATCTTGCCTTGCAGATCTCCGGCACGAGATGAGAGGAATCCCACGATCAGGAATTAGAGACACAGTCCAGTTATCCTGGGCAGGGTCTGCCTGCGGTGCCGGTGTCACTCAGATCAGGTGCAGACCTGCATGGCTCAGGCACAGCAAGTCTGTGGGAGAATCCCTGTGCATTTTCATACCCTGTGCTTGTCTGGGTGAAGGAGGAGCACATCAGTGTTTTCCAGAGCTTTCAGGGATGGGGCAGCCACAGCTTCTCTGAGAAACCTGTGCCAGGGCCTCCCCACCCTCACAGGGAGGAATTCCTTCGCAGTGTCCCATCTAACCCTGCCCTCTGGCAGTGGGAAGTCATTCTCCCTTGTCCTGCCACTCCAGGCCTTGTCCAAAGTCCCTCTCCAGCTCTCTTGGAGCCTCTCTAGGCACTGGAAGGGGCTTTAAGGTCTCCACCCTGGAAGAGTCTAAGGCCAGGTTGGACAGGGTTTGGAGCAACCTGGGCTAGTGGAAGGTGTTCCTGCCCATGGCAGGGGGTGGAATGGGACGAGCTTTGAGGTCCTTTCCAGCTCAGACCATTCCCTGGGTCTAGGATTGCTGTGTGAGGCCCCTCTGCACTGTCACTTCATGAACATTCAGCTTGATCAGCTGCAACCTCAAATCCCACTGAGGTGGGTGGTAAATTCAGATTCCTTTTGGACCACGGCAAATGACATTTTCCTTGCCCAGTGAGCAATCCCCCAGGGGTTTGCAGACAATTATTAAAGTGGGGGCCCCACTGCTCGAGCTCAGGACTCGAAAGTTATGCAACATTTGGTGATGTTTGAATTGGCTCACAACTGCCAAATTTTTCTTTTTTTTTACAGAGCTTTGTGAATTAAAGTAATTATATTCCCTTCTTAATAACTGCTGTGGATTTACAGCACCTGGTCGAGGAGCTGGCTGGGTGCCACAGGCAGGGCAGCTGAAGGAGCTGGTAAAGCCTGGGATTAAGAGTCAGGGTGGGAAGAGGCGCTGCTGAAAGGAGAGAGGACGTGCTGGAAGTGGCTCGTGGTGGGAGATGTCACCCCGTGGAGCTGCTGGTTCTCGTCCTGGTGACACTGCCACGACCCTCAGAGCAAACCCTCCCCTCTGCTCCTGCCCGCAGCGCTACGTGGACGGGGGATTCACCGGCCTGCAGCCCGTCTCCAGCCTGGAGGAGCCCGTCATCACCGTGTCCCCCTTCACCGGAGAGCTCGACATCTGCCCCCGGGACTGCCCTGCCATCTTCTTCTGCTTCCAGATCTTCAACGGCAGCGTCCAGATCTCCATAGAGAACCTCTGCAGGATCAGCTACGCTCTCTTCCCGCCCAGCACCATGGTGAGCCCAGCAGGGCTTCTCCCAGCTTTGTTGTGGTTGGAAGGAATTAATTCTGCTCCCGCCTTCCCGAGCTTTAGGGTTCGGCTCAATCTCCACCACTAATTAATCAGGTTTCAAAGGTAGGGGAGAGCACCAACTGTTATTGCAGGACATTATTTGGGGTGGCCAAGCTGGGGTGGGGGTCCACAACCTGCAAAGGACCAGGTGGAATGAGATGATCTTTAAGGTCCCTTCCGACCCAAACCATTCTGTGATCCCATGACTGGTGTTTTGGTGGCTGGAAACCGACCTGTGCTTGCTGCCTTCCCAAATGGGCCATCCCTGACCCTCCATGGTCAAACAGCTTTGGATAGACCTTGCACTGCCTGGACTGGGGCTCTTCAGTGACCTCAAGTCTTTCTCCTTGCAGGTCTTGAACGACATTTTCTCCCAGGGGTACCAGGACACTGCCCTTTTCCTGTACAGGAACAGTAAGTGCCACCCCAAGACCCGATGGGCAGCCTCAGAGTGTGACAGACACAAACATCAGCCCTTTCTCTCCCCACAGATGCCTTTGGATTTAATTACTTCGATGGGAATTTCCGCTTTGGCAGCACCTGTGGGAAGAACAACTCCACCCAATCCGAGGGGACACACCCCGGGCTGTACAGGAGGGTCCCTCAGAGCCTGACCCCTTGCTTCCTGCCAGGTAAAGGGTTTGGGGTGATGAGCTCGGGTTTGGGGCTGTTCAGTCCTCCAGAGGAGCAGTGTTATCTTTAAGACATTATTGAGTTATTTATTATGGTAAATATTTCTACATCTGCAGTAGCTGCTCACAAAGAGGCTTTGTAAGAGTTGCTCAAGCTGGACTTGCTCCTGGGCTTAAGCATCTACCTGAGCTGCAGCTGGACAAGAGGAATTCTTGCATTTATTTGGTTATTTCTGTTACTGATCTTTGTTTCCTTCTGTGTTGTCGTTCACGGGCACAGGCTTGTGGAAGAAGGAGCAGGTGAATGGACTGCAGGACCCCCTGGCCAGGATCCTGCTGCAGCCTTACAGGCTCCCAGCTTTATTCAGGAAAGGGTAAGAACATCCTGAGAGAGGCATCAGAGAATGACACACGAGCCAGGGGTCGTGCCTTCAGCAGTGGTGAGGCAGCTGAAGGGACACATGAAGGGATTTAGTGTTCCCTGAAGGCAAACTCTCTGGGAGGCAGGGAGTGGCTGGTGAGAACACCAGAGGATCACTTGGCTGTGGGAAAGGTTATTACAGTGTGCATTTACCATTTAGCACCTTTCCCTGCCTTTGCCCATCATTAAACTCAGCCTGTTTATTTTACTCTTGCAGGGTGAAGAAGGTGTGGGGGCTGCTGGAAGGTGTCACCTCCCTGGCACAAGGACTCCATAAACTCCTCCAAACCTTGGTGCCTGCTTTGCCCAAGAGAGCCGTGGACAGGAGGTGAGAAGCTCTCCCTCAGCAAAGGGAGAACAGGGAAAGGGTCCCTGATGCTGAACATGGCTAAAATCTCCAAATCTGGAGCAGCCCACATTAAAAGTAGCTATTTTTTTCCCCCCTATGATATTATTTTGATGTATCAAAGGAGCTACAAAACAGCTTAGTGCTGCTTCCCTATTGCAATATATTCATGTTCAAGATATTTACCTACCGGGCTTTGTCCTGGCAGGACATCAGGAACGTTCACCAAGATCCTGAGAGATGTTTTGGCACTAAACCCTCAAGGATTTGAGGCATTTAACTTGTCACACCGGCAGCTTTGAAGTCACATCTGCCCCAAACCCGCTCGCAAGTTCCTTCATGAGCAGCTGGCGAGGAGACTCCACACAGCTACAAACTGCTCAGCTGTGAGAAAGCCCTTTGGTGTCAAACACCCCTGGGGCTGCTCATCCCTCTGGGTCCGTGGATCCTGACCCAGCTGTCCCTTTGTTCCCACAGGTAACTGGCCTGGAAGGGCCCTGGGGGTCTCCAAGTTCTGCTGCCTCGGGAAGGGATGGGTGAAACCAGAGCTCATCTCACACGCCAGCACAGCTGCTGCTTTGCTATGGAATATTTTGGGGTTTTTGTTTGTTTTTTTTTTCACTTGGGAGCTGATTCTGCCTCCTGTGCTGCTGCTGCCCCTGCTCAGGCCTGACCTGCTTTAACGTGACAGCCGAGGCAAAGCTCTGGTGCTGCTCCTGTGACCCACCCCAGGCTGCAGGAGCCACTGGGCAGCTTCACCTGCAGGCACCTACAGCCCAGAGCCTGCTTCCCTCCCCTGTCTCCCTCCTCATCACCAGCAGCATCCCTTCCCTTCCTTTAATGCAGATTATGGGGCAGGAATTTGCCACGAAATGCCACATTTTAAGTATTTTCTTCCCACTCAAAAACTTTCAGAGCAGTTTCATCAGAGCAAAGGAGAAGCCTTAGGGAGCATCACACTTGGTAGGAACCAATTTTCATCCAGTTCTCTGAAGCTGTTTTACCAATTATCTATTCTTGAACTTCACACACCCCCATAGCTCTGCTTCTCCTGCCTGTGGAGGTGGGAGAACATTTGGATCCCCCTCGAATTCGCAGCTGTGGAGAAGGATGGAGAAACCTGAAGATGAACCTCCTCCTACTCCAGAGTCCAGCACTCTGTGCATTCCCCGGCATTTCACAAATAAATGAGTTATTTTCAGGGAATTATCTGTAATTTGCAGCCACCCACAGCGCAGGGCCCAGGCAAACACACCCCGTGCTGCTGGTCTGTGCACAGAATTAATTGGCAGCTCTCTTAATTATCCCAAATCCACGCTGCACGTCAGGGACTGATGGATTGGCTTCACCCCGACTGAGTGTCCCCCGTTTGCTGGTTCCTGATGGACAACAAACAGATCCCAACAGCACAAGATGTCAATAAAGAGCTTGTTTAGTTGCACAAAGGGAAATGGAACAGAGGGAAGTTTCATCCAAAGGGCCCTGGAGACTTCAGGCATGAATGTGGGGAGTGGCTGCTTTGATGTAAACAGATCCAAAGTTAACTCTGAAAGCTCTGTGAAAGGTTAACACACCAGGTTCTGCTGTCTTTGGTTGAAATCAGAGACCTGGGAATATTTTTCTCTGAAATGAGCTTGCAAAAACAAAAGCTGGATGCTTATTTCATAGAACCATGGAATGGTTTGGGTGGGAAAGGTTCCTGGGCTCCCTAGGATCACCACCACCTCCAGGTAGGATATTCCCTTTTCAGTCAGCCTCCAGCAATTACACTTCAAACAGGAATTAAAATCCCCCTGAGAAAATTCTCATCTAGGAATTGGACACCCAAACCCACTAAATGTGTCTGCAAATCTCAACCACAAACAGGAGCACAGTTTGAACTGCCCAGTGTGTCCCACCCACCCCTATGATACTTAATCATAAAAAGCCAGGAAAACTTTAAGAGCTTCAATTAAAAAAAAAACAACCTACAAGAAACACCCAAACCAAAACAGTCCCTGCAAAGAGCCCTCCTGCTCCAAACCTGCAGGGGTTTGCTAAGAGAGAAATATTTATACAACTCAACATTCAAATCAGCTGTTTTTTTGCTTTATTAATCCCTCACCTTTTCAAGGAAGCACAGCTGGTGCTGCCTCCTCTGCATGAGCTTGGAGCTAAGGGCACCAGGAGGCTTTGCCAGGGGTGATGGATAAAGGTTGGCATCAGCTGGAATCACCTTGTGCAGGACCTTGTTTCACCCCAAGGAAGCAGACTGGGAATCCCACTGCACCCAGTTGGGATGGATCCACTCTGAAATGCCTCCTTCAAAGGTGGGTCACAGGAAGCACCAGGGTCTGAGGCAGGGATGGAAGGGGCTGTGGCCCTGCCTGTGCTGGTGATGTCACTTTCATTGTCACTGTCACATCCTTATGCTCCTCAGTGCAGGTCAGGCTCTGCCTTCAGGCTGGGCTGCAAGTTGCTTATTCTCTCTTTAAAACACAAACTGGGGCTGAAGGCAGCAGCGGGGCCAAAAATGCTCTTCTGTGGCTGGCCTGGCCCTAAAGGGAGGAAAAGCACATTATTCTGTCTGACAGACACTTCTGGCAGTTCCTGTGAGACAAACTGGATTCGAGTACCTGAGCTGAGCTGTTCCCTCCCTGTTCTAAGTGGGCCTAGAGCTGGTTTGTTTTCAAGGGAAAGGTCTTCCTTGCTTTTATTTGATGTTTTTTCAAGCTTTTATTTTTATAGCTGGAAGGGTGACAGTCCTATTCTTTCCACTTTATATTCCTTGTTTGGTGTGGTGCTCCTAGAACAATATTTGGGTCTTTTTTTTTGTTTGTTTTTACTTTTTATTTACGTGGCAACATTTTAAATAATCAGCATGTTAAAATAGCTGTGTCATTTTACCTAAGCTGACAAATTCTGTAACGCTGAAAGCCTCTAAAAGAAAAAGGAAATATATAATAAAATCGTAAAAAACTTTGCATTCCACCAGATGCTTTGTATTTCTCTGGTAATAATAACACAAACTGGGGGCTGAAATGCTGAGGATTTGAATGGTTTTTCATTCAAAACCCAGATGGGAGAGGGCATTATTTTGCACAGGATTGCAGAAAACTACAAGTTTTGGATCTAAACCTGCCTTGTGTTGCTCAAGAATGATACAGGTAGAGGTTCACCTGCAGGTCTGATGTGCCTTCCTTGCACTCAGTATTTCTCTGGCTGCAACCAGGGTTACTAAGGAGAAATTTGGATCTGATCCTGGAACCCTTGAGACACTCTTAATGAAATCCTGTGTGGACAGAACCTGTTATTACCTTGCAAGCTGAGTAAATAAATGGCTTTCTCCATGGAAAGAGCTGCTTTTCCAAAGAGCCCTTCTGAGCCAGCTACAAGCCTCAATCCTCACCTAAACCAGGTTCAGCATAAAGCCTCACTAATAACCCCTGACCCAGGGGGGACTTTTTTTCCCATTCCTGGTGTTCTCACATCTTTTCTGGAGCCTCCAAAGTCCCAGAGAACCCCTTTTGGTAGTGACAGCCCTGGGCCAAGTGTCACTTAGCTCATGAAAATTGGTGGGATAAAGGAAGTGCTGGCTCTTTACCTTTCTGGGGGTGGTCAAGGTGGTGTGGAGCTTCCTCTTCATCCTCTGCCTGGGTGGTCCCTGGATCCTCTTCAGTGGCATTCTCCGGGTTTGTGGCTCTGGAGCAAAGTTCTCTCAGTTCTGGCTTCAGGTGCAGGGTCTCCTCACCTTTCTGGCATGATCCATCGGTCAATGAGAGCGTAAAGCCCTCAAAGTAATCCACAGGGAAATTAACTGTTGGGAAGAGAATCCAGCTCTCACTGCCTGTTCCCCAATGACCTGTTCTCCAGCAGTGTGAGGCATGACCAGGGTTGACTGGAAAACAGGGATACTGGTGACCCCGTGGTTAATGGGAGTTGGGTTTGGGGGTCAGGGATCACCAAACTTTGCTGCTTTGTGATCATTGGGTTATCAAACACCTCACAGGGCACCTGAGTCTGCATTTCTGTCCAGGACCTGGGGGCCTGTGTATCCCTGGGAGAAAGCTCTGCCATGCCCACTGTGGCAGAGGAAAGATCCAACATCCCCAGAGAGTGAACAGGGAGCTTCAGGAGAGGCTGGGAGTCAAACAATCCTATAATGCCAGGGATGCAGGGATCCCTCTGGGTGCACTGGCAGCAACTCTCACCTTCTGTCAGCAACCCCAAAATGTGAGAGAAGTACCCAACCAACTCCCAGTCACTTACTCAGTCTTTTTAAGAAGAGGACCGCGTCCTGGTAGCCACAGGCAAAAAACCGGTCCAGGACCTGCAACAGGGGGAGAGGTGCCAGTCAGGGCAGCTGGGCCGGAGAAAAGGGGGCTCGTGGCTCTGGGTACCTGGAGGAGCAGCTCACTTGGCGTTTGGGGAACTGAAAAATGTGCTGCAAGCGGCAGAGGTTCCTTGTGGAGATCTGCAGAATGCAATCGGAGAGCTGGAAGTTGAAGAAGGCGGCGGCGCCGTCCCTGGGGCAGATGTCGTACTCGCCGGCGAAGGCGGACACGGTGATGGTGGTCTGGGACACGAAGTCAGCTCTCCACATGGCCAGTTCCCCGTCCACGTAACGCTGAGAGAGGAAAAAAGGGAACCCTGAGCCCTCCTGGTGTCGGGGAGAGCAGTGCTGCGTCCCCTTTGGGGTTTCTTCCCCACCCGGGCTGAGGCTTTGGGGCTACAGAGATGCCCTTCGAAGGAACAGCACAGGTTTGTGTGCTCCAGGTCCACACCCACCACCTCCTCCCTTCCAGCCACAAAAGCACCCTTTAACTGGGAGGAAAGAGTGGCAGAAAGGACTTGAGCCAAGCCTGGGGACAGGGGTAGGATGGACAATTCTGTGAGAAGGTCAGTTCTCTTTGCAGTAAGGTCAGACTTTGGGGCACCTTCTTCCCTCTGCAGACACTGTGGGAACGTGGCACTGAGCAACTCTGGTGGCAAACACGGGTATAAACACCCTTAATGCCACCACTGGAGAAAGAGCACAGCCTAGAGGGGCCCTTGGCCTGACCTGGGACAGGGTCTCCAGACCACAAGGTACTCACCACCCCATGGTATCTAGGAGGGAAAAGTCCAAAATACACTGGGATGAAGCAGCTGCACACTATGGCCTGTGGGTGAGACAGGAAGGACAGAGGTGAGCAAAGAGCCACAGAACCCCTTGCCCTTGGGAATGGTGGCTCATCTGTGAATGCCAAAAAAAGAGACCCCCAGCTGGGTTATTGAGCACCACTGCTGTGCACCAGACAATGCCTGATATCCACAGCCAGGGTGGAGATATAGGAAGGGAAGCTGTGAAACGCCTCAGTTTGCTCCCTGCGTACTCAGGATAATCCAGCCAGCAATTAAAAGGGCTGATTGTTTGTATTATTTCAGCCTGTGACCCTGCCTGGATTCAGAGGGTGGTAAGACCAGAAATCACGGCATGGGTTACAGCAAGGCCCCAGGGCCTGTTGGGATGAAACCAGGGTTAGGGTTGGGTTTGAGATAAAAAAGGGTGAGATTTAGACTAGAAATAAGGAAGAATTTTTTACAGTGAGGGCTGTGAGGCCCTGGCACAGGTTGCCCAGAGAAGCTGTGGCTGCCCCATCCCTGGAAGCATCCAAGGCCAGGTTGGACATGGCTTGGAGCACCCTGGGATAGTGGAAGGTGTCCCTGCCCATGGCAGGGGGTGGAATGAGATGAGCTTTAACCTCCCCTCCAACCCAACCCATTCCCGGACTCTGTGCTGTTGGGACGTGGCCAGGCAGCAAATCCCACACATCTCCCTGTGCTGTGGCTGCTCCCACCTGGATCAGGTCCTCCTTGGAGGAAAACTCGGACACGGTCACGCTTTTCCAGTCGTGCACACGGGTGAGGACAATGTGCAGCTTTCCAGACACCAGCTGGTGGGCATTGGGAGGCAGGTGTTTTTCTAGGCCATACCTTAAGATCTTAAGGATTCTTTTTCCAGGAACAAGCCCCCAGAAGGAGGTTGTCAAAAGACCGAGGAAGGTATTCTTGAACTCATCTGAAGCAAAGCAAAGCAATCATGCCACACTCCTTACATTATTATTTATTTACTATTAGGAATGATTTATGTACTTGCTGAAGCTGCACTTCCTACCTGGGAAAGGGGCATTTTACCATGTTGTGAAACGCTCACACAGAGCCATTATTTTTATTAGGGTTTAAGCTCTCATGAGTGGACCCAAACTTTCCAAGGACTTTCAAAATTGCAGGAAGCAGAAGTATTTCATTTTCTTTTCCCTTTTCTCTTGATTTTCTCCACAAGGCATCTTAAAAATTTTTGGACATATGGGAGAAAATTGACAAGGAGCCTTTGTAAAACTTTTCTTCCTGTTGGCTCCTGGATCTGTGTTCCTCCCTAATGTATTTTCTTTCCCTTCTGTGTTTTGGGAATCTACCAGCAATCCCAAATGCATTATTAAGGAGAGAACTTCTGTTTCGTATATTAGACATGCTTACTATTTATTCAAATTAATAAGATGCATGACTTATTTAATAACTATATCTAATCTGTTTTCTCTCTGTTCTGGTTAGTTTACCCATATTTTCCACTCTTCCAGAGGTCAATAAAGCAAAATTCTGAGCAATTAACCACCAATTAATTAAAAATACCCCTTTTGCAACTCCCGAATTCCAAGCTATTTGTTCTCTTTAGGCTCCCAATGGACAGAAATGCACAGCTCTTACCTACATCACACCCACACAGTCCACCTGCAGCTACAACTGATCCTGAAGATGATCCATAGATCCTGGATGCAGATTCCAGTATGCCAGGAGACAATTCCTGCAAAGCAGACAACACTCCAGCTTCGTATGCAATCAAGAAACTGCAGCCTCTAAACAGTATAGAGTAAGGTCTTCCCTCTTTTCCACTTATCCTCATCATCTCTGCAAACACTTAAGCACTCCAGCCACGAGAAAGCAGCTGCCCAACACCCTCAGAGGGCTTTCCACAGCCAGCCAAGCCTCAGCTGTGTCTCGCTGTCTTATATCCCTCTGTTGGTCATAAATCTCTAAGCCAAGGGTCCAGTGAAAGAGCAGCAGTGGGCAGAAGTGGATGGTGTGATGTCTTAATGCCTAAGGCCACCCATTAAAATCAGATTATTACATGGCAGGGTGTCTGAGGTGAGCACTGAGCTCCTGGGCAGCCCCAGGACGTGGGGACACGTCACACTGATGTGTTAGGGAAGCAGCTCAGGGAGGGGGGCTCCACAAATGATTCCTCAGGAAGGAGAAAGCTGCTTGCCCAAGTAGTGAAACTCCTTCAGTGGCACCCCAGGGGGACCAGCACGAAATTCCAGCCTCTTGGGAGGCAGGAATCAACAAATACACCCTGGTGTGAGTCTTGCAAGGTGCTCCTCAAAGCTCTCTTGCCCCATTTGGAAAAGGTTACCAAACCCCATCCCAGGGAGTGGAAAGGCTGGTTGGATTACTAAAAAAAATCACAACCCAGGTTGTTTTCCTCGTTTCACAATTTCAGGGTCCAAGTTTGCTTAAATAAAGGGTAAAAATACAGAGTCCAGGTAACAACTTGTGGCTTCACCTGCCTCCTAAATGGCTGAGGTTTCAGTAGAGCAACAGCTCCATAAAGAAGTAAAGAGGAAGGGGGAAAAAAGCCTGGTAAACCCAGTGATTTACTGATTATCCACCCCAAAATGCAAAGCCTTCTTAGCCCTGCAGCCTGAAGAAACACCTACAGGGAAACTCCTACAGGGAAAGCCAGCTCTGAGCTGGGCAAGGTCAGAGGCAACTGGACAACACAAACAACAACATCAACCACAGCTTGGACATATTTCTATGGGAAATCTACCCAATATCCTCAGGCAAAGAGGCTTCCCAACCCACTTTGGACTCAAGAGAGGAATAAATATATTCCATGACGAGTGAAGAGAACAAATGCACTGCAAATAATTTCCCATCTACTCTTTAGTGCAAGGAACACCTAAGAATTAACTGCAGTGAGAAAGTTGATCCCAGAAGCTGCTCTGAGCTGCTTATGGGGTGCAAGAGGGATGTGGCACTTGAAACCCACTGGTGAGGCACACAGAGCTCCTGAGCTTAAGGAAAAAACTTTGATGCCCAACTCCATGACCTGGGTTAAACAAAACAGAGCCAGCCCTGCAGAAAGCACCAGCATTCCTACTGCTCCCAGCCTTGGTTCAAGCCCTCCTCCCCTAAGTCAGCAGCAGGAGCAGGGAAGCCAGAAGTGTGCTGTGTTATTGCACTGCTTTCCAAACACAACTGGACAACCCTGTTACTGCAATCCCAAACCAAACCCATGGATCAAGCCACACAGGCCATGTTTGGACTCTTAATTGCATCTCTGTCCTATTGAGATAGTTTGTAAATCTGTGTGTTTTACATCCTTACCCAGTCTTGCAGCACTAAGAAGTAGATGGTGTTTATCTAAGCACTAGATCCAAAGTGCTTAGGAAAAGCAGAGGGAAGCCAAGCCCCCACTGCTAATTCCGTCCTAGCAGCTACTACTACCACACCTCCCTGGCTTTCAAACCCTTGCACTGCTCCTCATCTCCTTCCAAAGGGGCAAGGAGTTAGAAAAAAAATTGAATTGCAAACCTGTTGCACAGCCCTGGGTGAGCTTTGTGTCAGAGTGAGGTACCCAGACCTCCAAGGTGGGGCTTGAAATGTAGGAGAAATCCAGGTGGGTATGAATAGGAGTGGCCCAGATGGCATAAACAGTGATTGGGAAATCCTGCTGTGGAAATGCAGAGGCTGTTTCTCTGCCCCTCTCTGCTCTGCCCCAGGATGGGACACTGATGGTGTGAGTCCCTCAGTGATGCCCTGGGGTTTGGGTGTGTTGTTTTGCCAGGTCAAATGCCCCCATGCCCTTTGGCACTTGTCGTGTCTCCATCACCGTGTCAGAAACCACTCCAAACTGAGGGACCCAGCTCATCTGTCCCTCCTCTCTTCATCCCAGCTTTGGGGACAAAGCCAGGCTTGGCCTTGAGCAAACAGAGCATCCAGGGTGGGCCAGTTTGAAGCTCCATTAGCCAAAAGAAACAAAGGAATCCGTGTGCCTGAGAACACAGGGCACTACCCCAAACGGGATCTTCTTCCTTTGGCACTAAAATGATCCAGGAGCTGCCCCAGCTGCACAGCCAGGACTCAGCAGGAACAGGCTGGCAGATGCCAAGAGGTTCTCTTGCCTCCCCGAGGTGGAATATTTTAGCACTGAGCTGACACCAGAGCAGACCATTCTTCCACAGATCTGCAGTGGCAAAGACGTGACCTCAGAGCTGCCCTGTCCTGGGAATCCAGTGTGTTCCTAACCCACACACACATGGATTCTGACGTGCAAGTCCTTTCCAGAGGAAGACTTGGAGGAATTCATTTCTGTGGGGCAATGAATCACCTCAGAATCAGGTGTGCAGCTCTCAGACCTGAAGCACTGGCACATGAACACGTTGGCTGGGCTGGTGCTGCTGTGCTGGCAGGATTAACCAGCTGGGAGCTGGGGGGGTTGGTGGTGCTGCTCACACAGGCCACTGCATGGCCAGAAATATCAACTCCTGCAATGGAGAATAAAGGAAAAGCCACGTCCTGAATGCTTTTTTTCACTCGTCTGCCTTAGACAGCATTGTCTGGCTGCTCTAAATGCATCTCCCTGGCTGAGGAAGCTTTTAGCTGAGTGAGATGTTCAGGTGTTCAGGACAAAAGGGAGGGATAGGAGGGGCTGAGCTCATCCAAACTGTGTAATGAACCCTTCCCCACCCCCAAAAAAAAAAATTTCCTGATCCATCCATACTTGCAGCAGTGCCCAACACTGATCTAAAAGCCTCAGCTCAGTTGAAAAGGTCCAAAAGAGCCATTTCCTCTTGGCCTGGAACAAAAGGGTGCAAGTTCTTGTGGCTTCAGATTGATTTTATCAAGGCTATCCCAACACCAATGGATCCAGCCTTGTCTATAGCCTGTGTCCTGCTTCCCCCCACACCACCACCTTCAGTGCCTTGCTTTGGGTGAATAACTGGAAACATTCAATTGGAAAAAGCATTCCCTACACCTACAGCAGGGAAAAGGCAAAGGATTGAGGGGGAGAAAGATGCCACTGTGGAAATCCAAAATAACAGGTCTGGTTTGGGTTGAAATCTTCTCTTGGGAGACCCTAATCTTAGCAAAAATCAGTTTGTGTTTCTGTCTCATCTTCATAGAAGCTGAGCTGCTTTTTATTTGTGTCTAAACAGCTCGGTGAAGTGATTAATGAAGCAGTTTCCAAGGCACCTCCCCAGTTTAGTGCACTGAAACAGGGGCAGAATTAGGGAGTGGCCCTGGCAGTGGTCTAGACTTGCTGACACTGGCCTCAGAGAGCACATTCCCATCTGCCTGCCCTCCTCCCAGAACACTGATTTTAAGGGTTGACACCACAATCAACATTTTTGCCGCCGATTTCACTGACAACCTTTATTCTGAGTAGGAAAGAAAAAAAAGCATCAATGTTCCACCCTGGACCTCGCCTTTCAAATTGGCATTTCTCTAAATTTGGCAGCTCCCAGTGCCCCAGCACACCTGGCTTTCCTTCTAACAGGAGTGTGGCACACAAACCTCCAGTCTGTGCTACGATTAGCACTAATTAGAGAAACCTTTTCCCTGTTCACATGACAAATATCTCACCCAGGCACATGACATGATGTCACTGCCCACAGCAGCCACATGGGCTGCCCTAGTGGTGATGAAACAGTGACTTCTCTGAGGAGGGAGAAGGTGGTGCTTGCAGACAAGTCCAGGTGTCTCTGTTGCAGGGACTTTCCTGTGACGTCTGCACACCCAGGGCTGTGAGGACAAGGTGTCTGGGCAGATCTCCACCTCCAGTGTGAAGGAGTTAGGGCAGGCACTGCTTCATTTCAGGCTAGAGGAAATTCTTTAACCTTACCAGAGCCTTAGGATCACCCTGTTATACCAGTAAGACACCTCAGTGGTAGATAATAGATTATCTCAGAGTGGTTTGGGTTGGAAGGGATCTTAAAGGTCATCTCATTCCACCCCTTACCATGGGCAGGGACACCTTCCACACTAGCCCAGGTTGCTCAGAACTCCATTCAAGGATTTTAGGTGATATTAGAACAAATTTACATCATCCCCTCTTTCCAGGTAGTGGAGAAGACTGGGAAGAGCAGAGCAGTTCCCTGACCAGAAGGCATCCAGAGTCACACTCTGCCTTTCTGAGTCCATCATTATGCCCACACCATTGAGGAGCTTTCCATAGCTCCTGGCTGCAGGATTCCCATTGTCAGCAGCCCCCACGGCACGCTGTGGAAAGAGAAAAACCCAAGGAAGAGGTGGAATCATGGAATTATTGGAGTGATGCTGGGAGCAATGGGAGGGCACTGGGACCACTGAGTGGGGTCACTCCCAGGTGGGGCAGCCCCAGGTGTGAACAATGAGGCACTTTTGTGAGTTCTGTTTTTGCTGGATGCTTCCAGTTGTGCAGTGGGTTCTGGGAGAGTAAATACATTTATTAGTACATATAACTGAGAAGGAGTCCGTGCTGCCTCTCGAGTGTGGTGCAAATAGGAGTTTGCATATTAAAGGGGAAGGTCGGCCAAACCTTTCTGTCCTCACGTAGTTTCTTTGAGGGTAGCGATGCTTTCCGCCTGGATCTGCACTTGGGCGGGTTTAGTCCTGGTACACGGACTCCTTTTGCAAGTCCTCACCGCCCTCGTGTGGTGGTTTGGTGAGAACTCTCCCATGGAGAGGGAACATTCCTGCATCCTGAGTTTTCAGTCGATGTCGTTGTTTAGCCCCATCCAGCCCCTCACAGCCACTCACACCCCCACCAGCGGGACCAGGGAGGGAGTCAGAAGGGTAAAAGCTGGAAAACTGATGAGTTGAGATAAAGACAGTTTAACAGGGAAAGCAAAGGCCCCACATATGAGCAAAGGAAAACCAGGAATCCATTCCCTGCTTCCCATGGGCAGGCAGGTGTTCAGCCACCCCCAGGAGGGCACCACGTGCGATGGTGACTTGGGAAGACAAACACCATCGCTCCAAACACACCCCCTGAGTTCTTCTCCCCCCCACTTAATACACTGAGCACCATTCCATGTGGTCTGGAACATCCCTTTGGTCATTTGGGCCATCTGTCCTGGCTCTGTCTCCTCCCAACCTCCCATGCAACCCCAGCATGAAAAGCAGAAAAGGCCTTGGCTCTCTGTGATCACTGCTCAGCAATAACAAAAACATCTCCATCACCATCCCTGTGCTCAGCACAAATCCAAACCACAGCCCCATGCCAGCCACGGGGAGGGGAATTAACTCTGCCCCAGCCAAACCCAGCCCAGCCAACTTTTGCTGTTTTGTCAGACATGCCAGTATGAGAGACTCCTGCAACTCATCTGTGACACATCTTCTGAGGTTTATTTCTTTCATAACTATTGCCTCTTTTTATTTTTACCTGTCAAGATTTGTTCTTATCCCTGTTTTTTTAGGCTTTTTGATGCTTAAAGAATGAGAAAGAAAACCCATGTGGAAGGCAGTCACCTGAGGTAGTGGCCAATCGAGTTAATGTCCAGTGACCTGCCACGGCTTGTAATATACAGCACATGTAAATAAAACCACACGAAATCAGGTTTCTTTCTAGCCTATATTGTTTATTGTTCAGAAATGCTTTACAAGGCATAGTATGAAGATGAATTGAGAACACAGGGTTGGCTACTCCTCCTTCACGGGAGGTTCCATTCGAGGACATTTTTCATGGTCGGTGCCCGCTTTGTCTCGGGAAGCTCGGGCAGGTTTGGTTGAATTGCCTTCCTACAGTCACTTTTGCTTTCCTCTTCCTCTTACGAGTTCTTGCTTTTGGTTTGAAAACCACAGAATCTGCTTTCACAGGCTCATCCCTCACACCTGGAAACCCCGGCTTTCTGTATGGGGTGGGGAAACAAAACAAAACAAAACAAAACAAAACAAAACGAACTTAATTCAAAACAGTCACTCCTCCCTGTTGCTTTCCTCCCAAATTTGGTTTGGGTTTTTATTTTTCCCCCCCTCTTCATATGATTATGTCCAAGTTTGTTTCAGCTGCTGCCGATATTGGCATCATGGGCTGCTGCCCGTGGAAGAACTCGGTAACCTGTAAAAGTTTCTGCTGACAAGGTAGAACAGCTGCTTCTCTGTGAGTGCAAACACAGCCGGGAAAGGTCAGGCTGTCTCCACTCTCTCGTGTCACTTGAACTGCCAGAGCCGCGGGTGGATTTAAGGGGGTGGCAGTGGCCTCTGCTGGTGCAGAACGCACACAGCTGTCACCACTCTGCAGTTACAGGAATCATTTTTGCCGCGGGAAGAAGCGAAAAGAGCGAGTCTGAATGGCTGTAGTGTGGTACCAGCCCGTTGAAGTTCACTACTCGTTTGTCAGTTTGTACAGGATGAAAAACGCTGGTGCTGCAGCTGCCACAGAGGAGTGTTCTGCTGGCCAGATGTCTGAGAAACGTCTTGCACACCCCTCTGCTCTAACCAAGGTGTCAGCACAGATCCCCTTTGTGAAAGCCCACTCAAACGAAGCCATTTAAAAATTAATTACCACTTTTATTCTCCCAACCACCCGTGCATACTTATTTCATTATAAATCACGAATTCAATATATTGCATTTCTGTGGAATACTTACAGTCCCCGGATGGATTTGCCACTTTGGAGGTCATTCACAGCCTAGAGGCAGAAGAACATTTACAAACAGGTACCGTGAAACTTCGGTAGACCTACGAACAAAAGTCTCCACAGAGGAGAATTACTTGTGTGCTGCTGTAAGTGCTGTCAATCCAAAAGTAAATCAATGACAGATGTAGGAGCACATCCCACTAAACACTGTCAGTAAAGGCACCTGTATTTAAAGTGCTCCAGTGTTAACTGGAAAGTGAGGGGACCATGTTCAACAAAAGTGTGATCTGGATTTGCCAGACCATGTCTGAAGTGCTGTCTGCTTCTGTAACGGCAGAAAACGTGTTTGAGAAATAAATTAAGCCTTATTCAACTTAGCCCTGCTGAAGGAGATGTGAATTAACACTTATTTCCCTTCCTGCTTTTCACAAATAGCTTTTCTTACGAAGGGTTTAAGTAAAATTCGTTGTTACCTGGCCTGGGAGCTGGTTGGCATTTAAAGAACCAGCAGAAACACCTGTCTGATGGCACGTTGGGGAGGTGTGTCCCTCTGATTCCAGCAATGCTGTTCTAACACCTGTGTGTAATTAGAACAATCAAAACAGGTTTTAGCCAAACTAAAGAAATTTTGGGGGGGTTCTCACCAACTGTAAAAACATGTACAAGATTAATGGGTGAATATGATCTTGAAAATGGGTCAGCACGGTCCTGAATTGGGAGCAAGAGGCTCTAAATGTTCAACAGTGGAAATACTTTCTAATATGTCACAAATAACTCTACAGTTCTGACATTTAACTGTGGTGACATTTGAAGATGTCGATGCTGTGTCTTGGTGTTTCCACCAGGCCTCTCTCCACTCTCCCTGTGTCCTGGTGACAGTTTGGGTTGGTCCTGCCTCAACCAAAGGCAAAACCCATCTTGGGGGTTGTTTTTGCTCAAGGGCCTGGGTGGGTAATGCAGAGGGACAGGGAGGCACGATGTGAACCTTTAATGGGATTTGATTTCTGGCTGAGAACAGTCTGTGATGTTGAATTGTGTGATATTGGCTGCTGAATGACACTGCCCCTGTGTCCACTTCCATGGACTGCTCCAGGTACACCAGTCATGAGCTCCTGATGCACTTTACACCCACCCAACAGCCCACCCTCCCTCCTGCCCTGGGAGACATCTACAATCCTAGTCCTGGTCAGCACAGGGTGAATTTTTGCAGTAGCCAGGAGGGGCATGCCCAGCACCCTGGGGTTATTCTTTACCACCTCACACCATACACAAGGTGATGCCTTAAGATCCATAAGTATAAAGATTTTAATGCAGCTTTTAGTAATTTTAAGACAGAGCTTTTAACTAAATGCTTTCATGCCAAATTCCAAAATATTTCTTATGTTTCTAGTCAAGGATTTCAATAGATGGAGATCTTTAGCAAGCCAAAGGACATCTAGTCTGTAGAGAGTGTTCAAGAACATGACATAACCAGTGCATTCCTTGGCCTAACTTTGGTCAAAGCTATTCAGAAGGCCCAGAATCCTCGAAATTGTTTTAAGCAGGACAGAACATCATGAGGAAGAGGAAGATAGAGGAAGGTAGAGGAAGGTAGAGGACCACCCACCCAATTCAGGGAGGTGGGCTTGAGGGAGGGCCTGAGGGACAAACAATTTTTGGGATAGGTGTATCCCTTGAATATTATAACTAGCTAGTGTTATAAATTGTAAAAGCTATCCTGTGTGCTTATGCAAAAATGTATTTTATGAACCTTAAGGTGCTTTAATTAAACACCTGCTCTCTACCTTCCTATACTAAAATTGTCCAGAGATTTTTTTTTCTTTGATTTTAGGCAACGAAGGGGTGGAGGGGGGTGGGTCCCTTCCATCAAGGGAAAAAAATGCTTCCTGCTTATTTTTTTCTTTTGTATGAGAGGAGTCCTTTCCTATTCAGGGCAGACTGAAGTATTAATTAGAACTGGTAACATTTTGTTCCTTCCAGTTTCTGCTTTCAGATCAGGTGTGATGTTCTGAATTTACAGCTGTGGGGCTAACACTTACAGCCATCACAGTAACTTCTTCCACAGCAGGGAGTTTCAGCTGCATCAGTCCTTATCTCTCTATAGAAGAGATTTAACAGATTGTCTGGAACAGGAGCTGGGGAGGAGGAGGAGGAGGAGGAAGAGGTTGGCTCCTCCTGTAAAACAGGAGGCTTTTCCTTCTTTTTTCTGGTATAAGCTTCCCTGGAGAGGGGGGTAGGGAGAGGGGAAGGAAAAAGACAAAAGTTAAAGGTGTATAAAGGAAAGTATAATATAATATAAAGGAAAGTATTTCCAAGCTGTGGGTTTTATATCAAAGGAAAATAACAGATGGAATTCTTCCCAGCCTACATTAGCCCCCTTAAACTGCAGGCATTTAGTTTAAACTGCTTTTTGTAGCCTTAATACGAGAAGAGGGAGGGTGAAAGAGTTTTCCTTCTGCAAAACTCTCCCATCATTGCATCAATTAAGAAATGAGCTCAGAGTAGAAAAATAACTTTTTGACAGCTAGAAATGAGACGAAATGAAACTGAATGCATTCCACTTTGCTAGAGGGTAAATTACAGACTCATGACAAAGCTGGTCTCTGGGTAAATACATTTCATAAATAGAAGAAGTTTGTGTTAAACTTCTACCAAAGGAGATTCAAGACAGATAAACAGAAAGGTTACCAAGTGTCTCTTAAAATGCATAAGCACACCCATAATGACAGATCAGAGAATCATAGAGTGTTTTGTGTTGGAAGGGACCTTGGAGACCATTTACTTCCCCCTGCCATGGGCAGGGACAGCTTCCACCAGCCCAGGTTGCTCCAAGCCCTGTCCAACCTGGCCTTGGACACTTCCAGGGATGGGGCAGCCACAGCTTCTCTGGGCAACCTGTGCCAGGGCCTCCCCACCCTCCCAGGGAAGGATTTCTTCCCAATATCCCATCTAACCCTGCCCTCTGTAGGTTTAACACCACTGTCCCTTTTTCTGTCCTTATCTGCCCATATAAAAAGTCCTTCTCCCTCTTTTTTGCTGCCACTGTGGTGGCCTTGGCACTCAGATGTTTCCACGTGGTCACTTTTGGCTCAGTCCAGTTAATCCCATACTTACACATTAATGATGGGTATTGCATATTTTCCCTTGGGTGTTATCATTGTTCCCTTTGCATTGGGGTCCTTCACCTCCACCATGAAACTCTCTGGAATCCCTGAGCTCCTTTTAATTCTGGGAACGCTCTCCATGTTTTTGTTCTGCTGAGAAAAGAAAGAAAAATGATGTTTCAATGATTATTTGAAGCAGCAAAACCTTTAATCCTCTCCTTTTTTCTAATGCAGGGGTTGCTCCCTCCAAATACTTATTTGCCAGAATCAATATGGGAATAATCATGAACATGAATTTGCCAGGATCTTCCAGAGGCTGAAGCAGTGTTTTGACCTCAGTTCTTGGGCTTAACTTCAGGTTCCTTGAGGGTGAAATGCTCCTTGGCTCAGAGAAGGGACACAAATCCACTCCTCCTCCTCCAAAGGGCTGAATCCAGGGCTCTGAATCAGTCACTGGGGAAACATCTATTCCCCATCTACAGCTGAGGCTGAATTTATCCCCCAACAACACATATTTAAACATTAAAGGGTGTGAATACTCATCCAGAGCCTTGTGTAATGACAACACACAAAATATTCAACAGAGGGGGTCAACAGAAATATTGTGCTTTCATACAAAATACCAAATACCATGAATTGTCACTGGAAAGAGTTTAAACCATCAGAATTTCCAGAATATTTATAAATGTATATATATATTTCAATATATAAAAATAGGTGTTTCTCACAGAGAGAGATCTACAGGCATATTTATTGCCCATGACCTTGGAAAAAGGAAATTTTTCATTGATAACTTCAGGTCTCCCTTGAATTTTGAAGAGTGGCACACAACCTTTGTATTTCACCCCAAGAGAAACCACCCTTCATGGGAGCATTCACGTGTTTGCTGCATAATTGCCAAGGTAAAAAGCCTTAAAAACTGCATTAAGCCCACAAGTTCTCCCCAGTCTTACCCCTGTGTTTGGGCACTTCTTCTTACAGTGACCTTGTTGTCCGCATTTAAAGCAAGCGTTGGATGGTGGGAGTGGACCCAAGGGTACCTTCAGGTAACTGCAAGTTTTGGGGGAAAAAAAAAAGGAAAAAGGCTTGCATGTGTGTCCCTTTTCAAAACCTCTCCACAATTCTTCTATTGCTCTCAAAGGCTGGATTTGACACACGATCAACACTCACTTGCTGGGACTGTAGTAGGAGCAGGACTGCATCATCATGACTTTGATCTTCTCCTCTTCAGGAATGTTGGTCTCAGCCAGGCTGGGGCTCTGTGCAGCAGGGGAGGATTGGACACACACACACCTTAGGAACGTGTTTAACCCCCCCATGGCCAAAGATGACATCACTCACAGCAGCCCTGGGACAGAGCAGCCCAGTGCTGGCTGGGGGTGGCTGAAAACAGCTGCTTGTGCAAAACAGAGCTGTCCTGAGGATCTCCTGGGGAGCCCTTGCACCATTCCATGATGTTTATGGGCCTGGGGACCCACTTGGAAAGAGCATCCCAGGCCTTGGGCTCTGACTGGACCTCACAGGAAGCCTTGGGTAACCAGTCCAGTTTGCTTCCAAGAGGACTGAAGCTTTGTGTTGAAAAAGTTGTACTACCCAGCGCTTCTAAAACTGATTTTCAAGCTCCAGACTGTTGGAAGAAAGTCTCTGCTGCACTTGTAGTTGAGAAAGATGGGTGTAAAAGCAGAATTGTTTCCATTTCAGATTAAGAGGACACACCATTGCAGGGGTAGGGCAGTTGGTTTTGCTTGCTGAAATTCAGCTTCAGACACAGAAGCATTCAGAGGAAACAAGCTTTTCATAACTCCTCCACAGGACAAAGATTCTTTTCAACAGTCTGACCATTACTACAAATAAAGTTTTGTTCACATGACAACAGTTATCCAGCTATAGAACACGGTATAACATTTAAAAAGTATGAAGCAAACATATTTTCTTTTAGTATTGGAGAATGATATCTCTACCTCAATGAGCTGGGCCAGAGGAGGAGGTACAGAAGGATCAACAATCTGTCCAAAAAAATTAAACACATATTTAAGTTCTACAAGCAAAACATGGCAATAGTTAACCTCCACAGTAGTCTGAAAGTCTGCACTCCATCCTCTGCCACTGAAAAAGGCATTTCCATCCTAGTGCCATGGGTGTTTGTTCAAAACAAAGTCCAACCTCATGACAGATTAGGAAAGCCTCTGAAAAACTAAAAGAAACAACCCTGCCTGAGATCAATTTATTGCTCAGAATAACAGGTTTCATGCCTTTTATTAGACCACAGGCCACGTTACCCACACTGGTTTGACAAGTGGGAGAATTTAATATTATTCTCCTTGCTATCAGACCAAACACAATTTTTAACTGATGATGAACAGATGGACTCACAGCACAGCCCTGTATTGGTTTTTTTTTTTTTTCAATTCAGCCATACTCCCCCCTCCCAGATACCAACTGGAACAGTTAGGACTGAGCTGCAGTGCTCCTGGGGAGCTGTGCAAGTGATGGCTTGACTCAGGTTTTACTGAAAAATACTGTGCTGAGTGAGTCAAATCAGCTGTATTTACAACACACACCGTACTTGACTGGAAAATACATCAACACTTGGAATATTAGCACCAGGATTTGCATTAATTGTTTAGAATTAACTGTGATGTGTAGACAAAAAGGTGGGAGGTTGTGGGTTTACATACTGCTTTTGGTGTTCCCTTCACTGGGTTTTTTTGACATCTGGAAGAAGAAATAAAGGTGGTCAGAATTGAAAGTAAAGCACTTTAAAACAGCCTAAAGCAGTGAAACCAGATCATAAAATTGAAGCCATGTTTCTCAGCACAACCCTGAGGCATCTGGAGTCACTGGGCAGTGCCTGAAAGCACTGAAGCAATGACAGAGTCACACAAATTCAGGGGGGGAGAGGGTTTTAGTGGGAGTACTAAAATGGAGAATATAATTCCTAAACTGGAGAATATCATTCCTAAACCCCAACAGGTACAAACAGACACAGAAAGATAGCCTGTAACGTTTGGTGACATGCTAAATTGCTCATGAATTTCAAGATTGGAAAGGATTAACTATTCCTTCACTGCACTCACACAAAAGCCAGTGAAATTTAGGGTATGTTTCTTTTTCTCCTGCCTGAAATGGACGTTGTCTTTAGGAAATTAATAGGAATTAATTGTGGATGAATATCCTTGTTTGCAGAGGTCATCAGCTGGCAACCCTTAGTTTTTTATCTACAGGTGGAATGGGTGTGAGAATAACTGCCACATCCTGCAGGTACTCCTGCAGGAGGTCTATCCCTTCGCCAAGTGCAGGAAATAGTCAAACACTGATAATCAGACACTTCTGAAAGGGGAACAAATTTTGCACTACAAGGCATACCTGTCTTTGCTATAAAAGCACTAAAAGCATCCACACAGAATAAAGAATCTCCCCATGTAGAGGGAACAGGATCTGTGACTTGGCTCTCAGCAAAAGCAACCCCAAGGACAAACCCAACAGAACCATCTTAAAAGTCACCATTGCTGCAGTTTGAACCCCGTGTCCCAGCAGACCTAAAAATCTGCTGCTTTTGGGACAGATACATTAAAATCTACTGCATAACAACACGAAATAACTGCAGCTTTAACATAGACAGTCTGAATTATCCATTAAAACAGTTGATACACTGATGCCCCTCACAGGGAATCCAATGCTTTGTGGATACTCACTTGGCTTCTGCTCTGCTGGCAGCTGTACCTGCTCCAGCCGGGACTCTCCTCACGATCACCGATGAGTTCTTCAGGATCAGGGCATTGGCATCGGTGTATTCTCAAAACAAACACGAGAAAAAACACCCCATGAGAATGGGTATTCATGGGAATAGTAATCCCCTTTAGGGAGCTGAAGGCAAAATTTTGGCTGCAACATCGTGCTTTGATTGTCTCAGCACACAGATAGAACCTTTGAGGAAATCTTCAGGTCCGATAATCAAACAAAAGTAACAAAATCTTTCTCTGTATCCTTTTTTTTTTTTTTTTTAAAGTAGTTTGAATGGCATCATCAAAATGCTCTCAAAGGTCACTGAAGGATAGTTGGTAATTCAGGAAGTTCTTTCCTGCTCTGGCTTGAGTTGCTTTTGCTTCTGCCAGGCTACAAACACAGTAGATCCTTGGGCTTCTCTGGGCAAACCTGTGCCAGGGCCTCACCACCCTCACAGGGAGGAATTCCTATGCAATATCCCATCTAACTCTGCCCTCTGTGAGTTTGAAAAGATTGCCTCTTGTCCTGTTACTACCTGGCTGTATTAACAAGTGCCTTTTCCTCTGCCCCTCCTGGCAATCAGTTTAGAAGTGCCAAACTCACCAGAGCCCACAGAATACAAATAAAAACACCAGTTCTAAACATCAAAAGTTATTGTAACACACCACTTCATCCAGAAAAAACCTCAGCTGTTCAAACTATTGAGGTAAAGGCGTTTTCCATGACAGACTAACCTACAAAACCTGAGATGGGTTTTAATACATTACTCCTTTTAATACCCCCCCTTGAGGTACTGGGTGAGTGCTTTGATGTGTCCCCAAAGCCTTCTCAGTGCTGAGATATCCTCCCCCATTTCATCATCATTTTACCTCGAAAACTCCCAGAAATCAAAAAAAAAATTACAATCAGTGCATGTTGCACATCAATCCCACGTTTGGGTTTGCCCCCCTGCAGTCCCACTTGCACTCCCATTCTCAGCACGCCCCAGGCTGGATGGGTCCCAGGGTGACTGCGTGGGGACCACACACGTGCCCCTCATCCCCCTGTACCTTCATTGGTCTGGGCATTGAGGATCTGCAGGTTGCTGTTCGCTGCCTTCAGCCCCTTGCAGGCCATGATGCGGTGCTTGAGTTCGCCCAGGGCGATGCTGGGGCCGTTGAAGGTGACCACGTCGGAGCTCAGCATGGAGGAGAACTTGTAGTGGACGTGGGACATGGCCCCAAAGCCAGGGCTTGGCCTCTGCTCCCTCTCACACACACATCCACAGCCAGGAGTGACCCCTCACTGCGGGGCCTCTGTGTTCCACCAAGGGAGTTTTGGGGCACAACCCACAGGAGAACAGGAGAACCCCCCCCAGCCCACACTGTGACCTCACACGACCAAGAGTACCATGGAAAAATCATAGCAGCATGGAATCCCAGAATGGTGTGGGTTAGAGAGGACCTTAAACCCATCCAGTCTCACCCCCTGCCACGGGCAGGGACACCTTCCACTAGCCCAGGTTGCTCCAAGAACCGTCCAACCTGGTCTTGGACACTTCCAGGGATGGGGCAGCCACAGCTTCTCTGGGCAGCCCATACCAAGGCCTCCCCACCCTCACAGGGAAGCATTTTTTTCCTAACATCTAACCTAACCCTGCCCTCTGTGAGTTTAAAACCATTCCCCCTTGTCCTGCCACAATCTGCCTGTGTTTCAAGTCCCTCTCCTGTATTTATAAGCCCCCTTTAGGCACTGGAAGGCCACAATGAGATCTTCTCTTCTCCAGGTTTAACAGCTCTCTCCTGACGTGGTTCCCCTGTGATCTGTTAGGGTGTAAGGCAAGGACAACTGAATTGTAGCATCTTCCCCTGCAGCTGCAGAGCTGAGTGGGCAACAGCTTCCCTATTTAATTGTGCAAGATTCCCAGTGCTTTCCTGTTTCTGCATGAGAAGAAAACAAAGTCTGGGCAAAAGAGATTTTTAATGAAGCAAAGGGTGGAAAAAAGACATTTGTTAGAAATGACAATATCTAATAAAGATGCAATTTTATTTTTTTTTTTCAGGTGAAAGTTAGCTGGAACTGATACCTGCTGGCCTTTGTCTGCTTGGTTCTTCCTCAGTTCTTTCTCTTCTCTGACTGAAAAACTGCAAGGCTGATCAAGCCAGCCAGCCCAATACTATCAGAGTGTGTCATTCCCAAATAGGTAGGTGTAAGCTTCATCTGTAGTAAAAGCTGTTGGGAAAGTCATGAATCACCTCCCTTTCTGCAAGTCAAAATCTTGAGTGTTTTCTCACTCCTGTTGATAGAACTGTACATTACTTTAAATAGCACTTAAAATTTGTAATTTTTCATACCAGCAAGTTCTCGGTGCTGTTAAGAGAAACTCTGTGCTGAGAAGGCACTATAGACATATGGCAGTGTTTCCATATATAGATTTTGTCTCCCCTGAGATGGAGTTATGTTGTCATTTGAAAGCTTAGTGGAAGGATTTTCGATTTTATCATAATCAGCGTCAGCCCTCTGCTACAGCTGCAGCATAAGGATTCAAGGTGTTTAAGCACTAAATTGAATTTTCACTTTCCATGTAGCTGTCATTTTTTCCAGTCCTCTTAATTCTTATCTTTAAATCGACAGTTTAAATATTTGCTTACTTGAGGTCAAAACAGTGCTATCTATCCTTGTCCTGTTAAGATAAGCTACTTGTTTGAAAGGCAGAAAGTTGAGATGACCAAGAAAGTGTTTAGAAGAAGGAGGCCTACAGGAGAGCTGGAGAGGGACTTTGGACAAGGGCCTGGAGTGACTGGACAAGGGGGAATAGCTTTTAGCTGAAAGAGGATAGATTTAGATTGGATATTGGGAAGGAATTCTTCCCTGTGAGGGTGGGCAGGCCCTGGCACAGGTTGCCCAGAGAAGCTGTGCCTGCCCCATCCCTGGGAATGTTTGGGGTCAGGTTGGATGGGCCTTGGAGCAACCTGGGCTAGTGGAAGGTGTCCCTGCCATGGAATGAGATGGGCTTTAAGGTCCCTTCCAACCCAAACCATTCTGGGATTCTAGTCTATGTTCTTCAGCTGGCCAAAGCTGAGGAGGGGGAAGAAGAAAGGGAAGCACAAAAGAGCTGCTGCATAAGCAGGATAAGAGAGGGTAAGAAAGATCCTTGCAACGAGGTTCAGAGTGGACCCCCTTGCTTTCTAAACTCTTACAAAACCTCAGTTCAGCTAGGTCTAATCTCAGCCTCATACTTTGACTATGGTGGTGCCCTATTTCAAGGGGAGAGTCACTGCTGTGCAGTCCAGCTACACTTCAGGGACAGCCCAAACTGAGCTTATCCTGAGGGCAATGTTTACAGAGTGAAGTAGCTGGCTGCTAGTAAGTAGGGTAGAGAAGATAAAGCTCTTTGTTTCAGCTCTGTTTTCTTTTGTACTTTGGTTATCTTGTATGTTTGGGCTTTGAAACCACCTTTCAAAATATTTTTCCAAGGCACCCTCGTTTCCTTGTACCTGAGCCAGGAGCTTTCCAGCTTGTAGGTCCACGCCAGGGCACGGGACCTGCTGCTCCTCAGTGTTGCCTAAATGGCTGTGGGGAAAAAAGATCAGCCGGATCCAAAGTATGGATGAAGATCAAGTGTATCCCTAAGAGGCACAACAGTGATATTTGCAGAACTGCCTTGGGGCCTCACTTGCCATCTCTGTATGTCACCGGTTGTGTTCCTATCTTTGCAAATCTTTTTTCAATAGGCAAGAGAGTTTTCTTCTGATAATAAAATTCAGTGTTGGCACATAACTGGTTTCCAAGCAGTATCTGGATTGACTAAGCAGATAGTGACAGCCCTTACTGGAACTAGGAAAAAGACTTGGGTTACCACCCTTTGCATCCTTTCTTCAGTTATGCAAGACTCAGGTGCATATGTGAGTATATTTTATTGGATAAGCAGGCAGAAACGTCAGGTGTGTCTGTTCCAGCTCCTGTGGTTGCACTTGGCAAAGCCTGGTCCTCTCACTTTCTCACCATGGGTTGATTAGAAGGCCTGAAGCTCTTGTGAGGAGCACTCTGAGTTAACTCACTGAGCACCAACAATCTGTCCTTTACCCACAAAGCTGTAAGAAACCGGGCTTCACACCTTCCAGGGCTTGTGGTTCCTTCACCACAAGGTGGCCAGACCCCAGCACGGGGCTTCAGGGGCAGCAGGAGGGCTCATCCTCCCTCCCTGTGCCCACCTGGGGAAGGAGTGCCTGCCAGTGCTGAGGCTGAGACACGATAACCCCCAGAGTTCTGACACGTGTGGCCCTGCAGCGCCCTCCCAATCCAAACCATTCCGTGATTCCACGATCATTCCGTGATTCCTGGCCCTCTGCAAGCATCATTTGCTTGTTTGCACGTGACTTCGCTCGTTAGGTGGTGGGCTCAACGCCCAAGGCAGTCCCACCAGCGCTGCATCTGGGGGATGGAACCCCCCATTCTCCGTGTGGCTGTCACCCTGGGCACCCCCGTGGTGGCAGCAGAGACAGGGCTGCTGTGAGGTCAGAGCTGCGTGCCCGCCCAGCCCTGTGGCACGGGGACAGAACCCACAGCTGCCCCGAGCAGAGCCCACCGAAGGGGCTGAGGAGGTGGAGCTGAGCGCGGGGCCCGCGAGATGGCGAGGAAAAAACCTCCCCAGAGGAGACGTCGTGAGGCCTCCAGGCGCTGCCTGGGGTGTGAGGATGAGGTGGCAGAGGTGACCGTGGAGCTGAGGAGCAGGTACGGAGTCGGCTGCTCCTGCCCAGGGTGTGAGGCTGGGGCAGTGGGATGGATGTGGCGCAACGAGGCCGGAGGGGCTGGAGCAGCACGGGGAAGATGGCAGATCAGCCCTGTGGGGTGCAAAGCCTTCCTTCTGGGGCGATAGGCCTAGGCCAACAGCCTGGCTTGCTGTGTTTGGAGACCATCAGCACCCAGGGAAGAGATGGGGGTGCCATGGTGGGGGAGAGCAGCCTGTGCCCCCTCTCCAAACAGCCACCGAGAGATGCCTGCCCAGGGGAAGGTTTGGGTCAGGGGTCAGGGAGAAGGAAGACACAGGGTGAGAACTGGGCTGTGCTGCTGGAGGGGACTGCTGACACCAGCTTGTTTCTCTTCTCCTGGAAGCAGTGAAGATGCCCCACTCACTGCAGCTCTGGTGACCCTTCATCTGGAGAAGGTCAAAGAAATTGCAAGTAAGCTCCTCACTGACACTTGCCGTGACATCCTCTGGGGTGAGCTGGGAGAGCTGTGCTGTGCCAGAGCTCCAGCCCTCTGTCCAGGCACAACTTTTCTATGGTTTCTTTGCCCAGGGACGTTCTTGAGGCTGATTTGCCAACTGACAGATGACCTTGTCTTCCTGGGGAGAAATCATCTGAGCCCATACATCCTCAAGGCGTATGTACTGCATGTTTCTACTGTGGACAGGGGGCAGGATGAGGGGAAAATGGATGGTGTTCCTCAGCCAGCAGCCCAAGGCTCTCACCTGGGCCCTGAATCTTGGGTGCTGTTGTGCTGCAGCCACTCTCAGAAGGAGCCAAGAGCAAAGCCCCTTGGCAGTGTCACTGGCACACCAGAGCCAGAGCTCCCAGCTTTGTCTGTGGTAGGACAAACTGCCACGTAGCCTGGCATTTGGGGCAGAGCCAAGTGCCTGCAGGGGAAGGACTTTCCCCAGCTCTGGCAAGAGATTGTGCAGGTCTGGGAAAGCTCTGGGAGCAAAGCCAGGCAAGATTTCTAGGCTTCCCTGCTGAGAAGGGGTTTGCCCAAGACTTGGCTCACTGACAGCCCCAGGACTCCCTCTCTTTCAGGCAAAAGATGGTCCAGCAGAAGAAGAGGTTTAAAGTCTATGCCTTGTTGCTCTCAGTGTATCTTGGTGAGTTTTCAGGAGCAAACAGCTGAGAGCAAAGGCCTGGCTGTGCTGGATGCCAGCTCTCCTTTGGGGCCATTATGTGTGGAAGCTCCTGTGGCCCAAGTGCTTCTTGAGTGTGTCCTTGACTGGGACTGACGTTGGGATCACCAGTAAGACTTCCCAGGTAGGTCTCACTGGCCATGCTACTGCTCTGGCCACTGGACTGCATGGCTTGCAAGGCTGCAAGAGAAGAGTGTAGGTATTTCCAAGGCTGAACTGGGGATGCCCAGAGGGAAGGGACTGTGCAGGGGGATGGATGCATCCTAGCCCATGCAGCCTGGTGCTCCCTGAAGTGAGGGGAAACAGGGAGCAGCTCTGGGGCACCGAGCACACCTGAAGACCAAACTGTGATGTCTGCTGAAGCCTGGGCTGATAGCCCCAGTCACAGGCACATCCTCTCTCTGCACCCCACCTTCCACACTCCTCAGCTGACTCCCAGGGCAGCAGGGAGGAGACAACGGGCCCTCAGGGTTCGCTGTCAACCCCCATCCATTAACTGTCTCTTGGTGGTGTGAATTGCAGCTGGTGTTTTCTGTGGGACCTCCCTGCCAGCTTGGACACTGCTGACAAAGGGCCTGATGCAGGTTGGTGACTCCTGTGGGACGGGCACTTCCTGCAAGAGAGTGTTGCTGACGGTGGCTGGATAAACCAGAGTGACCCAAAGAAGCAGCAGATTGTGCTGTGCCTTCCCAGGGAAGTCTTCCTGGGAAGCCTGGTGGCTCTGGCAGTGGGTGTTCTAAGGGAGAGTTTTCCCTTGCAGGAGCTGACAAGTGTATTTCCAGCAAGCCTGAAGACCTTCTGGTAAGAGATGTTTCCTGAACTGAAACTGGGCCTGTGCAGAGGTGTTAGCTGAAATTGCTCATTTTCCAAAGGCTCCCGTACTTCCCTCCTGCCTTTGCCTTTTGCTCAGCTTGGGGGTGGAGGGAAGCACTGGAACAGCAGGGAGAGCACACGGGTGTCTCCTCACTGACTTCAGGTGCTTCACCAAGTGGATGGGCTCCCCTGACAGGATCTGCTTTTCTGTTCCTGCAGGAATTCGGATAAGTTGACTGAAATCCAGAAGTTGCAGCTTCTGCTGGAGGAGGTCAGTCAAACGAGGATGGAGTGAAGTGACCCTGAATTCTGGGCAAAGAGGCTTGGCTGGGCAGAGCCCCCAAGGCAGCACTCCTTGGGGTTGTGGTGGGGTCAGACTGCTGTGGCCACGGGTGCTGTTGCTCGGTCCTCGTGGCTCAGAGTCTCTCAGCTCTGTGGGCACAGCTTACCCTGCGTGTCTGACACCCAGCTCTGCCTCTGTGGGCACGGGTGGCCGTGCTGAACTGTCCACTGGTGTGGTCCTTTCCTGTGTTTGCTCATAGCTTTCCCAAGAATTGACCAGGATGACTCTGGAATCCTATGTCAAGACTGACTGGGCCCTGAAGAGCTCTGGTAGGGACACAAGCAGCCTGGTCTCCTTGCCCTTGTTGGTGTCCTGTCCTTGTTCTCCACAAGGATGACTCTGGGGTTGCCCCCCACACATCCCTGGTGACACAGGGATGACAGAGGTTCCTGTGCTGAAGGAGAGTCTCTCTTGCCCTCTGCTTGGAATGGGAATGACTGGGTTGTTCTTTGCTGCCTCCCAGCACTCTCAGGCCTGTGAGAGAAGCAGTCACCAGGCATGTGGCTGCTGTCATTGCCCTGTGCAGCCAGGCACCCCCACTGGTGGGGAAATGAGGACATGGAGATGGCCAGTGGCATCAGAAACGGTGTCTGAGCACCAAGCCCTCTCAGTCTGTAGCCTCCTGCAGCCATCTGCTCTCCCTTCCTTACAGGAGCCACCATTGACACCCAGAGAACTTCCCAGACCTACGACTGCAGAGAGAGTTGGGTCTGCAGGATTTTATATTTCTTCTGGACTGCCAACCCTCCTGATACTATTCTGCAGGTATCTCAGCAGAAATCATCAGTGCCAGTTTCCTTCCTTCCTGTGAAGCTGGGGACCTTTCTCAGGGGCTGCTCAAGCCACAGTGTAGATCAGATTCCTCAAACTGGAACACAGGGCTGGGCTTGCTGAGGAGGGAAGTGGAGCTGAACTGGGCTGTGCTGCTGCATGCTGCCCACAGTCCTCAGCCACAGCTGGGTGAAAGGCTTTCTTCCTACCTGCTGACCCCGTGTCATGGTTTAGCTAAATTTCTTCATGCCATCGTGTGGTTTTGGGGAAGTGCAGGGGGCCACCGCTGTCCCCCCACCCCAACACAGGGAGCAGGGAGGGAGGAGGGTCCTACTAGGAAAAATACTGTGAGAACTTAAAGGAATAAAGCTGCTGGCATGGTGGGAACTCGCTCTCTTTGGTTCCTGGGACTGCAACCCCACCTTTTCTGTTGTTGTTTGGTTGTTGTTTTGTTCCCTGTTTTTATTAAAATTCTTGTTCATTTTCGTGCTCCGCTCGAACGCCTCATAATTTAAAAAAATTTCATAATTTATGGGGAGGGGTTTTCATTCCATCAGAGATCCTGCCTCCTGGGACACATTGCCAATAAACCAAGACACCCTGTCTGCACACTCATCCCTAAGAACCGCTTTTCACGGGTGGGGAGTGGGAGCAGGGGGGATGTCCCCCATGGAGACCCTGGGCAGAGGTGTTTCGGCTTGGCCCCGACCAGGATGGTTTCATAATCAGCATTCTCTGTCCTGTCATGCTGATCCCACTTTGGCTGGCAGGGAAGGCCTTATTTTCAAGCTGAAACAGAGCCCACAGAGATCCCAACCCCAACGCTTCAAACTACACGGGCGGTTGTGTTGGCCTCAACCTCTCACACGTCATTGTTCTCGCGTTCTGGTTGCAGCCAAATGTTTCCCCAGGAAGCTGCTGGGCTTTCAAAGGGCATGAGGGCCAGGTGGTCATCAAGCTGCCAGCACGAGTCCACCTTACTGCCATCACAGTGCAGCACATCACCAAAGACGTCTCTCCGAGTGGCACCATCATCAGTGCCCCCAAAGACATCGCTGTCTTTGTAAGTCTGCTGGGCACTTCTGCCGGGGTTCTGGGCCTGGGGGGAAGCCAGAGCAGGGTCTTGCTTGCTTTTGTGCATCCTCTGAGCTCTGTGTCTGTCACTGCAGTGCCCAAGTGCAACAATTCAAGGGCTCGAGAGGTTCATCCTTCTTAAGACTTGTCCTGGCTAAGCACCTAAGGGTTCTTGACCAAAATTCAAGGCAGAGCCTGAGCTCTGCCTTAACCAGTGCTAGACTACTGTTAGAGCCCCAGGAAAGGCTGGCTGGGTAGATTTGCTCTTTGTTGGGCCGGGTCTGAGCTGCTCTCCTCGTGCTTTGCCCCTGAGGGAGTGGATGCAGATGGAGAAGAGGAATCTCTCCTGGGGACATTCACCTACAATGTGGAAAAAGAGCCCATGCAGACTTTCCCTCTGAAGGTACATTCCACGCACGGGGGCAGATGCCAGGGAGCAAAATGGGTTTGCCTGTAAGTCCATAACAGGAAGGGCAGGAATGTTTCCTCCCTGGGCAGAGGGTCATGGAGCACCACTCTCAGAGACCTGCAGGGGCTTGCAGGGCTGAGTTGCCAGGTGCACATGCAGCCACTCCACCCAAGCTATGACCCTGTCCCATGGAGAAATGGGGATGAGTGGTGGCACAAGCTGTGAGGCATCACTGTTGCTCCATCCTGTGACCTGCTGACAAGCTGGGCAGTGTCCTCCCATCACATCACTCCCTTCCAGGAGGAAGGCTGATTCCGTGTTGATTTGACTGCTGCTTTCAATGCTCCCTTTTTTCCCTCTTCACAGGATGTGCTGCCTCCCAGAGCAGAAGCCTTTTCATATGTCAAACTCCTCGTGAAGAGCAACTGGGGAAACCCGTGGTATACCTGCATTTACCGAGTGCAGGTTCATGGAAGGCTGGAAGAACAGAAAGCCATCAACCGAGATCCAAGATGAATAAGAGAAGAAAACATAAAAGAAGAAAGGGGTGGGGGGTGTGAGGGACTGAAAAAAAGTTATTAAAAAAGTTTTCAATGGTTTGAAACTATCCTGAGTGAGGTCTGGGGCAGGAGGGGAGGGCAAATTCTGCCAAGGGGTGCCACTGCCAGCTGTGAGCTCCATGCATTCTAACCCTTCTGTTGCATACAGTGCCAAATGCCACCCCCCACCTCCACCTCTTCTGCCCTGCCTGCCCCTACTGAAGAGCCTGTCACTGTCCAGAAGAATTTTCTGGGTGAAGAACCTTCTGGGTGAAGAACCAGAGCCCAGAAGGTGGTCAGGCACTGGGACAGCTTCCCCAGAGAAGCGGCCACAGCACCAAGCCAGCTGTCTGACACATGGTGTGGTTGTTGTGGTGGTCCTGTGCAGGGCCAGGAGTTGCAGGAGTTGGACTCCATGATCCTCGTGGGTCCCTTCCAAGACAGGACATTCCACAGTTCTATGATTCTATGACTGGTTGTTTCCAACCCATCTCTTCTAAACACCTGACACAGTGGTATATGTGTCCTGTCCCAGGAAAGGGAGAGTGGAAGCCACAAGTCCAGGGTTTAAGATGATGCCACAATGCATGCAAACCTCTAGTCCTTCACCACAGATGTGTAGGGAGAGACTAATTTGTGCTGTACAGCCTAGCACTGTTGACTAAAATAAATAAAGCCTTAGGCCCCAGGAATTCTATTTTAGCCTTTATTTAATCTGTAGAACTGTAAGCAGTAGATAAGGAAGTATAAGTAAAACTTTAACTACAGGAGATGCTGTAGCCAAAGGCAACAAAATGTCTCCAGAAACAGACAAAAAAGGGGCCGTGAGGCTGCTTGAAGGAATCAGAAGAGAAGAGCCCTGATGTGGCAAACAGGCTTGGATGAGCAGAAGTACCATCAGGAAATCAAGTCACCTATAGAGACTATAAATCCTTTAACAGCCAACAAGCAGAGCCTCTCTTTGGAGGCACCAAGCTCAAGTTGTAACTACCATTGCATATTAAACATAGCAGAAGAAGGAGCCCTCTTTGATTCTTTTTAGGAAGCACAATTTAGGGATGAGCCCTATTGCAGTGGCCTCTGGCTTATAATTCCTACCAGGGGTGAGATGACTGAAACCCAGCAGTTGGAAGGGTCTGTGGAAGGATATGGTCTCAATTCCCTGTTTTCCACAGGCACTCTAGTGGTCTGTATGGTTATTTTTCTCAGGCCAGTTTTTCTTGTACTTCCCATTGTATCTTTTCTTTTTGTTGCTCACTGTGCTGCCTTTGTGGACTCTATTGTTGAACCTCATCTGCCTGGGTAGTTTCCCTTCTCCTCAGGCCACGGGAGGATCACGAGTTCCACCCTCCCAGAAGCCATGCCAGGTTCATGGAGGGCAAGAAGGGGACATGAAACAGTCAGCATGGATTGACCAAGGCCAGCTTGTGGCTGAGCAACCTGATCATCCACTAAGACCACACGTCTGGTTCTGTGGCTGGAGGGAAAGTAGCACTTCCAACACAATATCTTGGATAAGAAACTCCCTTAATCAGTTGCTCCAAGGCCCTGATGTCTCTCTTGATTGCCCTCAGACTTCTGGTTGTTGGCTCTTCATCACTGCCCACAGCCTCTCCCCCACCCACCTGCGTCTGCACTTGCTTCACCCTTTTGCTGGTTCCCTAAAGCTCTCTGTGTCACTGAAATTCGGGAATGAACCTCCCTAACACCAGTGTATCCTTAGGCAGGCATTGCTTTATTACAGTGCCTGATGCAGGAACTCCTGTCTAATAAACACTCCTGGGCTCAACGTGGGAAATTTATTTATTAGACAGGATATGCATCAGCAAAGTGTTGCAACTTGTTCACTGCTCATTGTCTCCTGATCCACACTGAGCATTTCTGCATGTGAATCGTTCTCTCTTTTGCACACTTTTGTTATGAATATTGTTGCTGTTACTGTTCATTTTCTTATCTCATTGCTGTTTCCAGTAAATTGTTCTTATCTCAACCCATGATCTTCGCCTTTTGTGCCTCCTATGGAGGCCGGGAGGGGACAGCTCATGGTCTTTTTAGTGGGAGTACTAAATTGGGGAATACCATTCCTAAACCACGACAAGGGGGGATAGAGCCAGGACAGCTGACCCACACTGGCCCATATGGCATCGTGCTCAATGTGTAAAGCTGAGGGAAGAAGGAGGAAGGAGTGGGACATTTGGAGAGGTGGTGTTTGTCTTCCCAAGCCACTGTAAACATGTGGTGGAGCCCTACTTTCCTGGAGGTGGCTGAACATCTTCCTGCTGATGGAAAGAAGTGTGTTAAATATTTATTTTGCTTTGTTTGCTTGGATGGCTTTTGTTTTCCCCATTAATCTGTCTGTGCCTCAACCCACCAGTTGTCTCACTTTTAAACTTCCCATTCTCTTCCCCATCCTACCAGGAGGGAGAGATTGAGGGATTTAGCAGAATACTGGGGTTAAGCCATGACACCCACACAAGGCAACTACAACCTTTGATGCATGATACTTGGAACAAAATCAAACTGAGGACTGTTGGATTGTCTGTGGAATGCCTCAGCCTTGCAGGACCAGTGAAAGAGTTACTGGCACCCTCCAGGAATTTGTTTTGGAGCTTGGCCCGCTTCCTTATTGGCTTTTTACTGTAAAGACCGCCCAGATTTCCCAGCCATGCTTGCTCAGCCAGCTGATCCTCCTCCTGGAAGCAGGAATAAAAGGCAGTCCTTGGCAGACTGGCAGCTCAAGTTGCTTTGGCACGTCTTGCTGTGGACTGCATGATGAGCAAGTCAATGCTGTTCCTCGGCTTCCTTGTTGCCTTCCTTGGTCTGGCTCTGCCAGTCACCCAGGGGAAAATCATCCCCCGATGTGAGCTGGTGAAGATCCTACGTAAGAATGGATTTGAGGGCTTTCAGGGCAGAACTGTTGCTGACTGTGAGTATAATGAGCTGCCATTGGACCTCTCTGCCTGTACCACGCTTCTCCCCCTCAACTTTTTTGTGATGTTCCAGCAGTGCTATTCTGTCCCTCCATTCCTTTGACTTCATCACCTCTCTTCATCATCCCCTTCCTTCCTCCCGTGTAAAGTTTACACAACAAATACCCATCCAGAGCTTGAAGCATTTACCCATCCGGTTGTCAAGCTTGCAATACCACCAGTTTAATTACTTCTTCAGCACTTACATTCACCCTTAATCCTTCCATCTCTTTCCTTTTATTTACCCTGAGCATTCCCTGATGTTCTCCTGTGGTGTCTCTTCCCCTCCTGCAGGGATGTGCCTGGTGAAGTACGAGAGTGGCTACAACACCAAAGCGTACAACAACAACGGCCCGAGCAGGGACTACGGCATCTTCCAGATCAACAGCAAGTACTGGTGCAATGATGGCAAGACCTCTGGATCCAAGAATGCCTGCAATATCTCTTGCTCAAGTAAGTGGTGGGACAGAACAAAGAGCCTTTCTTTGTCCACTCCTTGAAAGCACCTGATCTGTCCGTGACACCTGCCCAGCAGCCGCTCCGGGCATTTCTCTCCATGTGTCCTTCCATTCATCCATCTCTTCTCAGTGTCCTTTCCTGATGAACACCTTTCCTTCTGCCAATCTGTCCCTGCTCTTCCTCTGGCCCTCTTTTCTCCATGCTGACCGTTTCTCCTTTCTCTACAGAATTGCAAGATGATAATATCGAGGATGATATTCGGTGTGCCAAGAAGATTGCTCAAGAGGCTCGTGGCCTCACTCCCTGGTAAGGGTTTTTGCAGTGGACACTGGGGAAGAGTGGGCAGAGGAGATTAAAAAAAAAATCCTTCTACTAACTGGAGGTGGAGGGGGAGGGAGAAATGGGTGAGAAGCTGTATTTGGTAAAGGTTAGCACAGTCCTTCTCCTAGAGCTGAAAGTAGTGAGGAGTCCTCACTTTCAGCTCCCTAAATTTCCCTCCTCTCCCAGAGATCCCCCTTTTTGTTCTTTTCCCCCAGCTCCCTTAGAGTCTTTCACACCCACCTTTCTTCCCCCAAGACTCTCAAAGACTAACCAAGTGTGTTTTTATAACCAATTCAACCCTCAAATTGCATAATGTGTTTGTTCTCCAGGTACGGCTGGAAAAACCACTGCCAGGGCAGAAACCTGAGTTCCTTTGTCAAGGGTTGCTAAATCGCTCCACAGGCATCGACTGTCTTCTCAGCATCACCAGAGGTGAAGAGTGAGAGTGTTTGGAAAGGAAGCTATGGAAATGGATGGGTGTGGGGAATTAAAAGCAGCATATTATTAAGGTGGAAAGGGTGCTGGCTATGCTGACCCTGGGAGGCCTTTGCACTGCTGCAACGCAAATAGAGAACTTAGAGCTGGTGGCTTAATACAAACAAGGCTTGGCAGCAGGGCACTACAGGTGGAATTTCAGCCATTTACTTGCATAATCCCATCCCAAGATTCTGTTGCCTTGACTAACGGGGCTTAGCAACATTTAGTGTTTCTCTCTCTTTTTGTGTCTTTCTCTATTCTCCTCATTCTCCTTCATCCCTCCCTTCCTCCAGTCCTCTCTCCCCTTCCTTCATTGTTTTTACCCTTCCTTATTGGAGTGTCTGAAGTGATAAAATACAAAAATTGATGAATGCTGTATAAGACCTGCAGAATTGTGTTGCCTTATGACTACAACAGTCACTGACTATGGTGGGGAGTACAATTCACTGACAGAGAGAGAAGAGAAACTACAATGAAACACAACCTTGCTGCTTAAATTTATCTGAGCATCTGCTCCTGGCTGGTGTGAGGGACAGGGCACTGAAAGATATTGAGATCTGGCCTGGCTGAATGCAGCTTTTCTTGTCATCCTTTGAGGAAGCTGATCAAGCACAAGCTAGAATGCAGGCAGCATCTCTGTGAGGAAACTAAGGGCTGGAAAGCCTGTTGGGAAAGGGAAATGTTTTGCCATTTAGTTAGTGAGTCCTTTTTGCAGACGAAGGCTGGATCCAGGAACAGTGCACAAATGGAAGGTGACATCACCGAAACCACGTTTGTTTCTTCATGTGCCTTCTGCTGCTGCTTTGGGGAGCAGTGACTGCTTTGATGTTTATGCAATAAAGGGATGCTTAAACTCTTGTCTTGTGTGAATGTATAAACCAACTGTGAGAGGCATGTTTGTTTGTTTGGATGGCTGAATTTAAAAAAAAAAAAAAAAAGAATGCTCCAAGTAGCCTTGCCAGAAGACCCTCTTCCCAGGTACAGGGCAGGCAGTGGTTCTTTCCCCTCCCATGACCCAAAAGACTTCATTTCCTTGTCAAGTAACTTGGTGCAGAGCTATTTTACATACTGTCCATGACATTTTTTGAGAAAACTCAGAAAGTTTTCTCAAGTCAGAGCCTTATCTTGTCACTGTCTTCAGTGCAGGTATTTCCATCTACTGCAGGATTTAAGCAAACCTTCCAATACAGGGTTTTGGCCTGCGAGTTCAACCCTGGTAAAGGGGTGCTTTCTGCCCACCTAAATATCAAGACCATGCGTGCATCTCAAGGGAAGATCTTCTCAACAAGAGAAGATCAGGGTTTGTGGAAGTAAACTCTCGGCAAATGAAAACGCGTCCGTGCTTTGGTCTGATAATTCCTGCTGCAGCCCTGTAAGCCCGGGTCCCAGCAGGAGCGGGGCTGAGCACAGATGCCCGGTTGTGGTGGGGCATCCTCCCCTGTGCCCTCTGCATCTCAGGGGCTCGTCATAAGTCTTGACTTTACAGCAGGGCAGGGAGAGGGGCTGTAAAGGGACAGTAAAGGGGCAGAAGAGGGCGTGGAGGGAACCGGCGGGGCGGGGAGAGGGGCGGAGCGGGAGGGGAGCGGCGAATGCAGTTTTTGGCTCAGCTCGGCTCGGCTCGGCTCTGCCGCAGATGACGACCCCGGGGGGAGTCAGACCCCCATCCCGGCCCGGCTGCCTTTGGGACCCTTCCCAAGGCCGTGCCTGTGCGGTGATGGAGCGGGAGGTGTGCGAGGAAGAGGAGGACGGCTCTGAAGAGGTTTCCCGAGGCAGGAGGTTGGTGGGAACGGCTCAGAGCGCTGCAGCGGGCGTGTTGGAGCCCAGCCGGGTGGGTGGGTGCCAGCACAGCCCTGTGCAAAAAGCAGGGGGGAGGCTGCACACGGGGGCTGTGCGAGCCACGGGGTGTCGAGGAGATCACGGAGACCTCGGGGGTCTCTTCCACAGCCCCTGTCCGAGCCCCGCTGGGCAGCACCGCTCGCCCTCCCTCCTCCTCCACTTCCCGGGGCAGATGTTCCTCCTGGACATCCCCGCTAGATGGGCCCCGCGGCCTTGCGGTCCCTGGAAAGGCTCTTCTGCACAGGCAGCAGCGGGAATGGCTTTCGCTTGGGGTTTAGAGGGGGAACGAGGGCTAAGGGAGAAGTGGGAACACGCGTGGAGCTGCCTCACAAGGAGACGGGGCTGGACCCCGCAGCAGAACTGATTTAACCTGCCTTTGCACAAAACGCAAGAGTAGTGTAGGAGGGGCTATATTGCTAATTTAACCCTAGTGGAAGGTGCCCCTGCCCATGGCAGGGGGGTTGGGACAAGATGATCTTTAAGGTTCCTTCGAACCCAAACCATTCCGTGATTCTATAAACCCCTCTACAGCCGAGGGCACCCTCCTCCAAAGGGCATCAAAGCTGGCGGGAGCAGCGGTAGGAGTTGCTCTCCCATGCAACCTCCCTGCCGGGGGCAGGAATCAATTCACTCCCTGGTCACTCCCTCCTGGCACAGCCGGCTGCACACCTGGCAAGCCGTTTCCCTCCGCCGTGGAATGGGGAGCAAAGGAAATGGGGAACAAAGCAAAGGAGAGGAAGCTGTGAGCCAGGCAGCGTGGTGCCACGGGTGGAGCATCACCCTGGGGTGCACGGGGTCGAGTGGGGCACAGCCGGTCAGTCCCACCAACTGTAACATCTGTAGGACCATTTACTGTGGGACATCACTGGAAGTAATTAGATGGCTGCAGTTGTTTTACTGACAGTCTAGGAAACCCCAGGAACAACACTTCCTCCTGGCTCAGTCCCCTGCTGTGAAAGGTGCTGATAAGTGTCCACTTCTTGAACTTACCATGATTTCGTAGAGCTCTGAGACTGGGGTCTCCAGTCAGTGAAATGGACCCAGCCCCAAAGGCCAGTGATCACACAGTCTGGGGCTCAGGTGAGCAGTGTGCACCAAGTGAAGGTGAATCCTACAGAGAGGGAGCTGATCACACTGGGGGGGCAAACTGTCTTTGGGAAGTGGCCAGAGCTGCGTTCTCCATCTCACCCTGAATAGTGTGATTCAGTAAATGCACATTGCTTCCCAGTGCATGTCAGGAAAGCCAGGGGAACTGGGGAGAGAGCTGACCTGGGACAGAAGCCCTTCTCTCTCAGAGACAGCGCTCCCAGCGCTGGGCAGGCTGTCCCACCCCCAGCCCGGGCAGCGGCACGCGAAGCACTCGCCCGGCTCCCCATGTGCTGGGTAAAGAGGCAACAGCTGCAGGGGCCCTTCTGCTGCCTCGGGAGCTGGGACAGCACCCAGGGCCAGGCCGGGATCTAAATTTAACCTCGTGCTTTGTGTGTTTGGACATGCGAGTGCAGGCTCCAGCCCCCAGTCCCCCACCGCCTCCCCCGCCGCACGGAGGGGACGGGGACCTGAGGGAGAGGGGCTCGGCCGTGGGGCAGGAGGGGGAGAAACGGCTGGGGGAGCGACACCATGGAGCCTGCTTCCCCCCAGGATGACGTGAAGAAGAGGCAACAGAAGGAGAAGTCCAAGAAGCCGGTGCCCCGGTAGCCCCTCGGCCGCCCAGGGCTCTGTTCTGCCTGACCCTGGAGAACCCGCTGCGGAAGGCCTGCATCAGCATCGTGGAGTGGAAGTATCCTCTGGCTGCAGGCACTTGGGAGCACATGGGTGTGTGTGTGACCGTGAGCAGGGTGCTGGGTGTGGGTGCTGGGGGTCAGGAGAGCCGCCAACCTGCTTCAGGTGTCTCGTCAGGTGTGTAAAAGGCAGCGAGGCACTCAGGGAGCCCTGGTGGGATGTGTTGGCTGTGCAAACTGGGGTGTGAATAGGCTGGTGGGGAGAGCTGGGGCTGAGGAGCGGGTCAGGCCGTGGGGACCTTTGGTGGGGTGGTGCAGGGACAGGCAGGGACAGCCTGGGGAGAAGGGAGTGACCACACTGTGTGCTGGGGAGAAACAGGACAGCTCGCTGAGAAGGGAGGGTGTTTGGTGCGTGAGGAGGGGGCACAGTGCCCATCCTGGGGTGGGGATGGGGTCAGGCTGAGGGAGCTGGGGGTGGAGCTGGGGACAACAGGTCACCCAGGGAGAGAGGTTTGGGGTGGGTAACGAGACCATGGCGGGTTGTTTGGGATGGCTCTTTGTGTGTATCACCTCTTGCCTGATCCCACAGCTGTGCTCTGCACTGGTAGTGGGGCTGGCCAGCATCCCCCATATCATTGCTGACACTTGTCCTCTCAGCTCCCCTTCCCATCCCTCCCTGGCACTGCTGTCACAGGTGAAGGCTTTTGTAGGTGATACTGCTCAGAGGGAGAGTCTCTCTGTGTGTCTTTGACTTAATGGAGGGATGGGGTTTGGGTGTTGCTCTTTGATCTTTTCACGGGGGCACTGTAGCTCAGAAAAACCAAAATGCCATCTTTCTGCCATGCCTCCAGGAACTATCACTTTGTTCACTTATATTTTATGTAAGGGAAGAGAATGGGAAATGAAACACTCCACTTTGATTTCAGCAAAACCCTTGGGCTCAAGCAAAACGATGGACTGTGGGAAATGGAATCAAGTTCTGCCACCACAATTTTCTCAGTTCAGTTGCTGAAACTCATCTGTGTGTTCCTGGCCTTGGTGGGATGATCCCAGCCCTGGCCAGGCTTTACTCCTCTTGGAGGTGGCTTGGTCATCTTAGGCTGGCTGTGTTGCTGTGCACACAGTGCTGTGGGGACACCAGAACCATGCCCAGGGAGTGGTTGGCAGGTATGAGGGCATGCTCGCAGCTCTGCTGGTGCTGGAGTTTGAGCCCTTGTTCCTTTACTGCAAAGGGACTCTCTGTCCTTCAAAGGAGTGGGAGCAGAGCCAAACTTGGGGAATTCTCGTTTTCTGTTTCTCTAGGAAGAGAACCAGGCTGTTCTACGAGCACATGGAAGGGAACTGTGCCTGTGTCTTAAATAGGCACTGAGCAGGGCAGAAACTTCTGCATCCACCCAAGTGGCAGGGGAGGAGCTGGAAATAGGACTTGCATCTTCCAGCATGCTCCAACACATTCCTGCCCCTGGGCCAGCACATGCCAGAGCCAGTGCGTAGCACAGTGGGGGTCTCTCCCACATCAGTGCTCTGGAAGGGGAGAGGGGAGGGGAGAGGTGGGTGCTCCCCACAGAAAGGTGGCATGTGCAGGTGGTTCTGACCTGTGCAGGACAAATGGTCCAGGGGATCAGGTTTCTCCAGAGCCTTGGCTGTATTTATACCCAGATGCACCTGGCTGCCCTCGCTCAGGGATCAGGGTGTGCGAGGCATGGCAGGGTCGTTCCAGTTCCTGTGGCTTGTTGTGGTCTGCAGGGCCAGGCAGGCTGCCAGGGGGAGATTAGCTGTGACCATCTTCTGTGGGGATACCTGGCCTCTGGGTTCAGCCATTGCTGCTGGATAGCTGCTGCTCTCAGAGCACAGAGCTGAGCCACAGGAGTGGGACGGGGGCTTTTCCAGGCAGTTGGAGGGCAGGGAGCACCGCTCCACTCAGCCCACGGTGGGTGAAAGCCAGACTGGCTTGAAGCAGAGGGGGTTTTGTGCTGAAATTAGCTCACATGTCAAAAAATGTGTTTGTTAGAACGAGGAAATCTGGGTGTTCTGCAACTTAATGGGTCACTGTGTGCACAACAGCCAGTCCAGCACCTTGATAGTTATTGGGACGTGTGATGTCACCCTCGTGTTCCAGGTCATTTCACAGCCAGGAGGACTTCAAGGAAGGTGAGGTCTGGGGACCCTGGGGGACCACAGAGCTGCAAGACACTAAGGCCTAATTCCCTCTGCAAGGGAGATATGGGGACCCTTGAATGCTTTATTGTGGGAGGCTGTTGGAGAGAAAGAAATGAGATTGCAGGACAAGTAGATGAGGAGGATGCTGAGGCTCTGGCTCAGGAGGCAGAGAGATTGTGCCTGGTGGCACTGCTTGCCTCTTTTTTTTTGGTTAAATCTGTCCTACTGCATTTCTGCCTAATAACAGTGCCAGACTCACGGAGTCAGAAGCAGCAAGTGGATTCCAGCTCCAGTTACAATCGAGGTCACCCTTCAAGGAGAGTTTGTCTCACCCTCTCTGAGCAGGCAGGGAAGCTTCCAACCCCTGGGCTCTGCCCCATTGCCTGCAACACCAAGGGGAACACTTTTCCATCTGACTTCAGGCTTTTAAGTGGCACCAGGTTGATGGATAGAAAGGTTCAGAAAAGGAAAAAAGCCTGGGATGAGAGCCCAGGATGCTCCCCAGGTGCTGCTCAGCAGTGTCTCCCTCATGGATGCTGAGGGTGTGCTGAGGCTGAGGTCTGGCTGCTCTCTCTGGGAGGTTGGTTCCCCACACACACCCAGGCAGGGCAGGGGCAGGGTTGCACCTGCTCTTCCTTTCCTGTCTCCATTCCTTAACACTTGCTCTCAGACCCTTCGAGATCATCATCCTCCTCACCATCTTTGCCAACTGCGTTGCCCTGGCCATTTACCTGCCCATGCCTGAAGATGACACCAACGTTGCCAACTCCAGCCTGGTAAGCTGAGGGCTCCTTTTGAGGGCTTTGCAAGCCCTGCAGGGCTGGCTTCTTGCTGTGACACGGGTGCAAGGTGGGCAATACCCGTGGTGAGGGCACCTGCTGCTGCCCAGGGATGCAGTCAGGCACTGCTGGTCCAGCCAGAGCTGCTGCAGAGTCAGAGGGAGGCAGTGAGTGGGGAGGGGGGAGAAATGACTGCAAAATGAGTTTTTAGAGGGGCTGAAACCACCTCTGGGTTGAGATCAAAGGCAGCAGATCGGTGGGTGAAGTGCACTGGGAGGAAGAATTGATGCCACTGAAAGAAAAAAATTGCCTCTGTTTTTCATTGTGACTCTTTGAAAGGGAAACACCCTGTTCCAGAAAGGCTCATATGGTTTGTCTCAGCATTTATGGAATAAATTTTTCTGACCTTTCCTTTCAAAACTGTATTTTAGTTTTGTTACTTTATGAGGGGAAAAAATCCCATTTCTATTAAGCAGAAAGGTCATTCCTTTTCAATTGTTATTCCTTTTGTTTTTCCTCAGTCACTCCTGTTTGCCTGGAATATGTTGTTTTGATGTGGTACAAATCAATAGTTTGCACTATTTTTAATTTGCCAGCCCTTTCCACTCTTCAGATCCCCACTGTGGTTCAATCCACATTGATTTCCGTTGAGAGGCTGAGTTTGGTGACTGAATCAAAACATCTAAATGCACCTTTTTAATGAAATGTTCTCCCCTGCTGGTTTTGGGGCTCCTCAGGGTAAATCCCCGTGGAGGGTTAATTACTGGGGTGTTCTTTATCCTCCTGGCCTGCCTGACCATCCTCCCTAACCCCTGTGGACTGAGGGACACTGGTTTTGGTGTCTTCCCTGGCCAAGGGGGCGTGACATGGTTTGGAAGGTGCAGTTACCTCAGGTGAGAGGTTAAAGAGGCAAAGCAAAGCTGAAGTGGCTTGAGGTGGATGAAGTGGCACTGGCCTCACAGGGCTCCCAGACAGGGGCTGATGCTGCCCAAGGACCCACAGCCTTTTCCACGAGCGCGAGGCATGCGGGAAAGGACTGAGCACTGTCGTGGATAAGTGAAATTCCTTCTATTTCTACTTATTGCATTTTAGATTACTTATGCTGTGCCCTATTGGGGGATTTTCCAGCCTGTTGCCATGCCAACAGCCCTTGGTATCAGGAGCCTGGCAGCCTCAGGCTGCTCTTCTTTCATCCCTGCTTGTGTGTGTCCCTTTGTCACCAAGTTCTGGTGGCTTTGTGTGAGCAAACCCAGCTGAGAGCTGAGCCCCATCACCTGGGGCATCGGGCTGTGCTTGGCACGGGCCTGCAGGGAGTGAACAAAGGCTTGTTGAGGCATTTTTTCTGCAGGAGAGAGGTGCTGTGATGCATTTCATCTCTCCCTGGCCTTTTTTAATTGTCTCCATTGCCCAGTCCTCTCTGGAGATGATCAGTTTTTATATAAAGACCCTGAAATTGTTGAGGAGGCAAAATGTGCACGTGGAAACTGAGTCAGGGCAGTGAGGATGTTGCCCCACGTTGTTTGTGTAGAGCAGGATTGGGGGTCTAAAGCTGGGGTGCTCCAGCAAGGAGAGTCTCAGGAAGAGGGGATTCCTGGGAGACCTCTGCTGCCACTTCCTTCCTGCAAGGTTGGAAAAGTGGAGAATTCCACAGCCAGCCAGGGAAGATTTGCAAACTGAGTTTACACTGGGTTTAGAATTAGTCCCATGCAAGCTTGGTTAATCAGAACAGAAAGCAGGTTCATTGTGTTTAGCAAGGTAGGTTATTCAGGGGATTCACCCAAGAAAAGACAGCTGGGCTTTATAAGAGTGTCAGGTAGGACATGGGGCACAGTGAGTGGAGGGCAGAGCTGGAGCTCAAGCTGTCAAGAAGTCAATTTAAATAACAGAGGTAATGGCCTCTGTGTGGCCACTCTGCAACTGGCTGCTTCTGGGGGCTCTTAATGCCAGTGTGGAAGGGCCACTGGCAGCAAGGGCAGTGATGGCAGTGACAGGCAGAGCCAGATGGGCACAGGCAGCTCTTGGCTGTGCTCCAGGGACACATGAGCTGTCCTGGCTCTGTGTCCACAGGGCCTTGCCGAGCCCCTGCACTGGGGTGCCAGGTCCTGCCTGGAAAGGGGTGCAGCACCTCTGCCCAGTGAGTGCCCAGGCCCATTTCTAGCAGCTCACTTTGCCAGGCACATCTCTGGCCTCAGTCCCCTGGGAGCTTCCTTAATGCCCCAGGCACAAGGGAAGGATGGAGTGTCCCGTGGTGACTGTGTGGGGTCTCCAGGACAGGGCCAGCAATCCCTCAGCTGGAGAGGATGAGGAGAAGGTCTCAGTGCTGCCTGCAGGAGGAAGGTTGTGGTGGAGTGGGAGGGTGAGCAGCAGGGAGGAGAGCCAGAGAGGAGCAGTGCCCTGTGCCAGGCACCCTTGGGTGTAGGGTTGGGAAGTGGTGTCTTTGCTGGAGCAGTTTGTCAGAAGGGGTACCCACAGTTGTGGGACAGGGTCCTGGCAGGGGGCATAGAAGGGGTGAGGGGATGGTGCTGCAAGCCAGAAAGTGGCATGTGGTGACACAGCATGCCACCCCTCCTGTCCAGGGCAGCCACGGTGCTGCCTGGTGTTCATGGGGGATCACAGACGGGTTGGCAGCAGGGACTGATCCACAGTCAGGCCGTGCACGGTGGGGACACCAGGGGAGGTGACAGTCTGCTCTAATGAAGCATCCTCTGCTGCTGCCTTTGCCACCCCCAGGAGAAGATTGAATATGCCTTCCTGATCTTCTTTGCCATCGAGGCGATGCTCAAGATAATCGCCTACGGCTTTCTGTTCCACACGGACGCCTATCTGCGAAACGGCTGGAATGTGCTTGACTTTTCCATCATTACTCTAGGGTAAGGGAAAGATGGGAGGCTGCTGTTTGTTCAGCTTGTGTCAGGCCTGTTCCTCAGCCCAACAGGGGCATTGGTTTTTCTGGTGACTGCAAGGGGCAACTCCTCGACTCATTTCCTGCCTTGTCCCCTTTTCCTGTCCTGACATCCACTGGAATCCCCCCTAACTCCTGTTTTTTCCTGTCTGACTCCTTCATGCCTCTTAGGTCTCCTTGCCCTGGAGAATGGGGGTGGCATGGGATCCTCCAGGGTCTGCACACAGGGGGTGGGAGGGCCCCAGCTCTCAGCAGTGAATCTGTGCCCGGGAGCTGGACTTGGCCAAGGCTGAGCTCATAAGGGGCTTTAAATCCTTAGCTCAGGTTTCTTGGTTTCTATTCTCACGCCCTTCTCTTTTTCCCCTGTCCTTTCTTCTGCTTCTCCTCCTTCCTCCCCTGTGCCCTGGCTCTTTCAGGCTCATCACCATGACCCTGGAGCAGGTCAACGCCAAGCAGGGAGGGACGTCGGGGGGAAAAGGCGGCTTCGACGTGAAGGCCCTGCGAGCGTTTCGTGTGCTGAGACCCCTGCGCCTGGTGTCTGGAGTGCCAAGTGGGTGCTGCCTGCCCTGCCATCAGGAAGGGCTGGAGGGTGGATGGAACCCCTGGCCAGGGTGGGGGAGCCATGGGATGTTGCTGGATCAAGCCCAATCCACAGTGCAGGTGTAGAGCAGCCACAGGTTCTTGCTCAGCCCTGCAGCTGGCAGTTGTCAACCCTGGGGATCTGCAGGATTTTAACTTCAGAGATGTCAGTCCTACCCCACCAGTGCCGCTCTTCCCTTGGCACAGGGCTTTTCAAAGGCTGCTTGTCAGTGGGGCTGGCAGGGATGCCAGGTGCACACACAGAGCTGTTTAGGAAGTGGTTGACCTCCTCTCCCTTCTGCTTGGTGCAGGCCTGCAGGTCGTCCTGAACTCCATCATCAAGGCCATGGTGCCCCTGCTCCACATCGCCTTGCTGGTCCTCTTCATGATCATCATCTATGCCATCGTCGGGCAGGAGCTCTTCAAGGGCAGGATGCACAAGACCTGCTACTACCTCGGGACAGGTGCAGCTGTGTCTGGGGCGGGGAATATGTGGCAGAGTTGTCTCTGTGGGGCTGGTGGGACTGAAGGGTGTTTGATACAGCACACAGCTGGCTGTGAGGGGCTGCTGAAATGGGCCCCTTTTGGAAGGCTTCTGCTGGAGGAGGGGTGGGTGGAGGCTGCTCTGTTTGGCCTGACCTGCTGCTCACACCGTGGCTTTGCCCCTCAGATGTGATCGCCACGGTGGCAGGAGAGAAGCCAGCCCCGTGCACCAGCTCCGGCCACGGGCGGCACTGCAGCATCAACGGCAGCGAGTGCCGCGGCGGCTGGCCAGGCCCCAACAACGGCATCACCCACTTTGACAACTTCGGCTTTGCCATGCTCACTGTCTACCAGTGCATCACCATGGAGGGCTGGACTGAAGTCCTCTACTGGGTAGGCTCCAGAGCTCGGGCTTGGTGCCCGTCTCGGCAGAGGTGATGCTGGTCTTGCCTCGGGGCAGGGAATGCCCTCCTGGACACAGGACCCCAGTGAAAGACAACCTGCCCCACCAACCTTCTTATTGTGATGCACATCCCATAACACACCAGGAATGTCTCTGCATCCCTGCAGGCACTGCCTAAGCTGTCCTTGCTCTTCAGGTAGACAGGAGAGTGCTCCAGGTCCCACCTTTGTGAAGGGGTGTGGGCCAGGCACAGCAAAGACTGGTGGGTGCCCCTCCAGCAAAGCCCCATGTTTTGAAGTCCTTGGGAGACTTGTTGTGCTGATGTTTGGGCTTGGGGCTGATGTTTAAATCTCCTCCCCAAATGCTTGGGTCTGGCTTTACCTCTGCTAAAACCAGATACAGAGTTCTAAGCAGCCAAGGCTCAGTCAGGTTTGTGTCCCACCCATCCCATGCACTCCCTTCCAGGGGGCAAAGATCACAGAAACTGTTGAGGGGCCCTAAGGGGACAGAGTAGAAAATGCCTTCAGAATGCTTCACCTGCATCTCTCCTTGCCAGGTAAATGATGCCATGGGGAATGAATGGCCCTGGATCTACTTTGTCAGCCTTATCTTGCTTGGCTCCTTCTTCGTGCTCAACCTGGTGCTGGGGGTGCTCAGTGGGTAAGTGTCACCCTATCCTTTCTCTTCCAGCAAAGGAGTTTTAACTGGTTTGAACTATTCAAAGAAAAGCCTGGGAAAATTCTGATCCCTTTTCCTCCCTCATTCCTCTCCCTTTTTTATTTTTGCCTGCTTAGAGAGCCTGATCCGTGAGTTACTTTTTTTGTTAGTGTCCACGAGTGCCTGAGGTTTCAGCTCAACTCCCAACACTGAAATCTTTTCCCTGTGGCACAGGCAACTGTCAGCTAGCCCAGCCTTGGAGCACATGGTTTGGGGATTGTGCTGTGTTCTGCCAGCACGCACAGCAAACAAAGCTGAGTGGGGAGCAGCCATCACCCCATGGCTGTGGGTCTGGACACTCCTCGCTGGCACCCCCAGCTGCCATCCTGCTGTGAGCACACGTGATTCGTGTGCTTATGGCCAGCCTAAGGAGGACATCTTTGACATGAGTGTAAGGGATCCAAGGGAATGATTGTTAATAATCTAATTAGTGCTTCAGCAGTCCTCCAAATACACCAACGAGCTGTCATCAGTCTGTTATAATGATTGTAGCACTTCTAGGCCAAACTCAGCAAGTGCTAATTCCCCCAGTAGTACACCTAAATACCTGAGACGTGATACTCAACCAGGCATTGCTGTGTGGCTGCCACCACCCCAATTTTGTTTCTGGGAAGTGTGTGTTGTCCTTGGGAGTGAGGGGGGGGCTTTTCTCCTCTGGACTGGGTAGGGTTAGGGTCTGTTTTATATGTTTCAATCCTGCATGTGCAACTGGATCACACTCATCTTCTCCATTAGTTCACAGGGTCAGTTGTACCCTGATTACTTGGATTACTTGTCCCAAAGAGCAGCAGTGGTGGGGAAGAAACCTTGCCTGTCATCAGGCATCAGGTGAAGGTCTTGCATTGTGGAGCAGGGCCAAGAAAGGGGAAAGTCACTGGAGCAGTTCTAGGCAGGGTATTTCAGGATTTCAGCTTTCCACAAGGCCTGGCCTGGCACAGAGCTGTGGTACCCGACCTCCACGATGTCCCCTCCCGGGTCTCACTCTGCTGCTTCCCTCGTCCCAGCGAGTTCACCAAGGAGCGTGAGAAGGCCAAGTCACGGGGCACGTTCCAGAAGCTGAGGGAGAAGCAGCAGCTGGAGGAGGATCTGAAGGGCTACATGGACTGGATCACCCACGCAGAGGTCATGGACAGTGATCGGGCCCGGGGAGAAGGTACCAGCTCTGCTTGGTCACAGGCCCTTAGTGTGAGGGTTGGGTTCCAAACACCATCCTAGAGAGGCAACGTGGAAACCTCTGGAGAAGTCACAAAGACTTGTTTTGCTTGAAAACCCATGAAACAAAAAGCTTTGTCTTCTGCAGAATGGTTTCCTTCCTCTTTTATTTTTTAATTTATTTCCCGAATCATTTTGTTGAATCTGACCCAAACTAGCAATATCTTAGTCCTGATGCTAAATCTCCACCTCAGCCACTATATTTAATATTTACAGACAATGAGCAAGGCCTGTGTCTCCTTTGACAAAGAGGCACTTGAAATGGCCATGAGGAGCATGAGGAGTGTGTGCCTTTGGTGTGCAGGGGCACAGTGCAGGGTCATGAGCTCACACACCAACACATTCATGAATTTCTTGCCATCCACTTGACAATTCCAAGGGATTAGAAGTGGCTCAGGAAAAGAGCCTCCAACATGTCCCTCCAACATGTTCTTCCCAAGGGGCTCCAAGAACAGCCTAGATTTGTCATTCCCTCCTAGGTATGATGCCATCGGATGAAGGAGGGTCAGAGACAGAGAGCTTGTATGAAATTGAGGGCATGAACAAGTGGATTCTCTTCTTGTAAGTATGCTCTGGCTGAACCACCTGCTGCTCTGCACAGGTCTGTCTGTCCCTCTGCTCTGTCTCTCACTTGGTGGCCTGACTGGGCCAGGCTTTCCTGGTCAGCCACTGGTTTTTGGGAGAGACCCAGGGGCTGCTGCTCAGGTGAAGATGCAAACATCAGGGCAGCAAACAGGGCATTTTGCTGTGGTGCTGGCAAAAAGCTCTTCAAGGTGAACATCTGCTGTGGGACCAGGCCCCAAGCATCCTCTCATGGCTCATGCAGCACAGCAGGTAGTTTAGAGCTGTGCCTGTAGCCCCCAACCAGGAGGTGCTGAAAGCCAAAATGAAGCCAGGAGGTGTTTGTGTGAATGAACTGCAGGGCCTGAGTGCATGCACTGAGTTCCAGGGGCAGGTTATGGCCCTCATCCCTTTCCAGGGAAGACCCCTGGAGGAGGGAGCAGGGATGGATTTGCCCTGCAGGCACAGCCCAAGGAGGTGGGGCTGGCCTGCTGGCCGGCCTTGCTGATCCTTTGCCATCTCTCCAGCCGTCAGTGGAGGCGTTGGAACCGAATGTTTCGTAGGAGGTGCAGGGATGTGGTGAAGTCCAAGTTCTTCTACTGGCTTGTCATCCTGATGGTGGCACTGAACACCCTGTCCATCGCCTCTGAGCACCACATGCAGCCAGAATGGTTGACAGTGGTGCAAGGTAAGCAAAGAGCCTGAGTGTGTGTGCTCTTAGGGGCGTGAGTTTGCATGGGGGACACACAGAGCGTGTGTAGATTGTACCATAAACACACGTGGCACACTGCCTGCACCTCCACCCACACGTACACACAGAGGCACATGGAGCACAGGTGGGCACACACATGCACACACCCAGTCCAAGTGCCTGCTGTGTGCATGGACTCACACACCTCATACACAGACATCACCCCTCTCCTCATCCTCCTCCCCTGTGTGCTCCCCGAAAAACAGCTTGGTGGGCAGGGCAACACCCCCCTCCTTCCCTGCCTGCCCTGCCCACGCTGGGATTGAGGTTGGATCTCCCTCCCCAGACAACTCCAACCGGCTGCTGCTGGCCCTGTTCGTGGCCGAGATGCTGCTGAAGATGTACGCGCTGGGGCTGCGCCAGTACTTCATGTCGCTCTTCAACCGCTTCGACTGCTTCGTGGTGTGTTCGGGGGTCCTGGAGATCATCCTGGTGGAGCTCGGCACCCTCTCCCCCCTCGGCATCTCCGTGCTGCGCTGCATCCGGCTCCTCCGCATCTTCAAGATCACCAGGTTGGGGAGGGAGCCCTGTGGGCACTGGCATCACTCACGGTCCCTGCTCATCACTGGCCTTGCCCCCGGGGAAGGCTGCAGCACCGAGCAGAGCTGGTAGCTCCTGGGTGGAGCAACGAGGCCAAGCTGGGGGTTTCTGTCTCCGGGACGTGGTTTGTCTCTGGGAGTGATGAGAACAGAGCTGAGGTCCCACTCTACCTCTGGGTTCTGGGATGCTGTAAATGGGGGTGCTATGGACCAGGGCTCCTGGCTCCTCTTTCTGGCCCCAACCCACTGTGTGTTCACCCCTCTTCCCCATCCTGCCTGCTGGTGCCCTGTGCAGGCAGCAGTGTATCTTGCCTGTCACACCATGCCTGCAGCTTCGTTTCTTCCTCCTGGGGCCTGGCTGGAGCAGTCCCAGTGCCCAGCCTGGGTCCAGAGTCCCCCTTGCTGGGCTGCTGGCACATCACCTTGGATCAGTTGGTCTGTTCCCTCTGCCTGCCTGATCCTGCCCACAGCCTTCCCCACTCTTTCAGCTCCCACACGCTCCTGTCTCTCCTCTCCCCAGGTACTGGACATCTCTGAGCAACCTGGTGGCCTCCCTGCTCAACTCAGTCCGCTCCATTGCCTCTCTGCTCCTCCTCCTCTTCCTCTTCATCATTGTTTTCGCCCTGCTGGGCATGCAGCTCTTTGGGGGCAAGTTTGATTTCGAGGACATGGAAGTGCGGCGCAGCACGTTCGACAATTTCCCCCAGGCCCTCATCAGCGTCTTCCAGGTTTGGGGCTACGGGAAGGGCAGTGGGGGGCTGGAGGGCAGGGAGCTGGGAGTCTCACCTGGGCTGTGGGTGTTTAGGTAGGAGCTGGGTCTCAGGGGGATGTGGCTTTTTGGGGTTGATACAGCTTTGAGACACAAGCAGGGAAATGCAACTGGAGTCAAAGCAGTAGTTCAAGTTCAGGGCTGAGCAGGGAAGGGGATTTGACCATGGGGCTGTGAGGGATTGGGACTAGAGCCAGTGGGGCAGGATTGGTCTGTGGGCTACTGCTGTGCTGTGCTGTGCTGTGGAGGCTCTTGAGTCTGTGTTACTTCTCTATTCCCAGATCCTGACTGGAGAGGACTGGAATTCAATCATGTACGATGGCATCATGGCCTATGGGGGCCCGTCCTTTCCTGGCATGCTGGTCTGCATCTACTTCATCATCCTCTTTGTTTGTGGGAACTGTATCCTCTGCCTGCAAAGCCAGGCCCAGGCTCCCTTCACCCAGCCCCAGAGCTTCACAGGACAGGGAAGGGGAGAAGCTCCTGTCAGCATCTCAGTGCTTGCCTTAAGCTTTTCAGTTCAGAACAGCAGTGGAACAAACCATGGGCTTCAGGGTTGCACCAGTGGTGGCTGGAGTCTGGGATGTGGGGGAAAGCACACCCAGAGAAGGTCTGGATGCCCAGCAGGCAGAGACTCAGTCAGAGTGGGGACAGCCAGCCCAGAGCTCAGCGCTCACAGAGTGCTGATTAAAGATTACCAATCGGGGTTATCTCGAGGGCTCAGCTCCAGGAATAATTCTCAGGGCACACACAAGATGTCCTGGACACCTTGGACAGCTCTGGCCACATCCTCCAGACAGGATCCAAGCCCACCTCCTTAGCACTGTTCCTGCAGATATCCTCCTCAATGTCTTCCTGGCCATCGCGGTCGATAACCTGGCCGAGGCCGAGAGCCTGACTCTGGCCCAGAAGGCCAAAGCAGAGGAACGCAAACGGAGGAAGATGTCCAGGTGAGCACTGCTGTCCCTGGCCACGGGAGCTCCCAGACCTGGTGCTTTGGTGTGAGGGGATGGAATGGCGTTGCCTACGGCCCCTGCCCAGAGTTCTCTTCCCGCTCTTCCCTCCTCTCTGCTCAGAGGTTACCCGGAGAAGTCTGAAGAGGAGAAGCAGGTGCTGGCGAAGAAGCTGGAGCAGAAAGTAAAGGGAGAAGGGATTCCCACAACAGCCAAGGTCAGTGCTGGTGGGGCTGGGCCATGCAGAGCTCCTGAGCAGGGACCAGGCTCCTCCTCCCACCAGCCAGGATGGACAAAGGCTTGGAGCCAGGCTGGGTCTGGACTCTTGGCCAGAATCAATCCTCACCTTAGCGTCCACTGGTGAAGGGGGCTCTTGGTGACTGGGACCATGCAGGACAGTTGCCTGGTGAAACAGCTCCATTGCTGGGGGATCCTTTTCCTCCAGTTCTTTTCCTTGGCCACAGCCCATTGTCAGTGGCTGAGGTGGGGTGGTGCACACCAGTGTGGTGGGGAGCAGAGCAAGTCAGAAGTATTCCAGATCTCCCTTATGTCCACACCAGCACCCCCCATTTGCAAACACCTCTGTTCAGCTGTGCTGACTGTGTGCTGAGCTGCCTCTGAGAAGCATCTCACCAGCAGCTACTTCCCTTTCACCTTCCAGAGATGCCCCATGGAAACTCACCCAGGAGTTGCTCCATATCTTATTCCAACCCTGGTTTATTTGCAGGGCCCCAGGCTCTTGCCCAGCACACGTTTCCATTTCCCATCCTCTTGGTGTTGCTCTTTGTTTTGATTGCAGCACCCCTCAGATGTTTTCCCCCACCCAGCTCCAACCTGGGCCAGCACTCCATGTGCTTTTTTATGGGCCAAATGCAGAGATACTGCTTGTCCCACATGGCTTCCAAGATGAGAGGGTCTGGCCAACTGACACATGCAGCTGCATGTCCTCTTCTTTGTCTTGTTTCAGTTGAAAGTGGACGAATTTGAATCCAACGTCAACGAGATCAAAGACCCCTATCCTTCTGCGGACTTCCCAGGTAAGACTTGTCCCTGGCAGGGCAGCAGGAAAGCTGAGGGGGCATTGCAGAGGGATGGTGTGTGTGAGGAGCAAAGACTGTGGTGACCCTCTGCCAGCCTTGGGGTACTGAGGTCCTTCTGGCACAGATGCCAAATCAGGATCACGGGATCGGAAGATTGTCCATAAGGTCATAATTCCCTCCCTCTCTGGATGATTCTTTCCTTTTCCCTCCTCATGGCCACCCTGCAGGTGATGATGAGGAAGATGAGCCTGAAATCCCCCTGAGTCCTCGGCCACGTCCCCTGGCAGAGCTACAGCTGAAAGAGAAGGCTGTGCCCATGCCTGAAGCCAGCTCCTTCTTCATCTTCAGCCCAACCAACAAGTAAGCACTGCCCCTTCTCCCTGCCTTGTGAAACCAGGCCTGGTCCAGGTGCCTCTGGCACTGACCCTTCCTAGTGGAGTCCTGTTTCTGTGTGACAGTCAGGTCTGAAGGGGACCAGCTCATGGGGAAAAGCCTTCTGTGTGGATGGACTGACACAGACATCCCTCCATGTGGGCCTTTCTGTCCTCAGGGTTTGGCCATAACCCTCTTCAAGGCTGCCATGGCCCTCTCTGATCTCCCTCTGGCCCCCTGCAGCATCTCGTGGCATTTCTGTCCCTGGCAGGTTTCGGGTGCTGTGCCACAGAACTGTCAATGCCACCTGGTTCACCAATTTCATCCTGCTCTTCATCCTGCTCAGCAGCATCTCGCTGGCAGCTGAGGATCCCATCCGGGCCGAGTCCTTCCGCAACAAGGTGCCCGTGGAGATGTGGAGGGTTGGGGTGGGTGGTGAAAACCTCATGGAGTCCCCCAGCTCCCCAGTAAGCAGGGACTTGCTTGCCAGGTGTCCTCCCCAGGCAGGTGGCTGTGGTTCCAACCCTGCCTCTGGGAGGGCAGTGCACCCTGGCAGGGGAGGCTGGGTGTGTTTTCCAGTCAAGGTGCCTCTGGGACAAGTTTTTACTGCTCTGTGTCTCAGTTTACTTCTGGGTCAAGAGATCCACCTGGGAGTGGTGTGCAAAGTTACCTTGTTTTGAGCCTGTGGTGACTTGTTTGGTATAGGGATGTCCTGTGAGGTGGCAAACTGGGCCTCTGGTGTGTTCAGCGCCCTGGAATGCTGCTGGTGGGAGCCATGGCTCCAGTGAGGCACAAATGCATCTGGCAGGGACTGAGAGATCTCACACACAACCCCTTCCCAGGGCACTCAGTGCTTTTGGGGATCAGATGCTTTTCAAGCCTAACTCACCTGGAGAGGGAGAGCTTTGTCCCAGCTGCAGGTTGGATCATTGCACTGGAGAAAACCAGTAAAGCTGGGGGAAGTTCAGGAGTCTCCTTGGCACTGGGTTTGCAGACCCTGTTGAGCTGGATGGGCTCCCCAGTCCACAGCGTGGAAGCAAAACCCCAATTCCAGGATGTTTGAAGACACTGGAGCATTTCCCACGTCACCCAAATCTCATCCAGTTCTGGTGCTTCTGTCCCCAGATTCTCGGATACTTCGACATTGGTTTCACCTCTGTCTTTACAGTCGAAATCGTCTTGAAGGTGAGTCCTTCTCCCCATGGTCCTGCCATGGGCATGGCCTGGCACGTGGGTCTAGACTGCTCTGGCCACGGACACTCATGCACTTTGGGCACAAGCTGAAGGTCCCGGTGAGGAGAAACTGCTGGCTAATCCTCACATCCCCAGAGTTCATCCACGCAGCGTGGGTGGTGCCTGACCTGTCCCAGAGCCCTCCAGTGAGGTCAGGCAGCCAAGTCAGCTGTGCTGTGACAGGGGGACAGATCAGATTTGCATTCTGACATGCCATTAAGAGAAACTTTGGGAAAGGGAAAGCGACAGCAGTGGGAATCTGGGGAGAAAAACAGCAATCCAAGCCACTGCTGTGTGTTGCTCCCACTCCAGGTGTCTTTACTATTCTCCTCTTTAATTTGCTGACTGACTGGGAGAGTTTTGTCTCCAGCCAGTGCAACACAGAGGATTTCCAGCTGAAGTCAACTTCATGCCAGGCTGCACAGGTCCCCAGGGATGGGGTCCCCAAGCCATGGAGCTGTGAGGACCCCCTTGTGCCTTGTCCACCCCAGGGCTGTGGAGGGACCATGCCCCTGACTCCTGCCCGGCCTCTCTCCTAACTCCTTCTGCTCCCCAGATGACAACCTACGGTGCTTTCCTGCACAAAGGCTCCTTCTGCAGGAATTCCTTCAATATCCTTGACTTGCTGGTGGTTGCTGTCTCCCTTATCTCCATGGGATTCGAGTAAGCACCTCCCCATGCCACGGGACGGGTCTGTTCAGGCTGGCAGGGCAGCTGGGGGTGGTGGGTGGAGGAGGAGCAGTTGGCCCAAGGGCTGCCCATGTGCTTGGGGGGGACAGGGCATGGACAACTGGGAGGCAGACAAGCTCCTTGAGTGTCAAAGGTAAAGAAGATCTGGGTAGAAATTAAATTTTGCAGCTGCTTTCTCCAGCTGCAAGTGTCCCTTGGCCTTATGGGGGTGATGGCCTAGTGACATCTGCTTTACTCTGCTGTCCCTTTCCCCTCAGCCCTGGCTCCAGCCTGGATTCTGTGGCTCCTTGGTGGGGCTGTGTCAGCCTGGCCCAGGCAGGGAAATGGTCCCATCTCAGCTATGCCTTCCTCCCCAGGTCCAGCACCATCTCCGTGGTGAAGATCCTCCGGGTGCTGCGGGTGCTGCGGCCTCTGCGAGCCATTAACAGGGCGAAGGGGCTGAAGGTGAGCCAGAAGCTGGGACTGGTGGCCCTCAGCCTGTGGCAGCCCTCCTGGGAGGTTTTGTGGCAGGCACTGCGCCCTGCTCCCAATTCCCACTGTGGAAGGGGTCTGCCCAATCCCTCTGCCCTTGGCAGGCTCCCACTCCTCCTGGGGCCCATCCCTGCAGTGGGAGGGTGAGGGACACGGAGCAGGGGCTTGCCCCAAACACAGTCACACGTGCACTGTCCTCCCCCTCCGCAGCACGTGGTGCAGTGCGTGTTTGTGGCCATCAAGACGATCGGTAACATCGTGGTTGTCACGACGTTGCTGCAGTTCATGTTCGCCTGCATCGGGGTCCAGCTCTTCAAGGTGAGGGGCGTCTCAGGTGGGCAGGAGGGGATGTTCTGCTCGAGCACATCTTGGAGAGGTTCTCCTGGGCATCGCCTTGGGCAGGGACTGACTGTGGGCTGGGTGAAAGTCAGAACTCCGCAGGGATTCTGAAGTCACAGCAACACCACGGCCACTTCTGGTCTCTGTTAAATGCAGGGCAAGTTCTACAGGTGCACAGACCCATCCAAGCTGACGGAGAAGGAGTGCAGGTAAGAGCTCTCTGCGGCTCCCAGCGGGGCAGTGGCCAGGGATGGGAGCCAGGTGGGATGTGGGGGGTGGTGCTTGTGTTCCTGCATGGGGATGTTGCATCCAAAAAGAGGTCTCATGCTCTTCTCCCTTACCTTGGGGTAAATCAGGAAGAAGCACAGGGCTGTCCTCCTCTCCCAGGGACTAAGGAGACCCCAGCCAGCACTGCAGTGTGGCCTGAGGGGGGCCCTGCCAGTGAGCACTGTGTCCCTTCTGCTGCAGGGGCCAGTTCATCAACTATGTGGACGCAGACCCCACGCAGATTGAGGTCCAGGAGCGTATGTGGGTGCACAGCAACTTCCACTTCAACAACGTCTTCTCAGCCATGATGTCACTTTTCACGGTCTCCACCTTCGAGGGCTGGCCAGAGTGAGTCTGTGCCAAGGGGAGAGGTCTGAGCTGGGAGCAGGGCACTGCCACAGGCCTTGGCAGAGGCTGTGGAGCTGGCAAGGTCATCCCAGCAGCCCTGTCCCACCGTTGTTGGGTTTGGGATGTCCCCAGAGCTCTCCATAACCTTCAAGAGGAGAAATGGTCTTTCCCCCTGATTAAGATCTCTGTTGCCTCGCTTTCCCTGCTGTAGGCTGCTGTACATGGCCATTGACACCAATGCTGAGGATGCAGGCCCCATCTACAACTACAGGATGGAGATTGCAATGTTCTTCATCATCTACATCATCCTCATTGCCTTCTTTATGATGAACATCTTTGTGGGCTTTGTCATCGTCACCTTCCAGGAGCAGGGGGAGAATGAGTACAAGAACTGTGAGCTGGACAAGAACCAGGTAATGGGACTGCTGGGGCAGAACAAGGAGGACCAGCCCTGGAGCTGGCTCTGCTGGGGCTGGCTGATTTGGATCAGCCCTTCTTTGTGGTGGCAAGGCTGAAAGCAGCAGAGGCATTGGCAGAGGACGTGGGACATGCTGGGGAGGACACTGGGCAGGAGTGGCTGCCAACCCCTGTCATGCTCCTGTGCTGAGGCAGCTTGAGTTTAGGGTGCTGGGGTGATGTGAGCCACACAGGAACCCAGCAGAGATGGCCCCAGGCTGCTGGGGTAGGACCGACCTGCTCACAGCCATCTCAGTGCCCCCCTCACCCCTTGCTCGTGTGATGTCTTCAGGATGCTCTTGACCAGCCCTGGGAGAACATGGGGAAGTGCCAGGATAAGCAGGCAGGCTCTAGGCTGGAGGGCTCAGACCAAGGGCAACATGGGCATTTTTGGAGGCAAGAGGTGACTTTGGAAACTCGTCCCACATCTGGGGTGCATTTGCAGGAAGCACAGCGGGTACAATGACCTGCTGCTGGCCCGTGAGGCTGGGCTGGAAGAGAAGGGGGGTCCAGCTTGGGTCTGTGGGGGTGTGCAGTGGTGCTGGTGTTGCTGTGGTGGGATCACACCTCCCTGCCTGCCTGCCCTCCCCAGCGCCAGTGTGTGCAGTACGCGCTGAAGGCTCGCCCGCTGCGCCGCTACATCCCCAAGAACCCCTACCAGTACCAGATCTGGTACGTGGTCACCTCCTCCTACTTCGAGTACCTCATGTTCTTCCTGATCCTGCTCAACACCATCTGCCTGGGCATGCAGGTAAAGGGCACAGTGCCCGCCGTGGGGGGTGGTGGGGGGTGTCTGGGGCAGCGGGGGGCTGGCTCGGCCCTGCAGCCCCCAGAAGAGCTGCTGGTTGTGGGGGGGTTGCTCATGGTGGGACTGGTGGCGCGTGGGGATCCCAGAGAAGGGGCTGCAAGGGGGGAGATTTCCTTTTTGCTGAGCCATAGGCCTGTCTGTGGGAGGGGGGTCTGCATCCAGCACGCACCTCTGAGCTCACAGCGGAGGCTGGACCTGCTGTCAGCTAACGTGGCTCCTTCTGGCTTATCCTCAGCATTACAACCAGTCTCCAGAAATGAACCACGTCTCAGACATCCTCAACGTGGCCTTCACCATCCTCTTCACCCTGGAGATGGTCCTCAAGCTCATGGCCTTTAAAGCCAAGGTGAGAGGAGGGCATGGTCAGCATGGGGGGCAGGAGGGGTTTCAGGCCAGGCCAGGGGGTTTCTTTATCCTGCATTTGGCATTTCTTGAGTACAAACACCCCCAGCCCTGCAGCTCCAGAGAACTTCTCCTCATGACACCCTTTTGGACCCCCATGTGCAGGACCTGGAAGTTTCTAGAAGGAGTACTGCTTGTCAGGGCTACCCTTGCTAAGCCAAACCTGATCCAGTCCAGCTGGCCCTTGCTCCCATCCTCAGGGAATTTAACCCCACTGGTGGGGTCATAGCTCTAGTCACCCTGATCCAGCTTCCTCATCTCACTCCACTTCAAGACAGGACCAAACAACTGAGCAGAGGATGCAAGGTCTGACCACCATCCATTCTTGGGAAAGAGGGTCCATCTGGTACCCCTTCCTTTGGACTCCAGCATCTGTCTCCTCCTTGCCTTAAACCCTTGGATGTTCACTCCTCTCCTCTGGCTCTTTCCTGACAGGGCTACTTCGGAGACCCCTGGAACGTCTTTGACTTCCTCATCGTGATCGGCAGCATCATCGACGTCATCCTCAGTGAGATTGATGTGAGTGTCAGGGGGCTCGGGCACGAGGATGTCCCCAGCCAGGACTGCACTGCAGTGCCTGCCCTGGGACGGGGCAGGGGTGCTGGGGCAGTGTCCAGCTCTGCCCTCTCCTCTCTGCCTGCTCTGCTTGGCTCTGAGGAGGGACAAGCCAGGATCAGCCCCTGGCACTTTTTGAACATCCCCAGATGGCCAACATGTCACAGTGCCCCTTACCTTCCTGTCCTGTGACAGCCCTGTGCTCCTCTCTGCACAGACCTGTGTGTTGGTACAGCCATCCTCCAGCCCCTGGGCTTCTCAGCCTTGATGAGCTCCCAGGTTTCCTGTCAGTGCCAGCAGATTTCATCTGTCACCATCTCCTCCAGGTCCCCATCCTTGCCCCCCAGCTCTCTGTACCTGTGACTTGGTTTGCTGTTGCCTGTCGGGCATCACTACACCCTTCCCCAGCCTGCTGCCACTCAGAACTGAAGTTCAAAAAGGGTGCTCAGGGCCCTGCACTGGGTAGAGATTGGGGAGCAAGAGACCACTTGGCACAGATGCCAAAATCCTGCTGTGCTTGGCCGTGGGTCTGTGGGGATGCCCAGGACAGGTCACAGGTGCCTGGAGGAGTCTGATGCCCTGACTGGGCTGGCAGGGACTGGCCCAGGGACTGTGCTTTGTGTGCCACAGCACCACTGACAGGGGTAGGGCTGTGCAGAGAGCCAGGCAGGATTTCAAGAATGGTCCTGTGTGGGCTGAGCGTCCTGGGTCTTTTCCCCCAGGGCTGTACACAGGGGCACTAAGAGCACTGGTCTCCTTGCCCAGCCCCCCGAGGTCTCCAGGGACCTCTGTCACAAGGACCCTGCTCTGGCAGTGATCATTTATGTCCCCCAGAGCTGTCTCACCTTTCCTCTCCCAGCATCACCAAGGGTTTCTCAACCATCTGGTGGTGTGCAGGGGGATTGAGATTAGGATTAGGAGGCACAGCGAGGGGTTGGGGTGGGGACAACCTCACCTCCCCTTCCGGTAAATCTCCTCCTTGCTCAGAGGTCAGCACAAGGTGGGTCTGTCACCTCTGGTCCCCAGAAGGTGTTTGCAGCCATCAGGGCACCCGTCAGAGCTCATTCCTGGTGGCACCCAGGCACCTGATGCTGGTTTGCAAAGTCTCTCCCCTTCCCTCCCCTTCTCTCCTCTTCCCTTCCCTCCCCTCCTCTCTTTTTCTCTCTCCATTCTGCCTCTCCCCTCCTCCCTCTCTGACTCTCAGGGTGAGGCAGGGAAGAGCTGTGCTGTCAGGAGCCCTTTGCTACCCACCCCAGCCAGACCCTCACAGCTCTTCAGTCACTGACTTCACAGGGATTTCACAGATTATTCTGAGCTGGAGGGGACCCACAAGGATCACCAAGGCCAGCTCTCAAGTGAATGACCCACAGAGAGATCAAACCCACAACCCTGGTGTTATTAGCACCACGCCCTAACCAGCTGAGCTAATCTCAGTGCCCCCAGATCCTGGGGCATATCGAGGGGTCTGAGGCAAGGGATGGTGGAGCTCTGCCTGCCCTTTCCCTCTGCCCTTTCTCCTCTCCCCAGTTTCCATCTTACTCTTTCTTCTGTGTCTGTCTTCTTGTGCAACTACCCATCCCTCCCTCCCTCTCTCCCTTTCCATCCTACCCCACTTCTGCTCACTCTCTTGTTCTCTTGACAGACTATTCTTGCCCCCAGTGGTGGATTGTACTGCCTGGGCGGAGGCTGTGATGGCACTGTAAATATCAGCTGCACGTGCCTGCTGTGCATCCTGCTGCCTGTGGCCAGTGTTTGCATGTGTCCTGCATGTCCCTGAGGCACACCACACCCGGCTGTTCTCTCTGGGGCACAGCTCTGCCTTTGCTGAGAGGGAATTGGGGTGACACACCAGCTGCACAGACACCCCTTCCCAACCTAAGAGGTTCTGGGCTGTTCCCACCATCCCACCCCCTGGCACTGCTATACCAGAGAACCCATCAGAGGTGTCCCCTGTCGGGCAGGAAAGCTGGCCTTGGGTCGAAATAACCCTTCTGTGTTTAAACAGCTGTCATTAACCCTTCCTGTGCCTGGTGCCCACCCTACACCTCACCCTACAAATATAGGACACGCTGAGTGAGAGCCTGGTGGGACTGAGCCTGTCCCTGGTGGCCCTGTGACCCTCACAGCCCATGTGGCAGCATGCCTTCCTTCCTGCAGTGTCCCAGTATCAGAGGTGTGAGTTAGGGGCTGGGGAGATCCTTGGGAAGGCTGGGGGCAAAAGTGCCTGCATATCCCCTTTGCAGCCTGATCCTCTGTGCAGGCAAAGGCTGTGGGGACCATGACTGGTGCCTGGGGGTGGGATCTTGTTACCCTTCCTCTCCCCAGGACCTGAACTCCCCCCTCGAAAGCCTGGAGGCTTCAGCACTCGCTGCCCTCCAGCTGTTGTGCTCTGCCTGCAGGACCCTGACGACAACTCCCGTGTCTCCATCACTTTCTTCCGACTGTTCCGGGTGATGCGGCTGGTGAAGCTGCTGAGCCGTGGGGAAGGTGTCAGAACCCTCCTGTGGACCTTCATCAAGTCCTTCCAGGTCTGTGAGGAGCAGTTCTCCCCTCTCAGACACGCATGTGCCCTGGGCTGGCAGCTGATCCTCAGGCTGGCAGGGTGAGCAGCCCATCCTCACCAGGCAGAGCAGGAAGGCTCCAGTGCTGCTGGTTCCAGTCTGGGCTGGGGGTTTGTACTTTGTAGGAGATCACTGCCCATGTGGGTAGGGAGGTGTGGGGACTCCCTGGCTGACAGCACTGTGTGTCAGAGCTGGGCTGGGTGCAAGGCTGGGCTCTGCACCAGTGGGTGCCTCAGGGTGTGCTGCAGCATCAGCTCACAGCCCTGACCTGGGCAGCTCCCTCAGCCCTGGGGTGTGCTCAAGGGCTCTCTTGGGAGCTGGCATTGGCCTCCCATGTGTGAGAACCACAGAGAGCAGCCAGCAGGAGGGTGGTTGGAGGAACAGGTTAGCTGTCCCCTCCCCACATGGGGACATGGATGCTGGCCTCGTGCAGCAGCTCCAGAGCCAACCCCCTGTGTCTGGGTTGCCCTGGTGCTGGGCTGGTGTCTCACACAAGCCATGGTCCCTTTGACACAGGCTCTGCCATACGTGGCCCTGCTGATCGTGATGCTTTTCTTCATCTATGCTGTGATCGGGATGCAGGTGAGAGGGGAATCGGTCTTGAGCAGCTGCCCTGAGCCTGACAGTACTTGGGGAGGTGGGACAGGGAGGGACTGGGTCCTCTGCCAGGCCCTCTCTGGGACTTTGCACATGCTGGGACTTGTTTACCCTGGTCTGCAAGGGTGTTTGCCACCCCACAGCCTCCCATCCCCGGGTAGTAGCCACGGCAGCAAAGAGCACTTTGGGAGTCAGTGGCACAACCTGGACACACAGGCACCAGTGCTTGTGCTGGTTGATGAGGCCTCATCTCCTTGGGCCAGCTGAAGTGCAATTGTAGTCAGGGTTGTTTTCAGCACAGGCAGGAATGTCCAAATAGCTCCTGAGCCTCAGAGCACCCACACCCCGGTCTCAGACTCTGTTGTGGATACCCAAAGCCATGTAAAGAAAACGAAAAGGAGCTCAGGGACCAGAGATGCTCTGGAGGGTGGTCAGTGCCTGAGAAAGGGTGCTGGGGACCTCACAGTTGTGATTTACAGATGTTTGGGAAGATTGCCATGGTGGACGGGACACAGATCAACCGAAACAACAACTTCCAGACCTTTCCACAAGCTGTGCTGCTGCTCTTCAGGTCAGTCTTCTCTGTGAGCAGCTCCAGAAGCGAGCTGGGCTCTGAGCCTGTGGGAACCCCTAGCTGGGAGTGAGGGACACCAGCATTTCTGCAGATGATTTCCTTTTTGTCCCACAGAACGATCTCCTGCCGCAGTGGGAGCATTTCAGGAGAGGCTGTGGGTTTGCCTGGTGTGTCTGGGCTGCAGAACAGACTGGCATTTTGGGGTCACTATTATGAATATTTCCTTCCTGGGCTGGATTTTAATTTGTGTGTTGTGGGGCAATTCACAGGGGAGCAGGAGCTCAGCCCAAGGCTTTCCTTGACTCCAGACACTTCTCTTTGAAGCTTTCAGTGGCCCCACAGCGGCAAGCCCAGAATCCTGACCGCTGCTTTCCCAGCAGCTCCCCATTCACCTGCTCACTTGGGCTGGCCCCTGCCCTCCCCACATGCCCAGCTCCTGGCCAGGGCAGGCAGGGACCAGCAGGTATCCCCTCTCCCCAGGTGTGCCACGGGCGAGGCGTGGCAGGAGATCCTGCTGGACTGCAGCTACGGCCGGCGCTGCGACCCGGAGTCGGAGTATGCTGAGGGCGAGGAGTACACCTGTGGCACGGGCTTTGCCTACTTCTACTTCATCAGCTTCTACATGCTCTGTGCCTTCCTGGTATGCCAGCTCCCACGGGGCTCCCTCTGGCACCCCTGTCCTGCCTGGGCAGCCCCGGTGTTGTCAGCCGTGCGTCTCATGGGGTGGGCCCTCAGCACCCTCCTCCTGGGGCATTATAAACTGGCACTGCACTCCTGGGGGATCCTGGATGCCCCTCTAGTTCCTTCCCACAGCCTCCGTGTGCTGCCATCCAGATGTGTCTGTGCTCACTTTTGCAAGGGTGGAGAGGGATGAGATTCCCTGTGCCTGCCCTTTCACGTGGCCTGCTTGGGCACGAGGTCCCTCCCAGCGTGGCAGACCCTCACTCCACATGCCCTGATCCCAGAGGATCCCAAGCCCCTTCTGCTCCCGAACACATCAGCCCATGTTTTCATGGTACTGGCTGGCAGGTCTCTGCCCTAACTGGGTCCTTTCCACCCGCTCCTCTGCCCTCAGATCATCAACCTCTTCGTGGCTGTCATCATGGACAACTTCGACTACCTGACCCGGGACTGGTCCATCCTCGGGCCCCATCACCTGGACGAGTTCAAGCGGATCTGGGCTGAGTACGACCCCGAGGCCAAGTGAGTGCTGGGGGGTGGGTGGCACAGAGAGGGTGTTGTGGAGTGGGCTGACCTGAGACATGCGTGGCAGGGTAGGCTGTGGCACTGCCTAGGAGTTAGATTCCAGCATCTCAGAGGTGGATGTGGACGTGCCAGAACATTCCAGGGCTGTTACAAGCCATGAGGATGTCTGGGAATATGACACTTCCAGTTCCCTCCTCATCCAGCTCTGGTGATGCTGCCGACTCTTCCCGTGCCACTGCACACCTTTACCTGCTGCCAGGTGCCATGGGGAGCAGCTGCTTTCCCCAAGAGGAACAGATGGAAGTGTAGGGATTTGCCCACTTCAGGAGCACAGGGCAGACCCCAGGGATGAGCCCCCACAGCCCCTACCCAAGCCCCCATGGGTCTGCCACCTCCCTGCTGACGTGGTGTATTTCCTCTGCAGGGGTAGAATCAAACACTTGGATGTGGTGACTCTGCTGAGGCGTATCCAGCCTCCCCTGGGCTTTGGGAAGTTCTGCCCACACCGTGTAGCTTGTAAGGTAAGAGCCAAGGGAGTGACAGGGTGTGTGGGCACAGGGACACCTTCCCCCAGCTGTCCCCGTGTCCCCCCCAGGGGGCTGAGAATGGCAGTCCAGGCAGTTTCCCAGTGCCATGGCTTACACCCTGCTCTGGCCTCTGTGCTGCCAGGGGTGCTGCAGAGCCCCTTGGGCAGGACAGGCAGTGTGTCTGGGGGGCTGCCAGCCTGCTCTGCCCCCCGGGGTCACAGCTGTTGGTTTGCTGTGCAGCGTCTGGTGTGCATGAACATGCCCCTGAACAGCGATGGCACCGTCACCTTCAACGCCACCCTCTTTGCGCTGGTGAGGACAGCCCTCAAGATCAAGACAGAAGGTCAGTGAGGGGTCAACCAGTGCCACCCCAAACAGCTCAGGAGTGGGGTTGGCCCAGCTCCCATCCTTTGAATTTAGCTGTGCTGGGGAGGAGTTGCTTTCACCCTTCCTCACCAGCAGCGTGGTTTTCTGAGCCCTGCTGGGGGAAGGTGTCCCACCAGCTTGTTTCCCTGCCTGTGGGTTGTGCCTGTCCCACGAGTGGCTCTGGGCTGGGCTGGCTGTGGCAGCAGGTGAGGCCAGGCAGTGGTGAACTACTGGAGGCAGTATCTTCCACAGTGCAATGCATCCCTTTGGCTGGGGGTGGGAACACTGCAGTTTGGGAGAAGCAAGGGACAGACTGGGATTGCAGGAATGGTGAAGCCTTTGGGAGCACCAAAGGTGACAGTCTGCTGTTGAACATGAGAACAGAGACGGTGGCACTAAAGGTTCACCCGTTGGCTGGGTCTGACTCACTCTGTAGTTAAAGGATTTTGATTAAAATTAAAGCCTCGCTCTTACAAAGCTCATTTTTGTTGGCTGGGGAGACAGAGACGAACTGCCACACCCTTCAGGAGACAGGCTGGGTGTTCACATGCTTTGTCTTCACTCCTGTTCACTTCCCTGGGAATTAACTGCTCTGTCCTGCTGGCTTTCCTCACAGGTAACTTTGAACAGGCCAACGAGGAGCTCCGAACCATTATCAAAAAAATCTGGAAGCGAACGAGTATGAAACTTTTGGACCAGGTCATCCCCCCTATTGGAGGTATGTCACCAGGTGGCACTTCCCAGAGGGACAGAGCAGCTCCTGGTCAGGGTCTCACTGTTCTAACCGCTTGGGACCGTGGTGTTGGTTTCCTCCCTCCAGATGATGAGGTGACAGTGGGCAAATTCTATGCCACTTTCCTGATCCAAGAGCATTTCAGGAAGTTCATGAAGCGCCAGGAGGAGTATTACGGATACCGGCCCAAGAAGAACCCTGTGGAGATCCAGGTGGGTGTGCTGGTGGTGCCAGAGGGGTGACCATTCCTGGAGGTGGGCAGGAAGTTCAGCAGGTCAGGGGAGAGGCTTCCCCCAGCCTGGTGAAGTCCAGGGTGACTCAGAGAGCTGCAGTGACACACAGGGACCCCTGTGCCTCAGGCTCTGGCAGTGAGGTGGCTCAAGTAAACCAGCACTTAACTGGCCATGAGACCCCACTGCTGAGGGTGACTTTAGTGTCCAGAGTGCAGGTGACTCCAGAAGCAAAGGAGGGGTTGGACTCTCTGCCTCACTGATTGCAGTTGCTGAGAGGGCTTGGCAGGGTCTGGTGCCTCACCAAGTAGTTTTAAGACCTGGAAGCTCCCACCACGGACCAATGTCCGTGCCAAATGCTGCTCATCCAGGCCCTTATCCACCTGCTCTGCTCCAGTCCCAGGGCCTTCTCCCTCCTCTCCCCTGAAGCAGTGCCTGATGTTCTCTGTGTCTCTCTGCACAGCAGCCCTGAGAGGTGCTGGGGGAGGATTTATGTGCCTGGCCAGAGCAGCTGGGGTGTCCTCAGCCTCTCCTGATTTTATAGAGAGGAAATCACCTGTAGAGGTAAAACACCAGGCCCCAAAGGTGCAAGGCAAGGAAAAGAATCAGGTCCCAGATCAGGGACAGAGGCACAGCCACCCCTCGGGCATCACCAGCCTGGCCCTCTGTCAGCCTGCCCTTGGCTCTGCCTTTTGTGGGACTGTGTGAGCCCAGAAGCTGTGGGACAGCTGTGGGACAGCATGAGCCCAGAAGCTGTTTCACCAAGCCCTCCTGTCCCTTCCAGGCTGGGCTGAGGAGTATTGAAGAAGAAGCTGCTCCTGAAATCCATCGGGCCATTTCTGGGGACCTGACTGCCGAGGAGGAGCTGGAAAGAGCCATGGTGGAGGCTGCCATGGAGGAAGGGATCTACAGGGTGAGTGCCCTCAGGGCCACCCAGCTCTCTGCTTTTGAAGTGGTGGTGGTGGGTCAGCATGGCTACTAACACCGGGGGACAGTCCACAGAGTGTGGACCACAAGGATGGATCAGCACTTCTCTCCTTTCTGTGAGCATCAGGGCATCCTGGTTGTGTCATCCTGGGCAAGCTGCCCTCTGCCTCAGTTCCACCTCTGTGGAAGGACCCTGCTCACGTGCCTGGCAGAGGTGTGCTGGATTTGTTACCAGCCACTTTGGAGGTGCCCACTCACATCCTCTGCCAGGCTAAGGCAGGACACTCAGGTGCCACAGGAGCACATTCACTTCCCACACCCTGGGAAGTGTCTCGAAGACATCCTGGGCAGCTGTGGGGTTGCAGGGTTGCACCTCTTGCTGTGTCCAAAGGCTGTCCCACAGAAGTGACAGATTAGTCATGCTTAGGGGTGGCTCACACCAGTGCTGCTGTATGGCCATCAACCCTCAGTGCCTCAGTTTTTTCCAACTTTTGGGACTGTGTGGTCTGCAAGGGCTGAGCTGGGCGACCGCTGTTCCAACAGGCACCTCCACGTCTGCTCCCATGGGAATGGCCCCAGAGCAGCCTGGAGCTCCAGGCCTCCCCTGATGCCCTCCCTGTTGGTTGCAGAGGACAGGTGGCCTGTTTGGCCAGGTTGACAGCTTCATGGAGCCCAGCAGCCCGCTGCAGCCCCAGGTGGCCAGCCAGAGGCCCCTGCAGTTCACCGAGGTGGGCAGTGAGGACCTCGACTCCCCCGTGTTCCTTGACGACTTCCCCCAGGAAGGCAACACCAACATCAACAACGCCAACAGCAGCGACGGGCTGGAGGGGTAAGGGCTGGTCAGCTTCGGTGGGCAGGCAAGGAGGGCCAGAGCTGGCCATGCCAGTGGCTCCCCTGGGGCTGTCCTGCTGGAGAAGTGGGGGAGGAGTCGAGCACTGGCTGTGCAAGGGCACACAGGAGCTTTGGGCAGCCCTTGGGGTGTGAGACAGGGACAAGACGAGGGGACAGGAAGAGCAGACGCCCCATGCTGGTCCCCGGTCACCAGCCTGGCACTCTTCATGTGTCCTAGGCATCCCTCCAGGTCTGTCCCCCCAGGGTGGAGGAGGTGGGGAGGGCTGCACCCCTGGGTGAAGCTGGGCTCGGTGTGTGGTCCCCACTCGGGCTGACCCACCTGCCTGCCCTTGCCAGGGTGGAGTACGAGGACGAGGTGCTGAGGAAGGTGGTGCCAGCAGCACCCCCGCGTCGGGCACGGGGTGAGTGTCGGATTCATTTCTCTTCTGGGGGATTGGGACCAGCCCAGGGGCCAGAGCGGGGGGAAGGGCCTGATGTTGGGCAGGTGGGAGGAGGAGATGCAGACCACAACAAGCTGGAGGTTTGCTGAGAGCCCTGAGCACAGCAGGACCTGTCTGGAGAGCTCCAGGACACCCTTCTCCTTCCTCCCACCCTCTGGGGTGATGAAGCACAGAGACAGCACCTCGGGTTGGGGGAGCACTGGCCACCCCCTGGCAACAGGGCCACAAGACCACATTCATTTCCTCAAACAGGGAATTCTCCTCACCTAGCTGTGGGTGAGGAGCCAGCACAGGCAGCGGGCAGGCACTGGGACTTTGGGTGGTGCTGAACTCCAGTGAACCCCGTTCCCAGCTCTGTATGGCAGTGGTGTCCTTGCTCTTGTATCCATCTGATGGTCCTACTTTTCTCTCCTGCAGAGCACAACCACCCCATACCCATGCAGAGGCTGAGCAGGAGGCGAAGGGCCACCTCTGGGGGTCCCTCATCGCTGGGGCCACTCCTCCTCCCCCAGCAGGTAAGAGGGGCAATGTCCAGAGGCAGTGATGTGAGGGACATGGGTGAACCTCCCTTCTGTCCTGGGAAAGCCTGGCACAGCCATGCTGGGAAGGGCTCCTCATGTGAATCCAGCCTTGCTAGAGCTTTACTTTTGGATCAGCCTGGGGATGGAGCTGGGTCCCCACCCTACTGCTGCAGCAGTCACCTGGGGCTCCTCCAAGCTGGGACAGCTTGAAGCAGCATCCCTGTGGCTCCCCAGCTGCCTTCAGAGCCAGGGCAGGCAGAAGGGGTGTGTCAGGTTTGCTCCCACACTTGCCTGGCTGCCCTTTGCTGGTGCCAGGGCAGGGGGACAGGGATGGTTCCCAGCTCTCTGCCCACATGGTCCTGCTGGTCCCATTGTCGGGGTGCCCTGGACACAGGAGCTCCAGCAGGATGGCAGTGCCTGTCCAGGCACTGGACAGGGACAGGGGACAGAACCTGCAGCCTCCCACACTATCACAGGAGAGATCTTCCCTGGGCAGTGTCCCAGCCCAGGCTGCAGCTCTGTTCTCCTCTCACCCAGCTGCCCAGAGAGGATGGCACTGGGACAGGAACAGCATCCAGCTCAGGGTTCCAGCAGGGAGAAAGTGGTGAGCCAAGCACATCCTCCACCCCAGCCATCACCTTCCTCATTCAGGAGGTAAGGCAAGGGCACAGTCTGGCAGAGGGAAGGGCAGGGATGGCTGGAATTCCAGGGGATGCCATGCTCATGCCATGATGGGAGGCTGGGGGGGGCAAAGCTTAGCTCCAAGGGTGAGCAGCAGGCATGTGCCAGCACGGGGGGCAGCAGGGAGGAGGGAGAGGGCAAGGTGGTGGCAGTGGGGCACCTCCCCAGGCCGAGCACCCACGGGCTGTGACTTTGTCCTCTGCACAGGCTCTGATCTCTGGTGGGCTTCCTGGCCTGGCCCGTGACTCGTCCTTCGTAGCAGTGACCAGGGACGAGATGGCAGCCAGCAGCCAGCTGGAGATGGATGAAGTGGAGAGAGCAGCCGTGGAGCTGCTGAAGGGAAGGCAAACACTGCAGGGTGCAAAAACTTGCTCTGCCCCCCTGGACACCTCAGCCACGTCACCAGCCAGCTCCTCAGGGCTCAGGGCAGCCCCCTCCCAAGAGACCTTCACTGCCCACGTGCCTCTGAGCCACCTGCCAAAGTAGCCCAGCAGGTTATGGTCCTGTCAGGAGCTCCAGGGGGTGCTGGGGCAGAGCTGCATCACTCCCCTGCTCTGCCTGCAGTCCTGGGGGGCTCTGGCCAGCTGCAGGAGTATTTTGGGGACAGGTCTCTTAAGATGCTGGTGCAGGACAGGACAATGTTGTGCCAGCGGGCTCTTGTGAGAGCTGGACAGGTCATTAAAGTGTTCCTGCTGTGTGACCCTGTGGATCCCCTGTCCCCTCCTTCCTCTGTCCCCCCTGCCCACACAGCAAATGTGAGACCGTGTTGAACCTCCAGGCCAAGCTCTGGGGGTCTCCTGGTATCCCAGCAGGTTATATCCCAGTGTCCTCATGTCTCTGCTGGACCCTGTGGCTTCCTGCCTGCAGCCGAGCCTGGCCTGGGAGAAGGAGGAGATCTGCCACAGGCTGGGCAGCACAATGGGGGCTGAGGGGTTCTTGGCTGCCTATCCCAGCTGGGTACGAAACAGGATGTGGCAGAGGCATGAGAGCATGTCCAAGCTGGGGCACCAGCCCTGGGGCTGGCCAAGAGGAGAGCCGGGCACTGAGATGCCATTTCTGTCTCTCCCGCTATCTCCAGGCACCGCTCCTGGGGTCGGGCATCCATCGCTCATCCTGGTCTGTGGGAACATCTCATTCATCCCATGACATCCCCACGGCTCAGCAGGCCAGGAGAGTGTGGGGGCACAGTGCTTGCTCCCAGTGCTGCCTGCTGAGCAGCAGCTGAGGTCGTTCCTCTGTGGGGCTGCGCAGGGGGTTTGTTTTACACACAGTGCCCCCCGTGGGGTCTGGGTGCTGAGCACTGGGGCAGCCCCAGCTCCCTGCCCTGCTCTTGGCTGGGATGCGGCTCCTGAGGGCCCCCAGCCAAGCAGAACTGGGAACCGGAGGGCTCTTCCTCACCTAATATATATTAAAATGCAGCGAGCGGATGGGTCCCGGGGGAGGAGCCGATCAATGAGCCGGCCTGCTCCCCAGCAGGGCTTTTATTTGTTAACTCAATCAAGGGAACCGGCTGTCTCTGAGCTCCAGCTGCAGCCTGAGCACCAGAGCCAGTCTGGTGCTGGGCCATGGCAGAGCAGCTTCCCTGTGCCATGCAGCCAGCAGGGAGGACGACAGGGGGGCAGCTGCTGCATCCTCTCCTCTTGCTTCCTTGCCCTGGGGCAGGACCTACATGCCTTCACACTCACCCCCCTAGCTCAGGAAGGGCAGTGTGGCTCTGGCAGCTGCTCTACCAAGGGATGTCAAGGACATGACACATTATGGGTGATGAGGTAAGTGGTTGTGATCTCTAGTGGGTTTAGGGAGGTGTGGGACTGCATGCTCCTCTTGCCAGGACAGGTGGGTGCTCACTGGGGACTCTAAACATGAAGGGTGACACTGTGGTGGGGACACACAGCGGTGGTGGGGCCTTTACACCCTCTCCTAGGGTCTAGCACTGCACGGGAGGTGTGGTTTTGGTGTGTCTTTTTTTTTTGAGTTGATTCTACCTGAACTGGGGAGCAGATGTGACTTGTGGCACAGCTGGCACGTGGGTGGGAGTAGGAGGAGAGGCACAGCAACTGACCTGCTCTGGCTCCTGCTGCTCCACGGTGCCACCCCTCAACATCACAGAGCTCTGGGACGGGATCCAGTGGAGCCATGGAAGTGTCTGAGTGATGCCAACCATGTGGGACCATGCCATCCGGTGCAGCCCGGAACAGCCCTGGCACAGTCCCAGTAAATCCCGGAACAGCGCAGAGCAGCCCCAGTACTGCCCCGGTACACGCGGAGCACCTCCGATACTGCCCCGGTACACCCAGAGCAGCCCCAGTACTGCCCCGGTATAGCTCCGGTACACACGGAAAAACCCCGCACAGCCCCGATATATTCTGGAACAGCCCCGAGCAGCCCCAATACTGCTCCGATACAGCCGGAACAGCCCCGGTACACCCGGAGCAGCCCTGGTACAGCCCCGGTACACCCGGCGCAGCCCTGGTACAGCCCCAGTACACCCGGAAAAACCCTGGTACAGCCCCGGTACAGCCGGAACAGCCCCAGAACACCCGGAGCAGCCCCTGCAGGGGGCAGCGCCAACTGAGGGGTGCGAGTGCGAGTGTAACCGCGCGTGTGAGAGCGAGAGCAGCCCCGACCCCCTCCGCGGATCTCTGCGCGTACCCCAAACACCCCCCCAACCCTCGTGCTCGCGGTTGGGTTTTTTTTTTTCGGGGGGCGCGGCCCCGTCCCGGCCCCGCCCCGCACCTGGGCCGGTCCCGCCCCCCCGCCCCGCGGATGCTCCCGGGTAGCGGCGGCCGCGGTGGCGGCGCGGGGCGATGGCGACCCCGGACAGCTGCGTCAAGGTGGCCGTGAGGTGAGCTCCGGGAGGGGGCTTGGCCGGTGCTCCCGGCGCCGGGAGGGCTGTGCGTCCCGGGGGGGTGGGCGCAGGGAGCTTGGTGCGCTCCCCGGCACCGATGCCCGGCCGGCGGGGCGGGCGCTACGGCCGCGGGTGCGAGGCGGGTGTTCCTCCCGGGGTGGTGAGACCCCCTTGTCTCCACCGAGCCGGGTTCTGCCGCACCCCGCACCCCCTCTCCCGTCGCTTTCTCTCTGCACCGTTTCGGGGTGTTTCCCCCCACCTCTCCCCACCGGCTCCCGCGTCGCTCAGCTCCGCGCTGATCTCCCCCCCTCCCCGCCCCGCCATCCCCCGACCCCTCCACCGGCAGAGCTGCCTGCCACCCAGCCTGGGCACCTCCCGGCTGCGGCGCGGGTGGGTTTGGATCCCCCGAGGTGTCACCGGGATGCCGGGGGCGGGGTGGGGGTCCCTGGTTGGTGGGGGGAACGATGCGGCGTTTCGGTGTCTTTGTGCTGGGAACAATGCGCCTCCAGACCCGCACCTCGCAGAGGGAGCTGCCGGCGGCCTCCGAGCCCGCCGGGGCTCGGGGGGCACTGCCTTGGCCCTGGCTGGGCAGAGCGGGAGCACAAAAGATGCTGCTGGTGCGGCGGCAGTGATGGAGGGAGAGCGGGTGGGTGTGGGGCTGGGTGTGCGTTGTGCAGGCGAGTGTGCAGGGCTGTGTGCGTGTGTGCACGCGTGTGTGTGTGTGTGTGTGCACCAGGACACCTCCCAGCTCCCCCTGCCCCTCCAGCCTGCCCGCCCAGGGAGCAGCCGGAGGGGATTTTCTGCCGTGCTCCTCTGGAGAAGCCGGGGGTTGAGGCCGGGCTGTGGCTGTGAAGGATGGGGGAGCTGCAGGAGGAGTGACGGCAGCCCCTGCTGCGTGTGCTGCTGGGGTGCCTGCACAGGGGCAGGGTGGGCTGTGCCGAGACAGAGTGGCCGTGCCAGGACATTGACCCGGGAACCGAGTGATGCCGGCGCTGGGGGTGGAGATTTCCTCCTGGCCAGGCTGTTCCCCTCTTTGCGCTGCATTTGTCTCGGGATGATGCCTTTTAACATCATGCGGGGGGTGCCACTCTGGATGGCGGCTGTGGGGTCATTTCTGCTGGGCTCTCCCAATCCCTCAGGGGTGTGCCAGCAGTGGGGTCCTGGGCTGGCTGGTGCTGGGGAAAACATCGCAGCCGGGAGGTGGTTGGGATATGCAGCATTGCAGTGGGGCTGGAGTGTCCATGGTGAGGAACCAGGGAGAGGGGACAGGTCCAACCCTTTCCCGTGCCTTCCTTGAGGGACTGAGCCAGCATCCCACTCAGTGCAGCCGGTGGGAGCCAGGCAGCTGGGGCGATGCAGTGGTGGAGGTGAGTCGGGAGGACAAAGGAGCGGAGCTGAGAGCAAGGAGGCTGCCAGACAAAGCCGGCAGGTCGCAGCGCCATGCAGGAAGGTGGCTCCGAGGCTGGGCTGAGTGTGCAAGGGCTGAGTGTGCAAGGGCCGAGCTGCTCTCCCTGTGGACCACCCGCCTTTTCTGCTACACCAGCCCCGGGGGGCTGGGTTGGGTCCCCTCCTGTCCTGGGCTGGGAGCAGAGTGAGATTTTCCTTTGTGAGCGCTGGTGACACCCTGCCGGTGGAGCAGCAGGGCTGGGGGAGTCTCCAGGACCCCCCACCCTTGGAGCAAACCTGCCCTAGATCTGCCTCCCTTGGCCATCGGAGCGTGGAGGGATTGAATGCCTCTGGGGTGCGGCAGGACACGGATCAAAGCTCCCCTTTTGTCCCTTCATAATAACGTCAGTGGGCCAGCTGTGCCATTTCTTCGGGGTCTGTGTGTCTGTGCTGCTGGTGGGAGTGAGGTGGGACCTGGGGAAGGGCCAGGGACACTGTGAAGTGATTGGGGTGTTGGAGGAAGGCACTGTGGGCTGATGGGGTCAAAAGATTGGGGACGGTCCAGCTGATGTCAAGAGGTGCCACAGGCCACCAGGATCCATCTCTGTGGTCCCACAGAGCCCTCAGGGTGGGAGGAATGGGGACAGTGGAGCAGAGGCACTGGAGCTGTGTACCCCAGTTCTTGCTGATTCTCTTGGTCTGGCAGGAGGAGGCAGGAAGCGACGCTGTGGTGTTTCACTGTCGACCTCACAGGCTCCCATCTTCCCCTCGAGACCCCCAGTCTGCCCCGTTTGCACTGGGAGTCCAAAGAATCCGGTTTCTGAGCCAGGTGCTGGAGTGCAGGGGCATTATTTGGGCTTTCTTGTGTGCCAGGAGGGAAATGGCCAGTACCTGCAGCAACGCTGCCGTCAGCAGAGGGAAATGCAGGCCCAGCAGCTGCTCCTGGCCCAGGGGCTGATTTGTCCCTGTACCTTGTACCTGCAGCTCAGACCTGCACTGTCTGCAAAGGGCAGGGCTGGGTCCTGCCCCGGCCGCCGCCTTCCCCGCCAGCAGGGTCTGCCTTCGCTTGCCCCTTAGCCTCGGCTCTGACTCGTGGCTCCGTGGGCGCGGCTGAGCTCGCTGGCTCCGGCGTGGGGAGGAACCGCCGGGGCCGGTGCCCGCCTGCCCTGCGCCGGGGTAACGGTGTCAGCAGGAAACTGCTGCCTGCCACGATGGTGCTGAGCTGGGGGGGGCCTGGGGACCCACACTCCTTTAGGCAGCAATTGCCGCTTCCTTCTGTAGGTGACCTTCAAAAGGGTGGCTGCGGCGCAGCCGGCGCAGCAGCTCCCCACGTTCCTTGCCCTCTGTCCAGGAGCACAGTCTTGATTTGAGGCTTGTGCCAGGGGTTTAAGGCTCATGCCTGCAGGCTCAGCAGTCCCCCCTCCAGGCTTGCAGTGGGGTGCTGGCAGCTCTGGCAGCTGCAGGGGGCTGGGGAGCGGGGACTCCCCGTGCCGGTTGCAGGAAGCGGAGCTCAGCCCTGTTGGGCGCACGAGCAGTTTTGCAGTGTCAGGAAGGGCTGATGGCTCGTATTGACCCCAGAGGCCATTAAACTCCTTGGCTGGAGGCCTGAGCAGCCTGCCTGGCTGCAGAGCTGCTCCCTGAGGGCACCTCCAAACTGGCCAGCTCATCGGAGAGAGTGGCATCCCCTGTGCCAGAGCTGCCCGTGGCACTGAGCACGCGTGGCCGGCTGCGGAGACGCAGGAAACGGAGCTTGTGAAATTGGGGAAGGAAGTTGAGTCGGATTTCAAGTTTATTTAAACCCTGCAACCTCCAGTGCTCTGCTGCTCTCGCAGACACTCCCCCTGCGATGCTTTGTGCTCCACGAGGGCAGTCCCGTGCTGGCTTCTGCCCCAGGGAGTGACCCCCAACTCCTCCGTGGGAAGGAGGAGTGGACAGACTCATGCACCCATCACCCTGGGGGGTCCTCGGCTGAGGGACTGAGCTGGGAAAGGCCAAGTGGTGGGATCAGCTGGGCTCTAGCCCTGCCAGAGTCCTGGCATCTCTGCCTACCGGGATGCTTTCTGTGAATCCGAAGTCTCCAGCACCAGCTGGGGTCAGTCCCCGAGGAGGTGGATGTGTTGTAGCCCTTTTCAAACCATCCCTTCTGTGACAGATTTGGGTCCAGCTGGAGAGGTGGTCTCAACCCAACTTGTGCCAGGCCAGTGTCCGTGCTCTCCAAGGGCTCCAGTGGGGAGAGGTGGGGTACAGCTTGGTACCTGCTGCCCACCCACTGCTCTTGCTAACAGCCAGCCTATCCTGGTGTGGGGCACAGCCCTAGGGTGCTCCATCTCCCATCTACAGGGGCTGGGAGCAGCCCTGATCCCAGGAAGGAAAGATCTTAAGAGGCTGCTTTATCCTGAGGGTGCTGGATGGGCAGAGCATCCCCAGCCCATCTCTCTATCCTTTGCCCCTAGTGAGGGCAGCTCAGCCCTGGCAGTGGCCCCCCCCTCCCACACCCTTCCCCCCCTCCCCATCCTGTGCCTGTTTTGCTGCAGGGCTGAGCCCATCCGGGTGAGCTGCTGCTCTTTGCTTTCACTCTGGGGATCCTCAGCCTTCGGAGGGGAGGGGGTGCTTGTTCTGAGGAGCGACAGGACAGAGGTCCCTCCAGTCTGTAGGGTGCTGTTGGGGGCCATGGTGGGAGGGCAGTGCTGAGCCCAGGTGTGTGGGGCACTGGGGGTTCTGTGCCTGGCTCCAGTCAGGCACTCCACGGCTTTTACAGTGGAAATGTTAGAAAGGGGCCGGAGCCTCGCGAGGCTGCACCCCGTGGTCCCACCAGGTGTGCCAGCAGCAAAGCAGCTTGAGGAGGGTTTTGGTGCCTGCACACATCGCCCATTGGCAGGGGATTTAACTGAATGCCATGGAGCCTCAGGATCTTGGGAGGCCGGGGCTGGATTAGCCAGGGGACAGAGCCAGCTGCGACCTCAGCAGTGAAACTGGAGGCAGGAGAAAATTGCAGGAGATGAAGCCCCAAACAAAGCTGTCAGGAACATGGCTCCTGGCCCCAGGAGAGGGAAGGCGATACCCCCGTGAGCCTGGTGTGAACCAGCCCTGGCCAGTGGCTGTCCTGCTGTTCCTGCTGGTGGGGGGTTGGCCCTGGTGGTCCCACGGGGTTGTTTCCTGCTGGAGGCTGTCAAAACACTCCATGCTGCTGGTTAAACAGCCGGCAGATTTGGGATGTGGTGGATTGTGAGGGCAGCTGCTGCTGGAATCTGCTGCAAGGGCTCGTCGTGCCGGGAGTGACTTTGCACCCAGGTCAGTCGCTGATGGGTTTTACTTTGGCTTGGTGGGAGGGAAGGGGGCTGGCCTGCCTGCCACCCTTTCCCCCTCTGGGCAGAGCAGGAGCTGGTCCAGCACTGCCCTGGCATGTCCCCATATCCCCACTGCATTGCTGTGTGTCTGGGGGCCACCTCATCTTGCTTGGGATCTGCCCCTCTGCTCTTCTCATGTGGATGCCACACAGTCATCACCCCCATTTCCAAGTGAGGCTTCAGGGCTGAGCCCGAGGTCTCAGGGATCCCTTCCCCCGCTCTGCAGCTCCCTGGAGCCTGACATGGCAGGGAAGATTTCTTGTCACAGCCTGCTGTAGTGGAGCCTGGCCGCAAGCTCCCCTGGAACCCCTGGAACACCATGGAACCCCATGCGGGGCTGGGGACATCTCTGCCCACCGCCCATGCCTGGCTTTGTTTGGCAGAGTGGGATATCTCCATACCTGCTCTGGTCTGGGAGGAGATGGTGGATACTGGCAGGGGAAAGGCTGGAGCTGAGCTCCTCCTCCTTGTCTTCCTTTGCCCTCCAAGCACTGAGTTCCCTGGCCCAACGTGTCCTTCCTGTTGTGGGGTGGTCTCTTAGTCCATGGTGCTGTGGTCTCTGCTCATCCATTATTTCAGGCTGCACCTGCCTGAGGGAGACATCAGGGCAAGGCATTCCCTGTTCCCTGCCCAGCCAGAGGACCAGGTTTGCTCCTGGGTGCTTTGCAGCATCCCCCATCCTGCTGGCCAAGGGCTTGGCATTTATTTATTTTTTTGGAGGAGGGGCTGGAGAAGCACCTCTTTTGTGCCACCTGCTCCCCTGTCTTGTGGGCAAGCTGCTCTGATGCTCCCTGTGGGCTCTGGGTCTGCAGTATCTTCTGCCAAGATTGGGTTGTTGTTTTCCCGGCGGCAATTGGAGCGTGCCGGGAGGCTGCCAGCGTGCCAGCTCTGGGGAAGCCTTATCTCCAGTGTGGGTGCACCAGTACTGGGGTGGAACTGGGGCACGGGGACCTCACAGGCACTCCTGGGAAAGGGAGGGAGCCTTTGGGTGTGATTCACTGGCTTGGGAGGAAGTGGGAGCCTCAGCACTGGGGGGCAGAGTTGGGTGGGGGAGCCTGCCTGGCTCTCTCCATGGGACCCGTGACATTCCTGTGCCCCAAGGGTCAGGCTGATGGCCTATCAGGCCCTGGGTCTCCTGGTGAATGATGATTTCCTTTTGCTCTCTGTTAACTGCTGAAGCTGCTGCTGAGCTGGTGGGCTGTTCCTGCTGGAGGGAGTGGGGGCCCTGCTGGGGCACTGTGTCACATTGTGTGGGCAGGGGCACTGCCTGGGGTTTTGGGACACTGCAGCAGACTGTCCTGGGTCTGTTGTTTGCAAACACCCTCGTGGTGTTCCCCTTGGGCAGCCCCACACGCAGCTGATGGCGTGGCCAGTCGCTTATGTGGGATCTGGGGAGATCCCAAACTCGGTGTGTTCCTGCTCCCCTCTAGGCTGGGCAGAGCATCCCCAGCCCATCTCTCCATCCTTTGCCCCTAGTGAGGGCAGCTCAGCCCTGGCAGTGGCCCCCCTCCCCACACCCTTCCCCCCCTCCCCATCCTGTGCCTGTTTTGCTGCAGGGCTGAGCCCATCCGGGTGAGCTGCTGCTCTTTGCTTTCACTCTGGGGATCCTCAGCCTTCGGAGGGGAGGGGGTGCTTGTTCTGAGGAGCGACAGGACAGAGGTCCCTCCAGTCTGTAGGGTGCTGTTGGGGGCTGTGGTGGGAGGGCAGTGCTGAGCCCAGGTGTGTGGGGCACTGGGGGTTCTGTGCCTGGCTCCAGTCAGGCACTCCACGGCTTTACAGTGGAAATGTTAGAAAGGGGCCGGAGCCTCGCGAGGCTGCACCCGTGGTCCCACCAGGTGTGCCAGCAGCAAAGCAGCTTGAGGAGGGTTTTGGTGCCTGCACACATCGCCCATTGGCAGGGGATTTAACTGAATGCCATGGAGCCTCAGGATCTTGGGAGGCCGTGGCTGGATTAGCCAGGGGACAGAGCCAGCTGCGACCTCAGCAGTGAAACTGGAGGCAGGAGAAAATTGCAGGAGATGAAGCCCCAAACAAAGCTGTCAGGAACATGGCTCCTGGCCCCAGGAGAGGGAAGGCGATACCCCCATGAGCCTGGTGTGAACCAGCCCTGGCCAGTGGCTGTCCTGCTGTTCCTGCTGGTGGGGGGTTGGCCCTGGTGGTCCCACAGGGTTGTTTCCTGCTGGAGGCTGTCAAAACACTCCATGCTGCTGGTTAAACAGCCGGCAGATTTGGGATGTGGTGGATTGTGAGGGCAGCTGCTGCTGGAATCTGCTGCAAGGGCTCGTCGTGCCGGGAGTGACTTTGCACCCAGGTCAGTCGCTGATGGGTTTTGCTTTGGCTTGGTGGGAGGGAAGGGGGCTGGCCTGCCTGCCACCCTTTCCCCCTCTGGGCAGAGCAGGAGCTGGTCCAGCACTGCCCTGGCATGTCCCCATATACCCACTGCATTGCTGTGTGTCTGGGGGCCACCTCATCTTGCTTGGGATCTGCCCCTCTGCTCTTCCCATGTGGATGCCACACAGTCATCACCCCCATTTCCAAGCGAGGCTTCAGGGCTGAGCCCGAGGTCTCAGGGATCCCTTCCCCCACTCTGCAGCTCCCTGGAGCCTGACATGGCAGAGAAGATTTCTTGTCACAGCCTGCTGTAGTGGAGCCTGGCCCCAAGCTCCCCTGGAACCCCTGGAACACCATGGAACCCCATGCGGGGCTGGGGACATCTCTGCCCACCGCCCATGCCTGGCTTTGTTTGGCAGAGTGGGATATCTCCATACCTACTCTGGTCTGGGAGGAGATGGTGGATACTGGCAGGGGAAAGGCTGGAGTTGAGCTCCTCCTCCTTGTCTTCCTTTGCCCTCCAAGCACTGAGTTCCCTGGCTCAACATTGCAGGGCTGGGAAGTACAGCCCAGCCCCTCCTGTTGTGGGGTGGTCTCTTAGTCCATGGTGCTGTGGTCTCTGCTCATCCATTATTTCAGCCTGCACCTGCCTGAGGGAGACATCAGGGCAAGGCATTCCCTGTTCCCTGCCCACCCATAGGACCAGGTTTGCTCCTGGGTGCTTTACAGCATCCCCCATCCTGCTGGCCAAGGGCTTGGCACTTATTTATTTTTTTGGGGAGGGGCTGGAGAAGCACCTCTTTTGTGCCACCTGCTCCCCTGTCTTGTGGGCAAGCTGCTCTGATGCTCCCTGTAGGCTCTGGGTCTGCAGTATCTTCTGCCAAGATTGGGTTGTTGTTTTCCCGGTGGCAATTGGAGCGTGCCGGGAGGCTGCCAGCGTGCCAGCTCTGGGGAAGCCTTATCTCCAGTGTGGGTGCACCAGTACTGGGGTGGAACTGGGGCATGGGGACCTCACAGGCACTCCTGGGAAAGGGAGGGAGCCTTTGGGTGTGATTCACTGGCTTGGGAGGAAGTGGGAGCCTCAGCACTGGGGGGCAGAGTTGGGTGGGGGAGCCTGCCTGGCTCTCTCCATGGGACCCGTGGCATTCCTGTGCCCCAAGGGTCAGGCTGATGGCCCATCAGGCCCTGGGTCTCCTGGTGAATGATGATTTCCTTTTGCTCTCTGTTAACTGCTGAAGCTGCTGCTGAGCTGGTGGGCTGTTCCTGCTGGAGGGAGTGGGGGCCCTGCTGGGGCACTGTGTCACGTTGTGTGGGCAGGGGCAGTGCCTGGGGTTTTGGGACACTGCAGCCCTTTACAAGTGACTGTCCTGGGTCTGTTGTTTGCAAATATCCTCGTGGTGTTCACCTTGGGCAGCCCCACACGCAGCCGATGGCGTGGCCAGTCGCTTATGTGGGATCTGGGGAGATCCCAAACTCGGTGTGTTCCCGCTCCCCTCTAGGCTGGGCAGAGCATCCCTGTGCATCCCCGGGCCCTGCTGGTCTCTGCCACGGGCTGGGTGTCCCCAGTGCTGGCCCTGAGCAGGCAGAGCATCCCTCATCCCTGCCCTAGACGGGTCTCGGCTCGGAGCAGATGGTGCAACTCAGCGCCACGTGCTCCTGCCAGAGCTAATGAGCAGCACATGGCGCCTGCCACGGCCTGATTTAAAGGTTTCTCTAAGCCTGGGAAAATCTGGAGTGGGAGGATTAGGAGGAGCCCGTGGGGTTCTTGGGTCCGAGGCGGTGGGGTTTGGCCTGCAGGGGAGCAGGCTGGGTGGCACTGGGGCAGCTTCCTTGGGGGATGGATGTGGGCTGAAGGCACGTCCCCAGTGAGCCTCGGGGTGCACCCCAGCTCTGTGGGGTGTCCCCAGGCCGGCCAGGAGCTCTGTCTCGCCCCAGTGCTGGTCCCCAGCGCTGGCTGTGGCACCCTGTGCCTCGGCAGGGTTTGACTGGGGCACAGTGGCACAGGTGGCTCCGTGCTGTGCTCGCTCCTGCTGGGAGGTGCCTGGCTATAATATCTCTTAATTGCAACGTTTGCCGACCAGACCTGGCAGTCCCCGGGGGAGCCTGATTCAATTTTCTCTGATTGCTGAGCCACTTCCCCGCCACAATAATTAAATGCTGAACTTTGTCTTGGTTTGGGTCCAACGTAACCTGTGTGCAGAGAGCCAGCCCTTGGCAGCCAGCCCTCTCCTGGGACCCTGTGCTTGGGGGGGATGAACCTGGGAGATCCCTTTGTGGCCAAGGGGGCAGATCCCCCCCATGGGATTCGGGCCTGGGGGAGCTGCTGGCTCCTGCTTGGTGCAGGCAGCTTGCAGTGTTGACCTGGAGATGTGGGAAAACCTGGAGCACTTTGCTCTGATCCTGTCCTGGGGAGCTGCTTGGCCAAGCTGAGTGCCCCACACAGTGCCACGCTGCGCCCCATGTGCCACACACCGCCTTGCCTGGTGGCTCTGTGATGCCTGGGGTGTCCTTGACCCCTGAGGAGACCTGGGGGAGCAGAGGAAGATGTGAGAGCTGCTCCTTCTGGCTGCCCTGTGCTGCTTGGTGGGATTACAGGGCAGCAGCAAAGCATGAAAGACAGGTCTGGGGCAAAGGGGAGTGAAGTGGGCAGGGAGCAGAGGTGACAGCAAGGCTGGCAGAGGGGCTGTATGTGAGGCTGGGCTGTTGGGAAGGTGCTCCTGCAGTTCTTGGGGGGGGCTGGAGGGAGATGGTAACAGGGGGAGCAGGTATGGGGCCATGGGGGGTGTGGGGATGGGAGCAGGGCAAGCACAGGTGCTGTGGGGATGGGAGTGGGCTGAATGCCAGGGGAGGGGAAGTGGGGTGAATGCAGGTGATGTGGGGAGGGGGGTGTTGTGGGAAAAGGGCTGGGGTGAACACAGGTGATGCAAGGAATGGGGATGGGAACAGGATGAATGCAGGCAATGTGGGGAGAGGAGCCAGGCGTTGTCTGGGCTTGCCCAGCCCACCTGTCCTGGCAGGCTCATCCAGAGAGCTGGGCTGTGCCTCTGGTGGGGTCTGCCAGCTCCAGCCTCTGCCAGCCCGTGGTGGCTGATGGCTGTGGCTGGGCAAGGTGCAGTGCCCAGCCCCTCATCAGCATTGCATTGGGCAGCCTTGCCCCTCTGCAGAGAAGGTGGGCAAGAGGCAGTGTGGCTCCAAGCCTCCAGGGCCTGGCACAGAGAGGGAAAATCCCATGGAACTCTTCCACCCGCTGTTCCCTGGCTCTGCTCCCTGGGAAACCAGCCCTGCCTGGCTGGGCAGCCTCCTTGGGAGGGGAGAGGCTCCTTGTAGGGTCTGCAGGCAGCCTCCCTGCCTCACAGAGAGGTCTTGGAGGGACAGGAGCTCCTGGTGACCCCCCCCAGTCTGTGAGTGGCTGCCCTGCAGTCCCTGCCAGCACTGGGAAACGTTTGGATGGGTGTGTGTGCTCAGCCTCCCTGGGAGCTGGAACAGCCCCTGTGTGATGTGGGTGATGGGTCTGGGGGAGGCTGGGTCCCTCTGCCCCTGTGCCCACCCTCTCCTGTGGGCCATGCTGAGTGGGATGGCCAAGAGAGATGGGATGGCTGCCTTGCCCCAGGCCAGCCATGTCTCAGCAGGATGGTTTGGCCTGGCATATGCCCAGCCATGGGTGCAGGCAGTTTGGTGGGGGCCAAAGGATGCTCTGAGCCCCTTGGGGCTGCCATAGGGGTGGGCTGGGAGGGTGGAAGCTGAGACATCTGGGTGAGGAGGACATGTCAGCCAAACTGTGCCTTCTTGTGCAAGGAGACAACCTCCCATCAGAGTACAGGAGGCTGGTGGTGTCTGTGGTGTGGGGACACCATAGGGTCAGTCCCATCCCCTTGCCTCTTGCAGGGCTCGAGATGCTGGGATGTGGAGGCTGCTCTCGTTGGGGTCAGGGACTCCTGAGCTGACCCTGCCTGAGGAGCTGCCCCTCAGTGCCCACTTGGCTCCCAGCCCCTCTCCGCTCCCGCCAGCCAAGCCTGGCACGGGGCAGCGGCGCAGAACAACTCGCCCTTTGTGCCTGCCGAAGCTCCTGCCCCTCGGGGCGCGGGACCCGCTCCCCCCTTCCTCCCAGATGCTCGGGCTCCCCGTTGGCCCAGCCGTGGAGACGCTTTCAGAGCCTGCCAGCCTGGCAGGGACGGGAAGGGGAGCGATGGAGAGGCTCCAGCCGAGGTCCCCTTTGTGTCCCTGTGCCGGCTGCAGCTCTCCTGGCACGGGTGCCGCTTGTGCTGCCGCGCTTGGATGCTGATGCTGGATCGGGCTCCTGCTGCGCCGCCCGTCATCGCCCCGGCGATAGCTGCCGGTCGGGGAGGGATGTTTTCCACCCCTGCAGGCTCCTCTGTCTGTCTGTTCATCCATCTGCCTCCCGCCGGGTGCCTGGGAAGGTTTTCTTGGCAGGAGCGCTTGGCTGGGACCGTGCAGCTCCGTCCCTTGTCACCGTCCCTTCGCGGGGCGCTGAGGGTGGGGTGCAGTGTGGTGGTGGCTGGTGCTGCCGTGGTCCTGCTGACTCTCTCCTGCCTGGGGTGTTGCCTGTGCTGAGGTCGGTCCATCCATCCATCCATCCATCCATCCATCCATCCATCGCATTATCCCATTCCATGGGAAGGAGGTGGGGGTGGTGCTGAGCACCCTGCTGGTCCCAGGACAGCCCCCACACCAGCTTTGGGCAGGAGCCGTCACCAGTGCCAGTGTAGGGCTGGCTGGGCCCAGGCTGCCTGGGAGAGCTGGGGCTCAGGTCATTCCTTGCCAAGCTGGAGGGTGTCAAGGCAGCACCCTGCTGGTGAAGTGCTGCTTAAATTTGGCTGCTGCTTGGCGTGTATGTCCCTAATTGCCACACAAACAGTTTGGCTGGCTGTGCCCAGAGGCAGGTGAGGGAGCAGTTCCATCGTCCACAGGTTGGGCCCCGACAGCATCACACCCAGTTCTCGTGGTGAATTATGGCAGTGCTGGGGGAATGGTTGGACTTGGTGATCTTAGAGGGTTTTTTTCAACCTAAACAGTTCCATGAGTCTCTGTTTGGAGGAGGTGTTGTGGTGCCTGGGCATGACCTGAACAACACAGCCTGGCCCAACCAGGGTCTCATGTTGCCTGGTGTGGTGATGTGCTTCCTGGGAGGGCAGGGATGAGACACTGGTGTGGGAGTGCTGGGGCACTTGAACACTGGGGAGCAGGAGGAGCAGCTGCACTGGCCCAGAGAAACCCTCTGTGATGTCTCCTGGTGGCCACATAAGACCCCCATGATGCTGTGGGGAGCGAGGGGGGCAGATGTTGGTGTTGGTGTGTGGACACTGGATCAGCCCAGCATGGCCAGGCTGGAGGTGGGTTCCTAAATGCCCTGTGGAAAATAAATATGCACACACCCCTCCAGGGCTGCTGCTCATCTTCTTGCCAACTGCCCTTGGAGGTATTTAATCCCCTGGGAGGAATGGGGGGGTGAGGGGCAGAGAGAGAAAGAAATATTTTGCTGAAAACCTGCTCTCGTTTTTCCCAAGGGGAAAAAGAATTCCCAAGTGTACTGTGGTTCCAGTTTGTTCCTCTGCCCATTCCTTGGGGCTGCAGTTGCTGTGCGTGTCTGGGGTGGGGGTGGCAGAGCCACATCGTCTTGGCCCAAAAGTAATTAAAAGTGGAGGATAATTTTCCTGCAGGAGGGTGGGACCTGGGAAGGCGACAGGAGTGAGTCTGGGACCGAGCACATCAGAAGCTGCCTTTTTTTTATTGTGGCTGCTGAGCTAAATATATCCAGGGAGGCGCAGAGCTGTTCCCACGCGTCTGCTGTGCAGGGTGAGGGGGTGAGGAGGTGTTCCCGTTGCTGCCTGTCCCCGACAGGGACACCCTGTGCCCCCAAACACAGGCCCAGGGGTTTGCCCCATCCCCACACTGGGCTTTGCTTGCCTCCAGGCAAGGATCAGTGGCTCCTGCATGGAACAGTGCCAGGGGAGGTTTAGGCTGGATTTCAGGAGAAGGTTCTTCCCCCAGAGGGTGGTTGGGCACTGAACAGGCTCCCCAGGGCAGTGGTCATGGCCCCAAGGCTACCAGAGCTCAAGGAGCATTTGGACAACTGTCTCAGGCACATGTTGGAGGTGTCCTGTGCAGGACCAGGAGTTGGACTCAATGATCCTTGTGGGTCCCTTTCAACTGAGGAGATTCCATGATTCTGAGTCCCAACCCACACAGCGGCTGCTGAGGTCCTGATGTGGCTTTGCCAGGGCTGCGGTCTGGGGGAATTAATAGCTGTGTTTATGGAGCACCCGGGGAGGGGAGCTGTGCAGTCATTAGCACTGAGGAGAGCTATTTGCATGGCACTTGGTTCCAAACCCCCTCTTTCTCTAAGAGCCCTCTGGGAGTCCCCAGCTTCCTGCAGCTGGGAATCCACCGGCAGCCGGAGCTGTGCAGCCCTGAGGCGGAGCGGGGTCTGTGCGGGTCCAGCCGCTCTGCTCCCAAATTTCTCGCTCTGCTCCCACATTTCTCGCTCTGCTCCCACATTTCTCAGGCAGTGGGTGGGATGAGGCGGGTGGGTCCTGCTCTCAGCCCAGCCTAGCCTGTCCCTGTCCCATCGGCGGGTCCAGGGCAGGGGACAGCCCTTGGGCTGGGTGGTGGTTTGGTGCAGACGGTGGGTTTGGCGCTGGGGCTGTCTCGTCGTGTTTTTGCGTTTTGCATTTCAAGCCTTTGTAGCTGCCGTTTGATCTGTCTGTGTCGGGAGCGAGCGGGGCTGAGCTGCAGCCCAGCTGCCCACCCCTGTCCTGGCTGGATGCAGGAGCTGAAGCATGCCCTGCCCTGTTTGCTCCATGCCACAGGCAGAGGTGTTGCCCATCCCCTGCCCGCAGCAGCCATGGTTCCATCATGGATTGTAGAATGTCCTGAGCTGGAAGGGACCAAAAGAATCATCCATCCTGCACAGGACACTCCAACAATCTCACCATGTGCCTCAGAGTGTTGTCCAAACACTTCTTGAGCTCTGGCAGACTTGGGGCTGTGCCCACTGCTCTGGGGAGCCTGTTCAGTGCCCAACCACCCTCTAGGGGAAGAACCTTCTCCTGAAATCCAGCTTAAACCTCCCCTGACACAGTTCCATGCCTTTCCCTCAGGTCCTGTCACTGGTCACAGAGAGCAGAGATTGGTGCTGCCCCTCCTGAGGAAGCTGCAGACCCCAGTGAGGTCTGACCTCAGGCTCCTCTTCTCCAGCTGAACAGGCCAAGTGACAAAAGAGCCCTCTAGGCCCTTTCCCATCCTCATGTCCCTCCTTTGGACACTCTCTAATACCTTTATGTCCTTTTTATGTTGCAGTGCCCAAAACTGCACACAGTGCAGGGCAGTGGGGGACAGCTCTGTGCCCTTGACCAGCCAGCTGTGCTGCACTGGACACACCCCAGGACACACTGGTGCCCAGCACGGGCTGTGCTCACATCCTGGGGACCACACTGGTGTCCCCCAAGAGCGGGGTGAGCCGTGAGGCCGCCCTCAGCCTGCTTCTCTTCCCACAGGATCCGTCCCCAGCTGCCCAAAGAGAAGATAGAGGGATGTCACATCTGCACCTCGGTGACACCCGGCGAGCCCCAGGTGCTGCTGGGGAAGGACAAGGCCTTCACCTACGACTTTGTCTTCGACCTGGACACGTGGCAGGAGCGGATCTACACCACGTGTATGGGGAAGCTCATCGAGGGCTGCTTTGAGGGCTACAATGCCACGGTGCTGGCGTACGGGCAGGTACGGGCCCTGCCCGCTCCGAGGGCTCTCCAGCAGCACTGGGGATACCGAGAGGGCACTTGCAGAGCTGAGGGAAGGTGGGGTGTGGGAGTTTCTGGGTGTGGAGAGGACAGAGTTATCCCTGGGGCACTGGGGGGGTGGGAGGAGAGGGCGGCAGGGCTGGGGTAGGAGTCAGTGTGGTGGTGGGGATTAGGGTGTCTCAGTCTGGGGAGCCTGGAGCGGTAGGGGGGCATTGTGGGGTGCCTTAGGCAGAGCTGAGCCTGGGAGGGCACGGCCAGCTCTCCCCTCACTGTCTGTGCACAGACTGGCGCGGGGAAGACGTACACCATGGGCACCGGCTTCGACATGAGCATCTCCGAGGAGGAGCAGGGCATCATCCCGCGGGCCATCGGCCACCTCTTCAGCGGCATCGAGGAGCGCAAGCGCGCGGCTCAGAGCCAGGGCGTGGCGGCTCCCGAGTTCAAAGTCAGCGCCCAGTTCCTGGAGGTGGGTGACAGGGGCTCTGGGGGACACCGTGGCCTTGCCCTGTCCTTCTCTACTCCCATGTCTTGAGTCCTTGCCCTACTGGTGGCAGGAGTGGGACTGGGTCTGCGTGTGGGTGCAGTGGGGGCTCAAAGCACCTCAGGGCTCAAAGTTGTTGACTTCAGGGTGGCTACAAACTGGGTGGAGGGAGCTCCCCCCATGGGGAAGGGGTTTATGGCTTGGTCCCCTGGGGATTCAGGGGCTCTGGGCTGTCTTACCCCTATTTGAGGTCAAGGGTGGTAGGATACCTGCTGCCCTGCATCCGGACCAGTGTTCCCAGTGAAACAGGGAGAGAAGAAAGTGGCCACTCTTGGGAGGGTTTGAGGAAGGGCTGTGCTATTTCCCATGTCCTTTGTTGCACCTTTGACCTTGAGGGTGTTTCAATGCATCCTCTCACGCCTCTGCTCTGGCTTCTCCAATTCAAAAGCCTCTTCTGTTAACTGCTTCATTCCCTGGAGAAGTTTGTCCTGGGAAGCTCATGGACCTTGGGAGATGGGCAGGGAGGGGCCCTGTGCTGTGATCTTGCCTCCAGGTGGCTCTGTTGACCATCACATCTGGGTGTCTCCAGATGCTGATGGCCTGGAGAGGGGAAGCAGTGCCCAAAGTCACCTCCTTGCTGGAGAAATCCTTCCCACTTAGGTCTTCCTCTGCAGAGCCCTTGTTAGGTCCCATGTCATTGCTGTTGTGTCCTTCCCTTCCCATCACTTGGCCTATCCAAGCTCCTGGCTGCCTTCCCAACTGTGTTCAACTCGTGAGGCTCCTCTTTGGGGATCCTGTGGGCTGGGGTGGAGATGGGAACAGTTTCCTGCCTGTCCTGGGTGACCTGTTTGTTGGGACACTGGAGGGATGGGTGCCTCCAGTGCTGCCTCTTCACCAGGCCATCCTGGGAAACATCTCTGCAGACCACGAGGTGGACTCGAGGGTGACAGAGCAGTGGCCCTGTGTGGGGTCACACAACTGCCATGGGCATTTCCTGTAGTCTTTCCCTCTCTCCATCACCTCTGACCCTGGTTGGTTTGGCTCTCAGACTCAGATGTTTGTCCAGTGGCTGCAGGGGGAGGGTGGGAACAAGGACTCCTCTGCTTTGTTTCAAAGCTGCTCACCAGGGAGACTGGCAGCCCCAGGGTGGGGGGCTTGAAGGCTCCCCAGGGGCTCTTTTCCAGGTGGGGAGAATAAAGCCTGGTGACCCAGTGACCGAGGTTCTTGGTCCACCCTGACAGCATGGGCACTGAACCAGGAGCTCTTGAGCCGCTGTGCCAAGCCCTGTTCTGCAGCCACCCTCATCCAGGTGATGCAGGGAGGGCTTTGTGGTGGTAATGGCTCTGCTGGGCCAGCCTGGGCCTGTGGCCACATCAGGCTCTGGTCACCAACCCACTGTCCCAGCAGGGGCACAGGACTTGTCCCGGCTGATCCCTGTCCTGTGACTCTGCTCCTTGGGGGAAGGTTTAAGCGCTGAAGGAGCCTGGTGGCACCTGGGGCAGCCAGGGACGGATTAGCCTGATCCATTCTGCTGGCCAGGAACCTGCAGTCCTTGGGTGACCCTGCTCTCTGCACTGGGCTGTGAGTGCAGGAGGGCGATACTGAGTGGTGGTGGCGATGGGCAGGGCCTGCTCCAGGGTGAGAGAGGATGCTGCAGGGTCAAGATATGGATGGGGGCATCCTCTGTCAGCTGTGGGGCTGCAGGGCTTCCCTGCTTGTCCAGCACTCCCTGGTCCCCCTTATTTCCTTTCTACCTGGCAGAGATGACCTCAGGGAGGTCATCCATCTTTGATGGGAGTGGGGCTTCACTGCCTCATGTGGCTGGGGCTCCTCAGGTGAGCCAGGAAGGGCAGGGGGATGTGTAGCTCATGGGTGTCTGCTCAGGCTCTGGAGACAGGGCTCTGAAAATGTCCTGTTCCTGCAGAGCTGCTTGTGTGTGGGACAGGCCAGGACTGGGCAGCAGGAACCAACCCAGAGTGCAGCTCAGAGCTTTGTGGGGCAGACAGGCATGTGGATGCACACCTGCACACACCCCATTCCTCCGGGCATCCCATCCCAGCTGGTACCTGCACAGGCAGTTCAGAGCTCGCCTGTGCATCGTGTAACCCCCGTGCAGTGCTCCAGACTGGGGGCAGAGCGACTGGAAAGCTCCCGGTGGGCAAGGAAAGGACCTGGGGGTGCTAGAACATGAAGGATTCCAGGATTCTGTGCACCATCTCCTCTCCTGCACTTGCACACGCACCAGCTCCCCTGCTCAGCCTTGCACACACGTGTGAGCAGACGTGCAGCCCCAGCTGCTTCCCCCTGCTCACCCCCCACCTGCTGCCCCACTCAGCTCTACAACGAGGAGATCCTGGACCTGTTCGACAGCGCCCGCGACCCCGACGCGCGGCACCGCAAATCCAACATCAAAATCCACGAGGATGCCAACGGGAGCATCTACACCACGGGGGTCACGTCACGCCTCATCAGCTCGCAGGACGAGGTGGGTGTGGGGTGGGCAGGGGTGGCAGCTGGGTGCCAGCAGCCAGGGATGTGCTGTGTGGGGGTCTCGACAAGGGGAGATCTCTCCCAGGGTGGGATGGCGCAGTCCCGAGGGGAGTTCTGGGGGAGGTTGGTGTGCCCGCTGGGCTGCACAGGGTCTGTCCTGGCTTCAAGGTTTCCTTCCCTCCCTGGTGTCGTTGTAGCTGATCCAGTGCCTAAAACAGGGAGCTCTTTCCCGTACCACGGCCAGCACCCAGATGAACGTGCAGAGCTCCCGGTCCCACGCCATCTTCACCATTCACCTGTGCCAGACGAGAGTGTGTGCCCGCCCGGAGCTGGTGAGACATGATCCTGCCTCGTGGCCAGGCTGTTCCTGGGTCCCATACCCAGGCAATGCGTGGAGGTCCCTTGGGAAGGGGAGAGGGTTTGAAATCTGGCAAAGAGGAGCAGAGATTTATCTGTCTTCTTTCCAGTCATAGCCAGCGTTAGGGTTTAATGGGAGCTGAGCGTGAGCTGATCCAAGGCAGTGATGATCTGACCCAGGGATGGCTCAGAGCAAGCTGCTGTTGGAATCCTGTCTCCATCCCCCAGGGGCTGGATGTGGAGGGAGAATACTCAGGCTCTTGCTGACATCTGAGTGCAGCCAGGGCAGCTTCTGCCCGCTCTGGGTGTGCGGTGGTGACCCTTCCTGTGTCCCTGGCTGCAGGTGAACGGGGAGGTGAGCAGCCTCCTGGATGGATCCCAGCCCGCCACTGAGTACGAGACCTTGACAGCCAAGTTTCACTTTGTGGACCTGGCTGGCTCGGAGAGGCTGAAGAGGACGGGTGCAACCGGCGAGAGGGCGAAGGAAGGGATCTCCATCAACTGCGGGCTGGTATGGTGGGCACCGGTGGGCAGGGGGAGCAGGGAGGCAGAGCCTGCCTGGGGGAGCCTGTGCCACTCCTGGGTCCTGCCTGAAGCTGCTCTGCACTGCTGGGGTGCTGCTGTCTCAGCTGGGGTTTGTGCTGCCCGGCCCTGAGGGCAGGAATATGCAGAGTGCCAGTGGCGAGAGCACAGCTCTGTTGCTGAGGGCAGGGCTGTGGGGAGGGGTGCAAGGGGTGCAAGGCCCAAAAGTGTGAGGTCTGCTAATTTGAGCTAAAAAGACCACTCTAGGGCTCAATGCTGCTTCTCAATGCAGCGTGGGAGAAAGGCACAGGCCAGGGAAGAGGGGGGAAGGTGAGACTGGCAAGGGAAGCCCCCACTCCTCCCCCTTGTGCAACCCAAACCTGTGCCACAGCACATGCCCCAGGCCTGACATGCTGGCTGTGTGGCAGCTGTAGGCTCAGCTGGGGCTGAATTTGGGGGGGGCTTCCCTTTGTGTTGGTAGCTGGCCTTGGGGAACGTCATTAGTGCCCTCGGAGACCAGAGCAAGAAGGTCGTGCACGTGCCCTACCGCGACTCCAAGCTCACCCGCCTGCTGCAGGATTCCCTGGGGGGCAACAGGTAAGGGGGTCCCAGGTGGGGGCTGAGCTTGGGGCGAGGGCTGCAGGGACTGTCCCTCTGCAGAGGAGGCTGAGGGGCTCTGGAGCAATGCAGGAGCTATTTCAGCACTCCCGTGGCTGCCCAGTGGGGAGGGGATGCCTTCTTCAGGCACGGCATGACTTAGCAGATGTAAAGACCTTGGCTCCTCATCAGCCCAAGGCACAATTGGCAGCTTTGGCAGAATCAGCTGGTGCAAAGCCCTCCTTAACCCTCGCAGATCTGGGGCTTGGCAGGTGGTGGTGCCCTGCATGGGGTGGATTGAATCCCCTGCCTCTTCTCCAAAGAGCTTGTTCTTCCCTGGCAATCCCAGAATGGGGGGCTGACCAGAGGGAGCTGCCTTTGCTCAGTGCTGTGTGATGTGGTGCTTCAATAGCCTTGTGGGTGCTCTGGCTCTGGGAGGGATGAACCCATTTTATACCTTGGTTATAAAACACAGATGGCTCCCTGTCCAGGGTGGGTGTCTGGGTGGCATGTGGCCTGTGCTGGGTCCTGAGTTTCTAGCTGCTGAGTTGCTGCAGGGTGGGTGGGGACTGGCTTTCACCCTGCCCTTGCATCCCCAAGCCAAACCATCATGATTGCCTGTGTGAGCCCCTCCGACCGGGACTTCATGGAGACCCTGAACACGCTCAAATACGCCAACCGGGCCCGCAACATCAAGAACAAAGTGGTGGTGAACCAGGACAAGACAAGCCAGCAGATCAGTGCCCTGCGGGCCGAGATCGCCCGCCTGCAGATGGAACTGATGGAGTACAAGGCAGTGAGTGGTCCTGTGCCCTACCCTAACCCTAACCCTGGGCAGCCATGGAGCCCCACTCACTCACTGCCCCACCAGTGGGATGGGGGAGAGAACTGGGAGAGTAACAGAAAACTTGTGGGTTGAGATACAATTGAGATACAGGCAGTTTAATAAGTAAAGCAAACCAAGGAACTCATTCCCAGTGTCCCATCACAGGGAGATGCTCAGCCATCCCCAGCACAGCAGGGTGAAGGAAGGTGCAGAAAGCCCCACTCTTCATGTTTGAATTGGGGCAGGTTTAGTGGGACAGACCCTCCTCTTCCCATCCCCCGCCCCTATGGATAAGGGTAACTTCCAGGAGGAGTCAGGAGGCTTGAGACACAGAGTCTGCCTGTGACAAGGAGGACCTTGGGCAGGTTTTTGGGGGTGCTAAGGCAGGGAGAAGCCCTGAAACATCTCCCACCCTCTACCTGTTCAGCTCAGACCTTTCTGGTGCTTAGGTTTGCCCCTGCCGTGGCGTCTGGGGTTGCCCTTAGGGACGCAGCGGAGGGTCCCCGTTGTGCCAGCTCCCCCTGCACTCAGGGGCTTCCCTCGTGCCCCCACAGGGCAAGCGGGTCATCGGGGAGGACGGCGCCGAGGGGTACAGCGACCTGTTCCGCGAGAACACCATGCTGCAGAAGGAGAACAGCGCCCTGCGCATGAGGGTGAAGGCCATGCAGGAGGCCATCGATGCCATCAACAGCAGGGTCACCTACCTCATGAGCCAGGAGGCCAACCTGATGCTGGCCAAGGCAGGTGAGGCCCGGCTAGCGAGCGGCACGGCGGGTCGCCCGGGCGGCGCGGCTGGGATGGGCTCTGTGGTACAGCCTGTGCCTGCCCCGATCCACCTGTGCCTCTGCCCCTCCAGGGGATGGCAACGAGGCCATCGGCACCCTCATCCAGAACTACATCCGGGAGATTGAAGAGCTCAGGTGAGAGGGCACAGGGCTGGTGAGTCACTGGGGGGCTGCTGTCTGGGTCTGAACTCACTGCCTCCAGCGTTGTTGGGGTGAGCTGGGAGCCCTGTGGAACAGCAGCTGATGGCACTGCTGTTCCAGGGGGCTGTAGGAGGCCCAGCCTTGGTGCTGGGCAGTGCTGCAGCTGTTGTTGTCCTTGGTGCAGGCATTGATGGAGGGGTTGATCCTGTTGGGAGTGCCTGGGGTCTCTCAGGGACTGCTGGCCCCCAAAGGTTGGGTCCACCTCAGTGTCTTCCATGATCCTGGGACCCTGTCTGGCAACACTGTGACTTTCTGACCCATCATTAGCTGGAATAGCTTAGTAGTGAATCTGTCCCTGGCTTACACCATCTGAACACATCATGTTCAGTCTGTAGAAGGCTCCAGGGAGACCTCAGACCCCCTTCCAGTGACTAAATGGGGCTTCCAGAAAAGAAGGAGAGTGATTTATTTTTTTTTTTTTTTTACATGGGCAGATAGCGATAGGACAAGGGGGAACAGCTTTAAACTAAAAGTGGAGAGATTTGGGTTAGAAGTTAGGAAGAAATTCTTCCCTGTGAGGGTGGTGGGACACTGGCACAGGCTGCCCAAAGCTGCTGTGCCTCTCCCATCCCTGCAAGTGGATGGGGCTTGGAGCAACCTGATCTAGTGGAGTGTGGCAGGGGAGTGGAATGAGATGAGCTTTAAGGTCCCTCCCAAACTAAACCAGGGGGCAGTTGGGACGGCCCCTCTTTGACTCCATCCTGCTTCCACTCCCCAGGACGAAGCTTCTGGAGAGCGAGTCCATGAACGAGTCCCTGCGCCGCAGCCTGTCCCGGGTGTCCGCCCGGCCCCCCTACTCCATGGGCTCCTCTCCAGCTGCTGGCCTGGCTGGTCTGTGCAGCCCCGCGGTGCCAGTGGATTCAGAGGCCTCCGATGTCCTCCGACGGGCCAAGCAGGACCTGGAGCGCCTGAAGAAGAAGGAGCGGAGGCAGCAGAGGAAGAGGTGAAGGCAGCGGTTTCGGGGAGTGGAGAGGCTGCCTGTGTGGGTTTGTCTGTCCTTGTGGTGTGGGGTATCCCGCTTCCCCCACCCACCTGGACGTCTGGGTTCCCCTCCCAGCCCTGCCTTTGCTCTTGGTCTCCTTTTCCGCCCTCCACACAATTCCAGAGGCTGTTTTCCCCAAAGGGTCCAAAAGCAGGAGGCTGGGGGTGGTCCTGGCTCCCTCACACTGGGACTTACCAGCCCTGCTCTGCTCCCCCCTTAGCCCAGAGAAGGAGGCATTTAAGAAGCAGCAGAAACTGCAGCAGGACAACGGGGAGGAGACGGATGAGAACGAGGTGGAAGAGGTGAGTGGGCATCGTGCTCACACCGAGGGGTTGTCTGGGTGTGTAGTGCTGTAATCACCCCACATGGGACAGGGACCAAGCCCAGGCTGGCCCCAAAGGAGGTTGGGTCGTTTTGCTGAGGACTCCATGCTGGAGCAGGGGGGCACTTGGATGCTCCCCTGCCAGCCCTGCTGTGGAGCAAGGAGTCCACATTTTAGGAGGCTTGGTTTCAATCAGCATAGGTGAAGGAGGGTTGGGCAATGCCATGCTGCCCAGCTGGGAGGGGATGGATGCAAGGATGGATGGGGCACAGAGCTGCTCCTCTCAGCAGGGGCCCAGAAATGGTGCTGCAGCCCCTGGGCATCCCGTGTGCGAGGCTGAGTCCCACTGTGGGGGCTGTGGCCCATTGCTGTAGGGTGAGCTCAGGTTTGGAGGAGGGAGGAGCTGCAGACAGAAGAGCAGGCCATGCTGCAGGCTGAGGTTGGGCTCTTGTCTCTTAGGAGGAGGAGGAGCAGGACGAGAGTGGCTGTGAGGAAGAGGATGGGCGCGAAGATGAGGATGAGGACTCGGGCAGTGAAGAGAGCCTGGTGGACTCAGACTCAGATGCAGAGGAGAAGGGTAAAGTGGAGATCCACGTGCAGCCCTGGGCATGGTGGGGGCATTGCTGGTGTCTCTGGTAACGAGCTCTGCTCCTGGGAAGGCAGAATCCCAGGACTCTGGGGGACTTGGAAGAGCCCCAGGGTTGCTGCAGTGCTTTGGGGTGCTGCTGCTCCCTAGCAGTGTGGGTTCCCATCAGCTCCTCTGCCCTCTCCTTGTGCTGTGGCTCAGTGGGGCCATGGGAGTGATGCTCCCCCATCCCTCCCAGCCTGACTGTCCCCCTCTGCCTCCAGCTGTGAATTTCCAGGCTGATCTGGCAGATCTGACCTGTGAGATTGAGATCAAGCAGAAGCTGATTGATGAGCTGGAGAACAGCCAGAGGCGCTTGCAGACCCTCAAGCATCAGTACGAGGAGAAGCTGATCCTGCTGCAGAACAAGATTCGGGACACGCAGCTGGAGCGGGACCGGGTCCTGCAAAACCTCAGTGAGAACCACCTCACCTGTGGGATTGGGCCCCACTTCCCACTCCTGCCCAGCTGACTCAGAGTCAGAGCATCCCCCCCTGGCATGCAGTGCTGGCTCTGGTAGAGCTTTGTCATCCTCTGCCTCTGCTCAAGTCTCTGGGACCCCCAAGACCCCACTTGTCTTGCTGTGGGAGCAGGAGCAGTCAGTGCAGAGCTCTGGACCCCGCTGGTGCTGGAGAAGGATGGAGAGGCAAAGCCTCTTGTAGCACTGAGCACCACTTCATGAGCCCCCACCACTTCAGTGGGGATCCCTGGGGAAACTGAGGGGCAAAAGACCCCGTGGTGTGGCTGATCTCCAGGCTAAACAGGGCAGGGTCAGCCATACTGTGGCTGTGGCTCTGAGCCTGCAGCTCTGCCAGGAGACAGCTCAGCCCAGCAAAGTCTCCACCTTGCGCTGGGCTCTTCCAGCAGGATCCCCAGACAGACCCCAGCCCACAGCGGGGTGAGGGGGGCTCTGGTGGGACGGGGAAGAAGCAGTGCCTGGTGCCTCCAGGCAGGATATGTGGGTGCAGGAGCCTCCTAGGATGCAGGGCTGTTGCAAACCCTCTCCTCACCCACCAGGCACCATGGAGTGTTACACGGAGGAGAAGGCCAACAAGATCAAAGCAGACTACGAGAAGCGGCTGAAGGAGATGAACAGGGACCTGCAGAAGCTCCAGGCAGCCCAGAAGGAGCACGCCCGCCTGCTGAAGAACCAGTCCCGCTACGAGCGCGAGCTGCGCAAGCTGCAGGCGGAGGTGGCCGAGATGAAGAAGGCAAAGGTACCTGGATGTGCCGGGGCAGGGAGGGATCCCCTGAGCCAGCCTGGCTTCCCGCTCAGAGCAATGTTTTCCACGCTGGTGGCAAGTGCAGAGCGTCCGTCTGCTGGGTGGGTGGGTGGGTGCCCCGGGACAGTCGGAACCCTCCGTTGCAGGTTGCGCTGATGAAGCAGATGCGGGAGGAGCAGCAGCGGAGGCGGCTGGTGGAGACCAAGAGGAACCGGGAGATTGCACAGCTCAAGAAGGAGCAGCGCCGGCAGGAGGTGAGAACCCAGCTCGCCACGTGCCACCAGTGTCCCCGTGCAGGGGGGGCTGGCCTGGCTGGGGGAAAGGTGCTGTTTGTCCCGCTCTGGAGCTCCAGGTGTTCAATAAATAGCCCAAGCTGGTGAAACCTGGGGCCCTGCTGTGCCCATGGCCTCACTGGGGTCTGTGCAGCCCAGCACAGCACACCTGGCTGAACGGTTCCCAAAGGCTTCCCTCAGCTTCTGCCCAGTTGTGGGGAATGCTGTGGGCTCCCTGCCCTGCTGTGTGCAGGAGTCAGTCCCAGGGCTCCCTTTAGCACAGTCTCACTCCTGATCCTAACAGCGAGCAGGTTCCCACCCTCAAGCTGGCCCTGACTGCACACTATCACTGGGGTGAATGGACAGGACCCCAGCAGTGTCTTTTTTCTTTCTCTCTCATGCAGTTCCAGATCAGGGCTCTGGAGTCTCAGAAGCGGCAGCAGGAAATAGTGCTGCGGAGGAAAACCCAGGAGGTGAGGGGAGTGGGTTGTCTCCACATAGGTCCCAGCCCCCATGCAGGTCTGGGTCCCCAGCACTTGGCTCAGAGAAACCCTGTCCTTTAGACAGGGCCAGCTCTGGGAGTGGGGCTCCCAAAAGGGTGGGAGGGGTTTTGTGGTTCAGGAACCATGTGGAGATGGTTGCAGGCAGCAGCAGAACTCCTCATCCTGGGCAGCAGAGCCTGGTGGCAGGGGTGGGCTATGAGGGAGGAGAGGGAAACCCATGAGGCACAAATGTCCCTGGGCTTTTTGGGTCTACAGAGCTGCCACTCCTGGTCCCGGTGGGGGGTGACATCAACAGGTTTGGGCTGGGTGGGGGTGCCCAGCTGACACCCCCTCTCCTCTGCCCCTCCTCGTGTGCAGGTGTCAGCACTGCGCCGGCTGGCCAAGCCCATGTCAGACCGGGTGGCGGGCAGGACGAGCCAGAAGCCGGCTATGCTGGACTCGGGCGCAGAGGTCTCGGCCAGCACCACCTCCTCCGAGCCCGAGTCCGGCGCTCGCTCCGTCTCCAGCATCGTGCGCCAGTGGAACAGGAAAATCAACAACTTCCTGGGAGACTCCTCGTCCTCTGCGAATGGGGCTCGACCTGCCAGGTCAGGGCAGGGGCTGGGTGAGTGGGGGGTGAGGCATCCCAGGGATCCCCCTGCCTGGCTTTTGGCTGGTGGCAGAGGTTGGAGTGTGGCTTCGTAGTGTGCACTTGACCTGTATTAAGCTTATGACCCTGTGACAGGCTGTGCTGGCAGAGGGTGACTGACTGTCACCTGGGCTTGGGCCCAGAGCTGGCCTTCCACGAGGATTAAATGCCATGGCACAAACCCTGCTGGGCTCATCTCTTGTCCCTCTTTGCTAAGGGGCAACAGAAAAGTTGGACAACCCAGAAACAATGCAGATGCCTCCTCTGCCTCTGGCCAGCCAGAGCCCAGGCATCCTCCTGGGGCAAGCCTAGCTTTCCAGCACGGCGTGGCTGGCAGCCTATGTGCCTGTTCTCCCCTCTGGCTGTAGGAAGAAGTTCCCCAAGAAGGGCTCAAGCCAGACCTTCAGCAAAGCTGCCCGCCTCAAGTGGCAGTCGCTGGAGCGGCGCATCTTCGACATCGTCATGCAGAGGATGACCATCGTCAACCTCGAGGCGGACATGGAGAGGCTCATCAAGGTGGCCGTGGTGCTGGGCGTGGAGAGGGCTGGGTGGTGGGTGCAGGACAGGCAGATGGCTGTGCAGGCAGTGCCAATCTCCCTTCCCTTTTCCCCCAGAAACGCGAGGAGCTGTCGCTGCTGCAGGAGGCGTTGCTGGGCAAGCGGGCGAAGCTGCAGGCGGAGAGCCCCATGGAGCAGAAAGGGCTGCAAGAGCTGAATGAGGAGATCGAGGTGCTGGGGGCCAACATTGACTACATCAACGACAGCATTTCAGACTGCCAGGCCACCATCATGCAGATTGAGGAGACCAAGGTGGGCAGTGGGGCTGGGCCCAGTTGTCAGGGGGAGAGTGAGAGCATCTCTCTGTGGCAAGAGCATCCTCTGAGCTGTGTCACACTCGCTGGGGCTGCACCCACACAATCACTTAGTTGTGAGGAGGAGTGCTGGCAGGTCCTTGCATGTCCATGGACTGCCCTGGAATTGTAGGGAAGCTGCAGCCCCCATCCTGCCCATGGTGCTGGTGGTCACTCATCCCCATGGGAGCTTCATGTGCTGGAAACGTCCCAAGGGGACTGGATTTTTTCCTGGCAGAAGCTATCCATGTTTTGTGTCTGTTTGTGACACTGGGCATGCTACTGTGCAGCTCCTGATTCCCCTCAGTGCCTGAAGCCTGAAATGGAAGCTGTGTGCTGTCCATGGCTTGCCCCCAGCTGTCACCTGGGGGATTGGCAGGGAAGGAGAGCTGCTGTTAATTCACACTAGGCTTTGGATTGTGTATTCAGGTGAGCCTGGTGTCTCTTGGGTGTCTAACTCAGTGTTGGCCCCAGAATTTCTGTAGCAATACAGAAGCCCTTCAGGTTGTGTTGGACATCCTCATGGCCAGATCTCCCCAGTAACCACTGGGCAGACTGGGGAGGGCGAGTGTTGGACTGGGCAGTGCTTGCAGGATGATGGAGGTGCTGTGTTGGCCATGGAGCCCCTCCTGCCCATCCCCTGTCCATTGGCAAAGTTCCCCTGCTGCATCCGGCACTTGTCTCTCCATTTCTCAGGAGGAGCTGGACTCCACGGACACCTCGGTGGTGATCAGCTCCTGCTCCCTGGCCGAAGCCCGGCTGCTGCTGGACAACTTCCTGAAGGCCTCCATCGACAAGGTGAGGGGCCAGGCTGGGGTGTGGATGCAGGACAGGGTTTCTCACAGGGTGCCAGGGTGGGGACCTGGCGGCGGGGACCTGAGACACCCTCCTGAGCCCCGACCTGGCCATCCTCCCCAGGGGCTGCAGGTGGCCCAGAAGGAGGCCCAGATCCGGCTGCTGGAGGGGCGGCTGCGGCAGTCGGACGTGGCCAGCTCCTCGCAGAACCACGCCCTGCTGGACGCCCTGCGCGAGAAGGCCGAGTCGCACCCCGAGCTGCAGGCGCTGATCCACAACGTCCAGCAAGGTGGGACGTGGGTGGTGGGTGGGGGTGTGTGTGTCCTCAGGCAGGGTGTGCTGCCCCTGGGGTGGGTGCCCACCCTTGCAAGGGTGGGACAAGGGGCAGGGTGGCTCAGGTGGGGCTGGGGACGGTGGGGTCCCCTCTGCGCTGCTGATGCTCTGTCTCCCTCTCACGCAGAGAACGGCTACACCAGCACGGATGAGGAGGTGTCAGAGTTCAGCCTGGCTTCGGATGGGAGGTAAGACCCAGCCTGGTGCTGCCTGAGCTGGCGGTGCCCGGGGTGGGATGCCCTGGTGCCGTTCATGGGACCTTGTGGATGAACAAAGCCCCGCCTGAGCTTTTCTGTGGTGCCCAGCCCTTGGTGGGGGGAGCAGAGATGTCTCTTGGGCACCAGTGGGGAGTGAACACCTTGGAGAAAGGGTGCTGGGGAGCAGGGGGTAAACCAAAGAGCTGGTGGACTGGTGGAACCAGCTTTCTGAAGGGAGATAGGCAATGAAGATCTATCTTCTCTCTCTTCTCCGTGCAGCATCTCCCAGTCTTTCACCATGAAGGGCTCAGCAAGCCAGGATGACTTCAAGTTCAAGGTTAGTTGGCCTTTTAGCATGGCCCTTGTCACAGGGACCGGGAGGAGGGATGGAAGGATGTTCAGCAATGCTCCAGGCCTCTGCTCTCTGGTCTGAACCTTGGGGAATCAGGCTTGGCCTAGGCAGTATGGCTGGTCTCTGGATGGGAGGAACCAAGATCTCTCCTGATACTGTGGTCCTGAGACACCAGAAACTCAGGAAACGCCCACCACATCAGCCCTGCAGGTCTGAGTGGCACCAAGGAGGATCCTGTGCAGGGCAGAGGTGCAGGGAAGCAGCCAGTGTTCTGTAGAGGCTGCCACATTTGTTCTGAGCGTGGAGAGCTGGCTGTGATGGGCATCCCAGTGTGACCTGGGGGAGCTCAGCCTCCCGTGGGCAGAGAGCACGAGCTGTCCATCCCGCAGCGCTGGCTGCTCCCACTGCCCACCCCTGAGCCCTCTGCCCTGCTCTAGGGAGAGCCCAAGCTCTCGGGGCAGATGAAGGCGGTGTCGGCTGAGTGCCTGGGACCCACGCTGGACGTCTCTACCAAGAACATCACCAAGTCCTTGGCATCCCTCATGGAGATCAAAGAGGATGGCATCGGCTTCTCCATCCGAGACCCGTACTACAAGGAGAAGGTGTCACGCACCGTCAGCCTGCCCACGCGAGGAAGCACCTTGTGAGCACAGGGAGATGGGTCTGTGGGCACTGGGAGGCTCCTGCAGGCATGGGCCACCCCATGGGAAGCTGTGCCTGGCCTGTGGAGGTGCAGAGGGGTGAAGGTGAGCCCAGTCCAGCATCTATCCAGGCTTGGCTACAGCAAGGCTTCCCCAGTGGGACTTGGAGAGTGTCTGGGAGTATGTTGGTATCCTTTGCAGATGGAGAGGAGGGTGGTTCAGGAGGAGGGAAAGAAGGGAGTGTGTGAGGGTCCCCAGCTCCCTGCTCTTGGTTATCAGCCTTCTTAGGTTGCCAAAAGCCTCCACAGTCAGGGCTGCCTTGAGGCATCCTCTGACTGGGTGATTGTGACTCCAGGGCAGCCCAACTTCTCATTTGCTCTTGTGGGGGAGGACACAGGTGCTCATTGTGGAGGGACCCCAGTGGAGGGCAGGCACCCACTCTGCTCTGTTCACTTGCTTCAGTCCCAGGCAGTCTCGAGGCTCGGACACTTCGCCCCTGACAAGGCGCAAATCCTACGACCGCGGGCAACCTGCCAGGTGAGCTTGGGTGGGGGAGGCTGGGTGGCCCAGCTGAGTGGGGAAGGGTGCTGTCTGGCAGCTCTGCTGAGTTCTGCTGGTGCCAAGTGAGCAGCTCCTGAGTCCTGTGTCCCTCTGGTCCTTCCCGGCTCAGGCCTGCAGACATCGGCTTCACGCCGCCCTCGTCCCCACTCCACCCGCCCGCGCAACGACCGCAACGTCTTCTCCCGCCTCACCAGCACCCAGAGCCAGGGCTCTGCCTTGGATAAGTAAGTCCTGGAGGGGTGGGAGTGTCTGAGTGAGGGGACCCAAACTGTGATAAGCACGTGACATGTGTACCAAGCCCTTAATGGGGGCAAAAAGGAGCACCAGGACTTGGGTTGGCTCCAGCCGGTGTCCTGTCACCACTTTAGCTGCCCTGCTTCTCCCTGGGAGGGAGCAGCTGCTGTGCCAGTCCTGTGCTCCTGCCCACTGTGCCCCCTCTGAGTTCACACTCCTGGCCTCTGCCTGGAGACAGGGCAGTGCCAGACTTGGGCGCCTGGAAAGGCGATGGAGCAGGATGGGGTGAGGGGGTGAGGGCTCACAGGAAGCTGATGGACTGGCATTCACCCACAAATGCTGCTCCAGCCTCCCCCAGCTTGGGTGCTGCCCTCAGCTCGGACACTGTTAGCAGCGCTGGCGTTCCCTGATGGAGACCTGCTGTCTGATCATCACATGCCCTCCTGCTCCTCTGCTCTCCCCTGGTTCTCCATGTGTGCTTCTCTTTCTCCCTCTCTCCCCTCCTCCTCTCTACCCTCCACTGGCTTGGATGCAATAACAATCCTCCACCTCTGACTCCACTGCTGCCTCCTCTAGTCTGGGTTTTCTCTCCCATAATCCTGCTAATTTTCTGCCCCTAGGTCTGATGACAGCGATTCCTCTGTCTCGGAGGTGCTGAGGTATAGACAACTTTCTATTTATTATCCCTTCCTCCGCTCCTCCTTTTCTCTGTCTCAGGTGCCTGCTCTCCCTGTCCCCACATGCTCTGCCTGCACCTTGCTGCTCTCCCCACCTCCCAGCTCGTGTGTCTGTCCCCTCCTGGCATGCCACCTCTGGTGCCTGATGTTGTCCCCTCAGTTGCAAGTTAGAACCGTTCCTGCTCGGATCAGCCCTTGGAAACTGATGGGCTCACCTGTGGTTTGGGGTTGGCAGCATGTTCTCCTCCATCTCTGATGGGGTCTTGCCAGCCCTGAGGCCACCGTGTCCCACCCCTTCCCCAGCTCTCCAGCAGGACGGTGGGATGGTGGGGAAGGGGGCGAGTGACCCTGGGTGCTTCCAGTGAGTCCTTCGTGCTTCCAGGCAAATGTCTCAGGTTCTCCCCGTGCCTGGTTGTGCTTCTCTGGTGCTGAGTTAGGGAAGGCTGATCTCTTTCCCAAAGAAATCGAGTTCAGGTCGTGGTGCAGAGCTCAGGCTTGGGGTTAAGGTGCTCCTGGGCTTCTCCCACTGCACCCACCTGCCTGTGGAGGTTTCCCAGCTGTCGTGGTTTTGTTTTGGTTCAATTTACTTTTATACTCCCACATACAATTATTACTAGTTGAGAGAAGGTTTATGCAGACAAAAAGAGACTGAATTAAAAAAAAGTATGAGTATTTATTATTAACAAACTAAAACTAAAGAATTATATTTACAACAATTCTACTTGAGTAAAAGGTACTATGTATTTACAAAAGATACTTCTCCCCCCACTTCCCTTTATATCAGTCCAAGGAGGAGAAGTAGTCCTTTTTTGTTCTCAGAATTCCAGCTCTCTCTCTCTCTCTCTCTCTCTCTAGTAACTCTGCAGCACTTCGTCGCAGTTGGAACTTTTTCTTCTTCTTCTCTATGTCAGCCTCCAGGGCTGGGCCTACCCCCCTCCTTGGCTAAAACCGAAGGCTGGGGGTTACCCAGGTCCTGAAGGGTCTCCTTCCATAGGCTTGCAAGGGGACACTTGCTTACTATGGATCTTCTTCCACAGGGTTACAGGGGATAATGGTTTAAGAGTTCACCCCTGTTTCCCTATGGAGGTCCCTCCCCATGGGAGAACAGTCCTTGATTGACTTCTCGGTATGGGTCCAGTCTGGATCCCTTACTCGGATCCCAATATCCCACCTGAGCCATTTTCTGCTCCAGCGTAGGTTCTCTCTAGCACCAGCAGCACGGATCCCACACATGGATCCCAACATCCCTACCTGAATCGTCTTGTGTTCCAGCGTAGGTTCTAATACCCGCCAGGGTCATAAATCTTCAACAGCAGCAGCATGGATCTCTCACTGAGATCCCAAGCTTATCTGAGCCGTCTCGCTCCAGCATAAGCATCGATCCCTTCGAGGGTCACAAAGTCTTTAACAGGACTCTGCCTCATCTGAGTCGCTTTTACTCCAGCATAAGGCTTTCTCTCTGTTAAAGTCACAAATCTCTGGTGCATCCACAAGCTCCTCTGTGAGCCGCATGGGGGTCTCTTCACCCCAACAAACTTCTACAGGTGGCAGGGATTTTATTTTTCAGTCTTTACCCTGCTGAAGGGAGGGAGAGCGAAAAGGAGAAAAATAGCAGCTCTCCCCCCTTCGAATTTTTCTTCTCTCTTCTGTTGCAGCTTCAGCTGCCAGCTTCGACCTTGAAAATTCTGTTATCTCATGGCTGGAATTCTTCTGTAGCAGTTTCTCGTCTAAGTAGTTTGTCTTTTAAACTTTTTTTTCTTCACTCTCTCACAAGAGAGATGGGAGGCTTCAGTGCTGCACCTGGTCCCACCCCGGCCCAAGCCGGGGAGGAGGGGGCCTTGGCCCTCCTCGGGCCTGCTACCCTTCTACATGGCTGCTGCTCTTAATTTCAACTGCGCAACCACCTTCTCTTCCGTTTTCTTAAAGATGTAATTAGCAAAGGCGTCATTGAACTTTTTGATTGGTTTTTTTGTCCGGAAATCACCTGGACAAAACCATCCTCAGCCCCAGGGATGAGCTGGTGGGTAAAACCACGACATCTTCCCCCCTTCGCCTTTGCGAATTACATTTTAAGAAATTTTAAATTCTACAATAAACATACAATTATAAATAGACAAACTATAACTAAAAATTACTCTATTAAAAATTAAAACAACATCACTATAATATTTAACTCTATTATTCCCTTTTTACTACAACCACAGTACACATGGTCAGTCTATTTTTGTCTGCAGACCTTTTTCTCAGTTATCTTAAAATCATTATGGCCAATTTTTCACATGAGGTATTAAAAATGTTGGGGTTTGATTCAGCTATTGTTTCTCTGGGCAGTCTTTGCCCGCATTCTCCACCAAAAAAATGTCGTGGTTTTGTTTTGGCTCAATTTACTTTTATACTCCCACATACAATTATTACTAGTTGAGAGAAGGTTTATGCAGACAAAAAGAGACTGAATTAAAAAAAGCATGAGTATTTATTATTAACAAACTAAAACTAAAGAATTATATTTACAACAATTCTACTTGAGTAAAAGGTACTATGTATTTACAAAAGATACTTCTCCCCCCACTTCCCTTTATATCAGTCCAAGGAGGAGAAGTAGTCCTTTTCTGTTCTCAGAATTCCAGCTCTCTCTCTCTCTCTCTCTCTCTCTAGTAACTCTGCAGCACTTCGTCGCAGTTGGAACTTTTTCTTCTCTCTTCTCTGTGTTAGCCTCCAGGGCTGGGCCTACCCCCCTCCTTGGCTAAAACCGAAGGCTGGGGGTTACCCAGGTCCTGAAGGGTCTCCTTCCATAGACTTGCAAGGGGACACTTGCTTACTATGGATCTTCTTCCACAGGGTTACAGGGGATAATGGTTTAAGAGTTCACCCCTGTTTCCCTATGGAGGTCCCTCCCCATGGGAGAACAGTCCTTGATTGACTTCTCGGTATGGGTCCAGTCTGGATCCCTTACTCGGATCCCAATATCCCACCTGAGCCATTTTCTGCTCCAGCGTAGGTTCTCTCTAGCACCAGCAGCACGGATCCCACACATGGATCCCAACATCCCTACCTGAACCGTCTTGTGTTCCAGCGTAGGTTCTAATACCCGTCAGGGTCATAAATCTTCAACAGCAGCAGCATGGATCTCTCACTGAGATCCCAAGCTTATCTGAGCCGTCTCGCCTCCAGCATAAGCATCGATCCCTTCGAGGGTCACAAAGTCTTTAACAGGACTCTGCCTCATCTGAGCCGCTTTTACTCCAGCATAAGGCTTTCTCTGTTAAAGTCACAAATCTCTGGTGCATCCACAAGTTCCTCTGTGAGCCGCATGGGGGTCTCTTCACCCCAACAAACTTCTACAGGTGGCAGGGATTTTATTTTTCAGTCTTTACCCTGCTGAAGGGAGGGAGAGCGAAAAGGAGAAAAACAGCAGCTCTCCCCCCTTCGAATTTTTCTTCTCTCTTCTGTTGCAGCTTCAGCTGCCAGCTTCGACCTTGAAAATTCTGTTATCTCATGGCTGGAATTCTTCTGTAGCAGTTTCTCGTCTAAGTAGTTTGTCTTTTAAACTTTTTTTTCTTCACTCTCTCACAAGAGAGATGGGAGGCTTCAGTGCTGCACCTGGTCCCACCCCGGCCCAAGCCGGGGAGGAGGGGGCCTTGGCCCTCCTCGGGCCCGCTACCCTTCTACATGGCTGCTGCTCTTAATTTCAACTGCGCAACCACCTTCTCTTCCGTTTTCTTAAAGATGTAATTAGCAAAGGCGTCACTGAACTTTTTGATTGGTTTTTTTGTCCGGAAATCACCTGGACAAAACCATCCTCAGCCCCAGGGACGGGCTGGTGGGCAAAACCACGACACCAGCACAAGGGCCAAGTTTCCCCCATCCTTAAGGAACATCAGCCTCATTGTGGCCTCCCAGCGCCTAAAGGGGCAGATAGCGACAGGACAAGGGGGGAACAGTTTTAAACCAAAAGGGGAGGGATTTAAATTATGTATCAGGAAGAAATCCTGCCCTGTGAGGGTGCTGAGGCCCTGGCACAGGTTGCCCAGAGAAGCTGTGGCTGCCTCATCCCAGGAAGTGTTCAAGGCCAGGTTGGCTGGGGCTTGGAGCAACCTGGGCTAGTGGAAGGTGTCCCTGCCCATGGCAGGGGGGTGGAATAAGATGTGTGTCCAAGGTCCCTTCCAGCCCAAACCATTCCATGACTCTGTGAGCAGCTCTCCAGCACCTGGGTGTCCCCTCACTCTGCCTGTGCCCTGAGCTCCTGCAGGCCCCCAGTCACTTGGGGGTGACATCAAACCAGTCTGGGCTGTGTCACCTTGGGCAGTTTTTAGTAGGGCAGACACACAGAGACAGTGGAAAACATCTTACCCCGCACAGTCAGGATTTCCCCTTGGGCTCAGTGGCACTTTGAGACTGGTGGAAGCACCAGGAGTCAGGGGAGGGCTGTTGGGTTGGCTCTGGTAAGTGCAGAGCTGAGGAAGAACCATCACATGCATGCGATTTCCAAACCCAAATTAATGAGCCTGTGCTTCTCCTCATGACTAACGCAGACCTTGCCCTTGCCCAGCCCCACACTGCAGCTTCCCTGCCTGTAAGAAGAAACCAGCCCAGCCTGGGGTCCCTTGGCTGTGCTTGGTGACCAGGCACACCAGGGTGCCAAGGGTCACACATGGAAGGGTTGGGCTGGGGGTCCTCAGCACCCTCAGTGTGTCTGAAGTAGGGGGGACTGGCAGGTGCTGTCCCCAGATGTCACCAGCTACAGGCTGGTACCCTGAAACATTTATCCCAGCAGAGCTTCCAGCTGGAGAGGGGGGACAGTTTGTCCCAAAATGGACCTCAGGGCCTGTGAGCTGGGTCTCCTGACCTGTCCTGGGTCTCTGCTGCCCAGGCACGAGAGGTTTAGGGGAGAGCAGAGGCCACTGGGCAGCCTCCCCCTCTCCCAGTCTATTGCTGGGGCAGAGGTGGGAAGGGGCTGCCCCTGGGGAGACTCCTGGGGTTTCCACGAAGACCTTGGCTCAGACATGCCGGGTTCAGCTGGGCAGTGGAAGCTGCTCGGTGTGACACAGCTCTCCCATGCCCTGGGACTGTGGGCACAGTGCCCCTCCACCCCTGCACTGTACCTGTTCTCTCTCTCCCACGAAGGGGCATCATTAACCCAGTGGGTGGCACCAAGAATGCCCGGACAGCCCCACTGCAGTGTGTCTCGGTGGCAGAGGGACACACCAAGCCTGTGCTCTGCCTGGATGCCACTGATGAGCTGCTCTTCACTGGGTCCAAAGGTGCGTGACGGGCAGAGGGGACAGGGAAGGTGGGAGCAGCTTGGCACTGGGAATGTGGGAAGTGCTGGGCACTGCAGGGATGGTCCCTGTTTCAGCATTAAACCCTGCCCCAGGGCTGGGGCTGGCTGGCTCCTTTCCCTCTGGCCCTGTGGGTGGGGGGAGACGCTCAGATGTTGTCCCCAGGCCACCGTGCCTTGGACGAGACCCCCACCTGACGCTCTCGGGCATGTTCTTCCTCCCACAGACCGGAGCTGCAAAATGTGGAACCTGGTGACGGGCCAGGAGATCGCTTCCCTCAAGGGCCACCCAAACAATGTGGTTTCCATCAAGTACTGCAGCCACACGGGGCTGGTGTTCACCGTGTCCACGTCGTACATCAAAGTGTGGGACATCCGCGACTCCGCCCGCTGCATCCGCACCCTCACGTACGTACCCTCGGCCTGGGGAGAGCCAGGGCACTCTGGGCAGCTGTGGCTTTGCAGAAGCCAGTCCCAGGACCTACAGGGGTTTGGGGACAGGGCCAAGTACCAGCTCCTTTAGTGCCAGTTTGCAGTGCTGCTTCCTTAGGGAACAGGGAGGTTGTGAGAGAATTTGGGGTGAGGGAGCCGTGGGGAGCTTCTGCAGAGAAGAGTCAGGATCACAGAATCGCAGGATATGCTGAGTTGGAAGGGACCCAGCAGGGTCATTGAGTCCAACCCCTGGACCTGCACAGGACACCCCAACAATCTCACCCTGTGCCTGAGAGCATTGTCCAAACGCTTCTTGAACTCAGACAGGCTTGGTGCTGTGATCACTTCCCTGGGGAGCCTGTTCTAGTGTTCAACCACCTTCTGAGTGAAAAACCTTTTCCTGATATCCAACCTAAAGCTCCCCTGACTCCACTCCAGCCGTTTCCTCAAGTCCTGTCATTGGTCATGAGAGTGAAGAGATTGGCACCTGTCCCCCTTGTGGATACTGAAGACCACGATGAGGTCTCCTCTTAGTCTCTTCTCCAGCTGAACAAACCAAGTGACTTCAGCCACTCCTTGTGAAGCTTCCCCTCCAGACCCCCATCCTCCTTTGGATGCTCTCTAACAGCTTAGTTTTTTTTGTATTGTGGTGCCCAAAACTGCCCCCAGAACTCGAGGTGAGGCCACCCCCGTGCAGAGCAGAGCAGGACAATCCCTCCCTCACCCAGTGATGCTTTGCCTGATGCCCCCCAGGACATGGTTAACCCTCCTGGCTGTCAGGGCACTGCTGAATCCCATTCAACTTCCCACTGACCAAGACCCCCAGGTCCCTTCCCACAGCAGTTCTCCAGCCTCTTGTCCCCCAGTCTAGACACACAGGCAGGGTTGCCTCATCCCAGGTGCAGAATCCAGTACTTTCCCTTGTTAAGGGTCAAGAGCTTTGAAGAGATTTTGCAGCTGCTCTGAGAGTGGCCAGGAGAGAGCCAGCAGCTCCAGAGGGGAGGCACAGCCCCAACAGCACCCTGGCTGGGTAAATCACAAGCTCTCCAATGGGGAACTCAGATCTCTGTAAGGAGTTTGAGGACCAGAAAGGAGCATGGAGCAGGCTGTAGCTGTGGCTGCCAGCTTGGAGTAGGGCTCAAATGTTAGGGGAGAGTACGGTGAGCTCCTTTCTCTGTCCAGCCTCAGCTCATCTGCCTTGGCCTGAAGGTGCTTTTCCCTTGGTGCAGAGGTCAAGACCTCTGCTGGATGTCATCACTCACCAGCTCTTCCTGTGGGAAGTGGAAAGGAATGGGAGGAGAGCAGAATGGCCCTCAGATGGAAACCAGGGCAGGATGCTTTGTGTCATGCACAGACCCTCTGCAGGCTGGGCACTGGTCTGGGGGACAGAGCTCTTGTTGGTCCCATTGTGGCCAGAAAGACGCTCTGATCTCCACTCATCCTCCCCACCTTGCCCTCTCTCTCTCCTCTCTAGGTCTTCTGGACAGGTGATCTCTGGGGACGCCTGTGCTGGGACCACCACCCGCACTGTCACCAGCGTGCAGGGGGAGCACCAGATCAACCAGATCGCCCTCAACCCCACGGGCACCACGCTCTACGCTGCTGCTGGGAACTCCGTCCGCGTCTGGGAGCTGAGCAGGTGAGGGCAGTGCTGAGCTGGGCACAGTCACCCACCTTGTGGGTGCCAAGGGGCCTGGGATTATCCCCCTGGGAAAAGTGAAAGCATTTTGGTAGTGGAAGTTGACTGGAATAAGGGCTTTTCAGGACCCTTTCCTGTGAGACCTAAGGAGTGAGGGGCAGCATTGGAGCTCCTTGGGGTGGGGGCTTTGTCTGTGCACTCAGCTGAGGTTAGGAGAAAGGGGGAACACAGGTGGGATGAGCAGCATTGCCCCCTGGTTTTGCCCTTGCCCTCCTACCTGCCTGTTGGGCACTGGGCTGCACACCCTGTGCTGCAGCATGGACTCTGCAGCCAGATGTTGGCACACCCTGAGACTCTCCCAGGGGAGAAGCCTTCCTTCCCAGGCATCACTGGGAATGAGATCTCCCTGCCCTCTATCCCCCAGAGCGAACAACCCTTACTGGGGGGGGGCTCCAGTGCTGGGTGGGGGGTGGGTGGCCTCTGCCTGGGAGGGACCCTTTGGAGGAGCTCCAGCACCCAGGAGGGGGCTGACCTGTGCCCCCCTGTCCCCCAGGTTGCAGCCTGTGGGAAAGCTGAGTGGCCACATCGGGCCCGTGATGTGTCTCACGGTGAACCAGACGGCGAGCAACCACGACCTGGTGGTCACGGGTTCCAAAGATCACTATGTCAAGGTACTCTCCTCCCTCTGTCCTGTAGGGCAGCCCAGATGCTGGCAAGCCCTGAGGTCTCTTCTCTCCTTCTGAAAGCTGAGCCCAGATTCTGTTTTTGCCTCTGTGTATGAGGTTTTCACTTGTCTCCTCCTCTTCCCAAATCTTGCCTTTTGCTTGGTCCACAGTGCACCTTCTGAGAAGGATTTGCATTTCTCTCATCCCTCAGACTCTGTGGCTGGGACTGGCCTGTGATGGCTGACCCAGATGAGCAGCTCACCCTGTTCTGCTCAATTTTTCCCCCCCCTGCCTGATATAGATGCTTTGTGCCGGCTCAGTCACAGCTCCAGCACAGCAGGAGCCTGTCCCTTCATTTCAGGTTTTAGCAAGTTGAATTAGAGCTGGCACCAGGCAAGTGAGCAGGGATGGTGAGATGGTGAGTGAGACAGGATCCCACTCAGCTGTCAGCTTGGCTTATGGGGAATGTAAAGGCTCGCCAGGAGTGGGGCTGTCCCTGGGGACAGATTTCCTCTGGTGGTGGCAGGACCCTCAGCCCCAAAAAGCCTCAAGTGGGCAATGCCCACTCCCCTTTCCAGCACCACTCTGGGTGCCCTGAGCCCAGAACACAGGAGAGGTCCTGCTCTGTGCCCAGTGCCATCTGTGGTCTGTTCCCCACTGCTCTTCCCCAGGTGTTTGAGATCACAGAGGGCATGGTGGGCAACATTGGCCCAACTCACAACTTTGAGCCCCCTCACTACGATGGCATCGAGTGCCTGGCCATCCAGGGAGATGTCCTCTTCAGCGGCTCCAGGGACAACGGCATAAAGAAGTGGGATCTGGAGCAGCAGGAACTCACCCAGGTCTGGAGGGGAGCACAGCACCCCGTTCTGCAGTGATGTGGGGCAGAGGGATGTTGCTGCTGGGGCCCTGGGGGGCACCCTTGTCCAGGGATGTAGTGCCAGTGTCCTGCGTGGAGCTCACCAGGGAGGGCATTCCTGATGCTGGGCCACGTGTGGGTGAGGGGGTGTGGGTGAGGGCACTTGGGATTGCCAGCTCCCCCACGGACAGGCTGCAGCATCAGCTGCAGTGTGGAGGGTTGTGTTCCCCTCTGAGCTCAGGATGGTTGTCTCCGGTCCAGGGGAGAAACCAAGCCCTGACTTTTGAGTCCATCCCCTTGGCTCCTAACTGGGCATCACCCACAGTCCCGGGGTGTCAGTGAGGGCCCAGCTGACAGGGTTGGGTGCGTGAGGCTGCTGGTGGTGCTGCTGCAGCTGAGGTTGGTCACGACCTCTGCTCTGTGCCCACACCTACAGCAAATCCCCAATGCCCACAAAGACTGGGTCTGTGCCCTGGCCTTCATCCCCGGCCGCCCCATGGTGCTGAGCGCCTGCCGAGGAGGCGTCATCAAAGTCTGGAACGTGGACACCTTCACCCCGGTCGGGGAGATCAAGGGGCACGACAGCCCCATCAACGCCATCTGCACCAACTCGAAGCACATCTTCACTGCCTCCAGGTGAGCCCCGGGCTTTCTGCCCCCACAGCCCCTGGGAAGGGGGAGACTCCGGGGTTGAGGTGTCACCCCTGGGCCGGAGTGGGTGTGTGCTGGGTGAACAGGGAGCGGGGAGGGAGGGAAGGGGAGAGTCTCACAGCTTTCTAGTCCCTCCACGCCTTCATCTCCTCTTGCCCACTTTAGCCTGCCCATGGCACGGCCTGCCCACCACAGCGCCAAGAGCTGTCCCCAGCCATGCCCTGCCCACTCTCTGGTGACGCCCTGGGTTACCCCCCATGCAGGGACCCCTCTCCCCCGGGGCTGGGCATCCTCTGCTGCTCTTGGGGAGCTCTTTGGCAGCAAGACTCTGATACCCTCTTTTCGACCATGTCCCTTTTTTCCCTTCCTTTTTCTCTGTCTCTCTCTGTCTCTTCTCCTCCCCACCTCCCATCTGTGCCACAGCGACTGCCGGGTAAAGTTATGGAATTACGTGCCTGGGCTCACCCCTTGCCTTCCACGACGCGTCCTTGCCATAAAGGGCCGTGCTACTAGTCTGCCTTGACCCTCCTGCTCTTTGACTCTCTTGCTCATGTGCTCTTCTTCTGTCTCTCCTTCCCTCTTCTCTCCATCTCTCCCTCCCTCTGTCCCTCTCACTGTCGGTTTTGCTCTTCCTCTCTCTTTTCTCCCCTCTTTTCTCTCTGGTCTGAGCTGCTTCTTCACGGTATGAAACTCTTCCGCGTTTTTCCCCACTTGATAAGTCTTTGCTAGAAGGGACTCATCCCCTCGTCCCAGCCATACCCCCCGCCTTGGTTTCATTTGCTTTTTGGGTTTTTTTTTTTTTCCTTGCCCAGTGCCCACATCCACTGTGGCAACTCTGTGGAAGCCGTGGCCTGCCCACACCTTTGCATGGATGGTGGGTTGGGAGTCAGCAGCCACCCCCAAATCAGCCCATGCCCCAGGGGGACTGAGCAGAGCAGCTCCCTGGATATCAGTGCTGGGACCGAGGGGGGCAGGAGTCACGGTGTGGGGTCAGCCCCGGAGGTCACCATTTCCCTTTGCCCCCAACTGCTGCCAGTGGGCTGAGCCCCACTGGGCCTGCCCGCTCCCCAAAGTGCATTGGGCAACCTCCTGCCAAGGGGAAAAGGGCCTGGAAGTTCTGGGGGCTGCATGCTGCCGTGGGTGGGGAGGGGAGCATGGCCCCTCGTGGTGCCTCCGTGCAGCGTCTGCGGGGCTGCTGCCCCAACCCCTGGGTCATGCTGTCCCTCTCACCTTTGTTCCTCAGCGACTTGACAGTGAAGCTCTGGAGTGGGAGGAGGTTGCCCGCGGGGTCAAACTAGGAACTGCAGAAAGACTGGAAGGCTTGGGAAGCAGGGAGAAGGTCGGGGTGCCTCCCCCTGCTGTTAGGAACTCGGTCATCCACAGGAGCGCTCAGCCCAGGACAGGGATTTCTTTGTGCCTGACCCAACGGGGTGGATGATGCCTCACCTGACACTTTGAGCGCTGCCAGCTGCTGTGGGGCACTGGCAGCTCTGTGGGGCACTGGCAGCTCCACCCTCCCTCCTGCTGAGGTTTCTCGATGGCTCTCCGGTGACCAGGAAATGTTTCATCTCTCCTCTCACCCATCCTGCTGTAAGGACTTCTGGGGGGTTAGAGCTCCTTGGCTCCTTGTTGGACACATCCAGTTCCCTCCTGCCACTGTGGGCTTGTGTGGCCTCTGCTGTGATGTGCTGCTCTGGGGCTGGTTCCTGCAGGAGCCTTTCTCCACAACCACGAGGACATTTGGTGTCTGCTGGCCGGGACACAGGACAGAGGGTGCTCCTCTGGAGCCGTCACTCGTGGGACACCTGTCTGCTGTGGGGGCTGCAGAAGGATTTCCTGGTACTCCTATCCTTCCCCATCCTCTGTCTACCTGTCCCCAGCATTTGGAAGTGGGCACCTCTGAGCTCCTTTGCCGTGTCCCATCTTGGGAGACACAGCAAGCCTGGAAAGATCTCTTGTCAGGCGACTTCCAGACAAGCCTGCTGCAGTTCCCTTCAGTGTTCTTCAAACCCCAGCTGTAAGCACAACTGCCCCATGGCTCTGGGCTCTCCCCCACGTGCCCACCCTGCTCTGCAGCGGGGAGGGAAAGGCTGCTCAGCCCTGCTCTGCACACCAGGACCCCCAGCACGGGTTTGTGGTGCGTTCCTGCAGCGCCTTCACCCCCTCGAGGTGGAGAAATGAAGCAAGAACGGGGGTTACAGGGCAAAAAAGCCAAGGCTGGATTTGTCAGCCCCACTGCTGTGACCTGTCTGTCCTTCCCCTGGGCTCTGCCCTCTGCCTGGGTTGGAGCTGCTGGCCTCCATGGATCCAGGGATGGAGAGGGCCCAGCAAGGCATGGAGCAGCTGCAGTCTGCTGTGCCAGGAGGAGAGGGAGGAGGGGGTTGCACACACTGGTCTTGCACAAGTCCCCTGACTCTCCCTGTGCTCCAAGGACAATCCTACAGCGGATGATGTTGCACAATCCCATCTCCATGAGGGGCTGGGGGCTCCATCCAGGAGTGTTTCTCCAAGGATGTACCTTCTCCAGGCTCCTGCCTCTCTCTCTCTCCTGTTCCAGGGGCTGGCAAGGCCCTGGTCTCTCACTGGAGCTTCCCTCTGTCTCTCCTTTGGCCTGTTGGACCATCCCCTGCTCTGTCCTGCCCTGGGCCATGCAGAGCTCTTATGGGATGGCCAAGGAGGCTCCTAGATGGGTGTTGCCTCACCTGCTCTCCTTTCCCCTTTGTCACAGAAGAAGCAGCACTTGAACTCAAATTTAAGGATTTCTCCATGTGATCCCACCAGCACTGAACTGGGATCTTGGAGGCCAAGGGCTCCAGGACCTGCCCTATAAAGCACAGACCATATCCCCTCTGCTCTCTCCAACTGTGGTGACACCTGGACCAGCCCCAGGTCATTTGCTATCAGCCCTTGTTCTAAGTATTCTGGCTGGAGAATGGGGATTCCTCTGCATTGTGAAAGACAGGAGCATCTCTGTGGAACTGATGGGGGAGGGAGGGGTTGCCTTTTGGGGGGGAAAATTCCATCCTGCTGGCTTGCCTTGTTGGAGGTCGTATGGCATGTGTGTGTGTGTGTGTGTGACCCTGCCCAGGACAGGCACTGGTCCCCTGTGACTGTGGCTGAGCCCTGCACAGCCAGGACTGATGACTGCATTGAGGTGGGGAGCCCATCCATCCCGTGTGACCTGTGCAACTGGGGCCACAGCCAAAAATGGACAGGGCACCTCAGCCACCCAGTAACACACAGACATGGGGGTCTGGAGGAGGTGTCAACCCCCTCCCCAAGCCTCTTGCTCCTTCCTCAGCTGGTTTAACCTTTGCTTGGCCAGAGGGTGGGGGTGTGTATGGGGGTGGGTGTGTTTGTAGTCTGCTGTCACATGTGAATCGATGTCTGCACTGAGATCTGCCAGTGCCTGCCCTGAAATAATCTGCTGCTCCCTGCTCAAGGGGAGCTCTGGGGGGCCTGGGGTCGGACCTGCCTTGCTTTTCACCACCAGTTTCTTCCTGTGTGCAGGCTACACGTGCCTGTTTAATACTCCAGGGCTGAGTGGCCAGTCCTGGATGGTGCTGAGCATCCCTTGCAGCTGTGTCCAGCAGCGTGTTGAGGGGCTTCAAGGCTCCTGCTGCCTGTGGAGGGAGGGAGCTGATACTGCAGCCCTGGCATCCCAAGGTGGGTGGGGGTCTTTGAAGTGAGGGGTGCTGTGGTTTAGGGGTGGTATTCTGCAATTCAGTACTCCCACTAAAACCATGCACTTCTCACTGCCCCTCCCAGTCCCCTGCTGTGGACTGGAGAGGAGAAGTGGAGGCACAAAAGGTAAAGATCATGGGTTGAGATAACAACAGCAATTTACTGAAAAACAGCAATGAGAGAAGAAAACAAAGAGTAACAGCAAAAATATTAACAACAAACAGTGTACAAAAGTGAGTGATTCACATGCAAAATGCTCATTATGGAGGCCCTGACCTGACCCCCAGCCATGTTACCTTGACCAGAAGAGACCCTGGAAGAAAAGACATGCACTCTATAACTTGCTTGAGTCTGTCCACAGTCTTGGACATTCCTTCCACTGGAGTCAGGTAGTGAGGAGTTCAGGAGTGCTGGAGTCAGGTAGAGGCACTGTTTGTTCTCCTTCTTTCACTGACATCAATGCCAATGAGTTGGTGTACGATGATTTGGCGCCTCATACAAACTTCCACCCCGTGGACTGTGTGCACTGGACCTCCTCTGGATTTACAGGGGCCTGCTTTGGATTTGAATTCCTGTGGATTAGCTCCAGCACAGCTGATTCTCTCAGGCACTGGATACCTTTCCTTGTGGTGTTCCACTTGTCTCAGTGCACTATTAGATCCTTTCCCTCACTCTTGACAGTCACCTCCAAAGGCTGAGAGTTTCCATCCTCTTCCCAATCCCCTGGTCCATGCCCACATCCCAGGACAGGGATCCCAGTTGCTTGACTTCCCTCCTCTCCAGTTCCATGTTGTGATTATCTCTGGCCCTGCCTCTTCCTCCTGTTCTGAGGTTCCTCCTTCTCTTCATCCCTCACTGTGCAAACTGATTTGGTCTTGGATTTCTTGTTCTGTGCAGGGGTGACTGTTCCCAGCATGGATTGTTCCTCTGGTTCAGCTGCAGTTTGAGTGGCCACAGTGCCTGTTGCTCTGCTTTCCTCCCCTCAGGGTGCTGTCTGGTGACAAGCAGTGTCTGACAAAGAGCAGCCAGGGCCCAGCAGGCAGCAAGAAGCTGCTCCTCTCTGGATTTACCACAGCATTCTCCTTGCAAATGTTCTGTCACTTTATCAGCATCCTGTAATTGTTCAGGGGTGAACTTCCAAACCATTGAAGCAGAGAATTTCCCCAAAAAACTGCTCCATTTTTCTCCCACTTCCATGCCACTCATGACTATCCCCCCTTGGCCCACAGACTGGGTACTGTTATTAATGGGCTCCCAAAGGTAACATCCGAGGTAAGGGTAGGAGAGAAAGCACATCCCACATGACCTTCACTGCTCTTGATGTTATCATGTCATAAAATTATATCCAACAGCGCATCAACAAAGCAATTCTGATCCCTCTCCCTGCTCTGAAAAAGAGCACCTTGAGGAGCACTTTGGGGAATATATTCAGGGTTAGGTACCGCACCCACACCAAGCAACATTGTGACCAATGGCTCTGTCCCCAGCACAGCACCTGCTCAGATCGAATTTGTTTCCAACCTGTTCTGAGCAGATCTGTTGTTATCTCAACCCTTTGAGCCCCACCTTGGGTGCCAAATAAAGCTGTCCTGGTTTAGGAATGGTATTCTCCAGTTTAGTGCTCCCACTAAAACCATGCACTGCTCCCCCTCTGCTCTGGGGTAAAGATGATACGGTGAAATAAGAACAATTTACTCCAAACAGCAGTGAGATAAGAAAACAAACAGTAGCAGCAACACTATTAATAACAGAAGAGTACAAAAGAGAGTGATTCCCATGCAAAATGCTCACCTAAGAGCCTAGCCTGGCACCACAGCTGGAAGAGACAACGACATGAGGTGGTACAGAATAACCTCAGGGTCCTGGCCATGTCCCCCTCCTGGCTACTGCAAAAATTCACCCTGTCCTGACCAGAACAAGGACAGGGGTGACTGTGATCCCATAGCTCTATGTGTGTGTGTGTGTGTGTGGATGTCTTAGTGCCTGTGTGGGTTGATGTTTCCACGCAGGAGAGCGTTTTTTTGGGTGTTGATCTGGTTTAGCTACCTCACGGTGCAAGCTGGGTGCTGTCGTCGTCGGGTTTCGTATTGGGGATGGGGGTGGGGAGGTGTTTTTTTTTCTCTTAACTATTGTTATTGTTATGGTTCTGACACTTGAATTCATCCTGGGGACACGTGGCCTCAACTCCCACCTTCCTGCATGTCTGAGCCTCCCCCTGTGTCCCTCCATCTGCCTCCTCCTCCTCAGCAGCAGGACCAGTGTCCTGCTCCCACTTTGGCAGTGGGATTCCTGCTCCCCTGCACTGCCAGCTCCCACCTTTGGCAGTGGGATTCCTGCTCCCCTGCACTGCCAGCTCCCACCTTTGGCAGTGGGATTCCTGCTCTTCTGCACTGCCAGCTCCCACCTTTGGATTCCCCAGCCCGGTCCCAGCACTGAGATTTTGCTCCCATTGCTGGTGGGATGTTTGGGCTGAGGCTCGGCGGGGTTGCCAGTTGTTACTGGGTTGATTGGCAGCCTGGGAGTGGTGCATCTTGTCCCTTGGAAGGATGGAAAGGGACCTCTGGAAGGGTTGGCTCAGCCCATATTCCTGCCTCTGCTCTCTTGGATGTTCTCTGGGCATGCAGGGAAGTCTTTGTCTGGGAGATATCCCTGCAAAGCACATCAGTGGAATAGGCTGGTCCTAACCCCCATTTTCCAGAGCCTGCTGCAGCTGCATGGCAGCAGGAACCTGGTGCTGTTAAAACCCTTGCTCAGGCTGGGAGTGGTCTGTGAGAAGCTAATTCTGGTGTGTGATGTTTGACTTTTCTCTCCCAAAATGTAGTTGAGTCTAGATCCAGTTCCAGGCACTGAACATAAACCAGGGTAGCCCTGCAGCCCCCAGCTTGCCTCGTGCTCTGGGCTGGACCTCGCTCCCCTGGCACAGTGAGGTTTGGGAAGCTCTGAGCCACACTGTCAGTTCGGGGGGGCAGGTCTGCACAAACACTAAAGCACAAGGTCCCCACATGCAGGTGGGTTAGGAGGGGTGGCCCTTCAGAGCTCAGATTTGGGCCATGGGCTGGAACAGCTGAGGGGGAGGTGGGCTGGGATGAGGGCTCTTTGCCTGCCAGTGGCCACGGGTGAGCTGTTCCATCCCTTTGCACTGTAGTGGCTGCTCTCTGGGGCTCAGGGCTTGCCCTGCTGCACAACTGAAGTCCCCTCTGGTGGTCTCTGAGCCTCTCTGATGGCCCCTCCAGGGCAGGGACATTTTGGAGCTGCCTTCGCACCATGCACCTCGTTTTGCTTCGCCCTTGGGTGCCTTGGTTTGTGCCAAGTGTGTGATCATACCTGCAGTCCTTCCTCGAATCGCTGGGTTATGGTTTTGTCCCCGGGGCCTGACTCTGGCACCAGGGATCTCCTCCCCCGCACACGGGGTTGGCTCCAGGCTCTGTGGGGGATGCAGGGCTGCCCCAGAGCTGAGCTTTGCACAACAGGGGTGGGCAAGACTCAGGAGCCCAAAAGCACTGGATCCCCAAACCACTGTGAGCCCCTCTGGGAACCTGAGCAGTGTCTCCTTCCTGGCTCCTACAGCTCCCATGGCCCAGGATGGGCTGGCCAGCTGTGACAGGGGCTCTGGGGTCCCATCCTGTCCCCCTCCCCCAGGTACACTGTTTCTCCTCACCATCTCTGAGCACAGCTGCTTTGGGGTCTCAGATCCTGCCTCCTGCCTTGGTGCTGCCGAACCAGTGCCTGCTTCCCGGGGTGCTCTCCCAGTGCCCCATCCCAGTCCTTCCCCTGCCCCACGCTGAACAGGGTCCAGGTACGATCCCTGTGGAGCACAGGGTTCCAACTTGCTTTTCAGCAGCAACTTCACTCTGTCCTGCAGGCTGCATGCCCTCCTGAGCCCCCCTTCACCCTCCTGGGGAGGGAAGGGAACCCCCGGCCCCTCCAGGTGCTTCGTGGTGCTCCACCTGTAACTGGGAGGGAGCCCAGCACAGACCTGACCCCCCAGGGAAGTACAGCCCTCCGCCTTCCTCCTGCCCCGGGGCGTGTGCCCTCATCATCACAGCCCTACCCTGGTTCCTGCCAACTGCTCCACCTGGCCTGGGACCCCCGGTCCGGCCCCACAGGGGGCTGGGGCAGCTGCAGCCCCACGTCACCTGCTCCGCCACCCCTCCCTGCTGCACAAGGAGCACAATAGCAGATGCCTTTTCTCACTCAGAGCTGTCTCCAGAGGCCAGCTGCTGTCGGGGCTGGTGGTGTCTCTGTGGGGTTGTGCAGCCCAGCCCCGGCCTGGGTCTGTCAGAGCACGAGGTGCGTGCGTGTGTTTTATACCTTGGTGTGTTCCTGTAAATAGTGTAAGTTATTGCGGTCTCCTGCTGTACGTTTTTCAATGGCTGTGTTTGTTCCTTGCCTTTTTTGTCTTTGCAAATAAAATGTTCTGAGACGAAGGGATGGAGAGGAGAGGTTGCTTTGAGGCAGGGAAGGGCACAGCTGGGAGCCCCCATTTCCTCCTCCTGTGCCCATGGGAGTGGGGGAGAGGTGGAGGGGGCTGTGACTGCAGCCCTTCTGGCCCTGCCAGATAGAGTGGAAGGTGGCTCCTAAAGGGCCTTTCCAACCCAAACCATTCTGTGATTCTATAATCCCATGTGTTGGGAGAAGGTTGGGCAAGAGGAAACGGCCTCAAGTTGTACCAGGAGAGGTTCAGGTGTGATATCAGGGAACATTTCTTCACCAAAAGGGTGGTCAGGCACTGGAACAGGCTGCCCAGGGTAATGGTTGAGTCACCATCCCTGGAAGTGTTCAAAAGACAAGTGGATGTGGCACTTGAGGACGTGGTTTAGTGCTGGGGTAGCGCTTGGACGATCTTACAGGGCTTTTCCAACCTGGACGATTCCATGATTCTGAGGTGACACGGATCCTTACAGGCACCAGCTCCTCAGGCAGACGGGGCACAACTGACCTTGCTGGGGCAGAATTCAGGGGCTGAGGTGGAGGAAGCCCGGACCAAACCCGGCTGGCTCTACCCCTCTCCTGGCGAGGAGGAGCAGGAGGAGGGCTCCAACCAGGCAGCCCCAACCCAGCGTGACAGCCAACCCCGCAGAAATCGGAGCATCCCTGACCCTGCACTGAGGGGTCCCCGGGTCCCCCCGCGGGCAGGACCCTGGGACTGCGCTGGGAAGGTGCTCCTGGGGGCCGGAGCTTGTGGTGGGTGGGCTGCCGAGGGGAGAGGGGTCTCGATGGGGGCAGAGGCTGGCGAGGGGAGCGGTGGCACCGGGCCGACGGCAGAGGGCAGCGCTGGCTGCGGGACCACGGCCCGCGCAGCGGGGGAACGGGGACACTGCGGGCCATGGACGGGCGGGGGCTGCGGGAGACGCTGAGTGGGGATGATGCAGGGTGAGGGGTGGGGAGGGATGCTGGGGGTGACGCGGGGTCCTGGCGGAGGGGGATGCTGAGGAGGATGATGTGGGTGTGGGAGCGCCACTCACCCGGCCAGTGGGAGATGCAGTGAGGGGGATACGCGAGGGGTGTGTGTGACGCGGTGCCACTGCGCGGTGCCTGCTGAGCCACCGGAGGTGACCGGTGCTGTGGCACCAGCTTTTGCCCCCCAACACACCGGGCAGCCAACCTGCTGCAGGGTGGGGAGGTGGGGGCAGCAAGCTGTTGTACCCCCAACCCCGCAGGGCTCAGCTCCTGCAGCCTCCACTTTCTCGTTCCCAGCCGGCTCTCCCTGGTTGAACTGGTCAGGCAGAGCAGCCGAGCGGCAGTCGCCGGCCCCGGGGCTGTGCTCACACTGACCCTCTGGATTCAGTTCCTCCCACACCCCCCTGCTCCCCGCGTGGGGCACCTCCCACCCTGAAAACTTAATGCTCCAGCCCTGGACTGCAGTGCTGGTCCTGAGCGATGCTGGGCCAGCCCCGAGCTGTCCCTGGGGGCTCCCAACGTGCCAGGCACACGCCAGGGGCTGAGGGTACCTCTCCCATCGGTGGCATAGCGTGGGTGCATGGACTGACCACAGTGCTTCCCTGAGGACTGCTGTGGGTCTGCAGGGAAGGGAGACCTTGGAAAGGAGATTCTTGGTGTGGTCCATGCCAGACAGCTCTGTCAGGCATCCACCAAAACCCTGGGATGGGGAGAGCCATGGCTGGGCTGCACAAGGCTTGGGCAGGAGCCTCCCAAGTGCCACATGCCCTCACCACCAGCCCTTAGTCTGTGGCCCGGGGCAGGGCACAGTGCTGGCATGTCCCACCCTGCTCCAAGGGCACCTGCATCGAAACAGTGGATGGAAAAATCCTCCCCAGTGGCAACCACAGGCACTGGCAGCCCATTCTTCGGGCATGGAGGACCCTGGGGCTCAGCCCTTGGCTTGATGCAGATTCAGGCTCTGTGTCTGCTTTCCCTGGTGGTCTTGGCTTGCCCGGTGGCAGGGATGGCAGGGGCTGCTCCCAGGCATGGGGACGTCCCCGTGGGATGCTGTGCCCAAGGAAACAAAAGGGCCTGGCATCACCCAGCACTCGTGACTGTGCTACAGAGGAATGAAGCTGGGGCAGGTGATCAGCTGGCCTGACCTGGTGCCTCCTGGCTGGCACGCTGGCCCTGCCTGCCCCAGGGTCGGGGGGATGTGACAAGGGGGACGGGACACGAGCCACCCTGTCCTTGCTTGTCCGTGTGCCAAGGTAGAGCATCCATGTTGGCAGCAGCCTGTCACCACTGTGTCACTGGACAGCCCAGAGGTGGCTGTGAGATGCCCGGGTCTGCCCTGCTCTCACAGTGCCCGGGTTTGCCTCAGGCTGTGTGTGGAATGGATGTGGCTAGCTTGGCAAAGTACCAGAACTGGACAAAAGGGTGCCAAGCTGTTGGCTGGGACTGGCCTGCCCTCCCCACCCCTGCCAGCACAGGGCTAAAACCAGCAGGAATGTACCTCGACAGGACCCGAGGGCCAGAGGGGCAAAAGCCACCGAGGTAATTCTCCAAATGCATCCCACAACTCTGCCTTGCCCCTTGTCACATGTCCCTGGTGTAAGTGTCTGCCTGTGCCAGGCACCTGTGACTTGGCAGAAAATGGGCCGTCAGGGCTCTGCAGCCTGTCCCAGACCTTTCCCCGGGCAAAAATCGATCCATCCTGACAGACAGAGCAGCAATTCTCAGGCACCCACCCAGTCTCATCCCAGCGTGTGTCCCACTTGGTCACAGGGTCCCCTCTTGGTGCTCTGGGGAGAAGCTGTGCCAGTGCCAGCCCGAGCCTGTGCTCCTGGCATCACCAAGCACCCCACACACACCTGCTGAGTGCAAGGCTGGGCTGCCCACCTGGGCACCCACACCCCGTGGGTGCTGGGGCAGCGTTCCAGCCCCTTTGCCTCGGGCAGAGCCCCAGGCAGGGACCTGCAGCCCCCAGGGCAGCTCTGGCTCCGGGGATGTTTTTGGCTGCGGGAGCTGAGCGAACCTGCTGCTGTGAGCAAACAAACACGAGCCGGGCAAACGGCAGCAGAGAAAACAGCCGGTGAAGCCAGTGTGGGTGAAACTCTGGGCACCGGCGGGGCACGGGCTCTGACAATGATTAAACTGGCCAACCCAGCTTTCCCGGCAAGGCAGCACAGGGCTGGGACCCTGTGCTATTATGCAAATCACCTGGATCTGGGAGCATGAACGTTTGCGGCTGGAATTCCCCTCAGGCTGCCAGATTGTTACGCCGCCCAAGCTATAAAAGCAGAGACGAGGGCAGGGCTTGCCCATCGGCACCAGCCTCCCGGGGCCCATGAGCAGTGGCTAGCGGCCAGGCAGGGCTCCGTCTCCCCTTGTTCCTCTCTGGATTAGCCGCCGCTCCGGGGTTTGCCATCGCAGAAGGTACCAAAGCTATTTTTTTGGCCGAGGCCTGTTGACGTCCCCCAGCCCAGGACAGACGCTTTGCTCCCCTCCCCGCGCATCTTCACTCTCGCCGGGGGAAGCGCTTGGTCTTTTCTTGCTCCACGCCTGCTCTCCCACCGCAGCTGCCAGCCCTTTGCGGGGACAGCGGGTGCCCTCCAGCCCCCAGCCAACAGCAAGACTTGCCCCTTTTACGAGGGCCGGGCAGGGGCTTGGTCCCTTTCTGGCTGCGGAGTTATTGGGATGTGCTTCTTGCGACTGGTCGAGAGGACTGGAGCTGCTGGCACTGGAGTCCCAGCAGTGGGCATCGGGGCAGCTGCCTGTGCCATGGGCCGAGTGCCCGTCCCCACGGAGGGGCTGTGCCCCCCCGTTCTCTGCCAGCCCCTTGCTGTCCCCTCACGCTGGCTGCCGGCGGGGCGAGGCCGGGCTGCTGGGGACAGGGCTCTTCGCAAGCAGGGTGACTGCCACGTCCCCGGTTTGCTCCGGCTCAGCCTCCCTCTCTCCCGGCCCCCGAGGAGGTGGTGAGTCAGGCCCCAGCCCCAGCTGGCAGGTGCTGGGTGGATGTTTCTGGCAGAAGTGACCTGAGAGGTGACGATGGGTGGAGGGAGGGACAGCCCGGCCTCACCCAGCCTGGGGTGCTGCGGGCCTGGGTCCTCCCGCCCTCCGTGGGGCCGGGGCTCACTGTCATCTCTCGGCACAGAGCTCGATGGCGGGATCTTGTGAGATCAGCAACATCTTCTCTAACTACATCAGTGCCATGTACCAACCAGAGGAGGTGCAGCCAACCTTGGACATGCTGGGACACCTTGGGGAGGACACCAGCCTGGGGCTTAGCCTCCCCAGCAGCCAGCCCCCAGCACAGAGCACAGGTAGGACCAGGGGAGTGGCAGTGGCAGCACCAGGGACGCGGCACTCGAGGCAGTGCCGCTGGCTGGGAAGAGCACTGCAAGGTCCTTGTCCCACGGGGACAGGTCAGCAGCTTCCACCATGCCGCAGTTTCCCCCTGGAAAGGCCCAAGGGCTGTGGCAGGAGGCCCTGGGTGGCACAGGGCACGGCTGCTGGGAGCACACCTGATGTACACAGGGGATGGGGGAATCACAGTGCCCCTACCCCAGCACAGCAGAGGGGACAGGCTGCCGGGGCTCACCAGGAGCAGTTTGGCAGTACAGTCTTGGTGATGAGGGACCATCATGGGATGGTGCTGGGGGAGGCATGGGGAGCACACCAGCACAGCAGGGTAGATACCAGCGTGAACAGGAGGAACAGCACCAAAAACAGCTTGGGGGGAGAGTGGGGTCATCGCTGTCTTCAGGGCAGGGCTCTAAGGACTCTTTAGTCCCACAGCCCTTCAAGTGCAGGGCCTGCTGCGTGCCACAAGATTGCCACTGGACCAGACCCTATGCCCAGTGGCCACAGGCAGCCCATGTATGGCACATGGCACTGGCACGGCCACCCTGCCCTGAGCCCCGCTCTCCATCCCTTGCAGACAAGCCCGAGTGGTTCAGTGAGCTCCCGTACTTCTGGACCAAGGTGCAGGTGCTGGAGTGGATCAGCTACCACGTGGAGAAGAACAAGTACGATGCCAGCTCCATTGACTTCTCCTGCTGCAACATGGACGGGCACGCGCTCTGTCACTGCACCAGGGACCAGATGCGCCTCATCTTTGGGCCCCTGGGGGACGAGCTCTACGACCGCCTGCACGAGATCAGTGAGTGTCCCCAGGTCTCCTTCGTGCCCAGGCCTGGCAGCTCAAAGCATAAGACTGGGAGCCCCCCACCAGCCCAGGATCCTCTGCTTGCTGGGCACTGCAGAGGCTGTGTGGGGGATATGGGGGCACAGACCAGAGTCCAGGCAGGGCTGTGCTCGGCTCCCAGTATGTGCCGTTCCCCTCCGTACGGAACAGGCCTCACTAATCCCAGTCCTCCATCCCCACAGCCTCTGATGAGCTGAACTGGATCATTGACTTGTTGGAAAAAGAGGATGCGACTTCCCAGCCCTTTCTGGACCCCAGCTCTCTGGGTAAGAGAGGGGCCCTGGCCAAGCCTTTTCCTCAGGGACCATGTGCTGATGGCAGCAAGGCTAACCCTTCTTCCCTTCTCTACCCCTTCCAGAGCTGGGAAACCCCTGTACCAAGGACTCCCTGGAGGACATGAAGCCCACAAACCCTTTCCTATCCACAGACTTCACCTGCTTGCCTGGTGCCATGTCCCCAGGCAGCTCTGATGTCTCAGGTCAGTGTTTTGCCAAAGGTGGGTTTGGGTCTTGCAGAAACCTGGTGGTGGAGGAGGTGGCAGGGGAACCGGGGGGGGAAACACCTCCAGATGCCAGCAGCAGGAGGTCTGAGCCCTGAACCTTTGCCTCTCAGGGCCTGTGATGTCCCACAGCCCCAACTCTCAGGACTCCGGTGGAAGTGACCTCGACCTCGACGCTGCGGAAGCAAAGCTCTTCCCTGACGGTGAGTTGTTCGCTTCCCGACAGGAGCTGGGAGGGCAGGGCTGGCTCCAGGGGCACTTCTGCATATCCCACCCTGCAATGATTTAGGGATACCACCTAAACACCCATCCTCACACTGGGAAGGAGGGAAGGGTCTCTTTCTCTGAGTGCTCTGCTTGTTTCATTCCATCGAGCAGGGTGATGGTGCAGTCTCTGGACAGGGCTGGTGTAGCTGGGCAGTGGTGATCGTGGTGGGAAGGGGTGACAGATGAGTGCAGGCTGAAGCCAGAGATCCTGGGCATGCAAATCAGTGTTCAGTATTGATCCCAGCTGGTGATGATACTGGGAATACCAGGAATGCAAGGAAGCAGTAGGGTTTGGGGAAGGAACAGCATGCTGTCCTAAGCATGGTGTCACAGATGAGGCTGGCATGAGGCTGGGAGGGATGATGATGGAGGGAATGCGGAGACCTTGCTCTCAGAGACTATTTCCCTTGTTCCTGGGCCTGAAAAGAGGGTGCAGTCCCTCATCTCTCTCCCCACCCTGAGCCACCCTCTCCCCTGTGCTTCTGCTGCTGAGGAGCACAGCCCCGTGCCAAAAGAGGGGGCTGCAGCCTGGCATGCCCTGCCCAACCTGACGTGTGCCCCTCTCTGTGTGCACAGACCACTTCACAAGCAGCAAGAAAGGGGACAGCAAACACGGCAAGCGGAAACGGGGACGGCCCCGAAAACTCAGCAAGGAGAGCAGAGACTGCCTGGAGAACAGGAAGGGCAAGCACTGTAGGTGAACCCTCTGGCCTGGGAGCCTGGACTTGCCTCCCTCTGCTTGGCTCCATTTGGGGTGATGGGAGGAGGGTCCATGTCTGCTGGCCATGGCCCTTGGCAGGGGCGCTGAGGGAGATCCAAAGTGCAGGATCTCCCCTCCTCTACAGCTCCCTCTCCTCTTTCAGCCCCGCGAGGCACCCACCTGTGGGAGTTCATCCGGGACATCCTGATCCACCCCGAGCTGAATGAGGGGCTCATGAAGTGGGAGGACCGGCGGGAAGGGGTCTTCAAGTTCCTGCGCTCGGAGGCTGTGGCTCAGCTGTGGGGCCAGAAGAAGAAAAACAGCAGCATGACCTACGAGAAGCTGAGCAGAGCCATGCGGTGAGTTCCCTCCCCTGACCCCACACGGCTGGGTCAGCCTCACCAGAGCTCAGCCTGATCCCCCCAGGCACGTGGGGCTGCATCCAGAGCCTTGATTCCACCTCCACCTCCTGCAGATATTACTACAAGCGAGAGATCCTGGAGAGAGTCGATGGGCGGCGGCTGGTGTACAAGTTTGGGAAGAATTCCAGCGGCTGGAAGGAGGAGGAGGTGCTCAACAGGAACAAGGAGCTGTAGGAGTCCTGGACGAGCCAGGGTCTGATGAGCCCCTCAGGGCCAGCCCGAGCTGGGCTCCTTGGCAGGAAACTTTGCCTGCAGCTGTACCTGGAAGCTGCTGCTCCGTGCAGCGTGTGGAACTCCGACCCTTGCGTGGGCACGCTCGTTGCGTGCTGGTGACTGCCCAGCACCGAGGTGTTTAGAGCCAATGTTCTGGCTCCAGTAGGTTCCTGTAAGCAGTGACTTCCCTTGCTGGTTTTGTGCCTCTGATTTGGAGCCACGGGGACTTGTGGCAGTTTCCAAGCCCGAACCAGGTGCGAAGGGGAAGAGAAGTGCAAGCAGCGGCTGGTCCCACCGTGAGATCCCAGCAGGTCTCCTGCTGTCACCCACCTCCTGCCTGGGCAGAGGGGCAGCACCTCGATGTCACCTGGGACTGGACAGATGCTGACCCAGCTGTGGGGTCCTCCCTCTCCTTGCGCCGTGCCAAAGGTGCCCCTCGTCCTGTTCGCTCCACGTGGGTCGGGTGAGGCCCCCTCTGTGTAGCAGCTTCTCAGTGTGGCACCTTCTGAGAGAAGATGGAAACGTTATGGAGCTTCACCTGGCCCCAAAGAGCCTTCAGTGGGGAGATGGCAGGATAAAGCAGGGTCATACTGCATTTCCAGTCCAGCTACCTCTGTCTAGAAACAGGCCTTTTCCCTAGAAGTAGCATCTAATTTATGTAAGACATCAAAAAAAAAAAAGCACAGAGTGAATGTATACAGATATATTTTTTCATAAGTAAGATGTTCCTGTGTGAGAGTGTGCAGTGTGGGGCACACAGGTGTGTGGTGGTAGGTGGTGATGCTCAGCTGGACTGAAGTGATGTCCCAGGGCACAGACTGGTGCTGTGCCCACCACAGAGGGGGACGCCAGCCCAACCCACAAGGTGGCATGTGGTTTCCTCCTTTTCGAATGGGAACATAAGATGAATAAATTTTTGGTTTGTTGGGTTTTATTTGTACCTACCTGTCATTTTTCTTGGGTTTCTTAAAGACAGGGTGGGGACCAGGCTTGTGTTATCTGGGCTGGCCCATGGCAAGAACCCTGTCTGCCACCATCTCCTGCCTGCTGTGAGAAGCAATGTCCTGGGTGGTCTGGGGAGGGACATCTCTCAACTCTCTCCATCATTATTCCAAACCTGTCCCAGAGGTGCTGGGAGGATCTCTCCAATCTACAGGATATGTTTGCAGGTTGGCAAGGAGGAATTCAGGGGTTGAAGGGGAGCCAGACCATCAGCAGGACAGTGAGAAGAATTTTTGGGGTGCACCTAAGGCAGTAAAGGTGCCTTGCAGAGCCTGAGATGGCTTTTTGGCAGGAGGATCTGGCCATTATCATAGAATCCTAGAGCAGTTTGGGTTGGAAGGGACCTTAAAACTCATCTCATTCAACTTCCTACCATGGGCAGGGACACCTTCCACTATCCCAAGTTGCTCCAATCCCTGTCCAACCCAGCCTGGAACACTTCCAGGGATGGAGCAGTCACAGAATCTTTGGCAAACCTGTGTCAGTACCTCACTACCCTCACAGAGAAGAATGTCTTCCTAATATCTAATCAAAATCTCTCCTCTTCGAGTTTAAAACCATTCCCCCTTGTCCTATTTCTGTCTGCCCATGTTCCCCGACTGCCCTTCATTACTGCCAGAGACATCATTCTGGCATTAATTAAATTAATTAAACATTCCCCATCCTACACTGGTGAGTGTGACCCAATGCAAAAGAGAGCAGCAAGCCCTTCAAATCCAGGTCTCACAGGGACCATCTGGGCTGTCCCCTCCTGAGCTGTGCTGGCTGCAGCAGCTGGAACTGGTCCCAGTTTGCCTGGCCTCAGCTTTTAAGCGTGAGGCTGTTGGCTTGGAGCATCCTCCTGGAGATGCCTCACTAACACAGAGGGTGTGACCCAGCTGCTTTGCAGGGGCAGGAGCTGCCCATGGGCCAGATCCAAGCTATTTTGGGTTGGTTCAACTCCTCTTTAGGCGGGGAGTTGCCCTGCTGGTCCACCTGGGATGCCTCGTCTCATATGGAAGACCTTCACTCTCTCCTTGCCTTCCGGTGTGCCGGGCTGGAGCTGTGACACTCCCAGATCCACATGCTGGGATGAGGCCATCAGGGCTGCCCCGTGGAGCAAGAAGAGGTCCCAGTCCCTGGGTGTGAACCTGGAGCCAGCCCATGGCCTGGGCTGCAGCCAGGCCCGGGCCAGGTTCCTTGCGCAACCCTCCCCAGGGAACAGGTTTTCCCGGCTGGTGTCTGCTGGCTCCGGCGAGCGGAGCCCATCCCTGACCTCCCGGAGCTCCTGCAGGGAGCAGGCTGGATGTGGTGGCCAGGAGGGACAGCGCCGAGGTGCTTGCTGCCCACACGAGGGGCACGCTTGGGAGGGGGCTGGGGTGGCTCTCGGTGGCACCCGGCACGTCCAGGAGGAGACGCGGCGAGCGGGGCAGGCCCAGCCCCGGGCCGGGTCTCACAGGAGCCCTCTGTGCTCCTGGCTGCTGTCCCTGAAGTTTGGGGTTGTGGGCGAGGTGTTTATTCTCCGTCAATAGATAACCCCAGCAGGTTGGCAGTGAGAGGGGAGCACTTTGTCACGCAGCCTGGTGCCCTGCCAAGCGTGCCTTGTTTGCTCAAGCAGTTTCATTTCTTTCCCACTGCAGTTCGTGTTACCTAACTGGCCTGGGACAATGTTTAACCAGCTCCCACAGCAGCAGGGAACCCGTCTGCCTCGCCTCCTGTGCCCCCTGTGTCCCCAATGCCCATCCTATCACTCCTCTGCCATCACTGAGTGGGGGGGACATCAGCCAGGAGGCTTGGGCAGAGGCTGTGGATCACAGAATGGTTTGGAAGGGAACTTAGACCACCTTGTTCCACTCCCTGCCATGGGCAGGGACACCTTCCACTAGACCAGGTCGCTCCAAGCCCCATCCAACCTGGACTTGGACACTTCCAGGGATGGGGCAGCCACAGCTTCTCTGGGCAACCTGTGCCAGGGCCTCCCCACCCTGGTGGGGAAGAATTTTCTCCTAAAATATAATCTAATCCCACCCTCTGTCAGTGTGAAGGTATCCCCCCTTGTCCCTTGGGGTCCCCAGCTCTGTGGGCACCCTGTGACAGAGGAGGAGGAGGAGGCAGGGGTGTGTGGGCACACTGAAATCTGTGTTGGTCTGTGGGACAAAGAGCCAGGGAGGACTTGAGGAGAGAGAGCAAGGCCAGAGACATGCACACACACTGACACACCCCAACATACGGGCACACACTGGCACACACTCAGGGCAACCCCTACAGTGACCTGCAAGTCCAGAGTGAGCCACTGCAGCAGAGCCTCTTGGCACACTGGCATGAAAAATAGATGATTTATTTAGTTTTTATTCTCCTTGGAGGTGCCTGTGGCAAGCCATGACAAGAACTGGAGAAAAAGAGGATTTTCCTTCAAAACAACCTCCTCTCTCACATTTACCCTGGGGTCTGCTGGGAGACTCTTCCCATCAAGTTGAACTTGTTTGTGTAACACAATTCCCATGGAAATGTCTCGGTCACCCTTCAAGTCTGATCATTAAAGTGTGTTTTCTGTCCCTCAAGACTCCCCAAAGGGACACAGAGGCCATCAGCCCCATTGCTGGTCCCTGGTCCCAGCTGGGGAAGAGGAGGGCAGTTTGCCCTGGCCAGCACTTGCCTGGAAGCCGTGGCTCAGAGCAGGTTGCTGTGGCTGAAATGTGCTGAGTGGGAGCAGAGACACGGGGTGAGGGAAGAGGCTTCGTCCGAGCCAGCAGGAAGGTGTTCAGTGTCCCACATGCCAGACCATGAACTGCCCCTGAGCACGGCAGCACGACCTGATTTTCCAGCCAAGCCAGACTGTGGCCATCCTCGAGCAGATCAGGGTGGATGGGAATGCGCTGGGGACGGGGACAGCCTGCGGGAGGCAGGGACCATCTCCCTGGTTCCCACTGCTCCCACAGCCATTCCTTCAAGCTCCCTGCATCCCTGCTGGCTTTCACCCTTCCTTATCCTCCTGCCTCTGGCTCAGCATGATCAGGGAGCAGGACTGAGCCCCATACTGGGAGTGACTGGGGCTGAGGGCTCCCATTGCCATGTGCAAAGGAGCTCCCAGCAGCACTAGGATGGAGACTGATCCCAGATCCACAGAGGGGGCAGGGGGAGGGAGCCCAGGTCTAGGGCCAGGGCAGCACCTGACCCAAAAGGAAGGTTGGTTCAAAATGTCCAATGTCTCCTTTCCTTGGGGGAAACATCACTTTGGTGGGACATTTCTTTAGTTTGTTCCTCCTGGGGTGCCTGGTTCAGGTGGGAATTAGCCCTTCCAGCTCTGGGAGCGAGCTTGCAGAGTGAAAGAAAGCTGTGGGAATTGTTGGGTCTCATCCTCCTAAAAAACATCCAGAGGAAAAACCTTGAAAGCCTGTGGGAGAGGTGCCTGTGGTGCAGCTGTGACAGGAAACCCTTTCCCCACTGGATTTCACCTGGCACTGCCCTAAGCAGCCCCAGGCTTGTTTTATGCCACCCAGCTGGATATCTCCCAGGTTTTAGGACTGGTTGTACCTGGAGGAGGTGTGCAGGATTCGTCACAGACAGATCCAGACTCCAGAGTACCCAGACCCTCTGGCATGGAATTTGTTAGAAAGCAAAAGTGTGGGGAAATTTATGCTGCCCAACCGTCTTGGGTGCTTTCCCAGGAAACTAAAAATCAGCTGGCACAAACAGGCTGGGAAAAATCTCCTCCTGATGGGACAGGAGAGCACCTCCTGCTCTGACCTGGGAGGTCAGTGCTCAGGGATGGCAGAGCAAGGAAGCCACTGTGTTACATACCTGCACTTCTAGAAAGGGAACTGCAGAGGGGAGATCTCTTGCTCAGGGTGGGATGGGCTCAGGGGGGACAGAGTTGTTGCCCTGGGGACCTACATCACACAGGAGCTGGACAGGGGTTGTCATCAGGGTGCTGCCACAGCAGGCTCCAACCCAGCCCAGTTTCAGGGCTGGGCTGGCATGCCCAGGGCTGGGCAGGCCCCCTGGGGCTGCATCCCTCCTCCCCAGGGAGTTACCTGGGCTCCCAGGACACACTCCCCCCTCCCTCACAGCCCTTTGGTAGTCACTTCTATCAGTAGCTGCCAGGGCAGCTGCCTGCTGATGGGAGCTCTTCTGGTAACCCTGGGCTGTTTGGTTGTTTAACAAGAGAATGGTTGTTCCCACTGGAGGAATGGGGAACTGCTGCAGTGGCTGCCTGGAACCAGAGACAGCTGGCAGCCAGTGACACTGTAGAGCACCCCCAGGGCATGGGGGTACCACTCTGGGGAATGGGGGTACCAGCCTGGGACACGCCACGTGCCTCTGCCTGTTCATGCCCATCTTCCCTTCTCCCTGTGGCCAGCGTTGCATCCCACCTATCCCTTGCCTCCAGCTCTCTTGGAGCCCCTTTAGGCACTGCAAGGCGCTTTAAGGTCTCCCCAGAGCCTTCTGTTCTCCAGGCCAAGCAATCCCAAATTCTCTCAGCCTTTCCTCCCAGCACACCTCCCAGCTCAACCTCTCCCAAAGCCCCCTGGAAGAGCACAGTCCCAGAGACCACGGCCGTGCACCAGGGCAGGGTGACACGCCTGCCACCTCAGGTGGTGTGTGCTGTCACCAGACACGAACAGCAGAGGTTTCCAGCTGCCTGCTGTGCCCGTTGAGCAGGACAGGGATGGCTGTGCCCTGCGATCCCATCCGCGGGCACACCCGCTGAGCACGAGACTCGCTCTTGCGTCAGCCCAGCGCTCTGCCAGAGCCCCGGGGCAAAAGGTCTGCTCGGGGTTCAGAGCTCCCTCCACCCCCAAAGGACGAGGGGGTGAGCCAGGGAGACGAAGAGCTTGGCTGAGGTGAGCTGAGGATCTAGTCCTGGTCATCCCAACAGAAAACCCTGGAGGATGTCCCTTCACGTTGGTCTGGGCTTTCCTCAGCCGGGGGCCTGACCTCTGGGGTGGCAAGGTCTTTGCTGCCACAACACACGCCAGGGCAAGGTGACCCTGGACAGCTCTGGCCTCAGCTGGGGCGTGTCCAGCTGGCTGAGGGGATGCCATTGTGGTGGTGGCAGCTCCTGTGTGATCCTCAGGCTCCCTGGAGAGCTGGCGCTTCTCCAGCCTTTGCCTTCAGGACTGCGGGCGAGCAAGTCCAGGCCTGAGCCCGCTCTTGGGCAAAGGGTGGGTCTGATGAGAGGATCTCATCGCTCCAGGCCTTTCTAAAACGAGCTGAGTTTCAGAGTGTGCTCTGTGGGAGCCACAAACATCACTGCCATTACATAAGGAGTGTTTGGGGAAGGGGGGGGAGGCAGCAGAGTAAACTGAGAAGGAAGCCCAGGGAGGTGCAAAAACAGGGACTTGGGGGGCCAGGTCCTGAAGGCTGAGATAGTTATACTGTCCCCATGGGATCTGCATTGTCCCAGCATGGTACCCCACTAGGACAACGAGAGCCTCGGCGCTTTCTGAGCTGGAGCAGCACCTGATGAAGTGGGCACAGTGTGAGTGGTGCCATCGGGGGATCTGCACAGGCTCACAGGTGTGGAGACACCAGAGCTGCTGCCTGTCCCAGTTTTCTTCCTTGTGTGTTCTCAGTGTACCCAGCTGAGCACAGCAAGACCTGTCTCTGTCTGGCACTGGGCTCCAACTGGTGGCTTCTGAGGTGCTGGCCTTGTCAGGAGCCAGGACAGAGCAGGCAGCAGGTTCATCAGGGTGGACAGAAAGTTCTTGGCCCCAGATCGACTTCTAGCAGTGGCACAGCAGGAGAGGAGATGGACACATGGAGGGGTTGAGTGTCTGTCCCCTCTCCTTGGACACACTCAGGGAAGCCCTGAGGCTTCCTAGGGAAGCCCCTTCTGTCCCCCAAGCCATCCTGGGGGGCAGGTCCCAAGGTTCACTCTAGCTGTGGGCAGGCCCTCAGCCTTTGTGCAGAGACCCATCCCTCTTGCATCCTCCCTTCCCAGAAGTGACGGTGGCAGGCGGTGGCAGGTGGCCAACCCCACCTGTCTGACAGGTAGAGCAAGGGTGGGGGCAGTGGCTGGCACCCACGGCCTGTCCCAGCCTGCCAGGGTCCTGCCAGGCATCGCCTGCTGCAGGAGCAGGGGGAGTGGTGCCCCCAGCCAGCAGTGCCACCACCGTGCAGGGACAGCACAGCTCTGCCCTGCGAAACCGAGGGGTGAGGCATATCCTGAGGCTGGGAGTTGTTCAGTCTGGAAAAGAGAAGGCTCTGGGGAGACCTTAGAGCCCCTTCCAGTGCTAAAGGGGGTTTATAAAAGAGAAGGAGAGCAACTTTTTACATGGGGTGATAGTGGCAGGACAAGGGGAATAGTTTTAACTAAAAGAGGAGAGATTTAGGCCAGGTGTTATGAAGAAATCCTTCCCTCTGAGGGTGCTGAGGCCCTGGCACAGGTTGCCCAGAGAAGCTGTGGCTGCCTCATCCCTGGAAGTGTCCAAGGCCAGGCTGGACGGGACTTGGAGCAACCTGGGACAGTGGAAGGTGTCCCTGCACATGACAGGGAGTAGAATGAGCTAAACTTTAAGGTCCCTTCCAACTCAAGCCTTCCTGTGGTTCTGTGATCCTAAGACTCTGTGATCCTGCACCGTGTCATGTTACCCACAACACACACATGACCACACACACAGGGGGTCACAGAGTGTCAGACACTTGCAGACACACAGTTTTGGGCACACACACAGAGGTGTTACACTGGGAACACTCACAGAGGCAGACACACACAGCAGCTGCAGGCACAACCTGAGGGTTACAGGCACAGAGCACTGCACACACACACACACACAGGTACACACAGCGTGTGAGTTGTAGGTGTACACACACACACAGAGATGCACAGTGCATTACTCAGGCATGTAAGCAGTTATACACATGGTTACTCACACACAGTTACTCACACAAGTCCCCACACAACTCCTCAGCCATGGGCACACGCTCTCCCTCGGGCAGGTTGCACCCAGCATGATGGTGGCACAAGTCATGCTCATATCCCACCTCCACCACCTGCAGAAGGTGCCCAAGTGCCTCCTCCAGCCATGCCATGGCCAGCCAGCCACACCCCAGCCTGTCTCCTTGCTCCCAGCTCCCTGGGTTGAGAAGGGCTTTGGCATGGGCAGAAATCCCCACGGGGTGCTGATGGGAGCAAGGAATCACAGTGGTGTGTCATGCCCTGTTCCAGCCCAGCTGGAGGCAACAGGGAAGGGCACCTGATGACACAGGGTGAGTGCTCCCTGTTTTGGGGCAGCAGAAGCTCCAGCAGTCAGAAAATAATTCCCAGCCTTGTCTGGTGAAGGTGCAAGCAGACCATGGGGGGACTCTTGACCATCCCTGGTGTTTTATCAGAGATGGTGAAGACAGGCTTGTATATGTGGGAGTGCCAGCCAAGACCCTGCTTTCCCTGGCACCTATCCACCCAGTGTGTCCCATGAGGGCCCGTTTGGGGCACAGCTGGGCAGTGTCCAAGGGCTGTGTGACCTCACACTCTTTGTTTTCCTAATTTCAATCCCCATGGATTGGTGAGTGGAGCTCAGAATTGCAGGGACAGGCTTGCCTGGCGAAACCTCCAACATTCACAGCACTGAGGGTCACAAACAAACAAACTCCTGGATCTGGCTGGGCCACTCCAGCCCTGAGTGACGAGCCACAGTGTCTTGCCCAGCCACTTCCAAACGAGCCAAACAGCTTGAGGTCTTGCAGACATCTCAACCCCCTCACAACCCAAGCTGGGGTCTGGGCTGTGCCTCTCTCCTCCAGGCAGTAGGAGGGTCTGTGTCCTCTTGCAGCTCCTGCCTGTGAGATGTAACCCAAAGATCCCCTGGGCCCCGGCTCGACATGCCAGCACTGCACCTCCCCTGCTCGTGGGGTGCTGCCAAACCTGTTCCAGGTTCCAGGCTGGGCTCAGAGTGCCATGCAGCTGGCCCAGATGCAGAGGTAGGTGGGCACCTCTCTGCCCCAAGCAAGCCAACCACAGTGGGTCACTCACACACCAGCCCAGCTGACTGGTTGCCCAGGCAAAGGCCACCGAAAGTCCCTGGGGCTGTGGGGTGTGGAGGACACGAGTCCCTCAGCGCAGGGGTAGGGTGATGGAGCTCACTGGGATGAAAGCAGCAACCAGGTCTCCATGAGGTAGGCACGCTGGCCAGGGTTCAAAGCAAACTCCTGCAGCTGGGAGGTGAGGAAGGCTGAGAGTGCAGCACACCAAGAGGTCACTTGGCATGGTGAAGAACTGGAGTTCTGGGGAGACCAGTTCCTCCCCTTGCATCTACAACAGCACCTTGGGAATCTCAAAGCAGAGCCTTCCACAGCCTCTGGCTTGGTTCCCCCCTGTGCCCAAACAGAGAGCAAATCCCATTTATCCTTAGGAAACAGGCAGCTAACGTGGGGTGTGCCACAGGGAGAGCTGGCTGGGGAAGGGGCCAGAGGCTGCAGCTGCAGTGACTCTGTGACTGCCCCACACTGTCCCCAGAGTGGTGGTGAGCTCATTCCCCTGTGGTTACCCTCCGAACTGCATGCCAGCTGCTTTGTCATGAGGCAACAGGAGGAGGGGGAACAGGTTATTCAAGGTCTGCAGGGCTCAGGGCACGCACAGGTGAGCTCAGGGGCCGGGGGTGGGAGAGCAGGGCTGGCAGGCAGGGTGCAGCCCCCTCCTCTTCCCACAGGAGCTCCGGGAAGGGAGGTGAGGATGGGGGGGTCAGGAAGCAGCACCAGGCACTGCAGTACAGCCACGGGGCACGGATCGGGGGAGCAGCAGACTTTGCCCCCGCCTACAAGGTGTGGCAGAGAGGCTGAACAGTCTGCGGGGCATAATTATCATCAAAGCCGGAACAGGCGGGTTGGGGTCAGGACGGGTCATATTTGGGTCAGGTCAGCAGACCTGACCTGGATGGGATCAACAGAAATCCCCTGTGATGGGTTTTGCAGCATGACAGCCTCGGGCCACTGCCTGGGACTCCCTCCTTGGCAGTCAGTGTGTCCCCCACTGTCACCTCCCCAGCCTAAGAACCAGCAGGTTGAGGGTACCCAGATGGACCAGAACAATTCCACACCCCTGAAGCCCCCTCCTGCCCTCTCCATGATCTCCTTTTCCACCTGATCACCAAACTGGGCAAACTCTTTTAGGGGGGGCCATGACCCTGCGGGACACAGGGACCAGGCACAGCAGCCCTTCTGCTTTGCCATCCCAGGGTATTGTACCCCCTGGGCACCTTGGAGATCTGGTGATGCTTCACAGGGTATTGTTCCTCCTCTTCCTCTCCAACAGCTGCTTTTCCTGCTGGCAGATGCCACAGTCCCTGTGCTCATCCCACGCTAACCCTCACAGGTCAAGCACTGCCCCACAGTGTGTCTGGTCCTTGCTCCAGGCACCTGCCTGGGAAACGACTGCAGCTCCTCCCTGCCCTGCTGATCGTTGGAAATTTTCTCTTTTCATGCTCAAGTATGGTCAGAGACTGCCCAGTCAGTCACTTCTCCTTCTGTGACTTTTGTCCATTGCCAGAAGAGGTGTCTGCCACTCCCTGAGCCTGTGGGAGGCCACCAGGCAGAGCTGCACCCCAAGATCTGGGGATGGGGGGAAGAGCAGAGCTGAGGGCACATGCCCTGGATGGGGGCAGGGCTAGGGTTAGGTTAGGGAAGGGAGGGACCCCATAGAGAGGGCTACCAGGCACCAGCCCAGTGCAGGGGGCATGTCAGGAGTGCGAAGAAGAGAGGGTTTAGTGGAGCTGCAAACCCAACACCCTCCCAGGGCACAGCCAGGCACGGCTGAGCTGCACCGTGCCTGGTGGAGCCAGTGCCAGAGCGGGTCCCTGGGTGCCTCCCTGACCTGGTGGGTGGAGGGACCCGCTTGCAGCATCGCCCCCATCCCTCCTGCCGCTGGCTGTGGTGTAACCCAGCGCTGTTTGTGTTGTGGGAGGTGTGTGTGTGTGTGTGTAGGGCCCCCCCAGCGTGGAGAGGAGCGGAGCGGAGGGTGCCGTGTCAGCCGGGCCGTGGCACCACCCATACATTCATTTTGCAAACTGTGAGGTCATGAGCTACATAAAGGGCAGGTGTAGGCTGTGCCAGCAGCCGTGCTGAGCCGTGCCTCCTCATCCGAGCCAGCCCCGGGAGAGCAGGACCATGGAAGGGCTGTGTGGGTGGAGGACACAGAGCAACCCTTTGCCCCGGGACAAAGAAAGCACAGCACCAGTTCATGCAAAACCAAGGGGCTGAGGATTCCCCCAGCCGAGTGCCTGGTGGGTCTGTAAGAGCTGGGGCTGCATTCCTGCATGCCTGCCCCTGCACTGGGCACGTGGATCCAGGGTTCACGACTGCTTGGCCAGACTCCCGGTGGAGATGTGGGAAGCCAGGGAGGTTCCCGGCACCCACCCATATCTCCAGGGCAGCTGGTGATCTTGCAATCCTGCTGGGTCTCCCAGGGCTGCTGAGGGTGGCCAGGCTTTTAGCACAGCTTAACTGCAATAACCCCAGCACCACTTACCTGTTCCTTGGTTCTGCAGCCAAAGCCAGGGCTTGATGTCCTGGCTGAGGTGCCCCTGCCTGCCCTGGCCCTGTGAGCACAGCTCCCTCCCTGCCATCACTGCAGTCCCCCAGTGGCTGCAGACCCCACTCTCTGCTGTTCCACCCTCCCAGCCCAGATATCCTGCAGGCAGGGACATCACAGGGACACCCCAGGCCACTTCATCAGCCTGAACCAGTGGCTTCCCAGGAGAGGGATGTGTCAGCCCTGCCACAGCCCTGCTCCTCCTGCAGCTCAGGGGGTCTCTCAGCTGCAGAGGGCATTTAGGGTGCAGGGGATGGGATCCTGTGGGGTTGCTGGCTCTGGGGAGCTCTGTCACTATTCAGACACGTGCTGGTCCTGAAACTAATTTGCCTTCGAATCTGTTGCTCACAGAAATAAAATGCAACACTGGGAGTGCTAATGGAGACCCCAAACCAAGGCTTATTTTGAAGTGCCATTCTCGCTGCCCTCTGCTGTGGCAGAGAGCTGTGCATCCCCTGGATGGCAGAGCAGGGGCTTAGCAAGTGTGGCAGAGCTCTTACTCCTTTTAACGCAGGACTGGATGATATATCCACTCCTGTATAGGCAGCACCTCGCCCCCGTTTCCTGGAGAAAAAGAAGAGCTGACAGGGAGGGGAAGGACTGTAGGACCCTCTGAACTTTGCTCCTGCCTGCCTGGAGACAGGGCAGTTGATACGGCACCCTTGGGCAGGGGCCCTGCAGCCCCACACGCCATGGAGCCTGTAGGCTTGTCCCCAGCCCCGCAGCTTGCCGAACTCGCTGCCCGACCTTGGGCTGGCCACCGGGTGTCATTGGGCTTCCCGAGGCGCGGGCTCGGCTCAGCTTGCTGGCCGTGGAAATTCCCCACTTCCCTGCCGTTCCCAGGACCTGCTCCGCCTCAGTACCCAGGCAGCCCGAGGGCTCTCCCCAGGGCTGCCCGCGCTCCCTCGTGCCTGGAGAGCAGCCCATCATGCCCTGACTTTGCAAAACGCCGGGATGAGCAAGCCCTGACAGCGCTGGAGGAGGAGGAGCTGGATGCAAACACTGGCCTCTTTGTCGTGAACGGGAGCAGGCGGGTGCCGGGCTCCCGGGATTTATTTATTTATGGAGGTGAAATGCTAACAGCCTGTTCGAAAGGAAAACATCCACCTCGGGGCCCTGCTGGGCAGTGGTGCCTCCCCACGGCCGGGCACGGGCACCCCGGGGCTGGGAGTGTGTCCTGGAGGGTGGGAAGGGCTCAGAGCACCCAGGTCTCGTTCAGTCCCGGCTCAGAGCCCACCCCTCAGCCCTGCTGCAGGCAGGAAAAAGGGAACACTGCGGCGAGAAGAAGGGAAAGGCAGGAAAAGCTCCAGTCCAGGATGCCTGCAGCACTGTCCCATGGCCAGGACCTGAGGCAGACACCACATCCAGCCCTTCAGGGCTTGTCTGGATCCGCTCCAGCCCTGCCATCCCACACATGGACCAGCCCACGGAGTGCTGCACCCACGGCAGGCAGCTCCTCCCTGCCTTTGGCTCAGGATCATAGTGGAGGTGCCGTTGGGCTGCTGCAGAATGGTTGGCATGACACCTGATGCTCCCGTGGGACTGGGAGCAGGGGGCAGGAAAGATCAGGAGCCAGTCTAAGTGAGGTCACAGATAGGAAAAGAAAGGGTCTTGATCAGTTTTGGCTGCCCTGTGGGAGAAGCTGATGACCAGCAGTGCTTTAGGATGGGGTCCAGCAATGCTGGGGTGGGGGGGAGCTGTAGAAGACACCCAATCTACTGTAGCTGCTTCTCTGAGCACTGCTGATGCTGGTGATGGGGTGGCAAGGCCAGCCTGGACTGTCTCTGGGCTTTTCCACACAAACACAGCTGGAGGAAGGTACAGGTTCAGGTGTCATGGCTAAACTGCTACAGAGCCAGGGTGCACCCTTGCTCCCAGCACCCACTCAGTGAGGTCTAATTGCCTTTCCCGGGTAGAAATCCTTGTGCCAGCCCCAGGACCATCACATTGGGGTGGCAGCACCCCTGAAAGCAGGCTGGTGAACCCCTCCTGTGCCCTGCATCAACCCTTCTGCTCTGACAATCGTGGCTCACCAGTATCCCCACCCTGCAGCCTCCCAGCTCAAACTGGATCTGTGGTTTTATTGCAAAGCCTTTGGGGGGGTGTGTGAGGAGGGGAGCAGGGGAGGCAGCCCTGGGGACACAGCCAGCACTGTCACTCCCTGCCAGCTGCTGGCTCTCCCCATGTGCTGTTTGCTCAGCTCTGGGTGCCATGTGAAGGCAAACAGGCAAACACGGCCGTGCCGGGAGGAGCAGAAACGAGTCAAACACTGCCTGCCCCGGTCCCACGGCCTCTGGGCACGGTGAGGGCTGTTTGAGGGGTTCCCTGGGCACAGCCAAAGCCAGTGGCACCCCAGGGCCCTGACAGACCCTTACCTCTGCCCGTGGTGTAGAACACCTTGCCCAGGGGCTCTGGCTGCCACAGCCCCAGCAGTGTCCCCAAACCACCTCCACATTTGAAGTGTGAGATTAAATGTGCACATCCAGAGTGCACATTTAAACTGTGCCATGCCAGCCAGGCAGACCAGGCTCCCCTGGACAGAGAGGCTGGTGGCTCCTGAGGACACAGGGACAGTCCCCAGTGGGAGGGTGGTTAATGCCATCACGCTAAATTTGCTGTCAATGTGTGCTGTCCTGAGGAGCAGGACCTGGACTGGTTGGTGACCCTGTGCCCCAGTGTCCCCCTGCCCTGCACACAGCACCTGGCCCTCCTCCCCCTAAACCCCAGGCATTTCCGTGCTGGTGTCATCTCTGCAGCCCCGTCCCACTCCACTCTCAGCTCCCTTTGGCTGTCCCAGCAGAGGAGGGGAAGGGAGGAGGCAAAGCATCTTCCCAGAGCTGCTGGGGAAGGATAACCCGAGTTCAAACCAGCAGCACCTGGGGCAGGCAAGGGGCCAATCTGACCCAGAAAGAGGGACCATGCACATCCAGCTCCTCAAGAGCCTGCAGTCCAAGGTCAGAACTGACCCTGTGCCAGGCCAGGACGTGGCTGACACTTGGATGCAGGAGCCTCTGAGCAATACAAGACACCTCTTCTAATTAGCACAACCATTTGCCGGGGAGCTGTGCTAATTTTCTCCTCTGACGTCTCAAGTCAGGGACAGCCCTAGTTTTCCTCCCAACACCCGCTGAACCCGACCTGCTGAGAACGGACCCCGCTCATCACAGGTGCTGCAGCAGGCTTTGCTCTCTGCTGAGGCCACGCAGGACGGTGCCTGCCCCTGCACTTTGCCAGCCACTCTTGCACCTCTTGAAAGGGCGCCCGAAATAGCTTCTCGCCCTCCCCCTCGATCTACCCCGCGGGTACCGGGGGAGGGGCCGCGGCATCCCCGCCGTGCCAGGAGCCGCTCTTAGCCAGGCCGGAGGGACTGGGTTGCACAAGAGCACAGGCATTCATTTCCAGGGCCACGTCTGCCAGTTTAAGGCAGAAAGAGAAATTCAGCGTTCACGGGGCCGATCTCCGCTTGCACGAGGTGTGTCCGCAGATACATTATCTGCCCCGCGGTGGGGTCTGAAGTCCAGCAGATAAGAGGCTGGGGAAAGCTGTGGAGCTGCTGCGGGAGAGATTCCAGGGTCCGGCAGAGGGAGCGGAGTAGGTTCCCGGTGCACAGCTGGGTTGTGCTGGGACAGGTCAGGTCCCCAGTGGCACTGGTGCACTGTGGCACTCACTGGATGCCCCCACTCTGCCCAGCTGTGGGGGCAGAGGGGCATCACTGGGATGTGCTGGAGCAACGGGGGCTGCCTGGGCAGGGTGGTGGGAGGTGGGAGGGGGCAAGAGGCAGGGCTGGGGCTCACAGCAGGCAGGAGGGAGCAAATGCTGCTCTGCCAAAGATCCCTGTGCCTGCCCTTCCCCACACAACAGTCCTTTGTCCGTGCCAGGACCGTGTCCCTGTCCCTGCCACTGCTCTGGAGTGAGGGATGAGCCCCACAGCCCTGGTGACTGTCACAGGCAAAATGAGAATAATTGGAAGGAGGTGCCTTTATTACAGGTGTCTGTGAGGACCTGGCAGAGTCTGACCTGGGGGGCCCTTTGATCTCAGCCTTTGAAACCCTATAGCTTTGCTGACAGAGCTGCTCTGTGTTTCCAGGTCACCAGGATGATCATTTCCATCTGGGAACAATGGGCTCTTTATGCTGCCCTGTGTGCTGGACTGTCCCTGTGAGGTGGTGTGCGGGAGGATGTGCTGCTGCACAAGCCCTGTCAGCCTCGACTCCTTCCCTGGCTGGGTGAGGGACAGCAAGAGGAGAGCCCACCTAGCTCAGCATCCTTATTCCCCACGGGAAATGGGAGGCTTCTAGTGCCAGGAGGTCAAATTTCCCCTGGGAGAGGGCCTTTTGTCCTCGGGATGTATCCAAAACCTTTTCCCTAGGAAAGGTTTTCCCCAGCCCCAGCAGCAAACCCAAAGTCCAGCCTCTGGGATGGGTCACACAGGCACACACAGAGCCTGCACTGGGGGGTTTCTGTGCCAGGGCACTGCAAGGTGGGCACCTCTGTTGCATGCTTTCTGGAGGGCTCCTGGCACTGCCCCAGAACAGCAGCTCCCCCAGGTCTGAGCCCCCTCACTGCCCAAGCTCAGGCCCCTGTACTCTGCAGGTGCCCAGGCAGCAGGAGAAAGCCCCAAGCCTGTATTTCTCAGGGCAACATGGACTTTGCTGGTGGGACTGCCCTACTACAGAGCCTGGGAGTTGGTCACCTGGGGATAAGGCAAGGACAGAGAAGCACCTGGGGAGGAGAAGACCCTTAACAGCTCCTGTCCTATTTTGGGGTTTTGTATGAACTGTAAAAGGAGCATGTGAAAAAAACCCAATATCTTTGTGGTCAATGTGGTCTGTCTGTACCTTTTCCAGCTGCACAGCCTTCCCCAGCCTGGGAATCTACAATGACACCTTCCTCTCCATTCCAGTCAGGCTCCCTAGAAACCTGTACCCCTTTCCTTTTGGTCCCAGCTCCTCTGGGGCTGCTGGAGGCTGTGGTTTGCTTTTGCCTTTTGTCAAAACAACACATTGTTGAGCGGCAGCAGGCGTGGGGACCGGTCCGGCGAGTTCCCTGGGCTGGGACAGTTTTTGCTGGGGTACGAGGTAAGATTTTGACTGGATGAGCTCCAAGGTCTGCTCCCTGAGGAACAGGGTGTCCCCACAAGTGCGCTGGGAACACGCACTGGGGACACACACCGGAGTCCAGGCTGATTCCCTTGGGCTGTGCTTGGGTGATGATTTCATCCGTGCACACCTGGTGGAGCGTGGCTGTTCCCAGCCTGAGGAATGAACACGAGTTGTCCCCGGGGAGGCCAGCAGCCTTAGCCTCTGTCTTCCATGTTCCAGCAGAAACTGGCTCCAGTGCCATGCACCAGCCCACCTCTCTCCTGTATCCATGGAAGCTTGGCATCCATGTGGGATGGGGCATGCTGAAGCCAGAGCTGGGCAGCAGCTGATGTGGAGATCCGTGGTGGTGACTGCCTGGCTGATGGATGACAGGAACAGAGCCAGCAGTGTGCCATTTCTGTGAGTGCTTGTTGCCCTCTCCTTCTGCTGGATGTCACCTCCTGGTTTTTCAAAGCACATCCTGGCTGTGCAGGGGCAGTGGAGAGGGGACATCTCCTTGTGTGACAGATAAATTCCCCAGGGAGCAGGGCACGAGCTGGAGCCACCAGCCAACCCCTCTGTCAGTGGGGTGTGGGATGTGGGGGCCCATCTGCACACACCACACCCTGCTCTCTCTCCCCACTGTGCTCTAGCAGAGCTATCTCCAGGCAACCCAGCCAGAGCAAGGAGAGTCTCTCCTCTGCCAAGGTGAGCTGGTGCCACACATACCTCACATAGCTGGATGAAGGCATCACCAGGAACACTAACTCTTTCCTACTCTCCAGGTAGAAACTCCAGCTGTGTGCTGGTCTCCCAAGGGCACCACTGGCCTCCTGACCCAGTCCCAGCACCCTGAGGATCCAGCACAGTGTCCTTTGCTCAGTAGGAGGGTGGGATGGAGTCTGAGCTGCCCAGGAGTGCCAGGAGATTTTTGGTTATTTCCTGGAGAGGTGGATCCCAGGAGACTTGTGGGACTGCTGGCCCAGGCTCTCCTCGGCTGTGGGTTCTGCCCACCAGCCCTGGAGCCCAAGAGGCTCTGCCAGTGTCTGGCTGGTCCAGGCTGTGCCAGCCTGAGCACAGCTCTCACCACCAGCACGCTCTGGCAAGTGTCTAACAGCAAGGGCCCAGTTGGCAGGGCTGGCACTGGTCCCCAAGGGCAAGCTGAGCTGACCTGAGCTGGGGATGCAGCTCTGAGTGACAAGCTCTGCTACAGGGCTGAGTCCTGGGGACATGGCACAGAGGTGAGCAGGGAAAGCCGGGCAGGGAGCTCAGAGCACCTGGAGCAGAGACGAGTCTGGCACCTGTGCCGTGTTTCCATCTCCTCAGGTGTTACTGCTCTTCCAGTATTGCCAGCTCTGGAGTGAGAGGAGTTTAGGGAAACCCCAGCTGGGTGATGAGACCAGATTTACATCTTGTGGCTAAGGAAGGAAGCCTGCTCCAGGGCGTCTTCCAGCACCATCACCCGGTCTTGAGCAGGTTTCCAAGCTGATGGGCACCTTGCTCAGTCCCAGGCAGGATGGCTCCTGCTCAGCAGAGCTGCTCATAAACATGGGGCAGCCCTCTCTGGGAGAAGCAGTGGGTACAAGTGCCCAGGGTGACACACAGCAGCACGTGCAGAGCCAAGGGATGTGGAGATTCCCATGGTAAGCCAAGCAGTAAAGCAGAGGAGGACGTGACTCTGAGATTCACCTGCCTGAGACAGAAATGCCTGGCATCCCCAAGAGCTGAGCTGAGCCTGCCCATCATCTCCACCTCTCCGAGGTGGTGGGCTGTGCCTGGGCCAGCTCTGGGCACACAGGAGTCAGCTGGTGGCTCCACTAACATGGCACAAGTTCCCCACTGGGTGCTGGAGTGAGCCAGTCCTGACTGACCCCAGTGATGAAGGAGTGGGGGGCCAGCTGAGCATTGCTGCCAGGGAGAGTGTTCCTGCTGGCTCAGAGAGGCAGAGCCAAACTCTCCAGGCAGGGCAAGCAGCACACCTGCATTTTTTTTTTCTGTGCTGCACTTGGAATGTGCTTGGGCAGGAGTCATTTCCCTCTCCCAGCAGCACTGGCTGACCCTGGGTGCAAATCCTGGGGGAACTGGGGAGGGGGATGCTGCCAAACCTTTGCTCCCAGCCCTGAGACCCCTCTGGAAAGCTGAGGGGTCCTGGGAATGCTGTCCTCCCCACATGAGGGTGGTGTGGGATGTGTCTGATGGGTCTGTCCTCTTGTGGTAAACTGAGTCAGCTGCCTCCTACCCAGGAGCCCTTCTGCCATGGCTGGGGAAACTGAGGCACGTAGAAGTCATGACTCACTCCCGTTTTCAGGCAGCGCTGAGGAGGAGCTGGGCCCTGGCACCTCCCAGGAGAGCAGAGCAGCACTGGTGGCACTGTGGAGAGGAGAGGGCAGGAAGGCAGTGAAAGGAGCAGCCTGGAGCTCAGGGTGACTCAGCTGGGCATGTGTGGGGGGTGAGGCTCAGCCCAGCCTTTCGCAATGTGTTTACCAGCACCTGGGCGGCCGCTGCCTTCCAGGATGTGCAGCCCATCCTCCCCAGCCCAGAACCTGCTGGCCAGGCTCTGCCAGGCAGAGGAGGGACCTGCAGCCAGCCCAGTCGTGGTGGGCACGGAGCCTCTGGCCAGCACTGCTGCTGGCACGCTGCCCCTGCCCAGGGGACAGCGATGCCCCACGCTGAGGTCAAGGAGTGTGCTCTCAGGGCAGCCAAAAACCACAGGGTGCCCTGAAACACAGCCCCAGACCACGGTAAGGTGGTGACAGACCAGACCAGTTATATCCCCATGACGTCAGCCCAGGGAGAGGGACAGAAATTCCCCTTACAGCATTTCTGACTGCCATCCCAGCCACCTTCTGCCAGCTGCCTCAGGATACGTGTCCTGCATGGGCAGGACACAAAGAGTGAAGGGAAACTCCCTTTTTATGGATGGTTTCAGGGCTAAACGTGCTGCTTTGTGAAATTTCCCCGGAGCAAAGCCAAGGACAACAGATCCCAAAGATGTTTTCTTTTATTTCATTTCAGCTTCCTGTGGAGCTTGAGGTGGGGAATGCTGGTCAGAGGCAGAAACACCAACATTCCCTTCTGCAATGGGCTGGGAAGGAGGGTGTCAGGTGGAGGCCCATCTCCCTGCTTTCTGCTGTAGGTGAACTTGGCTTTGCTGCTGCAGCACTGCCAGGGATGGGCACTCAGCACGATGGCCATCAGTGCTCCTGCTGCAGCTGGAACCACAGGAGCGCCTGGCACGTGATGACCACAGACAAGAGGCCCTGGAGCTGCCAGTGGAGGTCTCAGGTGCTTTCAGCAGGTCCATATTGGTCCCCACCACGGGGGAACATGGGGCACTGCAGAGTGATGCCACCACCTGCTGAATCCTGCTGGTGCCTGGCCAGCCAGGACCCTTGGCCACACTGAGCAGTGTGCATCAGATAACCTCAAAACACTGTTCCCAGTTAACCTAGTTTGGCTCCGGGCAAGGCTGGGCCTTCCAGAGAAAAGCACGTGCGGGCTTGTCTCCTGTTGGCCTCCTTGCTGGCTCCTTTCCATCGCGTGATTCATGCCAGTCCCCGATGCCAACGGCCGAGAAGGGACCTGTGTCACCGCATTGTCCCTGGGATATTTACTGCTTGGTTACCGGTCAAGGTTCAGCCTGGCAGGAGCTCGCAGGGAGGGCAGAAACTGCTTTCCCCAGCCCGGCAGGAGCTGGGGTGGGGTCAAAGTGGGCAGCTGATGCTGTGGCTCCTCCAGCATCACAGGGCTGTGGGGCTGGGTGGAGAGAGGCAGCTGTGCAGTGCCAGGGCTGGGCATCGCTCTCCATACCTGCTCTGGCTGCCTGGGGGAGGCTCAGCCTCTCTTGCTGCTCTCCGGGTTCCTGCCAGGCACTTGCTCCACCCTGACAGTGCCCCAGCGTTCACCCTGACTGCTGGGCTGCCCCAGCTCCACAGCAGGAACAGCAGAGAGGGCAGGGCCCACACATGAAAGAGAAATATCTTCACCCACCCCATGCCAGGAATATCTGCCCGCAGGGTATATGCGCTCATGGGCACGGCAGGTTTTGCCTCCGCTGATTCTCTGATGGCTCCCCAAATGCATACCCAGCCCAGCCCCTCACCCCTTCCTCTCTTGGGCTGACCCTCTGCAGCAGCACCTGGCAGATATCAAACTCTTGCCCCCGTTCAGAGGGTGCCCAGGGAGGTGGGGAAGGTGCCACATGGCACATCCAGGAGCCGCCCATGCCTGTAAATCAGCGACAGGCCCTCATGTGACTTCTCAGTCGGAGGCCTCTCCTCTGGGATGGCGGGCAGGGACAGGTGATGATGTGGCTATCGACTGCCACACACCTCAGCTGCCACCGCCCTGCAGTGCCGGGCACTGGTACGAGCGCCAGTGGGGGTGTGGGAGTGGGGCAGGGCATGGGGCAGCTGAGCCCTGTGCTCCCAGTGCTGCAGAGCAGGCAGCCAGGGCTCGACATGCTGAGGATGTGGACACACATCTGAGCCTCTACTCACAGTCCTTGCCTGGGTCCTGCTCTTCCCTGACCACATCCCATCACCCTGTGTGGATGTGATGAGAACTTACTCAGCCCCTTGGTGGTCTCGGGCAGATGACGCCCCCCCGGGGTACCCCCAACTCCAACAACCTCCAGGGCCCAAAATGAAGTTTATTTCAATTATGGTATTGATAACAGAGAAAGAAAAAGGTGGCAGCAAACTCCCCCCAGTTTCTATGGCAACCAGGAATAACCTCCTTGGAGACAGTGCTGTTTCTGACAATCTTCATCCCAGACCCTGGTGATACATCAGTTCACTGACACAGGGCCTTTTGAAGAGAGAGCTAAAGCAGGGTCCCTCTGCTGCAGAACCCTCCCATCCCCAAAATGCCTTTCCTTCTCTCTTTACCTCATGACACTGCATGGCATAGAGTCATCAATGGCTACAACTGGAGACAGCCCTGGAATGGGTGACCCAGGGAAGCTGTGGAGACCATCTGGGCATGTCCTGGGCAACCTCCCCTGGCTGATCCTGCTCTGAGCAGGTGTGCTGGACTAGGTGATCTCCAGAGATGCCTCCAGCCTTAACCTCTAGGGAGGTTTCTCCCTGCCCACTGTGCCCAGGACCACAGAATTCCCCACAACCATGTTTGGGCTGGGGGAGAAGCCGCCCAGACACCCCCTCTGGGCTCCAGGTGTGTCACAGGTCATCCATTTCAGCTATTCTGATGTCATTTTTTTTCCCCAGCAGCAGGAAATTCTTATCCTGGCTCTGGCATGTGCATCCCTGCTGTGGGAGCTGGGGTCACAGCTTTAGGAGGCTGAGGTTGTCCCTGCCTCCTTTCTTGGGATCACTATCTCCTGGGAATGGCCATCGATGGCCATCAAGGGCTTGGGTCAGGTTTTAAGCATCATTTTCTAGTCTTTCCTGCTCTGGTCTATGATCTCAGAACAAGCCCTGGGGCCCTGGGAAAACAAAGCAGCACAGGTGGAAAACGATCTCTGGCTGCAGTCTGAGAGCTTTGAACAATATCTCTGGTTCCTTAGGAAAACAGTGGGAGGGAGGGATTCCATCTGTGCAGCAGAGCGTGGAGCAGGGCACAGAGCATGTGGGCAGAGGCAGCAGGCAGAGAGAGATGGGTGTGAGGCATCACTCGTGCTCCTTCCTGCCTTGTGCTTCCATCTCCCTTGGTGGCCCCAGGTGCCAGAGGAAAGCAGAAAATCCTTCTCTGCTCCATCACAGGGGCACGGGGGGTTCCTGAGGAGCTCTGTCTGAGGCACTGTCAGGCACACACCGACCTAACTGCTGGTCCTGTGTCACCATAAGAGGTTCTGGAGCTTTTAATGCCACCAGCAGCACCAGCTCCAGAAAGAATCCCTTAGAACTCCTCAGTCTTTGGGGGGCATTTCACTGTGGAAATCACTCTGACTCTCCCCACAGCTTGCTGCTAAGCCACATGCCGTGGATCCCCTGCTAGGCAGCAGCCCCACCCGTGAGTCCCCAGCCTCTCCACGTGAAGGTCCTGGCATTTTCCTCTCCTTTCATGTAAAACTGTGTTCTGCAATGTTCCTCTGCTGGCATCCCCATTTGAGGGACCTCCTCAGCCCTCTTCACTGGGCAGAAAGAGCACAGCCTGGGAAGCCCCTGTGGGTGCCTCGTGAGGGGCAGCCATGTGAGGGATTCATCTCACTTCTCCTCACAGCCTATTTTCATGACTGCTCCTGTTGTACTCCACTGTTTGCTAACTCCAGCCTCTTTGGCAGGCAACCACCTTTTGTCTGCTCACAAAAAAATGTTTGAAAAATTAGTTGTTATGCCTTTAGCAAGCTGTTCCTCAGAAAAAAAAAAAAAAAAGGAAAAAAAAAAAAGTTGGCTTGTCTGACCACGGTTTCACATTTCACTTGCCCAGGTTTACACTCCTCACTGTTTGGACACAGTTATGGCTTATTCAAAGATATCACTTTACTTCCAACAGGCTCCCACACTTGCTTTTCAAAAACATTTGCTATAACACTGCTAAGAATCTCTGTGGACAGACATGCAACGTTTGCTCCCTGCCTCCAGTATCATATTTACAAAACATCCCACGCGTTATGAAATATAAATACAAGATAGAAAGCTATCAGAGAGCATCCAAAGGAGGGCTATGAGGATGGTGAAGGGTCTGGAGGGGCCGTAGCAGGAGTGGCTGAGAACATTCTGGACTAGGTTTGTTGTCCTGCCTGTAAAGCCACGTAACAGGCACACTGAGACTGGGATGGAGGAAGTGTGTGTGGGACTGGCTGTTGTCTGAAAGCACCAGAAGAAACTCTAAAGATGAAATTATGTCCTGCACAGGGCACAGCCCACACCAGGAAGATGCTGAGCAGTCTGGTGTTTCCATCAGCCCAGATCAGAGGCTCCATGAAAATGGTTGATTCCTAAAGGGTGTAGAAGACCTGTCAGCACTGTTTGCTGCAGCCAGTGAAGAGGAACACGTGAGACACAGTAAGGACCAGCAGCCCTCACACCAGTGCTGCCCTTGGTCAGACCCTGTGTGGGTGAGTGTGAGGATGGGTGAGAGATGCACAGTGGGAGAGACTCAGGCAGTTTATTTTAATAAAAACCCCTTCCCAAAGGAATTTTAACGCATTAATGCTGTGTGCTGGCCAGGCTGGGAATGCTGCTTCCAGCAGCTGCTGGGGACACACAGATGAGGGTTGGATCCCACAGTGGCAGGACCTTTGTAAAATCCTGGAGAGCTGTGAAGAGCCACCACAGTGAGCTGGAAATGGTGTGCAGAGGATGGTGGCTGCTCTGTGCACTTCTCAAACCTGCCCAGACACACAGAGGTCAACAGAGAGGGGGTCTCTGAGGACTGTGATTCTCTGCTGGGCAGCTTTGCTTCTAGAGCCCAAGAGACTGGGAAGGATCTCCTTACCCTGACTCCAACACTGCAAGAGGAGAACAATGCCTGAGAGGATCCATGCTGGCAACCACCCTGACCCTGCTGAAAGCCAGGACAGGCTCACCCAGGAGAACATCCCTGCAGTGTCACCCCAGTGCAGGGACCTGGGGCTGTCCGGGGAAGGGGCTGCTCAGGGCCCAGCAGAGGTGGTGTTTGTGCTCTCTGCAAGGTGCAGGTGTGGGCCCCAGGGCTTGTGACCATGTCACCTGCAGGGAAAGACATCACCCACGGACTCGGGGATCCCCCCCTCCCGCACCTGGTGGGTCGGGTTGCCCTTCCTCACCACCCCATCCCGACTGCATTCCTGCAGCGTGACTCAGGGTTTGCAGATACTGCCTCCTCCTGCCCAGCCACCCAGGAGGGCTCGGCCCCTCCTCCTGGCAGAGCAGGCTGGCAGGGCTCTACCACCCAAGGTCAGAAAGGTGGTTTTGGAATCAGGCAAAGGGGGAGGGAGGAGCGTGGGTTCCATCATGGGAGGCTTGGAGCTACACTTCGAAGGGCTTCTTGCTCCTGTGAGAGGAGATCTGGTCCCTCTGCAGTCACCTGTCAGCATGATCCCATCTGGACATCCCAGACTCAGCAGCCCTCCAAAGCAGACTCCAAGGAAATGGCAGGAACACCAAGTGGCTGGCACCCAGCAGTTGATGCTCCCTATCACTTCTCCCTCACTGAATGGGAAAGGACCAGTGGGAACAGAAGGGTCCTTTCATCTTCCAGGCTGAGGTCAGGAAACTTGGGCTGCTGTAAACACAGGACAAGAAGAAAAGTGACAAAATTGTGATAGGGAAAAGAGAAAACTGGATTCAGAAAATTGGGCCATTTCAACAAATTTCATAGGAAGAGATGCCTGAAGATGGGTCCCCAACCTGAACATGGATGAGGGCCCAATGTTGTCTGTACCAGTGGCAGAGGAGATGAGATGGAAGGGAAAGGCACTATAGGCTAAAAACCATGCTGGGCACTGGAAATAGCGACCTTTCCCCAAGTTCCATGAACTGTTTAGGACTAAAGCTCTACCTCAGAGCAGGAATTTTCCCCAGTGAACTGGTGACCTGACTGGGGCCGTGGCACTGATCAAACTAGGCTGGTTTGATGGGAGCAATGACTTCCTTCCCAGCACGTACCAAAACTCAGGGCGAGAGGGGATTTCTGTTTTAAAGGGAACTGACTCAGTCTCTCACCCTTCTCTCTGGTCTCTGTCACCCTCACAGCCACCCCCACCCCGAGGTGTTTGCACAAGGGGCATGGCTGAGCCTTCAGGCTGACACACAGAACGACGTCAAGACTTCTCTGCACAGGGTCCTCTCAGCTGGCAATGACAAAACACTTTTGGGGCAGGTTTTTGATGCACTATTGCAGGATTTTTTCCCCTCCAAACATTGCTCTCTTCACCTTCCACGAGACTCAGGCAGAGCTACTGCTTTTTATTAGTTCATTCTTATTTTGGGTGGGTTTTTTGGCTGCTACCTGTCGAAGTGTTGGGAAAGGGGGAAGACACGGGGTATCTGCTGGCATCACCCTCCTGTTACAGGAGTGGGCTGGCAGTCTGGGGCTGGCAGCAGTGTCCTTGCACCACCTGGCAGCGTTGCAACCTTCCTGGCAGCCTGCCCTTTCCCCAGCCCTGGAGCCTGACACGGCACCAGCTCAAATATCTGCCTGTGGTATCTTATCTGCAGGCCTGCCACGCACTGGGAGTGGGAAGATGGCCCAGATATTCCATTTTGTGGGTTTCCTACGTCCACAGCCATGAGCTCACCAGAGCACAGGCACGTGGGGCGGGAGCAGCCTGGCTGTGTCCCACTGGCTCTGCTCAGCACTGGCCCCCTGCTCTCCCCTCCCTTCTTTGGGGCTCTCTCAGCACCCCACGGACACAGGGATGTGAGGTGCTAGAAATCCTGCAGAGCTTTGCCACATGATGTCACAGGGTATTGCCATTTGGATCCTACTCTCCCACTGCCCCCTCTGCCCTTGCTCCCCACTGGCAGCCCCAGGATTGCTGCTATAGAGGGAGAACAGAGACATTGTTTTGTGTTCTGAGTGTCCCAGACAGGAGGGACACACCTGCCAGTCTGGGTAGGACACAGTCACCTGCCTGGCTGTGATTAGGACCACAGGCTTAAGACACCCCTGCAGGATCAAGAGACCATCTACCCCAAGCACAAAGAGACCCCAGGAGTGTGCTGAGATTGCAGCTGGCCCTGGGTTGCTGGCTGCTGCATTGGAAGGGACCCACAAGGATCATCCAGTCCAACTCCTGGCCCTGAACAGAGACTCCAACAATCCCACCATGTCTCTGAGAGCGTTGTCCAAATGCCCCTTGAGCTCTGGCAGCCTTGGGACCGTGACCACTGCACTGGGGAGCCTGTTCAGAGCCCAAACACCCTCTGGGGGAAGAACCTTTTCCTAATATCCAGCCTAACCTTCCCTGACACAGCTCCAGCCATTCACTCAGGTCCTGCCACTGGTCTCCAGAAGAAGACGAGGGGTCCAGGGCTGTCCCTTTTCTCAGGTGGCACTTCTGACTCAGTGCAGTGGGCAGGAAAGGTCCCAGTGAGATGGTCAGGACATGCAGAGAGCAGACCATGCCCATGACCACACTGTCAGGGACAGGACAGAGGGGTGAGGAGGCTTCCTTGGAGCTCGATAGCTTCTCCAGGGGCACAACAGCCCAAATCCCGGCAGATTTTGGACCTCTGCCAGCTAAGTGGTCTGTCTTACCAGCTCCTCAGCGATTACCCAAAGCTGTGAAGAGCAGAGACATCCCCCACCTACAGTCACGAGTGCTGTCAGCTCCAGGCTGCACTTGCTGCTGCATCACCACCTCCTCGGCGCTGGCCTCGCGTCACCCGTCACATTGCCACACCTGGGAGATACCAGCGGGGTGTCGTCACCTGGTGACTCAGGGCCACTGGTTTTGGGGCCTAATTGGAGCCCCTGACCTGAACCTGGGGTAATCCTTGCTGTGGCACTGAGGAGCTCCAGCCCTCTGTGGGTCGCTGGCTGGAGGCCGTGCGGGTCAGAGACTCGGCGCTGAGCAACTCACCTCGTGGGACTGAGTCACGGGGAAAACTGCTCAGGGAGCCTGGGGTTTTCTCCATCCTCTCCCTCTCTCTGCCCTGCTGCCACAGACACAGCCAACAAACACCTCTGCCCTGCAGGTGGCAGGTCCTGGAGCTTGGGATGGGTGGTGCCACTCGCACTTCTGTGCTTGTGACTGGCCTGGCTGGTGCTGCAGGGGTTGGGGTAGAGCAGCTCTAACACTAGTGGAGTACATCTCTCCCACCTGTGGCTGTGTTCTCCTGGCTGAAATGTGGGCATCTTAAAGGGCAGGTAGTCTGCAGGGTCACAGAGTTTGGTAGGGAGGTTTTTCCCTCCCTGTGTCATCCTTGGAGCATGCCAGGCAGTACCACAGCCCTGGAAAATAGGACTTTTAAGGTAAAGGCTTAAAAGGTTATTATGTTAAAAGATTATTATCTTTAAAGGAGATTACCATCCTGTTCTTCTCCCTTCCCTGAGCCTGGTCTGTGGATATCCTCAGAGCATGGGCAGGCTGTGGGTAGCAAGAGCTGAACTGGGGACAGAGGTGTGCCCTGCGACCAGGACACCTCCAATGGGGGGGACAGGTTTTTGGGGGGCCAACATGTGTGATGGTGACCTTAGTGAAGGTGGTATGGAAAACCCCCAGCCCTGCTGGTCGGAGGAGGGAGGGGAGCCCTCATTTGCATGTGCACAGAGCAGGGAATTTTCCATCAGCCAGCAGCCGAAATTTCTGCACGGTGACCTTTGTCCCCACCCAGGGTGGGGAGCCCACAGCGGCTGACAAATGTCACCTGTTCCCCACTGGAGGGTTGGGGACCAGCCCCTCTGTGTGTGGGACAGCCTGGGCAGCCAGAGGGGGCATAGCCAAGGGGTCTGGGCCCTGTGCCCAGCACCCTCCCACTGCCAGGGCTGTGAAAAACGAGCAAGACCCCCCCAGAGCTCCCTCAGCATGTCCCCCAACCACCTCTGGGCATCAGTGGGGACCAGTGCCCCCAGTCCCTCTGCCCAGCCTGCTGCCAGCTCCTGGCATTGATCCCTGGCCCCACAGGAAGGGATGAGCTGTGGCACAGGCTCTGGCACAGGACCTTTCTGGGGTTGCTCAGCACATCCCAGCCAGGTGCTGCCCATGGATGCAGGATGGGCAGTATCTGATCAGGATGGTGAGGATGAGCTCTCTGGTTTGAGGGCAAGCTGTGGGGGGACCAGAAGAGGCCGTGGAGACGATGAATATGGGTTGTAGGTCTCTAAATGGAGCCCTTGCAGCAGAGAAACTTCTGGTCACAACTCCCAAGGAGTCAGCAGCCCCTGTGAGCGGGGCTGCCTGCACACAAGAACCCCCTGCATGCACCACAGGCTCTCCCAAAGCTCCTGGCCCACCTGTGCTCAGTGCTGGGCACAGACCCCTGCCCGGGGGGCTGCGTTGCTGGCCCACCCTGCTGCCAGCCTTGAAGCCCAGCAGCCTTTTGGGGGGTGCAGCACACCAAGCACAGACTGCCCAGGCACCACCTCCTTCCTTGTAGCTTTCCAAAGAAGCACAAACCACAGAGTTCCTGGTAAGCACAAATCACCCTCACCTTTGCTCTGAGCCCTGGAATGGCTGGAGCAGAGAATGGCTGAGGGTCTGTGCCCGGCTCTGGGCTCTGGTGCTCTGTGGGCACATTATTTCCCACGGCTTCAGGAGGAGCTGGGATTCACTGACACCAGCCAGGGATGGCAAAGCATTGCAAGAGTGGTGCTAGGAAACAGGGGGGGTGAGCCCATCACCTTCGCCAGGGTGGCGTTCCCCAGGGTTTGGGGGGCATCCATCGCTCAAACCCAAGCTCCACACAACAACTGGAGCCCTGGCCACAGCGTTTGATGGACACAGGAGCAAGGGAGAATGAGGTTTACCCACAGCAGGGAAAAATGAAGGATTTCTTGCAACAGCCAGAGAGACTGAATTGAGCTAAGTGGAGAAATACTCATCCTGAAATAAAGGTGGTGAACTGGAGGGTGGTTTGTTTTCTACACTGAACTTAGGAGTGGTTTTGGTCCAAGTCACACTTTTGCATTAGTGACGTCTCGTGCATTTACAGGGAACTTGGGGGTGAATCACCAAGGGGGCTCCACCACAGGGGAGAGCTCAGGGCCTCTCCCAAGGGCCTTTTGCTTCTTCCACACCATCTCCCATTCAGTTCCATGGCAAAATACTGCCTCTGCCCTAAGCTGACCTTGCCGTGGGTTCTCAGTTCCTCCTGGAACACATGACTCCCCGGTGTAGACAGAAGCACAGCCCCTGCTCCCAGGGCTGAGAATACTTCCCTGCACACTCAGGGCTGCATCCAGCATCCTGACACCGACCCACAGAGTGCCTGGACGTCCCCGTGGTGCTCCCTGCGAGGCAGCCCCAGGAACTCACCTCCTGCTGTGGCTCGAGGAAAATCCCATCGTCGTTTTGGTTCTCCTGCTGTAGAATGGGTTTGAGTGTTCGTGTCGTGCTTTACACCAGTGACCCCTGGGAAACCCACCCACGGGAGCAGAGCTGGCATCCTGCAGGAGGTCAGGAAGGCCACGGGCTGTGGGTTCACTCTGGCAGTGCTGGCAGCAGTGACTCAGTGCAGCGTGGCATGGTCAGATGGGAGCAGCTTTCCACGAGCTCCAGAGAGCAGGGGAGGGGAAACTGCAGCTCCAGAGCCTGCCAGGGCTTCTGGCCTGCACCATGGTGTGGTGGGAACAGCTGGTCAAACCCTGAGGGTGCTTCACTCCCCAGATCCCCAGCTCCCATTGCACACCATCCCCCCGGGCAGCAATGACATAAAGACTGGGACTGGGGTGGGTGAGTTTCTCTGACTCCCTCCTTGCCTCTGCAGGAAGCCTTTGTGACCCCCTCTCGTGTTCTATCATCACCCTCATGGAGGAACCCAGCAGGGTGCAGGGTCAGTGCCACTGGGACACTGATGGGAACCCCCAGACCGAGTGGGGCAGACACACAGCTGACAGGGGGCTGGGGTGGGCACAGACACTGGGCTAGAAAGTCCCAGGGGAGTATCAGCACTCAGGACAAGAGGACACAGCTTTGCAGGGGAGGTTCCTTGGCAGTGCCCACCACCCACAGCCCTCCAGCAGCAGCCACCTGAGCGCTGGGCTTCCTGCACCGGCCGTCTGTGTTTACCGTGTCCCCTCCCTGCCCTCTCCCTCCTTTCCCGGGCAAACAGGCGTGTACCAGCCTGGTTGTTGCTTTGCTCCCGCGGTCAGACTGTTGGTAGAAACAAAAGGGAACGTTTTCCTCCCCCCACGGGGTATTTGGGCCTCGCACGCCCCGAATCTCCCCAGCAACGGGGCACGTGTGAGGTGCCATGGGGTGAGGGGCACCCGCAGGGGCAGGGGGTGGCAGGCTCAGAACAGGTCTCCTGACTCATGTCCCTCTTCTGTCAGAGGGTTTGGAATGTGTTGCTGAGGGGGTGCCCCAAGGTGGGGGGATGCAGGTCTTAGGTAGTGTATGATTTTTATGCAGACTTGTCCATGGTCAAAGGAAATCTCTGAAAGGGCAATGCAGGAACAAACCTCCCCTGGGTCACTGATGAAGGACCTCCCAGATTGCAGGCCTGCAAAACACACATCTCCCCAGAAACAGTCTCACCCATCTGTGAATTTGAGCTGGAGAAGCTGAATGTGCATTTCCCAAATAGCCTTCGGGGCTGCCTGGCCCCAGTTTGGGGACAGCCAGGGACCCTCACTGACTGAGAGCCCCTGGACAGAGCGAGGGAAGGAAGAGAAGCATCTCAGAGAGGCATCTTGGAGGGTGATTCTGTGGGTTACAGAGCCAGCCCGAGGTCACTGCCGTGCCTCTGAAGTGTCACCTTGCCCCAGTGAACTCTGCTGTTGTCTCCAGGCAGCTCCATGACACACCCGGCCCTTGTGCAAATGAAACGAAACTAAAAATAGCTCCTGCTCGCTCCAGAACAACACCTGGCTGCCAGCACCTGCCGGGAGCAGCGCTCCAAGGGCTCCCTCCTCCGAGCTGATGCGGTCACTGAGGGAAGACCTCAGCCTGCCCCTCTCCTGCCCCAAGCCCTGCCATCTGCTCGCCCCTCTCTCAGCAAGCCGGGGGCACGCTGGGGGATGTTGGAGGATGTTCAGGGTGTGCTGGGGGCTGCCAAGCTGCCCATCCTGGCCACTGGCACAGCGTGGTTTTCCCCCAAGCCTCACCAAGGTGCGGTGGCATCACTCCCTGAGCATAATGTGGGGACTGATGCCACCATTTCTCCTTCCTGGCCTTTGCCAGGAGCTGGGGTTGGCATTGGGAGTTCAGTGAGGAGGAAGTTCAAGTTATCCATCTTTCAGTTAACCACAATTAAATCACTGGCAGTGCTTGGCTGGCTAAGCTGCCCATGCCCTGGCTCTGCTGGCACCCCTGTACCTGGGCACAGCACTATGCACCATTCAAACTGGACACAGCTCAGCTCTTTCTGGGGTTTGTTCTCCACTAAGTAAAACGACTTTGCTCATTTTAGGTGTGGGACAGATCCCCTGGAGTCCTTGCAGCCAGAGCACCTGAAGCCATTGCCAGCCCACAGCAGTGCTGTGGGATCTTTGGGCTGTTAATGAGCTCAGGCTGAGCTGTTCTTCCTCTGCCACACTCAGGCTGTGCCAAGATCAGGCCAGTGATCACTGAGAGGCACTGATTCCTCTGCCCCCAGGCCAGACCTCAGGCATTGCCACTGTCTGCTCCTGTAGAACCCAGCCAGAGCTAAACCCCTCTTTTTCTCATGGGAAGTTTCCAAATGATGATCACAATCCAGAGCACTGTTGAGAGTCAGGGAGCAGCACCTGGCTGCAGAAGCAGTGTGAGAAAGGAGAGCGTCTGTGGCCGTGGCTGATCCTCATTGTCACACACAGAGCGGAGGAACAGCTCCAAGTGCAGGAGTGATGAAGAGCTTGTGCTTTGCTGAGCCCACTGATCTGGGAGCAGAGGCTCCTTCTGCCCCCAACCAGAGTTTCTTCCAGCCCAGCTGTGGTGGCTGAGCACCAAGTGCCAGCTGAGTACAATGTGACTCTGAGCAGAGCAGGGGACATGCCACCCTGTCATCAGCATCCTGCATCACACACTGAAAACTCTGCCAGCAATGTCCTGCCAGCTGTGGTCACACACACACACCCTCTAGAAGGAGCAACCTCTGAGTCCCAGGACTCGGTTTCCCTGTGCTGGCTCTGGTGGAATTGGCTGTCCCAGCTGCCAGTGATGCAGCAGGAGGCCCATGTTCCCCACGCTCTGGGACGTCAGCCCAGAGTCCCTTGTGGCTCAGGGAGGAGCAGGCACAGTGCCAGAAGGAAATGGCAGTGGGGTCCCAGATAGGGGGAAGTTGGTGTTCTCTGGCTGCCAGGGGTGAGGCATCCCAGACCCTGCTACTGGCACATGCAGGACAGGGACACGCTCCTCGAGCTCCCTGGGTGTGGGGCACCTCTGCAGCTCCAGGCCTGGCAGGCATCCATCCCCACCAGGCTGCCTGCATGCCACAGGGCATGTCACCCTGTCCCTCTGGTCCCACAGGCCTGAGGAAGGGGTGACAGCACAGAAAAGGATAACAAGTAGGGGAGCAGGAGACAAGGACAGAGCAGAGGAGCTTGGATATGTGGAGAGGAGGTGGAAACAGGGAAAGATGATGGGTGTGGGAGAGAGATGATGGGTCTGGGGAGGCAGCCCTGAGTACAGGCTGAGTGTGCAGGGGGTGTGCCCAGTGCCAGATGTGCCACACTGTGCCCAGTGCCAGACCTCAGGACTCCTGAGGGCTGCCTGCTCCAGGGAGAGAGTGGGAGATCTCCCGTGGGAAGAGCTGAGCTCAGCAGGCCATGCCCAGTGCCAAGCCGTGGGCATATCCCTCATCTGGCTTGTTCTGCAGGGATGTTGGGGGATGCTTGGGGATGTTGGGGAATACTGGAGGAGCTCTGGGGATGCTGAGGGATGCCAGGGGGTGTTGGGGGATATTGGGAGAAGTTGAGGGATGCTGAGGGATGCTGGGGAGATGTGAAGGGGAGTTTGGGGATGCTGGGGGATTTTTTGGGGGTGCCGAGTGGTGTTGGGGGAATGCTGAGAAGAATCTGGGGAATGTTTTGGGGATGCTGGGGGATTTCTGGGGGATGCTGGGAGGATGCTGGGGAACGTTTTGAGGATGCTGGGCGATTTGTCGGCGTGCTGGGAAGCTGTTTGGGGGTATTTGGTGGATGCTGGGCCACGCTGGAGGGACGCCGGTGGGATGCAGGGAAGATGTCTGGGGATGCTGAGGGATGCTGGGGGATGCTGGGGGATGCGGAGCTGCCCAGCCTGGCCGCTGTCCCACCTCCCGGGCGGTGGGTGACCAGCAGAGGGCCCGGCTCCCCCTCCCGCCGCCGCTTTATCCTGCCCAGCTCTCCCCGAGCGCCCAGAGCCGCGGCCGGAGCCGGACCGAGCGGCTGTGCCCGGACACAGCTCCCGTGCAGCCCCGGGGGCTGCGCCGCCTCCGCCACACGCGCTCCCGGAGGGTGCGGGGATCATCGCGGGGGCACGATGCCTTCGCCGGCGCTTCTCCTCCTCCTGCTGCTGCTGCTGCTGGCCCCGGGGGCCGCGGGGATGCGAGGCGGGGCTGGGACCGGCAGCCCCCAGCACGGGCAGGGTGCGGAGGGAGGCAGGACCCTGCCCACGGTTTCCCAGGACATCGCGGAGGTGCCGGTGATGAGGGAGAGGTCTCGCCGGGGGACGGAGGAGGACTCCAAGTCGGTGCAGCAGTACGTGCCGGGGGTGCGGGTGGAGTTCCCGCGGCCCCTCAACTCCGCCAGCCTGCACCCCACCAGGGCCCTGCTGCCATCCAGCACAGACCCCTCGGAGCAGCAGCCGGGGGTCCCCACGGACAGGGACAGGCTAGAGCCGCGAGCCAACCTCACCACCGTGTCCGACAAGCGGCTGCAAATCCACAACCCCCTGTACCCGGTGACCGAGAGCTCCTACAGCGCCTACGCCGTGATGTTCCTGTCCCTCATCGTCTTTGCCGTGGGCATCATTGCCAATCTCTCCGTGATGTGCATCGTGTGGCACAACTACTACATGAAGAGTGCCTGGAACTCCATCCTGGCCAGCCTGGCTTTCTGGGACTTCCTCATCCTCTTCTTCTGCCTGCCTGTGGTCATCTTCAATGAGATCACCAAGAAGAGGCTGCTGGGGGACGTGTCCTGTCGCATTGTGCCCTTCATGGAGGTAAGGGGCTGCACAGGGCCCTGGAGGGGTCAAGGACTCAGCTCCTCTCCTCCCTCCTGCTCTGGAGCAGTGTGTGCTGCTGGTGGCCTGGCACAAGGACTGTGCTCCAGAGACCCCCACGGTGAGGCACGGCAAGGAGCTGAGGGACAGTCCCAATAGTGACCTTCCCTCTGCCTCTGTCCCAGGCCATTCCTCAGGCTCTGCAGCCAGCACCAGCTCTGCCAGGGCTGGGAGGAGCCCATTAGACCCTCCGTTGTCCAGCCACCATGGGCACTTCTATCCACAGGGTCCCTCCATTTCTCTGTCCCAGTCCCAGCCTGACCCCCCCCAAGCCTGGGGGCTCAGCCTCACACTGTGCTGGCTCAGAAACTGGCCCCTGTGGGCTGCTGAGGGTGGCCCTGAGGCAGGGGGGTGCAGGTGGGCAGCACTGTGGTGGGACAGCCCTGGAATTAGGTTTGGGACCTGAGATCTGTGTTTGTCCTCAAGCCAAGCGTGGGAGAGCCAGGCACCTCCTGAGAAGGCCACAGGAGACAGCAGAATGAGCAAAACGGCCTCAGATGGCAGGGTTTGGAGTGATCCTGCTCTTGCACTGGAAACAAATCATCCTCAGGGGAGCCTGGGGTCCAGCTGTGCCCCTCTGTGCCCTTATGGGGCAGATCTAACCTGCCTGTGCTCGTTCTGTGGGGTCAACATTCATCAAAGGGTGCAAACACCTGGAACTGCTCAGAGACAGTGTCAAGTTGCTGGAGACCCTCTCAGGCTTGGTCAGACCAGATGGGGTTCAGGACCAGCCTGTCCCACAGAGCATCCACCCCAGTGTTCAGGGCCCTCAGCTGCTCCGTGCCCTGCTGGCAATGGACAGTCACCTGCCTGTGCCCCAGTGCTTTTGTGCAGGACCTGCAGTGGCACGGGGGTCCCTGGCTGTGCACAGCCCTAGCAGGGGACCCCAGCAATGCCACTGAGGCCTCTGGGTGCAGGGTGATGGACCCGCACTCTGGGTGTCTTGTTGGGCACAGCCCCAAACCTGCACAGCACAGCCCAGCACGGGGATGTGGTGTTTGCTGGGGGAGCTGAGTGCAGCCCCCCTGCTTCACTGTGTCCCTGCTCCTTTCCAAAGCCCAGCCCAGCCCCTCATTAAATGGAGTGTTTGCCCCATCCCTGTCCTCCACCACCACAGGCCTCCATCACACTCAGAGAGGGGCAGGAATGTGCCCAACCAGGCTCAGTGCTCGGGGGAAGGATGGGAAGGGAAGGGTTGATATCCCCAAAGCAGATCCCAGTCCTGAGGAGGATCTGCCACGATCTGCTCACGGGCTCCCTGTCCCTGTGGGAGAACCCTGGGGATGGCACCACCAGGCACAGGGATTCAGCAGCACCAGGGAGCTCCTGGGACAGCTCGGTACTGGAGGAGGCAGGAAGGGACGGGAACGATGGGATGCTGGTGTGGGGGCTACTCCTGCTCAGCCTGTGCTTCCCTCCTGCCCCTCAAAGCACAGGCAGAAAGGGGCTCCAGGTCTTTACCTGGGACTGAGCAGCAGGGAAACACAGGAACAACAGAGCCAAATGTGGGTCAGCCATCAGAGGGTGACCTGTCTGCAGGCCGATGGTTCACGTCCACCTTGAGTGGCCGAGGCTACTGGACAGATGCTGGGAGAACTGGATGCCCTGGCCTCCCTGTGTAGCTGCTCCAATGCCCTGTTGGGGGGGCACAGAGCCAGGTTTTGTGAGCACAGCTGGTTACACGGGCTCCCAGCGCCAGCCCACCTGCAGGGATGTGCTCGGGCTGACCAGTGGCACCAGCTGCATCCCTGCCAGGGCACTGGAGAGCATCCTGTGCTCTGCAGGACCCAGGGGACCAGGAGAGACAGAAGAGCCTGGGGAAGGGTGTGGAGGGAGGGGGCAGGAGCACAGCAGCACTGAGAGAGAGGGAACTGGGCCAATGTGCTGGGTGCTGGCCATGGGGCAGAGCAGGGTACTGGGTGCCCAGGGTGGCTTTGGGCTTTGGGCAGAGGAGCTGGGACATGCTGGGAGGTGGTGCTGAGTGCAGGATGTTGGTGCTGTGCTGGTGCCCTGATGCTGTGCCTGGGAAGACGTTGCTGTGCATAACCAACGGTGCTGCTCGGTGCTGGCATCACCCTCACCATCAACTGCTGGAGGGACCAGCCCCAGACCCAGGAAAAGGCTGGGGGGGGGCCAAGGGGTGCAGCGTTCTGGGCTGCTTCCCAGGCACTCACGTGGAGCCCTGGGACTTTTCCTGAGTGCTGGGAAGGTCCCTCAGCATAGGGTGATGTTTGATGGCTTCGTGAGGCCAGGAATGGCCGCAGCACTGGGGGCACCAGCATGTGACTCTGCCATCGTCCTGGCCAAGGGCTGTGGGACTTGGCTCCCAGCTCTGGGGCTGGGACTGGGAACGCTGATCGTGACCCTGGGTGCCTGGCCAGTCCTCCCAGAGCCACAGAGATTCCTCTGCCTCCTTTGGCCTCCTCCTTTGGCAAAGGGGATGTTTTTCCTGCCATTCTCAATGCAGCGGAAATTGCCCCAAGCTGATTTGGGACAACGGCGCCTTCAATTCTCTTGGCCTGTCCGAGGAGAGCAGGGCAGGGACAAGCCAGCGTGGGGGGGGGTTGGGAACCCTGGGAAGGTGCTGGTGGGTGTGATGGTTCCTGCTTTTCCTCTCCAAGAGCCATCTAGAATAGAGGAAGAGCCTAAGGGACAATCCTGCTGTTCCCACTCTGGCTGGCTGGACAGACAAACATCCAGCAAAGTTTCTCCCTTCTGCAGAGAAGGGGGCTGGGCAGGGACTATGGGTTGGGGGACATATTTATCCACTGTCCTTTCAAGAGTCACAGAAAAGTGGCTCTAACCCTGGGATGCAGCCACAGGCTGTGACCTACCTACAAACTCAGAGGAGGGGTTGTGGTCTTGGGTAGCCAGGGGTTTGCCACAGGCCTGGTAGAGCCAACCTCCTGGTGACGTCCCTGCAGCAGGGCTCACCTGTTCTGCCTCCTCCCTCGCCAGGTATCGTCGCTGGGAGTCACCACCTTCAGCCTCTGCGCCCTGGGCATCGACAGGTTCCACGCGGCCACCAGCCCCCAGGCCAGCACCCGGCCCATCGAGCAGTGCCAGTCCATCATTGCCAAGCTGGCCGTCATCTGGGTGGGCTCCATGACGCTGTCGGTGCCAGAGATCCTGCTCTGGCAGCTGGCGCAGGACACGTCCCCCGTGAACGGCGTGGTGACGGAGTACTGCACCATGAAGCCCTCGTCCAACCTGCCCGAGTCCGTCTACTCGCTGGTGCTCACCTACCAGAACGCTCGGATGTGGTGGTACTTCGGCTGCTACTTCTGCCTGCCCATCCTCTTCACCATCAGCTGCCAGCTGGTGACCCGCCGCATCCGCGGCACCGACAAGAGCGAGAGCCGGGGCACCAAGCACGGCCAGCGCGAGAGCCACCTGAACTGCACCATCATCGCGCTGACCGTCATCTACGGGCTCTGCACCACCCCCGAGAACGTCTGCAACATCGTGGTGGCCTACATGTCCCCCGACATGTCCAAGCAGACCTTGGACCTGCTCAATCTCATCAACCAGTTCTTCCTGTTCTTCAAGTGCTCGGTGACGCCCGTCCTGCTCCTGTGCCTCTGCCGTCCCCTGGGCCAGGCCTTCATGGACTGCTGCTGCTGCTGCTGCGAGGGCTGCGGCCCCGACACCGCCTCCAGCGAGGGCAGCGCCGACAGCAAGCTCAAAACCGAGATGTCCTCCTCCATCTTCTTCGACAAGCCCCGGGAGACCCCCCCACCCCTCCTGGCCCTCGGCACCCCGTGCTAAAAGCGCCACCGGGGAGCTGTAGAGATCGTTCCACCACCTCCTCCCAAGACCAAACGTTGTTTTGCCGTTAGCGCCCGTGTCCGGATTGTGGAACGAAGCAGAAGAGACGGCTCAGGGGGCTGCGCCGTGGGCTCCAAACCCAGCATTGGGGCAGGTGGGGCTTGAGACCCTGTGGCTACATCGGTGACCTTCTTGCCTCTGCCCAAAGGCCAGTGAGGACATCAGCACCCTCCCGTCCTGGCTGCCCGGCTGGGCTCTGTGGGGCTGCTGCTCTGGAGATGGAATTGTGCCGGAAAGGTCCCATCTGAAACCGCGGAGGTGGTCGTGGTGGCTCGCAGAGGACACAGCAAACACAAACTGCCCTCGTCCCGTCCCCTCCCCTCCTGTCAGCCCCTCCACAGTAGGAGAAGGTCCCAGTGACTGTATCCCACGGATCCAAGCCGTGCCCTGTATGAGCTCAATAAACCAGTAACCTAGAGCACATCGCACCTGCAGCCACCGGCACCGCCGGGCTGAGCCCCGGCAGCCCCTTGGATGGCCCTTCCCTAAACCTGAGGGGCTCTGGGGTGGGCATGAACAGCTGAGGGGGCTTGAGGGCAGGGAAGCAGCTCTGCCAGGGCAGGCAGCAGGTACAGGAGGTGAGGAAAGGCCCCTTTGCCCCCTCCTCTGGGGTGATGCTGAGCGGTGCCTGTGGGAGGGTTCCCTCTGAAGCATCAGGCTTTGGGGTGGTCTCTAGGACTTGAACTGGTCCCAGTAAAGCCCAGCCAGCCCAGCACTGGGCTGCAGTGCCCCACAGCCTGCAAGGCAGCTGGTTCCTTACCTGCATTATGCAGGACTGCTGTGCAGTGCCTGGGGGGGATGTGGGACCACCGCCCCTTGGGGAGCCTTGGGGTGAGCACATCTCACTGTCCCCTGCAGGGCTCTTGGCCCTCATCCACCTGCCCACTGCAGGGACAGGACTGTCCAGGGAGATGGTCTCAGGACATAAGGGTTTCCAACCCCACATCCACCCCCTGCCCACGGCTCCTCTCTGGGGCAGTCGGGGGGTGGTGGCTCGGGGAGCAGCCAGGGTTGTGGATCTGCCTGAGGGCAGGCTGGTCATGGCTGCCCATCCACCAGGAGCTGTTAGAGCTCCTTGTCCCAGCTGCTGGCAGCCGCCCCAGCCCCCGAAATGCCGGGGCAAGGGAGACGGTTGCTACGGGCAGTGAAAGCGAGGGGCTCACTGTGGGCTTTGTGCACAACACCCACCGGGCTCCGCTCGGGCTTTGCTTTCACAGCTCCGTTTCCAGGGAAACAAAAGCCCCAGTTTTCTTCCGAGAGCACAAAACTGGGTTTTTCCTTTCATCCTCCTCCCCCCCTCCCCTGCCAACAACCCAGCGCTGGGTCCCACAGTTTGGGAGAAGAGGGGTCTCACCCTGGCACAGGGATGCAGTGGGGTGCAGAGCCCAGGCCGTGCCTTTAACTCCCGTGTGTCCCCTCGGGGCAAGCGGGGTCCCCATGGGGGTTTGAGGGCAGTGGGGGCAGTGAGGGGGAGCATCTCTCATGTGCCTGGTCCACGTAGCTCAGTCCTGAGCCCGGGCCAAGGGCGAACAAAGCTGGGCTTGTGCTGCTGCAGGGCTGGATGGGTGGGGAGGGGGAGCGCGGGCGGGGGCAGGGGAGGTGCAGGCAGCACCATCACCATGGGCTGTGGCAGCACGTGGCCCCACAGCGGGCACAGCACCCCACGGGCTGGGCTGAACCCCAGGCCTGCTGCCAGGGCACCTGCCAGGCACAGGGCACAGCCCTTGGCCGGAGGGGCAGGGGTGGAGGGACCCCAGAAGCCCCCAGGGGATATGGGGCAGGAGGCCACCCCCAAAGGACACAGGGCAGGGGGATGCCGGCAGCAGGAAGGGGCAGGAGCAACAGAGTGCCCAAGCTCATCCTGGCACCCAGGCCAAGGAAATGAGGCATCCAGAGGTGGCTCCAGCCCCTCTTGGGTGAGCATGACCACATGGATGGCGCTGCCTGGGGGACAGGGACCCCCATCCTGGGCAGGGCCCAGTGGTGAGGAAGTAACGTGACTGCAACCACACCCCCAACGCAAAATTGTTAATTTATTATTAGGAGGCAAAAAAAAAAATTGTACAGTTACAAGAATCATTCCCCAACAGAGGTCAAATCTGAGCCAAAATACCTTTTTTAAAAAAAAAGGGGGGAGTAGGGGGTGACAACACTTTACAAGTCATTAAATTAAAAAAAAAAAAAAAACAAGAAAAGAACCAACAAAAAGAAACCTCTCTTTGTGCAATTCTGCAAAAACAAGAACAGAAGATAAACCCCTGGTCTGACGCCCCAGAGCTGAGTGGGAAGAGGCTGAGAGGGGACCCTGCAGCCCTCCCAGCCACTCCCACCCTGTGCCCCAGCCCTGCGCTGGGACTGGCAACTGCCTTCCCCCTGCACACCCACCCTCCAGCAGCCCCCCAGCACAGCTGAGTCCTCAAAAACTGGCCCCAAACAATCTGGCCAGGCCCCCAGGCTGCACCTGCAGAGCCCCAGCCAATCATCACATGGCACAGATGGCCACAGCCTTCCTCACCCCCCCCAAAACCTCCCCTCATCCTCCTGCCACCTGCAGACAAGGGCCCAACTCTGGTCCCCACAAGCCCCCTCTGTGCCCTGCCCCACAGCTCCCACGACCCCCAGCCAGGGCAGCAGAGCAGGGGGTGGCACAGGGAGCAGGGAATGGGGAGCAGGGATGGGGAGCAGGGATGGGGAGCAGGGAATGGAGGGCAAGGAATGGAGAGCAGGGCATGGGGAGTTGAGCACGGGGAGTAGGGAATGGGGACAGAGAATGGGGAGCAGGACATGGGGAACAGCACAGGGATCACCTCCCTGGCTCCAGTGAGATGCTCTGAACGTGTCTCCAGGTGCCCCCATGTGTCCCTCCCTCCCCAGGGTCCCCGTGGGATGTCCCCAGCCAGAGCAGAGCCAGCAGCCCCAGCCAGGCACAGGCAATGCCATTTGGCACACGGGGAGCCAGGGCAGCCACCCCAAAAGGCTACAGGGGGCTGACACAACTGTAGGGCAGCTGCATGGCAGGAGCCAGCCCCCTGCACCCCCAGGGGCTGCTGGCATTGCTGGGCCCCCTGCACTGGCACCAGTCCCCCAGATCAGCCCACCCTGAGCATCCAGGCTGGGCAGTGGGCAGGATTTGGAACAGGCACAGGAGCAGGGGACATGTGGGGCAGGGGGACAAGTGGCCCTTGGCCCCAGAGAGGGGTTGGGGCAGTGGCACATCAGCCAGAGGCAATGGGGGGAGGCTGATCACAGCGCTTGTGTCTAATCCCTGTCCCCTGGAGCCCAGGGGCAGCATCACCCCCTCCCCCAAACCCTGCCCGTAAGGCTGAAGCCTGAGACAGGGCAAGGTGGGCACCTCCTGATGCCCCCAGGGTGGTGTCTGCCTGGAGGCAGCAGCAGGACACCCAGAGAAGGGAAGATGGAGCCCCAGGGGACCTGCCTGCAGCTGGCACAGTCCCATCCCCAAGGGCTGCCTTCTGCTACCACCCTCCTCTTCCTCCCAGCGCTGACCCTCGGGGAGCCCCAGCTTTCCTACTGCTCACAGGGCCCAGTTTAGTAACAGCACTATCCCTTAAATTAAAAAATTAAAATATATATACATATATATATATACTGTATACACAGACAACAACAGAACAGTGCCAAAATGGAGGGAGAGAGGGAGAGAGGGGAAGGGGAAGAGAGGAGAGGAGAGGAGAGGAGGGCAGTCGGACATTTTCTTTACAATAAAAACAAGGACTCTGCCCCAACATGAGCAGAGTCTGGGGTCCCCTAAAAATACCCATCTAGAGAGAGAGCCGGAGGGACAGAGCAGGAGAGAGGGGCACGGGCTTGTACAATGGCATCTTCCCCGATCCGAGCCAAGCCCGCGGGATCTCAGCTTCGCCTGGACTTCGAGTGCTGGATAAGCCACTGTAGGGTGATGTCTGCAGAGGCAAGGGGACACTTACAGCCTCTCCCCCTGGCTGTCACCCCCTCCTGTGCCAACCCCTGTGCCCCCAGCCCTCGGCACTCACCGATGTTGTCCTTTTCTTTGCAGGAGATGGAATAGCAACAGATCTCCCGGTCCTGGATCGCCGAGAGGTTCCTGTGGGAGAGGGGCAAGCGCTGGCTGCAGACCCTGGGCTGTGTGGGGCAGCTTAGGGAGACACTTCCAGGCAGCCCTTGGAGGGGGCTCCGAAACAGGGCACACTGAAGGGTCAGAGGCTCCCCAGGAGCTGCGTGTGGGTCAGGAGAGGGCACCAGCACTCTGAGGGCAGAGGTGGTTTTGGGGGGTGGAGGAATGTGATGGGGCAGGAGGGACCTGCTCCCACCAGAGAGCCTGGCCACAAAATTTCACAGCTGCTCCCCAGCTGTGCAGCCAGACAGGGCAGGCAGGGTGACCAGAGCAGCACCCCTGGGGAACCCAGCCCCAGAGCCCACCGTGAGACCCCCGGGGAGCCCGGTCCCACTGTCCCCAGCTCCACCACCCAGCACCACGCTGTGCCAGGCCCACACGCCACCGTGTGGCACACGGGACCCAGCCCTGGCTCTGGTGGCTCCAGCTCCTCTCTGTCTCCACAAGGTGTCACCTCAGATGTCCTCAGCCACCCGTCTGTGCCGGCCTGCCCCGGGCACCACAAGGTCACCCCAGATGGGTGACCCTGCTGGTGGGGACACGGCAGAACAAGGTGTGGGGGTGGTCACACTGTGTCACAGCCCCACTGTGGCTGCCTGGGACACTGGCAGACTTACATCTTCTCGATGAGCTCCTTCTCATCCAAGGCACCAGGCAGGTCCCGCTTGTTTCCCAGGACGAGGACCTGCAGGGAGGGACAGGGCACACCTGAAGCTCCCAGCTGCCAGACCAGGCAGGATCCTGCTTCTGCCACCCAGAAGCAGAGTCTGCTTGTGATTCAGGACAGCCCTAGCCACTCCACCAGGATGTCCCAGATGGAGAAAACCCCTTCTGCAGCAATCAGGAGGCAGAGCACTTCAATTAACTGCCTTAATTAGCCTGTGTACAGCATCTCTTATACACTCTCTACTCCCAGTGTGGAGATGGCCCCACAGCAAATCCTCCCTGAAGGGCACCAGCATCTGTTGTGCCATCTAGGACTTTCTCCCAGGAGCCTCTTGCTGTCTTTGAGCAAAAAGTCAAGTGAAAGGGCTAATCCTGACGTTACCAGCACGAGCAAGCTGTGGATGCCGGGCAGACTCTGCTCTGCAGGCAGCCAGCACCAACCAGCAACGGCTGCTTGCGCCATCCACTGATCCCTCCCGATTTCAAGGCTTTTCACATCCTCAAAAGGCATTCTCAGACTGGGCAAGGAAAATAACCACCTGGCAGGACTGGTTTGTCCCGCCAGAGCGCCCACACGACTGTCACCTGACAGGGGCAGCGCCGAGGCTGCACGTCCAGGCTGAGCCGGGGCTCTGCAGCAACGCAGCATGCAGCATCTCCCCGTTCCAATCCCGAGGCTTGCTCTCCCAGAGGAGAGCGTTCAGAGGGCTACAACTGCAGCGTGGTGTGTCAGGAGCTTAATTTAGCAGGCAGCGGACGTTCGGGATCCGTGGCGAGATCCTCAATTAGCTCCTTTCAAAGGAGGCCGGTTCGGGATGCTCTGTGCACATCCCACCCTGGCACGTGCAGTGTGCCTCATGCTGTGCCCTGTCCCCACCTCCTGCACACGTCACAGCCCCAGGAGCCACTCTCCCAGGAGATGGGGGACCTTAATGTCACACCATAAATCAGGCGCAAGAGGACAGATTGAACACACAGGGGTCTGGTCTGTGCTCCTTGCCCTAAAGCTCCCTCTCTCTCTGTTGCTTGGCCTAGCTCTGGCCTAGAAAGCTCCCTCAGGAGCGCAGTGGGGAAGGGTTTCCCCCCAAGGAAGGGGATCCCTGCCCTGAATCTGCTCTGCAAGCCCTGGCAGCCTCGGGATGACGAGTGGCTGTGGGGACAGACCGAGGCAGCAGCTCACCGGGATGCCCTGGAGCTGCGGCTTATCCAGCAGGTTGTGCAGTTCATTCTTGGAGGCCTCAATCTTCTCCTGGTCAGCAGCATCCACCATGTACCTGCAAGGGAAGGGACACCCCTGAGCACAGGCACTGGACACTGGGCCATGGAGGGAGTAGGGAGTGGAGGACCCACCCTGTCTCCATCCCTGCAGGTGACAGCAGGGACAGGCTGGGCAGGAGAAGCTGCAGGACACACGTTGTCCCCAAACACCCAGTGAAGAGGAGACATTGACCCAAGAGGGGGAAGGACCTGCTCATCCCATCAATGGGGTAATCTTGGAAGGGGCCACGGAGAAAATGGGTGTGAAGCCCATGGTCAGCAACGCTGCTCTGAGCACACAGGGAGATTTGGGGAAGGATTTCACTCTTGTGGGCTGACACTCATCCTGCAAAGGATATTAGGGAAAATTTGTTCCCTGAATGGGTGGCCAGGCACTGGAACAGGCTGCCCAGGGCAGTGGTGGAGTCACCATCCCTAGAATTTTTAAAACCATCTGGGGACATGGTTTAGTAGTGACCATGGCCGTGTTAGATGACCTTAGGGGCCTTTTCCAACCTTAGTGATTCCATGACAATTCAGTGGTTCTAACTACAGACACAGGTGTCCAGCCCCACCATCGCAGCTCCCCTGGCAGCCAGCCCAGTCTCCTGGGGTTGGACTGTGCCCACACCCACTGGAGAGGCTCAGCATCGGTGTGTGGGTGACAGTGGAGCTCTGGCTCCCGGGATACTCACACGATGGCACTCACTCCGCGGCAGTACCGCTCCCACATGCTGCGGAACCGTGGCTGGCCCCCAATGTCCCAGAGCTGTGACAGGGAGATCGGGGTTACTCTGGTGCCCTCTCCATCACCCCAGTGCCCCAAGCACCCCAGTCCTGCTTAAGATCACGTGGCCACCCAGGGCATTTTGTCCATGCACCAAACCCGTCCCCATGCCGTCCTCTTCAGCTCAAAGCTGGGGAGGAGGCTCCTGGCTCAGTGAAGCAAGGAGATGCTTCCCCTCAGGAAGGGCAGCTGTAGGACGCTGAATCCCCCTGTGGTTTGCTTCTGCTGGCCCGAGCTGAGTGCTCCTCCCCATGTCCACCACACCTCCTGCTCTTTCCCTGAGGCATTTCCCATTTCAGAACACTCTCAAAAGTGTTCCTGCAGCAGCCAGAGATCCCCAGCCATCTTTTCAGGCGTGTCCCGCAGCTATTTCCCAGTTCAACTCAGGGCCCTGGAAAGATCCAGAAGGGGTAGAACCTTCCTCTCCCTTTGCTTCTGAGGCAGAGACCACCACTTGAAGCCATGACCTGTTTTTCTCAGCACTGCCACCCTCAGCAAGGTGACCACCTCCATGAGTCCCCACCAGCAAGCCAGAGGTACAAGGAAACCTCCAGCATTGCAGCCTGGACTGGCTCTTACTGCACAAGTCTGGATCTCCCACATCCCATCATCTCTTTTGGTGGGTACCTGCAGGACCCTAACAGGGCAGATCTCTCACTTCCAGACGGTGGAATCACAATCCCTGGAAGGGTTCAAAAAACACGGGGATGTGGCACTTGGGGACATGGTTCAGTGGTGAACATGGTAGTGCTGGGGGAACAGTCCCTGAAATCCTTCCAAGTCCAGCAGAAGAGCCACCAATCTCCCTTCCCTCCACCTTCCATCCCTAGAGCCCTAACCAGCAGTAACACCTGCATCTTACCTTTATGGTAACATTCCCCTTGGTGATCTTCCTCATGTTGAAGCCCACCGTGGGGATCATGTCTTCGTTGAACTGCCCTGACTGTGAGGAACAAGGTGAAAGAGCGTTAGGAGGCAGAGGAACATGGTCAGCCAGCTCACCCAAAAAGAAGGGCATTCCTTTCCTGCCCCTTCCCTGTTGGGAGAAAATGTGGTGGGGGAGGGAAATCATCCACCATTGTTTCATTGTCCCGGCTTGGTGAGCATTTTGCATGTTAATCACCCTCTCTTTGTACACTTTTGTTATTAGTATTGTTGCTGTCACTGGTCCTTTTCTTACCTCATTGCTGTTACCAGTAAATTGTTCTTATCTCAACCCCTGATCTTTTGCCCTTTGTGCTTCCAGTTGGAGTGGGAGGGGGAAGCAAGTGGTGGGAGCACTAAACTGGGGGAACACCATTCCTAAACCAGGACACTGCAGCTGCCTCCAGCAGCCTCCTTGGGACTCAGATCAGGTTGGGGAGCCAACAGGGAAGAGGGTTTGATAACCAGGTTAACACAGCCGCGAGGATTTTGGCCATCAGCGCCAGAAACCTGCAAGGAATCACCAACCACGGCCAAACTCATCCTAGCAGCTCTTAAAACCTCAGTTTCTTGAAGGCTTTTCTGGGTTTTCTCTCAGTTAACACAAACCTCACAACAGGAAGGCAAGATTTATGCTGTTTTCTCATAAGCAGATTTTGGAGCCAACGACTCCTCCAGACCCACCACATCACCAAGTCCCCAGGGTTTTCCTGACCTCTTCCAACGTCTCTGCAGTACACACCACTTCCCTTTTTCATTTCCCTTTTGCATCCAACAGCAAAACCCAGCAGCCAAGGGGTGTCCAGGCCACCCTGCACCCAGAAACCACTGTGGGGAACGGCAGGGAAGGGTGCAGGGAGAGGAGGGGAAGCAGGAAGGGATCCACAGGGGATGTCTCCTCTGGACTGAGGTTCAATGCACAACTTGGCTTTATGAAATTAAGAAATTCACAGGCTTTGATCACCAGACACAGAGAGCAATTGCTGAAGAGCTCCAGGAAGCTGCAGACACCTCCCTCAGGGATCCCAGACCACGTCACAGGATCTGCTGCCTGTGCAAAAGCCACCCAAGGCACAGTTCAGGCAGAGAGAGGATGGGTTGCAGGAGCCAGGAGACACCTCCTCTTTCCTCCATGGGGAAAGTGAGGCACAGCCTTGCTCCCTGCCCCAAATCCTTCCCCCCTGCAGCACCCGCCTCCAGGGGCCAAGGGGTCAGCAGGAAACCCCTTGAGCTGTCCAAAACAGGCTGGGAATGTGACAGTCGTAGTCCAGGATGGCTTGCACGTGGTCCCTGCTGTCCCAGCACCCACAAAAACATCTTCAACGTGCTGCAGCTTGCTCAGCTTCTCCTGCATCAGCTGCTCTCTGAAAGCAGCTCAGTGGTGGAAACACAGCTTTCCTCTCCAGCTATCCCTGACTGTGGCATCTTCAGCACATCTTCAGCTCCCAGCAGGCTCCAGCCATCCACAGCTCCACTGCCAGGAAATCAGAGACTACCCAGCTGGAGACATGCAAAAGCTTCACTGGACATATCCTAGCCCCTCACAAATTTTGGTTTTGCAATGGGCACAGCACCCATGCTGACCCTGGAGATGATACCAAGCCACACTGATCACTTGGGAATGAGGTTTCACTGGGATGCACAAAAATCATTGCAGGCATGATGGGTTTCGAGGCTCCAACTGGCAGACCAGGTCTTCACAGGCTCCAGTTGATTGCTGATTTTGCCAGGGTTCCCCCAGCAGTCTGCCCAAACCACTCTGCCTCGCTGCCCTGCCTGGAAGGGTTGGGTTACTGGGACAGGTGGCCAGGATTCAGCTTTTGCAGGGGCAAGCAGTGCCCAGAGCAGATGGCCTCACCACCACCACTGCCTGCATTACCACACATGGCCTGGCTCCACAGCACCCCTCAGCTTGGAGATCCATCATCCCAGGCCATGAGCATGGAGGGAAACCCACAGGCCCCTCCTGGCCCTGCTCCCAGCAATGCTGAGACAGGCTGTGCTGCCCTCCCTGACCCCACCGGCCCCATCTCCAGGGCACTGGGTACCTCAAGAGCAAAAATGGGACCTGGGGACAGCAGCCAGGCCATGCATGTGCTGTCCCTAGGGCCCAGGTGACACTGGCATGGCCAACAGTGCTGTAAGCCCACCCGAGTCAGGCAGGGCGACGCATCCCACTCCCTGCAATGCAGTTAATGCACATATTTATTTCTTTTTTTTTTTAAGAGCACAGTATCACTGAAGCTCAGGGTTGGGTGTTTTTTTTCCTCATAAAAATTAGGTTCCTCAGATGAAAGGGAAAACCCTTGGGCTGCTTTTGCTTCTTCAGCACTGCCTCACAGCCCAAAGTATGCTGGACAGCAGCGCTGAGGCTGCGCTGACCCAACTCTCTGTGAGATGCTCCCAGCAGCTCCCCAAGGACAGGCAGCACAGCCTCAACTCTGATGGGAAGCCAGCAGCTCTGGGGAAGATTTGCAGCAGTGTCTGGTCCCACCTCTGTCCACAGAGACACCGTAAATGCCTATAAATCTATCAGGGGCTGCTCTCGTTCAGATGCGTCTGCAGTGGGGCAGCACGAAGCACTGGTGGCTCAGTTTGCTGCTGGCCCAGATTTTGGGGTGCTGGACATGTGCAGCCCCCCCTGACATCAGCACTACTTGATGGCAGCACAGAGTCTGTTATAGAAGCTCTGGAGAACTGGCTGGACGGTCACAGTGTTGAGGTGGGTCTGTGCAAACCTCGTGGAGTTCAAAGAGGCCAAGTGGAAGATCCAGCACCTGCTGTCAGGGCAATCCCAAGCATAAATCCAGCCTGGGTGGAGAATGGCTGGAGAGCAGCCCTGAAGAGAAGGACTTGGGGGTGTTGGTGGATGAAAAGCTTAACATGCCCCATCCCTGGAAACGTTCAAGGTCAGGTTGGACAGGGCTTGGAGCAACCTGGGCTGGTGGAAGATGTCCCTGTATGTCCTTACCCATGGCAAGGGTGTTAGACAAGGTGACCTTTAAAAGTGCCTTGCAACCAAAACCACTCTATGACCCTGTGATCTTGGAAAACCACCACTGTCCATTTTTCCTGGCTTATGCTAGCAGAGATTGCAGTAGCAAGACAAGACCATGCCCCATCCAGATTCTTCTCCTCTTCCAGAAACATGGGAGAAACCCTCCCAAAAAACCTACCCCCTTCTGCATTATGAAGCTAAGGGGCAAAGATGCTCCTGTGGAGGGTCCAGGTGCTGCATCTGGAGGCAGAAGGACCACAAGTCAGCATGAGGGAGTCAGCTGGTCAGTGAAGGGGTCAGTGGCTTTCCAGGGATGGATGGGAGCAGGCACTGAGCTCTTCAGTCCTCCAAGCCACTCTCAGGACATGCCTCCACCAGCAGTGCTGTCGGGAGAGCCACGGCATCCATCATCCTACCTGATGCCACACAAGAGGCTGATGTGGTTCCACAGAACGGCTGAAGTTGGAAGGAACCACAGTGGGTCATCTGGTCCAGCCTCCCTGCTCAAGAGGGGTCATCCCAGAGCAAAGGATGACATCCAGACTCCAAACTGGCTCTGGGCAGCCTTTCCAGTGCTTGGTCACCCACACACTAAAGTTCTTCCTCGTGTTCAGGTGGAACTTCTTGTGCATCAGTTCCTGCTTGTTGCCTCTTGTCCTATTGCTCAGCATCACTGAGCAGAGCCTGGCCCATCCTCTGACATCTCCCTGCAGATACTGACAGATTTGATGAGGTCCCCCCTCAGATGTCTCTTCTTGAGGCTGACCAAGCCCAGCTCCCAGGGAGGGAAGGAACCACCCAACTTCCAAGCAACCAGAGTCCATTTTTCAGTCAGGTGCAGCTAAAAATCCTGGAACACAAGGACAGTGCCAACCACACCCAGAGCAGCTCCAGCCCCAGCATCGCTCTGAGGGAAGGGGGGCACCTCGTGCACCCACACAGACGTCTTGTGAGGTGTCTCCAACGATGCCAAAATCCCATGAACTTCTCAGTTCAGGTTCTTCCCCTCCCCAAAGCACAAATCACAGCTATTTCCCCTTCCAACACCCCCATTGCAACACCCTACAGCCAGGCGCCTCCAGCCCTCCTCAGGCAGTTCCTGTCGAGTCGGCATTTTCTGTGTCACGCTGTTACTTCACTGTCCCCAACACCTTCTTTCCAGGACGTTTCCTCAAGGGCTGCTGCCCCTTTTCCTGTGTATTTGCCACAAAAGTGAACTTTCCAAATAACCTGAACTCGGCCACCGAGCCTGACTGCCCTGCAAGGGTGTCAAACACCCCACCACAGACCTGTTACACCGGCAGGCCATGGTGCCAGCTCCTGCCCCCTCCAGAGCTGCTGGAGTTCCTCAAAGTCCCTTACCAGCAATCCTGGCTAAGCAGACAGAGTCCTGGTGCACGGGTTCTTCCAGGTGGGGTCTTGCCCACAGTAGAACTGCCTGCTACAAAGTGTTTCCTTGCAGGAGCAAACCCCACGGAGCCCACGCTGAGCCCCGTCTGTGGATGTGGTTGGGTGAAGAGAGGGCATGTGGGGAACAGGGTAAAATGAGGACCTGGCACCAAGGGAAACCTCCCAAAGAGCATGGCTCCAGTGCAACCAAGCCTCCAAATGGGCTGAAAATCCCCTGTGACAGCCCAGCACCCTGAGCGAGCAGCAATAACTCCCTGTGCTTTGGAGCCACGGCACCGAGCAAGCAAAGTGCAGGGACAAGGAGGGCAGTAGAGCAGCCAGGGCAGCTGGAAGATCCACATCCTCCTCCCTCCATGAAACCCTGCGGGGAGCGACAGCCCAAACCTGACCCTTCGGGATCCGCCCACCTCGCAGCATCACCCGTGGAGAGAGCGAGAGCAACCCAAAAAGCAAGAGAGGAAACTCCACCGAGCATCCCCATGGCTGAAACCACGCCCTGGGCTTTGGGATCGCGCTCCCGATCTGCTGCCGGATCCAGGGACCCCGCGGAGGAGGCAGCACAGCTGGGGAGAGGCCAGGGTTGGAGGTGCCCGAGGCGGGTGTCACATCCCCACTGGGGTGTGGAGCGTGTGCTGCAGCAGCAGCAGCACCCGGCACCCACGGCACCCTGCTGCTGCCGGTGGGTGCTGCCCGAGGAAGGTCGCCAGGCAAACACCTCCTACACCGGCCCCTGGGCAATGAAACCTGGCGGCTCAGAGCCCAGCAGGGTCATCGCCAGGGCCCCCACCCGCGCGTCCCGGCGGCGGCACGGACGATGACAAAGCTCCTGCTGCAACCCGTACGAGGGCAGGAGCTTCCCGGCTGCCGGGGCCGAGGCTCCCGCAATCCTGGGCGGCGGCAGCAGCAGCAGCACCCACCCCAGGGCACCAGAACCGGCTGCTGCCCACCGGCAGAGCCCCGGCCGGGAAGGGCAGGGAGCTCCCTGATCCTTCCCCGGGGCCTGCTCCAGGCACCGCGCTGGGCTCCGCGGATGCGGGGAGCAAACGCCGGGGTTCGCCTGGACCCCTCCCGATGCTGCTGGACCGGCACCCCGCACCCCACACTGCACCCCAGAGCGTGCCCCACTGCCTGCAGCTCGCACCCCACCCCGCACCCCACTGCCCAAATGCATTTCCAGGCTGGGGTGTGACAGGGCGGAGCCATTCCGGGGAGCACCCAAGGGGCGCAACTGGGGGGCTGCAACGGGGGTTGCAATGGGTGAGGTGCAATAGGGGGGGTGCAATGGGGGGATGCAATGAGGGGGTGCAATGGGTGAGGTGCAATGCGAGGGGGGTGCAATGGGGGATGCAATGGGGGGTACAAGGCGCAGGGGTGCTGCCCTGGGGTGGCCCCGCTGCTCCCCGGGGATGTGGGGGATGCGGGCGTTCCCCGGGGGGATGCGGGCGTTCCCCGGGGGGCTCACCGCGATCACGTTGACGAAGGTGGTCTTGCCCGAGTACTGCAGCCCCACCAGGGTCAGCTCCATCTCCTCCTTCCAGAACAGCGCCCGGAACCAGTCCAGCAGCTTGTTGAAGAGCGCCAGCATGGTGCCGGGCCGGGCCGCGCCGCGCCGAGCGGGGCCGAGCGGAGTCGAGAGGAGCCGAGCCGGGCCCAGCTGGGCCGAGCCGAGCCGAGCCGAACGGGGCCGAGAGGGGCCGAGCCGAGCCGAGCTGGGCCGCGCCGAGCCGAGCCGGGCCGAGAGGGGCCGAACCGAGCGGGGCCGAGCGAGGCCGAGCCGGGGCGGGGCCAGTCGGGGCGGAGCCGGGAAGGGCCGAGGCGATCCGAGCGGGACCGAGCGGAGCCGAGTCGAGCCGAGCCGAGCCGAGTCGAGCCGAGCCGAGCCGAGTCGAGCCGAGCGCGTCCGGACCGCGCCGGTCGGAGCCGATGGAGGCCGAGCCGCCGCCGCCCGTATTGTCCGAGCGCAGCCCCCGCCGAGGCACCGGGTGGGGCCCGAGCGCCGCCGCTGCCGCGCCCCCTCCCGGAGCGGAGGACCCACCGCACCGGGCACGGGACAGCGCGCCCTGCGGGACACCCCGGGATACCCGGGATACAGCGGGATACCCGGGATACCCGGGATACAGCGGGATACCCGGGATACAGCGGGATACAGCGGGATACAGCGGGATACCCGGGACACGCTGGACACTCCGGATACCCCGGGACACCCTGGGACACGTCGGGACAGCCTGGGACATCCCGGACCCCCCAGGATGCCCTGGGGCACCCCGGACACCCAGGGATACCCTGGGACACCTGGGACACTCCGGGATGCCCTGGGACACCCCGGACACTCCCGGACATCCCGGGCGCAGTGTGCAGAAGGGCTGGGGGTATTGAAGGTGTGGCAGTGCCAGGTGGGAGAGATGCAGGGCACGGGGGTGAAGGAGTTGGGGGTGCAGTGGTACTGGGGATGCAAAAGTCCTGGGGCACTGAGGGTGCAGGGATGCAGGGTGTGGTCAGCGTAGGGAACCGGGGGGTGCAGGGGCGTGGGGTGTGCAGGGGTGGATAGAAATGCTTGGTGTCCGAAGCAGGGTGGGGGCTGTGGGGTGCAGTGGGTGCCAAGAGCCCCGAGCAGTGCCCCAGGAGCTGATGAGCAAATTTCCACCTGGAGAAGGAGACACAGCCCAAAGGCACAAACGGCTTCCTCGAAGGATGGGAGGACTGACACGCAGGGCTATTTGTGATTCCCTCGTGCTGGGCTGCTTTATTCCAGCAGTGGCTGGGGAGAGCCCGTGTGCGGAGGTTGCTCGTGCTCCCACGAGAGACGAGGATGCTGCACCCATTGCTAAAGCTGCCTGAGACAAAGATGTATGCACAGAAAAGAGGGAAACGGGGATGGGGTTGGATTCACCTCACAGGGGATATCTCAACCCCTGATAAGTAATGGTGGGAGTTTCCACCATGTGCTGCAAGTCTGGGAAGCTGCCTTTGTTTTTGGAGGCAGAAACCATTTTGCTTTCAGAGCTGCTGCAGTCTGCTCAGGATCCCCGTGCTCTCAGGGGGAGGCCTGAGGAAGCAGGAATATCATTGCTTTCTGTAATTACCCCATCACAGCTCCTCCTCATACCAGTGAAAAATTCTTCATCCCTCTCCCGTTCTTGCATGTAATTTCTGATTGAGGAAATTTTTTTTCATAGAATCACAGAATTGTTCAAGTTGGAAAGACCTTTAAGATCATCAAGTCCAACTGTTACCCCAGCACTGCCGTGGTCACCAGTAAACCATGTCCCCAAGTCACCATCCTCCATCCCTGCAGCTCTGACCCCCATTGTCACCCCATGGTCTCCATGCCAGAAGTTTGGGACTGGGCAGAGTCTTGTGCAAGGCTCCAGGGCCTCTCCAGACAAGAGCATATTTGACATTCCCAGGAGGTTTTGATGTGGTTGCTCAACCAAGTTCCTTAAGGAAACTAAATGGTCAGGGCTGTGCTCATGTGGGTGATGGGTGGCTTCTCCTCCTGTTCCCTGGTTCAGAGTTTAACCCCTGGGCTACTGAGGACCAGCCCAAACAGATGTCACTCCCGTGTCCCACAGTGTCCTCTGGTGCTGGGTGGGTTCCACCTCCTGCAGGTGCTCTCACAGGGCCTTCTGGGACCCCAGTGCTGCCCTGGAAATGTCAAAGTATGCCCTGAAATGTCTCCTTTCCAGGTTATGGCTTGGTCAGTGATTACTTGGAATCCATGGATGCTGTTGGAGACTCACCTTTCCAGGGAAGGCAACTGGGAACACATCACTTGCAAACTGCAGATGCATTTGGGAATCTCCCCTGCTTGGGAGAGGGGAGGTTCAGATATTAGGGAGAATATTAAGGATATTAGGGATAATTTCTTCCCTGAAAGGGTGGTCAAGCACTGGCACAGGTTGCCCAGGGTGGTGGTGGAGTCACCATCCCTAGAAGCGTTCAAGAAACGACTGAACATGGCACTTCCTGATACAGTTTAGTGGGCACAGTGGGATTCAATAAAAGGTTGGATTCGATGATCTTGGAGGCCTTTTCCAACCTTAAAGATTCCATGATTCTACTTTAGGGCAGCTGAGAAGGTGTTGGCTGAAGGTGGAGAGAAAAGCAAGCCATTGAACAATGGTAGCCAACTGTGCACCTGTCGTACCAACCCATCAAGGTGTGTCTTCAGCAAGAAGAGCCTCATGGAGCGCGTTTGGAGCAAGCCCAGCCCTGCCCACAGACGATGCACAGCCAGGACAGAGGCTCCATTTATTTCAGGGTAATTCTACCAGCGCTGCATCTCACAGAGTGAACACTTCTCTGCAGCTGAAAGGGCAAACCGCGCTCCTGGCGCTCCCCAGGCGTGCAGTTCCCCTGCACAGCCTGCTCTTCTGGTTCAGGATCTTGCGCCTCTCAAAAGCCAAAGCTTCTTTCCACGGGTGAAATCTGCCTCGAGGCAGCAGCAACAGCCACCTCAAGCACCCACTGCACCCCTCATGTGAACCCAGCACACCTTGCTCGCCCCCAGGGTCCAAGGCCACAGTCCCTGGGGGTTTGCTCAGCTGTTCTCATCCCGAGGGATGCTCGTGCTGCTTTTCTGTGGCCTGGCAGCATCAGGAGAGGTTTTGGTGGAGTTGTCCCCGAGGCTGGTGCAGGAGAGGTTGGAGTGGGGAGCTAGAAGCCTGGTGGGAGCCCTGTGCTAGTGGCCTCCAGCCTCTGGCAGCTGGGCAGCGTAGAGAGCTAGTGTGTGATGGAGGAACTGGTACTGCTCGCTGGTCTGGATCATCCCACCTCTGCAAGGGAAAGGCAGGGCCCACTGACACTTAACCAAACCCAGAACCTCATTCCCAGCTCTCTGCTCCTGGGGCACAATATTCCTGCTTCACCAACCATGTCTAGATGCCTCTGAAACAGGCACCACAGCTGCCCAAAGAGTATACGGGCTCAGAAGCATTGCTGGGCTGTTCAATATGAGATTAGCAACTGATTTGGCTCTAATATTTACCAGTACTTCTTGAAATGTGGCCAGATGGAGAGTTTCTGGATTTAATGGCTGAGCTGGAAGGGAAGGAGCAGATGGCTGCCAGATTCAGAGCCCTGTCCCTCATATCCTCAGGTCAGATCTCAGCAGGGCCAGCCTGGCACTGGGAACTGTTTGCTTTCCACTCATCTGCATCCTCCAGCAACCCTTCTGGTTTCCACCAGAAACAGCCCCCGTGCCCCCTTGGGATGCCCATCCCCACGCCCTTCCCACACCCCTCCTCCCAGGCTTGGCACCCAGCTGGACCCTCCAAGGAGCCCCCTGCTCCGAGCACCCACCTGTCTATGCGGAGATGGCACACGATTCCCAGGATATCCACCTCCCCCTTGTCCTTCAGCTGCTGGCACCCCATCCTGGTGGCGATGAAGCAGCCCGTGCGGCCGATGCCTGCGCTGCGGGACAGACACAGCTGTGCTGAGCACTGGCAGCACCCACTGCCTGGACCTGAGCCTGGCTGAGCTGGATGCACTCCTGGACTGGTTTGCTGCCGTGATTTCTTCCTAGAAGGATGCTGGGGTCCCAGTCCCAGCTGCCAGGCCAACCTCCTTGGCCAGGCACCAAAAGCCTGGGGTCACTCTGCCATGGCAGGGGGGTCTTGCTGTGTTGCACAGCGTGGCTGAGGCTGCTCTGGAAGCACAAAACCAGCCCATGCCCCACCCCTGCACAGTGCAGGGGGCTCTGCAGCCCCTTCCCCTCCCAGCTGGGCTCTGACCCCAGCACCCAGCAGTTAGCACCCAGCCCGCAGCAGCACAGGCGGGATGGCTGGGTGCTCTGCTCTGCTGTCCCCAAATCCACTTAGCAGGGGGAGAAAATAGGCAGAGGCCACCTCCTGAAACACAGCTCCACAGCCAAGCTGCAGGCCGTGCTCAGTGGCAGAGTGAGCAGGAATCACGGAGTCACAGAACGGGGTCAGGTTGGAAGGGACCACCCATGGGGTCATCTTGTCCCACCTCCCTGCTCAAGCAGGGTCTTCCAGAGCCAGATCTGTGGATGTACCGTGGGGCTGGGGGCTGAGTCCCAACTGCAGACCTCTCCTGCTCCTACCCTGCTGTCCATGGACCCAGGTGCAGGATGTGCCAGGCTAATGCCTCCATCCTGCTGCCAGGACAGGAGCTGCTGGTTGCTGTGGGGTTGCTGTGCCCTGGGATTTCTGCACCACAGCAGGACCAGCACACGAGCATTCACATGTGGGGTTTTCTCTGGCAGGCTGACCCCCAGGAGAAGCACAGACAGGGGCTCAGGTGAGGGGCAAGCTCTTACCTGCAGTGCACCACGATGGGCCCTGGGCTGGCTGCAGTCTGCAGAGTCTCCTCCACCTTGGACACCAGGTGCAGCAGAGGCTTGGCTGACTCGGGTGTTTGCTGGTCCGGCCAGGAAGGGAAGAGGATGTGTTTGACCTCACGACATTCTCCTCCAAGCTTTTTCAGCACAGAAGGAAGAGAAATCAGGATGTGGGAGCATGGGCCAAATGAAAGCACAGTCCAGCTCAAGCAGAAGCCAAGCAGCCTGTACCCATCTCAGCTGCTCTCCTCCCAAATCCTTCTTTGAGCCTCTGCCAGACACCTGGGAAAGATCCCTGGGCCAGGAAAAATGGGATGTGTCCCATCCCAGGAGATGGGAACAGATGCAGAGTGTCCCAGTACTGTCCTCAGAGTCCAGGCAAAGCAAACAAGATCCTTTAGGCTAATGTCAGCCCAGGGTGACCACGGGGAGCCCATGGGGCAGAGCCCAACAACACAGTGCAAACAACAGTGGGCTGGCTCTGCAGACCCCTCCTCTGGCAGGGGAGCTCCTGAGAGCCATGAACCCTCCTCTTTCCTATCACACAGCATTGCCACCTCACTACAGATCCCAGAGGCACAGCCAGGCCCCACTGCACTCCCCCTCTAACCCCAGGATGGGGCTCAGACCCACCTGGATGCGGAGATCCCGGACCACGTACTCCATGCACTCGCTCACCCCCTGCACGCGGATGGTGAAGGGGCCGTAGGTGCCCTCCCTCTCAGGCCAGTAGTGGACACATTTCTGGAGGACAAGTCAGGTTTTGTGGCTGTGAGACGCTCGAGGCGCCCACTTGGATGTTTGAGCTGTGCTTGGCTCAGTGCTCTTGGGAAGGGGCATCGCCTGGGGGGGATGTGGGGGAGTGGGGAAGGTGGATGTGGAGTGATACAGAAGGCAAGCAAAGAAAGGATAGATCCCTCTCCCTGCATCTGCTGCCCTGCACCCACTCCCATGCCTGCCCTGGCTTTCAGACCCTAGGGCTGCATAGCTCTCCCCAGCCCCTGGGAGCTTCCAGGCCCAGCAGGGCCCAGGGAAAGGCTGTCAATCAGGAGAGAAGGGAGCAAGAGACGTGGCCAGGAAAGAGAGTAAGTTTTCAGTTCTCAGTTCTCCCAGAGTGGTGCTGCTTGGATGAGAAGCCAGAGTTCCCAGCAAAGGCACAGCACTGTGGGCTCCCATCCCAGCTGAATCTCCTGGCTGAGAGCTCCCAGCCCAGGGGAGAGCTGTAGGGGGCCAGAGGGGCACTGCTGCCCCCTCCCCAGGGCTTGCTCTAATCCCTTTAGCCTGTTATCCAGTTGGCAAAGAGTGCCCAGAACACGAGGCCATGCGAGGAGGAGAAGATTTGCCGGATGGAACGAGGAGCTGCAGCCCTGGGACTCTCCTCCTCCACCCGATCCATCAGGAAACCCTCGGAGACCAAAGCACAGCAAGCGGGTGCACAGACCCCACATTTGGTCTCGCACAACCTTTCGCCGTTCTTATCACCCCACCCCACCCCACCCTGGGGGCGGTGCCCGGGCCTGGGAGGGGCCGTGGTACCTCCTTGCGCTCCTGGAGCTCGGTGATCATGACGATGAGGGGCGCCTCCTCCTGCCACACCATCTCCCAGAAGTCGGTCACGGTGTGCAGCATGGGTCCCTGGGTGGCGATGTACTCCCGGGGCCGCCCCGCGTGGCCCTGCCGAGCACACGGCAAAATTAAGCCATGCCCCACCTTCGTTAAGCTTTCCTCTTGGGAAATCGCAACAAACCCCCGGAGCAGAGAGAAACCCCTGGATGTGTGAGGGTTGAGGATCTCTGAGCTGCCGTGCTCTACTGGCATAGCTTGCCTCTCATGGCCTTGCCAGACAACGGGCCAGTGTGTGAGAGGAGATGGAGAAGCCCCTGCAAAGGAGCCTGTCAGGGGAGAGCTGAGAGCAGCCCCCTCGTGAAACCCTCCCACCAAAAGGAGCAGCGTGTCTGCCCTGCACAGCTCCAAAAGAGGTGGCAAGTTGAGACTGCTGCCCCAGGGCAGGCACGGGGCAGTGGGTGACAGCGTGACACCTGCAGACTGATGCCTTGTGAGCCGTGGGCTGCAGGAGCTGGGAGCCCACCTGCCCCCCGACCTTGCAGAACACTCACGGTGATGTAGTTGGCATTTATGTAGCTGTCTTCCTCCTGCTTCCCTGCCCTCCTGAGACACACCCGGCTCTCAGGATCTGAAAGACACGGCAGGCATTACCCCAGGGACTGACCCTTCCCGTTCTCCATGTCTCAGCCTCAGGGACTGCAGGCTGAGTCCTCCCACTCCATGCCAAGCTCAGAGCTGCCTGCACCCTCCCTCAGGCCCATCCTCGCCCCACTTCACCCTCCCTGCCCTGGCAAGGAGCTCCCCCAGCACTGTGTGCACCCCCTGCAACAGCCAGCTCCTTCCCTGGAACATGGGAAGTAGGAACAAACACAGCAGGAACACTGAGAGCACCCAGGCGTGCCCACCCCAGTGCCAGGGCTGCTCCCAGTCATCCCTCTCCTATGAGCAAATGGGGGGCAAAGGGTTGCAGGGGCACATACTGGGGAGGATGGTTTTGTATCTGTCCTTGAAGGCACGCCCAGGGATCTCCAGCTCCTCTGGATTCACGAAGTTGGGTGGGATTTTCTGCAGGGGAAGAGAAGAGCTGTGAGGAAAAGCCCACCGCTGCCACTTGTGTACCCTGGTGGTGGCAGAGCTGGTCCCCCAGAAGTGCACAGCTGACCCAGGGACCCACTGGCATCACCAGAGATGCCAGCTCCTGGGATGAGCCCTGTCCTCACCCCAGATGATGTGGGACTTCTTCCAGAGAGGACACCCTAGGATAAGAGCTCGTTGTGGGAGGGCAGGACAGGCTTTCCAGGGCCCCCAATGGGATGTGTGTGCCCCTGGGAGAGGGTGGTACCTCGGGCACCCCTGCCCTCTGTTTGCCCACACTGCCTGCCCTGCCACTGGGGCTGTGGGGCACAGCTGGGGTCAGAGCCTCCCTCAGAGTTGTCCACCCCTGTCTGTCCCACCCCCACCAGCCCCTGCCACCCCTGCTGTGAGGAGGGAGAGGGGAAGCATCGCACCGAAAACTCCTCCTGGAGCTGTGCCAGGCTCTGGGCATGCTGTTGGAGCTCCTGTCTCTTCAGCACGTGGCTGGATGTCCTCAGGAACTTCAGTGTGATGTCCCGTGGCGTGCAGACGGGCTGGATGGGCTCCACACTCCCCAGAGAGCTCATGTCTAGCACCAGTGACACGTTGGAGCCCCTCCTGCAAGGCAAAGGGGTCCCTGGCTGACCCACTGCCAGCTGGGGACAGAAGGACAGCCCATCCCACTGTATCATCAGTTAAAACCACCCCACACCGAAAAAAAAGCCAGGTAGAGACCCTGGGAGATGGGAGGACTGAGGAACAAGGAACCTGAGCTGGTCATTTTGCCTTTTTGCTGGGAAGCCCCCAGAGGGGGTTGTTGAGATTTATCCTGGGCTGGGCAGGGTCGAGGCTGCCTCCACCTTCAGACCTGGCACCTGCACATGCTGGCAGGTGTAAGGAGGGAAGTTTGGGGGAGCCCTGGGGATGAGCAGTGCTGTGGGGATCCCCCTCAGGGCTGAGCCACGCTCACCTCTCCTGGAGACGCACGTGCTTCTTGGCAGAGGGGCTGGGCTTGTCCCGCTTGTCCATGTCTGCCACAGCTGCCCGGGCTGCCAGGCTGCCCTGGTGAACTCTGGAGCACACCAAGCAGGCTTGGACCATGCTGCAGCAGCCACAGAGCCCTTGTCCTGAAGCACAGGGTGGGTCACGGTGGGCCCTGAACTTCTGGAGAATCACAGAGCCATCAGAGGAGAAGAGGCTGGAAGAGAAAAGGCGGATCTGGGAAGTACAATGAGGTTGAGTGGACCTCCCCAGGCAGATGGTCTGCAAGCAAGAGATGGGTTTTAAGTTCTCAGCTGCCCTGGAATCAGGACCCCCCAGCTCCTGTATCCAGGTGGATGGCAGAGGGAGAGCTCCCAGCACATCCACCCTCCAGGATGCTGCAGCACTGCAGCCCAAGAGACACCAGCAGTGACCCTGGGCATGGCACCAAGGATCACCTGCTTCCCCAGAGGGGAGGACACCCACTCTCTGTGTTGGAAGCCCCAGATGCTCTCCACCTCCACGGGAAGCACACTCTGCCCTGTGTTTCCAGCCCTTCCCTGCAATGCCTGCTTCGACCTGGGAACATGGTGGGAAGTGGGAGAACTGGAACACATGAGCAGTGTTCAGCAGGTGACACGAGGTGGGCTGTAGTCACAACAGTGAGCCTGGCCTGTTCCTGCCACAGGGAGACCCAGACCAGGCTCCCTCAACAGCCTCATGACTCTGGTGAGGGAGGGATGACCCTGGGACAGACTCCTCCATCCTGCAGGTCTCAGCAACTGTCAAGAGGAAACTGCTTTATCTGGGTGGTTGAGCAAGAGGTGATGGGGCAGCCCAGCTGGGGGAGGTACCAGGGCTCCTCCACCACCAGCCCCAGTGGTGCAGGGCTGGGGACATGTGGGTGATGCTGGTTCACCTCTGAGAACAGCTCCTCAGAGTGCAGGCAGCGCACTGGGATCCTGAGGCTCAGAATGAGGAGATGGGGAATGATGCAGAATCAGAGCTCTTGGTGGGCAAAGAGTGGGATCCCTGTCAGCCCATCTGCTCAGGGAGAGCTGAGTCCACAGGGTGGCTGGGAACACAGCTGGGGCAGGAGATGTTCTCCAAGACTCCCTGCTGCCCAGTGGCATTTCTGGGGGTGGCAATGCCACCCACACCAGCCCCTAATGCCCTGTGACCCATTCAGGGTGTCCTGGTGTTGCCCAGCCAGGCAGGGCACGAGCAGGAACTGCAGCACCAGGAGAGATCCTGACCAGACACAGCCCAGGCTCCCATCCCAGCGACCATTCCTTGTGCTCCAACCAGGAAACACCTGGGAGACGCCCTGGCCGAGCCCCTGGATGGCAGAGAGAGCCCTGGGAAGACCCCAGCTGCCAGTACCTGCAGAAAGAGCTCTCCTATCACCCTGTCCAGCATCCCAGCCCTGCCTGGGGCTGCCTGGCTGCAAGCACATGCCCACCACCCCTGGGCACCGGGGCCCGGCGCTGCCCAGTGGGGGTCTCATCTCCAGTGGGCAGCAGGGGTGGGCTGGGGGGGCTGCCTACCTGCTGCCCTGCCGTGAGGGCTGGTCGGTCCCGGCGCAGGCCCGCGGGCACCGCGCGTCTCTCGGTCTGACACCGCGGGTTTAAAGTGTTCAGGAAGCTGCTTATCAAAGGAGCTGCTGCCTCTGCTGCTTCCTCTCCCTCCTTCTCCCCCACCCTGCCTGCCGCCCACACACATACCGGCCACATCTCTGCAGCTCGGCTCCGCTGGGCCGCCTGCACACCCAGCCCTGCTCCCCACCGGCGAACCCCCAGCCTGCAGCCTGCGTCTCTGGGCACAGCCTGGCCTCCCCCAAAACCCTGGGGTGCCTCCACGGGCACCCCTGGTGGGGCTGGTGGGGTGTGCTCAGTGCCCTCTGTGACGAGGCACGGCCAGCACTGGTGCCACCCATGGGGCACGGAGCGGCGGGCGAGGCCTGGCCACAGGAGGCTGCTGGCAGAGGGCTGAGCTGGGATGCTTCACGAGGTGCAGTGGTGCTGCTCTGGGGGCACCAGAGCCCACCTCTCGCGTGGGAAGCCAGGATGAGTCCTCCCACCCCCGCTGTCCTGCCCCTTGGGGCACCCGGGCGGTGCCCCAGCCATTCCCCATCCTGTTGTGGAGAGAGCCAGGGCTCTCTCAGTGCCTCCTACCTTCAATGCCTGGCCATGTGCAATGTGCTCCTGGTGCCACCCCACCATCCCCCAACCCACGTCCATGTGGGGACCCAGCACCTCTCAGCACCTGCAACCACCCCTGGACACCTCAGGGGAAGACATATGGGTTCCCTCCCCCTCCCAGCAGGGCAGGGCAGGGGATGTGTTTGGGGACAAAGGTCCCTGGAGAGTCTGGCTCAGGTAGGACAGGTCTGCCCTCGGGGCACTGCACATCCTTCCTGCCACATCTCCATCGCTCTTCCTGTTTGCTCTCGCCCGGGCTCTGCTCTGACACTGCTGCTTCCTTCCTCCTCAGCCCCCACCCTGCTGTGCTGCAGCAGCTCCCACTGCACCCCCCAGACACCACAGACACCACATCCCAAACACCTTTCCCTCATCCACTGCACCCTGGAGAGCTCCCAGCCTGGGCCAGCTCCAGCCTGGGCCAGCTCCAGCCCAGCTCCTTGCAGCCACTGTCCCATCCCTGGGATGTGTGGTGCCAGCACTGCTGGCCACTGAGCTGGAGAGCAGCCTGTCTGTGCACACACACCTGTGTTTGCAGGTGTGCAAGGGGGTGCTGAGGTGCCAGAACATCTTACCTGGGCAATTCTGGGAGACCCTGGCAGTGCCACCTCCTGCCCAAGACCCAGGATGGGGGGAATGCAGGAGGGAAGTAGGGATGTGGTGCGGAGATGTGCCATGGCCCCAGCTCCCAGGGACAGAAAAGTCTGCACTGCTGGGTCCTCCTGATCCCCACATGCCTCTGATGGTGCATGAGTGGAAGCCAGCGTGCTCCCACCCACCAGCATAGCTCCTCTTCCTCCCCTCTGCTGAAGCACCAGCAGACTGAGCAGCTGCATTTGAGGGGACAGAGAGAGCATGGGATGGGACACAGACTGGTAAAGACCCTTGAAAGACATGGTGGGAAATGAGGCATGAGCTGGTGGAGATAGACTGAATGTGAGGGAGACCAGGAGCAGATGGGCCCAGAACACACTGCTTGACCCAGGGCACTTCTCAGCTTGCAGTGCCCACTCCTGCAACAACAACCTGCTCCCTGCACCCTGCTGCACCCAGCCACGTGTCTGCTGCCCTCCTGGGAATGGCACCTGCACCCCCTGCCTGCACACAGCACATCCACACGTGCAGAGTGAGTGTCCCTGGTCACTCATCAGTGCCCAGCCGAGCAGGCCGAGGGCGTGCAGGCACCTCGAGCAGTGAAGTCCCAGATGTGCCCACACTCACACTCACACACACACACACACACACATAAAAGCACTTTTGGGCACAGCGCTCCTGACCACCTCTGAGCACCAGCTTGGAACATGATGCTGCTGCCAGCTGGCTCCTCCAGAGGGACCCTGGCTGGATCCACAGGGGGTACAACGGGGAGCAAAGAGCCAAGAGCTGCTCTGGCCAGTGGTGCAAGGCCAGGGGCTGTGCCTTTCACGTGCAGCCACGCTCATCCCATGTCCCATCACCAGCTCTGCACCAGCTGTGTCAGGCTGGCCTGGGTGCAGAGGGGGAGCTGCTGGATCCTACAAGCAGGGACTGCTGGGACTGGGAATGACCAGGCTTTGAGGGGAGAGGGTGTCCAGCCTGAGGGCAGATCCCAACCCAGGGATAGTTTGCTGTAAGAACAGGACCAGGACACCAGGGCAGCCACCGCCACTGCAATCTGCTGTGGGCAAAGAGGAACCTGACAGTCCCCAGGGGGCAAAGCCCAGGAGGGGATGGGGGGAAGGAAGACTGAAGGAAATGGCTCTGAGGGGAGGGTCCCACAGGGTCACAGCTGTGCCCCTCACCTTCCTGCCTCCCTCATCCTCTGGGGAAGGAGGGGTCAGGACCCAGAATAGGAACATCCCTTCTTCCCCAGCTCTCCTCTCTGCTCTGGCCTTGGTGGCAGTGGGGTGTCAGGGGTTATGATGAACTCCAGAGTGGTGCTGGGACAGCAAAGGGTTGGTGATGGGGGGCAGACATTGGGGGAAGGGTCCCAGCTGTTACCACACCAGCCATGCACTCTGGCCCAACCAGGGATGTGCCAGGCTTGGGATCCCCTGTGTCCTCTGTCCGTGAACACTTGTGCATTAGGATTATCTGTTGGGATGTAGGGACTGGAGAGGTCTGTGGCAGAGCCTCAGGGGCCTTGAGGTATGGCTGAGGGTTTACTTTCATCAGTATATGGGGACCCTACAGAGTTGGTGCTCTGGGAAGGAAGACCTGGATTCGTCCCTGGCTGGTACTTGCTGCTTTACAACTTCACTTCTATGGGATCATCTTGCACCTCTGGCCATGATCTCAGAGCCAGTTCCCCTTGTGCAAAGAGCACCTTCCAGCTCCAGACTGGGAGCTGTTCTTCCCACTTCCCTAGGCAGTCCTTATGCCCATTTCTGCCCCCCAGCCTCCTGAGCATGGGCCTCCTCACCCAGCCTCCCTCCCTTGATCCACACACCCCAGCACCTCTCCTCACCCTCTCCAAACATCAGTGTAGCCCCAAAGTCACCTCAGCCCAGGCAGGCACCAAACTGGCACCCAAAGCCCAGATGCTGCCCCACAGCCTCACTCCCTGGGATTGCCTTGTCCCGCCAGGCCCCCATCACCTTTGGGTCCGGCACTCAGGAAGGGCTGGTCCTGCTTCTGCTGACACGACTGGGATCCAGGACGTCCTGCAGGCTTTTGGAAATTAGCCCATCTCCTCCACTGCCTAAACATCGCTCACAGGCTTGAAGGTGAAGCAGCTGCCTCGGGACTGAGCAGGCTCTCTGCAGACTGGCCGATCAGCTCCCGGCAGAGGTGAGGAGGAGGACGGTGCTATCACCCGGAGCATCCCGCAGAGCCGGCCGTGGGGGTGTGAACAGCCCAGGTACGGTACAGTCCCCTTTGCCGGGGACTCCGCTGCGCCGACCCGGGGACAGCCAGGACCCGGAGCTGAGGGAAGCACCTCCGCAGATTGCTTTTCCGGAGAACAGCGTCTCGCTATTCCGGAGTCCTCCACGGGAGCGCATTCCCAAGGACAGCCCCGGCACGAGCGTCCTCCGGGCTCAGCCCGTGCCGGCGGGGATGCGGGATGCTCAGAGCCCGCAGCGCAGCTCCGCATGCGAGCCTGGACCCCCGAGCATCCCACCGGGATGGAGCTGATCCCGGGCACCGAGTCAGAGGCAGCCGATGTGTGTGACCTTTCTCCCCGTGGCTGATGACACTCTGTGCGGAGTTTGCTCCCGCTGCTACCCGGCTCGGGCTGGGAGCAGTTAAGCAATTGCTGGTTCGTCTTGCCAAGGCATCGCCGCTGATCCTGCCAGCCCCTGCGCTTCTGCCCTCTCCTCAAGGAGAACCGGGAGGAGGGTTTAGCACCTGGGTTTCTTGCTTAACTGATGGATTTTTTTTCCTTCTTTCAATCGCTTGGTTTGTTCAGCCTAGAGAAGAGGAGACTGAGGGGAGACCTCATTGCGGTCTTCAACATCCTCATGAGTGGAAGTAGAGGGGCAGGTACCAATCTCTTCACTCTCATGACCAGTGACAGGACTCAAGGGAATGGCTGGAGTCGAGTCAGGGGAGGTTTAGATTAGAAAAGAAAAAGTTTTTCACCCAGAGGGTGGTTGAGAACAGGAACAGGCTCCCCAGGGAAGCGGTCACAGCCCCAAGCCTGTCTGAGCTGAAGAAACATTTGGACAATGCTTTTAGGCACAGGGTGGGATTCTTGGGGTGTCCTGCATAGGGCCAGGAGTTGAACTCGATGATCCTCACGGGTCCCTTCCAACTCAGCATATTCTATGATTCTAGGACTGCTGAGTAGAACCACTTTTGGTTTCTGGAATTGGATATCCTCCCACAACTCCAGCAAACAAGCTGAGCTTTCCTCCAAATTTGCCAGCAGAAAGGCAGAGCAGGTGAACCACCAGCCCTGCCAGGGTGGGCTAATAGTAATAGTGATGTGAAGCTGGTGCTGTTGTGGACTAAAGAGGGTGCCTTGGCACAGGAACAGCTCCCCTGGGATAGGTATCCCAGAGTGAAAGTGCTTTATATCAGCTTGGTTTATTCCTCTCCTCATGTGGGAACAAGGTCTCCCCCTTCATTTTACAGTGGAGTAATTGCACGGGGGATTGTTCCCAAGTCAAGTGTATAGAACCACAAAATCACAGAAATATTAAGGCAGAAAAATCCCTCTGAGATCGAGTCCAGCTCTTAACTGAGCACTGCCATGTTCACCACTAAACCCTGTCCCTAAGGGGTGGTTCTAAGTAAAGGGGATCTAAGCCAGCACATGGGCCCAGACCTCCAAGGTGCTGAGACTTTGACTCTGTAGCCAACAAATGCCAGTGGAGAAGCCACAGAGGCACAGCAAGAGGCATTGAGTGACTTGGGCACCCAGGACACGCTGCTGGAGACAAACCCCAGCACCTGGCTCACCCCTCTGTCACTTGGGCTTGTCCTGTTTGCCTCTAAGAGGGCTTTGCTTTTAGAAAGGCTGCCTGGAAAATGCTGTGTGCCTCAGTTTCCCCTGGGGAGTGAGCTGTTGCCTTGCTTGGGACATCTGTGGGGTGGCAGCAAGCAGCAGCAGCTGCCCCAGGCCAGGAGACACACACACATGTCCCCTTGGGAGGCTCCAGAGCACAGCACCTGCCTGCAAAACCCTGTGAGCTGTGTGGGCAGCGAGAAATCTCCCAGGAACAGGAAACCCCCCCAGTTCCTCCCCACGGCACACAGGGCAAAGCAGCTCTCAATGAAAAAGGCACAAAAAGGCCTGAAAATCCTGAAGACCCATCATGTTATTCCTACCACAGGTCCCTTGGCACCCTGTAACAGTGGGCACCTCAGCAGCCAGCACATGGGCTGAGCATTTTGCCCAGCCCAGCCCAGCCTGGCTGGGTTTGCCCTGCATGGCCCTGCTGCCACCAGCCCAGGCTGCTCCTTTTGGGGCACACTGAGCCCAGTTACCTCTCATCAGGTGCAGGGGCCATTACCAATAACAGGAAATGATCTGGACAGGAGGGGCAGGAGGGAGAGAGAGACTCAGAAAGAAAGGAAGCTGTTAGAAAGCAGTCACTTCCATTTTTGTTGCAAGGCAGTGTGCGAGCAGGCGCCGCTGGGCGAGGGGAAACTGTGCTGGCTCTCCTCAGGCTGATCTGGCCTGGGATCACCAGTGAGTTTTTATGATGAAGGCACAGATCCTCTTCTAGCCCCTGATAACAGCTGGAAAGAATATAGTAAGGCAGGGATGGTTAAAACAGCCATCATCAACCAACACCCAGTGCAGAAATACATGTGGTGAGTCCAACCATGCCCAGTTGGTCACTGCACAGGGGTTAAGCTTCTTAACCTCGCTAAGGACAGATGCTGCACTAAGGGCTGCCTGTACCCTCTGGCCCCAGCATAGGATGGACCTGTGGATGCAGCTGCTTGAGGCCAGAGGGCCAGGGAGGATACACCAGCAGCTTTAATTTTAGGAAAGATATCTTCCCTGATGGGGCACTGGCACAGCCTGCCCAGGGGGAGTTACCTGGAGGTGTTCCAAAGGAGTGTGAATGTGGCACTTGTGGGCATGGTTTAATGGTGAACATGACAGTGCTGGGTTAATGGTTGGACTTGATGATCTTAGAGGGCTTTTCCAACCTGAACAACTCCGTGATGATTCTTGCATAGCACGAGGCAGAGCCTGTGAGAGCCACGGCAGGTCCCACCTCTCCAGCCTTAGGACTGGCCACGGACAAGCAGAGGCAGCCAGAGGGCAGCAGTGCAGAGGCAGAACGCAGGTCTGCTCAGTGCTGCTCCTCCAGCTCACGGCCACGACACAACGTGGGCCTGTCCACTCTTGAAAGCTGCTCTGGGTTGTGTTTCTGGCCTCAGAAATTCAGGAAGCTGCCACCGTGCATCGCTGCTGCTGGGAGATGCTGTGTGATGCCTGTGGGTCCCCTAGGTCTTGCTGCAGCCGTAGGTCTGAGCCACAAGAGCTCACAGCACAACCTGTTTTATCCCAGTTCCAGGCATCAGGAATATTCCTGTCAGCTCGTGGTGGGGAAGCTGTTGGTGCTCAGGGCCACAGGCAGGCCCAGATCTGGAGGAAAAGCAACTGGGGCTGGTTTTTGTTTCTGTCATGGTCGGGGACAGCTGAGCCTGTAAGGATCCAGGATGGACCCTGAAGAGATCCAGATGGATCCTGTCTCCCACGAGGAGCCAGGATGGATTCAAACAGTGACAGCCACCCTGTGTGTCAGCGTTCTCTCTGCTGCCCAGAGATCAGACAGGCCCCAGGGGCTGACACAGGCTGTCAGCTCGGACTTTACCAATGGTCTCTTTTAACAACATGCAGCAAAGGCACCTGCCAGAGCACACTGAGCCCAGCAATGCCCACTTCCCAGGCAGGGCAGCCTGTGGAGCTGCTGGCCAGGCCTGTGAGGAGTTTGTCAGGCCGTGGGAAGGTGTCTGTTAAGAATCATCAGCCAGGCTGTGTATGAGAGTGGTATCCTTGTGCTGAGTGCAGGCACATGTTCAGGGATGCTTTTGGCCCAGAGGGGAAGGAATGGTGCTGTCTCCTGCTGCAGGTCTCCAGCAAAGGTCACAGCTGACCCTGGAGCTGATCTTCTCTGACCTCTTCTTCTGCCACATGTCAAGCAGCCAGAACATGCCTCCTGGGTGGGGGTCTGCTCTGGGACCAGGCTCTGTGTGGGCAAGTCCTCTGGCCCAGAGGTGCTGGAAGATCTCCTTAGAACACCGGAAACCACTTGACTGAAAAAAAGCAGTGAAACATTCCCTTATTCTGCACTGTTTGTTGTTTTAGGTTCTCCCAGCCAAGTGGCTCCAAGCCAAACAGCAGCCAGGCTGATCCCAGCGAGCCTTCAGGCCGTCCTTCTGGGCCCCACAGGCAGCCCAACCCGGCTGCACTGCCCATGGGAGATGCAGGGCAGCGTGGCTTTGCAGCCCAGATGACAAATGCACCGCTACTGAGAGCCCAGGGGAGGATGAGAAGGCTTGGAAAAGCTTGATGCATCCCTGTTACCAGCGTGCCCTCCCTCCCTGCCCTCCAGCAGCAGAGCACCTCTGCCTCCCAGCATATGGAGGCACAGCAGGTGTGTTCCAGCTCAGAGGTGAAAATCGCTTCTGCCAGTGCCTTGGGTAGGGACCAGCTCTCCAAGTCTGGCATCTGTGAAGGTCTCCAAGCCCCACAGACTCTCCATGGCGCCAAAACCTCAAGCCAGGATGTTCAACTCAGTGGACACTTCATTGGGGACCTCTGGACAGGCAAGGCTGGGCTCTGTGTCACTCTGCAGGACCCAGTGAATGGTTGCACCATCCCAAGTCAAGCAGCAGAGGCCTTGGCTGAAGGGACAGACAAAACTGTCAGCAGGCAGCAGTGGAGGGGGCTGATCCTGCAGCCCTCTGCAAGCGCTTCACCCCTGCTCCAGAGCTGCAGCACCCGCCTGGAGAGGCCGAGCTCGTGCCAGCAAAGCCTCTGGCAATCGACAGCTGTGGGAGCTGTGCCTGTGGTCAGGATGTGTCCCAAGCAGCAACTACTGCTGGATGGCTACAACAGTGCCCTTGGAGAGCAGCCAGGCTGTGCCAGCCCCAAACGTGCCTCTGCCTGGGGAGGGTGGCACTGAGGGCTCCCTGCAGCTGGGCTGGGGGAGTAGAGCCCAGAGGGGGTCCCCCAACTGCTCCTGTGAAGGAGCAGAGCTGCTTCTGCCGGGGGCTGGATGCAGAAAGCAGCAGGCGCTGCTGACAGCGGATGAGACAGGCTCGTGTTGTGTTTGGCTCCAGGAGCTGCGGGAGATGCCAGGGAGAAGCTGAGGAGCTGCATGAGCAGGCACTGAGAAGGCTGCAGCCATGCTGTGGGGACAGGAGCAGCCCTGGGTGCCACACCAACACCACAGCTCCCCAGGACTGCCGTGGTGCAAAGACCTGTCCCCATGGCCTGGGACCCTCCAAGGTGTCGCAGCTATGGGGGTGGGTGTGGACCGACTGTGCAAGTCTCAGTCCCGGGCTCGCAGCTGGGTATGGTGGTGGTGGTGGCATTGCAGTGGCGTTGGCACTGGTGCAGGCATCAATCTGCCCCCAGGAGATGCGGGAGAGGGACAGCAGCCAGGCAGCAAGACGAGACAATGCCCTGCCGGCGACCTGATCTGCCAGGTCGATCTCCCTCCCACATGGCGACATGGAGGATGGGCAGGCTTTGTGTTTACTCCTCCAAAAAAAGAGACCTTCCTCCTGAAAACAAAGCCTTTTGTGTGCAAATGAAGCTGTCTGCAGGTTTGTTTTTATACAGGAAACTTCGAACCAGAGGCTGGGGCTGGTTTCGTTTTCAGGTGGGATTTTCAGCTCGTGGCACTACTTGGAAACTGAGCTGCTTTCCAAATTTGAAGGCTGGGTTTTCACATCACTGCTGAGCATGGCAGAAGTTTCCAGAGTTTCCTGTCACTGTCCCTGCTGTCTGCAGAGAGCTTTAGCCCAGCTGAGGCAGGGGGGACACTAGCAGGGACAGGTGCCTGTCTGCAGAAGGCTGAGCCTCTTGTCTGGTGGCTGAAATATGTGTGACCCTCCCTTGTGGGACCAGCTGCCACCCGTTCACCAGGGTGAGGATAAGAGCCATCCTGGACAAGCTCTTGGGATGCTCCTGAGCCAACACACCAGCTCCTTTCAATCCCCTTTGATGTGGGGCTGAGGAGGCCAGGATGCCTTCACTCTGGGATGGTTCCTGGTCCGATGGGGCTCAGGGCAGCAAAGCCTTAAGCAATCACAGCCCACAGACACCTTCAGGGCTGGTGCACGTGCTGGATACCTGTGCTGGCTCCACCACAGACCTGGGCCTCTTCCTGTCCCTCTTTACAGCAGCAGCACCACGAGGGGATGCTCAACCATGTCCAGGGGTCCCTGGCACCCTGCTGAACCTGCAGCACGTGGGGTGAACCCCTGGCGAGGTGCAGAGGGGTGTGAGCTGTGCCCAACCTGCAGCGTGGCAGGCAGCTCCCGCCCCCCAGGAGCGCAGACCTCTGCTCTCAAGGGGCCACAGGAGACATCCCTGTCCAGCTGATCCCTCCTCCCCAGCATCCTGGCGCTGGGAGCTGGGCGAGCCCAGGCGGGCCTTCCCGCCGGACCAGCCCAGACTTGAGCGTCAGGGCCGTGCTCGAGCAGAGGAAAGCGGCAAGAGCGAGCGTGTCAAGTTGCCATCGCGTGCGCCAGGCGCAGGGGGACGGGCTGTGGACCACTCTGGGGACACCCACCAGCTGAGGTACCGCTCACATTCCTGCCCCTCTCCCCCAGACGCGCGGTCGAAGCCGGGATGTGCGCGGCGAGGAAAGGAGCGCGGACCCTGCCGTGCCCTGGCACAGCGCGGGCAAACCCGATGCCACAGCCCCGGGAGGGCGGCAGGGGATGGGGCAGCCTCTGAGTGTGGCAGTGCCAGGAGCAGGGCCTGGCACTCTGTGGCTGTGCCTGCAAGGGGGGATCTCACCACCCAGCGTGGTGAAGCGTGAGTGGGCACCGGGAGATGCTTCGTAGCTACTTCTTGGCTCTGTGAGTGTGGCATCCTGGCAGCACCAGGCACCTTTGCTGGCACCGCATCGCAGGGTGGGAGCAGAGCCCCACAGGGTTCCTTCCACAGGCTGTTGGCGATGGGGTGGGTGATTTTGGGGCCATCCATGTGCTGCCCCAGCACTACTTGCAGTAGGTGTGGGGCAGGCACTGTCCAGGCTGCTCTCAGCCCTCCCCACTGAGTGCCTCCTGCCTGGCCAGGGGAAGAGGAGTCCTGAGCTTTCTCATCCCCAGGGGCGGCACCCGTGCCCCGGGGGTGCGGAGCAGGTCTGCCCGGCTCTGCCGGCTTTGGGCGTGCCCGAGTCACCGCAACCCTGCACTTCCCAGCTCTGCAGGCGCCTGGCTCGCACCCACAGGCATCCCGGGCTCAGCTGCCAGGGCTTCAGCAGCGAGCGGGGGGGAGTGAAGAGCATCACCCAAGCGACGGTGACAGAGTCACTGCGGCCACTCCTGGCTGTCCCCCAGCCCAGACAGTGTGGCTGTGCCCTGCCCTGCAGAGGGGTGACGTCTCCCACTACCTGCCTGCCCTCTCCCCCGCCCCAACAAAATGGGAAGGGCTCCAAGGTCTGGAAGCGTGGGGCAGGAGGCAGCAGTGGTGCTGGCAGGGCTCCTCGTGGGAATGATTAAACACTTGCAAGGGGTTGGAGAAGGAGCATCCCAGGGCTCTAGGCTTTAGGGCTGGAGAAGTGTAGCGTGTGAACCTTGCAAAGACAGAAGTCCCAGCAGCACCTGCATCCTCTGCAGGCTTTGCCCCGGGAGCAACCTGTTCCCCTTGTTCCTCACTCGCTGCCCCAGGCAGCACGAGGCACCTGAGAGGTGGCAGAGCGGAGAAATCATGACCTGGGGCAGGTCACAGTGCTGGTGGGCACCAGGAGATACCAAGGGACAGGAACTGAAGGGATGTTGTTGTTGGGCCGAGGCAGGACAGGAGCCCCAGAGCTGCTCCCAGCCCAATCCCAGTGGCACCAGTACCCCATATCATGGGATCCCTGGGCACACATTGTCACAGGGGGCCAGGTTGGATGCACAGGGTCCTGCCCAAGCAGGGATGGCAGAGCTCTCATGGGGACCTTGGGCCTGCACGTCCAGACAGGGGTAGAGGCTACTCTGTGCAGTGACAGCATTGCTCACAGCACCAGGCCGTGGCTGTGTCCTCTGAGTGACAGGTTGAGTCCCTCTGGGAGCATCCTTACCCACAGGCTGTCCTCCAGCAGGGACCCTGCAAGGCTCTGTCCATGCCCAGCCCTGGGAGCATCACTTGCCAATGTCACCTTGACAGACCTTGTGACACGACTGGGACCCTTGGACGCCACAGGCACGCACTCTGCTGCTCCCCCTGCCCACCCTCACCCCAGCAAGTGCTTCCTGGGGAGGCCTCCGGTCCCACCAGGTGTGTGGGACCATGCTCAAGTCCAGGAGATGCCTCAGCAGGGACAAGGCCAGTGCTGCCAGCTCTGGACACCTGGAGAGAAGGCCAATGCATAGAGTGCCAAGGGGGTGGACCCTGCTCTGCTCAGGGGAACAGCCTGACACCACGTGGATGGGCATGTTGTCAGCGATCCCCTTTCCCACCTCTGCTCCTGGATGATCCCTCCAGGGCACGGGGCAAGGACAGTCTCCCACCCTGAGGCTCTGTCCCTTGCCATAGGTGATGGCCTGGCTGCACAGTGCTCTGGCCAGCTGAGCTCTCCAGTCACCGCAGTCGGGATGTCCCCATCCCCCTGCGCCTTGTGGTAGCATTCGCTGCTTCGTGGAAAATGTGATGACTCGGCAGCCTCTGAGTTTCCAGGCCTGGTTCCAGCTGCTGGGTGGAGAAACCTTCTGCAGTCGTCTTTGGGTCTGGCACAGCTGAAGGCTACACTGCTGGGGGGACCAGAGGGGAGATCTGGCATGCCCAGCTCTAGGACTCTCTCTCTCTCTGTCCCTAACTGTGGTGACATGGTGTCACTGGGGTGGCTGTGGCGAGGGCAGTGCTGGCATGGGATGAGCAGCTTCTGTCCCAAGTGGAGGCTGCTGAGTGTTGTGGCACCAGGATGGGGCCTGGATTTGGCTCCCAGCAGTGCTTTGGGCTGTTTCCACTGCAGGCACAGCCCAAACTCCCTGAGCTCAGGGAGCACAGCCACCGGTATCCAATGTTAAATAAGTGGGGCTGGTATGGAGGTGTGTTCCCATGGCAGGGGGGTGACAGCTCAGTGTGCCCTGTGATGGGTCACCAGCAGCATGCAGAGGCTGAGAAACCTGCTGGGACACCTCCTGGCCCATGCTCAGAGGCCAATCCCATGCTGGTGGGCAGCAAGGCATTCCCCAAGCCCATCCTCACGCCAAGTGGGGGATCACCTCTCCTCCTGGATGGGGAGGTGTGGGGCAGTGGCACAGCATGGCAGCAGGACCCAAGGGGACAGAGACACTGTGCTTCAGGAATCCCTGCTTGGCTGCCCAGCCCAGAGAGCAGGGAGGGCAGAACAGACCCTTTGCTCCTTGGGCAAGCAGTGTCTGGAGAAGCTGCCTCGGTGGGGCAGTTGTGCCCCCATGCAAGGCTGCCACAGCAGAGGTCGGTTTGCAACAAGCTCTGGAGGTGCCACCTCCCACCCTCGTGACTCCATCAGAGTGGCTGAAGATGGAGATGGCCAGCTTTGCAGACAGGCTGGTGCAGGGGCACCGAGGCTGTGCCCAGGCAGGTGCAGTGAGTACACAAGGTCTCAGCTTCTCCCCAGCTGGGCAGGGCAGGCACAACCTAGCTGGAGTTTCCCAGGACTCCAGTGACTGGGTTTGCCCTCTTGCTGGCCTGGGGCTGCTCTTTGGTGTGCTTTGAAGCTAGAGGAGCCCCACCTTGATGTTGTAGCCTGGAAAAACCTCCTGTCTGTGCCACTACTGCACGAGACTCTGCCTTTGACACTGGGGGATGCAACACCTCTTCCCAGGGTTTTCCTTGATAATCAAGGGTCCCTCCTGCCCCATGCCCCTGGATCACAATTCCCAGCCCACCAAGGCCCTTCATCCTCACCTCTAACCCCTGCTTCATCAGCCAGGGGTTCCTCCAGTTAGCTCTGCCATCACCTGCCATGCTCCAGGGATACCAGACAGTCCCCAGCCTTCACTGCCTGTGCTGCCTCTGCCCCAGCCATCCTCCAGGTGACCCTCCAGGCTGCTCATGGCAGCAAACAGCTCCATGCTCCCCATCCAAAGTGGGATCACCTCTGCTGACAGCCTCTATCCCGTCATGGACCCCTGTGGGGACATCCATCGAAAGCCTCTTTGCAAATGTGTTTTGGGGACCAGCCAGCTGTAACCTCCTCGATCCCATTCTGGGCCCCTGGGTAAACCTGGCAAGCCCTCGCTGCAGCGGGGAGCTCCAGCCTCCTCCCAGCTGGCTGCAGCCACCCAGCTCTGGAAAGGGGCCTTTAAAAACAGTCCCCAGCCCACTGGAGACAGCAGCAGCCAACTCCAAACCTCCTCTTGCCTGGGTCCTGGAGAGGACCACCCTCATCTCAGTGGCTGGAGGACGTCAACCCCAGTACCCCTGAGCACCCACCTCGCACTCAGCTCCCTGTCACACCAGTGTCTGGCAGCAGGGATGGATCGGATGTCTCCAGAGCTGGCTGTGTCTGGTTCATGGGTCAGCCCCATCACCCAGGTGCTGGTGGACCTCAGTCCCAAATGCTTATCAGGGGATCTCCAAGAGCCAGAGCTGTTTCCTGTGGGCATCCATCCACGGGAGAGGGTGCACCCATGGCATTTTTTGCATTCAGCCCTTGGAGCTGCTGGCATTAAGGGTTAAAAAGCTTGCCTGTGCCGCAGCCAAGGCATGACCTTCTGCTCCCACCCTGATCTCCGTGTCCCTCACTGCTGGGCTGAGCTGCAGGGCCAGGGTTCCTTTAGCTTCAGCCTGCTCCAGGCAGGGGACTGGACCTCTGCAGAGACGTGACTGTGACCACGGACCCACACTCCTGGCACCAGTCCCATTTGGCCAGGACCTGGGAAATTAACTGTCACTCATGTAAAGTGAAGGGGACTCGTGCTCTCTGTCCCCTTTCCCAGCTGGGTCTATCAGCCTGGGGGCTGCCAGAAGGGTTGGGGGATGGACCTGGGGTTGGAGATGGGTCCTAGACCAGGCTCCTTGTGTCCCACTCATTTCTCAGTTGCATGCAAGAGCTGAGGCTTTCCATGTCTTTGTCCAGGCACTGTGGGTTGCTCTGTCTATCACAGACCCCTCTTGACAAACCTCTGAGTTTTTTGGCGAGGGATTCTGCTGTTGCAAAGAGTAGATGGGGGATGTGTCCCACCCTGACAGCTTGGTGGTTCAGAGCAATGAGCAGAGCTTGAATAGCCCCCGTTGGTGGCCGTGCTGGCTACTGGGACAGACTCCCACGGCCACAAAGGCTGCCCTGGCTTCCGGACTGATGCATCACTGAACCTCTTCCAGCACTGTCCCAGATCTCCAGCGCTGATGTGAAGCCAATGGCATCTCTGCTCTGAATCAGAGCTGGCATCGTGCCACGCATTGCACAGACACCGCACAGCACCGCAGAGCACGGCCCTGCCCGCAGCAGGGTGGGCACAGACTGCTCCCCAAAGCAACCCCCCAAAGTACAGTGCCTACACAGCCCGGGCACAGGGCACAGCTCACCCCAGCCCCCCTCAGATGGCCAAAGTGTAGTCCAGGCGTCTCTGTGCTCGCGGGATGCCGGGCCCAGGAGCCTCATAGTGTGCACCCCCTGTCCCAGCCTGCAGGCTGCTGTGTTACGCACAGGGACACCCCCCAATCCCTGCCCCCGTTCCACAGCCGCAGCTGCGCAGGAATCCGTGAACACAGAGCTGAAGGTGCGAGCCCAGAGCGAGCCCAGGGTGCACAGCACCCCGCGGCCACACTCGTGCCCTCGCTCCCTCCAGCATCGCAGCCCAGCGATGCGCCCTCCTCCCCTCCCTCCCCGCGCCGGGGGCTGGTTCGGGAGCTCCCTCCCAACCCGGAGCCGTCCTGTCTCCTCCCCTGCCGCTCCTCCCGCTCCAGCTCCCCCAGCTCCGCCGAGCTCCTGCTGATGCCAGAGCGGGCTCCAGCCCCGCAGAGCCCCCGCGAGCCCCCCCGGCCCAGCCCCCCGGCCCGCAGCTCTGCCCGCAGCCCGCACCCGCTCGAGAGTCACCGCAGAGGGACACGGACCCGCGGGGACAACAACAAATGCGCCCGGCCAGAGGCAGCCGCCCCCGCTGGGCTCCTCCCGGGCCGGAGGTGAGCTCTGCCCCTGCCCAGGGACAGCGGGCCCGGCCGAGGTGCTACGCGCTGCCTGGTCCCCACTGATGTCATCTTGTCACCCGCGCTCGGAAAGCATGTGGGGACGCGGCTCCTGGCTGCCGTGGGAGAAGGGGCTGGCCGGGGACAGCCACCGCTAAGAAGCTGACCCCACCCCCGCCAACTTGTCATCCCTCTCATCTGCAGCCACCCAGGTCCCCATGAGGCCACCGCTGCTGCCGCTGCTGGTGCTGTGGGTGCCGCGGCTCCCGGGGACCCCGGCAGAGGTAAGCGCTCGGCTACCCCGGCCCCTCTTTGGCTCCGCAGCCGCCCTGCCCCGCCGGGGGAACCGTGCTGGGCTCCCCTCACCGCTGCAGCTGCGCCACATCAGCGGCGTCCGCGGTCCCGAGCGGCGCTGCCCCCCTCGCCGCCCCCCTCGCCGCAGCGCCCGGGACCGCGGCGTGTCCCGCTGCCATGGCTGCGCGGCTCCTCGCCCGGGAATGGCCCGCCTGCTGTTCCCGGGGGTCCCCAGCCTCTTTGTTCCCCTCTCCCGAAAGCCCCGCGGTCGGTGGGGAGCCGGGACGAGTCTGCTCGTGGAGCCGAGGGGGAGGAACGCCAGGAAGATGATGGCTCTGCCGGGGCTTTTTGCGGGACAGGGAGTGGGCAGAGACATTTCCTTTACCATGGGGGGAACTGACGCCAGCCCAAAGCAGGGCACACCCTGCTGGGAGCAGGCTGCGAGCAGGCGGGTGTCCCCGCTGCCGGGGGAGGGTACCGGGGGCTCCGGGGGCTCTGCGCATCCCGCGGGAAGTGGCAGCTGGACTGAGGTCTGGGATCCCTCCATCCTCCCCCCGCGGTAGTGGGAAGGAGGTGTGCCTGTGCAGGGAATGAGATTGCCAGGGCCTGTGCAGAGCTCACTCCCTCCCTCTCCAGACCTCCCTGTGCCCTGGCTGGTTTGGTGGGGTCTTCCCCTGTGGGCATGGCCTGTTGGTCTGGCCATGGCAGACCTCTGCCTGGCCAACCTGACCCCTGGCCTGGCACAGGACACATCTCCCAGGCACTGGACCCAGCTCAGCCCCCTCTCTCACTTGACACCTTCAATCCCCCAGGGTGAGGGATGGGGATGCAACCGGACAGCACAGGCGTGGCTGGAGGGACAGGACGCACGTGGTGACAGAGGTAAGTCCCAGGCTGAGGAGGGTGAGATGGTCTCGGTGCCTGGAGCAGTGAGATGAGCAGATGTGCTGGGCCAGGACTCTTGGAGTTGAGAGCAGCTTTGTAAATGCTCTGCTTTAGGCTTACTACAGGCTGCAGATCATGGCCAGGGAAGGGGAAGAGTCAGCTCCACCCCCCTCCAGCAAGCAGCCGTATGGGTGGCACTGTGAGAGATGGACAGGGCTCCAAGCTCTCTCCTTCCACAGAGCATCAGATGGATTCAGCAGCAGCACAGGCATAGGTGCCCTGCTCAGAGCCCCTGCAGTTGCCCAGGCAGGATCACAGTCCATAAGGCAGCTCCACGGCTGCTGCGGGCCTGGAGCCAGCGTGGTGCCCACATGGCACCAGCCTGTGCCAGTGAGAACTCTCCCAGATGAACCACAGGCACCTGTGAGGGCACGGGGTGTACCTGGGTGAGGCTGTCTGTGATGTGGTCAGTGGAGCTTACCTGTGGGCTCAGGGGCCTTGGGGCCACAGGGTGCCTCTTGCCCATTCTGGGTACATTTGAGCTGCAGACATGAGGAAGGTGGCAGAGGGAGGCAGGCAGGCAATGAGGCCGGTGGAAACCCAGGAGGAGCAGAGAAATGTGGGTGGAGAACTCATACCTTCATAAATAAGATAAGAAAGAGCCTGCAGTGACAAACGATCCCTGCTTGAACTCCACAGGGCAGGGCACGGTCCCGTGGGCTGCCTAAGGGAGGAGGTCAGACCTGTCCTGTGCTCTGGGTGTCTGCTGACAGCGAGGGGAGCCCAGGGCAGCTGGCCCAGGTGTAGACACCTGACCCGTGGGCAGCCAGCTACGTTCAGCTAACCCTTCCTGAGCAGTCTGATCCTAAATGTGTACCTGAACTGCTCAGGGATGGCGCTGAGGAGGCCTTTCCCAGGGGCACAACCTGCTGCTATTTGTGTTCATCTGATGTCGCCAGGTCCCTTTGCCCTCGCCTGCTGAGTGAAGCTTTCAGCATTGCAGCAGGCTCCAAACCACAGCATTGCATGGAAGAGAAGTTGAACATAGCTCTGGAAGCGTTCAGCTCAGTGGGAAGGACACACACAGCTCCTGAACTGTGCCAAAGGTGCCCCTGCCCCGGGTTCACCCCACACTGTTCCTGCCTGGCTGTGTAAAGGCCACCCCTGGGACGACCTCTGGGGCAGTCACTGAGCTTGGTTCAAGCTTTCTTGCTGTGCCAGACCCCCCATGTAAGCCTGTCACGACATGTTGCACACCATGCATTTTAAGTGCTAATTATTACCCAAATGTCTTATTAGCACTTGAAACTGTTCTGTCATTTTCCAAAGGCTGAGAGCAGTAAAGAGTTCATGGATGTGGCACTTGGGGACGTGGGTCACTGCTGGACTTGGCAATGCTGGGGAAACGCTTAGAGGGCTTTTCCAACCTAAGTGATTCTGTGACTCACAGCAAGGCTGGGGATGGGGGTGCCTGACAATCTGCTGGAGGCACTGGGAGGCAGAGATGGAGCCTACCCAGGTCAGCTGCCAGCTTGGCCCTGACAGACAGGCTCTGTCTGGCTCCTGTTGTGTAGGTGGTTCCTGACCAGCTCAAAGGGCAGGGACTCAGTAGCAGTTTTGGCCACTGAGCCACCAATAAGGCCAAGCCCTGTACACCACTTCCCTGTCCCCAGATGCTCTCCATCAGGAGGCCACAGCTCCAGCCCCACAGCCCCAGGGCACTGACCTCAGTCCCTGCTGCAGCAGGGACACCTCAGCAGGGCCTGCAGCCAGGCTGGCCCCACATTTCCTCCATGAACACAGTGTCCCACTCTTCCCATTCACCTCTATCCCAGGCAGGACAGTGGGGACTCAATGTCTGGATTCCCCCAAAGGAACTTTCGTCCTCCTGCTCTGTCAGACCCCACACAGAAGTAGAGACTGTTGCAGTGAGCATAATGGCCCCCCTGCCACATCCATCCTGCCCCCTCACTGGCCACTGTCTTGCTTCTCCATGGGCACAGAGCCCTTCAACATCTTTTCTGGAGGCTCAAGCCAACCAAGGTTGGCAAGCAGTGGATTATACCCAGCCAGGGAACTCCTCTGCCTTAAACCAGAGCTCTCTGGACAAAACACACGATGAACTGAAGCCTTCTGGTCTTTCTCCAGTGGAACAGATGCTCCATGCTTAGGATCATCTCTTTCACATCTCCCTTTGACCTCAGTCCATGGAGGTTTCTGAGCATTTTTGTGTTTCCCCAAGGCTGTTCAGAGCCCTCGGTGTTGGGGGGGCCTGACCAAAGCAGGGCAGCACCCATGGTGATGGCTGGTGCCCAGCATACCCCAGCAAGGGTGGGTGGGCTGGGAGCTGGCCCTGCAGGCTCCCTGTTGACAATTTTGGATTTGCCTCTGCAGGCACCCTCCTGAACGTCAGCGTGAGTGACCATGGCCGGTCAGACTCCTTCCTTGTGTCCTGGGATGAGCCAGAGGAAGGTGCCAAGGGATATTTGCTCGCCCTCTCCACCCTGGGGTCAGACAGGCCACTGCAGAATGGGTCAGCTGGGCCCAACGCCACCAACTTCTGGTTCCACGGGCTGACCCCTGGCACGCGCTACGAGGTCGAGGTGACAGCCTTGCTGGCCTGCATGGAGACTGTGAGCCAGACCATCACAGCTCAGACAAGTAAGGGCTCCACAGGGACTGCAGAGGGTCTCAGGGCTCCTGCCAGTACCACTGTGATGATTTGGAGGGTGCCAAGCCCAGGTCTGTTTGGAGTAGCACAAGTTCATGGGAAATTTGGGCTTTTCCTCACTTCCTCAAGAACTAGGGTCCTTCCACGGGAGGTTGGGGAGAGGTCAGGGAGGTGATGGGGCTGTGCTTGGGGGATCCTTGCTGGAGTCCCACTGCTATGGAGACAGGCTGAGAGAGCTGGGGATATTCAACCTAGACAGGAGAAGGCTCCAGGGTGACCTTAGAACCCTTTCTAGTAGCTAAAGGGAACTTGAAAATAGAGAGAGAGAGGGACTTTTTACATGGGCGTATAGCAGCAGGACAAGAGGGAACAGTTTTAAACTGACAGAGAAGAGGTTTAGATTAGATATTAGGAAGAAATTGTTCACTGTGGGGGTGGTGAGGCCGTGGCACAGGTTACTGTGGCTGCCCCTTCCCTGGAAGTGTCCAAGGCGAGGCTGGATAGGGCTTGGAGCCACCTAGTCTAGTGGAAGGCCAGGCATTCCCAGGCAGCCATCCAACACTGTCTTGTGCCGTTGTCCTGTCCCGATGCAGGTCCGTCACCCGTCCGCAACCTGAGCCTGAGCAGCGAGGGGAGCTCGGCCTCGCTGCGGGCGGCCTGGGCGCACGGCCCGGGGCAGCACGAGGGCTACGGGCTGGCCCTGTACCACAGCGACTCCCAGGCGCTGGTGAGGAACGTGTCCCTCCCGCCCAGCACCTCCACCTTCCTGTTCGACGGCTTGCTGGCCGGCAGCGAGTACGCCTTGAGGGTCAGCACGCTGGCTGGGCCCGGCCAGGCCAGCACCAGTGTCCACCAGTGGACAGGTAGGGAGCGAGGGGGAGAGAGTCAGGGGGCACGGAGAGCGTGTGCTTGCTGGGCTGGATGAGGTGGGGAGGAGGTCTCCAGGATGGCAGCAGCTGGGAGTGTTTCACATCCCCGCAGTGTCTGGGCTAAGGGGAAAACTTCACACCTTGGACCTGCCTTGCAGCACTCACAACTTGGACTTGTGTGTTCTCGAGGGAGAGGGGCAGTCTGGTGGGTCCTGGATGTCTCGGCTAGTGAGAGCTGCAAGAATGCCATATTGCACAGGCACCTGTGCAATGTGGCATTCTTGCAGCTCTCACTAGCCCTGGCTGCCCATGCAGCCTGAAAGAGCGTGACAATATGGACAGGGGAGGGACATCCCTCAGCAGAGCCCTGCCAGACCTTCAGCCCCCATGCCATAGAGAGCAGCTGTGGTCATAGGGGGCCCTGGGGAGAGAGGAGAGCCCAGGGAGGCCCAACCCTATTGCTGAACCTCTCTGCCTGCTGCTCTTCCCCTCAGCTCCCTCCATCCCCACCCAGCTGAGGCTCAGCCCGGGCTCCAGCACCAGCCTCGTCGCCTCCTGGGCAGGGGCTGCGGGGGCTGCCTGGCTGCACCTCGAGCTCCGCAACCTCCTCACCCAGACGGTCACCACCACCCTGTCAGCCAGGAGGGGCCTCACCAGCTACACCTTCCAGCACCTCCACCCCGGCACCCAGTACTGGCTGGGGCTCAGCGCCACAGCCGGGTCCTACACTGCAGTGGGACCCAATGCCACTGCCTGGACGTGTGAGTATGATGGCCAGGGACGGGGGAGGACCTTGGTGGCCCCGGCTTTCTCCCTGTCTCTGGTCCAGCCTCTGAATCCAAAGGTCTCCTGACAGAGCCTCTCAGTGCACAGGGTGATTCTGCTTGGACCTGGCTTAAAGCCACTCCAGGACCTGGCTCTGGGACACTGCTGTACTGGGGCCAGTGAATCCCTGCAGCAGGTGGATTCCCAGTGCTGGCCTGCTTTTCTCCCTGGCTTGCAGTGGGATCAGCCTGTGATCACCCCCTGAGGAGGGGGATGGAAGGGCAGCAGATCCCACTGGTGTTCAGTGCAGCTGAGCTTGGGCTCTCATTGCCTCAGGGCTGTACAAGGGCTGCAGAACAACTGAGGCAAGAGGACAGCAGTTGAGCTAGTTTGAACTGGAGGCTTCTGGAGGGGCTTATAAAAGAGCAAGAAAGACTTTTTACATGGGCAGACAGTGATAGGAGAAGGGGAAATGGTTTTAAACTAAACTAGGAGAGATTTAGATTAGGTGTTAGGAAGACATTCTTTCCTGTGAGGGTGGCGAAGCCCTGGCACAGGTTGCCCAGAGAAGCTGTGGCTGCCCCATCCCTGCAAGTGTCCAAGGCCAGGTTGGACAGGGCTTAGAGCCACCTAGTGTAGTGGCAGCCCTCCCAGGCCCTGCTATTGCACCATTCCCCCATCCTCCTCCTGGCTCTGTCCTCAGGCTGACAAGGGCCCTGAGAGAGGGGAACTTCCACCACCACAGCCCTGGTTTGCTGCCAACACCACGTCCATAGCACTGCAAACAGTTCCATTCCCAGACTTGCTATGCCAGATGTTCCCAGGAGAACCAGGGGGGAAAAGGAGAGGGCAAGCCCAGGCTCCTGGGCAGAGCAGATTCACGCTGAATGCCGAGGAAGCGCTGGCCCTCGAATGATAGAGGGGCCAAGCTGCAGACTCAGAGCTGCTGTGGCCAGTGACTCGTCCTGGCCCTGGCAAGACAGGGGTCAGGTGTATGCTGGGAGGACCTGGATGCCACCAGGTGTCAAGTCTCAGCAGCTTCCTGCTTCACCTGGGAACTGGAGCCTGCTCCCTGCTGGCTCTGCCGCTGGGATTTCCGAAGGCCTCCGCAGATGGTTTTCTTCTGCTGTGAAGTGAGGCTGATTCTTGCCGTTGCTGTCTGCAGCTCTGACCTGCTCCACTGAACAAAATTCCCCTGTGCCAGACACACGAGCCAGGGGCGTCTGGCCAGGAGTTCAGTCCAGGCCAGTTCCTGGGAATATCAGCGAGCTCATGGTGGGATGAGAGTGGAGTGGAGGCTGACTTTTAGGAATTTCCCAGCAGGTTTGCCAGCTTTGTCTGGACTCTGCTAGTCCAGGAATGCTTGTGCTGGGGAGTGGAGATGGTGGCTCCAAAAGATGTCTAAGGCTGGACAAAATCCTGCCGGGAATGAGGCTCGGGAGTGCGTGGGGCACAGAGCACCGCATAATCCTGATGCACACAATCCCATTCCCTTCCAGACCCCTTGAGCCCTGGCAATGTGACCCTGAGCAGTGCAGAGGAGCAGAGCTCCTTGCAGGCTCGCTGGAGCATCCCAGTGGGACACAGGGACTTCTACCTGGTGACGCTGCGAGAGGGAGAGGACGGTGTTCCCACCAGGAACATCTCCGTCGGCGGGGACAATGGTCACGTCACCTTCCACGGGCTGAGCCCTGGCAAGCAGTACTCTGTCCAGGTGACAGTGGTGGCAGGGCCATACCAGGCATCAGCCTTCAGCACAGCAGCCTGGACAGGTGAGCTGAAAGCCCATGCAAGTCCTTTGAGGTTGTTCAGCAAAATCTGCCTCCCCACAGTTCGTGGCGAGGGTGGGCTCAGAGATGCTGGGCAGGCTTGTGCCAGCAAAGTGTCAGGCAAAACTCAAGACCAGATCCTGCTCAGTAGCCTCAGTGTTTGGCAGGTTCCAGGCAGTTTCCTCCCTTCCCCTCACTGCAGCTGGGTGGGTGGGCAGGGAAGCGCCACAAGCACCCCCAGAGCAGCATCTCCCTGTACCCAGTCCCTCCTGGGTGAATTGTGGAGCCACAGTTGGTGCTGTCCCAGAGCTGCCACCCTGGGAAGGGACAATGGGAGCTGTGCACAGTGTGGGGAGGCACCCACCACAGTCCTGGGGGCACTAAGAGCTCTTCCTGCAGCCCTGGCTGCCCCTGTATGGGATGGAGACAGCTGCAGTGTCACAGAATCACAAAACTGTTGGAGTTGGAAGGGATCTCTGGAGATGATCCTGTCCAACCTGCTTGCCAAGACCGGGTCACCTGGAGTAATCTGAAAAGCAAAAAAAAAAAAAAAAAAAAAGGAAATCTTGTGAAAGCAGTCTGCCTGCCTGATGCACTGCCCTGTGCTGTGCTGTCCTTGTCCCTTGCAGAGCCACTAGCACCATCTGGTGTGAGCCTGTCCAGCCAGGGCAGCCCCCACAGCCTGCTGGCCAGCTGGGAGGAGGCGATGGGGGAGGGCTATCTGCTGGCCCTCAGCCCTGCCGAGCACCCCGTGAAGAACAGCTCGTTGCTCAGGGGCGTCACCAGCTTCACCTACGAGGGCCTCCACCCTGGGACCCTCTACACCTTTGAGGTCAGCACCGTGGCTGGCCCCTACACATCCTCACCCCAGTGCGTCTCCAACTGGACATGTGAGTTCCACAGCCCCGGGTTCCCACTGGATCTTGCCCTTCCCCGTGATGTTGTGCCTCAGGGCAGCGAGTGTCTTCTACAGCTTCATCCACCAACTGGGCAAAAGGCTCAGGAGGGGCAGAGCTGCTGCTGGATGTGTCTGACCCTGCTCTGTTTCCCAGTTGCCAGGCCCAGTGCCCTCCTCCCCCTTCTCCTTGGCCCATCCTCCTGCTCAGGCTGCCTCTGCCTTGAGCCACCTCTCCACCACCCACCACCTCGTCCAGCACCAGAACAGTCCTCTCTCTGTGCCACTTTGTGCTGGCCCAGTCCCTGCCACACTGGTGCCAGCAGGGGTGACGGTGGTCAGAACACCTGGATGTGGGTTTTCCCAGGGAAGGGAAATGTGCCCAAGCACATTTGGGGTTTCACTTCTTCCAGGTGACTCTGGACCTTTCCTTTTCTAGACCCTTTGCCCCCGGAGCAGCTGACCCTCAGCAATGGGGGCCACAGCACCTCTCTACAAGCCTCCTGGAGAGCAGCTTCCTCTGGCAGCACTGGCTACGTGGGGACCCTCCTGGAATCCAAGTCCCAGAAGTGGGTCAGGAACGTGACTGTGGGGAATGACTGGATGAATGTCACCTTGGAGGACCTTGTCCCCGGGCGACAGTACATGCTGGAAGTGGCTACTGTGGCTGGACCTTACAGATCCCCTGTGCAATCAGCCACGGACTGGACATGTGAGTGTGATGGTCCTACCTGACCCTACTGCAAATTTCAACCATGGTCTGCCCGTGAGAGCAGAGCCCAGCATGGGAGCAGAGGGGTGGGGAGGTGGGGAACCAGGGATGGGGGTCCATAGCCAGGCAGAGTGAGAGGACAGGTGGAGCTGCATTGAGCCACGTTGGACCTAAAAGGGTCTGCAGTGCAGGAGGAACCCATCACTGAACAGAAAACATTTCCAAATGTCACCCAGGGGGAATGGGGGGACCTGCTCCCCTGCTTGCTGTGGAGTAGGAGCTCTGGTTGTTCTGGGGTTTGATGTGCCAGGGCTGGTTCCTGACCTAACCCCACCAGGTGCAGGCAGTGGAGGGTGCCCAGGACAAGTGTGTGCAGCTCCCACTCCACACCACAACCACCTCTCACTGCCTGGGTGTCTCTTTTCCCTCAGACCCCCTGGCTCCAGCTGGCGTGACCCTGACCAACACCCGGCGCCCACTGGGGCTCTCAGCCTTCTGGGACAAGGCTGCTGGTGATGTGGACCAGTTCCATCTCCAGCTCTACAGCAAGAGCCATGCAGCACAGAGGAACATCTCAGTGGGGCCAAACACCCACAATTTCACGTTCCTGGGGCTGTCCCCTGGCACTCAGTACTTCCTGAAGGTGACCGTCCTCAGTGGCCCATACAGATCCTCATCACACTTTGCCACTGAGTGGACATGTGAGTGAGAAGAACCCCCTGTCTCCTGCAGGGATGGGACATCCTGGCACTGCCTGCAAGAGCAGCAGTGACAGGGACTTGTCTGGGTGGAGGGAGGGCTCCATTGAGACCTGCACGCTCCCTGTCTTGGGAATCAGAGCCCATGTCATAGGCTGTGCAGTGGCTGTTGGGCCCCAAAAGACCCTTTTCCCCAGCTTGGGTTTTCCCCAGTCAAGCTGAACCTTCTGCCTAGACCACTGGTGATCTCAAGGCCAACCGGGGACTGGTAGGAGAGGGATGTGGGAGAGGAAGCACAGAGACCTGTATGGGTTTGCTACTCCCTGTCCCTGCAGCAAAGCAGCCCACTGGGAGCTGAGTGCTGTCAGCACCCACCTGCCAGTAGCACCCTGGGGACGGGCACAGGCAGGTTGCATGTCCCCCAGGAGAACAGGAGAGCTGGCAGTCAGCTGCTACCACCCCTCCTTTAGCCCTGTGCTGAGGTGCAGGCTGTGCCCTGGCTTCTCCAGGTGGCTCCTCCACCACCTCACAGATCTCACGCTGTGCTTTCCTCCAGATCCACTGTCTCTGGCCAATGTGAGCGTGCAGCCTGGCCGGAGCCCCCAGGAGCTGCGCGTGAGCTGGGTGGAGTCTGGCGGTGGCAGAGACCACTTGGTGCAGCTCTCGGTGGCTGAGTCCCTGTCCATCATCAGGAACGTGTCTGTGCCCCGTGGAGTCACCCAGCTGGACCTGGAGGGGCTGGTGCCAGGGTCCCGGTACCGCGTGGAGATCATTTCTCAGGCCGGGCCTCACCGCATCTCCTCTCAGACTGCCATCGGCTACACCGGTAGAAACACAGCTCCCTTGTTCCCATCCCCTCTCCACCTCTGGCACCCAGCCTGGCTCTGACCTGGCGAGGGGCTTGGAGGGTTCCTGGGCTGTTCTGCGGGAGAGCTCTGAGACTGTGTCCCTGCAACCCCACTGGAGCCTGTCTCCTACTCAAGGTGCTGGGTCTTTTGTGGGACCCTCTCTCATCCTGAGCCCAGCAGCTCAGTGGGATGTGCTGTGAGCTGCTGGGACAAGGGGGACTCAGGCCATGGTGGTGGTGGGGCACTGTTGTCACCTGGGATGCAGGGAGCAGCTTTGACCCGGGAGCAGCCTGCTACTCTCAGCATCTTTAAGTCAGTGTGCTGGATACCCACAGTCCTTCAGCCCCCAGCTTCATTCCCAGCCTAGAGTCAGCCCTGAGCACCCCAGGTTTGTGCCCAGTGACCCTGTTTCTCTCCCACAGTCCCACTGCCTCCTCGTTCCCTGTCTGCCAGCCCTGTCAGCACCGCCTGGGCTCTGGCTGTGCACTGGGAGACTCCTCCCGGGCAGAGGGATGGATACCTGCTCAGCGTGCTCGAGGAGGGCTCTTCTGCACCACCAAGGAGCCTGGAAGCAGGGAAGGACAGCACCAATGTCACTGTGCCACAGCTGGAACCAGGAACATGCTACCTTGTTGGGATCTGGGCAGTGGCTGGACCTTACCACTCCCTCCCCAAGAACATCACCGGCTGCACAGGTCAGCATGTGTGACAGCCAGGGGTGGTGTGGGTGGGAGCACTATGACAAGCTCTGGAATGGGATGGGAACACTGTTGGCACCCAATGAAGGGAGGGGAAGGAAGGGAGGAGAGGGCAGGAGGGCACCCTGGCCTGGTTCCTGGTGAAGCTGCCCTGTAGTCACATCCTGTGTCTCACACCCTCTTTGTACCGAGATGTCTACTTGTTCAGAACTGGATCTTTTTCTCTCCAACTGTTTTGCCCCACAGTTCCTGCAGCCCCGACAAACCTGAGCCTTATGAACCCAGGCAGCTCCTCAGAGCTTTACACATCCTGGAATGAGCCCCCCGGCAGGAGGGACCACTACCGCGTTACTCTGTATAGCCTCAGCACCCAGAGCAGGGTTCAGGTCCAGACCTTGAGTCCAGATGCCCAGAACATCACCTGGACCCACCTGGAGGCAGGCAGCAGGTTTGCTGTGCAGGTCACTGCTGTGAAAGGCTCGTCAGAAGCCTCTTCCATCAATGTCACCCAGTGGACACGTGAGTCTGATTGCTTGGGTTGGGCATAGTGTGCCCCAGAGCCTCCCTCCACCTGAGCCTTGCAGAGCACCCACCTGCCCCATCCCAAACCATCCCTGCTGTGCCCCAGAGCCTCCACCTGAGCTTTCCAGAGCACCCAATGCCACCTTCCCCCTCCTGATCCATTCATACTGTGCCCACAACTTCTATGTGATGGTCCCACCTTTCTGCTCACTGTCCTCACTCCATCCCTGACATGGAGCCAATCCCCCCACCCGCCTCAGAGGCTCAGGGTATCTCCCCTGTCACGTCCAGCTGCAGACCCCAGGGATGCTGTGCTCAGAGCCCTGTGCCCTGCCTGCCCGTTTGTGCCCAGGCTCCTCTTCAGAGGATCCCTGGGCTGACTCTCTCCCTGTTGCTTTCCAGATCCCTTGGCCCCTGCCAACCTCACCCTGGGCAGCCCCTCGGCCTGGGTGCTGTTGGCCTCCTGGGCAGCAGCGGGGAGTGGGGCAGAAAGCTTCGTGGTGGATGTTTATGACACAGCCTCTGGCACTCACGTCGGGCACACAGTGCTGGGAGGCAATGCCAGGAGTCACATCTTCAGGAGACTGAGCCCTGGCACCCTCTACAGCGTGGCAGTGAGGGCCACAGCCGGGCCCTTCCACGCCAGCACCCCCAACGTCACCCACTGCACACGTGAGTGTGATGCTCTCCTTGCAGCCAAGTGCTTCACCAGACCTTCCCTTCCCAGTTCGGTCAGAGGCTATGCTGGTGCAGCCCTCCTGCCTTCCTCTCCCACCCATGCAAGCACGCAGTGCTTGTTCCCCGCCTGGATGCAGCACGAGGAGTCTGTGCATGATCCTGTGCCACCCCCACCCCTGGGAGCCACCCACAGCAATCCACAGTTTGGGGGAGGAGGCAGCTGCCACAGAGTCAAGGACACAGCCAGCCCATGGGACCTCGTGGAGCCAACCCGGCTCCTGCAGCACAGGCTTGGCACAGACGTGGAGCCCCTGGCAGTGACTTTTGTTTCCTCCCCAGGTCCGCTACCCCCGGCTGCCGTGCGCCTGCTGAGCACGGGACACCCCGACGGGCTGAGCGCGGCCTGGGGCGCCGCGGCCGGGGGGAGAGAGGGGTACACACTGACCCTGTACCACGCACGGCTGGGCACCGTGGCAGCCACGGCCTCGCTGGGGAGAGACACCCACAACTTCACCTTCACGGGGCTGGCCCCAGGACACGAGTACTCCCTGGAGGCCAGTGCCACGGCTGGACGGTACCGGGCAGCAGCGCCCAAAATCAGCGGCTGGACACGTGAGTGACCGGAGCAGTACCCTCTGCGGAGGGGTGGGAGATGTCACGCCACTGCAGAGTCCTGAGGAGGGCTGGGAGGTTCGCTGGGGACCTGGTGCCTTGGGAGATGTGCACAGACACAGATGCACAGGGGTGACACTCAGCAGTTGGTGCAGGGGCACACTGTTACCCTCGTGGCACGTGGATGCTCAGCTGTAGGCTTGCACAAGCTGATGATGTAGGCTTGACGTGCTGATGACACACAGGGCTGCCCAGATGTGTCCCCTGCCCTTGCTGACCCATCTCCCTGTGTACAGGAATGCACAGGTGACCTGTACTCTCCCAGTGTACAGGAGACTCAGCGAGTCTCCAGCAGGTAGAAACCACGTTACCACAAAGGTTCATCAAATGAATCAGTGTAGTACAAGAGGCCACTCCAGAGTCCTCCCAGGAGAAGGGGTCTTTACTCTGGAGATGGGCTAATCCAGCACTTCCTCCTGCCCAGAAAGATTTCTGGGCAGAGTACAGAGAACTGCCTGGACCCGGAAATGAAGGCTGGTCTGTGGGGATGAGGGTGACCTGGGTGGAGAAGGGTTGACATGTGAGGGACCATCATTAAAGCTGAGGTGGGGATGGGGACAGAAAACAGTGAGGATGAGGAGGCACATTCCAGAGAGGATCTATGAGTCCTTGCCCTCTGGGACCACCTGTCCTGCTGCTCAGTGTCCCATAAGAGTCTGTTTCCAGTCCCTAACCTCAGGTCTGATGGCTCCCCAGGTCCGCTACCCCCGGCTGCCGTGCGCCTGCTGAGCACGGGACACCCCGACGGGCTGAGCGCGGCCTGGGGCGCCGCGGCCGGGGGGAGAGAGGGGTACACACTGACCCTGTACCACGCACGGCTGGGCACCGTGGCAGCCACGGCCTCGCTGGGGAGAGACACCCACAACTTCACCTTCACGGGGCTGGCCCCAGGAAGCAAATACGTGCTGGAGGTGGCGTCCACAGCCGGGTCCTTCAGGACACCCGCAGGGAATGTCAGCAACTGGACGTGTGAGTACCCTTTTTGGGGGGGTGGGTGCCTCGCTGGGCAGCCATCAAAGCTCATGGCAAAGAATGCTGATATTTGTGGCAGACCCAAGCCCTGCCTGGGGCGTGTCAGTGCCATGGCACTGAGCAGGGCTCTGCCCACCCTTGTCACCAGCTCCACCAGCCTGGGTGAGGGCAGCTGGAGCTCCAGAGCCATGCTTCAGGGGAGAGCCACGAAGGAGGGAGCATCAGATGGGGCATCCCCATTCCCCACTCCTGTAGCTGGCTGTGTGTTCCCTCCTCAGCCCTGCTCAACTGGGACAGGGCTGTGCCTGCTCAGACAGGCACAGAGAAGCTTTGAGCTGCCTCCAGGCTGGTGGGTGCAGCCACACAGCCGAGGCTAAATGCCCTGTCCAATGTGGCACATCCATCCTGTAGGCACTGCCAAGAGACCCAGGCAATGTCCTCAGGCCCTTTGCTGACGTGTCTCCATCCTGTCTCTCCAGACCCCCTGGCACCCCGTAACGTGTACATGACGAACCAGGGGTATCCCAACAGGCTGAGCGTGTCCTGGCGAGCTGAACCCCAAGGACAAGACAGTTACCGGCTCCTCCTGTATCATTCAGGATCAGGGGTCTTGGCAGCCAATGTCTCTGTTGGGAAAGGCACCAGCAAGTTCACCTTCTCTGGCCTGGCTCCAGGACACAAATACCTGCTGGAAGTGGCGTCTGTGGCAGGGCCCTACACAGCATCTGCAGGGAACATCAGTGACTGGACAAGTAAGTGTCAGAGCTGCAGGTCCTGCATCATGACAAGGCTTAGCCTTCCCAGCTGGGTGGGCTCAGCACCTGGAGTGGGAAGGGACAGGGACACAGCCAGGACAGCTGCCTGGGAGCTGTAGGATCAGAGAATGGTTTGGGTTGGAAAGGACCTTTCAAAGGCCATCTAGTCCAATCCCCCCACCACTGACATCTTCAGCTAGATCAGGTTGCTCAAAGCACTGTCTGACCTGACTGTGAATATTTCCAGTCATGGCATGGCATGGCATGGCATGGCATAGGGTAGGATGTACCACCACAGCAATGGGATCAAGCCCCTGGTGGAGGGGAGAGCCAGGCAGCACTGCTGCCTGTAGGAGAGCCTGCTGGCTCCTCTGGGAATGAGTGGCTGAACAAAAGCATGAGATCCCACTGCAGTAGAGCTGCTCTGGTAGATGACACCCACAGCCTGGGAGACCATGAGTACTACAGCCAGGGGGGTACACCCCAGCATCCCCACTGCCTTTCTCCCAGGCACTCAGAAAATTCCTGGCATGGGGAATAAGGGGAGGATGAGCTCTTTTTTTTCTTTTTAAGGAATGTGGAAATTGCAGATAAGCACAATAAGCCTTTTCATGTGCTTGTCCCCACAGTCCCTGCACTTTGCTTGGGGAATCCAGCGGTCTCTGCTCCCACGCTCAGCCATCCCCTGGCAGGGTGCTGGGAGTCATGTGCAGAGCCCTTTGGGCAGGTCTCTAACAAAACTTGCTCATTAGCTGGAGGAAGAACCCATCCCCTCACGCTCCTCACTCTGCATGTCCTCCAGCTGCCATTTAAAGGTCATTTCTGGCCACCACCAGCAGCAGGAATGTTATCACTGAACATGTGGAGTCTCCTTGTGTGTCACCCATCTCCTGCTTGTGTCTGTAGGGTGGAAGGGAGCACATGCATGCCAGTAACTCTCCCTGGTGTGTTTTTTGTTGTAGCCCCCTCAGTTCCCCAGAATCTCTCAGCGGTGGCTGAAGGGAACAACACGGTGCTTATCTCGTGGGGCAGTGTCTCTGGACAGCAGGACGACTGCCAGCTGTGGCTGCGGGACCCCCGGAACAGCTCGCTGCCCTGGCGGCACTCCCTGGGCAGAGGGCAAGTCCAGCACCTCCTGCAGGGGCTCATCCCAGGCAGGAACTACTCTGTGTCCTTGAGCTGCGTGGCTGGGCCGTACTGGAGCAGCACCAAGCCCTTGGCAGTGCCAGTAGGTGGGTACACACTGCCACGGGGAGGGAGCAGGGCAGCCGGGAAGGGGCAGAAACACGGGGGTGGCCTCAAGGCTGGATCAGCCCTTGGGTGTCAACAGAGACATGGGAAGTGTTTGCTGTGGGAGATAAGGAAAGCCAGCAATGTGACCCTCTGGTAGCCCTTGGTTCTCTAAGCTAACCCTATCTCCCATGAAGCAAAGCAGACTCTGCAGAGATCTCTGCTGGTTGACTTCTCCTGTAAGACATCAGCTCAGGCCCAGAGCCATTCTCATTGTCCTGTGGGCTGTGGCACAGCAGGCTCCCAGGTCACAGGTGTCCAGCTTCTGCTCCTGTTACAGACCTCAGGAGCACATACCAGTGTGGGTCCAGGCTGACACAGGGGCAGAAGCTGGGATTTCTCTGATCCACTGAGTGCAGAGCCTGCCTTATCTCCTTTGCAGAACCAAACCCCGTGGAGGATGTGCAATGCCTACCACAGTCAAGGAGCCTTTACTTGAACTGGACAAGCTCTCCTGGAGATGTGGAGGCTTATGAGGTGGTGACAGAGAGACTGTCTGATGGACCTCCCACCTCCAAGTTCGTCATGAGCATCCCTTCGAGCGAGGCCAGTCTGGAGGGGCTGGAGCCGAACTCCTCCTACCAAATCCTTGTGAGCACTGTGGGCATGAACACACTGAGGAGCCAGGCTGTGACTCTGCTCTGCAGCACAGCAGTGGAGGGTGAGTCTCCTTCTTTCCCACGACCTTGCCCCAGAACCCAGTGCTGCTAATTAGACCTTGGGTGCCTGTGAGCCCCACATGGTCCTGCACTGACCTGCAGTGGGCCAGAGCTCTGTGTGGTGGGACTGTGGGAGCAGGGACACACTGACAGGCTGTCCCTGATGGTTCCTCTTCCAGCCTTGCCCCCACCCCTGCGTGCAGACGTCTTCCAGGTGGAGTCCAGCTCCACGGTTGTCATTTCCTCCGACCTGTTCAGCGAGGAGAACGGCCAGATCGAGTATTATGGTGTCATTGCTACCACTAATGATTCATGTAAGTGTCCCTGCATGTCCCAGTCTGCTCCCAGTGTCTCCCTGGAGGGCAGCCAGCATCCCCTGGATGTCACTCTGGCTCTGCCACTGTCACCTTGTACATTCTCCTGCAGTGCTGAGGCCCACCCAGGAGATCATGTCCAGCACGTGGTATGACCATTATTATGGGACAGAGGACTCCTACCTGGCGGTGCTCATACCCAATCCCTTCCATCAGAGGAGCTCCCTCGAGACCTGGAGAGTGCCAGTGGGAACAGAGGAGTGTGGCCTGTCCAGGGAAATGTGCAATGGGAAGCTGAAAGCCGACAAACAGTACAGGTGAGAGATGTCAGCAGCCCTCCTGAGGGGAAGGGGCTGGAGGAGAAAAGGGACTGCACGTGTCCCTGCAAGGTGCCACCAGCAAACTGTGTCACCTCACCCTGGTACTCCTCAGATCCCCAGGGGCTGTTCCAGCAAGCAGCGTTTGAGGGAGGCAGGGGCTGGCATGCAGGGGATATTCGGCAGTGTGATGGGCAGGGAGAGGGAGAGCTGAGCCTGCCAAGGGCTGTGTGTGTTGCCTCGGGAGCTGGGCAGATGTCCACCCTCAGGGTAGGAACTAAAACAGATATTGTTTCTTTGTAGGATTTCTGTGTGTGACCCAGAGCCAGGTGCAGGTGGCACAAAAGTAAAACCAGTTCAGGGCCATCAGGCTGTCATTAGTCCACCCACTGTGATTCAATAACATGTACTTAACTGGCCTGTTACTCAGGAGTACAAGATCCTTTTGCACCTCTTCACAGCTTGCTTTCAGTTTGGCTGCCCTAAACAACCTCAGTGTCCTCAGTGCAAACAGCACTCAACCTAAATATCCTAAACAGCCAACCTAAATATCTTCAGCACATGCAACACTCAACCTAAATACCTAAAGATCCTCAGTAGACTGTGCTGCTCTCCTAATGATTCTGAGGGTGGTGAAAAGCTGACAGCCCATTCCCATGCAGATATTGCACCCTTGTTGCCTGTTTTCTGTGAGTTCTGTAACCACAAGCCTTCATCTTTCATGCCATGGCATCTTCAGGCTCACTTTCCAAGGAGGTCTGTGCCCTGGCAGCTGCCAGAGGGGACCCACACACAGCTCTATGAACTCTTGGCTGCTGAAATCCAAAGCTACCTTTGAAAGCCTTGCCTTGCATGTAGGGCACAAGAAAACCTTCCAGGTCACCTGCTCAGAAGGAAGCCAGCTCTACAGAGCTGTGGGGATTGGTGTGCCCTGCTGCCAGGAGGGGGATGAGGGGCAGATCTCCACAGGGAAGAGGACACACCAGCCACTTCTGCGTGTGTAAGGAAGGATCTGGGCCAGCCCTCCCAGCTGGGGTGCCCCTGTTTCAAACAGAGCTCAGCTCTTTCCAGTCAAACCCAGTTAATCAGTTGACATGAAGTAAAGTGTTCTTCCTTATTTGTGTCCTAGAAGAGACCAGACACTTGTGTCTGCAGGTAACCCTTTGGAGGAGAGCTGCTTCCCATTTGTGCTTCCTGGACGTTTTCTCATGTTCTCAGCTCAGGCTGCCCCTGACACAGGACTCTGCTTTGCCCTAGGTTCAGCATTGCTGCCTTCACCAGATACGACCCAGTAGCCCCTGCAGTGGCATTCACCATGTTCTCAGGTAAGATGGAGAATGGCATTTTCCTTTCCCCCATGGCTGTGTGTCTTAGAGGTAACGAACACCCCGACAGTGGCCAGGCAGAGGGAGCTCATAGGCTGTAGCAAATACAGTAAATAGAATAAATGCAAGCATATATCATAGAATCACAGAATGGTTTGGACTGAAAGGAGCCTTAAAGCTCAGCTTGTTCCACCCCCTGCCATAAGCAGGGACACCTTCCACTATCTCAGGTTGCTCCAAGCCCCATCCAACCTGGCCTGGAACACTTCCAGGGATGGGGCAACCACAGCTTCTCTGGGCAACCTGTGCCAGGCCTTCACCATACTCATTGTAAAAAACTTCTTTACTGACTCTTCCTTCTGTCTTTTTAATTCCAGCTGCTGGATCTGGTGCAGATACAACTCCACTCTCAATGCCAGTAATTGCTGGAATCATTGTAGGGTTTCTCCTGACACTTGCAGCTATTTTTGCTTTGGTTTACTGGAAACAGCTCAGAGCAAAGAGGTGAGCATGAGCCATATCTTACCTGCTGAGTGCAGGCTGAGATACCCAACCTTCAGTGCCAGGAGGAGAGCAGGGACAGGGTTTAAAAAACATTTAAGGTGTGGGCTGGTGGGCTTGTGCCTGGCAGGCTCAGAAGCCAAAGGCAGAGGGGAGAGGGGAGCCATGCCTGCCATAAGCTCCATGAACCAGCAGCACACAACACCTCAGGGCACTGATCCCTGCCCTGCAGGGAAAAGTGACAGCTCCTGTGCTCTGATTCTAGAACCAAGAAGAGCAGCCTGCCCCAGGAAATGGTGACCTACAGCTTGAGGTGAGTGCTGGAGTCTGCTGTCTGTGTGTCCCCACTGCAGCTCCCACTGTCCTTCACCTACTTACTTTCTTTCTCACTCTTTCACTCAGGAAAAATCCAACTGCCTCCTCTCCTTCAGTTATTTTATAAATCAGTCTTTCCCAAATGCAGTATTTATTGCCCAGCTCCATTCCAAGACAGTGCACTGTCCACACCTCCTCCCAGAGTTTTCTGCAGCAGCAGAATATCCTCATCACCCTGAAATCCTTCCCACTGTTTAAACTGTTGCACCCCCTCCCCTGGGCAGTGATGTGGGCTGTAAACCACCCCTGTGTGTGTGCATCCAGGTCTCAAGGCTGGGCTGTCTCAGTGGCACCTGACTGGCCAGCCAGACTTCCCAGTAGCTAAGGCAAGTTTTCCTCTGGACTTCATTTCCTGCAGAAATGCCCACCGGCCAGTTTCCCTACAGAACTTCAAGCAGTACTATGAGATGAAGACAGCAAGTGCTAACCATGCTTTTTTCCAGGAATTTGAGGTGAGATGAGGCTCCTCACAGAGATGACACTTGATTTCCCCACTCTTGCTGTTGGGTGTCCGGTATGGAGTGCTCCTCTCCAGGGACAGTCACCCATCTCTAGCAATCCAGCCACCCTGTGAGGCAGCCTTGGAGGCCAAAGATTGGCCAAGTGATCAGGCAGTTCCTTTGCTCTTTCCTCTTTTGTTCAAGTTCAACACATGTTTTCTGTGGTGCAAGGTGAACTAGGACAGGGCAAAGGGCCTGACTGGAGGTGAAGATGAGAGGGGTGGCAATGAGATCCACCCTGACAGTGTTAGAAGAGAGCCTGCAGCCAAAGGGAAGGTTGAGTAGCACTCAGACCTCCAGGGCCAGGCTGTGAGCTTCACCTCAGGCTGCCTTCCCTGGCTGGCACTGCTGCTGTTATGCTGCACCACCTTTCAAATTCCCATCAGCATTTTCAAACGCTCCTCATATCACCCTTCTCTGGCCCTTCTGAGTGAGGACAGGTGCAGAAGCAGATACAGCACAGGATATTTCTTTTTGCTCAGCAGAAAATCCTTTGAGTTTCTTGGTTGATTTCTGAAATTTTTTTTTTCCCCAGAACTTGTTCTTGGGCTTTTCTTTTAAATACAAATAGTGCTGTTGGAAAAGGCAGTGGGAAAAGCCACCATGGCTCAGAGTGCACAGGCCATGTGGAGGGAGGAGTGGAGCATTTCCCTGTGTGTGGGTGTCATAGTTTTGTCCTGAGTAATCCTCTTTACCTTCCAGGCAGAGCCTCTGGCCATGATCAGGGAGCTGAGCTGACCAGGAGCTCTCCATGGGAACATTTATGCTTGTCTTTTGCCCTGTCCTATAGGAGCTGAAGGAAGTTGGGAAGGAGCAATCGAAGGTGGAGGCTGAGCTACCAGCAAATGTCTCCAAGAACAGATATCCCCATGTGCTGCCCTGTAAGTGCTGTCCTCCTCCCCCAGCACCCAGGGTGGGAGCTCACGGGGCAGTGCACAGGGACAAACTCACCTTGAATCGCTGCAGAGTTCAGTGCTTGGAAGCAGAAGGACTCTTGAAATGGGCCTTGGTTCTTTTTTTTCCTGCTGGAGACTCAAGGCTTGATGGTTGGGCCAGGGCTGAGCCGTCAGCTGGGCTGAGTCCAGCTCCTCCAGCGGGCTGCTGGGTGAGCCCAGCTCAGGATGGGTCCCAGCTGGAGACCAAAGGGAGTCCATGAGTGTCCCATGGCTCCTCTGATGAGCATCATGACACCAGCTCTGCTTTCTGATCCCCTGGCAGCCCAGCTGGCAGGCCATGCTCACCTTTTGAGGGAGAAGGTGCTTGTCTGAGCATGGAGCCTCCCTGCTGGAGCTGCTGGGGCTTCTCCCACCATGTGATGTCCTGGTGAAGGGCTGCCACGAGCAGGGCTTCACCTGTGCGTGGTCTCTTTCAGATGATCACTCGCGGGTCAAGCTGAGCCAGCTGGGGGATGATCCACACTCAGACTACATCAATGCCAACTTCATGCCTGTGAGTGCCCACTGGCCTCCCCCACAGAGGCACTGTCACAGAATCTCTACCTGGGCTGAGGCAGAGTGCCCCCCTCTCTGAGGGCTGGTGGGCACGAGCTGCTGGTGAAGGCTCAGCTGGCCCAGGCTGTCGAGAAAAGCTGGGGGTCAGGCAGAGATGTGTGTGTAGTTGCCCTTCAGCAGGGGTTGATGGAGCCTGTCAGATGACAAAGGCTGTGACGCAGAGGTGTGAGTGTGGGGAGACTGGCAAGGCTCTCTGCTTTCTTCTTGTGGACTATCTGTCCTCTTCCCTCACCTCCCAGCTTACTGCCCTGTGTCTGCCTGCTCTTTCTCCTTCTGGTCTGTGCAGCTGCATTTGAACAACCCTGGAGCTGTGCCCTCGTCTCCCAGGCGGGAGTTGTTCCCAGGTAACAGGCAGGGCACGCAGCATGCACGTGCCAGTGTGTGGATCCTCGGAGCATGTGTGTGTTCAAGGGCAGAGAAACACCCTGAGACCTTGCATGCTCACCCTACCCTCAGCTGTGAGTGGGAAGCACAGGGAAGACCCAGATCTGCCTCTCCCTGGTTAGGCCAAAATGAGGAACTGCTTGGAGGGAAGCGGTGTGGGTCACTTCTTTATCCCAAATGTGTAGGGAGCACGTGCTGGGCAGCACATCCTTTCTGTGAAATCAGCTGCTTCTGAGATCAGCTGCCTGGGAACTGTGCCCGTGTGGCCTAAGGGCAACCACAAAAGCAGACCAGGCACTGACTGTGCCAGGGCAGGATTCACCTGCCTCGGCCGCCTGCCAACTCCTCTTGCTCTTATCTGCCTCTTACTTAGGGCTACACGTCCCAGCAGGAGTTCATTGCCACCCAGGGGCCCCTCAAGAAAACCATAGAGGACTTCTGGAGGCTGGTGTGGGAGCAAAATGTCTGCAACATCATCATGCTGACAGTGTGCATGGAGAACGGGCGGGTAGGTCGGGGCCAGCCTCAGCCCAGCCCCAGTGGTGCGAGCTGAGCCCAGGGCTGGGTTCATTCCCTTCACAAAATCCCTGCTCCACTGTGGCTCCAGGGTGAGCACAGACCACACAGCTTCCCTGACAGGCAGTTTGGGGGAACATCTGTGCAGCTGAGCCTTTAGCTTGGGGCAGGCAGGGCCAGAAGTGGAGCTTTGCTAGGACCATGCCCATTGCCCTCAGATATTTCTGCAGAATCTGAAATTGCCACATCCCCTGGGTGAGCCACCTCACATGGACCATTCCTTCAATCTCCAGGGATGATGGGACCTGCACAGGTCCTTTTCTGTGGAGGGGGCTGAGATCCAAACAAAGGGGAGGTGGGGGAGAGCCATGCAAAACTCCTGATGGGGAGGGGAAGTAGTAGTCTGCTCCCCAAGACCTGTCCTGGCTCCCTGCACAGCTGCTGCTCTCCAGATGCTTCCAGGGAGCCAGAAGATCACCTGAGCCTTCACTGGCCTCACTGGGCCCCTGTTCTGCCTGTGCTTTAGGTCCTCTGTGACCATTACTGGCCATCAGAATCCGCCCCGGTGTCCTACGGGCAGGTCCGGGTGCACCTGCTGACACAGAGCAGCTCTGAGGAGTGGACCATGCGTGAGTTCAAGCTGTGGCACGTGAGTACAGACCCAAGGGGACACGGGGACCTGTCGAGGGCTGGAGGTTTTGGTGGGAGGTGCTCCATGTCTCCTCGGTGGCGGTGCCGTAGCTTCCTTTCCCTGCCATTTTCGGGGCTCGGAGAAGGCTCAGGCCCCTGGGGAGCACTTTGCTGCTTCAGATGGGGGTCACAGAGGTGTCCAGCATGTGTCACCCTGCTCTCCACTGGGACAGCCTGCAGCTTCCAGGGCATGTTCCCTGGCAGTCAAAGGCAGGTCTCCTCCCTCCCACCTCCACGTGTCCCAGCGTGGCAGGGGGCTGTGGGGGAGCAGGAGGAGCAGGAACCACCAGGCAGTGCAGCAGACCCTGGTGCTGGCTGTTCCCTGCAGCTGAGCCGGGCGTCCTCGAGCACCCAGGCGCTCCCAGGGCTGCAGGGTGCGAGCCTGGCCCTGTCCCAGGGGGCTGCACACCCATCACCAACACCCCCCCTGCAGGAGGGTCTGCGGGCAGAGCGATTCGTGTCCCACCTGCACTACACGGCCTGGCCCGACCACGGGATCCCGGAGTCCACGACCTCCATCATGACCTTCCGAGAGCTGGTCCGGGAGCACATCCAGAGCGCTAAGGACGCAGGGCCAACCCTCGTGCACTGCAGGTGAGGCTCTGTCCCTGGGGGTGGTGGGAGGGCACAGTGGGGGACAGCAGGGGTGGACGAGGGTCCATCTCACGCCCAAACTGTGAGGGACAGCAGTGCCTGGGGGACACAGCCGGTCTGTGGAGTCTGTCTCTCAGGGTGCTGGGGAATACAGCGTCTGCTGGCTGCCTGCCCACGACCCCAGGGTGTGGGGCAGGTGGAGACTGTGAGCACCAACCCAGGGCAGCACGAATGGCTCCTCAGCCCCATGCCGTGCTGGGACCAGTGCCTGGGGGTGCTCGGACAGGTGCCCAGGCTGCAGCCTCTGGGAGCGTGTCTGGCAGCCAGAAGGGTGGTGCCAGGCCACGTTTAACCTTTGCTGTCTGTTCTTTCAGTGCTGGCGTGGGCCGCACTGGCACCTTCATTGCCCTGGACCGGCTGCTGCAGCAGATGAAGCAGGAGAAGGTGGTGGACATTTTTGGTGTTGTTTACGCCTTGCGGATGAACCGGTACCTGATGATTCAGACGCTGGTGAGACCTCTGTTCCCTCTGCTCCCTCTTCCCCCTGGCACCTCTCTCCGTGGCTGGCAGCTGGCTGGCCAGCCACAGCACCCCTGGGCTGATCCCCATCCTGTCCCTGTGCCATGGTGCTGCTCAAAGCAGCAGCTCAGCTGGAGGGGAAATTGCTGAGGGGGGTCTTCAGCAGCTTCATGCCCTGCTAGACCCACAGAGTCTCAGAGACCTCCCAGGAGGCTCAGAAACACCCCAGAGCTCTGAGGAACAGGATCAAGCCCTTTGAAGGCAGTTCTTAACCTACACCTTGTTGTTGGCCTGTGATGCTCCACAGTCCATCTCATATCTCCAGTCCTCGAGGCTGGGACAAGGTGTCAGAATGGACAGAGAGACCTAGAGGGATCATGGGATTCTCAGATTGCAGCAGCCAGGGCCTTCTGGGCACAAATGCTGGGCTTTTAGGGCATGAATGCAGGACCCCCTCTGCCCACCAGGCAATGCCATACCCACCCTCTCATGCTGTCTGTGTAGTGTGATGGTCTGTGTTGCTGTCTTGCCTTTGCTTTCCAGTCCCAGTACATTTTCCTGCACAGCTGTATCCTGGACAAGATCTTGGAGGAACCTCTCCTGGGTTTATCAGGGACAGAGAGGTAAGGGCTTGCTGTTCTCTGCTGCTCGATCCACCCTGATCCACGACCCCTCCAGAGAGCAAGCTGAGATCCAGCCCCCAACTTGAACCTTGGCTACAGGAGGGAAGGACAGGGAAGCCCAACCAGCCATCCCACCTGGTGTTTTTGAGTGGGGGCAGCACAGGGCTGGCTGTTCCTGCAGCATGGGGAGCCCAGCACAGAACAAAGTGCCAGATCTTTGCCAAAGATCTGCAGAGCTGTCCTGGGGAAGGCATTTCTCTCAGCCCCTGCCTTCCCAGCCCACAGGGTTGCCCTAGAGATAGGTTCAAACTGGAGAGGCTCATGGCAGCTGGTGGCCTTGGGATGTCCCTCCTAGGGGAGGCCAAGAGGATGGAGCAAGGTCTGTCTGGGCATGGCTTTGGCCACCTAATTGGCCCTCGTTGTCTTGGGGGCTACCTCTGAAGGTCACATACCTATCTTTGTGGCCAGATTGTCTCCTCCCTCATGCAGAACAGGATGTCCTTGTCCTTACTGCCTCTTGGGAATGAGCCCTGGGCTGTGCCACACCTGAGACCTGCCTTTGTCTGGGGGGAGAGCACATTGTCACGGGCCAGAGCTGGGCTGGAGACCTGGGAGACCCCTGGCATTTGCAGGGTGAAGGTCTGCTCACAGCCCTGCCCACCTGCTGCAGACACAGCCTGGGTGGTGCTGAGCCAGCTCAGCCTCACCGCTGTGCCCCGGTTCCCTTCCCAGGTCCTGCCCCATCCCGCTGAAGAGCTTTGCCCAGCACTATGCCCAGAAGGCAGCCAAGTCCCACATGGGCTTCCTGAGGGAGTATGAGGTGAGAGCTGTCCTGGGCAGGTACAGGGAGCGCTGCCATGGCTGTGTGTGCTGGGGGAACCTGGGGAGTGATTGCTCCTGGTCAGGGTGGGGGACACCCCATAAGTGCCTCCTGAGTGGGTCCCATGCCCCAGTTTCCAAGTCTCCTGTGTGTCCTGGCAGTGTCCCCTCTCCATGGCATTGCATCCCAAGGCAATACCTCCCTCACACGTCCTGCACTGATCAGGGTCTGTCCATGACCCACTCCTTCCCAGATCCCATGCAGAGCAGGGACCTACCTACCTGGACACCAGCAGCCCTCTCCTGACAGCATGGCACAGACCTGGCAGCCCACCCCACAGGTAGTCTCACAGCACCCCTGCTCAGGCTTCTTCATGTGCAGCCATGACCTCCCCACTGCCAAGTCCAAGTGTCCTCAGGAGTCCCCAGTTGTTCCTCCTCCTCCTGACCCTTCCCACTCACTGCTTCCTCCACTTTCTCTCACTCTGGCAGACCCTCCTGGAAGTTGTCAAGGAAGAAGCCAGCTCTGCATCACCACCTTCAGGCAGCCAGCAGACACAGCCCTCTTCCAGCATCCTCCCATGTAAGTGCTGTGACACCACTGCATCCTCTTCCTTCTTGTTCCTCTTCCTCGGGTGTGGAGCCAGGCTGGAGCAGGGCCGGTGGACCACAACATAAGAAAGTACTTTGAGGCTTTGGTGACTCCACCAGAAGAATACTGAGGTGTTTGGGATGCAACACGTGGTTTGGGATGGGGGATAGGTAGGTTTGCTCAGCCTGGAGGAGAGAAGGCAAAGGAGAGATGTTAGTGCTGATTTCAGCTCCCCGTGGGAAGGCACAGGGAAAACAGAGAATGGTGAATTTCCATGAAGGTGGTCAAACACTGGAACAGGGGCCCAGAGCAGGGTCTCCAGCCTTGGAGACAGGCAGATCAGACACTGCACTACAGGCTTTGGGAAGGAGGTTGGGATAGAGACCTGTCTTTTGGGAGCCAAGATCCACTGGCTGCAGACAAGCACTGCAGAAGGGAGCACCTTTGCCAAGAAATGGTGAAGGGGGTGTTGGATTTCTGCAGTCAGCCTGCAGAAGCTGTGTGAGCTCAGGTATTGCTCTGGATCCCTCCAGCTCCCACCTGTTTTGCAGATGATCGCTCCAGAGTGAAGTTTTCCCTGCTGGAACAGGGTCCTTTCTCAGGACTCCTGCAGGTGTGGCGTGTCCCGGTGAGTCACACTCCCTTCAGCAATGCCCACCCTGGTGCCTTGGTCCCCCATCCTCGCTGTGTCCCTGCTCCCTGCTGTGTCCTGCACTGCTCCACTGGTCCCTGTGATCCTGTGTGGACAAGAGGGGACTGCAAGCACTGGGGATGTGTCTTCCCTCACCTGCCCAGTTTGGGCTGTCCTCACTTCCCTCCCTCAGTGCTTTCTTGCCTCCTGACCTGCTGAGCTTCCTTTCTCTTCCTGGCCTCTCCTGCAGCCACCTGGGCTGACAAGGCACCTGTGCCACACTTTCCAGCAGGAGAGTGACATTCCCATTTCCCACCCAGGGCTACAGCTCCAGCAGGGACTATCTGGCTGTCCAGGGCCCTGACAAGCTGACCATGGAGGATTTCTGGACCCTGGTGTGGGAACAGGATGTTCACACCATCCTAACTCTTCTCCTTTGGCAGGACAAGGGGGAGGTAAGGCACTGTGCCCACCTATGCCATGGCCCAGCAGGGACCTGTTCAATGGAGTTGGAATTAGCAAAGCTCCTGGAACTCTTCAGTGCCTCCTGAGTCCTGGGTGCAAATCCAGCTTAGCCAAAGCTGGACCTTTCCTGTGTCCAGGTGCTCCCACAGCTTGTCACAGGAGATGGGTTCTGTCTGCCCCCCGTGCCTGGACTCGGCTGGTGCCCTTCAAGCTGCACCTGTGTGGCACCAAGGGCAGCAGCTCCTGCTTTGCCCAGCCCAGTCTAGACATTGTCTGAGCAGATTCCCACTGCCAGGCAGCTCTGGGTTCTCAGGGGAGCTGGCTGAACCTGCTGGTGTTCCCAAAACTCCCTCGGGGTTTAGCTGGAGAACAAGCTGACACAGAGAGGTGCTGGGGGTGCTCTTGGTCCAGCCCCACCACAGACCTAAGACAGGGCCTGATATGACAGACCATGGCCATCCAAACTCGCTGTTGCACACAGGTCCAAGGTGAGGCGTGCTGGCCCCTGGAAGGAGACTCACTCTGCACAAAGACAATGACCATCCAGTGTGGCACAGAGAGGATTGTCTCGGGATGGAGATGTACCCAGCTCAAACTGAAGCACGTACGTGTCGATGGGGCTGTCCTGGCTCCCACCTCCAGGGATGGGGTGTGTCTGTAGGGCCCTGCAGGTGATGAAGGCTCTGTGGGGACTTCTCCAGGCCGGAAGAGCAGAGTGCCAGCAGTCCACAAATGCAGGAGTGAGTCTGGATTGCAACATCCAGAACTGAGTGGACACAGGAGATGCACCAGAGAGGCCTTGGGGGCTTCCCCCACCTCTTGCTGACAGGTCTTTCCAACCTCCTCTGAAAAGGCCCACACAGTTCTCAGTCCCCTCAGCAGGGGCAGGTTGGGGTGCTGTGGGGAAGGAGAGCAGGTTGCCAGAGTCACTGTACCCACTGGGAGAACTGGGACCCCTCTGCATCCAAAGATGCCCATCCCTCCCCAACAGACATGTCAGCTCTTTGTGTCTTACCAGGAGAAGAAAGCAAAGGAGAGGCAGGTACAGAGGTTCCTGTACACGCTCTGGAGCAGCAAGAAGCAGCCTGATGCCCAGAGCCTGGTGGAGCTGCTCACGGCTGTCAGACGGTGCCTGCCCCACCGGAGGAGAACCAGTCCCCTCCTGCTGCACTGCAGGTACCCCAGGTTGCACCTCCATCCATGGGCAGCCTCCCTGAGCTGGTTGCTACCAGGCTTTGTAGCTCCTTGGTGTGGTGCCAACAAGCTTTCCCCTCCATCACAGACCCTGAGGCATCGGGGCATGTTGAGAATAGGTCCATGGGGAAGTTGTGAGCCTGGGAGGTCATAGGGATGTTCTGCCAGGGGCTGGGACAAGGGAGGGCAAACAGGTCATGGTCAGGAGTGAGCGTGGATGGAGCAGGCATTCCCAGGCTGAGGTGCCCAGGCCATTCCTGGACTGACAGGACTGGGATCCTGGGAGCAGCACTGACATCCTCACCTGCTTGCACACAGAGAGAGCTCCCAGTCCTACAGTGCCAACGTCTCCTTGGACTGGTGCCCTCTCCCAAAGAGGTTCAGCTCAGCCTGGCCTGGCATCAGTGACCCTTCCTTGTCCCCTGCAGTGGTGACATGAGCCAGATGGGGACACTGATCTCCCTGGATTGCCTGTTGCACCAGATGAAAGCTGAGAGGATCGTGGACATCTACGGCGTGACCCTCCAGCTGGCCCGAAGCTGCTGCCTCATGACCCCGACTCTGGTAGGTGGGAAGGAGAAGGGGTGGAGGGCTGGGCAGAGCAGAGCCTTTGTGCTGACCTGCCTGGACCTGGTGGTACCCTGCTCCCTGTCCAGCCTAGGTAGGGATTCACTTCGTGATTCCTCCCCACCCTGTGGCTCTGCAGGCCACTGAGGGCTGAGGGCACTGTCTTCTCCCAGGGGAGAGTTTTCCATCTCCTCACTTCTGGAGTTAAGATCAGTTAAATTGTATGTGAGCTCACAGTAAATGCAAGGCACTCTTCCCATTGTACCCGGGGAGTGTGGAGCACCGGTGTCATCCAACGTGGCAAACCTGCCTGCTCTCCCTTGGCACCTGGACGTGGCTGTCAGCCTGGGTACCCGGGACCTGCTGGCCATCCCCTGCTCCAGTGCCTTTCCTGCTGCATCCCCCAGACCCAGAGCCTGCTGTCAGAGCCAGGGCTGCCTGCCAGGGGGACAGTGGGACATGCTGCCACAGAAGGAGATGCCCTGTGGGCCGTGGCAGCCCAGCCTGGCAGGCCTCAGTGTGCAGCTCCTGATGGGTGCCCGTGGCACCGATGCCTCTGGACAGCTCTTGAGCTGCTGCAGCTGCTGAATGAGCTCATGCACATCCCTAGAAACTCTCCCCACAGGGCACAGCAGAATTTGGGCCAGATCTGCCCGAGGCTTCCGAGCTGCAGAGCCTCCTTCAAGAAGCTAATTGCATTCTTAATTAATGTGAACCATGTGCGTGGCGGGAGCCTGAGGAGGGCAAGGCGTCCGCTGCCCCCGCCCCAGAGCTGCTTTGTGTTCCCACGGCGTCCGGCCGTGCAGGGGCACAATGTGCCCATAAAGGCACAGCAAGTGCCCATCAAACACCGCAGTCCCGCTGGAGGAGGGGCAGCAGGGGAGCGGTGGTCGCTCGGATCCCAGCACGGCCAGCGGGGGGAGCGGCAGGGCTGCCCTCCAGCCTCCTCCATACCCGCAGGGCTTGCCAGCACTCCTTTATCTCCCGTGGGGGCACGCTGCTCTTGTGCAGGGGGCATCAGTTGATTTTTTTTTTGGCTGGGGGGGAACGAGGCAGATGAACATTCGATGGATAATCCATGGACACTAAGCACCAGCAGCTCCAGCACGGTGCGTGTCCCGGGGGATGTGCTCTTGCATGTGGTCAGGCACTGAGTGTGCCTGGGCTGGAGTCAACCCTGGGCTGTCACTGCAGATTTCACAATCAGAGCTGGGGCATTGAAAACACGCTCTGGTGACCTGGAGCCTCAGCCATTGTGTGATCCGTGGCGTTCCCGGCCCTTCGAGGGGCTAAACCCTCCGCTGCAGGGAGGAGGCTCCTCGTGACTTGTGGCTCAGCCAGCGCATTAGCAGCTGTTCAGAGGCCCCTCCAGGAGTCCCTAATCCCCCCTGCCCACTGCCATGTGATTCCTACCCACACCATTTGCTGGCTGGCCCTGCCCTCCAGCTCTGTGTCCCAAGTACAGCTTCATTCACCTTCCCCACATCTCGCCTTCCTCAGAGCCTGCCTGGTCAGTCCTGGGTGTTTGTAGCCTGGTGTCATTTTTGGAGCAGCCTGGCATTCGGGCAGAACTTTATATCAAACCCACAGGAAAACTCCTGCTCCATGGGTGCTTCCCTTGCAGCCTTGGGACCCAACCCCACGGACTCCATCCAGCCCCATGCTCGGCAGCATCACTGGAGTTGCTCTTCGCTCTTGTTTTGGATGCAACCACAGCACATCCAAAAGCCACTGGGGCACTTGGATTGTTCTTCCCCATCTCGGATGGGGTGTTCCTCTCAGCCCCATCATGGGGGGATGAAGCAGGGGGAAACAAACGTGGTGCAATAGGCTTGATTCTCCCTTTCTGAGCAACAGTGGTGACACAGGACCATCATGGACCACTTGGGAGAGCAAATCCTGCTCTGCTATCAGGCACTGTTCCTTAATTAGGATTTTTTAGTCTGTGAGCAAGAGGTCTCTGTCAGAAAGCTGACTGTGACCCCATTTTGTCTCTTGCAGGACCAGTACATGTTCCTGTACTCCTGCATCCAGGACATCATCACCCAGAACCAGCCCTAACACTGCTCAGCCCTTCCTGGCACGATCCTGCCCTCCCCCTCTCTGGGGTCCTGGACGGAGCTGGGAGCTAGGGTGAGAGCACTGTGGGACTCCTGGCACAGAGCGAGCCCTGCAGCAAGCAGTGACCCACCCTGGCACCGTCACCAACTCATCCCACATGATGTGAGCAGTGGCACAGGGCCTCCTGGACAGACAGACAGACAGAAAGTGTCCTGCCACGCACTGCCCTGGCCCCTCAGTGCAGACACAACAAGGGGCTGGGCAGGATGCTCTCCTGCTTTGGACATCTCGGGGATTCCTGGTGCCTGGAAGGTTTGCTAACCCCCCCCTGCAGTTCACAGGGCAGCTGTGGGGCTCTGTGGTGCCCCTGAGGTCTCCGTGCGCCCCACAGGCGTGTGGAGGTCCCAGATGTGCTGTGGACAGAGCAGTGTGGGAGCTGGCTCGTCTTGGCTGGTGGGAAGGTCTTAGGTACAAACAATAAACAGCCCTAGGAAGGCGTGTGCTCATCAGGGCGGGTTGGCTTTTGTGGGCTCTCAGGGGTGCGAGGGCTGCAGCGTGGCAGCCGTTCCCCACAGGGCAGCTGTGTCCCCAGCCCTGGGAATCAGCAGCGTCCCTTGGGCACTCCAGATGCTGAAGCCCATTGCACACAGCAGCCTCTGCTCACTTTCATCTACTCCTGCCCCTGAGGCAATACTTCTGCAGTGAGTCTCCAGCCCACCCACAGCTTCGCGAGGAAGGGACACGTTTTCAGATGAAGCCTGGGCTCGAAGTTGGGAACCTGCTGGTTGCCCAGCACCAGGGACCAGGGCAAGGCCACTTGGTCCAGCTGACATACTGGCAAGCAGCTGGCAGCCCCAGCAGTCCTGCTGCTCTGGGAATTGGGTTGTCCATGCAGGGACATGGCTGCTCTGCAAGCAGGGGTGGCCATGCACAAGCTGAAGTCACAAGGAGCAACTCAGTTTGTTGAGCTGCAAGTGCAGGACAGAAGATAGAGTTAAAAAAAAAAAAAAGAAAAAAAAAAGAAAAAAAATCTGATGGTTTCACAAGCATATTCCTGGGGTAGAAAAAACTGTGACTGGGACCTGTTTATCCTCCTTCACCCCTTCAAGCAGCATGTGCCTATAGTGCAGTCTCAAAGGAGCACTCCTGTCCCAGCATGGTCCACACTCCTGCCCATAATACTGTGCCCAGTGGGAGCTGCCTCGGAGCAGGATGAGGAGACACAACAGGTTTGATGAGGGGGTCCCAAGACCTGTTACAAGGAGCAGAGAGCCCCAGATGGGTGACTGAGTTGGCCACTCATCCTACCTGCCCTGCCCCATACCGTCCCTGTGTTTCCACAAGCAGCTTCTCCCTCTTCCAAAGCAAGGATCCTGCTGTCTGCACCCCAGAATGGGACACCCAAGGCACGTCAGCATTCCCAGCACTGGGATGATGCCTCTCTTGCAGTGGGATATCCCTTTTCCCCCTCTCCTAAATCGCATTTTTGGCACTTGCTGTGCCCACTCACCTCCTGTTCTCACCACCCAACATTCATCCCCACCACCCACCAGGGCTGTGCAGCCCCCAGTCGTGTGTCCTGCCTGTTGTCCTTTGCACCCACTTTCCAAGTGTGGCCTCAGGGAGGGTGGGAGCAGTCTCTCCCTTCACTCAACATACTGCAGGCACAGCTGCTCAGTTCCCTGTGCCACCAACTCTTTCCCTGCATTCCATACTCTATTCCCAGCTCCAAGCTGCAGCACTCGTGGGCTGGAGGAAACCCAGACAGTGCAGAGCCTTTGCCCTCTGCAGGGTTGATTTTCCTCCCACCCTGGACATGCTGTGTGTGCTGTGCTGGCTTCACCACAGCCCAGAGCATCCTGAGTCACCCTTGGCCACCCTCACTCACCCCGACCTGCATTGTCCTGGATCCAGCTGCCGTTTGAAAATGTTTCCATGTCACTGCATCTTTGTGCCAGGGTCACCCACCAGAGGGACGTGACCCATCACAGCCAAGTGACCATCCAGTGACTTGTTATGTTCCTGCTTCTGGTGGGATGCCAACATGCCAGGGGCTCTCCAGGAGGATGAGTGAATACTTTCAACATGAAAAGGGCCTGTGAAACTCAGTGGATATTCTCATGTGCACAAAAGGATTTATGATGTTGCCTTGGGAGGAGCCTGGCACTTCCCATTGCTCACAGAGTGCCTGATGGCTTTATGACTTTTATGTAACCAGTAACTCCTGGACCACACTGCTGCTGTAGGATGAGGATCACAGCAGGGAAATGCTTGCTTCCAGTGATCCACAGCCCTGTAGCCAGGTTCAGTGGGGTTGGGCTGTTGGCTGCACGTGAGGCTTGCAGCAGCAGCCACCTATGTGCCTCTGGGCCACCACGGGAGGAGAACACGGTGGTCAACATCAAGCAAGCAAGCTGCAGAAGCAAACCTGGTCCAAAGAATGCCAGAATGGCATGCCCCTTGTCTGTCCAGAGTTTGGAGCTGACAGGCTGGGGATTTTGCCCCAAGAGCCTCCAAGAAGGAGCAGTCTCAAAGACCACGTGTCCTGCTGACACAGGCAGATAGCCACATCCTCCTTAGGCCTCCAATGGAAACAACCCTGATGTCCAGCTTTCAGTTAGTTCCTGGGCTACAGGACAGCAGCCTTTCTGCCAGGACCTGCAGGTCCACCCTAACAAACCCCTAGGACAGTGAGAGTGCTGGTACTTTCTCTCCAGAGGCTCAATCCCATCAGCTTGGAGCCCTCTCCTCACTGCCTCACCCTCAGCACATTTTGCCTCTGGAGAGGGTCTGGGTCTTGCTCCACAGGAGAGGTCTCAGGATGGGACAGCATTCCCAGGGACAGCTTGTGGGCTCTTGCCTTTCGTGGAGAAGAGCAGAACATCATCCCCATGAGACAAGCTGAGCACTCCCCAGTTCACCCTCAGCTGGTGGCCGTGACTGACAAAGGGATGGGGTGAGTTCTGCTGGCACCTGCCCCACTGGAGCTCAGTTCAGCACATCACTATCCATCTGCCTCAGCAGGTGGGCTGTGCACCAGGATCCTTCTACAGTCCCTTGGGAAAGTGCTCCTGCGTCTCCTGTGTGTCTGTGCACAGAGACAGCAGCCCCTGCCAATTAGGGACTAAGTCCAGGAGCAAGTGATCCCTCAGCCCTCACATCTGGCTAACACACCACCACGGTGTTCCCAGCAGAGCCAGCAGCCAAGGGGAACCTGCAGACAACTGCAGCTAAAGCACAGCTGCTCCAGCAGCTGTGGGGGGACCTTCTCATCACCAGGACAGGCACAGGACAGGGATCTGTCACACAAACTGGCCGACAGGTTTTGCCCATTGAGTTCAGTGCAGCTGTGACAGTCACACAGCCTGTGACTGTGGCACAGCCCACTGCTCTGTGCTCCACGTCCTGCCTGACAGGAGGCCAAGCTGGTGACGATGATGAATTTACGACCTCCCACCCACTGCTGCAGTGGAGTCTGGAGCCACAGATGCTTCCAGAGGGTGTCAGGGGAGCTGTGGTTTGGATGAATAATTTTCCAGCCCTGCAGCTCAAGCACCACGAAACCCAGAGGGGGAGAGAGAGACAACAAAACACTAAAACAAAACAAGCCTCCGGCTTGGGCCGCCCAGTGAGTTCTGGACCGTGTTGTGTTGCTCCTCATATTTATCCTGCTCCAGTCAAGCAGCATCCAGCCACTGCCCTCCTCCATCAGCTCCTGTGCAGAGGTCAAAACACTGGAGATAAGCAAGGCCATGACTGTTTAGACCCCCTTCCCACCCCCAAGAGTAGGGGCAGACTGGGTTAGTATTGCCAAGTGACAGGAGGAGTGACAAGTGCCCACCCCTCGGATTTCCTGGGGATCCATGGCTGTGGGAGCCTGACGGTGGCAGCTGGAGCACCACATCTCCTCAATCCCACCTCGAGAGGTGCTGAACCTCTACTCCAGGCTCTCCTTGATATCAGCCCCTGGCAGCAGTCACGGTGTGGGATGACCACTGCCCACCATGTCTTACACCTGAGCTGTGCCAGCACTGTGAGCAGCAGGATCCCAGCTGGATCCCCTGCAGGATCTCCAACATCCTCTGTCAATGTCAGCCACCTCCTGGTGAGCACAAGTGCTGGGCCAGACAGATTGAAGGTAGGTCTGAACCAGAACGGGAATTCACAGGATCACAGGGTTGGGAGGTACCTGTGGAGATCAACTGGTTCAGCTCCTCTGCCAAGGCAAGGTCACCTGGAGCAGATGGACAGCCCTGCCCCAGCTACACCTCCACAGCAACTCTGTTGGCCTTTGAACACCAACAGCTCCAGAGAGCCTTGCCAGGCACAGTCCAAAGCCTGTCCGGCATCTCATTTCTGGCCCACGGAGAGGATCTGGCCAGTGCTGGTACACAGAGTCCTGGCTCCCCTCAGGTCCAAGGCTGGGCTCCAGAGCAAGACCCCCCTGAGCATGTGCTGGTGTGAAAAATGCAACCCACTCCCACCACCCCTTTCCCCCCTGTGCCCCTGAGCAGCTGAGGCCGTGGCTGTGCTTGCAGCTCACACGAGCTGAGTCTTGTACCCCACTTAGGCTATATTCTAAATTTTCCCAAGGCTTTTTGGTTTCCCCTGCTTTTAAGAGAGCTGTAAGAGGACTTTCTTGTTGTGTGGCAGCAGGAGAAATATCACCTGGGATGCCACCTGCCATTCAGAGGCGCCCCACGCTCAGGGGTACACACAGACCCCCGGTGTTTGGTCCCAGAGTCTCAGCCCCATCCTTTAAAAGCCGACAGAGCAGGGTGGCGCTGGAGCAGCGCTCTCCTCCTCTCCCCAGCCTGCCGCTAGAGGACAACACACAAACACGGCTGAGCCCGGAGGAAAACATCCACTCCCGTTAATAGCAACGAGCCGGATCGGGAGCTCCCGGTGCCTTCAGCAATGGAATGACACAGCCCACACTGCTCCCAGCGAGCTGCAGCTTCAGCGAGAGCTGCCTGAAAAGCGACACTTCCACCCCAGAGGGGTTTACTCAGAAATTCCGGGTTTACCACGGAAACATCAAAGCTCTCTGGTCCAAGCAACTTGATGTCCGGACTCTTGGTTTTGCCAGGAGCCAGGTGACATGCTGGAACGAGTGACAGCTTTAAATATTGGCAGCTGTTGTGAGGTCTCAAAGAAACGAGAGGTGGATATGAACCCCCACAGCCGGGCTGAAAGAAAAAGCAAACAGAAAAGGCGAAGCAAAGGGAGGCACACAGAGAACAGCTCTCCGACGTCAGGCCACGCTGCTCCAAAAACAATGTGAAAAATGTCATTGCAGTCAATGCCTTCCTGAGGAAATATCTCTGTTTCAGCTGAATGGCAGAAACTTTTCAGTGTGATTTATTTTTCAAAGAATTCTACTAATAGTGTGCTCGTCCAGAGCCCTGGATCCCTGGGAAGAATTCCCTGAGAGAGAAATTGCCAGGAGCTGGCGATGTGGTTGGTGTTGGCTGCTGAGGTTTGAGGGAGAGGGACAGGAATCACAGATAAGAGCTGCTGCTGCAGCCAGGAGCAGAGGCCTGACGCTTCCTCCAGACTGATTCCAAATTCCTGGCTGCTGTAAGAGCAAATCCAGCCATTTCAGGCCATGCTAAAGCCCAGCACCAGAGCTGAAGGGGAATTGTGTTGAGGAACCCCAGGAGGGCCCACGTCTCCGAAGAGGGCTGCCCATCTCCCCACCAAGCAGTGTTTTACTTTTGGAGTTGTCAAAACACATTGCAAATGTTTAATTAAAGACATCTCCAGCACTGTTCATGACAGAAGGGGCTTGATTTCAATTAAATCAGTTCCTGCTCCTAGACCAAAATTCTCTGCACTCTTCTGCACTCAGTGACAAAGTTTCCACTGACTGCAGCAGTCACAGGGAGTCCTGAAACTGCAGGATCTGAATGTGCTTTGCTAGTGAAATAGTTTCAGACCCAGCATCACCCCAGCCAGGAGCCCTCACTCAGAGTCTGTGCATCAGCCCTGAGCCCTGAACTCCATCTTGAGCAGCTTTTTGGGGAGCAGACACCTGGTCTGACAAGGCAGCACAGCCTCTGGGTGAGGTGGAGCTATTTAAGTCTCCCACAGCACAGGTTCACCTTCCTGACCCCAGATAACTCTTCCACCTCTTTCATCCTGAGATAATGGGGATATCAATCAGGAAACTCTTTTGCCAGAAGGAAGAACCCATTCAGAGGAAGCAGGGCTGTGAAAGCATCTCCCAGTTCTGTGCTTTGGCCATGTGGCACTTTACCATAGCGTGGTCACAGTCAGAGGGGTGACTTTGGGGGGCACTTCGCAGCCACCCAAACCTGGGCCCTTCTTTCCCTGCACCATCCACCTCCTCCATTCCTGGCTGTGGGAGAGGCAGAGGGAGGAACACACCAGGAGTCCAGATCCACCTAAAGCCCCGTGGACAGCTGTCTGCCTTCAGTGTGAGACCCATGCTCAGCTGTCCCCATTACAGATGAGATGCTTGGCCCTGTGGAGAGAGAGACAAAGCATGGTTTAAACTATAGGACCAGGCTCACCCATATCCCTCAATCCACAGCAGTCACACTGTTTGGGGACATCATGGTGACACTGAGCAGCCAGGGGCTGCCATCAGAGAGGACTCACAGGGCTGTACTTTCACAGCCTTCTCCCACTGCAGATCCAGCTCCCTTTGCTGAGCAGGTGTTTCTGCTGCCTTAGAACTCGGTAGCTCCTTGACACACAAGCAGCAAGAAATCCTCTTCTGATGCACATCCCAAGTGTTTTGGGACACTGTGAGGGCCCAAGCTGGGCAGGCATGAGTACTAAGCCAGGTAAGCCAGACCATGATGCAGCTCCAGATGATGTGGCTTCAAGCCCCCAAGCAGTGGGTTATTCCTCTACTTTGGCCTCTGGCCACTTAACCCAGGGTTAGAAAGAGCTCTTGGAGCAACCCAGCCCCCCTCTCCTGGCATCGGTGCTGGGCAGCTCCCGCAAGCACGGCTCACACGTGTCCTTGATCAGGGCAACACTATATCAAGAGCACAGCGTTCCACCACGGAGCTCCTGCACCACGGCACTGCCGCTCCATCCCCCTGCATCTTCCTCCCAGCCCCTGCCTGATGCACGGGGATAGCAACGGGGCTGCTGGACAGTGAGGAGCAGAGCTCGGGACAGACAGACGGACAGCCCTGGGCACCGTCGCTCCCAGCAAACAGCTCATCCTGAGCTCCTCACTCCCTTCTCCCCAGCTGCACCCTGACTTTCCAGTCGCAGCTGGGCTTTTAACAGCCAGCACAGACACAGAGTCCTTTATCTGGGGTTATGTTTCAGCGTCCCAAAGTCTGGAGCCCTTGAAGTGCTGGTTGGGTACTTCTGCCTCCTTAGTTATACTCCTCTGCCCTGCCAGAGCCAGCTCTGCCTTCCCCTGCCCTGCTATCTCACAAAAACATGGTTACAAAACAAGCCTGGCTCCCGGAGCTATGAACAGGTCTTTATTTGTTGAGGTTTCTTTTTTTTTTTTTTTTTTTTTTCCCCCCTTTCTTCCCTTTGAATGAAATTCCTGCCAGCTCTAAGGCAGGGAGAGAGAGAGAGAGAGAGAGAGAGAGAGGGAAAGAGTAGAAAGTTTAACTCCTCCCAGTGAAGTGTCTCACGCCCCTGCCCAGCCCTTGAAACCCAATAACCAAGATCATTCAACAATGCCTTTCCTCCCCTGGCTGCATCCTTACCACACTCCGACCTGCGGGAGATACCCTGCCCGCTGCGTGCCAGGCTGCGGGATCGCTCCCCCGAGCCCCGCCGAGCCCCGCAGCCGGCCGGAGGCACCGAGCCCCGTCCCCGCAGCCAAGGCGAGGATGGACAGGCTCCTTTTCTGGGGCATTCTCTTGGCCTCCTCCGCCCGCTGCCAGACGGTGCCCGTGGAGCAAGGTGCTGCGCCCTCCTGCCCGCCCCAGTGCCACTGCGAGGAGGATGGCATCATGCTCTCGGTGGATTGCTCCGAGCTGGGGCTTTCGGAGGTCCCCGCCAACCTGAGCCCTCTCACCGCTTACCTGTGAGTACAGCCCTTGCCGCTTCTTTTTGCAGCTGCTTTCCCTGGACCCCTCCGTTCCAAGCCGCCGCTTTCCTCCTCCGGCTTGGAAGTTTGTGCCACGTTTTCCCCAAATTAAATTTCCTGTGGAAATTAGAAACCAGGCAAAAATAATAACAACAACAGCAGCAAAAAAAAAAAAATAAAAAAAGGCAGCTCCTTGGGCAGGACCTGCCAATCCCCCCCTCCCTCCTGCGCCCCTCCGCGAGCGCTGTTTATACTGCGATGTTCTGCATGCTTTGCTCCGTGATTGCGGCGGATTTGCTGGGTCGATTCTGATTGTCTGAGCACATAATGGAGTATTTTTACACAGCAATTAGTGCTAACTGCTCTGGGATCCTTCTGTCAAACATTTCAATAGCTGCGATAACTCAGGGCTTTTTTTTTTTGGGAGGGGGGGAGGTCGGGTTGAGCTGGCCACCAGCAGTGTCTGAGTTGCCTCTTAAAAATGAATATTGAAGTCTTGTAAGACGTGTGGGGGTTTGGTAGGTGTTGTGTTTTGATCATTTAGTTATTTGAAAATTCTTGATTATCCGAATGTTTAACAGCCTTTCTGATGTTAATACCCCCAAGGGTTAATTGACCACAGGGACTGGAGGGTTCATTTCTAGCCCCAGAGGTGGTCTCGGTGGTGCCATCAGGCTGGTCATGACTGAGGATCCTGATGATTGACCGTGGAAAAATCTCAGGGTTTAACCAGAGGAGGAAACATCTCTCTCAGGGAGACAAGTTATCCCTGGGGAAGATGCTTTCTGGGTTTATAAGCAGAAAGTGCTGCAGATAGATAGGCTGGTAAGGACCATGGCATTCCCTGCGTGGGTGCTGCCGAGGGAAGCCACGTGTACCACAGTCATCAAGGACCACCAGTGGCCCCCAGACAGGGCTGGGGATGTTCGTGTTCATCGTGCTGAGAGGGAACTTGTCTCCAGGGTTGACACACAGACGGTGTTGCTGGGTTTCTGGGGTCCCTGGATTGTTCTGAGATGCAGGTGCTCAGCTGCCAGAGCAAAGCACCCAAACCCATGCAGGAGGGGCTTTGCAAAGCCAGGTGGAAGCTGCCACAGCTGGGTAAGAGCTTCTCTGCTCATCCCACTTGTCTGAGGAGCAGTCCTGTGCCAGCCAGCGAGTGGCCAGAGCTGTACTGGGTTAACTGGGAGAGAAATAGAAAAGGATGATGCTCCCTGGAAAGCGCGAACGACGAGAGAAATGTGTAATGCAAGTTATGTTTCCTCTGGGAGAGGGAACCACTTGTCAGGCGAGGTACGACCTGCACGGAGCAATCCCCGGGGCTCGGTTTGGAGCCGGCTGCCCACGAGTGAAAAGTCACTGGAGCACGGGAGGCTGCAGCACTGATGCTACTGCGGGGACAAGGGACAGCCCTGTCAGGCACCCACTCCACCCTCGCAGGCATCACAGGACGGGGCACCCGTGGCTCCCGCTCCGCTGAGAACACGCTGCGCGTCATCTCCGCGGAGCTGTGCCTCGGGCTGGGCAAGCCGCGGGGCGGGTGGATGCTGTGAGATGCTCCTGGCCCGGCGTGGCCGCGGGCAGAGCGCTCTGGGTTCCGCTGGCACCGGGTCCTCGGGACAGCCCCGCGTCACTTTGGGAGCGTGTCCGGTCCCTCTGACCGCGGCCCCGTGCGGGGCTGCACCGGCCCCGCTCTTCCCCGTGGGCTGCGCCGGACGTGGCTCCGCTCTCCCCCGTGGGTTTCTCCCCCATCCGTGACTCCGCGCTCTCCCGTGGATAGCAAAGATCACGGCCCGTGGGTCGGTCCCCCGTGGGTCGGTCCTCCGTGGGTCGGTCCCCCGACGGCGCTCACACGGTGGCGCCAGTGACGGTCCTTTGCCCCAGCCCACTCCGCACAGCCCGGCTGAGGGGATCCTCAGCCCGGGGGATGCTGGAGGCTCCGCAGTTTTCCTCCCTCCCTCCCTCCTCTGGGAAAACCAGCCCGGTTTGCCTTAAACCCCGCCAGTGAGGGACCAAACGGAGGTGGGAAAGGCCCGATGAACTGGGAATTACTGGTGGAGGACCGGAGAGCTGGGTTTTCTTCCTGTTTCTGTCACCACTTCCAGCGAGTCATGTGAGGTTAGCTCCTCAGGTACTAGAGGGCAGCCAGGGGTAGTTTGTCAAAGCAAATCAGCATGAATTTGTGTAGAAAGTATTGGAGAGAGATCTAAGCTCTTTTTTTTGGATATCCAGGTTTAAAATCCATACATTCAGATGTGTAAAGAAATGCTGGATTCCTTTGGAGAGCTGCGAGTGCTGAAGAGCGAGCCCTGGAATGGCAGCAGGAGCAGAGAGCTGGTGGGCAGCTGCTCCCAAAAATTTCCAGCTCCTTTGCTCCGTGCTCTGATCTCTAAGCAAGTCACTGGCACTGTGGAGGGCAGGACTTCCTTGGGAGCAAAAGAAAGGATCCTTGTAATCACCTCTGATTAGACTCTGCCTCACCACTAATGAGCCTGTGTTCATGCCTCATCCTGACCATGCTGTGCCTCTGCCGTGCCTCTATCTCCAAGAATCCTGTCCTTGCTCACTCCTGCACCTCCCTGAACTTGAACTGATCCCATCCATCTCAAACTAAGTGTTTTCAGTCGCTGGTGGGGTGGCAGCTGTGGTCAAGGAGATGGGACAGAAGTGTCACCTCTTTCCATGGGCACCTCTCCAGTAGGGACTGAGACATGGTGGTGTCTTGTGGCAGTCCTGGAGAGAGCCTAGGGACTGTCACATTGGGTGGCAGGTCCCTGCACTGCTCCTGCAGGCAGCCTGAGCTCCTTCAGCTCTCCTGCTGGCCCTAACAGCCCATTTCTCTTGGAGCAGCCCTCACCATCCTTCCTGCCTGGCTCATCACTCAGTGCATGATGTATTTGCAGGGTAAACTGTGTCTTAGCCTGGCCTTAGGGAGCAGCCACGGAGCACTAAAGGTCAGCTATTCAGTTCCTATTCAGCCACCCTCCATCAACCCAAGAGAGCTGAGCTGTTCAGAGAGCAGATTTTGCCCTCAGCTGATGTGGCAGTGAGTCCTGACAGCCGTGTATCACATAGCACATCTCTGTCACCCACGGCCAGCAACGTGTGTCAGGGAGTTGATCTGGAGCTGCTGGGGGTTCCCTGGACAGACAGCAACAAGCTGGGGGTGCAGGAGAGGACAAGGAAAATGGGAACAGCTTGGTGCTCAAAGTGTTAGCTCAGCTGTGACCCCTGGCACCACTGCACACCCTGCATGGGACCTGGTGGAGCAGCCCCACCTCAGATCCCTCAGGGTGTGGAAGTGCTGCATTGCATGGTCTGGGGCAGTTTGGTCCCCAGCTGTCCCCACGGCTGTCACCAGGAAGATGCCTGTGGTTGGGTGCAGGTGCTCAGTGCAGCCCTTTGCCCCAGGATGGCATCCTGAGCCCTCCCTCCCCATACATCTGGCTGTCAGCCCCTGCAAGGGTGACAGGTGGCAACAGTGGGGATGAAGGGATGCTCTCAACCTGCTGAGGCTCCTCCTCTTCCTTCAGAAAAAATGACACCATGCTGCTGATGCCTGCCAGGTTCCTCCTAGGGATGCACTGGCCTGTCCAATCACTGCTGGTAGGAAAGAAATGGAGAGTCTTTCCCAGCAGAGACACCCTGGGAAGTACCCAGGGATGGAAAGGCAACAGCCATAACCTCGTGGCCACATATTCACATCATCTGGCCAGGCAGCACAAACCCTGCACAGCTATAGTGAGGATGAGGCACACCTTGCAGTGCCTGGACCAAGGGGACATGGGGAGGTACAGGAAGGATTGCCCAGGTGTCTTAGGCTGGAAGACACCCCTGGAGATCTCTGATTCACACTCCAAACAGGTCCAGGTGGTGAAGCTGGTCAGGATCTTGTCCAGTAGGTTTTTGAGTATCTCTAAGATTCCCTCACCCTTTTCCCATTTTCTGCTGTCCTCATGGGAAATATTTTTCGTAGTATGCAGTGTGTCCAGGTGTCTGTCCTGGAAAGCCAGCAGAGACCTGGGGCATGAGACAGGTGATGAGGCTGTCAGGCTGCTGCTGTCACAGCAGGATTTGGGGGAGGGAAAAGCAGCAGATCCTGGCTGCTCCCAGATATCACCAGGCATCTCGTGAGGCTTCCCAGACAGAGAACTTCTCGTTCCCCAGACTGTTTCCTTTGAGGTGAACGGGACCAGGAGCCTTCAGGGCTGTTCTCACTTTGCAGAGGCATTTTGAGACACTGCCTGGAATTTAGCATCCTGCTGGGAGTCTGGCACCCTGCATCACCCACCCTGTCCTCTGAGCTCCCCGCTGGGATCAGGTACCATAACAGGCATGCACAGGAGACAGGGATGCTTTAACATGAGGCTGGGCAGATCCAGACCAGAGCAGAGTGAGGAAAAGATGCCTCTTCTTCAAGATTTACATTTTTCGTTAAAAAGGAACAGCTTAATGAAAATGGATCAGTGTTCATGGGACTCTGAGTGGTAGAAATGTAGCAACAGGTTGAATCAAGAGAGATTATTTCAGTGTTTTCACTTCATGGTGTCTTTCTAAAAAAAAAATTCCATTTACATATTTTCACCTGCTGGTGTTACATTTCCCCATAAGCATTTAATATTCACATTGTGGGGCTCCAAAACTACCAAAGCAAAGCATTTTTCTACTTTTAAAAACACTTTTTTTTGTTGTTGTTCTATATTAAGTATTGACATGGTGGCTCTTTGTTCCGGGTTCGAGGAAAAGGAAGTTCAGATGTCTTGGAATTTCCAGTGAGGTTCATGACAGCTCTTCCTATCTCCCCCTGCCACATCACCTCCCAGCCCCCTTTTCTGCCATGGGCTCTGCTCCCTTTCACCTTTTGATGTAGTGAGGTGGAAGCACTTTGGGACCAGCAGTGTTGGGTGTTGTTTTCCCGGTGTGGGTACTGTTGGGATCCACTGGATACCGTGCTCTCTGGGTGGGAACTGGTCCATGAACAAGAGTTGCATCCCTCAGGTGCTTCCAACCACAAAAAGTGATGCTGAAGGTGACTGGGGAGAGGGCTGTGGCTTTAGTACCAGGGGTCATGGCTGAGACCTCCCCGAGATCTCAGTTCAGCAGGAAGAGAGGCACCTTTTGCAGGGCTGTTGGGAAGTGGCAGCAGGTGTCTGGGGCGCTGGATGTGAGCAAATGTCTGATGCCTGGTGGGGCACCTGTCAGGGCATAGACTCGTGGAATGTCCTGAGCTGGAAGGGACCGTGAGCATCATCGAGTCCAACTCCTGGGCTGCAGGAGATGCAGGAGGGGAGACGAAGGATCTGCCCCATCCTAAAGCCGCCAGCTCAGGTCACTGCGGGAGAGGGAGCAGCCAGACCTTTGCTGTGATTGCCGCACACCTGGAGGGGCTGGAGCAGGATCCTCATCTGCGGGATGAGGAGCACAGAGAGGAGGCAGCGCAGGGGGTGATTAGAGCTAAACGGGGCTGGCGCTGTGCTGTGGGATGGACAGCCGTGTTGGGACGGTCAGCAAGCCTCCTCCCTCCTCCTTCGCTCTCCAAATTGCACCCGGGGCAGCCTCGCTGGGAGCGGAGGAGAGCAGTGGTGCTTTGAGGGATGCCCCGCTCCCCTGGTCCCCTCTGTCGAGGCTCTGCGGGCACGCCGTGTCCGTGTCCATGCCCTTCCTCCCAGCTGGCACAGCCGTGCCCGGAGCCTGGCTGGGAGAGATGGAAGGAGCTGGTCCTGAGCTGGTCCTCGCTCGACCCGATCCCTCTTTCCCTCTCCATCGTGCCCGAGAGCCGCGGCCGCAGCAGAGCCCGGCTTTCTGCAGCGTCCTTCCACCGCAAACGCCTTCCTCCCCCCCATCCTCCCTGCCCGCCCCCCAGGCTAAGCAATATGCCACAGCCTCCCCTCTCTCCCTCCCTTTCTTGAAGAATAAGCTCATAAATCTGCCCGGGGCAACGAAAACACTTGAGCTCATGGCCCTTAGATCTGTGTGGGAGGAGCTCTCGCTGGCGATTAAAGGAGTTTAAGGTTTGCTTTGAAAAGCTCTTTGATTCTGGCAGAGGCTCCGGTGCCAAAAGGCAGCCATGGGGCTGCAAATGCCTCTCCCCCTCTGCACCTGCCTGGGTCAGGGAGCAGCAGGAGCGTGGGGGAGGGAAAGGGAAGCTCAGCCCTTCCCAGCTCGCTGCAGTGGGGGCTGAGGGTCCCCTGTCACCCCTCTCGGGGGCGGGGGGAGCACCCTCTGCCAACAGCAGGGCAGTGGCTGCTGCTGCCTTGGAGCTCTTCAGCCGGGGTGCCGAGATGCCTCCACGCCGGTGGAACACTCTGCTCCCCCAGATCCTTCTTCGCGGGAGCTCGGGTGGTTCTTGGGCACGATGAGTGATGGGGACCCGGGGGAGAGGAGCAGAGGCCGGGAGAGGGATCGCCACAGCAGCGCTCTGAAAAGCGGTGGGAAGGAGAAGGGGAAGGACTGCCAGGGCTGCGGAGAGACTTGGGGTCTTGGAGAAGGACTGGAGTTTAGTAGGAGCAGGAAAGAGATGGGGAGCAGCCTTCGCGAGGAAGAGCAGGACCAAGCACAAGCACTGTTGTTGCAGTCAAGTCAAAACACAGCCAGCCGTGTGGAGGCAGGAGCCGGGCTGGAATGGGGAGCAAGGGGAGGACACAGGGAAGCTCAGGTGGTGCCTCCAGTCCTGCAGGGATGCATCAGGGATCCAGGAAGAGGGGTAAGCTAAACCTTTCCCAGATCTAAGCTGGCTGTGCTGAAGAAGGGCAGCTCCCGGTCTCCTCCCCTCCGTGGATGACAGAGGAGTCTCCTGAGCTATCCGCAGCTCCCTGTCTCCCTTTGCCTTGTTTGCATGCCTTCCTGTAGCTGTTTAAACCTCTTTGAATGATTTGGAAATGAAAAGCAGCCCCCAAGGGAGTGGAGCGAGTCAGACATGCCTGTAAGGGCAGGACCCACTCAAGGGACCTGCTGTGTCTTTTTGTGAGCAGCCACAGGTCCCACTACAAAGAGACCCTGGGGAGACAGGATGGTTTCCAGTGCTGAACATCGCTGTGGGGCACCAATTAGGGACGTTACCTTGGTTCAAAGGGAAGGTGAAGCCCAAGCACTGTGTGTCATCCCATCAGGTGTGCCACGGTGGGAACCACACGGGTGAAAGGGGAGCAGAAATGCCAAGTATGAGGAGGGAGACCAGGGGGATGCAGGCATGGGGGCTGCTAGGGAGCATCAGGGATCTCAGGGGCCTGCAGCATCTGAAGGCACAAGTCACCCCCTCAAGGGGGTTATCTGATTTTGGGGATGGCTCTGGGTATAATTGCATCTTGCAACTTCAAGAGAATTCGCAATTGTGGGCATTTCTTAACCTTAGCAAAGCAAATGTTCATCTTTGCTTTTCTGAAACCTGCAGGAAAGGCATTTTCACTTTTAGATAGAAATTCCTCTCCTGTCTTTCCCAGAGAACACATGAAAAAGCTCTGGTTGCAGGGAACAATCTCTGCAGTTCTGCTTTATCCCTGGTTCTGCACCAGATTCTGTCCTTGAACACTTCCAGGGGTGGGGCAGCCACAGCTTCCCTGGGCAACCTCAGCCTGCCCACCCTCACAGAGAAGAATTTCTCCCCAGTATCCCATCTGCCAGTAGGAAGCTGTTCCTCCTTGTCCTGTCCCTCCAGGCCCTTGTCCCAAGTCCCTCTCCAGCTCTCTTGGAGCCCCTTTAGGTACTGGAAGAAGCTTTAAGGTCTCCCAGGAACCTTCTCTTCCCCAGGCTGAACAGCCCCAGCTCTCCCAGCCTGGCTCCAGAGCAGAGGGGCTCCAGCCCTGTGATCAACTTAGAGGCCTCCTCTGGACTTGTTCCACTCAGTGGTTCCCCAGGCAGAACTCTGAGTCATCTTGGCTATGGGCATCAACCAGGGCTTCTGTGCTGCTCAGCTCGTGGCTTCCAAGGGAAGAATGAGATGCAAACCCACAGAGCTGCCCTCTGAGGCTTTCTTCTCCCTGTACACAGGGGGCATGGGAATGGTCAGACATCATCCCAAACTGTTGTCCCAGATGTTGTCCCGAGGTCCTACCAAAGGACAGAGCTGTACCTTTAGGGTCAGCTGTGCTGCTCTGGCAGAACCAAAGGCGTCACCACCAAGACAGGACCTCGATTGTAGGTGCAGGTGAGGTTTGTGCTGCTGCACTAACTCCCTGTGGCCATGAGTTCCACAGATTAACGAGGTGCCTGTTGCACAGAGTGGTTTTACCTGTGCTCTGGAAGCAGCATGTGGGGCTTTATGGAGCAGCCTCCCCATACCTGCTGTCTGCAGCTTCTCCTCAGCTCAGGGCCAAGCAGCAGGTTCCTGTGCTGCAGGTTGTGTTTGCAGCTGCGTCCTGCGCAGGGAAGTGCCTGTCAGTTTAGGTATTGTTGTGCTTTCATGTGGTGTAAGACAGCACAAGATTTATGAGTGACAAAAGCATGAATGCTGGAAGCCGTGATTTATTGAGGAATGGGGAGAGGAAACGTGTTGCAGCCCATGCTGGTTAGTGTGGTGTGTCTGAGGTGAGCTCGCACACGCTGTGAAAACTGCCCTGCTCCTACACCAGGTGCTCTGGCTCAGCTGGTGATACCATGGGGTGGACCCACTCCTCTGCCAGGGGCTGACTTTACACTGACCATCTCACAGATTATTTGAGGAAGGGGTTTCTCCAGGGTGGAGGGACACAAGGACTCAGACTTCGGGGAACAGAGAGGAGTCCCATGAGCTTTGGCTCCCCTGTATGGGATAGGTGGGAGATACAAAGGACTGGAGTGCAGCACGAGGAACTGGGACTGATTTCTAGCTCCAGCCCAGCCCTATGGTTCACCCCAAACAAGCCCTCTCCTTCTCCTGTGCCTCTCTCCCTACCTTGAAAGCACTGCTTATAAACCCTTCCCAATGTGCTTTGAGACCAACCCATCAAACCGGTGCTGTGGAAGAGCTGGAGACTCTCTGCCCTTTCCAGCCACATGTCTGAACCTCTCGAGCTAAAACACCCTTTAAAAGTTCATTAAAAAAATTCTTGAGCTTTCCATTTGTTCATCCCACCACATGAAGAAAAGCAGCACTGCGCTCTCAGATTTGGTGCCCGTCTTTCATGTCCACTCATGACCTCATCACTCCTCGCTCAGGGAGCAGCCACAAGTCAGAGCAGCTACCGAAACACTCCTCACAGCCACATCCAGCAGCTCTGGAAAGCTCGTGGGCAGCACTGGAGAACTCCACGGAGGAAGTGAACCCAGCTGGTGCCCGTCAGCTTGGCCACAGGGGCTGTAAACCCTGACTCTGTTTTCTGTGGGAAGCTCCCTTGTTTTCAGGGTACTTCTTCCTGAATGGATGGGAGTAAATAACAGCTGAAAAGGAGGGAGAAGATTGGCTTGGGTTAAATGAATAAGGTTTTTTTTTTCAGGTTTCCCAGGCAATTAAAACTGAACCGAACCAAACCAAAACATGTTGGCTCTTGGTATTCCTGAGACATCTTGCTTTGACCCAAAAAAGACTACTTTCCTTTTTGAGTCCCTTGAAAATCTTTAAACCCTCTTTAAAAAAAAAAAAAAAAGAAAAAAAATCTTACAATTAAAAGTTCCACCATCTCCCCCCGACCCCCTCAGCTTATTTCAGTGGAGCAGAATTTTTCTCTGAGTTTATTTTCAACCACAACGCTGTGGGTTCTGCCTGACCTGGACAGTTCCAGTCACCCAGCTGAGCTTGTGCTGTCACTTGCTTTTCCTTTCAACACTTCCCTTCTTTTCACCCCCTACTGTACAGACACAGCTGTTTCATGGGAGCATCATCCTGATCCCAGGGCTGTGCTGACTTCCCAGGGAGAGTAGAGAGCGACTGGGAGGGGGGAAGGAAAGAATCCATGAAGACTCCTTTTAGCTTCAGAGAGCTCCTCTGGCTCTTCTGACTACCTCTGGCTACTGCCAAGGCACCTTTGAAACACCTTTGAAACGTCTCCAGCATGTTGGGCACCATGACTGGGCTGGAGGGGAAATCCACATTGCCTTTGAAGTCTGGATACTTGAACAGTCTTTTAGAATTATAGGGCTGTAATGTACAGGAATGTGTGGGGCTGTAATTGTGACTTAGATCCTTGGATGAAAGGTGCTATGTACATACAAAAGGTATTATCATTATTGCTACGATTATTACTATTATTATTACTATTATTATTGCTATTATTATTATTATAGGGCTGCTATATGTGGATTGGAGATGAAAGTAGCACCAAAAGATCCTGAAATACAAGATGTGTCTTAAGGAAATGTCAGCTTGGAATTAGGTTTTGTCTACACAGGGGAAGTGGAGCCGGCTGGCTCCGCTGCTCTGATGGCTCTGGGGTTTGATGGAAGGAGTCCTGTGTGCAGCCATGATTCCCAAATCCAAGTCACTCTGACCTTTGGAAGGGTGTCTCCAGCAAGAGCTATTCCAGAGTAGTTTTAGCAGAAAAAGTGAGATCAGACATTTTCACCATTCTTTACGAGACACCCTGATTGATTGCTCTGTAGCCACCACAAAATAAGTCCCTGGTGCTTGAGGCATCTGGTATGAGAAGTTTGGGAAGTGGTGTCCTAGCAGAGCTCAGAGGCTGGAATGGGAACTGGAACAAGCTCCCAGTGTCACTGGGCACCAGAGAGAGCTCATGTGTGTTGGTGCTCCTGCACTCCAGCAGAGACAGGGCCAGATCCAGGATCCTGTGCTATTCATCCTCCCTCCAATCACATCTCTCCCAGAGCAGCCTGGATCCAGAGCATGGAGAAATCAGAGACCAGCTTTGATCTCCGTACACTCTGTGGCTCTGCACAGCTTTTGCCACCAGCCTCACGTTGTGGGACTCCCCAGGACAATCCCATGGGGATTTTCTCCTCTCACAGGCTCTGCAGATTATCAGGTTTCCCCTTCTACCTGAACCAAAGGGGCCACAGAGCGATGGCTGGCTCACGTTGGGAGGTGGGGTGGGGGGAATGAGTCAGGTCAATCCACAGCAGTTTTTCCATTGCTAAACTCCCACAAGAGAGAGCTGGCTCCTGGCAGGAGGGCTCAGCTCCCCAGCCCTACCCCTCTCTTTCCCAATTGCACTGATAAGTGGAGTTTTCCCCAGCAGAGTCAGGAGCAATGGTGACTCACCACCCTTCAGAGTGAACTGTGTGGCCAGGACCTGCAGCAGCAGTGCGTGCTGGAGACAGGAAGACTCTTGTTACCCACTTGACAGCAGAAGAAAGGCTTTTCTTGGTGCGTGGGGACCACCCACCGAAGGATGAGACAAGGCAAGAGCTGTCGTGCTCTGATGTCTCGTGGCTTCCTGGTGACACCAGCGAGTCTGCTGCTCTTAATGGAAACACTCTTGTTCCTCGGGGTTAGCAGACATCACTCTGAGATGAGCCAGCTCTGAGCATCTCTGAAACACAGCCTGTCCCACTAGAGGAGCTCCCAGCCCCCTGCCAGGCCATCACCAGGCTTGGCTGGAGAGCATCTCAACCCAAACCCCCACAGGCACCTCGTTGCCCTTAGAAGGCAGTGAACATGGTGAGGAATGCAGCTGGTATTCATCCTCTACCTTGGGCTCCGAGTTCCAGCCAAGAAGCCAAGCAGCAAGCTGTGTGGAGCAGCTCTGCCCCTCCGCTGTCGCCGATGCTCGGAGACTCCTCGTCTGTAAATCACTCCCTGTTTTAGGAGGCAGGGCTTGGATGCTTGCTGGCCACAGAGACCCAGGCTGTTCCTGCTCAGGGTAGGGAGGATGCTGGCAGGATCAGCAGTTGCCTGGGAAAGTGTTCAGAAATGCCTGGATTGTCATTCCCTGGTACCACAAGGGAAGTCTGCCCGCACGGGCTGCGTCAGGAGAGGGAAGGAATGAAAGGATCCTGTCTGCCATTGTGTCCCCATAACCAGGGTGGATCCTTTGGGTTGGATTCGCAGTTTCTGCTGGCCGAGATTTCGCTGGCTGCTTGTCTTTGAAATTTCCTCAGGAGAAGGCCAGAAGTCCAAAAGGCATTTTTCAAAAGCTTTCAGACATAATGTTTCTTTTTGGGAAGTCGTTGTTCTGAACACAGGTAATTATCAGCCAAAAATTGCTGGAAACCACCAGCAATTTTCAATTCTGATAAAAATGCAATTCTCCACTTGAGAGTGTCAACAACTGTTGTTTTTTTGCTCCTTGTTCATTACAGTTTCCAGCAAGAGGAGTCAAATATCTCCAGGCAGTAATCCTCTGGGATCCCAGCAGTTTATCCATCTCTGTCACCCAACACAGTCCCTTCTCCAGGGACCATTACTGTTACCTCCAGAGAGATGCAGAGTGCTGCCTCTGGCCCGGGGTCCAGGCTATGTGTGGATGGGAACAGTATTTATGGAGCTGTCTGGCTTGTGCTGTGCTCCACAGTAAGGTTCAGCTCAGAGAGGAAGGATAAACCACAGTTCAGATTGGTGCTGGCTGACAAAATCATGGTGACAGAGGGCAAAGAATCAGGGGGGAAACTCAATTAATAAAGCCCATGACTATCTGGGAGACTGCAGGAGCAGGAAATATTACCTGATGAAGCAGATGGGGAGCAGAGTCTCTCCTCTGACTGTGTCCTGGGCTTTTCTTTGCAGGCAGCCCAAGATTAGGGACTTAACAAGAGGGTTGATGAGGTTGTCCCACGGGGAAGGCAGGCCATGCTGGTTGAGAGGCTCCTTAAGGGTCATTGTGCTACAGTCCAAGAAAAAGATCATAGAATCACAGAATCAACCAGGTTGGAAAAGACCTCCAAGATCATCAAGTCCAACCCTGCTGTGGTTCCCAGACCATGGCACTGATGCCACATCCAGTCTCATCTTAAAAACCTCCAGGGATGGTGAATCCACCCCCTCCCTGGGCAGCCCATTCCAATGGCTGATTACACTCTCTCTAAAAAATTTCTTCCTACTATCCAACCTAATCTTCCCCTGGCACAGTTTAAGGCTGAGCCCTCTTGTCCTACTGCTGGTTGTCTGGGAGAAGAGACCAACCCCCACCTGGCTACACCCTCCTGTCAGGGAGTTGTAGAGAGTGATGAGGTCTCCCCTGAGCCTCCTCAGCTCCCTCAGCCTCTCCTCACAGCACTTGTGCTCCAGACCCTTCCCCAGCCTCCTTGCTCTTCTCTGGACCTGCTCCAGCCCCTCCATGTCCTTCCTGAGCTGAGGGGCCCAGAGCAGGACACAGCACTCCAGGAGTGCCTCACCAGGGCTGGATACAGGGGAAGAATCACTTCCCTGGTCCTGCTGGCTACGGAAAGAGGTGGAGTCACCACCTCTGGAAGTGTTTGAAAGACGTGTGGATGTGGCTCTTGGGGACGTGGTTTAGTGGTGGCCTTGACACCAATGGTTGGACTCAATGATCTTAGAAGGCTGTTCCAAACTAAATGATTCCATGATTTTGTGATCCAGCAGACCTGAGAGGAGACCTGGTTTTGTCCTGGAGCAGCACTGGCATTCCTGTTAGGCACTGGGGGTGCCCCAAATCTCAAGCAGACACAGACTGCACATGTTTAGATCAGCAAGGCTAAGCCTTGTCACAGCTGGGCCCAATGGAGGATCAGAGCATGATAGTCCTACCAGACAGGTCACCTTGAGAGCCACACTTCTCTGTTAGAAGCCCTTCCCCAGAGGAGAGTCAGGGCTGGTCCTGCCCTGCAGAGCTGTCAGGAATGCCATACACCCCCTCAGGGAACAGGGAGCAGGGAAACCAACTGCTCAGCATCCTCCTCAAATGCAGATCCCAAGCTGTTGGGAAAGGAACCTCTGTGAGTGGTGACCTCAGGAATCTTTACCCTGTGGCCAGCACAACAGGAGCTCGTGGGGACAGAAGGTGCTGTGGGGACTTCCCCACTTGGCATACAGCAGTTTGGCCTCATGGGCTTTAGAGTGGTGGGGCTGGAGAAGGTGTAACCTTCATCATCCTGGAGCCTGCCATGGTCCTTGATGGCCTCTGTGCCAGTGAAAGTGTTTCACTGTGCACACGGAATTCCTTCAGTGGTGCCCACCCAGGTGTTTCCCAAGAAAGGGCTGTTTCCCACAGGTGGATCCTGGCAGCTCTGGGCTCTCAGATATTGTCATTTTGGAATATTGCTGGCTTTTAGCTGTTGCTCACACTGGTGCAACTTGTCTGGACAGGACAGGTGATCCTTTGGTGCCTGAGCAGAGGGAGTGCCACTGAGTCACCCACAGGGCATCTGATTCCCAGGCATGGCCCACACACTTCACTGACTTTCTCCCAGGAGACCAGGCCATAAATTCTGGGGTCACCCCATCATCAATCCACATTGAAGGGAGGGAGCAGAGCTGCCACTCAGGGCTTTCCACTGGAGCAGCAACCCCTGCAAAGATTCTGGTATCCTGCAGCTGCCAGGGGGAGCTGGGAGCAAGAGCGGCTGGACAGGCATCCTCTCTCATTCATGAGGAACATTTGGGTCATTTCCCTACCAGGATACCCTGATCCTGCAGTAGGGAGGGTCCTTGGCAGCTCTTTCCAGCTCAGAGCCCCTGCAGGTCCCCTCTTGATAGCTGTATGTGGTGGCAATGTCCCTGTAAAAGCTGGCCAGGACTCTGGAAACCCAGACCAGCATTATGAGGACACATCACTGGAGCCCCAGTAAGGAGATCCCATTCCCTTCTCCCTTCAGAGTATGGATTAGGCACAGGCTGCCTCACCCTGCCTCCCACCCTCCTCTGCCCCACACCTTTTGCCCTCAAGCAGCACCAAGGAGGAGCAGGGGGAAGCCCCATCTGCTGCTCAAGCCACCAGCACCAGAAAGAGCTGGGTAAAACCAGTGCTGAACACCCAGGCATTGGTCCAGCACATGGCAGCAGGAGGTGGGGAGTTTGCATAAGCTCTGCTCATGATTTCCCAATCCAGGAGAGCACCAGGGAACTGCTGGGCCTGCCCATGGGTCTTGAGCATTGCCAGGGTAAACCCCCACTGTTTAAAAACTCCTTGTAATTAGTGAACCTTCCCATTACAAGTCACAATGGAACAATTCATTATTAGTGGTATGTGCAGGCTCTGCATTCCTCTGGCTCTGCTGCTCCTGCAAGAATGTGGGGACTGATCTAAATAGGTGAACCCATCTCATCTGCATCGTCTTTGGTGTTTTAATAGTTCCAGGTACTGCTCCCTAAGTCTACCTGCCTCTCAATCCTCCACATTTCACCAGCTTCCAGGTAAAACAGCTGAATCACATCTGTCAAAAAAGAAAAAGGAATTGGAAACACTGTGCTTGAGGGTCACTTCACTGCCCACACCACAGAAACCAGCAGGAACGTCACAACATGAGCTTTCAAACTTCCTCCAAGTGTGAGCACTCAAACCGAGTCCTGCTGTCAAAAGCTTCCATTTCCCCCCCAAAAAAATTCTCAGTGACTTAATGCTGCCTGTGAGTTTCCTCAGTTTAAATCAGTTGTCTTTTGCACCTGTCTGGGGGCAGGGTCCCAGTGGGTGGGGTGGAGGTGAGCACTGTCCCAGGGTCAGCACTGGCAGCCAGAGATTGACAGACTTGCACCCATCCCATCAGGGTGTCTCGCTTGTTCTCTGTCAAGAGAGGTGCAAACCCTCCAGCATGGGCACTACAGACCTGTCAGCCACAGGGGTGGGGGTACTTTTGGCAGCCTAAGATTGGGAGGATCTGCTTTAACGCTGTGTTCCTGCCTCACTGCCCATCTCATCCAGGTTTATCCCAGAGACAACAGAATGAGTCACTGCCATGATTTCCTCAGTGGATTGTGATTGTGTCAGAGCTGTTCCTCAGATGGGATTTTGTCTGTGGGACTTACCTCTTTTGTTTGTGTTGCACTCTGACCACAGGGCCTGGGGAATGCCAGGGCTCAGGGCAGAGTGTGACCACCCCCTGATGTCATTCAGCCTGTCAATGTGCAGGAACTCCTGCCTTTGCTAGAGACCCTCATGTAGGCACCTGGCAGGTCACCTTCATCCTTTGCAGGTGTTTTACATGTTGCTAGTCTGTCATCCTTACAAGAACCTGCAAAAGGGGGAAAAACCCTACAAGAACCCATCTGACACTCAGAGGCTGTGCTTGGGTCTCCAGTGGAGCAACCAGTGAAACCAGAGCAAGACAGAAACAGAGACATTTTTCCAGACAGAAATAAGGTCTATGGGATAGGAAAAGGCTGGATTTGAGCTCAAAGCAGGAGGCATTAAGGGGTGCATAGGCAGAGTTTTGAGGAGCTGTTGGCAGCTGAGTGTAGGAGTTTTTGGGATGGCCATCCAGGCATCGTGGAGGTGTGACATTATTGGTGAGGGGTTCCCAGGACGTAGAGCTTCCATAGGACACCTTTCCTATCTGTCATGGTGTGGCCTGGATTTGTTGGTGTCTGGCAGATTGCAAATTTCCATGAGATTTTCAGTGGCATTCCAGAAGTTCTCCAATCTGCATAATTCCCAAAGCAAAGAAATGCTGCCTTATGTGTTCCCTCATAATCCAATATTTCTTGGATTTCACACTCTGGAGGGTCACCAAGCTAGGCCAGAGGGAGGGAAATGCTTTTCCAAATGTGTCTTCATGGAGATTCACGACACAGAGAAAGAACTCAAAGCAGCCAGGATGTAATTTCCTGGGTGGATCTGGGTAGAAATTGTGAAAGGTTCCCCACAAAAACAGCAGTTACATTTTTAGATGGGAGTGAAGTTTGTAGGTGTTTTGTCTAGACTGTCTCTTCTTTTGATGGAGTTGGAGACTCCCAACAATGAAAATCTGGCTGGGCTTTAAAGACTTCCTTTGATATTTTCAGAAGGGACTGTAAACCCTTCTGAACACAGACGGGTATGGAAGGAACAGTCTGGCCTGAGTGAGAAATCTGGTCTTTTGTAATTTACTGTGAGTGAAATAATTGATAGACCTCAACCTGTCAGTCCAGACAGTTGTACAGATAAATGAATGGAGGGATATTATGGGAAGCAAGATGAAATACACCCGGTCACTCAAACAGTGCAAGCCAAACTGTCATCCCAGACTTTAGTTTAGTTTCTTTATTTACCCATTACCTTACAGTGAATACACAGCAGTTAAAAACTCTTTTGTTCCCAAAACTTCATGGGGTTGGTGGTTGTTCAGCCTGGAGAAAAGGAGGCTTTGGGGTGACCTAATTGTGGTCTTCTGAAGGGAACCTACAAGGAAGATGGAGACAATTTACAGGGGGATGGAGGGATAGGACAAAGGGAAATGGCCTCACACTGACAGACAGTAGGTTTAGATTAGATGTTGGGAAGAAATTCTTCCCTGTGAGGGCTGTGAGGCCCTGGCACAGGTTACCCAGAGAAGCTGTGGCTGCCCCATCCCTGGAAGTGTCCAAGGCCAGGTTGGACAGAGGCTTGGAGCAACCTGGGCTAGTGGAAGGTGTCGCTGCCCACGGCAGGGGGGTGGAACAAGATGAGCTGTGAGGTACCTTCACACCCAAATCATTCTATAATTCTATCATTGTCCAGCCCTCTCACTTGTCTGGGTCTCTCTGCAGGCCCTCTTTGTCCTTGAGGGAGTCAAGAGCTCCTCCCAATGTAATGTTGCCAAGGAACTTGCCTTGCTGTACCTTCAATTCCTCCATCCAAGTCCTTTATGATGACATTTAAGAACATGTTGCACAGGTACCTTGTTCTGGTTGAAGACTAAGAGCCAGGAGTAGCCAAAATCGTCTTTCATGTGGCCGTGGGACCTAAACAGGACCTAAACATGACAAACTCCAGATGGTTTCAAATCTGATCTCCAGGACTGCAGACCACAGCTGATTTTAATCCAAAGCCTGCTTTCTGCCTCCTTCTTCACAGGCAAGAATGCAAGATGGTGAAATGAAAGATGACAATCAGGAAATGAAGTGGGTTAATAGTGGTTGAGTTTTGCTGTCGTGGTGCTTTATCCTCCTCAGTGTTCCCATCCTTGGCTGGGCAAGAGTGGCTCTGCTGCAGGTAGCTCATCAATTGCAGCTAATTATCCTGAATTCAGCTACTGTCATCACCAAAAATAGCTTGTGTAGGGAGGAAGCTGTGGTTGAAAGGTCTTTACCTGAGCTACCAGTGAGAAACAGCTGCTTTCACAACGACCCGATGGGAAGGGCCTGTGGGTGTTTTGAATGGGACAATTAACAAAAACCTGTCCAAAATCACCCCATGTTTCCTCAGGAACCAGGACATGATTTATCTCTGCCTAAAATGCACCCCTCGAACAGGCTGAATCACACAGTGAAAGGACTGGTTCCTCTTCATGTGACAATAAAGGAAATCCAGAGTCTTGCTCAGATGTAGACACGCACATCATAGGCTCCTAAGCTGAGGCGGTGAGATTCAAACACCCCCCTCTTTAATAAGTCCATAAATGGGAAGATCATTTGCTGAAGTCTTTAATTAATTGATGATAAAAGCTAATGGAGCTAAGAAGGCACTGAAACCTCGTAACTGTCTTTGGTGTGGCCGAGTCTGTGATTTCTCAGGGTTCATTTCCATTGCCCCTGGGGAGGTGAAGCAGCCCAGGGATTTAATAAATGGAAGACTTTCCAGAATTTTACCTCTCTAATTTGGTATATGAGTTTGTGACAACTCAGGTACTCTGGGACTGATTTTACAAGCTGCTCAGGTTGGTTCCTGTCCTGTGAAAAGAACAGTGCTGTTGTCCAAGAATGTTATTATAAAGGAATCCAGTAAATTTCTAAAAAACGTAATTAAACACTTTGCAAGGTAACTGCAGCATTACATAGGCCAAAGGGCATGACCAAGTACTTAAAGTGTCTGTCTCTAGTCCAAAAGATCAGCCTGGTATTATCTTCTGAGGATTCTCTTGCCAAACTTCAGATGTCTCTGAGTTGCAGTTTTGTAAAGACACACTCTGCAATCTAATTTTTGAGATCAAGAGTAATGCTCTCTCTTCTCACAGCTCTTACCTGATTTCCAAAACCTTGATGTATGATGGAAATAAATCATCCTACTTGCACACACTGTTGTCTCACTCACCCAGGTTGGGGTATTGCCAGTGACCTTCCTCCCAAGATTGTGATATGCCTTCTGATGACACACTGATGGAGACAAAAATCAGAAATAAATAATGTTATTCCCTTATTCCAAAGGGTTTTATGAGTTTTGGGACTGTGCAAGGGGAGTCAGTCCTCTGTCCCCCTTCACATGATTGGAAAATTGGATGAATGAGCCAGACAACATTTAATAGCCAATTAATTTTGCAGTGTAACTGCAGCTATTAGTAATATTTCCAACACAGAAGAAGCAGACAATCCAACAGGCCAAAAGGTGGCAGAGGTGGGAAGAGCTGCTCAAACACAGGGCCATCACCATGTAATTAAATAATTTCCTTTGTTGTTCCCTGAGAACAGGCTGTGGGTGCTTCCCTCAAAGCCATTCTTAATGTGGACAAATCTGAGAACAAATGGATAAGGCAAATAACAAAAACTGTCAGATGATACTCACACAGCTTCTAAAGGCATCCAAATTTGAGAGTGCTGACCTACTAATCATCCTGCTTAGCCCACTGCTGGAACCAGTTCTGCTGTCTGAAAAATGCAAAGGGACAAATGCAACACCGGCTTTTGAAAAGTCTGCTGGGGCAATCCAAGGAATCACAGAGCCTTGAGCCCATCAGGTGGAGTGAAGGTAGAAGTAAGGAAGAGAATTAGTAGATTAAATTAGAAAGGGTAAATGTGGTAGGAGATAAAAAGAGGAGAGTGTGAGGAGAGAAGAGAAAACCATTCATTGAAGGGGCCAACAATCATCTGGTCCAATCAGCATTAGTTGTTGAGAGTCTCCAAAATGAGCCCCCATCAAAACCTCTTTAAGGAATTCAGTTGATGTGGGCTGATAACTGGCCAAGAGAAAGGGGATGAAAGAAGGCTCAGTGGGCATTTTGAGAGCAGAAAGCAGGAGGGACCGAGGCCTGGGAGAGCATCACCGAAATCTGTGCCTCTGCCAGGTGACAGAGCCTTGCCAGGAGAACTGAGCAGGGGAAACTCAGTTTTGAGAAAGCCAGGGACAAACTGCTCCCTGTGTAGCACACAGCACACAGCAGTGGGCTGCACAAGGTGTTATGACCTCATGAGAAAGAGTTGATGGAGGCAGTGCAGGCAGATTGATGAACAGCTTGGTCCTCAGGGTGATCAAAAAGGCAGGGACGGCAGGGAAGCTGCACCAGATCTAGTCTATAAAATTATGTGGTGGGTCCACTGAAGTCAAAAGGGATGACCAGAGGTGGTGATTGCCCTCTTTCTGATCTGCAGTGAAATACATATCCCATAGGTTCAGGACCCAGAGCTTAGAAAAGAGGTACAGAAGAAAGAACAGATAGGATTCTGTGTAATATCCACAAATCAGTTCCTTGCACCCATCTCGAATCTCTGCCTCCCTTACTGACTCCAGCAGGTCCTGCTTTACTGCCCCAGCCAGTTCCAGATGCTTTTGACTCAGGAGCTAGGAAAATGTTCATTTTGCCAGGCTTTTCCTCCTGCTGCTGCTCTGAGCAGTTCCCACGCTGTGAAGCAGTTTTGTGGCAAGATTCAACTTCAGCAGCAGTTTTCAAGCCTGCTGTGGGTGCAGTGCACTCTCACCATTTGTGAACTGACACTGAAATTATTATAAAAGTGAATGTAACTGAAATATAAAATTGATGTCAGTGTAATGATGATAAAAGGATGGGTCACTGACCCCATCATGATAACGACACAGAGTAGATATGTCAGGTTCTGCTATCACTTCCCCGACTCATCTGCCTTGCCAAAATATCAGTAACTTCACAGGAGCCACGTCTTCTGCTTCCTTCCTCCCGTTCCATCCTGGGCCAGAAAACCCCAGATAAATCCTCTGAGTGATCTCTGTCTGGGTTGATTTTTAAGTGCTCAGTGCTGGGGTGCTCAGAAATGGAGCCACTGTTGACAGGTACTGTTGACAGGTACTGCTGGTGCCGCTTCCTCATGACATCCAGACTGTGCTGAGGTGCCTACAAGGAAGCTGAACTCTTCTGAAAATCTGGCTGCAAAACAAGCAGCTCCTGGGACCTTTTTTTCCAGGAGAGTTCTGCAGAAGAGCTGCTCAATGGGAAGGGAATTTTCTGGTTTAGGTTTGGGTGGTTTGTCTTTTTTTTTTTTTTTTCAATGGAAAAATGTTCTTTTGTCCTCAAATTGAATGTTTCCTCCAGAACACAGTGGTGTTTGCCAGGAATCTCAAGTTTCCACTGGGAAAGTTGAATCCTGATGAATTGACTGGCGTCCTCCAATGCCCAGTCAAAGCACTGGGTCTGGTCAAACAAAACCATATTTGGCCTCACAGTGACTCTGAACTATAAAATGGGAGGCACCTGCTTGGACCTGCAGCTCAGATAATCCTACTGACAGGTTTCCTAATTGGACCCCCAGAGTGATGTGATAAAGGCATTAATGCTGGAGGTCTGGTTCTCCACGTGGAAAACAGATATGTAAGGAAAGCAAATATTGTATTTCAGGTTTTGTTGCTGTTCTGAAAAAAAATATATTGGGAATACTTCAGTCGGTCTCGATCAGATTAGCTGGCCTTTCACCAGGTCCTTTCTGGTTCCTGGCTGGTGGTCTTTGTAGGTGGGGATGGACAAACTGTAGGAAACAGGAAAAAAAATATCCTAGAAGAATATATTCCAATTGTTCTCACAAGTTGAAAAGCAGGAGCATTTGTTCTCAGTTGAAGACAGTGTTTTGTCTGAACTGCTTTCAAACAATTCAATCTATTTAACTGTGTCAGCTTGCATGAAGAATGATGTATTCTGAGATGTATTCTTTGTGAAACCAAGCATTTTAGCATTTTCAGAGTTTTGCAGCCTTTGCCTCCACAAATAATTGGAAAACCTGATGCCTGTTTGCCCAGTCTCAAAGTGTCATTCTACAGGCATATTTGGCAAAGCAAATATTAGTTATTCAGCCTGGAGAAAAGGAGGCTTTGGGGTGAACTAACTGAGGTTTTCAAGTACCTGAAGGGAGCCTACAAGGAAGACAGAGAGAGACTCTTTACAAGGACCTGGAGTGACAGGACAAGGGGGAATGGCTTTACACTGACAGAGAGTAGGTTTGGTTAGGTATTAGGAAAAAATTCTTCCCTGTGAGGGTGGTGAGGCCCTGGCACAGAAAAGCTGTGGCTGCCCCATCCCTGGAAGTGTCCAAGACCAGGCTGGATGTGACTCTGAGCAACCTGGGATAGTGGAAGGTGCCCCTGCCCATGGCAGGGGTTTGGAACTAGATGAGCCTTAAGGTCCATTCCAACCCAAATTATAGATTCTGTGATTCCAGAATTCTTCTGGGGCACTGGTGGATGGAGAGGCTGTGGATCACTCCCAGCCCCACTCCAGAACACCCATCATAAGCAGCTCGATCCAGCCCTGCCAACTGCCAGGAGCAGTGTGGGGACCACCCATAGGACCCTACAAGGACACTGACCTTTGATTTGTGGCTGATGAGGAACATTTTGTACAGTGGAGCTGCATGAAATAAAAGCAACATCACTCTGGAGTTGGGTGGGATTGCTGGACCAGCGTGGGGTGATGCTGCTTGTCTCTGTCATCCAGAGGGGCCTCCTTCCACCCTAAAGAACCACAGGGACCTGGAGCGAGTCAGGCCATGGCTCTAAAGATAGTTTATGCAGGATCAGGCTGCCAGCAACCATTCCAACCATGATAAGGTGTCTGCCCATACCCCAAGGTGTGTGGCCACATCCTGAGTGGGAAGGCAGTCAAACCCCAAAGTATTCCCTGGATTACCCACACAAATGCCTCAATCTCTGTGTCCAAGGTCAGCTCCACTCAAAGAGGGCAGAGGAGTCATCTGGGGCTGAGTGTGCAACCAGAGCCTTGTTGTGCCTCCACACAGCAGCATCCAGCTCCTCTCTACTACCCCTTTCTCTGGGCTACAGGTGAAAGCCCCCCTAGCCCAGGCTGTACAAAAAGTGCCAGGTAGCAGTGCAGGTGAGTTATTTACCTGTCCTGGAGGAAACAGAGGTGTCACAATCCCGCAGTGGGGCTACAGAGGACAAGCAGCCAACACCTGTCAAAGCACCAAGCAGAGGAAGGAGCAGCAACTCCAGAAGACAAATTAGAGAAGAATCCTGTGCTATCCTGCAGCTGCCTCATAGCCCTGCATCCAGCCTCCACCTCCTGCACCCTGCAAGGCTCTTCAGGGCGTGCCACATGGGATGTGCCCTGTCACATACCTGCCCAGAGCTCCCCAGCAGCTGCTCTCCTCTCCTGCACTCAGCCCTTCAAACACTTGGCACAGATCTGGTGGTCAGCAGAACAGGTCTGCTGGTGTAGCAGTGGCAGAAAGAGGTGGTGGTCAGACCCCAGTCAGAGTGGGATGCCGTCAGGGCTGCCCAAAAGCCCTGGTGCCTGCTCCTCACTTGGTTATCCTCAGTCTCTCATGGTCTGCACAAGCCTGGCCTCTCTCTGTTTTCTCATCAGAAGGTGCAGTTTACCTTAAGGAAATCCTTCTGTTCCACTTGGGCCTCTTTCTCCTGCTTCCAGTAATCTTGTCTAGCTTGACTGGGGTGTGGAGTCTGCTCAGAACTTGGCTTGAGAGAGAGGGGACTGCAGATGGAAGAACTCAAACTCTGAAGAACTTCATCAGTTCACAGGTGCAGCTCCTTGTTCTTCCAGACTACCCAAAATGCAGACTATGCCTCAGAACACAGACATTGCTGCAGCTGCTTCTCATCTCCTGCACAGATACTGCAGGACACAGCAGGCAAACAGTGTCCTGCTGATGGAGCATGGACTGGATTCATGTTTGATCCCCCAGGACCTTGGTCTTTCCTGGGAAGAACAGTGCATGGGGCTGTCTAAAGGAAAGGTGAGGCTGCTCATACCTGGCTCCAGCAAGCTGCAAAGCTGGAGAGGGCACCTCCTTTGGCAGCCATTGACCCTTAAATCAACCAGGAAACAGGCAGGACCATCAGGATTGCTGGCAATAATGTAGAGATGTTCTCCAAAAGTCTGGATCTTGGTAGCACAGAATATTTTCTTTCTGATGCAGATCAGTGCCTGGCAGTGCAGTGGGGCAACACAGAGGGAACCAGAAGATGCCCACGATGACAATCTACCACCTTTCAGGGGCTGTTTGCCACTTTGTTGCCAGAAGACTTGGCAGTTTGACCTCGGGGAAGACACCTTTAGGGTGTGTGGTCAGGACCTGGACAATGCTGTAGGCAGCAATCCCCTTCCAGGCCAGCAGCACCCCCTCTCTGAAAACCACCACACTGAGGGGTCCCCAGTCCTCCCCAGCATGACCCTGACCAGCATCCAGCCTGAGTGACACCTGCACCAGCAGGCTGGAAACCTCTGCAAACCAGACACCCCTGCACCAGAGCAGCCTCCTGGAGATCCCCTCCCCACCCAGCTCTCCTTGGCCCTTTCCCTGCTTTGTTCTTCCGTATTTTAATGCATCGGATGTTACTCAAACCCACTGATTGTTCTCCCCTTTGTGCTGGGGCAGACAGACAGGCTCCCCAAACAATAGGCAGGCTTCACCGGTGACTGGGAAAGAGAGGTGGAAGATTTACTGCCGTGAGGTAATTGGCTGGGGGAATTGGAACTTTCTTTGCTTCCGGAACTGCCTCCATTGTCCTGCCCTGCCAGCAGAGCAGAGCCAGGGAGGGTCCCGAGAACAGGGTGCAGGGTTTGCCTTCTGAGTGCCAGCTCCATTCACAGATGGGAGCCAGAACCTGAATCCTTGGGCTGGGATGGTTTTGTGCCTCTGGGCGAAGCTTACCCCACCTTGCTTTGACACTTCTTCTGCCAGATTTCTCAACCGTGTCTGGTTGGCGACCCCCCTCGCCCTTATTCAGAGCTTAAAAATGTCCCAGCCCTATTTCATTTACCCCATCAGTAAGAATGAAACGTCTCCCTGATGCCTTTGATAGTGGATGAGGACACGACAGGCAGCATCACCCGCCAGATCAGACGGGCGCGTGGGTGCGCGGCGAGGCCAGCGGGAAGTCAGGGCGAGAGGTTTGAGGCCTTGTGGGCTGCGTGGGGGTGAGGAGGGACCTGTTTTCAGCCAGGGGAAAAAAAACAAAAACCAAACCACACTTTCGCAACTTGCAACTGCCCACATGGTGTTTTTGCAATCCCTTCCCTTGGTGGTGTGGGCGCAGCGGGCACGGACCGGGAAATGCTGCACCGGCAACGCTGAGGCTTCATCACCCGTTTTGTTGGGATCCACGACTTCAGGCTGCCACGTTGCTCAGATTCTTGACTCCTCCAGGCAGGTGCTGTGTCTTTACTAAGCAGCTGATTTAAACCAGTAGGGGTCCACTGGTTGCAGCCTGTCCTGGTAGCACTGGCTTGCTGAGTTTTCCACCTTCCTGAGGTCGCGGACTTGGACGTGCTTAGGTCATTGCGTAAGTGAGATGATGAGAAAACTGATGAGAAGCTTCAAGATGGTATGTGTTGGAGGCCCTTTAGCACTGTCCTGCACAGGCATTGCTATCGTTCTACCATTCTGTCACTGCTGTGTTTGGAATCTGCCCTGATGGGGGGCTGAGTGTGGACAGACAGACCCCACCTGATCCCTCGGGCCACAGCAGTGCCAGCAGCAGGACCCCAGTCTTGGAGGCACAGGTGGAAATCTGTGGACAAAGCAGTGTTTTTCAGTGGTCATTGTCAAATGACTGAAGCCAACACTGCTGCCTGCTGCCAGCACCGCAGCATCCCGACACAGGAGCCAGCAGGATGCACCCTGCTGGGGGCTGGTGCCCACATACTGTGACTCATGGGCCAAAAGGAAAAGCAATACCTGGTTCTGCTTGAAAATCGGGGTAGCCAGGAAAGGTAGAGTGCTGACACTACATCAGGGCTTGGTTTCCCAGCTGATCCCAGCCCTGGTTTTCCCAGGGGCAAGCCCAAGCTTGGGTTCACAGGGTGGCTCTGAAAGAAGCACTTGTAAGAACAGGGCAGCGATGATGAGGAGAAACTTGGCCTCATGGTGCACCTCGAGCCACATGGGAACATTCACAGAAGCCCACCTTCTCATGTCTGTCAGCCAGCATTGCAACACAGCTGGCTCCAGAGCTGGCTAGAGCAGTGTCAGAGACACCAGATCTGAGCCTTTCACCCATTCCAGGCGTGAGAACACAGCCCTGGCTGTTCTGGATGTTTGTGACACCGAATTGTCTTTGCTGGTTGGTCATCGTGGCTGGGAGTGTTTAAAAAGTGCCATTTAAACACAGGTTTCTGTGGAATCACAGAACCATTTAGGTTGGAAAAGGCCTCCAAGGTCATTGAGTCCTTCCCTCAGCACTGTCATGTTCACCACTAACCATGTCCCCAGGTGCCACATCCACACGGTTTTTGAACACTTCCAGGGGTGGTGACTCCACCACTGCCCTGGGCAGCCTGGGCCAGTGCCTGAACACCCTTTCAGGGAAGAAATCTTTCCCAGTATCCAGCCTGAACCTCCCCTGCTGCAACTTGAGGCCGTTTCAACCTTGTCCTGTCCCTTGTTCCTTGGGAGCAGAGCTGCACCTCCACCTGGCTCCACCCTCCTGTCAGGGAGTTGTAGAGAGGGAGAAGGTCTCCCCTGAACCTCCCAGCTCCCTCAACTGCTCCTCATCAGAGCTGTGCTCCAGACCCTTCCCCAGCCCTTCTCTGGACAGGATCCAGCCCCTCAATATCTTCCTTGTCATGAGGGGCTCAGAACTGACAGCAGCACTGAAGGTGCTTACAGGCTTTCTAACAAGTATTTGAGAAGCAGTCCCTCTCCATGAGGCCAAGGATTTGGGCATAAAGCCACCTGCTTGCATCTGGCACGTTGAAGTGCTTGTTTTCCTCTGACCTAAGATCTTTTTTCCCCTTCTGGGTGAGAGAAATCAGTTATCACTGGAACAAACAGTTTGCTCCAAGGAATCCCAGGCAGGAAGACACAGGCTCCTCATCAAAGCTTTTCCCATTATTTCTTGCCAGCAAACCTCTCGTGCTTTTCCAGGAACTTCAGAGGATCAGTCCAGGAGTGCCAGATCAGGTACAATCCTCCATACCCCAGTAACCAGATTCCTGCTCTTTGAGAGGCCAGTGCACAGCTGCAGCACTGACATCAACATTTGGCAAGCCTAAATGTCTCGGGTGCAAGGGGAAGAAGCCCAACCTCCAAATGCCAAGCCCTGCTCCTTCTGCCAGCTCTTTGTGGGTTGTTCCCTCCCTGACACTTGAGCCACCTCTCCATCTTAGCACGTGGGTTTTTCTGATGGGGGCACCTGCAGCTCTGGAGATAACACAGACACCTCAAAGCAGAGAAAATACAGGACATCATCAGCTTTCCATTGGGGGGCAGATGGGGAACAGCTGCTCAGGAAACATCTTCTGTGTGTAAACACAGCCTGGCACAAAGAGCAAGGTCCCTGCAGGGCCATAGATCTTCCCTGTGGTGGCTGGGCTTGGCATCCATGCTGGTACCTTGCTTGTGAGCAGCAGAAGGATCCACTGATGATGTGCAGAGGAGCCCCACTTTTCCCTCAATGACAGTTTCCTCAGCCAAAACTGCTCCTCAGCAAATGAAGAAGTTTCCAGGCATTTATGCTCAGATTTTTCTGAATGAAAACATAGTGGAGGTGTTTCAGTCTGAAGAGGAGGATTTTGTTTCAGTTGGTGTTTCATTTTACTCCTGATTTTTCCAAATTCAGCCTCAGGTTAGTTTGTGCAGGTGCTGCCTGTCATTCAATATTGCATTGTCATGGCTAGGCTTTTAGTGAATGAAATGTTTTGATGTCAGCATAAAGCATTTCAATTAACCATTCAGACATTTTCAACTAAAAAAATTTATCAGGTTTGGTCCCTTGTAGGATATTTCCAAATTTTTCCTGCTTCTTCCAGGTAGTGACAGACACAAACTGCACTGACATTCAGCACTGCACCAACTCCAGCCCTCTAGGTCACCTGTACTGCTTTACTTGCTAGGACTTTGGGATCAAATTCTCCCCAGGGCAGTGGTGCTGGCCACTTCTTGAAGGATTATTCTGCTCTAATGGTTTGGAAGTTCACCCCTGAACAACTACAGGACGCTGATAAAGTGACAGAACATTTGCAAGGAGAATGCTGTGGCAAATCCAGAGAGGAGCAGCTTCTTGCTGCCTGCTGGGCCCTGGCTGCTCTTTGTCAGACACTGCTTGTCACCAGACAGCACCCTGAGGGGAGGAAAGCAGAGCAACAGGCACTGTGGCCACTCAAACTGCAGCTGAACCAGAGGAACAACCCATGCTGGGAACAGTCACCCCTGCACAGAACAAGAAATCCAAGAGCAAATCAGTTTGCACAGTGAGGGATGAAGAGAAGGAGGAACCTCAGAACAGGAGGAAGAGGCAGGGCCAGAGATAATCACAACATGGAACTGGAGAGTAGGGAAGTCAAGCAGCTGGGATCCCTGTCCTGGGATGTGGGCATGGACCAGGGGATTGGGAAGAGGATGGAAACTCTCAGCCTTTGGAGGTGACTGTCAAGAGTGAGGGAAAGGATCTAATAGTGCACTGAGACAAGTGGAACACCACAAGGAAAGGTATCCAGTGCCTGAGAGAATCAGCTGTGCTGGAGCTAATCCACAGGGATTCAAATCCAAAGCAGTCCCCTGTAGATCCAGAGGAGGTCCAGTGCACACAATCCACGGGGTAAAAGTTTCAGAGTCTCTGCTATTGGGAGCAAGTGCCCCCCCTGCTCGAGAGAGAGGGACACACCTTGAGATATCCTGAGGTTTAACCTGCATGACCACGAAGAAGACATGAAGTGGGGTGGGAAAGACCCACCTCTGCCCCAACAGCACGGGTGATTTTGCAGAATTCTGCTGAATTTGCAGAATGGTAACAGAAAAGAAAAATGTGGTTCTTTCCCAACATCCAACTCAAGGCAGGCTGCTGCATTGGCTGCTCTGTCTAGAAGGTGAAAGAGGGAAGGGGAGGAGGCTCCATCACCTCATCCTCAGTCTGATGTGCGAGACTCCTCATCTCCAGCTCTGTGTGAATGGCACAGAAAGCACCAGGGCACTCATACACCTGCAGACCAGAAGATGTCAGTGCCTGTCGTGCTCCTAAGAGCTGTATCCAGCCAGACAAACCATGTGCTCCCTTGACTCCTCACGGCACAAGTGCTTTCCCCTGTGATCTTCACGTTCCCCCAGGGCAGCCAGGACAGCTGCAGAGAGGAGAAGGAGCCAAGGAGCAAAATCTCCATGAGTTCAAGGAGCGTTTGACAACACCCTCGGGCACGTGGTGGGATTGTTGGGGTTGTCCTGTGCAGGGCCACGACTTGAATTGATCTTTGTGGCACCCTTCCAGCTCAGGGTGTTTTGTGATTTCGTGATTCTGTGAGACACTTTTAGAAAAATTCACGATTTTGCCATTTTGGAAAAAACACCCCGGTGTTCTGGTCCAAGTTTCACTCCTGCTGTCCCTCAGCCACGTTTCCTGCAGCCTCTTCTGCCAAGTCACCCACCCTTCCCCCTGCCCTGGGCTGTGCACCCCACACCTTCCTGTCTCCTGTGCTGCCAAGGGGGAGCCAGGGCAGGTACAGGAGGAGGAGGAGCAGCAGGCAGAGTGGCCTCAGAGCTGTGTGCACCCTGGGTCACTGCTCTCACTGCACAGACCCAGCTTCTGAAGACCTCCTGGTGCAGGGAGGGGCTTAATCTCACCCTGGCAAACTGGCTGAGACTTTATTGTTGAAACACTGTGGAGATCTGGGATAGGGCCTACACGTGGGGGATGATCTGAGAGGACTGATCTGTTTTCAAACGTGGAGAGGTGGGAGTAGAAACACGCTGTGCTCTTTGCCCATTGCAGCGATACGGGATGGAAGCAGGGCTGGTGCCTCCAGATATGGTGTGATGCAAATGAGCTCTTGCTGCTTTGATCTCTTTATCTTCCCTTTCTCCTTCTCTTTATGGAGGGTACCTTTAGAGGAGCTTTCAACCTGCAGGCTCTAAGGAAAAATTTCAGCTGGTTCTATGGCTCCAAGTACCATTCTGCTGTCAGCCCCAGGTTTGCCCTGAGCAATTCAGGTATTTTGTGGGGACCTTGGAGATTTCAAGATAAAGAGGAAAAGAGATAGCAAGAACCTTTATGAATCACTCTAGTATAATCTGAAGAATTTCTGAAACCATCATTTATTGCCTTTGGGCTTCTTTTCTGGTGGTATAATGTGCATTTTTACTGGATTCTAATGAGAGTGGCCAGGAGAGAGGGAGGAACAGTGCTCAGCCCTCAGGGATTTCAGAGAGACAAGGGTGTTTCATGCCTTGCAAGAACAGGATAAGGATGGGAATTTTGGTCTGGTTTGTTCAGGTCCCCCAGAAATCAGGCTGCTTGACTGGGAGGCCTTAATGCTGTAATTGTGCAATTAATTAATCAAGAGGATGCCAAGTCATTAGCTTCTTCCCACAACCGTAAAAAAATCTGCTCACCTGCCTGAGTTGTAAGGAAGATGGTTTTTTATGGTCCAGGAAGCCACATGTTCAGCACCAACCCTGAGAGGAGCTAGGCTGAGCCTGTGCTGGGAAGAGAGCACGTTAATATCCTGAATATCTTGAAAAATATGAAGATATTCATAGGCTGGAGAAATTTAGGGGTTGAGAAGACAGTCACCATCTGGGATTCTTGGTAGCTTCGTGTAGGCTCAGACCAGGATGGCAGTCTGGTGTGTCCTTTGGGGTGACCTCACAACGTCCATGTTACTCAATACTGAAGGTCCTGTCCAGGGGCTTGGGCCGTGTCTGTCATCACTCCCAGGTGTTGTCACTTTGCACTGGATTTCAGTGAGGCAGGAAAGAAGCCAAGAGCCCGTGGATTACCCCACTGTGGGCTCTGTGGAGGTCTGGGAGCAACGACCTGAGCTTGCAGAAACCTTGCAGAGCAGGATTCTGCTCGAAGGCAGCTACAAGAGCAGGAGGACACAGGCTCCTCGTTGTGCTGAGTGACAGAGGGACCCATGGAGAGCACCTCAGGGGACTGAAGCTGGGGGACCAGACTTTTTGCTCCTTTGGAGTAGAGAGAGGTGGTTGGGGAGTATCTTCTCTCAGCCACAGGTAGGAGCTGCTCTTTCTGTAGGACATCTCCTGTCCTGGGACAGCTCCCTGGAGAGGATCTGTCTGCCAGCTCTGTGCAATTTTCAGATCTGGACCAGACACACATCTCTGCTCTGAGAGCTCTGAAGGCTCTCTGCTTGGCCTTGGCCAAAACCCTATCCCAAAACCCTGTCACCTTTGAACCCTCTTGGCTGAGTCTCTCTGTGTTGCTCTGCAGGCACTTCCACCTGTGTTACTTTAGGTCTGTTGGCTTCTGCTGTTTTAATTCCCATCAGAGTGAATCTCTGGGGAAACACTTTTACTTTTCCCCTGGGAAGAGGCACGTCAGGAGCTTTGAGGGTCACAGACAGGGTTCATCTCTCCCCAGTTTTGTGGGCAGTTTGTGAGAGAAGCACCAATCCTGCTGTCCCTAGAGGTGTGACCTGGGGACATTGCTTAGACCTATCTCGGGCGAGTATTGCAGGGTGCCCTTCATGCAGCCCCCTTATTGTAATATAAAAACCTCTCCTTTTGACCCCAGAACATCTACATCCACAAAACCCTGCAGGTGCCTTCAGCAGAGCTGATCTGGTGGGGCTGTGCACTCCCCACAGGGACACCCATGGCTCGGTGCTTCAGAGCACCCAGCACCACAGCCTGAATCCCACCTCCCCAGGCAGTGATGCCACAGATAAATCCCTTTGATCTTTAAAGCTCATCTCATTCCTTAGCTGGAACACTGTGATCACCAGCAGAGAGCATGGCAGGCAGTCCTACCAGGGAACCCAAAGCAGTGTGTGTGTGTGTGTGTGTCACCTCATTTTTTGGTAAAGGAAGATATAGCTAATCAGGGAACAATCAAAGGTTGTTCATGAAAGAAGGTGACATCAAAGCAAATAATTTAAGGAACCCCTCGAGGGCCAGAGGAGTTGTAAGGTCTGAGACTGAATCACATGAGCTCAGTTTCCACGAACTGTGTCTCAGTTTTCCTGCAGGTACAAGTTAGAAATGCTTACGATAAATGTTTAGAATTAGTTGGGGAAGGGGGGAAAGTTAAATCACACTAATTATAGCCACGATGGCTTTGGTGCAGTGCCATTTGAAAGCATAGGTATTTGTTTTCAACACCTGATGCAAGAGGCCTTAAAAGACATCATTGCTTCTTGGGTAAGTGGCGTGACACCAGCACAGAGTTTCAGTTTTGGGAGTAGTGGAGTAGTTCACTCTCCTGGCAGCATTTCAGAGCAGAGCCATGAGGGATGATTTGGCAGCTAAAGGATTCCTGCTTTTATTTGATATCTTGTAGAGAGGACAGACAGGCCAGTCACTAAGGGAACAGGGGGGCTCTGGGACAGGAGAGGGATGGCTTGCCCCAGAACACCAATCCTGTGTGATGTCATGAACTCACGGGCAAAAATCTGGACAGCTCTTCTTCAGGTCCTACACTACAAACCAGGGTGAAGCTGCAGCACCCCATTTGTTCTCCTACCTTTCTAATTTCTTTTAGAGTTTAGGGGATTTGGGGATTTGAATCATATTCTTTGTGCATTTCTGTAGTGTCTTATGTTTGGAGTGGGTTCTCCAGTGCAAATGACAAGAGCTGTGCATAGATATGATGACCCAGCACTTGTCTGACTTCAGTGGACGCTGGTCACTCAAAGAGAAACCTAGTTTGGAAAGTCAAAGTCATTGGCAGAGCTAGGAAAGGTCAGAGGAGTCCCCAACCCATTGTAGTCCATGAATCCTTAGTCCTTCTGCCAGATGCTGCAGAAAAAAAAATAATCCAACAAGGTTCAAACACCATGGGTTCCTTTTAAATTAACTTAATGTGGTTGACTGAAATAACCACCCCAAACACTTGAAGAGATAAACAGCTCCTCTGATTGCTCTGACAGGAAGCACTTCCACTCTTGCCTGTGCTGGGGATGTACATAACACAAGAAACCTTACTAAGAGGAAAAGCACGAGCTTGGAAAAACACAGCAACAAGTCAACAACATCTTTAAATGAGTAATAAGTCAAATATTTACTCCCACAACACTTCAGGCAACAATCCTGTGCCTCAGCTCTCACACAAGCATGGACAGCCTGTGGAGAAATATCTCATACTTTTGTGGCTAGAAAAAAAAATCACCAGGTCCAGGGCTGTACTCAGGAAGTTCATTTCCAGACCTTGGAGGAACTTGTTCTTCTGTCACAGCATCTGTCCTTGCACGTGTCCTCCTCGATGTTCTCACACCACGGCCGGGCCAGGACCGCGCCAAGCCGGGTGTGATGTCCCGTGCTCTGCAGGGGCTGGAGTGGGGTCCCTGTGGGAAGTCACACTGAGTCACTGGCACCACATTTGCCCTGCTGTTCACTGGCTAGCAGACCACTGACAGGGTTTGCACTCTCAGGGGATCCCCCTTTGTCGAGGTTCTGAGTGCAGATGTGCTGCGCTCGAGTCCCGCAGGGCCGCAAACCACCAGAGCGTTCAAACAGCCAGAACATCAGCAAGCTTGAGATAAAATGACTCCAAGTGTTTACTGTGCAAGGACCTTAGAAATCTGGGCTGGGTTTCCTTCACTGCCCAAAGAGATGGTGGGGAAGAGCTCCTCCTCTCAGACCTGCCAGAAGCCCCAGGGGTGCAGGAGGGGAGAGGGAGGGGAGTGGGGTTTTTTAAGAAAAACCATCTGCTGTGGAGCTGTGAGGCTACCACAGTGATGGGATAAAGGTATTTCTCCTCTGCCTTTTGGAATATTCCTTCAGAAACCAGTGAGTTTTCTTCCTTTTAGCTATGGATCAAGGGGGAGAAAAGAAGTGTCCAAGGCCAGGTTAGACAGAGCTTGAAGCAACCTGGTCTAGTGGAAGGTGTCCCTGCCTGGGGGATTGGAACGAGATGAGCTTTAAGTTCCCTTCCAGCCCAAACCATTTTGTGGTTCTATGATTCCAAATCACATTTGACCTCCCACTGTCCTCAATCACACACAGCCCCTGGCTGGGACTGGTGCTGAGGGTCTGCACATCCCTGGAACTCACCACCCACCCCGGGGTGCAGTCAGGCACTGTCCCCATCATGCCTGGGGGAGGGCTGGGCACCTAAAAGGCAGGTCCACGAGGTTTGGAAAGTGTCTCCTGCAGCAAGCAAGGAGTATTCCATGCACTGCCAGAAGAAGGCAACTTAAAGGAGCAAACCTTGCAGTTTCGAGGAGATCTTGGATGTTTCAGATCTGTGTTTTCTTTCACAGTCTTTCATTTTACATTATTTTTCGTTATTTTCACATTGTTCCACAACATGTCAAAACATCAGACTGATTCATTACAACACAAACAGGAGACACTTTGATGTAGGGAAAAAAGATGTTTTAATGGGTGCTAAGTAGCAACTGCCCTTAGGGGTTTAAAAATAAAAATAGAAGCATCACAAAATAATATTTTAACTCTTGTACACCGGGATCATCCAAATATAGAATGCAGAGTTGCACACAAAACAGTGCAGGCAATAACTTTATTTTTGTATTCATTCTGAAGAACAGAAATCTGAATTTTCATAGGTTTTTGGTGAGTTTTTCACCACTTCTTTGGAGAGGAGAAAGTTATAAAGGGAAAAAAACCTCAAACTTTTCCAGGAGCATTTTCAAATAGGGCTCATGAAGGTTGTAAAGACCAATGTTCCCTGGCTCACCTGAACACACCTTGGTCTAGGTTTGGGTGAGCAGCGTGGTTTTCTTCACGTGCAGCTGCTCATGAGGGCAGGGTTGCATCTATCAAGTATGAGAGCTCATGAACAGCTTTGGAGCCCAGAAATATCCTTTTTTTTGCCAACTACCAGCTTGTGTATTGAACCTCTAGCTGCAGACTTTGCTACTTTCATGCCCCAAGATGAGAGATGGCAAAGAATGAGACAAGCACAGTCAGCCAGATTCCCTCACACCCTCCTAAACTCGGTTTGTCACCCTCCACCCCTCATTCCTGGTGGTGTCCTCTCGTTTTTCCAATGTAGAGCAGACCAGTCTGATGGGAGGTACCCCTTCTCTCATGGATTGTTCTCTCCTCAAAGGCAGCTCTCTGTCCACACTCTGGAAGGGCTCCCTGTGGGGGCTGGCATGACCATTTGTGACAGAGAGATGCTCCTCGGGCCCAAGGACATGCTGTCCTACTCCAGCGTCACGGGGCTTCCTGTTCACCCTCCAAAAATTGTGAGACAGCAATACTGCTTGCTTGTGCTGTTGGGAAATGTCCTAACTTGCTGCATAACTTGGAGAAGCTCAGAACAGACCACCCTGAAGGAGCCAGCTCTCTCTGGCTACTCCTGGCCATCCCTCTGCAGGCAGAGCCCGGGCTGTGATCACATGTCAATGTTGAAATCCTGTTTGCAGAGGCTTCTTGCCTTCCCTTCTTAGCAGAGAGGGGGCACAGAGCCTGGCACTGAGGTTTGTTCTGTGCAAACCAACCGTGAGACTGATCAGACTTCTGTTTTTCTTCCCTGCCAGGGACCTGAGCATGAACAACATCAGCCGGCTGCAGCCCCGCACGCTCCGCCGCCTGCGCTTCCTGGAGGAGCTGTGAGTACAGGGAGGCTGCACGGTCACAGCATGGTCAGGGTGGCAGGGGGGACACTGGAGAGGGTCCTGTAGCACTGGGCACAACCCCAGTGATGTCACTGCAGCTACAGGCTGAGGTGGAAGGAGACTGCATGCTGGGAGAGGGTTGATTTGCTGCTCCAGCTTTTGCTGAGGTTGTCACCGTCAGGCTGAGACGATGCCTGTCCTGAAAGCCAAAATAAAAGAGGACATAATCCTCTATGAAAAAAATCAACACTGTACCCTGGGGCAGAGCCAGCAAACAGAGAGCTTCACTCACCCTCCTGCTCCTGCAGACAGGGTCCCCCTCACAGCCTCTGCAGCCCAGAGACACATTGGGCCCCACACACTTCACAGTTGGGATGGAAACAAGCCTGGGCAGTGGAAGCCCAAAAAATTTTCCCCAGAGGCTGAGGTGTCCCACCAGGCACCATTGTGCACTGTGGTCTGAGCAGGCACACTCAGATACAGCAGCAGTCTCAATCCCTGGGATCAGCATGTGGCTGTGTGTCAGTGAAGGAGTGGCCCCACTTCTGAAAGTGTGAAAATTAACCACCAGCACAAGAAACCACTGGAATCCTTTGCAAGCCCCAAAAAAATGGGAGCCCGGGGGGCAGAATATTGAGGTTGGCCATTTCTGCATGAGTAAATTGCACCTGTATGGTCTTACTCCACTTGACCATGAGAAATACCTCCAGGTGTTATTCTCATGCTATTGCTACTTTCAACACAACAGCTTCTGTTGGAAAGCACAGTTTCGTCAAAACACTATTATTGCATCGCATGATATACTAATATAAATGCTGTATTTGATGTATGCTGCAAACCTACTGCATATAACAGTCACTAAAGCTTAATCTGTCCAAATGAAACACTTTCACTGAACCAGATCTTGGTGCACAACACTGACATTTCAGAAATGGTAGTTTCTAGAATGTCAGAATCATAGACTGGTTTGGGTTGAAGGGACCTTAAAGCCCTCTCATTCCAACCCTCTGCCATGGGCAGGGACATCTTCCACCAGCCCAGGTTGCTCCAAACCCTGTCCAACCTGGCCTTGGGCACTTCCAGGCATGGGGCAGCCACAGCTGCTCTGGGCAACCTGTGCCAGGGCCTCACTATCCTCACAGGGAAGAATTTCTTCCTCATGTTTTTTACTTCAAGTGGCCACCTGTCTGTAGTTTAAATTCATGAGAGTTGTAAGGACCCCAGCTACCCGAAACCCCCTTCCCAGGGGGCATTTACAGGCCTTTCCCTTTTCATTTTGTCAACATCCACGTCAAAGTGTGGACACCCAACACCTTTACTGGGGGCAGTGAAGCTTTTCACTCACACAGACCAGATCCTGCTGTGCACAATTAGCAGTTGTCTTGCTGCAAGCAACCCTGTCCTCATTACGTCATGTGCAAACAGAGCAGTCTCCACCAGCAGGGAATAAATATTCATAGGCTCCAAAGAGCCAGCTTCCCACAGCCAAAAATAACTATGAATGAAACAGGCAAAGGGGAAAAATTTAAACAGGAAAATCTGAAAAATAATTGGAAGTTGTTAGATAACATTTTACTAGAGGTTCAAAATGCCACAAGTCCTCCTCCTTCAGGAAGGAAAGGAATTTTGACTAGGGAAAAAAACACCACAGTTAGGGGAAGAAATGCAAACTGATGCATCATATATCTGTGCATAGCAAAGTGCCTGCTTGAATTTGATAGCAGTAAGACAGTAATCTTATTTATGGAAATCAAGTAATTTATATGAAATCAAGCAAGAGAGGGTTTTATATACTACAAGTAATTAAAAGTGATTTTTTTCAACAAACAACAACAACAGCTAGAAAGGGACAGTGTGTACAGTATTCATAGGGCTGTCATCGACCAGTAATGCAACTTGCCTGGCATTTCCCTGCTCTTTTCATTTCTATCTTTACCAAATTTTCATCCCAAAACATTACATCAGGACCTTGACATTCAGGCTGGGATCACCCTCTGTGCCAGGACACGCAGAGGAATCAAGCAAACAAATCCTGCCTGTTTAGACATCCTCAAGGGAAGTTTGTTCAGGTCCCACAGCTCAGATCTCTGCTGGTTTCATCTACCCAGGGCATATTCCCTTGGGTCTGCCAGGGTGACACGTAGCACAGGAGACTCTTTCTGCATCCCCGTGGCAGAACTGCCCTTGCTGGGACATGCCAAGTGAGTGAAGAGCAGAAATCCCTTCTGAGCAGTGAGGGACAACCCAGGCATCCCAAATCCAGGTATCCCAGTGTTAGTGTCTTCTGGGGAGCAGGAAGACCTGCCTGCCCTCCTGCCTGCCCCCTCTCCAGGCAGAGAAGTACTGACAATGAAGAAGACTCTGCTGCAGCCCATCCTTGCTGCAAGTACCTGTTTTCAGCTGGATGGAAGCCCTTCAGCAGGTTTCTCATCCCCAGGGATTTGGGGGGACTGTTATGGCCTTAGTCTGCATCCTAGACTCTCTTATGTTCTGTGTTACATCCTTGATAAACTGTGTGGGTAACAGGATGGAGGAACTGAAGACAAAACCTGCAAAATTCAGTTCGAGGTGAACCAAAACTGTTGTTCTGGGGCTTTGGTCAACCCCAAAAATTTCTTCCAACCTGATAGAGAGAAACTACTTTAATCCTCAGGTTATTTCTTAACATTTCCTCTTTTAGTCAAACCTGAAAAGAAAACGGTATTTCAAATTATATTTGTTTTATTGCAAAGATGCCTTAAAAAAGATGTTTGAACCTTCTGAAAAAAAATTGGAGATTCCTCAGCAAAAAAATATTTGCCAAATTCAACCCAGACTTTCAAATCTCCTCTTTAAGGTCCCATAGAAACTCTTATATTTTAGGGATACTTTAACCTTGGTCTAATGCTCAGAAACATCCCAGGAACTCCTGAGACCCCTGGTCCTCGATCTACAACCCTTATCTTCTTCAGCAGTCAGAGAAAGCCCAGGTTCCTCTGCCTCATCCTCATCGTTCTCCCCTCCTGCTCTCACCCAGCAGCTGTGGGAGCTGTCCCATGGCAGTGGTGGATGGGACCAGATGATCTTTAAGGTCCATCTCCCCTCTGGACACCAAACATGCCCCCCAAGGGGTCAGGGATGCCGTGCTTAGGGCATGGATGAGGGTGCCAGGACTGCTGCAGCTCAAGCTGCTCACTCACTGTGTGGTCTGGGTAAAGTGATTTTCCCTGCCAGTGCCTCATCTGTCCAGCAGTGAGAGTGGGCCTCCCAGGAGTGCCAGGACTTGTTAGTCAGTCATTTTTACTGCCAGCTGCTCAGGAAGGTGCTGTGGGTGCAATTAGCGCTGATGCTCAGCTCAGGGGATGCCCAGAGACCGATTCTCCAGTCTCAGCTGCCTTTGAAGAGACAGTGCAAGAGGAGTCTTCGGTGGCTGCCCATCAGTGTGTGCTCTCCTCTGCCCCACCAGCCTCTAGCCCTGCAGAAAGGAGAGGCTGTGTGTGAGCAGGCACAGTCCCAGAGCAGGCACTCACCGGTCTTTTCCTCCAAAAAAAAAAACCTGCAGAGAGAGAGAGAGGTGTTCAGAGCTGGGCCTCACACAGGCAGGGAGCAGCCCAGAGTTTAGTATGTCTCCTCTTTGTTTCTTTCCTTTTTTTTTTTTTTCCTTCTCCTTTTCTTTCTCTCTTTTTGGCAGCAGGAAGATTGTTTAAAGTTGCTAATAAATTCCAGTTAATGAAGCCTGAAAAGCCAGAGTTGGGAGCCAAGAGAAACAAGAGCAATCAGTACAGAAGGAATAGAAAGAGGATCTTGAAAGCCGGCCTGGGAATAATAACATGTTGAAATGTGTTTGCCGGCAAGGGCTTTGTTACCGCGCTTTGAATCCAAGCGCGAGCGCTCGGTGCCAAGAGGAGAAACTGCAGCCAAAGGCAGGTGTTCATTGCCATTCACCTCTTGCTTCGGGGCACAGCGGCAAGATCAGACCCCTTCCCAGCCACTGGCTCTTTCACCTGCCTCTTCTCGGGCCCCGGGGGCAGAGGGACTCAGCGTCACGGGGAGTGCCGTGCTCTGCGCCGGGGCAGCACGGCAGGCTCGGGACCCACCCGCTCAGGACCCACTCCGTGGCCTCCCCTCACAGGTTGTTCACTTCCCCAGGCAGCTCCTGCAACTCGAGGGGCCAAAGGCCAAGAAACAGCATAAAAGCAAACCGAAGTAAAATGCAGACATGTGTTCTGGACAACGTGAATGCAGCAGTCCTTTTCTCCTCCCTGGCACCTGTGAGGGAACCCCCTTCTCAACTCCTCTTCCCGTGAGGGTGCCATCACGGGTTACAGAGCACCACCACTGTTCCAGAGTGCCCCTGCCTGGTGTTGGAGCACTGGGCACTGCCCCTGGTGTTGGAGCTCTCCCCCCACTCCAGCTCCCAGACATCTGGAACATCCATCATTGTGGGGATTGTCCAGCTCAGGGTCTCACTCCATGGCAACCTCACTCTTGCAGGAGGTAGCACTGCAGTAATGCTGGCTGTGGGGCATGACACCTTTGGGAGCAAGAGCTCTGCTGTGGAAGGGGGTGCTGGCATTTTTGGGCGATGCTCTCACGTGTTGGCACCGTGGTGAGAAGCAGTTCCTGGAGCAGTGCAGTAACATGTCTGGAGTAGGGTACTCCTAGGACAGCAGCTTTGGCAGGTTTCCATGACACAGCAGGCTGCAGAGGTCTCTTGTGAAGACACAAACCCTTGTAGGGCCATGACCTCGCTTTGCCATGCCGAGATTGGGAGGCAGAGTCGCTGCTCCCTTGGTAGCCACCTCGCCTTGCACAGCCCTCCATTTCCAGGTAAGGGGCTGCAACTCTGAATTCTTGGGCACTGTCGTTCCCCCAGGATTCTGCACAGCTCCTGGCTCTGAGAAGGCACCAGGGTGCAACTTGTTAGCAAAAAGGAGACCAACTGCTTCATCCAGGACTTTCTGTCCTCCTGGTTGGCACCAGTCCTTGGCAGAGGATGGTGCTGCTCTGCTGGCCATCAATCCAGCCGGGTGAGCAAAAGCACAGAGAGAGTTAAAGGATAATTCCTCTGATGAAGCCTTTCAAAGGTCATCCCTGTGCAACCTGGCACTGGCTAAGGTGAAGGTGGGGACAGGAGAGAATGGCTTCTAAGAGGTTTTCTATCATGAACATCAACAAACGAAACCAAGTTATTGCAGGGGCCTAAATCAAACTCAAAATGTTTTGAAAATTTAGAGATTTCAGTTCTATTTCTACTCTTCTTAGGCTTGTGAGCATGTTCAGCAACAGCTGGCATAGTTGGTCCTAATTTTCCTGAAAACTGCTTTCCATACAACTAACTCTGTTCTGGGGTACCCCATGCACCCAAAACAGAGTCAAAAGTCAAAACTGCTCTGAAGGTTTGAAGGCAACAAACTGAAAACCTTTACAGTTTATATTATAAAGAGATGGAATGAAGGTGTTCAGTGTCCTGTATTGGGCTGTTGATTAAGGAGTTGTGTCTTATTAAATCTTACTTGGCAAATGAATCCAAACTGCCTTGCATATGAACATTCATGTGGGTTGAAAACTGGCTTGAGGACCATAAACAAAAGAACAAATGCCATCAATCTATCGAGTTGGAACAGGCATGGGGGGGAGTTAGAAACAGGCACAGTCTCCTCCTCACGATGGAGTGAGGCAGCAGAGACCGCGTTAGAGGCACCTCCAGGTGATACCAGACCAGGACCAGCTGCAGATTCCTCTGTGGGAAGGAAGAGTCCAAACCTGGCTCTTTCCCCATCTGCACCGTGTTTTCACTTGCACGACTCGGTTGGCTTCGCTGCTGCTTTGCACCAGCACGAGAACAAACTCGGGCATGACAGAGGCCCCGCGGTCCCCCGTGTGCCCAGGGGAAGGCACACGCCTGGCGTGGTGACACAGCTCAGGCAGGAGCACGGAGTGTCTGGGCACAGTGCCTGGGAAGCCAACCGCAGCAGGAGATCAAAGGGGGCGGCCGCCACGCTCGGGGAAGAGCTGGCAAGGGGAAAATTCCAGCGGGATACGGACACACATGTCTGTCCTGTCCTGCCAATGGGCAACGTTCCTGCCTCCTAATGGGAGCGATAAGAGCATCACCCTGCTGCCTGAGAGCATGGCATGAGCCATCATGCCCAGCACACAGCCCCGGGGCGTGCCATGGAAGTTGTAGCATGACCGAGAAGCCCAAGATACAGGAGGGGGTGGGAGCCTGTGGTAACTGAACAGCAGCAACCATGAGGTGGTAAACCATTAGTTTGTTCCAACTTGGAGTGCACTGGGAATGCAGATCAAAGCCTGGAGGAGCGTTCCCAGAAATCACGGGAGGGGTGGAAGAGAGGGGGGAGCAGAATCTAAAAATCCACCGCGAGCTTTCCGAAGCAAGCAAACCCTATCCAACTGCCACCCTCCCCCTCCACCTGCCCCTTCCTTCCCTCTTCCATCAGTCACTTTAAATCCAGAGCTTTCTCTTTTCTCCCAATCCTGTGTCACAGTGTAAACTTCAGGACAGCAGGACATCCCACTGAATCAAGTTCATCCTAAGAAGAGCCCTGAGCAGTCCTGGAGCTGAGGTCACGTGCTGTGGACCAGATATTCACCCCTACAAGAGCAGTTCTTCTTCCCCTTGTGCTTAGGCAAAGGCAGTACCACCTCTCAGTACTTCTTGGTGGGGTTATTTGCTTCAGCCTTCCCTACAGAAGGAGCAAATTAGGAGCTGTCTCAGTGGATGTCACACTGGCAGCATCACTTTAAATGTTATTGTTCCATTTTAAATAGAAAGGCAAGAAGCGTTTCTCTGCATTTCCTGTGGGATCTGAATTCTGGAGACACATTCAATGGGTGCCTCTCTGCCAGGCAGGGGGATTTCTGGAGAGTGTGAGTGAGAGGGACAGAAGGAACCAAGCACTAGGCAGACTGCCAGTGACCATGGATGGAGGAAGGGTCTCACACAGGGAAACTTTTGTGTCTTCAGTCTCTTACATGAACTGCCACAGGAGCCAATGACAAGGAAGGCAAAGGATGGGCAGGAAGATGCTCCAAGAGCTAGAGCAGGTCTGCTCTGGAGACAGGCTGAGGGAACTGGGGTTGTTTAGTCTGGAGAAAAGAAGGCTCTGGGAAGACCTTGGAGCCCCTTCCAGTGCCTAAAGGGGCTCCAAGAGAGCTGGAGAGGGACTTTGGACAAGGACATGGAATGACAGGACAAGGGGGAAATGGCTTCCCACTGCCAGAGGGCAGGGCTAGATGGGATATTGGGAAGAAATTCTTCCCTGTGAGGGTGGGGAGGTCCTGGCACAGGTTGCCCAGAGAAGCTGTGGCTGCCTCCATTCCTGGAAGTGTCCAAGGCCAGGTTGGACGAGGCTTGGAGCAACCTGGGCTGGTGGAAGGTGTCCCTGCCCATGGCAGGGGGTGAAACTAGATGATCTGCAAGGTCCCTTCCAACCAAAACCATTTTGTGATTTTATGATCTCTTCCCAGTGGCCACCCTTCCTGCTTGACAGGACACCCCAAAAGGCCTACCCATTCCTGATGGGACAGCCGTGCTGCCTTCCCTGGAACAGCTGGCCACCCCTCCTAGCATCATTCAGCATCTGTGAGGTGTAACAAACCTCCAAACCCCACACCTGCGGACCCTGTGTCATGTCCTGGCCATGCACCCCTCTAGGAAAGCAAAACCTCAGCCTGTGTGCACAAACACAGACCTGTCCCACTCCCCCAGTCCCTGCAGGCACACGAGCGAGCAGAGCCCGTCTGAGACCTCAGTGACACTGTTGGTTGCCTTGGGAGGTGAACTGGGAGCAGTGGTTGTGATTGGTGCCTCCCTTTGTGCCTGCTTCTTGTCCTGGCATGGACCTCTGCACCTTGGGGAGGTGAGGACAGACAGCCCCCCTCCCCCAGAGCCAGGTGGGATGATGGATGCAGGGAGCAGGCTGAGGATGCCGTGCAGGAACAACTCCCCTCCAGTCAAGCACTCCAGCCTGCCTGCCAACACTGCCTCCCATGTGGAAATCAGCAATCAAAAGGAGCAATTACCCCAAATCACAGCCCCTAAGTGACAAATAGCCCAGCCTGCCAGGCAGCTCCTCTGCTGCAAGAGGCAGGTCCCAACCTGCTCACACACATTAAAGAGACGACCCTGTGCTGTTTATGGTGTTGAAGGCCTAATTATGGGAGCAATTTTCTCTGGATTCCCGAGGGGAGAGACAGAAAGGGAGAGCTCTTGGGCACCCACAGAGAGGGAGAGCCCTGCCTGCTCTGCCACCAGTGAGTGTGGCAGCCCAAAACACCCCCAGCCCTCCCCCTGACCTTTGCAGAGTCCTGGCTGCAGTGCACTCTGCTCCCAGCCAGGATGGCACTGCTCATCTTCCACACCTGCCTCCTTCCCAGACAAAATGAGATGAAATGAGCTTTGTCAAAGTTCAGTGAAGGCCTTTGCCAGGGTCTGTGCCCAACCTTTTGGGCCTGGTTTGGACTTTCTGTGAGAGTGAGGATGAGCCTGGTCACAAATGATGTTCACTATCTCTGTTTTGGAGGCACAATATTCCACTCCAAGTCAAGTAGGCAACAAGTTTCTTACTGAAAATATAGCAGCAATTTAGGGTCCTAATCAGGTTGTTGAACCTGTCTTTACGATTTCTGGCTGATAGGTACTGGGACTTGGTCCATGTTTGTCCTCACAGGTGAAACAGGAGGAGAAGAAGAAGATTCTCCTCTCCTCTAGGTCAAGCCTAGACTCCAGAGTCTCCACTCCTGGCTCCACCACAGGCCCTCACCATGGTCCTGATGATAAATAAGTGATGCAGTTTTTAGTGCCAGTGGAAAATACAAATACCTTTTAATTACCCAGCCTGCTCTGAGCCTTGCTGACATCTGAGTGCTCTGATCAGGCAGTGCTGTTCCATGGCAAATCCCATGGATTTCCTTGGATAAATTCTTTCAGTAAGTTCTGAATGTTGTCCCCTGCTCTTTGCTCCATGTCCCAGATCAACACATTGTCCTTTGTGATGCTGCTCTTCATTTTGTCTTCCTCTCCCATCCCTTCACCCTCATTCAGCCTTCCCAGGCTGTGTTGTCCCTGTCCTCATCTCCCCTCCTACACTTTTCTCCAGCCATAACTCGTCCAAGAACCACTTTTGACTTTTCTGTCCTGGTTTTGGAAAGCACACTCAGATAAGCTGGCTCTACTGTGGCACCTACATGGTAGTCCCCATCTCCAACCCCTTCCCTGTGTCCCCTCACAGCAGTGATTCCAAACCCCAAGGTGTTGAAGGAGCTGGGCTTTGGCTGTGATCACCTTTAGGTGAAGGAAAGACTGGGAATGAGGGAGTGGAAGCAAATCAAGTGGCATCAAGCTCTGATGCACAGGACAAAGGAGAACCTGAAGGGTGCAGAAACAGGCCACATGCAGACAAAGGGGACAGATAAGGGGCCGGGATTTAGGGACAGTCCTCCCTCTGCATGAACAGGAACAGCTCTCCCCTGTTCCACTCTCTTTGCCAGGGCCTGGCACAGAGCAGGGTCTGTAGGCTGATCAGTGCCTGTGCTGTAATTTTGGTGAGTGGTGAGCTCTGTGTGTATCCAGGGAATGGCTTTAGCCATCAGCTGTCTCTGGATGCAGAATATTCTGGACTCAGGTCTAGCAGGAGCTGTGATTTTCTTTGCCTGTTCCACAGCCCGTACAAGGGGATGATATGCAGAGGTTTGCCAAGCTCAGGATCGTGGCTCAGCTTGCAGGTGCTGCAGCCTCCTCTCACGGGGACAGCAGCAGGATGGATGAGCTGTTAAACCTCTGCAGACAAGGGACTGTCGTTTGCAAGGATGTTGACACATCACTGGCTCTTCTTTCCACTGCAGACGCCTGTCTGGAAACCAGATCTCCAGGATCCCGGGGGAAGCTTTCTTTGGCCTTTACAACCTGAAGATTCTGTAAGTAGCTCTCTCCCCTCTGCAGATCCACCCCCTGTCCATGCCTCCCCTGGCCCCCTGGCACTGGGGACTTACAGCCATCCCAAGGAAATGCAAAGCTACAAGGAGTTGTGGTGTCAGCTGTTAAACCCAGGCTGGTCAACACACCCTTGGCAACTGGAGAGCTGTGTCCCACCCCGTGGGCCACCCATTCCCCTTCTTCCTGCAGCCCCACCCAGGGCACAGCTCCCCCCTGTGTGATGTGCCCCAGGGGAACCTGCAGAGGTTCACATCTTGCATAAAACTCACCAAATGCCACGTGATGGTGTCCCCCAGGTGTGGTGTTCAGACCCCAGGCTGGGTCCCATCTGCTCTGCTGTTGTGTTGAGGCTGGGTTGGAGCATCCCAAAGGTCCAGACACCTGCACTCCCACAGGCACTGGGGAAGGGCTCAGCCTGTCCTTGCCACAAACATCTGCATAGCCCAAGAGGTCTCTGCAAGGCTCTGGAGTGACCTGCCCCTGGGAAAGGTGGGATCCTTGGACAATCTGACCTCAGCTGGAGCCCAGCTGAGGTGATGGGAACAGCTGGAATGCAGGAGCATTGCAGCCATCAGGCTTGGATCTGCTAGCCCTGCTTAATAAAGGTCACGGCAGGCAGGCCACCCACCCCTGCTGTCCAGTGGGGAAGGTCTTAGTGACAAAATTCCTCTGGAGGCTTTGGAAACCATACTTAGATGAGCTGGCTCTGCTGTGGCACCTACAGTCGTGCCTTCCTGCAGGCCAGGGTGTCCCACTGCTTGTGGAGTCACACTGCTTTTTGTATCCATATGACAGTCCCACAGGGTCTGTTGAGGTGGGAGTCCCTTGCTCCCTTTCAGGAACCATCTTAAAAATCTGCAATAAACATTTTATCCCCAAGGGGATGTTTTGAACTCAGCCACAATGTGAAATTGTTGTAGCTGGTCCAGTTTACACAGAGCGAGCAGGTACAAACCTGCTCCCAGGATTAGAGAGTATAAGGCTGTTTACTACGTCTTCTGAAGATGTAAAGTATGAATCCTGCCCTAAATCTCAGGGCTTAGAGATTTATCCATCCCCTGCATTAGGCAACAAATCAAAGGAACTGAGGAAAAACCGCAGCTCTCCCACCCAATTTCAACAGGAGGAACCTTCTGCTCTGGGGACGCGGGAGCTTTTCAAGGCGCTTTTGATCAATCGCTGTTTGTGTCAGGCCCGGGGAGCTACTGAGGCAGCACCCAGAGCTTCCTCCCTTCCGGAGCTGGCACAGCTCCCCTGCAGGGTGCAGGAGGAAGAGGAGTGTGCTCTGCTCAGATGGGCTCGCTGACACCCTGCCCGCTCCCCTGAAACTAAACCACATGGCTGTTTAGGGCCAGGGTGGACCTGGCAGTGTTAGGTTCAGGTTTGATGATCTTAGAGGGCTTTTCCAACATTAATGATCCTATGATTCAAGGAAATTTACTCTGACACCCCCCCACACGCACCCAAACCTTTCCCATGGGGATTTGCAGAGCAGTAGCCCAGCCACAAGCCCAAGGAAGGAAGGAAGGATGGATGCTTACAGTGACTGGCCCACCAGGGGCCCCAGGGGTCATGATGCACACTGGGGGCAGCCCAAGCCTCTGGCACTCTGGCAGGCTCAGGTCCCTGCCCCACCTGCTCATCATTTTCCTCTGTTTACCCCACTCACACCCCCTGCCATTCTCTAAAGAATTCCCCTATTTCCCTGCCTGGGGGATCTTCTGCCCTCCTGCTCTGCATGGTCATGGGCCACGTGCAGGGACCCCTGAGCACCATGAGCTGCCTCACTGTGCACCCAGAGCCTGTTCCTGCAGGGTTCAGGCTGGTGGGACCCCCCTGAGATGAGTGTCACCCACGTAGCACATGTGGCTGCTGTGAATGTCCATAATTATCACCCCTGGGTCACCTTCTGTGCTGTGAAAGGGGCCTGAAAGCCCCTCTGGTGGACTACAGTGCAGTGCAATGGGAAACCTCATCACACAAGGACCAACAGAGCTTCTGGGGCTCCTGCTCCTGCATCCAGGTTTGTTCCTGCAGCCAGAGCGTGCTGGGGAGATAACACACTGGGTCCTGCAGCCCAGTGAGAAGCATCAGGGGTCTGGGGATGAACTAAAGGAACAATAATTCGACTGACTTAACCTGGAGAACGAGGATGGACACAAACTGTCAAGGACAAGCAGCTGCTGCAATGAGGAAGGAAATGCATATTCTCCATATATGAAGACAGGAATAAGAAGTTTTGGAGCAGATGGCACCAGGGCTATTCTGGACATATCATATCTATAGATGTGGGTGCTCTGTCAGAGGTTGGCTGAGGTCTGAGAGGTGACAGGCATGGCTGTAGTGGGGACTGACTGCCCCAAACACGACCAGCTGAAACCTGTGTGGGTGTTCAGGAGCTGACTAACAGCAGGATCAGTGACAGGGGTTGTCCCCACAGGAGACAGGTTGATAGCTGGGGCTGGAAACAATTTTCCCAGTTTAATTTTAGTGGTAGTAGAGACTTAGAGCTAACTGTAGTCATGTGCAAGTCCCCCAGTAAACTCCCACATGCATCTTGGGCTGTCAGGGGGCCCAGCTCTTTCCCGCTCTTTCCAGAGAATTAGTTTATGTTTAGAAAAGGATGGGAAACACCCTGGGAATTCCTCCCCAAACCTGCCTGTGCAGATGGTCCTCTCCCTGCCCTCGGAGTGAATCCCAGAGGTACTGGAAGCAGGACCAGATTCTTGGCTCTGCCTCCACCGGCTGCCTCAGTGCACAAAAACCACCTGGAAAGTGGCCACGAAGATAGGCCTGTGCAGAAACCATGCAGGGGTACACCCAGGGAAGCAGGTGTGTGTGTGGAGACTTGGAAGAGAGCAAGTGAAGAGCCAGGCTGCCCCACTGCAACAAAACACTGTGATGGGGGGGGAATGTGCTGAGATCTCCGTGCATGGAGCCTTGGGCAGGGCGAGGTGGGGCCTCCTCAGCTCCCCTCAGACAAGTGCAGACTGACAGGGGTGGGTGCCCAGCAGCAGCAGCTGGTGCTCTGAGGTCTTCTCCCCTGGCAGGTATATCCCTTTGCACAGAGTTTTTGTGAGTGCTCCTCTCCTGGGGGCTCTGCTGTGCAGCACAGACCACCCACACCCTCCCCACGGGGGCTGATGCTCCTCAGCCCATACTCCAGTGCCAGGATCACCAGAACCATCTCCATAGGCTGTTGTGTTCTCTCTGCAGGCTCCTTCCCTTGCAAAGTTAAGCCTTGGTCCATGCTCTCCCAGCCTTGGAGCTTTCCAAGGTGGTAGAATACGCTGCTTAATCAGAGTATCTGGAAAACTGGAAACTTCTCCATCCTTCCAGACCTCCCCGTGAGCTGCCTGGACACCCCTCAGCTCTGAGTGACCTGGATGGCAGGAAGCATCCATCCTGGCTGGCCATGAGCTCGTGCTGCTGTGGCTGCCACCCTCACACGTGTCCCTCACCAAGAGCTCTGCTGCACAGCCAGGACTGCCAGCCCTCCAGCTTTCCTGGCTGAACGTGCTGCAGCAACGGCAGGGCTTACTAGCCAAGAAGGAATCCCACACCAAACTCCACAGGGGCAAGGCTCCAAGTGCAACCACAACCTCACCCCCAAAAGTGTGGAGGGCAAAGTGCCTGGGTGCATCCTCTTGGCTGCAGACCCTGTACCCGCAGCAGTCAGCTGGGGTGGCCCACCCTGCCACTCCGCTCCTCAGCAAGCCTCAACCAGCCTGAGTGAGGGTGCAGACCCTGCTCTGCCCTCACCTGCCTGCCCACAGCTGCCTGCACAGCCCCTGGTGTGAGCACTGCCCAGCTCTGCCCTGCACAAACATGCTGACCCAGCGTGGCCCGAACCCTCCCCTACCCACACACTGCCCACAGCGCTTCCCACGGCTCGTCTCCATCAGCAGGTAGGCTGGAAGGAGCCTGACAGGAGTGGCCTTCCTCAGCACATGCCACATCTCCTGGCTGGATGGACCCTACCCCATGGCCACCTCACCCAGTCCCTCCTCTTCCCCACCTGAGCTGTAACCCCAGCACCTCCTGTGGCCCAGGACAGGTGCTGACTAGCCTGGCTTATGAACACACATCAAAAAGCCCATCACCAAAAAAGCCACATTGCCCCAGGATGGAAGGTTTGGAGGTGGTTTGGGACACTTGAGGAATCCCCAGACAGACCCTACCTCTTGGACGACCCCGAGCCTGTGCAGAACAGAAATGGCTTTGAGATGAAAGGAATGGTGGGTCACATCCAAGGGATGTGGAGGGAGGGAAGAGAGGACCATGCAGAGGTTGGAATGTCTTTAATCCCTGTGCATGGGCTCCAGGCACAGTTGCCTCTAGGAATAACAGCCCTTTGTGTTGGCTGAGTCACTTCAGCCTCCAAGATGGGGACATTTGATCATGCACAGGCCTGCACCTCTGAGGGCTGTAGGTATGCTGAGACTCTCTTGTGCAAGGATCCTGGTGTGATGGGACCTGATCCCAGCATTTTTCTGGTCGTCCAGGCGTGGTCTCTGCCAACAAACAATTCTCCTGCTTCTGAAAATGAAACCTGACCTCTGAAGGGTAGTGATTTACTCCAGTTCCAGTCAGACTGCTGTGGATAGCAGATTGTGTGTCCACGTCTGGTGGTGTCTGCAAGCCCCAGTGTCACCTGAGCAGTGCCAACCAAGGTGACAGTGCTCCATCCACACTTGGTTTTGAGTACTTGCTGGCTTGAGCAGTCTTTGCTCGTCATGTTCATCAGTGTCCTCAGCTTGTCCAGAAGTTGGGTCATCAACCAGCATGGTCACAGAATCACAGGATGGTTTGAGTGGTTTGCAGGGTTGTTCCCTCTCTGCACTGCTGATCACACAAGTCACACAGTGACCCCTCAACTCAGAATGTATTGGCCATTCTTGGAGCTGGCCTGGAGCCCAGGACTCCTGCTGAGGGTGCTCTTCTCAGTGAGCTGCAACGTTGTCCTCCTTCATGCTCTACAGAAGCAGCATCTCAAAGGGAAAATGCCACCACTTGGACATAGAAACTGTGTCCCAGCAATTCACATACCCTGCTGTCCTCTGAACCTTTTTGCCATCCTGCTTTTGTAGCAGTGCCTGGTTATCTCAGTAGGGAGCAGCCCCAGGAATTGGTTGCCTCAGAGAGAAGATGTGATCCTGCTAGTGTATAGGAGTCTCCTTGACATCATCCCCCAGATTCTGCTATAATTATTCAAGCTCATGTTGTATGTTGTCGTTGAAAACGTCATTTATGAAAAAAAAAAAACTGTGCAAGAATGGTTTAATGTGATATGTAAGGGTTGTGTGCAGTGAGCAGGGCCTGACCAGGCCTTCCTTAATACCACACTGTAAGAAAAGCCATCCTGGGACATCCAGTGATAGGTGCAGCGTGTCTTTTCCTGCTCAAACCTGAGCTCCCAGTGAGCAAAGATGGAGCTTTACTGAGCTTGAGGCTGAATGAAGAACCTCTTGTTTAATACCAGGGTGGCCCTGTCCCTAAAAAATTATCTAACCCTGCCTGGAACTGTTTCTTGGCCTCTCTGTGTCATGCTCTGATGATGAGTTATTGGATTAATTATGTGCCGTGTGAAGAAGCATTGGTTCTTGTCCCAGTCCCGGCATCTGAAAACTTCTCTGGCTGCCTCACTGCTGTGAAAAACAGCACTGTCCAGCACTCCAGTGGTTTTAGAGGTCTCTGAAGCGTCTTCCTTAAATATTGTTTGTCTGCGCCAAAATGGCTTCATTTTGGAACCCGTCCATGCTGATGGTGGTCTGGAAAGTCTCTCATTCTGTTTTACTGGTTGGAGAAGGAACTTGTAATAAATGGTAGGCAACAGGAGTGTGACAATGGGCTTTGCTTTAGTACTGACTCCAGTGATCAACCCTGAACGCCCGAGCTCAGATTCCATAGAGCCACTGAGATCCAATGTGTGTGTCCCACCAAAACCCCAACAGCGTTTTCTGAACACCCCACTCTGGTTCTCACCCTGCCTCAACCACTAGAGCAGCTCAGAAACCCACCCCTGGGGTAGGAGCACTGCCACCCCTGTCTCCTCCTTTCCCATCACTTACACAGATAAGTCCAAGTCCATGACCCTTCTCCATATCCTGTGCTCACTTCCACCTCTGAGGAGTCCTCCTGGCTCCTGCCCATTCAGCCCAGCAGCTCGAGGGACCTGCTCTCTCTGAAATCCCTGAGTTGGTTGGGTTTTTCCCACAACAGCTCCAGTTACCGCTACAAGTGGTGCCAAGGCTGCAGAGCCCCTCATGGAACAGCTGTGGAGTGGTTCCTCACCCACTGTGTCTGCAGCTGGCCTGCAGTGGGATAGGAAACCTGCCCAGGGGCTGGTTTCCATCACCCTGCAGAGGTAACCACAGCTGACACAGGCGGGGAGAGGGATGCTTTCCACCAGGAAAAACACGGGACAGTTGGCTGAGGGCACTCTGGGATAACACTCTGGGATAACAGATGCACGTCTGCAGGGCAGAGGCCCCCTCATGGTCACATCCTCCAAGTGGACCCCTATTTCAGCACCAAACTCACCCCTCTGCTGCAGGTCCTGGGCCAGCCTGGGCTGCAGCTCACCTGCCAGCAGCCTGCAGCTCGCTGAAGAGCCCTGAGTGGCCAACACCTCCAGCTTTCCACTGAGAGCCCAGGACAGCTTCAGAAACACACAGCAACACCCTCCATTTTGTGTCAGGCTTTTTTTTCTTTTTAACAAAGTTTTCTTTTTTCTAATTATAGGATGTTGCAGAACAATCAGCTGAGTCGCATCCCTGCAGAGGCACTGAGAGATCTTCCAAACCTCCAATCTCTGTAAGTCATTAAAAATCAATGCTGCGAGCTGCACGGTCCCTTGGGGGCCCCAGGCTTCCCAGCATTTGAGTCATTAGTTCCTTTGTCAAGGATGTTCTGTTCCTTCTTCCTTTTCTTTTCCAATTTATGCAAAGATTACTGTCACTTAGGGTAGAAGGGAGGAGAGGGCAGTTTTCAAGGAAGAAGCGCTGTCTTGGTAGAGGATGTTGAAATTACAGCTCCCCATGTGCGCATCGTGATGAAAAGGCCACCAGCGCCAACTCATATTTCAAGGAACGTTGGAAAATATCCACCCAGAGAGTCTCTGTCCTCTCCACTGCGGACCACAGTGGGGAAGGGACCTGCCAGGGAGCACAGAGGACACTCTGGTCTGTCAACATGCGAGTTGGGCTGTTTTACCCAAAAAAAGAAGGGTTATTGTGTCAGGGTAGAAACGCTTTAAAACACTTTCGGCAATTCAGCCCTGAGAAGAAACTGAGGCTTGTGATTGTGCTTCTTGTTTAAACTGTATCCACAGCAGGTTTTTGCTACTGTGTTCGCTAAAAATCACACAACTCTGAAATACCTGGAGTTTCTCTGTGTGTAGGCACAGTTGCAAACTGACCCTGATAGTGTCACTGAGTTTTGGGAAGGTGTGTTTGGGAATTGCCCAAGCAGTGTAGGCAGCACTGCTGAAGCTTGGAAGAGTGTTCTGAGTTGGGCTGAGCCACTGAAAAACTGACCTGATCCCTAATCCTTAACTTCAGTCCCTGTCTCACACAGCCCTTTCATCACAAAAACGCTGGTTGGGAGCGGTTTCTGGGAGTCTCCTGCTTGGACAGGACTATCCCAAAAACTCGGTGGGGCAGTTGCAGCTTTGTCTACCCAAGCACAGAGATTCTCCCCAGCTGGTGGCCTGGCCTGGGCCTGTTCTTCCTGGGGAAGAAGCTTTTTTCCAGTCCAAGCTAAACCTCCTGGCAGGTAATTTGTGGCCATTAGTCTTTGTCTGACCACCTGGAACCACCATGAAGAGCTTGGCTTCATCACCTCTGGTTGTGGGTCACGAGCAGAACTCCTCTTTGCCTCTTCTCTGCTGAGTGAAACCAACCCAGCTCCTTCCACCTCTACTCATGAGGGACCCTGACTCAGTCATCAGCCCTCCCCTGCACCCATCTGCTTCCTCTTCATCCTCCTTACACTGGGCAGCCCCAATCTGGTCACAATTCTCCATGTGTGGCCCTCCCAGCACCAAGTAGGAGTTCCTGTAAATATTAATTTAAATATTAATTTGCAATGGGGGTGTTTGCTGTGCGGGATATGAATGTTCTTTCTGCCAGAAGAAGGTTTGAAACCTTTGTTGTTGAAACACGGTTGGCACATGGTTGTGGTTGTTATTAAATGGTGTTGACATCACCTCCAGTGCCAGAGTCAAGACCCCTCCAACTCCGGGGATTTGGAGATTGGATTGTTTTCTGAGTGACTTCCCTTCCAAGGGGGGCATGACATGGAAGGTCACTGCAAGGGGGCTGCCCCTTTCTCCCCCTCAGCCTGTCTCTCCTCTGCCTGTGAAAGTCTGTGACAACCAGTGCTGCCAGAGCCCGTGGCTGTATAAACCCAGCCCTTATTTCTAAAGGTTCAGCACCTGCACAGCCACCCCTGCAGCCTGGGCCACCTCTCCTGGGGCACTCATGGGTGTCCACCTTGGCTGGTGCTGTGAGGCCCACGTGCTCCATCTCCTCAGCCCACAACCCCTGCCAAAACTCCACGTGGCACGTGAGAAATGCAAAACACTCCAAGAAGCTGCTCGCAGCACTTTGGGTTGTTTAAGGTGCAGGGTGGGAGGATGGCTTGGTGTGAATTAGCACCTGTTCCTGGTGCACTTGGAGGCCACCTCATCCAGTGAGGGTTCCCCAAATGTCTCCAAAAGCTGGGTGAGGGAGAGGCAAGGCCAGCTGGGATCTGGTGCTCTTCCTGCAGAAACTGAACAGTGAAGCCAAATTTTAGGAAGAAATGAGCTACCTTAGACAACCTGAAGGAGACAAGGCTTGACCTTAAAGCTCATCTCATTCCAACCCCCTGCCATGGGCAGGGACATTTTCCAATAGACCACAATGCTCCAGGTCCTGTCCAACCTGGATTTGAACCCTTCCAGGGATGGGGCAGCCACAGCTTCTCTGGGCAACCTCTGCCAGTAAGATGAAGGGCTCCAGGAGAAAGGTTTCTGTAACAAAAAGCAAGCAGCAGAACAGCAGTAACATGTACAGGTCTCACATCGGTGAATGCTCCTCACCCATCCTGCTCTGCCTGTGCCTACAAGAATTCAGGGTAAGGCCATAACAGATCAATGAGGTCCCCAGAAGTCAGTTTTCCATGTATGTGCCAGAAGCTGGCTCCAGGTGTTCCCCAGGACGGTTATTCTCCAGGAGGACACTCACAAGCCAGCTCTGTCTCGTGTTAGCACCACATCAAGCCCCTCCTGTGCCTCAAGCTTGGCCACTTGAAAGCGTGGAGGGCACAAGCAGATCAAGATGATGATATGCACTGTCACAGAATCATCAAGGATGATCAAGGATCATCAAGGTTGCAAGAGACCTTCAAGATCATCAACCCAGCACCACCCTAATGACCCCTACACCACATGCCCAAGTGCCACATCCAGACACCTCTTGGACACCTCCAGAGACAGCGACTCCACCACCTCACTGGGCAAATTATTCCAATGCCTGATCACTCTTTCAGTGAAAAAAAAAAATTCTAATATCAATCTGAACCTCCCTTGGTGCAACTTAAGGCCGTTTCCTCTCATCCTGTCACTTGAAACATGGCAGAAACACTGACCTCCATCTCACTACAACCTCCTTTCAGGCAGCTGTAGAGAACAACTTTCTCCTCTTCACACAAAAACTGCACAACTCGGACCAAGAGGCTCCATGCAGGTCTGCATTAGAGTGATTTTTTTCCCCCCTCTTTTTCAAATATCTGAGTCATTTTCCACAAGTTTATGAGACTCCTGTGTGTTTGTTGCCAAAAAATCAGCCAGCCTGGAACACCTATAGGTCACCCACAGCACAGTTTCCAAGCGTTACTGGTCAGGCTACCTGAGATCCAGTGTTATTTGTGTTGCCCAGAGATGACTTTTTTCCACTCAGAAGGGGAAGTGGCTTTATGGCACTTGAGTTACTGGACTGGAACAGCACTTGGTGCAATATTAACTCTCTGTTTGCAAGCTGGCAACACATGACAAGCAGGCAGGACAGCTGGGAAGGGGGTGAGAATGGGAGCCAACGGGAATGGGGTGGAACAGCAGTTCCAGACAGAAAGGGATTGTGTGCTGGTTATTTTCTTGCTCTTTCAGATGTTTGCATTTGGTGTCCATGTTTGTCATTCTGGGATTCAGGCAGCATTTGGAGGGAAAGTGTGTACCCCTTAGGGACAAACTGACAAAGGAGAAAAAAGGCAGACTTCTCAATGCAAAAGTCTTTTTTCTCAGGGTTACAACTGAAGCAGCCAAACTAAGTGGGGGCTGAGAGGAATTGTTTTGAGCATAGCTCTAGCAGAAGAACTTCCCAAACCATGCAAGGGATGAAGTGGCCAGACAAGTGGGACAGAAAGGGTTGTTTCAGCCACTGTAGGACAAAGAGATGCTGGCATTTACTGCCTGAACAGCAGAGAGTTAGAGCTGAAATGTGGCAAAAAAACTGTGTCAGTGGAGTCTCTGAAATAGGAAAGCAAAAAAACAATGATTGTTGAACTGCAGTTGTCTCCAAATGTGGCAGCTGTCTTGGCTTCTGGGCATTCAGAGAGGATGAGATAGGACACATGCACCCAAGCTTTGGTGGCATTTGGAATTGCTGCACTGCTGGGGTCCAAGCTTGGCTCCCAGGCCTGAGGTGTGGTCAAACCTGTACTGAAATCCCTCTGTACAGGTCCTGGCTGAGAGTGCTGGACAGTGAAGGCAGCAGATGCTCCTCAGGCTCTGCAGGATGTGTGCTGTGAGATGTGGAGCAGCTGGAAGTCTGAGGCAAGTTTGTGAGGCCCAAACAGCAGGAGATCAACTTTCCATGCACGCTCAAGGAGAGGGAAGTGCAGGCAGGAAGAAACTCCAATAAATGCTGTCACTCAGGGAGCAGAAAGGAAATCATTCCTCCTTTTTATGGGGTGATGGTGCACGTGGAAGTAGGAGTGCCCTGCCCAGAATGATCAGAGTCAGTGGCACAGTCAGGGCATGAACTCTCCTCTCCAGAATGCCTTGTCCCCAGGAAAGCCTGTTCCACCCTGGAGCCCTCTGGCATTGCACATGCACCCTGAATGCCTTCCCACACAGCTCCACAAGGGCTCCAGCTCTTCTTCCTTCCTCTCCTTCTCAGGGAGAGGAAGCAGCAGCTCCCTGGACAGACAGAATGACAAAAAAAAGAAAAAAATATTCAGGTAAATTTAGGGGAGATGGGAGGGTCAGGGTGTTCTCCTGTGGATCCTCTCCTAGAGGATGTTTCCCATCCTCCTGTGTGATCCCCCCACACCTTTTCTAACCAAGGAGGATGTGGTCCTGAGTTTTGGCAAATAATATTTCAAACAGGGTTTCCTCCCACAGACTCTCACACAGGTGCTGGGAAGACTGGCCAACCAGGAGGAGGTTTTCAATCACTCAACCTAACTCTGTGCCAAAGGAATTTGTAGGTCCAGGATGCCAAATGCCCTCATGTGCTGACCCAAAGCTTGGCTGCTCCAGGTTGGACCGCTGTGTATCACTGACCATCACTCAGCAGGGACTTCCTGTGGTCTGTGCCACCCCTCCGTCAGAGGGAGGCACCCACTGGGGGGGTTCAGCTTTCCCCAAACAGGTATGTCCATCCTTCACTCTGCCCCACGGATGCCAGCCAGCCTGAGGGGGCAAATCCACCCAAACAGCCCCATCTACATCAGACACCCCTCTCTTCACAAACACCCTTCCCCACAGGCCCTCTGAAGCTGCAGCCATGCCTGTGGGGCCAGAACCAGACCTGCCCTGCTCCCTGTCAGCTCCAGGATGTGAGGGCATCACAGCCTGGAGCCCAAGCTGTCAGGAAGGAGACCTTGGCAGAGATCACCAGATGAATACAAAGAGGAATTTGGATTTCAAAAGAAGAGAGGGCAAAGCTCTGGAGGCTGAGCCTCCTACCAAGTGTGAGGGAGCTGCTTCCCAGCAGGCTTGATTTATCTGGGAAGCATGTTGGGAAGCCCAGTGGGGAGGATTAGAAAGAACACGCACACCTGATGGCAACGCTCTGAGCCCTGCACGGGGTGCCAGGGCTTTACGTAATGCTCGGATCCAGTTGTGATCCCCTGGCAGAGTATCTGGTTGCCAGTGGTTTATAGGTGCAGGAACAACATACCATGTGTATGCTGGAAGAGTCGTGTGTCAGTCTAATTAACGACTTTGTGGTTTGTGAGCACTTACCTAAAGCAGATGGGCACTGTGTCTGTTCCTCTGCCAGGCAGAAGGAGTCCAAGGTATTTCAAAGTAAGCAGGTGCTATAAATTATAATTACCAAGCTTGCCGAGGTAGAGAAAGCAGAGAGAGAAAAAAAAAAAACAAAACAACAAAAAAAAACCAACTGGAGGATTAAGAGATCAAGATAAACTCCTCGTTTTTCTTTCTCAAATATCTATGGAAAGCTCTTTCAGGAGTTTCTCGCAGATCAGCACTTTGGGAAGGTGCTTAGCATGTGTCAGGCTCGTTTGGGTGGGTGTTGCCTACATCAGCTCGGAGCGGGGAGATTAATGCCAGCCAGAGGAGTACCAGAGCCTTTCCAGCATGGGGGGCTGCGTGGTGGCCTCTGGAAAGCCATCACAGTTCTCTGACTCAGCTGGCACTCCCCGTCACGTCCTCCTCTGCCATCAGACTGTCCTGTCCCTCAGTCACGCTCCAGTCCCTGCTCAGCCTCCAAGAGCAGCAGCAGCACCTCTTTCATGAGGACTCAAGACCCTGCAGCACCAAATCAGATTCTTCTTGACTCCTTTCCACCTTGCACTCTGTGTTTTCTCTTTGGGTCTCCCTGCCACGATGCTCCTTCCTGCTGGCAAACACTGCCTGAAACAGCCCAAGAGGTCCCATTCCCTGGGATCCTGTCCCTGCCATCATTTTAGCTCCCCTTTCTCCTTCCCAGTCTTTGTTCTGTGCATTCCTCTGGAGTATTTGCAGGATTCTCTCATCACTCCACCAAAAACCTGCTGTTCTCAGCTGAAATCAGCTGCAGGCTCCCTGAGGAGGGCTCTGGTCCCATCAGCACCATTCCCACTAGCAGCACCTGCCCATTTCAGGTGCTCTTATGACAGCAGTGCTGTCCCCTTCACACTGGTACTGCAGAAGGATCTGATGCCTTCACAAGCTGATGGGATGCAAACTGTGTCATAGACGTTGTTCTTTGAAATACTGAAAGCATTTTCATGTTTGCTACAAGTGTTATTTCCCATTATATTCTGATTTCACTCCAGCTGTATTGACTTGTGTCATCTGTAAGTGGTGAAACAGCCTGACATGTAACTCCCTGCATGCAGGTTAATTGGACCTCTAACTAAAACAATCCACTTCCTCCAACCCTTTGGTTTGCCACTGCTCTGATATATTTAGCAGGAACCATTTGGACTCCTTTGGAAATGCAGCAAAGGCTGCTTCATCCCCTGTCCCTAAAGGCAGGCAATTATTTTTCTACATATGGCCAGAGATTAAAATGCAAGCAATGACTTATAGCAATTTGAGAACATGTGGGCTTTGATGTTGACAAAGGAAAGAAGCTCTTCCCACCTGGTCAGATTCTCACAAGCACATAAACCCTTATGACAGAAGGAATCAGCATGGCCTGAAGAGCTCAGTCAGTTCATTCCTCATTTCACTGCTTTGATCTGTTTGACATTTGACAGTTTGCTGTTCAGTGCAATATTCTCCTCTATAAATCACACCTGATGCAGTGAGGTTTCTGGAGGGTGTTGTTCCCATTGGTTGTTCAGAGGATAAAAGCTGTGGAAAGAACAGATATCTGTACAGTCAGCATAACACAGCAGTGACTTAAGGCCTGTTGGCATAGGAGCTGTCTCGTGGCAAGACCACCTCAGCCCTGTGCCCTGATTTACTGGCTGCAGGGTCTTTCTGAAGCACAAGGAAAGGGAAGTCAGGGAAGAGCAGTGAGGTAGCTCTTACGGCATCCCTGAAGACAGACCGAAGTAAAGCAACCACAAAGATTTCCTTGGTGATGATTGTTGTTGCTGAGAGCGTGCCTGCAGCTGGAAGAAGAGCCCAGGACAAGCATCACAGTGCAGGCAGCGTGCTAAAGAAGGTCGTTCCATTCTAGAGGACACTTTGCTGCTCAAAGCCTTCCTGTGCCATCTCTGAAATCCCCTTTTCCCTGAGGCTCCTCTTCCCAGCAGCCAGCTCTGCAGAGCAGCACAGCTGAGTCAGTGGAGCTTTCTCCCCATTCTCATCTTCAGACATCTGATCTCCATAATTTGGTATTTCAAGGGTTTAATAGCATTTCTACAAAGAAGGTGGTCTAGGAGGGTCCAAGAGCAGGCATTGACCACATTCAAGTGAAAACTTCAGGCAGATGTGCCACACATCTGGATGTGCTGCAGGTAACTTTCAGGCACTGATGCAGCCAGGTGTGATGAGTCCTTGCTGAAGTTTGGCTGTGATACAGTTTGGATTCAGGTGGGCAGATGCCCCTGGAAGGGACTGGGGCTCTCCTCCTGAGGCCACCTCTCATAATTTGGTTCAGGTATGATGAGCCAAATTCAGAGGAGTTGCTGCTTTTTGGCGCAGATTTTGAGCAGACAGCATTTTTCTGGTTCCATGTGCCACGGGCTGTCATCCAGCCTACCTCTCTCTAGGTCTTCCCTCCACTTCACCCAGCTGTGCTGGAAGATCTGTGCTTGTCACCAGGACTGGCAGGAACAGCTTAGCAAGATCAGACCAGGGTTGAGGAGAAAAAGTTGCATTAGAATACAAATCAAGATTCAGATTTTGGACTCGTTCCTCTGCTTATATTGACCTGATCCAAACCCAGGTCTGGGTTCAGAGATGGGATGTTGAGGAGCTGGGACCAGGAGACTGGTGTCTCTGTGCCTCTGCTGTGACTGGGGTGCTAGATCCTTCCCTCATGGTGGGAGATCCTAAAATACCGCCAGGAAGGAGATCAAATTGTTCTGAGTCACCTCCATGGCCTCACTACCCAACCTTTCTTCCCTTGGAGTAAAGTTTCTGCTGTGCCCACATCTCCCTCGGGCACACCAGGTGGATTTGTCTCCTCTGACTGTAGCTGTCTAGATATTACTCACCTCACCTCATCAGCAGTGGAAAATGATCAGCATCTCCAGAGGGTGAATCATCTGTTATCTCAGAGCCCTGTCTGGGGGATGAATCACTCTCTGGAGGACTCTGGTTTTCTCTCCTGGCTATGGAAAGACCCTATAATTGGTTTCAAGCTCTGTGTGAAGAAGGCTGGGCGAGATGTGGTTTTCCTACCCTTGGAGAGCCAAAAAACAAAATGTCCCTGTCCCCACCCCTCACTTTTATCTGTCAAAACCAGCCCCCCAAAGCTGTCACAGACCATCAGAGCGTGGGTACCAACGCAGAGCTGAGCATCTCTCCTCCCCCATGGCCAGCACACACTTGTGTAGCCCTCAGGGAAACCTCTCAGAGGAGACCACCATGCCCAAAAACACAAGTGCAAGGAGCAGCTCACCCTCTGAGCAGGGAGGCATTGCTCTGCCTTTCAGAGCTGGAGGGATTTGACTTTGTACCCAAAGCTCTGGGGGCAAGGCAGAAATGAGGCATGGCTACTGGGCACATCACAGGCATGGGGTTTTTTGCTGTCAGTAGGAGGAACTCAGCTGGTCAGATTAGAGCCTTTTCTGCTGAGGAGTAAAAAAGCATGAAATGCAATGTGGTTCTCCCACTACAATGACCTCAATAGCTTTCTTGAGAGGAAGATTTAAAGACCACACACAAGCTGTTGAATGTAACATCTCCAAGGAACAGTTCTCTTTAGCAGTGCCCCAATAAATCCCTGCCTGCATTTGTTCTCCATCCATTATTTGCTGTCTTTGAGCTGATGAGTTGATGTGAAGTTTATGTAAAGGCAATGTCCATATGTTTATGGACAAGAAATACAAGTCTCATGCTTGGGAGTGTCCATGCTGTGAATGATCCCTGGATTCATCTCCCAGGAAGGCAAGAGTGTTGTGTTGTTTGTCAGGCTAACAGCTAAAAGTTTAGCCAACTTCAGTCACTTCAGACCTGGATAATAGTACAGAAAAACAGGTGTCTGCATGAATTGCTATCCCCTCCCAAGAATGGTGGATGTGATATAAGACATAGAAACTAGTGCATCAAATGCATCAGATGCCTCATTTGTGCACACTGTGTGTAAAAAGCAGCAGCTTCATCTCCTCACAGCTTTTGAAATTCCTCCCTGGAATGTGTAGAGAGTAGATAATTCAGCTCCCAACAACCTTGAGCTGGGCCATCATGTGGCCCTGTGATGATCCCCTGAGTCAATTCCTCTCTTGAGACGTCACTTCCCAATTTTCCCATCCCTTGAGCTGCTGGTTGGCAACACTCAGAAGGGGGTGATGATGAGGGACTCCCTTGCCTCAGCACCTCCAGAATTCACCAGCTGTGCTGCCAGATGAAGAAGTCACAGCAGGGGTGGGTGGTTTGAGCTCTGTTTGTCCAGCAGCTTGGCAGTGGTTGTACCTCCCTGGCTGTGCCCACCAGGTGCTCTGGACACCTCCAAACTTCTCTGTGTTGACTGTAGCAATCCAGCAGGGCCACCAGGAGCTCCATTTGGATAATGGAGCTTACACCAAGCTGAAACTGGTGGTTGCCTATCTGTCTAGATTGTTCCTACCCTTCTCTGCCCACGCTGCAATGACTGCAGTACTCCCCTTCAGTAAGCAAATGTCCCTCAGAGGAGACTCTGGCAAACACTTAAACATAATTCCACCTTCACACCCCTCTCATATGCTGTGCCACTTCCCATCTCAGGCTGTAAGAGCTCTCAGGAAGAGGCACATGCTACCTGGACTGCCCTCAGTGTGTGTTCCAGGCACGTTGTAGACACTAAAGATATAATAATCCCAGCTCTCATCCACAATCCACGCACACACTCTCGCCTCCTGCAGTCATATAGTGTGTTTTCCATTGACCTTTATTATGGGGACTCATGAACCTTAACCCAGTGGCTTATCCAGGCAAGAACCCGAGGCACACTGCAGGTCCCTGGTGACAACTCAGTGGGCACGGTGGACAATGGATCCCAGATGATCCATGCAGTGGATGCAGTCACATCACAGGGAAGATGGGTCCCAGATGTTCCATGCAGTGGGTTTGTCAGTGCAAATGGGAGATGGGTCCCAGATGCACGTGCACTGATGTGGAAGCACTCCTGGTGGACCACAGAGAAGCTTCAGGTAAACTGGGGATAGGAAGGCAAGCAAGGAATGAAGAACATATTTCAACTGGCAACATCTATCATAGAATCGTGGAATGGTTTGGGTTGGAAGGGATCTTAAAGTTCACCTCAGTCCACCCTCTGCCATGGGCAGGGACACCTTCCACCAGCCCAGGTTGCTCCAAGCCCTGTCCAACCTGGCCTTGGACACTTCCAGGGATGGAGCAGCCACAGCTTCTCTGGGCAACCTGTGCCAGGGCCTGCCCACCCTCACAGGGAAGAATTTCTTCCCAATATCCCATCTAATCCTGCCCTCTGGCAGTTTGAATCCATTCCCCCTTGTCCTGTCTCTCCATCCCTTGTCCAAAGTTCCTCTCCAGCTTCCTTGGAGCTCCATTAGGCACTGGAAGGGTCTCTAGCAATGCCAGGAGCTCAGGGAGAGGGCTGGTTGAGGGGAGTGGGGGGAGGAGCTGGCACAGCTGCCCAGCTGTCAGCAGTTTCTGTAGCTGCACAGAGATTTTGGCAACCCTTCTTGCACCGTTCTGACCTGAGGGGTTTTGGAGGTGTCTGCAACCGGGGATAACAAAGCCCTCTTGTCTGCACCAAAGGCACTTTGTGTGGAGTCTGGGTATTGCTCTGATTTCATTTCCTGAGCATCCCTTGTGGAGGGCTTCCCAGAGGAACATGCCCCATTAAGTCAGGAGTGAAGACTCTTTGCGGTCCAAACAGAGCCCTGCAAACTTTTCCACCAGGTCTTGTTCCACAGCCAACTGCAAACATGTTTGTGTCTTGAACCTCCATTCACTGCCTGGGGTTTTCACAAGAGTTTTCAGCCTGGAAATGGAATTAAGCAACACCTGTGAGCGTTGCTTGAGGGCTGTGAACTCTTCTGTGGCAGGGGCAGAGAGCCCAGGTTTAGGAGCAGGCCTACAAGGGAATAATGTGTCATTCATAGAATCATAGAATGCTTTGGGTTAGAAGAGACCTTAAAGGTCATCTACTCCAACCCCCTGCAATGAGCAGGCACATCTTGAACTAGATCAGGTTGCTCAGAGCCCCATTCAACCTTGAATGTTTCCAGGGATGGGACATCCACCGTCTATCTCTCTGAACAACGTGTTGGTGTTTCAGCACCCTTATCATGAAAGATTTCTTCCTCATATCTTGTCTGGATCTCCCCTCCTATAGTATAAACCATCATCCCTTGACCTATTGCTACAGACTCTACTAAAAAATATGTCCCCATCTTTCTTATAGGCACTCTTTAGGCACTAAAGGGGGCTCTAAGGTCTTTCCAGAGCCTTCTCTTCTCCAGGCTGAACAGCCCCAGCTCTCCCAGCCTGTCTCCAGAGCAGAGGGGCTCCAGCCCTCAGTGGCCTCCTCTGGACCCACTCCAACAGGTCCATTCTCCCACCATATCAGCAGTACATGGTGACAACAAAAACATAATGGGCAGAGCAGAAATTTAGCCCAGTTTCCCTTTTCCAGGTGAGCACTGCAGTCCCTGGCTGCCTTTGTTCCATCCCAGTTAATATTAGTAGATGGGAGAAGCCCTTGCTCTTCCCCTGGATTATTTGGGCAGGCTCAGGCACTCAGAACCTCCTTCTTCTGTGTGTCCTGGCCCCACCAGGTGCTGTGCCAGGCAGAAAGAGCAGCACGTGTGGAGCTGGCTCGCAGGGGAGTGTGGCAGAAGGGGACAAAGTGCCCTCAAGCAGGTGGCTCTGGAGCCATCCTCCCTCCCTCGCTGTGCCCTCAGCCTCTTGCACAGCCAGTTCCCCGGGAGCTCACCAGCCAGGCACTGACTCAGAGTGGCTGGGAGCTGTGCCTGAGAAAGGAGCTGAGGTGTTGGCCCCAGTCGTTAGTTAAGTTATCAGAGAAGTTGAGCTGCAGTGACATCATCTCCTTCTTATGTTACTACAAGGAACTTAGATCCTGTTATGGGAGAGGAGGTAACTCAATCGAGCCTTTCAAGATAAACTCAGACAGGAAGAGAGACATGATTGCCTGAAGGCATCAATTAGACATCGCTGGTGAGATCAGCTCTGTTCAGCTGACACACGTGCACACTGGGGCCAGGGAGACAGCCAGCACCTCCCTCCAGAGGATGGGTGCCTCAGGGAGGGCTGGGCTTCCTCACTCCCAGGGCTGCTGGGTCAGTCCTCACTCCTTCAACAGCCACAGCTCTTCCTCCAGAACATCCTTTCATTATGTCCTGTGTCCTACTGTGGACAGAGAATTACAGTGCAGAGGAACTCCCTGGTTTGGAGAGAGTACAGCCCAGTCCAGCAGCACTCAGTGCTGCACACAATCTTTGCTGGCAAGTCTCCTCCAACTTTGTCAAGAGAAACATCAGCCCAATATATTGCAAAAAATACTGTGAGGATGGGCTGCAGTTTGAGGTCCCACTGCCCTGGGGTGGACTGGGCTGAGGGGGCCAACCCAGCCTATGCTGCAGGCCAGTTACTGCACATGGCTGGTCTAAGGCACCCAAATGGTCAGCTCTTACCGGCTCTGCTGTGTGTGAGGAAGGAAAACGCAGCAGCAACAGCCAGGCTGCAGCAAAGGAATGGACTGGCAGGCTCAGGCATACTCACATTTAGTGCTGACCTGCTCCCCTCACCGTGGCTCTGCACAGATGTGAACATCCACTCAGGGAACAAAGGTGGCAGTGCCTCAGTCCAAGGCACTTTTGGTGTTCTTCCAGGCAGCTCACTCTCTACCCACCCCTGCAGTCCTTAAAACAGAAAATAGAGTAAAGTCTGAGGTGTCTGCAGGCCCTTTTAGGCACTTTTGACTCAGTGTCACCTGGAAGTCATATAAATGCCCTCTAACTCTCAGTAGTAGATGCAGCTCCAAAGCCAGGAGCTGAGGCTTTCCAGCAGCTGGTGATTTTCATCAGCTGTTGTTCTTGAATGTCCCCCTTAAAACCAGCTCCTTCTGAATGCACCGAGCAGGACGATGCTCAGCAGGGCCTCACTTGAGCCCGTGAAGTCACCTGGAAGTCTTGTCCATGCTGACACCTGGAGTCACTGCGTGTCACCCGCTCCCCAGACCCACAGCAGTGTCTGACAGCAGGTGTGGGATGAAGTCCCACTCCTAAGCCCTCCAGCAGCTCCGGGAAAGAGGCGTCTTCCTCCCTGAGCAGCCAACGGGTTAATGCTGGCGAGGAAAGCCAACTGAGTGATTTGGTGAAAGAAAGATTAAAACATCTCCGTGGAAGGTGAGGAGCCAGCCCCAGCCTGCGCTGTCCCATTTACCCACTAATCAGCCCAATTATCTCAGGTATAAATCATAACACAAAACACTTACGGAGCCAGAGTCACACACTGAAGAAAGGAGAGAACTGTTGGGTTGGTTTTTGTTTAGTATAATTGATATAATTACCAACAGCTCCGTGCCAAGAACTTCAGCTTTACTGCTTCCAGAAGAGAGGAGAGAGCTGTCTGAAAGCCATAGCAATTAGCAATCCCCACATGCACAGCTTTTATTAGAAAGAATGCACCTCTATTCCAGAAAGAGCCAGCAGCTCCCTGAGGAGCAATTAAACATCCCAGAGACCTTCTGGTGCCAGGAATGCAGCTGTCACTGAACCCACGTTCCCTGTCCCCTCATCACTGCTGCAAGGGCACATAAAGAGCCCTGCCCATTATGCTGAACACGAAATGCCCTCACCTGTAACTTCCTTGTTCCGAATTTTAACTGCCCTGGCTCCAGGTAGGTGCGTCTTGCTGCGCTGAGGTCCAAGCAGGCTGCTGTTTCTGAGGCTGCTCAGGCCCAGCACATCACAACCAGCAGAAAGTCTCCCTGTCACTCCCCTGAGGAATCTGTCTGGGCCCTGATCTCCACACTCTGAAGCAGATTAAGACAGTAATCCTGTGGCTGGAGCTCCCCAAGACCTCCCAAGCTTGTGACCCCAGAGAGTGGCTCGTGGACAGTGGCCACATGTTCACAGCTCACAACTTTGCCAGCAGGCAGCTCCTGCAGAGCTGAGGAGCAGGAGAGCTGGGGTTCATCTGAGTCTTGCAGAGGTGACCTCTCACTGCCAGCAAGGTTTCTGGCTTGGAGCTGTGGGAAGTCCAAAGCCAGAGGTCACCCAGGAGTATTAATAATCTCCTGGGATGGATCCAAGTTATTGCCCCTGTGCTAACCAGAGGGAAGTGTCCCTCAAAAAAATCCCCCAAGCTGCCTCACTGGCACTTTTCATACCGATGGACCTGGGGGGAAAAGGGTCTTTCCTGAGAGAATGCTAAATAGCCCTGGAGCAAAACCATCAACATTAAGGGTTTCCCCAGCTCCTGGGGCGCTGTCACACTGAAAACAAACACCCTTGGGGGTCATGTCTTCACCCAGGAGTTCCTGAAAAAAGTGGGACATAAAACCAGAGAGCCATGGGCTCCACCTTGCTCTCCTGTCCCCGTCCCTGTCCCAGCTCAGCCTGGTGTACCAGCCTTTGGTTCTGCTTTAGCATCTCCGTTTCTGAAAGCTTAGTTTGGTTTTGAGAAATGAGAACTATTCTCTGTGGATATTTTCATTGTCTGGTCTTTAATTAATTAAGCTTGAAACTGAGCATTCACTTTAAAACAATTTTCAGTAAACATATAGGGATTTGGATGAAAGAATATCTCCAGGAAAAGTAAGCAATGCTTCTTCTTTGTTGGTTTTTTGGGGTTTTTTTAGCAGATTATGATGCCAAAAACTAACAGACTTCTTATGCTGAGGAAGGAATGGGGGGAAAAAAAAGAAGAGATTAACATTTCCTACACAGTTTTGGTCAGAAAGTTCTTGTTTGTCCTAAAACATTTTCATGAAAGTTTTCAAATAGAAGCTTTAATCTTCCCTTGAGCTGCTGCAAGGTTTGCTTTTCTGCTCTTTACTCTTTGGGTTTGTTGTCTCAGAAAGATGAGTGATGCTATTTACTGACAAGTTTGCAATCTTGGGGACAGTTGGTAAATTGAGGCAGAACTTGAAACATGCCCACCCTCTTCAACAGGAAAATTCACAGTTCATTGTCTTATGTCAGCCCTCTGAGCAAAGATGCAAATCCTGTGGCAGTGGAAGTGAGATTTGGGTGTGATGTGCTTTTCTCCTCCACAGAGGAATCAACAGAGCTGGCTGAGAAACTCTCAGCTGAACAGCCTTGCACCAGAAAATGTTACTTTGTGGTAGTGCAAGAGTAGTGGCACCTGGGAAAGTAGAATCACAGTGTAACAGTGTCTGGAGGTTTGCTCCAGTGTTCAACTTTAATCAAAAATATTACTTCATACACTACAGGTAACACAGTCAAGAATACTGATTTGTTTACCACACTCCTTTTTGGAGGATTGTTGAGTTGAGGGCTGGGCCGTGACAGCTCTGTTAACTTCCTTCTCTCATGCTTTGATAAGAGACAAAGTGCTTTCTCTTTGCAATTTGAATTCAGAGATCTTTCCTTTAGATAGCTTGGAAAAATAAAATAAGCTCCGTTGGCTGATGGAAATTAAAATTTGCTTTTTCCTTGGTATAATTGTTTCCTGGTATTTCATCCAAATGTGATGTGTTTTCCTCTTATATTTTGGTTTTAAAATCTACAGATAACACATTGTATCCTGCTCACCATTGTTGCAATAAGAGATCTTTAGAGAGATGATTTCCTAACCTAACTTTTAAACTTTTTTTTTTCCATAATAAGCTTAATATTTTTTGGCTTCCCGTTCTATTTTGAAGCAAAAACAAGTCTTGAAAATTAAAGTTTCTCACCAAATTAAACCTCAAATTCAACCGCCTTAAGGTTTTCATCATGATTAAAAATATTTAAAAAAAAAAAAGGAACTGGCAAACGAAGGGGGAAGAAAGGCCCAAACTTGTGCAACACAAGAGCACGAGTTTAATTCCTGACATAGGGCCTGACTGCTCCTTTGCAGGTACCTCTGAGTGTTCTGCTCAGGTGCTGCTGGAACCCCAAGCAGGGTTTTGCCAAATATCCCACATTTCCAGACAAATCCTTCTCTTCTGGAACGGGGCTCTGGCGGGTTTGGCTGTCCCACAGAGCCTGGGTGGGGTGAGCGGGCTGTGGGGTACCCCAAACCGGGCCGTGCCTCTGCAGATTGCTCGGGCAGATCCACTGGCAAGATCCTGGCAAGATCCTGACAAGCCCAGCCCCAGGGGATGCGGCTTTGATGCTTGGCCAGTGCCCGTCTGGGGGGCCCACATGGAAGGACTCAGCCCAACCACTGTGTTTCAGAAGCTGCCATCCATCTGGCAGCACCAAAGGACCATCAGTAAGGTGGTCAGACATCTCCAAGCACAGGCAAGAGCCTCGAACTGATGCCTTCTTTTGTTAATCACTATTTACAGCCTAATCCAATCTCCCTGGCCATCAATCCCTCCCGCCCGGAATCGACATCACTCTCTTTGCACAACACTGCGGGCAGGGAGAGACATGAGAGATCGGTCTCTCACTGATCCCCACCCTGTTTCTTTCCCCCTCAGACGCCTGGATGCAAATCTCATCTCCGTGGTGCCCGAGAAGAGCTTTGAGGGGCTGCTCTCTCTGCGTCACCTGTGGCTGGACGATAACGCCCTGACGGAGATCCCTGTCCGAGCCCTGAACCACCTGCCAGCGCTCCAAGCCATGACCCTGGCGCTCAACCAGATCTGGCACATCCCCGATTACGCCTTCCAGAACCTCAGCAGCCTCGTGGTGCTGTAAGACTTCTCCACTTCTTACTCCCCTGTGCCTGGCCCACGGGGTCCTCCTCCCGTGGGAGGACCTGGGGGTCACTCAGCTTTTTGCTGCTGGGGCAGAGATTTTGTTGGAAGGGTCAGGGAATACCCATCATTTGATAAGAAATGCTAAAATTGCCTCTTTTGATTTTTTTTTCATAGTTGCCCCATTTTTCACCGAAGAGATAAAAAGCTGCCTGATATAATTCAAGAAATGCTTTGTATTTAAAAAAAAAAAAAAAATCAGTATCTGGGAACAAAAATCAGATTTTTTTTTTTCCCCTTGAAGAATCAAGCAACTAAAAGCTTCTTCTTTCTTTTCTTTCTTCCAATCCCTGTGTTAAAACTACAGGAATTTCTAGCAGCATGAACAAAAATTAAACTGCAACAACTTGCAGTCAGCTCAAAAAAGCAATATTTTTATTTCTTGGAAAACATACCAAAAAAAACCCACCTTTTTTTACCAAATAGGATTTTAAACCAAAGGTCTGACCTCAACACCTTGTCCAAGCCCACGTCTTCTTCTTTGCATGACTGTGTTACATCTGCAGGTCAGATGTTTCTGCAGTGGTTGCTGTCCAGTTTGCACGATAAGCACTTTCCTGACAGTGTTTGGGGCGATGTGGAGAGCAGTGCTGCTCCAGGACACCTGGTCCAGGAGGAAAACAGTCACTCCATGGGCAGGGAGATACTAAACCACTCACAATCCACAATCAGAAACCCTCTGGCAGCTGCTCAGGAGGGACGTCCTTTCTATCAACAGGGGCTTGTAGATTATCTTGCTTCTAACAGGAAATTTACACATGCAAATTAGCTATTCATTAATTCTTTGGTGTTGATTAGCGAGTTCAGGTGCGATTGCCAACTGCTTTAGAGCTCCTCTATCCACGTGAAATGCCACCTCCAGTCTGGTAATTTGTACTGATACCAGGGTGTTAAGTAACCTCAGCATGCAGTGCCTTGGTGAAAGTTTAGCAATTATTTCCCTTTCAAAATTTAAAGTGTTTACTGAAGCCACCCAGCACAGAAAGCGCCTGGACAAAGCACAGTTCAGGGTTTTATTAAACATCAACTTCAGCTGTTTAGACAAAGCATAAATGCTTATTTAGGAGAAATGTGAAAAGCAACTTGAGAAAAGTCAAAAAAGTAGTTTTCACCCACAATGGTGCTCGTTCTGCCGGGCAACCCATGGCCACCATAATGCAACCACTTCAGTCAGCTTTAATAACTGGCCCAGCGGGGGAGCTGACATTTGGGGTTTTATTTCAGCCTCCCAAGCATGCTGCTTTCATTTGGGCTTATCCCATACTCTGGGCGAGAAGCAACTCCTTAATTAAACAGGCAAGCTCGAGAAATAAAAGTCATTGACCATTAGGTCACAAGGGAGAGAATAATGCCCCGCCACATACAATTGGAAGGGAACACATGTGCGCTCCTGCCAGGCTCTGTGGGACACGATGCTGCATTTTTGTGGGATCACAAGTGTTTGGCAGGACCGGCCCCATAAATCTCTGCCCTGCTTCCATGCAAGCCCTTGTCAGCACGCCACCAGTGGAAAGTCACCCAGTGTTCCTTCTGTGCCCCTACCAGGGATGTGTCCCTGCTCCAGACTCACCCACCAAGCTGACAGGCAAATGTCCCCAAAAGCCAGCCAAGCTGGAGAGGAGACTTTCCCTACTGGGATGCAGATGATGCCTGTGTGCATTCCTCTGGAAATGTCTGGATTTGCAGGTAGATGGAGAGGAGCTGGCTGCTGCCGTAAACACCAGCAACTTCCAGACACAGAGGTATTAAAAGGAGCCCCTGGGGGAGGAGAGACGAGGGCAGATGTGGATGAGCACGGGGGAATCTCTTCTCTGCAGCCTGATCAATACTCACAGACACAGCTGGCCATGGCTGAGGGCAGGAGCCTCCTCCCAGGGGCAGAGATGAGCTGCTGTTCCTCCTCCTCCACACACCTTGGGCCTTTGGGAGACCTGTGGGTGAGGATCCTGCACGGCCACGAGGCAGCAGCACCAGAGTATCCCAGCCTCAATCTGGAACTCTTCAAGGGTTCAGTCTCTGCTAATAAATTACACCTTTGCTGAGGAATTCCCTGATCTTACTCCCATCTATTGCTGGGCTGCAGGCACTTCAGGGAGCAGAGCCTCCTGTAAATCACTCATCATGAAATCCCTGGGTCTCGGAATTGGCACCATCCTTTCCCAGTTTATCAATGGTTTCTCTGCGTGCTGGGATGCTGGCACTGTGCTGGGATGGCAGAAGGGAGGTGGATATTTGCTCAGGGTAGCTCCTGGGAATAGGACACTGCACACGTTACCTCTCAGTCTCATCTATTCAGGATCAAATAGATCTCAGTATCTGCAAGCAGAAATAGTCCTGAATACTTTTCATGCTTTGTATGACTCAAAGGTTGTTTTACAAAAAGCATCTTCCTTCTTGGGCATAAAAGATTTTTCATTTAGCAGTCAGCATCTGAAACCCCCATGCTGCTGTGCTGACAGGCCGATAAAGTGCATGACAGCAGTTCCCATTAGTGTCCCTCATCTCCTCTGTCAGCTGAATGCAGCAGAAAGTCAAATCTTGAGGCAGGGATCACAGCATCTCTTTCAGTCCTGCTCCCCAGAGGGATCCACAAGGAAAATCTTACGTGGATGAATTTAGGATCCCTTGCCAAGAAATCCCCCACGCTGCAGATGTGTCCTTGCTGCCACATCTCTGCAGTGGGCTGCAGTTCCCTCCTTTCCTGATGTCACCAAAGGAGTTCTCAGCAGAGATGCTCTGAGTGACCCCTCCAAAGCAGGCCAAGCAGTAGAGAGGTTTGCTCTGTAATGAGGGACCTGGATGGAGAAAGTCTTAGAGTAGTTTTGCTTTCCTCACAGAGCAGAGAATCCCTTACATTAACACAAATGAGGTCAAAACCCAGACTCTTCCCTGTTTGGGTCCACAGGGAGCCTTAGCTCCTGGAAACCACCCTGACTCAAACATTTCTGCAGCGTTGAACATCCACTGTCAGAAGGACCCTCACATGCAGAGAGTTAACTTGGCTCCATAATGCAAAAGAGATGCTCCTCTCCTCTCATCTGGCCCTGACCCTTGTCTGCCTGCTCACAAGTCTTTCAAAAACAAGGACCCTGGGAAAAGTTGTTTTCATGCCACAACCAGTTACTTTTGCTTCAAGCCCTCTAATTCTTGTGCTCTGTGTCCACCTCCCTTGCGCCATTGTTGTATCTGTTACTGTCTCTTGTACCCTTCCCTCATCTCAGTTCCCCTTTTCCACTTCCCATCCAGCTACCTGGTTTGAAACACAGAAGCCCAGAATGGTTTGAGTTAAAGGTCATCTCATTCCACCTTCTGCCATGGGCAGGGACACCTCCCACTGGTCCAGGTTGCTCCAAGCCCCATCCAACCTGGCCTTGGGCACTTGCAGGGATGGGGCAGCCACAGCTTCTCTGGGCAACCTGTGCCAGGGCCTCCCCACCCTCACAGGGAAGAATTCCTTCCCAACATCTGATCTAAATCTACCTTCTTTCAGTTTAAAACCTTTCCCCCTTGTCCTGTCACTATCTGTCTGTGTAAAATTAGAACTCAGCATATGACACTTGCTTGTTCCTTCACACCTTCAGAAGGAGAGACCAGATCTGCACCCTGTATTAAGGACAAAAATTAATTCCACTTTATACGATGGCACAATGCCATTCTGCGCCTATTTTCCCTTTTCCAGTCACTCCTGTCATTTGATTTGGTCTTTTGACAGTTACTAAACACCAAGACCTCCTTCATGGAGAGATTTCAAAGCCTGTCAGTGTGTAAGCTCAGATAAGACTGGTTCTCCCCTCTACAGCACTTGACTGAATTCCAGCTGATGTTTTATTTTCAAGGAAAAGCCACTCACCTGCAAGTGCTCCCTTCCTAGGCCACCCAGCAGCACCTTCCAGCTGATGGTCTAAACCATCACAATGTGTGAGTGTAGTAAATGAAGGATCTTCAGTAGAACATCTCTTTCTTACAGTTTTTATCATGTAAGGACACGTTGCAGCTCTCTGTCTAACAGCATGAGTCAGTGACTGGAAGAGAAAACTGGTTTCCAAGACTCCTGGTCTTTGTTCTGGTGTAACCCTGGCCAAAACTTTCAGAAGGGACCACTGCTTTTCAGTGTCCTCCCTGCCTGGGAGAAAACATCCCCTGCTTTCCAGGGGAGCTGAGCACAGCCATTTCTGCTGATATGTGTGGAACTTGGAGCTTCCCAGCACCACAACCCCCAGTCTGGTGGGTTGGAGCATCAGGATGATGCTGTGAACCACTCTCCTCACCTGTGCAAGGGAGTTCCCAGTCCCTCTCTGAGAAGTTCTTGGGAACCTCAGTGTTGGTGGGGAGTGCCAGGCATGTGCAATTCATTATCACGAAGAACAATATTGCCTGGAACATCTGGGTCCCATTCATGAGCCTTTTAATTTGCAGAAGTGCCTTTTCTCTCAGAGGACCAGGCTCACTGCCTTGGCAAAAGTGAATTTCCCTCTCCAGCACTTGAGGAAGAAGCAAATCATGCTCTAATGCACTCTGAGAATGTCACTTCTGCTCGAGCTTTATTCTTCACCAGACAAGTCCCATGCTGGTCCTTCACTGCCGGAAACAATCCCTGGAATTTGCACCATTTACGAGTTGGGTTTCTCTACTTATCCATGTCCAAGTTGAGGAAAAGGACAATATTGCCACAACGGAGATGGAAGTTTATCATGGCAATGGCTGGTGCAGTGGGGCAATTCATATCATGTCAGATTTGAGCTGGGTTCAAATCATCTAACGCAAATAACTGATGGGAAGTGCTGGAGTTTGTCCTTTTTGAGAAGAAAAAAATGAAGTCATTAAAAATGAAAGCGATGGCGTATCCATCACTTCTCTTTGTAGTCTGTTCCAGTGGTTAATCATCCTTAGTGTTAAAAAAAAAAAAAAAAAGCTCGTATTTCCCATTTGAATTTTCTTTGGCTTTGACTTCAGACATTTGTTCTTACTATTTTTTTCTCCACTAAATCACGGAACCATTTTAGTACCCAGTTTGTAAGCAGGAAGGATCCTATACATTACACTGCACTCATCCCCTTGATCTTATTTTTAATAAGCTAAACAGATTGAGTTCTCTAAGTCTCCATTCTAGTTTTTTCCAGCCCTTGGATCATTTTTATTGCTCTTCTCTACACCCATTTCCAATTAGCAACATCCAGTTAACAGTGTGGGTACCAGCAATACTCTGGGCCTGCCAGAGCTGGTTTCACCCGTGCACAGTGCACGTGTTGACACGGTTTCCTTTTCCTTGCTCATCCAGACAAGCACCTTCATAAAAGCAGCATTTAGGCATGAACTCAACCTGCTTTTCTCGTATCTAAGACAACTGCCCAGTCCCCTTGGAGATGGCATTGCTAGAGCTGGAGCTAATGCCTGTGTTGGGCTGTCTCTCAGTTCAGTACAAGAGACTGCTCTCCAGGACCTTTTAATCCACTGGAAAAATAAATGAAAAAGGAAATGAAATGAAATGAAAAGGAAACAAATTCCACTAGGGGTACTGCATGAATGATGGGGGAAAAATCACATTTATGCTCAATTTCTGATAAAAAACTGTTGGCAAGAACAGAAAATCTTCCTTCTGGAGTCTGTTGTGCACTTCTTGTTGTGGGTCAGAAATTAACCTTGCAGGGTTGGATTTTTCCTGCTTTATTTCCATCACCTGAGTCACCAGCCAAGCTGCAGCATCTCTCCCCAGCCTGTCTGCAGGACTCAGGTACTGACAAATCGTTTGTGTTGGTTTCAGCAGGACACAGCACGGGGTTCACCTGGCACAGCAGAGGAGCTCCCTTGTCCCACGTCACTTGTGCTGCTGCAGGAGCGCCTGGGCCGGCGTCCCACCCTGCCAGAGGTGCAGTGTGACAGCTGCTACTGCAGGGAGCCTGTGTTCTGATGGAAGTGCATAGCTGAGAACATAGCAGCACAACCACAAAGCAGCAGTGACTGTCCTCCTCCCTGGGCAAAACCTCTTCCGTGGATGATTGCCCAAACCCACCGTCCCTCCACAGGATGGAAGAGACACAGATCCCTGCCCTTGCCAAGGAGAAGGATGAGTTCCAGCTCTGATAGCAAGGGCTTAAACACTTCCTAAATTTTTGAACCCTGAGGGTTGTTTACAGCCCAGAACCAAGGATGTCCAGTTGTTATCAAACCAGCTGTAATTTACAGGGCAGAATATAACGTCGTGTGGGCTGAGCTCGAATTGACAGGCACTGGAGATGTTGCAATTCCACTTGTTAAAATTTGTTTACCAGGGAAGGAAAAGAAAAGGCAGGATGGAAGACAGGAACGTCTTTTCAAGTGTTTACCTTTCCAGCTCTCTTGTTTCTATTATTGCCATGTGGTTGGGTAACTCTAGAGTTCAGCTTGGACAGCAAATTTTTTATAACTCCCTTTTTTGGTTGCTCATAATTTTCTCACCAACAAAGAACTTCCTTCGGATGATTTTCATTACTCTGCCTCCAAACAAAGCACTTTGGAGCCAAATATAAACACAGCAGGTGATTGCTTTGCTGTGCTGTCTCCTTGCCTAAGTGCAGTGATAGCAGTCAGCTGCTCAGCACGTCCAACCTTGGACAAGATGTCCTGTCACACCATCCCAACAGAGCTCCAGGGATTTCCCTGGCACTCAGCATTCCCTTCTCCCCTTGCAGCAGACAGGGATATGGGGCACAGGGTTCCTGTGGTACCTCTTGACCTGATTCCAGAGCAACTGCAGACCCAAACCCTCTCTTTGCCAAGTGCAGTATCCAGTGCTCAAAGGGACCCAAAGTGGTTGGCACCACCAAGTGAGGAGAGGGCAGCACGAGCTGAAGCAGTAACATTTGATAGACAAGACCCATCTAGGCTCAGACTTCTCTTCTTGTGACAAAGAGAAGTTTCTCCTGTCAAGTTCTCATTTTGATCTCAAGCCTCCTTTCTCCTCTAAAAGCCACAGCCCGAGTTTTCTCGCAGGCAACATCCTTTTCTTTCTTTCCCGTTCGCTCGAAGGAGCAAACATATTTTATCACACATCTTTCCCCTCCCTTCCCCTTCCTCTGAAATGTTTGTGTGTTCTCATCCCAATGACAAACATGTGGCTCGGGCTGGTTTCTGTTTTGCAAGCCCCTACCAAAGTGCCCCAGAGCCTGGCTGTTCCTCCACTCCCAGCTCCCTCCTGTTTTACCCTAGAAGATTTGGCAGTGGGAGCTGCCTGTGCTCAGCCAAACAACTCACACTCGAATCCAGGTGGAATGAGAGATTTTTTTTCAAGCTGAGACAGATTTAGATCAAGCAACAAATAACGAAAAAGTCATTGATCCACCTGCCAGCACCTAGCCTCCCCCAGGCTCTTGGAAGGAGGCAGCAGCATTGGACAAAGGCTGGTGCATCCCTGGCATTGACAGGGGAGAAAAGGACCCCGAGGGTGAGTGGTGTCTGTGCCCTGACAGAGAGGAAAGGGAGGGTGCTGTGCAGAGGATCTGACCTCCTCAGTGGGCATTTATCCACACAGAGCACACCACTGCAAGCATGGGCAGCACACCACTGCAAGCATGGGCAGCACTAAGGGTGTTGAGTGCAGGCTGGGCAGCAGTGGGTTGTCTTCTTATGCCTTTCAGTAGATTTTCCTCAGGCTGCTCACAAGAACTCTCTCCATGGATTTGGAAATGGAATTTCTGAGGGACAGGCACAGTCAGCCACACAGCTCACACCAGCTGTGAAGGAAGGTGGCAGAAGCACTCAGATGAACACACACAGAGCCCCTGCAAACAGAGAGGAAGGGTCCAGGGATTAAGGCCTTGGATTTGCCAAAAGACTGAGACATGGGAGTGAGGGGCCCATGGAAACAGAGAATCCAGGACTCCAGGCACTTATCACCTACAGAGCTTCCAAGGCAAAATCACCCCAGGTGATTTCTCAGGACCCCCCAGCATTTGGCTCTCCAGTACCAGCGTTAAGGCTGGGAGCTCCAGAACCTTTAGGCACTAGAAATTCATGGCATGTGGCACCAGGATGAAGGAAAATAGGGAAATAATTGTTCCTGTAGTGCAATCAGCCTGTGGCACAGCCCTGGCACTTCAACCAGGCCATTTGGAGGATTTCACTGAAGGCAACTCTCATCACAATCAAACTGGAGCTGGTCCAGGAACTGGCAGCATTTTCAATTTTTTTTGCAAGTAAAGATAATAAACCATGACTAACAGGATGATTTTGAACTCAAAGCCTTCTTACTGCTACTAAGGCTCCAACTATGATTGTGTCCTTAGATAGCACCCAGTGCCCAGGAACAGCTGTTGAAGCTGCACAGTGGGCTGGGCCCAGGGTAAGAGCTCGAGGGTGTTTCTTGAAACTTCTTTCTTAAGCATGTTCATCCACAGTCACCTGGCAGTTGTGAAGGTGGAGATCTCAGGGAAACTCCTACATTGGTCTGGAATTCCTGAGAGAAACAGGAGCTCTGGAGCTGCTCTGCAAGCATTATTGCACCCTGCAAGTGTCTCATGGGGCAAGAGAGGGAACCCTGTAAGCCCTCTCAGCATCCCAGCCAAGGCTGTGCTCAGCTTGAAGGATACCCTGGACCACAGCTCAGGCTGTGGGAAAAGGTCAGCTTGCACCTCCACTGACCATCTCTCTTTTGTCCACAGGCACCTGCACAACAACCGGATCCAAAGCCTGGGAGCCAACGGCTTCGATGGGCTGCACAGCCTGGAAACCCTGTGAGTCACCTGCTTTATTCTCCACCCTAAAGAGCTGCTGTGTGTTCATCCTCCCCCAGCACAGCCTGCAGGAAAGGGGGGGCAGCCCCACTGCTTGTCACTGGTCACCATGCACTGAGGGCAGCAGCAGGGCAGGCTCCAGGCACCAGCACGAGCAGATGCCCAGGGCACAGGGTTCACTGGGGAGTGAGAGGCTGGACCTTCCCCCTGCAGCCGTGCAAGCTGCTCTGGCTCTGCTGCTGCTGCTCCTGCAGAGGGGTCTGTGCATGTGGGCAGAGTGGCTGGGAGGGGGCTCTGAGGCCCCTGGCACCAGTCTAGTCTGAGGTGCAATCCCAAAAGCTTGAATTGCATGCCCTGCTCAGGGAATGCGTCCCCTTCCTCACCACGTGCGGGTGGTCCAAAAGCCTCCTCGACACCTGACAGCCAAAACAAGGAGCTGGCTTTGAGTGAGGGGCCAGTAAAGTCCTCAGGGATCTGTGGGGTATCCCTGTTTGACATGGTCTCATGTCCCCTGGTGTCACCTGTAGCCAGCTGACTTCATCTTGCACCGTATGCTTGGCATGGCTGAGTAGCAATCCATCAGGGAGGATGGGAAGCAGGAATGAATTCTCCTCCAGGACACATCTTCAGGAAGGTAGATTGGAAGAAATTCTTCACTCAGAGGGTGGTGAGACCCTGGCACAGGTTGCCCAGGAAGGTTGAGACCCCATCCCTGGAAGTGCTCAAGGCCAGGTTGGACGGGGCTTGGAGCAACCTGGTCCAGTGGGAGGTGTCCCCATGGGTGCAGTGTGGAACAAAATGAGCTTTAAGTCAGCAAGATGAGCTTTAAGGCTCCTGCCAACCAAAACTGTTCCATGATTAGATGCAGGCAGCTCACCCTGAACTCGAGGAGAGTTAAATCTGACAGCCTGGCCACACATGCCCTGCGCTGTGACAGCTGCATGAATGGCCAGGGCCTCGTGTGCCGTGCGCTGGCCCGGGAGGAAACACAAACAAGCGAGAAAATAAATCGAGGCTCTGAAAGACTGGAAGAGGTGGCTGATGCCTTCAATTGTGCAGAAACATGTCCCTTCATGCAGGCTTGGGGTCAGAGTCAGGCCCTCGCTCCCTGCCAGGGAGAACCAGGGGGTCTGGTTCGTGGCAAAAGGAGGTGCTGCTTCCCAGCATTCAAGTGCCACTCAAGGAGACAAGGCCCCTCTGTGCCCAGCACGGTGCCAACAGCAGCTATCAGGCGAGAGTGGCAGCAGCAGGCAAGCCCTTGGTCCCCAGACACGCTCCTCAGGGCAGGACCATGACATGCATTGTCTCTTCCTTTCAGACTGGCAGATCCTGGGGCCACCCAGAAGGGCTCAGCTGGGGAGAGGTTGAACTGTGCCAGGGGTAGGAGGCTGATGGATGGTCTCCTCTGGTGACCCATGGGTCCCCCATCACTGTGCCAGCTTGGCTTCCTCCCCAGTCATTTCTGGTGGTCACAGAGCCATGGCACCCAGGCAGCACAAAGGCAGGCGAGCTGCAGGAGGAAGCAGAGAACTCACTGATGGGAGAAAACCTTGCTTGAGCTACAGCAGTGGCAGCCCATGCAGCAACATCCCAGCCTGCATCGGGGCAACTTTCCTCTGCAGCAGGGTGGTTAAAGCAGTCCTGCTGCCCACCCCACGCACGATGCAGCTGCAGAGGAGAATCTGGCCCCTTATTTGCCGTGGGAAAGGCTGCAGGATTCCATCGCCCTGGGAGATAATTCTGTTTCCACAGACACTTGTGCTGAAAGCTCATTTTCCCTCCCTTCCCCTCTGGTCCCCCTCTAGCACTTTCTTTTCCCACCCGAGGTGCCACCCAGCACTTGGGGAGAGCAGCATCTTGCTCCCAGTCCCTGCAGGGACAGGACTGAGCAGAGCTGGGGGGATGTGGCTGCCTGCAGGGCTGTGGCACTGCAAGTCCTGTCTGCTGATGCTGATCAGGAAGCCCTGGGAGCATCTGGCCCCTGAGGGTTGTCCCCTTGGAGCAGGGCTTTGCCTGTGTCCAGGTTCTGATACATCACTTGTGTGTGGGACTGTCCCACGGCCCCATCCTGCACAGCTGTCTGAAGCTGCAAGGGCAGCACTGCAGGGGAGAGCTCCAGGCTCATCCTGCTCTGCTCCACATCTGATGGCTCTGAAGGAGTGTCCTCCAGAAGAAAGGAGCTGCCTTCTGCTTCTCTTGGCCTGAGCATCCCATTCTCACCTCCAGGCCAGCCAGCATTCTGAGCCACTGACCCTTGAGGAACCCACGTTCCTCGAGGGACCCCACCCACCTCGGTTAATCCTTAGCACTCACCTGCCTGCTGGTCAAAACTGGACAAGCTTTGGGGTAAAAAATTATTGAGTGTTGACTGCACCACCCCAGCCAGGCTGCTGGACCTGCATCACCTACCACCCCTCAGCGCTTGTGTATGTGGAGATGATTACAGCCTCTGCAGATATCCTTTAACTCAAATCGTGATTACATTCTGTTGACAGCAGTTTGCACGTTCTCTTGGCTTGTGGAGGCCAAACTGGGCTCTCAGATACCCTGTGGGTGTTACCTCCTGGAAGGCAGCAGGATGGTAAAATACTGTTTCAGGTTTTTCTGAAGAGCCTGGGAAGTTTTAGGTGCAGAAACCTCTGTTCCCCTAAGGGAAATATTTCTTCTCATATTCAGCTAGACAGGAAAACTTCTATTTGTATCAAAGGCAGCCAAAACTCTGAAAGAAGCAGCAGCCAAAACTTTAGAGAGAAGCAGCAGCCACTGCTCCACACAGGTCTCAGCAGTGTGTAAGCTGTACAACCACACTGGACTCTACCCCAGGTCCCAGCACTTCTGCAAAAACAGATCCCAGTGGAACATCTCTGTTCTTCGAGAGGGCTTGGCCCTGTTGTTCCAGGAGGGCAACAAATTTAGAAAGGGATGAAGTCAGATGAATGACTTCATGTTTCCCTTTCACTGACCTGCACCTTCTGTGCACAAACCAGCTCTGCCAAGTACACAGCAAGAGCAGCTCCGTGTTCTCCACACTGATGGGGGGAAAGGGTAGATGTGCAACACCCATCGGGTCTCAACCAGTCAGACACCAGCATGCAACTGAAGAAAGAAGCTCCAAGAATATTTTCTCTGTCAGGGCAAGACCTGGCTGTTCACAGCCCCCACCCAGCCTCCTCTTCCCGGGAAGGAAAGTTGGCAGGTGGGCTGGAAGTAAGTCAGAACCGCCCTGGCCAGATTCCCAAAAGGGTTTCGAAACAGCCTTGAAAGCCGGTGAGATTCCCTCACTAGTTCCCATCAGCCTGAGAGGTGACACAGAGCAGCCCTGCAGGGCTGTGGGAAGAAGCCCCAAGCACAGCTCAGCCGTGAGATCAGGTATTAGACAGCTGGGAGTGGGTGAAGCTTGGCATTCCTTAGCCCTTTCCCAAAACCGTGGAGTAAATAAGAGTGCAAATGTCTTGATGTGACACATCCTTCCTGCAGCCCCTTTGGGCGATGGACTCAATCCCTTACACAATGTGTGAGGTCAGGGGGTGCCCATGGTGTATTGTAACCAGCTTCTGCCATTTGGATGGCAAGAACTTCCACGTTTCCTGCTTATTTTAGACCTGATTTCTCAGTCTTTCACAATGCAGGGAGAAGGGCAGGAGGATCAGGCACCTTCCAGTGGAAGGTGTCCCTCCCCATGGTGAGTGCTTGAAATAAGATGATGAGGTCCCTTCGAACCCAAACCATTCTGTGATTAAACTTGTTGTGTGTCACAAGCCTGGTGAGCAGGAATTGTTATGGAAAAGCTGATGTAAGGAGCAGTCAGCTGCAGCCAGGAGCATCTCTGCAGTGACAGGAAACACTCAGACCCCGTGCTCAGGGGCTGGGGGCACGGTGCTAGGGAATACATGGCTGTGTTTTCAAAGGAGCAGCAAAGGGAAAATTGCCATCCAAAGGTTTGCTAACACAGGAGCCAAGTTCTCCACTGCTGTATAAGGAAAGTTTTCTAATGAGGAGATCCCTGTGACATGAATTTCCACATTGAGTCTGGTCTCATGCCCAGGTTTCCTCCTTACCACCCTCACCTGGAAAGCTGAGCAGTGGCCTAAAGCCCCTGAGCTTTGCAGCCACTCTGAATGCAGGCTAAAGCCTGATGAATTGTTGCCTCATGCCTTGTAGTGCTTGACTTTGGCCCCATTAGGTAGATTGTGATAGCACTGAATTTATCCTTCTGAGTCCCTGAAATATGAATGTGTCATGGATCAGGGCTGGAGGGGATGGGGATTGCAGGAAGTCTCTACACACATCTAAGCTCCAAGTCACTGCTCTATCCAGGGTAAATGGATGGAAGTGGTAGGTGACCTGATACTATTCAGCCAAATAGATATCTAGGTATATGGGGGGAGGTTAGTGCCTCACAGATAGCCTTGGTGAGGGCATCTCATCATGGAAACTGAATTTCAGAGCTGGCCCCCAAGTTCTGGCTCCAAACTCAGCATACATAAACCATCATTTAGCATTTCCACCTTGCCTACTGTTAGGGAGCCCTCAGCCCCCATGGGTTCAGACAGCAGGCAGAGAGTGCAGCTGAACAGAGGGAGAGAGGTTCCTCATGGATCTTCCTACCCCTTCTGCCAAAAGAGTGGTGGAAATGACCCATTGAAAATGCCCCTGGGCTGGGATCTGTGCTTTGAGGAAAAGGAGAAGGCATTTCTTTCTCCTGTCAGGATTGTTCTGGCCAAGCAGGAAGAGGTGTTGTGGCCCTGAGGGAGAAAGACCTGATGATGTGCCCCAAAAGTCCTGCTCCTCTCATTATTTGGGCATCTCCAGCCCATCTCTGACAGGGATGTGATGGGGAGCCAGTTCAGGGAGGCCTCACAGTCCTCGCCCATCCTCTCTACCTGAGATGACCCCACTGTTTCCTACCTCCCTTGCTTCTCCCTCCCCATCCACATCCCTGCCAGCTCCTCCGCCCATCAGATGGAGATAAATCACTTGGAAGGAGCAAATCTCCATTCATTTAAAAACCTTTTAATTTATTTTTTTAAAAATAGCGCTAATAAATTAAAAACGTCTCCCAGAAGGGCTGAATTCAAAACCCTCTGGCTCCAGGCACTTTATCTGCCTAACCTTGCCTCACAGGAAATGCCCTTACCACAGCACTCACCCCATTATCTGGGTAATTAGTCGAGTCTGTAAATGCAGAGCAGGGCTGGAACCTACCAGCTCCTCCAGAGAGTTGGATTTTCTTTGGGAGAGAAGACCAAAAAAAAAAAAAAAAAAAAAAAAGGAAAGGAAATTAATATGAAATGCACCTCAGGCACTGAAGGCAGGAAGAAGGAAATGGGAAATACCTCCAGCATAGCTCATACAAGGGTTTTTTAACCCTTTTAGGGAGAGGCAGGCTTTGCTGTTCACCTGGAAAATTGTCTGCCAAAGTGCTACCTTATTCCTCAAGTGGATTTCTCTCCATCAGCGTGTTTAACTTGAAACCTTTTGTGCAGTCTCTTGATGCTGACCCCAGTCTGTGCAATCCCCAAAGCAACTGATGGGTTTGGCTCCCCAGGGCTGCCCTGTTTGCTGCACTGAGCTGCTCTGGTGCTTCCTCAGCATCCTGATGCTCCAGCCCTGCAGTGTCAGCGTGGGCAGCTCATCAGATCCCAACCTGCCCTGTCAGAGGATGGAAGGGACTTCAGGACAGACTTTGGTATCTAGGCTGAGGGGATGGAGAAAAGAAGGGGACAGGTGGATTTTGGGAAAGAATGGCCACAGCTCAGGGCCTTGGGTTTCATGGGTCCCTGTTCCTGGTGCCAGAACAGAGCTATGGAATTAATTGTCTGCTCTGATCATTGTATAAATGGAAAGTAACTTTTCCAGCCTTAATGATCCTGTTATTCTATAAAATATGGCACCTGGTTGTGCACTTTTCGTGTTCTGGACTAATCTGGCAGCTCTTCCCAGCTCAGCCACAAGCCATGAGCTGGATGTGAAGTGTCTGGGTAAAGCTGTCTGGCCAGTGCTGGGCAGGAGGTCAAACTGCATGGTCACAACAGCCCCCTTGGGCTTCCAGACTACCAATTAAATCATTCCCAGTGCTTGATTTGGCCACAGTAACCAGCAGGACTGGATAGCAGCAGTGATAATTACATTTACTGGTAGCTGGATGAGGTGCCAGCACGGGACAGGTGGAAATGCAGGTCCTCAGGAGAGGCTGCACAAAGTCCCCCCCAGGCACCGTGGTAACATCTCCAACTCCACTGGGACTGAAGCAGTCAGTAAATGTCCCATCTCCAGTTCCTAATCTCACTGCATCTTCAGGTTTATTAGCTGCAAATTTGTAGTGTTTTGTGGCTTATGGAAGAATTTATAGTACTATATAATTTTCTTTTTTTTTTTTTTGGCTTCCTGTGTGGAACCACTAATAGTCCCTAACAGGCAGAAAATTGACCTGAGACTCTTTCCCCTCCTTCTCTCCTTTTGGCCTAACTGAAGATATTAATAGTTCCAGGCTGCATGTTGTCAGCTTCAAATCACCCTGGCAATTAAACCCCAAAATAACCGTGCCTTTGATGTCAATTTGCTTTTATTTCTAAATAAACAAGAGGGTTGGTTAAGATCTCCCAAATATGAAGCTATAGGCTCCCCCTGGCAATAACAATAATGGAAAGCCAGCCAGTTCATTGTGTCTTGGGCAGACTGGGTGACCTTTCAGAGGTTTTCATTCCAACCAGAAGAACAGAAAAGGCTCCTTCTTGACATCCCACTCAGTGTGGAGCTGAGAGCAGCAAAGCATTGCCCCAGCACCTCAGATAAGGCAGGGAGAGAAAGGAGACCCTTGGAGGTGTTCACAGCACATCCATTTCCCACATCCAGCACCCCCTGGAATGAGTTTGTGAACAATGACATGCTCAGTGGAGGAAATTTTGTTGCTCTAGACAAAAGAAAAAAAAAAAAAGAAAGGAAATTAATATGAAATGCACCTCAGGCACTGAAGGCAGGAAGAAGGAAATGGGAAATACCTCCAGCATAGCTCATACAAGGGTTTTTTAACCCTTTTAGGGAGAGGCAGGCTTTGCTGTTCACCTGGAAAATTGTCTGCCAAAGTGCTACCTTATTCCTCAAGTGGATTTCTCTCCATCAGCGTGTTTAACTTGAAACCTTTTGTGCAGTCTCTTGATGCTGACCCCAGTCTGTGCAATCCCAAAGCAGCTGATGGGTTTGGCTCCCCAAGGCTGCCCTGTTTGCTGCACTGAGCTGCTCTGGTGCTTCCTCAGCATCCTGATGCTCCAGCCCTGCAGTGTCAGCGTGGGCAGCTCATCAGATCCCAACCTGCCCTGTCAGAGGATGGAAGGGACTTCAGGACACACTTTGGTATCTAGGCTGAGGGGATGGAGAAAAGAAGGGGACAGGTGGATTTTGGGAAAGAATGGTCACAGCTCAGGGCCTTGGGTTTCATGGGTCCCTGTTCCTGGTGCCAGAACAGAGCTATGGAATTAATTGTCTGCTCTGATCATTGTATAAATGGAAAGTAACTTTTCCAACCTTAATGATCCTGTTATTCTATAAAATATGGCACCTGGTTGTGCACTTTTCACATTCTGGACTAATCTGGCAGCTCTTCCCAGCTCAGCCACAAGCCATGAGCTGGATGTGAAGTGTCTGGGTAAAGCTGTCTGGCCAGTGCTGGGCAGGAGGTCAAACTGCATGGTCACAACAGCCCCCTTGGGCTTCCAGACTACCAATTAAATCATTCCCAGTGCTTGATTTGGCCACAGTAACCAGCAGGACTGGATAGCAGCAGTGATAATTACATTTACTGGTAGCTGGATGAGGTGCCAGCACGGGACAGGTGGAAATGCAGGTCCTCAGGAGAGGCTGCACAAAGTCCCCCCCAGGCACCGTGGTAACATCTCCAACTCCACTGGGACTGAAGCAGTCAGTAAATGTCCCATCTCCAGTTCCTAATCTCACTGCATCTTCAGGTTTATTAGCTGCAAATTTGTAGTGTTTTGTGGCTTATGGAAGAATTTATAGTACTATATAATTTTCTTTTTTTTTTTTTGGCTTCCTGTGTGGAACCACTAATAGTCCCTAACAGGCAGAAAATTGACCTGAGACTCTTTCCCCTCCTTCTCTCCTTTTGGCCTAACTGAAGATATTAATAGTTCCAGGCTGCATGTTGTCAGCTTCAAATCACCCTGGCAATTAAACCCCAAAATAACCGTGCCTTTGATGTCAATTTGCTTTTATTTCTAAATAAACAAGAGGGTTGGTTAAGATCTCCCAAATATGAAGCTATAGGCTCCCCCTGGCAATAACAATAATGGAAAGCCAGCCAGTTCATTGTGTCTTGGGCAGACTGGGTGACCTTTCAGAGGTTTTCATTCCAACCAGAAGAACAGAAAAGGCTCCTTCTTGACATCCCACTCAGTGTGGAGCTGAGAGCAGCAAAGCATTGCCCCAGCACCTCAGATAAGGCAGGGAGAGAAAGGAGACCCTTGGAGGTGTTCACAGCACATCCATTTCCCACATCCAGCACCCCCTGGAATGAGTTTGTGAACAATGACATGCTCAGTGGAGGAAATTTTGTTGCTCTAGACAAAAAAAAAAAAAGCCAAAATCATCCCCAACCCAATAAGCCCTGACTCTTTCCCATCTACCTTGACCCTACATGGGAAAGAAGCTCAGGAGACCCAGCACAGGCTGGGCCAGATTCACCAGGGGAGAGCAGGCAGAGGAGACACGTCCAGGATGGATGGAGCCCTGCTGGTACCTGGGGAGAGACCCAAGGACTGAATTTCACTAAATGAGCAGGAACTTCCCCCTGTTCCCCAGGGACACCACGGTGGGGGTTGGATGCTGGTTTTGGGTCGTTCTTGGACCAGAGCCTGACTCAGGTTCTGGGAAAGAAGGAGGAGGGAAACCATCCTTGAGTCCTGGTCTGGATCTGGGCTTTGGGAAGGCCAGTCCCACTGCAGGGAAGGGATGACATCTGAGGACCATCTCATCAGGCAGTGGCTTCTTGAAGCCTCCTCCAAGCATCTGGACCCCATGAAAGGGGCAGAGCCGGGCAGGGGGCAGCGCTGGAGACAAACCCGGCGTGAGCCCCACACGATCCAGGGGCTGCAAACATCTCTTGGGGGGGCTGTTCCCTGGAACAGCCGGGTTTGTTTTCCAGGAGGGAGGGCAGGCTCACCTCCCCAAAACCCAGGAAGCACCGGCAGGAGCGAGCAGGGGCACATTGTCAGTGCTGGCAGCCGGGCTGGAGCGCCACGACTACACCTGGTTGCATTTCCACTTTCCAACGAGCCCGCTGTCTGCCAGCGTTCCCAGATGGGTTTTACCCAGCGGGAGCTGCTGAGCACAATGAATGCTCTTTGTATCTGTCAAGTGCAGAGGGGGAGGGAGGCCCCAGGATGCTGCCAGGGCTGGGAAAGGTGTGTGTTCGCTCAGGAAGGGCTGGTCCTGTACGTACTTGCACACACACAGAGGTACAAACAGAACCTTCATCTGCTGATGAAAGACCTGCCTGCCTGGAAGAGGTGCAGGCTGGAAAGGAAACGCATTTTTAGAGAAAGGCAGGAGCAAATATTGCAGCAGAGTGAATTACTCCTTGTAAATAATACTGGTTGCAGATCTAAGATCCCTTGTTCTGTTAGTGAATCACAGGTGAGACAAGCCTCCTGTCTCTTGGGCAATGTTTCCCATCTGTCAGCAGCTCACAGACACGTTGGGTGTCGCTGGGGAGAAGCTCAGCCTTGTGCCATCACACAAAGAATCCCACAGCAGTGGTGACACAGCAGCAGTGGGCAGTGTCACCTGGGGACAGGGTTAACAACCCCTCTTCCAGGGACTGTCCCTTGGCATCAGACGGGCTCATCCCAGCCCTTTTGTGGTGCAAGGGAGGGAAGTGCTGCAGGCAGAACAGCCAGCCTTGAATGACCTCTGCAGATTCTTGCTCTCTGTGGAACCTCCCTGTAACTTCAGGGAGTCACTGCAGGGTGAGACTGTTGAAGGTATTACACACCTCATGTGCAGAGATCTGGGGCTGTCGGTCAACTTTGGCTGCTGATGTCTCTGATTTCATCCAGTGCAGTGATCTGGAGGTTAACTGGATTTGACTGATGCTTTGAAAATACCCAGTGGTGCCCTGCTTGCACTTCTCACTGCTTGCTCTCTTTGGAAATCCACTCCTGTGCCTTCCTGAGCTGCAGAGAGAGGATGTGCATTGTTAACAGTCCTACCCTGGGCTTAACTGAGGCTGTGCAACGTGAGGCCATGATGGAATCAGGATTCCATCCACAGATGCTGGCCAAGAGCACCCAAGCAGCTGATAATGAGCCCCAGGCAAAGAGAGAGGCTGTGAGCAGTCGTATGTTGGGCTGTTTATTCTGAAACATTTGGGATCAGGCAGAGAAGACCTGAGGAAAATCAGTGGAGAGACAGAGCTGTGATATCACATAGGTGTGAGCTGGTGCGAGGAGGGGACACATCACTCCTGTTCCACTTCTGGGTCCTGGGGACAGGCACAGCAGCCTCAGGTGTGCTGGGACCACCACATCACAGAGTGGACACAGTGGGCAGGCAGAGCTCATGGGCTCATCACGAGCCCCGTGCTCCTTACCCACTGATTGCCAGCACTGCCAATTATTAGACAGTGTGAAAACCCTTTGCAGGTCCTACAGGAGCAGGATTCATTTGCTCAAATCCATGCTCGTAGTATCAGCAGCGAGATCCCTCTGTAACTGGAGGAGGGAAAACTGCCCTCAGTGTCAGGGGACAATCCTTGCCAGATCAGGACCCACCACATCCCCTAAGCTTCACAGGGGATCCAGCAAACAAGACAAAATCCGCCCAAGACAGCCTCATTCCATAACTGTCGTCTGGTTCTGTGCCCTATCTTGCAATTCCCCAACAAGTATTCCCTAAGACATAAGTCATATAAGCCAGGAGTCCTGGAAGGACCAATTTGGAGACACTCTCTGGGTTCATTTCCTGTGTAAACCCCTTCAGGACAAAGTCAAGGTGATGCCAGAGTCATTCCCAAGCAGGGGCACTGGCAGTAAGAGAAGATGTAAGAGAGAAGGGGGCCGGGAGAGATCATAACGTAATGCCCATGCCCGGGCCCAGAGGATGAGAATTACAGGGTAATTGGGCAGCAGCTCATTGCTGTGTAAATGCTCAGTTATTTCTGTTCCATAAACCACAATCCAGGTTACATGGTAATTACTCTGAGGTTCATTAAGTGTTATTATACAGTAATCTCCAGGAGCCAGTAATTACTCTCATGTTCCAAAGTATCTACCTCTTAAAACTCGGTGAGTGTCGTGCTGGTAGGGAGCAGTCGCAGGGGTTTCAGACTTCTGTGAGCTGACAGTTCTTGTCCTTCAAAGAATCCCACTTTGACCTGGAAAGGCAGGAAAAATTACTCAGAGCCAAAGCCCCCAGGGGTGAGCTCCTGGCAGAAGGGGACAGGGCACTCTGGAGATGTGAAGCAGCAGCACTGCCCCACTCTGGGCATGGGGGGACTTGGGGGAAAAAGTCCCGACTGCAGCAGCCAGGGCTTGGACTGACTTTCACCTGACAGTCAGACAATATTCCTGCTGCAGGAATGTGAAACTGTGTTTCCAGGCAGTAGGAAAAACCTGTCCAGCATGGTAGGAAAAGCCTGTCTCCCATGCTTAACTCCCAGGCTTCCCAGCACAGATGCACAGGGTTGAGTTCCTGCAGCAGCCTCAGCGAATGTTTTTCCCTTCTCTGTGTTTCAGGGATCTAAACTACAACGAGCTGCTGGAATTCCCTGGGGCTATCAGGACGCTGGGCCGACTGCAGGAGCTGTGAGATTTCCTATTTATTCCTTTTCAAAGCCATTCCCCGATGGAGGGTGACCAATAAAGCATCACCTGTGCTCTGACTTGAGGGCAGCACACGGTCCAAGCTGAGGACTCAAATTCCATCTGTTCTCTGGCTACTTCTGATGTCCATTCCCCAGTTTGGGACCACAAACTGGAGTTATCTGTGTTACTGTGAGGCCAAAGCTTCTGCAGACCCTGTACCACCTCCTCTGGATGTGCAGAGACTGTTTTAACTCCCTTAGGATAAATTTATATAATAGGGAATCACAAAAGTGATCCACCTTTTTAGTGGATAGCTCTCCCTCCTCTCACTGGTCAGCCTGGGAGACACTGAAAATGAGAAAACATCCCAAAATATGAAGGTAGAAGCCCCAAGGTGGAGTAAGTTGATGTGGATCCACAGCTCCTGTGTCACACTGGTACCAGGCTGGGGTGGAACAAAAGCAGCTGCTGCTGTGTTTTCCTGGGACTCTTGGAGTAAAAACCTGACACTGCTTTTTTCTTTACTGGAAGAATTCTCACAAGATTTCCCTGTTCAGCCCAGATATCACCATTCTTCTCACCTTCAAAATGAGATAAGATCCCTAATCCACTTTGAGAGGGCTTTTGAAATGGCCATCACTAAAGAAGAGGCAAATTTCAAACAGTCATCAGCTGATCACCTACTCAGACTCCCGTGGGATTAAAAAAATTGGGCATCACCCAGAGCCTGGTCTGAGCCCTGGACACAGACCCCTGTGGCTGCCTTTGGTGTACAGGAGGTCAGACTGTGACCCCAGAGCTCTCTCTCACTGGAAAAGTCTGCTGATAGCAATTTCCTCAAGCTTAACCAAAAACATCCCAGCTAGAGCTACAAAGTCCCAAGGGCTGATAATTCCTGCTGCACTCTGGTTGGCAGCTGTGGAGCTGCAGTGGAGACCATCCATAAAAATTACCATTCCTGGGGGGTAGAGAATTTTGTATGTGATTTGCTCCTGTTTCCTGACCTGTGAAGAGTTCAACCCCAAGTCTTGCTATGCTTGGTGGGTTCTGTGGGGTCACCTATGGAGCACCCAGCTGTAGGCAGAGTAAATGCAGCAGAGTGAGGGCTTTGTCCTGCCAAACCACAGACCTTGTTCACCTGCTGGGATGATGCTACAGCTGGGACAGAGCCTACACCTTCTATTTTATGTGTTTTTTTGAAGGCTTTAAAAGCGTTGAGGAAAGAAGGTTAATTTAATTAATTAATAACAAGATATTTTTTCTCCCACCAGCGGTTTTCATAACAACAACATCAAAGCTATTCCAGAGAACGCATTTGTTGGGAATCCCCTCCTCCAAACAATGTAAGAAAATTAAATAATGCTTCCTACATCTTTATATTACCCAGAAAGGGGCATTTCCTGATGTCTTTGGTTGGGATTTCTGACGCTGGTCAGCATGACCACAATCTGACACTTGTTATCCATGGGGCAGCACAAGCTGAAATAGCTCCTTCTCAGCTACACCCCAGGTTTTTGTGTGAGTTCTCCTTTCCCTGCAGCTGAACTTTGCTTCAGCAGTGAAGGAACAAAATATGGGTGCTCTGCATGGAAACCCTCTAAGCCCTGGAGGACATCTGGTAGCTTCGGGGTTCTTGACCTGTAACAGCATCTTCTCTTCATGTGCAGCAGACTCTGACTGGTTCCTCTTTCCCATTGCAGCCATTTCTATGACAATCCCATCCAGTTTGTTGGACAGTCTGCTTTCCAGTACTTGCCAAAGCTCCACACTCTGTAAGTTCACCAAGCACATCCTCAAAGATGTAACACGTCCAAGCTCCAACCTTGATGGACTGGGCATCTTTGGGGCCTCCTCCCTTCCTCTTCTCAAGAGCCCCTGTGTCAACAGGCCAGCCCCAAAGGTGGTGATCCAAGGAACAGACACTGCAGATGTTTTCTGCTGAGGAAGAATAAGTTTGAAAAGGGTATTTTGGAAGCAGAAATTAATTCCTCCTCCCCACCCAGCTGACAGGCACTGGAGCCTTCCAGGGTCTCCACAGCTGCCTCGGGACCAGCAAAGACCTCACATACAAGGACCACAACTTCTGCTGCTGTTGTGTAGTTGCCCAAGCAGAAGGACACTGAAGGCATCTGCCTTCCTGAATAAGATAGAGAGGTGGAGGAACAGTGGGCAGCCAGCAGTGACAGAGTTTCCTTTATGTGTTTGACCTTAAGCCTGGTCCAGGACCACCACCATGCCCACCCGGACCAAAACAGTTGCTCCACGTTGGCTTTTCAGCCAACCTGTTGTGGCACAGCACTAAATACTGAGGCAGAGGCAACCTCAAAATCTCTATTTATAAGCCTCACCCAGCCCCTTGCTGCAGGAACACTCAGGCAAATAAAATAAATCATTCAAATAGCCCTGCATTCTTTAGATCCAAATGCACAGACCCGGGGAGGCCTGGGTGGGATGCCCTGCTTACATTCCCCATGCTAATTGTTTGAGGTTTGTTTTTTTTTATTTAATTTGGCTAGAGATCATGCCAAGAATGTCAGTGGCTGGGAGAGGCTCTGGGCTTGCCAGGTCTCCCTGCACAGGAGTGCCCAGCTCCATCCCATCCATCTGCACCGCACGAGGCAGGGACACTCCGGATCTGGGCCTCCAATTGCCACGTCTGGGTGTGAGGAAGCAGATTGGCAACTGTGTGGCTGATGGGTCTGGCACCCTGGGCAGCTGCACGTGCCTCCAGGTCCTGTGCCCACCTCACTTCCCCCCGCGTTTCTCCGCAGGTCACTCAACGGTGCAACGGACATCAGAGAATTCCCGGACCTTAAAGGCACCACCAGCCTAGAAGTTTTGTGAGTGGCACCTCTCTCCCTTTTACCCTGCTAGCTGTGCTCTTCCTCCTTCAAGGCGGTCCAGGCTGTTTCAGTGAGGACAACTTTCCCAGTGCTGTGCAGTATTCAGCTCTGCCTCTCCCTGGTCACTCACCCTTCTGCTTCGTTTCACCCCTGTGGCTCCTGAACGCAGCTTTCCTCTCCGTGAGTTGCTCTCTCAGTACTCTTGAGTGTGCTCCAATCTTTTTGTTGTTGTTGTTGTTGGTTTTTTTTCCTCCTTCCCTCCTGCACCTGTGAAGGAATGAGCCTCTGAGGGCAGTGTTTCAGCACGGTCTGCTGAGCCCCAGTGTCTCTGCCCATACTGGGGCCAGCACTGCAGAGCGGGGCAGGAAATATCTGCCACCCACGGTGGGGCTCCTGCAACCATTCTGGTGTCCTCCTTATCCCTCCAAGCTCTGGAGAGCAGGGACTTGGAGGACACTGGTCCCCAGGCAGTGCCCAAACTGGGAGCACCCCAGCCATGCCTTGTCTCAGGGACACAGGGACACCCCATCTGTCCCCTATCCACAGGTTTGTGAAGCAGTCCTGGCTCCAGGCAGGTCACCACTCTGGACAACAGGGAACTGGGATGGCAGAGAGTGCCACAGAGGGCACTGCCACCTGCCCTCAACACATCCAAGGGCAGCTGTTAATTCGTTATTCAGCAGTGTCCCAGAACTTCTTAGAGGCACATTCACCTTTGCCAGATCCAGCAGCAGGGCCTGTTCCCAAAACTGCCAGCCAGTTTTTTATCCTCTCCAGGCCTTTCATTGCCCCATTGAAATTGTCTCTGCTGCCACCATTTGAGACTGGTAGCTGGGCTTGTGGGTCACAGAGTCTGGGTGCTGGCTCTCAGCAACACCATTTCTTCTCCTCTCCTCCACCCCTCTAGGACCTTGACCCGGGCAGGCATCCATGTCCTTCCCAGAGGGATGTGCCAGCAGCTGCCCAGCCTCCGAATCCTGTGAGTAACCTGTGTCTCTGTCCTGCCTGGTCCTTAGAAAAATGCCATATCTCCTCACGTGGTGCAGCAGAGCCCCACCAGGGTTTTGCTCAGAGACTCCACACTCCCTTGGCTCTGCCTGCTTAGCTGGGCACTGAACGATGCTGAGAGGGGAGCGTGCTTTCTTCTTTAACTTGGTACACGATGAAATCAACATCTCAGAAAGACTCCTGCAGCATCCCAGGAATCACACCCGTGGTTCCTGAGATCCCCAGCTTTGTCTGCAGTCAAAGACATCCTCAGGAAATGAGTCATGAGCCAGATTTATACAAGTTTGCAGCCTTAGGGCAACAGGAGGCTTGCCTCTCATGAGTCTTTATACAAGCAAGCTGAAAAAAAAAAACAAGTTTGTTCCAGGAAAGCAACAGGAGTAAATTCTTGATCGCAGAAATTGGAAACAAGAGTAAAACATAAAAATAAAAGAACACAATTTGTAACTTAGGAGATTACAGCCTTTTGGCTCTGGCTGTCCTTGTAGAGAAGATCTCTCATCTTTAGACACCTGGACCCATTCAGCGGACAACTTGTCCCAAAAGCACAGCCCTGGCTGTTTAGTCCCAAACCTCTGTTTATGCTTGCAAGTTATCAGACTGTAAACCCTCACAGCAGAGGGTTCTTCGTGGCTGCCTGCTCCGTGTGGGGGAGTTTTATTGGGACACCCCACCTTGTTCCTCGTTCCTCTTCCCTGGTGAACTTTCCTGACGTTCATTGCGTCGCTTTCAGAGTTTGGACAGAGAGTATGTGGGCTGATGTTTGTGCATTTACATCTCTCTTGCCTTTGGAATGGGTTGGTCTCCTGTCTCCACAGACCCACTGGTGCTCTGCCAGCCCCTCGAGAGTCCATCAGGGGGACGTTACAGCTGTGACACATCTGGCCACAGATGGCACAGTTAATGCTGCACTTCTGCCCTCCCAGCACGGGGTGGGTTCTCTGCAGAGATCCTGAGTGGGGGCTCAAGGAGCAGGGGCAGAGGGTGGGCACTGAACCCAGCAAGCACCATCCTGCTGCTTTCATCCAGAGCTTCTGCTCAGGGCACAGATTTCATGGAATATCCTGAGCCAGAAAGAACCCACGGGGATTATGGAGGTGCTGGTCCTGCACAGGACACTCCAACAATCCCACCCTGTGCCTCAGAGCGTTGTCCAAATGCTCCTTGAGCTCTGGAGGGTTTGTCTTTCAAGCAGAAAGAGGTGAAACTCCCCTGAGCAGAGCTGAAGTCCCTTGATGCCACCACCACCTCTGTCCTGGTCTGTGCCCAACAGAGCCCCGGTGACTGAGGCTGCTCTGCTTGTAGATAACTGGGCTTCATCTGGTTACCCTCACTCTGGAGGAACCAGAAATAACTCCTGGGGCTGGTTCTCCCCCCAGCACTGTTAGCTGAGCCACTGCCCTGTCAAGCCTGGTGTCCTGACACAGGGACCAGGGAGAAGTGACTGATGCTAAGGCTTTTGCTTCCCACTGGGTGAAGCCTCCAGAGCCCAGCACAAACCTTTTGCTTGCTTTTCCCTCCCTCCTCCTCTCCACCACGGAAAACTGGTGGTGTGGGGGTTGGCAAAAAAGAAAAAAAATAAAATAATTGAAATATTTTAGCAGTAACTTATTGGCAGAAAGATGGAAACCAAGTTTGGAAAGTCGGCAGAGAAGCCACATACAAAACTTCACCCTGGGGCAAATTTCCCTTGAACAACCACAAATCCAGTCTCTGCTGGTGGGGGAAAGAGCTGGGTTTAAACATTATTGCTTGCCCAGCCTGCTCCAGAATAAATTCTCATTAGGCTGTGTCAGGATGGGTTTTCCTCTGACTATCAAGGCACTCTACTCTGGATTGTGATGTGACACTTGTCCATGAACCAGTGGGAGAGGAGTTTGCTGGGAACTACTTTCAACAGACAGCACTTAAAGGAACAGGGACCAAGGCACCAGAGGTTTTCACAGTCTGTAACGTCCTGAACCAAATCCCTGCCAATGCCACAACCCTTTCTGTAGCCTTGGGAGAAAGCCAGGACAGGTTGAATGGGGAGCAGGCAGTTGGTTTGGGTGCTAGGAGGGAGTTGAGCAGCTGGCTGGCCAAAACCTCCCTGGCTCTGCAGGCACATCTGCAGTTTCTGTGAGCTTCCATCACAGCAGCTCTGGCACAAACATCTCTCTTCTTCTCCCACAGAAAGCTGTGCATGGCAGAAAGTGGCACAGCTGGGTTTCACAGCTGACTTGGGGCTGGGGGGGACAAGCTGTACAGGTGGTTCCATCAGTCCACAGCCTGGGCTGGAGGGAGCTGGGCTGGGGCTGGACGAGTGGGGAAACCACGGGACAACCCTTGCCTTGCACAGAGACACTCAGAGCCAGCACCAGGTGTGTGCAGGGTGGAGATCCCCCTCACCTGGGGTTGCCCAAAAGTGGAGATCCCCCTCACCTGGGGTTGCCCAAAAGTGGAGATCCCCCTCACCTGGGGTTGCCCAAAAGTGGAGATCCCCCTCACCTGGGGTTGCCCAAAAGTGGAGATCCCCCTCACCTGGGGTTACAGTGCTCTGCATCTGTGCAGAGTGGAGTCATCCCACCCTCCAACAGTCCCTGCTTTCCAAGGGAGGGCTCAGGGGCACTGGTTTTTGGTTCCTAACATTGCTGTGCTGTCCTTCCCCTGCAGAGAGCTGTCACACAACCAAATTGAAGAGCTGCCCAGTTTCCACCAGTGCCAGCGGCTGGAGGAGCTGTGAGTACAGAGATGTCCTCGCTTGCACCGTGCTCTGGGGTAAAAAGGGCTGTTTGGAGGAGAGAGGCAGTTCCCACACACAAAAATCCACCTTCACTAAGCACTGGGAAAGCTGGAGATTATAACTCACTGCTTGGACTGCAAAGGGACCAGAGCTCCACTCTTTGCCCCTGTGCAAATACAGAATAAAAACGTGTTCCCTGTGCACAGGAGCTTAATTCACTCAGGTCCTTTCAGAGGTCCCAGCCACTGCAAACAGATGTGACAGCACAGAATTCACTTCTCTAACTCCAGTCCCATTATGAGCTAATCAAGAATGGGGTTTATCTCTAGCATAAACATCTTCTGCAACCTGGAAAAACAGACGTATGGGAGCAGAATCTCCATTAAAAAAAAAAAAAAACCAACAAAAAACCCAAACAAACAAAAAACCAAAACCACAAACAAAACAAAAACAAACAAACAAACAAAAAACAGGGGAGATTGACCCTGCTTTCTGCAGCATCCCAGCCTGGATGGCCAGACCAGCTCATCCAGCCTTAGCAATCTGGGTGTTAGAGCACTGTGTGAAAACACATTAAAATGAGAGTTACACAGACCCTGCTGCCCTTTGTGGGAGCTGCGAGGACAGAGATAGAGCTGGACATATTTTTATCTAAAGTACCCCCAAGGTAAACGTTTGGGAAAAAATAGAAAGTCCAAGAAAAAAGGGACAAATGTTCAGAATTCCAAACCCGTATTTTCATGCATTCTGCTGAAATTTCTGCTTACAAAACATTACAGTGTGCCAAATTCAGACTTAACAATAACGTAAAATCACAATAAATCTCTCAGGCTGCTGAACTCAAGACAGATTATGCTTTAAATTATTATTTTCTTGCAAATTAGCATTCAGTCCCTTAACCCCGAAGTTATTGTCCTGTAAGCCCCACCCCCAGCAGGCATCAACATTCCTGCTGGTAAATACATTGGAAACAAGTCTGATGGTGCGTGGTGGTACAGCCTGGCACACAAACAACTCAGGTGTGCCTTTGCTCTGCTCTAACTGCCAGTGTGCAGGTTTTTACCTGCACCACACAGGTGATCCCTCACAGCTAAACATCCCTAAGTTATTTTTCTCTGCCTCGTTCCTTCTGCCCAAACTCCACCTCTCCTGCTCAGTGACCCCTGAATTTGTGCCCAGAGCTTCCAGTGGCCCCCAGATGAAATCTTAGCCAGAGGTAGGAGCGAGGACGACCCGTGGGGCACCCAGGGACCAGCAGCAGAGCAGGCAGGAGAGCCTCAAGTGCCCACTTTTGGAACAGGAACACGTGGCCAAATATCAGCTGAGATGTTACAACCACCGCATGCAGGGCCCTGTGTGAGATGAGTCAAGGTTGTTTCTGAGCCTAAAGGCAAGTTATCTACGAAAAATCTACAGGGGAGCTGCTGTAGGTACAGCACTAGGCAGTAGCTGTGTCCCCTTGTAGAAGATCACAGATGGGGACACCAGTTCTGCACATCTGGGAATTCACGATGTGCATCTCGTAGGAATCTTAATATTTACTCACCCTTGTTCCACACCAGGGAAAAATGAAACACTGAGTGTTTCCCACGGGGTGCATGGTTGGAGTATTCTAGGTGTCTCTTGGGGGTGTGGGAAGTGTGTAGGTCAGCCAGCAAAGTCTGTGGGAGCCCCCACCCTGCTCCTTCCCCTTCCCCAGGGGGTGTAGGAGGCTGCTGGAAAGGAGATGTGCAGGGCTGAGGCACTTCATGTGTAGATGTGGATGGTGGGTTCAACAAGACATTGGGATTTTTCTTCATGCAACACTGAGATGCCTTCAGCCCTCAACCCCCCTTCACCCTCACAAAGGCAAAGGGTAGCACCACGTGGTCCTTCCTGCAGGATCACACAGAGCTGGTTGCTGGTTCACTGGCTCCAAGCTCTCCACTTTTGCTCTGGATGAAGCAGCTTGCAGGCTTAGGGCAGAGCAGAGTGGGAAACCAGCGTGGCTTTGGAGATAAGAGGGCACCTTTAAACACTGCACATCAACAGCACTTTGCTGAGCCACGATGGCATCAAAAGCAGGGGCTGCCTGAGCCCTGGAGCTGCCTGTAGGGAAGAATGGCTCTGAGATGTTTTGCTGCTCATCCCATTTAACTCTTAAAATAAGAGCAGGTCTCCCAAGTGCAAATAACAGCTTCCACTGTGACAATCTGCATTGGCTGCACTGGGACAAAGATCCCTACAAAGTAGGAACGCTGCCTTCAGCTGTCTTCTCAAACCAGTTTCTGTTTTCCCAGTGGTCTCCAGCACAACAGGATCCACGAGATCAGAGCAGACACCTTTGTGCAGCTGATGGCCCTGCGCTCCATGCAAGTATTGTCTGGCAGGGGACTGGCTGGAGTCTGAAGGGGAACTGTGAACCCCGGCAGGCTGTGGGGAGTTCCAACCCTGCTCCCTCTGTCTCTGCTGGGAGGCTTTGCTCTCGAGTCCCTCTGCCCCTCCCCTTTAGAAGAGAAGAGGGCACAAACCACCCTTCTGGCTTCCCCTGTGCCTGCAGACCCCTCTGTAACTCCCCTCAATCCCTGCCCACGCACCACCTGCTCTACGCACGCGCTGCAGCTCGGGCACAGCACAGCCCACGTTGTGGACACACCTCCTAAATGCAGCCAGGGACTCATGGCAGGGATCTACCACGGTGTACCTGAGCTCCTGCCCCCCTTGCCATACACAGCCTGATCCTGGGCCATGCAGTCCTGGAACATCCATGCAGAGCATCCCATGTGGTTTGAGACTTCCTCCCCACGAGCTCATCTTCGATGGATGAAGTGCACCCAAGCACGCACGTGTCATGCACAGAGAGTGACCTCCCAGGTGCTTGGCACCTTTGAGAGCTAGTTAGGCCCTGCAGGGCACCTCTGTCCCTGTGACATCCAAACATGGCAGGAGACATTCAAAAATCATCTTGGTTCACCTTCCACACCCCCCACCCCCGGCCCTATCTGTGCTTGTTACACCCAGCACTGTGACTGCATTGGGGATGCCCTGGTACTAAGGCATGACCTTAGTCTACTGCTCTGAGGTTTAGCATGTCAGCATAAAATCCCCAAATTTACAGAAAATGAACCCAGAAAGGAATCTTTCTCATCAGTGGAGGAGCTCCTGCAAGGCAAACTCTTGTGCTCTTGCAAACCCAAGCATTCTTGTCCCTGGGGAGCTGCAGTGGGACAGAACTTGCTGCTGACCAAGGGGCTACAGGATCCCACATTTGATCCCATTGAGCCCCTGGTGTCAGCAGCTTCACTGCCCTGCTGTGCTCCCTTCTTACTGCTGTGTCCTTGCCTTGCAGAGACCTGAGCTGGAATTTCATCCAGTTTATTCACCCAGAGGCCTTCGTGACCCTGCACTCACTCACCAAGCTGTAAGTCGCAGGGATATTTCCTTCACAGTGGTCCATGGATGGGAGGTATCTGAGGACCTCAGACTGACTCTCTAGGCAAGAAGGACACTCAGGATTTAGATGCTGGAAGGCTGATGTGCTGAGGTGCCTGTCTCAGCACTGATGTGGACAGACCAAATCCCAACTCAATACCAACGGGATGATGAAGTGCAGGAGGGGCTGTCTTTAAGCTGCTCTCACCCTGAACACTTAAACTTCCATTTCCTGGTGCTTTCATACCTGCTTTAGATGTCTTTATGGAAGATCAAACAGATGGACTGTTTCAGCAAGAGTCACTGCAGATCATCTGCACTGGCTCTGGAGGGTTCTCAGTCCTCAGCCCCCTCACTAAGCCTTTGGGTATTTTATGACCTGGGTATTTTTATACCCAACCTATTTTGGAGGAAGAGGTGTGTGGAGCAGGGACGTGTACAGGGAGGAAGATACCGTGCAGAGCTTTCAGCATGGGCACCAATCCCATCCCCTCGTTTTCCCAGGGATTGCAATCTCAATCTGTTCTTCTCCAGAGGTTTCTGGCTCCCATGCAGCACCCAGCCCCACCTCAGCATCACACTGAGGGAGCAGTCGAGACGGGCAGCTGAGGGCTTGGCTGAGGTACCAGTGGCAGCAGAACCCTGACCGTGGTCTCCCTCTCTACTTTCCCTTCACCAGGGACCTGACTGACAACCAGCTGGTCACGCTGCCTCTGGATGGCTTGGCTGGACTGACCCACCTGAAGCTCCAAGGCAACCCAGCTCTCTCTGAGCCCTTCACCAAGGAGAGCTTCCCCAAAATGAGGTACTTGGGGTGTTGTTTCTTTCACTTCTAGCACTCAGCACAGCCTGTATTTGCCTAAAGCACCCAGGCTCCTGCTCTCCTTGTCTCTCTCATGCTTTGGCCAATGGGCAGAGGAAGCTTCATCTGCTGCTCATGCATCTCATCCTTTAACATCTTTCACTGGAGAATGGTGCTGTGCTCCCTGGCCCATCACCCCCACCCCAAACACACACACAAGTGGAAAGCATGCAGCGAGCCCAGCTCAGGGCTCCTCTCAATGGAAAACATTCCCAGAAGCAGCCCTAGCTAATGACATCCAGGTTTCCTTCTGTAAACTCTGTTTGTGTGGCCGTGTCTTTGTCTGCTGTGGATTAATGAGGAGCCTGGAGGGGTCAAACTGAGCAAGATGAGGCTGGGAAAGGCTCAGAGAGCAGTGCTGTGCTGCAGGCTCAGGCTCTCCTGACCCTCCTTTACAGGTGGGCCTCATCCTGGCTCCTGCCCTCAGGCTGAGGTGTCCACGGTCCAAAGAACACAAATTCCCCTCAGGCAAAGTCCTCTGTTCCTTGGGTCTCATGGGGAGTTCCCTTGGAGCCAAGAATGCAAAAGCTGAGGCTCCCACTCATCCAGTGTGAGTTCCCAAGGCTGGAGCTTCTCCATTTTGGACACCTAGTGCTGGGACCACAGGCCACTGCACCAACACTGGGATTAACAGCTCAGGCCTGAGGAAAAGTGTGGAGCTCTCACATCAGTCCATCTCACAGTGGGGTCTGAAGGGCTTTCTCTCTGACTTTTTTGGCTCATCATAGCTGGGATCTACTGCATGACTGGTTTCCAAATGGCAGGGGATTCCAGAAGCTTTTGGAGGGTTTTCTGCACCCAAGAGCATAGAATCACAGAATGTGATTTGTGATGAAACAAAATATTAAAGCTCATCTCATTCCAACCCCTGCCATGGGCAGGGACACCTTCCACTAGACCAGGGTGCTCTAAGCCCCATCCAGCCTGGCCTTGGACACTTCCAGGGATCCAGGGGCAGCCACAGCTGCTCTGGGCAACCTCACCACCCTCCCAGCCAAGAATTTCTTCCCAGTATTCCCAATAACCCTGCCCTCTGTTAGTGTGAAGCCACTCTGCCTTGTCCTGTCACTCCAGGCTCTTGTCCCAAGTCCCTCTCCTGCTCTCTTGGAGTCCCTTTAGGCACTGGAAGGATCTCAAAGGTCTCCCTGGAGCTTCTCTTCTCCAGGTGAACACCCCCAGCTCTCCCAGCCTGGCTCCATGGCAGAAGTGCTCCAGCCCTCGGAGCATCTCCATGTCCTCCTCCAGACCCACTCCAACAGGCAGTCCCTTGTGCAGGGTGGGTCAAGTTCTTCCAGCACTTCCAGGGTGTTTCTCCTCTAAACTAACTCCACTGGCAGCTGTGGAGCTGGTTTGGATTCGTACCAGAGAAACTGAGCCTGCAGCAGTGGTTCATTGAACCAGGCGATGGACCCGTTAACATTCCCTAAATTTTGGGGGTACTGCCACTAAGTAGTCTTAACTCTTGGGGCATTTGCCTGGAGGAATCATCTGAGAACAATTCTTACCCTTCCTGGGAGGATCAGCACCTCCCTGCCACCTTTCAATAACGGGATCTAATTTGGAGCTTATAACAGGAAACAAGCTTGTATACAGAGTTTCCACAGCCTCACGGGGCTCGGGCAGAAATGTTTGGGAACATAAAACAAAAGCATATTTTTAGAATATAGAGTTTCACCATATTTACTGATCTTGTCAGAAGACCTTAATTGTCTGGAAAACCTGAGGTTCCTTTGCCTTCATCAGCAGTCTCCCTGGCTTCCAGCAAAGCCAAAAACGCTGACAGACAGCCTGGTATTGTGTCCAGATGATGCTCAGCTGCTCTAGAATTAACCTTGTAATACATGCTATAATTAGCAACCAACAGTTTGACCCTCAAGTAGAAATCAGACATATTTAAACAACTTGTTTCACTTGAGGGATCTGAGCATTCCCTTCCTGAGCTGGCAGGAGGGAGCCACGCTCCTGGAATTGAAGTTTGAAGGTGTCTTTCTGACCCTCAGCAACAAGGAAGGGGAACTTTGCTTTTGGGAAGCTTCTCACCTCGAAAGAAAGAAAGGATGCTTGGTAAAAGTTGAAGTTGAAGACTGTACATGTCTTGGGGAAAGAGGGGCTAATTTAGCCTGGGGAAAACTGCAGGCAGGTTTTTAGGAATGCCTTGATTTAGGAATGGTATTCTCCACCTCAGTGCTCCTGCTCAAACCAGCACAAGTGGGGCAGGGCAGAGGCACCATGGGGTCCTACGTGGAGTCCTTCACCAGAGCACAGACCCTCTCTGGTGTAAAGATCACCAGACAGACCAGCCTTTGTCACATTTGAACCGAGCAAAAAGTGCAAAGCAATGGAGAGTCGGGTCCTGGAGGGGACACAACCCTTAAGTTCTGCTTCCCCCCCGTGCAGAGTCCTGGAGGTCCCGTACGCCTACCAGTGCTGCGCCTACGGGAGCTGCAGCAGCTTCTTCAAGGTGTCCAGCCAGTGGGAGGCAGGAGACACGAGCCCTGAGGAGGAGGATCCCCACAGGAGGACCATGGAATTGTTTCCTGGTCACGCCGATAACCACTGTGAGTAAGCTGGGCTGAAGGGTGATCGGTCCACGGGCAGGGCGGAGAGCTTGGAGTGCTCCCACCTCCAGTGACAGCTGCCCCAGGGAAGGCAGACTGAGCCTCCTCCAGTGCAGGTGGCCAGCTGCTGTGAATGGGCTTCAGCTGGTGACCCTGTAGGGGAAAAAAGAGCTGATCTGGCACATCCAAACCTTCACAGTGTGACCAAAGGACCTGGCAGTCCTCCACAGCATGGGCACGTCTGCCAGTGTGGCCTTGCTGGCCATGGAGCGAGACTGCCCAAGGCACTGGAAGGTGGCTGAGGCTACCTGGGGTAGCTTCTGGGCTTGGTTGTCAGACTTTTGGGCAGTGTGGAGCCTTTGGCAGGACATCAGCCTTCCTCCTTACAACATCTAGGGGAAGGGCATCAGGATTAATCCAAGTAACAGAATGAAGTCAAAGGCCTGGAGTGTGCAGCTGGCTGGAGATAGGGAGACCTGCATCTGTGCTGCTTTGGGGCACGTCCCCTGATGCTGCAGCAAAGGCCAGGGTTAGGTGTGACAACAGGACACATTTGGGGAGCACAATGAGCTCAATGCAGGGGCTGGCTGGAGCAGGGCAGGAGGGCCTCCAGAGCTGAGCAGAACTTTCTGTCCAAGAGTCAATCTGTTCTGATCTCCAAAGCTCAGCTCTGCACGGACCTGCATGAAGCCAGTCCCAGGAGGCCAGCACAGGACAGGGCAAGGCACACCTGCACTCACAGCCCCCCAGCACAGCAGCAGCTCTGGCACAAAGCTGGTGTGGTCCTGTTGCAAAGGAATCTCAGAACAACGTGAAGAAAAGCACGAGCTCCTTTGGTTCCTTCCCCTGTAACTGCTGGAGAGTGAAAACAGCATTTCAGGACACAGCTTGGATGCTGCATTTGTTTCTGTGTTTGTGTAAATACAGTGGCTGCAGAGCACTTCTGAGGTCTGAGAGGGCTGAGACCCTGGGGAGCCCCTGATTCACTGAGCACCCAGCCATAGCCAGGGGCTCTGCTGTCTCCTGCCCCATCCTGAGCAGGCAGGACTGGATGTGGAGGCAGATAATTGACCCAGAGCTGCTGGATTCTGTGTTACAGGCAGCATGACCAAGACTCTTTATGGCACAGCCAGCTCTGTGTTCTGCTCCTGCCCTGATCCTTCCCAGACCAACAATAAGCTTTAGACATGTAAAATGTCCAGCCAGAGGGTAGCAAGTGTGGTTCCTCCTGGTCTGATGTGGCTCTGGGAAGCGTGGTAGACGTGGTGGTAACGCTGGGCAGACAGTCCAGAGGAGTCACGGTCATTGCTGCAGGAATTGCTTCCCGGTCGGGTCAATTTTTCCATCATTAACGCAGTCCATGCTGTAACAGTGCTGGTGCAGATGGCTGGGGGGGTTGCCCAGCAAATTACAGCATCTGTGGAAAGATCTGGTTTGTGAACAGAGCCCACAGCACTGCTCACAGAGCTGCTCTTGCTGGGTACCAAAGCCTTTGATGTCCCAGAGGATGCTACCTCCTGGTCCTGTCAGCAGACCAAAACCTACCACAGGCTCCCAGGCCTCCAAGCCAGTCTCAGCCTCGTGGATGGTTTGTTCATGAGATTTTGGGACCGGAGGGGAACGTTGACTGTTTCTAAGATGTGCCAGATGAGACTATTAGCAGCTTGTAAAGGCTCCCATTTTCAGATGTTAAAGCACTGGATTTGTCTTGAAATACCAAAGCACACAGGTGCAAGTGTGCCATGCACAAGAACATGTTCCTATGACTGCAGCTTTTGCAGATGACCCTCCTCACCACTCAGCAACCAGGTCTGCTCTTGGTGATGAGGCGTTTGTGGTGTTGCTGTTTTACTTAATTAATCATTGCTTTATTTCTGTCCCCAGTGCTTCCTTTCTGATGGCCACTGGTGGCATTTAGCTGGGTTATATGAACCTTGTAACACTTCCTCATTAAAAAAGACAAAACATTCCTTTCATGCAAAAGGGGAAGTGGTCTAGTTAAGAGAAAATAACTTGTGGCTCTGTCCTGGCAATGTACAGCCAGGCTCATCAGGGCACTTGGATGCTCTGGGAGAGCTTGTGAGAGGGACAGGCACTGCTTCCAGCCACAGCTTCTCTGGACAACCTGTGCCAGGCCCTCACCACCCCCATAAGGAAGAGTTTCTTCCCAATATCCCATCTATCCCTGCCCTCTGGCAGTGGGAAGCCATTCCCCCTTGTCCTGTCACTCCAGACCCTTGTCCAGAGTTCCTCTCCAGCTTCCTTGGAGCTCCTGGAAGGGTCTCTAGGGTCTCCCTGGAGCCTTCACTTCTCCAGGCTGGACATTCCCAATTATCTCAGCCTCCTTGGATTCCAGCTGACAGTGTTTAGCTGGCAACCACCTTGCAAACCCTGGAGGGTCCTTGGAGCTACACTTTTCCTGCTTCGATCATTTCAAAAGGCCACTCAAGTCCCAAAAAAGCACCTGCCCAAGCCCCTTCTCCAGCAATTCTCCTCCTCTTCCTCCCACTTTGCTTTTGGTACAGCCAGGTTTTTTTCCATGGAAAGGGCAATACTGGCAAAGTGGGTTTTTTCCATAAAACCTCAGAAAGTGGAGGTGCCTTCACAGAATTCAAATAAATAGCAGCTCCTTCCAAACTGATGCAGTCTACCTTGCTAGGACAAAACAGCCATTTTCTTTCTCCACAGTTCCCAGGCTGGAGAAGTGCTGGTTCCCAGCAGAGAGGTACATTTTTTCACTTTGAACCTTGCTGTGCTGTCCGAGGATTGCTTTGCTATTCCCAAAAGGCTCAGCGGTCCAGGCAAAACAAAAGATCCTCCTTCGCTCCATGAAAATGTTTAACCTGGGCTTAAACCCAGCCCTTTGAGGGGAAAAGGGAAGGGGCAGGTTACACTTTCCCAAGGGCTGGGTCTCAGCAGGGCACAGAAAGTGCAAGTCTGTGTCTGTGTTCTTTGGGTATCGTGCCTGCACATCACAGCCTCCGCTCTGTGGCTGGCAAAGACACTGGAGATTTATAAGGCTATAAAATACAAGGATGAAATATTTTTCCATCCCACTGTGAGTGTTTCCTTGCCAGGCTCCAAAGCAGCAGTAATATTTCAACTCTTACACAGACAGATTTTAAAAAATTGCCCTTTTTTTTTTTTTCCAAAGCTCCCTGAAGCCGAGAAAGCCACAAAGCTTGTCAGGAGGCACTAAAGATAGCACGTTATTTGTCATCATTCTTTAATCAAGTAATCCCAGTCACATTTTCAAACACGGGCAGGGAGCAGAGCTCATGAGAGACGCCACCTCTAAACAGATTAGACAAGGAAACCCCACTCAGGTCAGCTGTGTGGAAACTCACCCTCCTGGCCAGCATCTGAGCTGCCAGGTGCACACCAGCATCAGTCCCTTCATCCAAGGGAGAGTTCATCCCACAGCTCCCTGGCTACCAGGCTGCAGGAAGCAGAAAACCACATCCTTTCCCTTTGCTCCTGCTGGCAGAAAACCCCTCCAAAGATCCCCAGTGGGAGCTGAAGGCCGTGCTGGTGCCATGGGTGGGGACAGGGCAGCGGGACAGCAGCTGTCCTCACTGTGTCCCAGTGCTATCAGTCAGCAGGAGTTTGGGAAGAGGAAGAAGGGAACAAAGCAGAAAATCACGTCTGGGATTAGAATGAGAGGATGCCATTTGCCTTGGTGATGTCCTACACCGAAAACGTGGCTGAGGTCTCAGCCCCATTCCCTTCCAGAAGCTTCTCCTTCAGTCATGGAGGCTCTGCCTGAGCCTCAGTGAGCCCAAACCTGGCTCAGGGTGCAGGCAACCAGTCTGCCTTCAGCAAATCCTGGGAACCTCCATGACCAAAACAGGGTGCCACAGTCCCAAGAATTCACAGGACGTAAAATGAAGCAATAAATGTTGGGTTCCCTTGTCTCTTTGCCACTGAGCCGTTCGGTGGCGGTGGATGCTGACGAAGAATTTGTTCTGCAAGGAGAGGCTGATGGCTCCCTCTGAACAAAGCCCCAAAATCCCTCTTGATGAACACACTGGACAAGCCCTGCCCAGAAAGCTCCCACGGAGAAGATGCATTTGAAGGCTTTGTGTTCTGTAACCACATAAACTGGAGTATTTATTTACTTTTAATAATGCTTGCTGGGAGGAGGGAACCACAGTCACACAGCTCTGGGAGCTGGGGCTCTTCCACTTCAAATGTTGGGAGCAACCTAAAAACGGAGGGATTGGCTACACTGCAACCCACCAACGTTTTTACAAGACCTTCTCCCTCTACAGCAGTGACTGCAGGGGACAAACTGGACACCAGCAGCTACTTTGAACTTGTGGGCTGGGAACTGGCTGGGAAGGTCCGTGTGGAGGGCAGGCAGTGGGAAAACTCCTGGCCCAGTTAACCCTGATGGTGCCTGTTCCTCTCCGAGCACCATTTCTTGTTCTTCTCTCCCCAGATGACCTAGATGCAGATGACCTTCAGCTGGACCTTGAGGAATCAAAGCTTCACCCCACTATCCAGTGCACGCCGAGCCCCGGTGAGCAGCCAGGGAAACCCCTTGAACAGAGCTGGGATCCTTTGAGCTTCTCTAAATCCCCAGGATCCCCCCATGACCTTTCAGATCAGAAGCCTGGTTAGGCTTTGGCCAAACTGGGGACAGGTGAGGAGCTTCCTTCTCCCAGCTGGATGTAGCTGGAGGCTGGACAGGCCTGGTTCCATCCAGCCAGCTGTGGAACACTGGCAGGGACAGAGTTTTCACCAGCTGTCCCACTGACTTTGTTGCAAAAGAGACGTGAAGGAACAAGATTATAGCTGAGGGCATGTCCTGCTGCCTGGGAACAAAGGTTGTGGTGCTCTGAGCTTTATCCCCTTTGAGATGAGCAAGATTTCTCCATTTCCTCTAATTTTGTTTGCTCTGCACCACCTAAAACTTCTCCCATCCTGTTTTTGTTTTTGCTGAGCCCCTCACTGTAACATCCCAATCCCTCCCAGGAACGTCACACAACTCCACAGCACTAACTCCCTGATCCCAGGGAGCAGGTAATGGCAGAGGGGCCCAAATGCCAGGCTGACACCAGGAGTGTCATTGGGTCTGGTGTCATGACCTTTTTTTTATGTTTTAGGAGGTCTGGTAAGTTTGTGGTTCCTCACATTTCGCTTTGACCTCTCCCTGCACCTTGTTTCTGCCCTAGACAAGATCTGAGAGATGTCAGAGGCACCCAGTGTGGGCACAGGAGGGAGAGAGCCAAGAGGCAGCTGCAGAAGAGGGCAAACAATTCTCCTTGCCAGCCCTCAGCACTCACGGGGCTGGTGGGGCCAGGAGAGGGCTGGGACGTGGCCACCACCCCGAGCAGCACCCCTGGAGCCAAGTGGTGCCTGCTGGGCATAACTTTGAGGTTTGTCTTCCAGGTCCCTTCAAGCCTTGTGATCACCTGTTTGAGAGCTGGATCATCCGCCTGGGAGTTTGGGTCATCGTCCTGGTCTCAGTGCTCTGCAACGGCCTGGTCATCCTGGCTGTCTTCGCCTCCCCCAGCTACCTCTCTCCTGTGAAGTTCATCATCGGCTCCATAGCTGGGGCCAACATGCTGACCGGCATCTCCTGCAGCATGATGGCCCTCGTCGACGCCCTCACCTACGGCCACTTCGCCAGATACGGCGCCAGATGGGAGACGGGCGCGGGCTGCAGGGTGACGGGGTTCCTGTCCGTGTTCGCCTCCCAGGCTGCCATCTTCCTGCTCACCTTGGCTGCCGTGCAGTGCAGCATCTCAGCCTCCTGCGTGCGGGGCTACGGGAAATCGCCCTCCCTAGGCAAGGTCAAGGCCGCTGCCTGTTGCTGCCTGTTCCTGTCCTCTGTGGCTGCCGTTCTGCCTCTCTTCTCCGTTGGGGAATACGGAGCGTCCCCCCTCTGCCTCCCGTACCCCATCCCAGACGGGAAACCTGCCACCCTGGGCTTCACTGTGGCCTTGGTGATGACAAACATGCTCTGCTTCCTGACTATCACTGGCACCTACATCCGACTCTACTGCAACCTGCTCAAGGGGGAGTTCGGCGCTGTCTGGGACTGCGCCATGGTTAAGCACGTGGCCTGGCTGATCTTCACCAACTGCCTCCTGTACTGCCCAGTGGCCTTCCTCACCTTCTCCTCTACCCTCAACCTCTTCCTTATCACCCCAGAGGTCATCAAATCCGTCCTCCTTGTGGTCCTGCCCCTGCCCGCCTGCCTCAACCCCTTGCTCTACCTGCTCTTCAACCCCCACTTCAGAGATGACTTCCGCCTGCTGAGGCAGAAGGGGCAGGACAAGGGGAGCTTCCCCCAGTCCTGCGCGGCCGATGACATGGAGAAAAGCTCCTATGACTCCACGCAGGCCCTGGTGAGCTTTTCTGACATCGACCACATGTTTGAGACGCCTGATTCCCTGGGAGTGTGCCCCATCCTCGACAGCTACAGCTTCCCCTCCATGACGCTCATCCCCTGCCAGCAAAGAACGGGCACCAGGGGGAAGGAGAGGGGCTTCTCTGAGCATTGTCCCTGCCTCAGTGACAGTGAGGTGCTGATCACTTCAGAGAGCCGAGACCCGTCGGGCAGCAGCCTCCGGATAACCTTCTTCCCCTCCCCACCCACACCGCCCTACACGTCTCACTTATAAACCTCCTCGGAACAGCCCCACAGCCCACGCCGAGGGCCAGCCCCAGCTCCAAGGGGGCCAGCAAGGTGACACAGGCTGCTCCCTGTAAAGCACCAGTACAACCTGTCTACCCTCAACCCCACCACACCTGCCTGGACAACAGGCACCACTCTGCCAGCTGCCCCTCGCTTGGAAGGGCTCTGACTGAGCCCCAGACACTCAGGGCTGGCCACGGGAGGAGATAACCCCTGCATGTGTCGCTCCTGCTGGGAACTGCCTGGGAGAGAGCCCCACCAGCTCAGGAAGAGGATCAGGGAGACCTCCCTCCTCCTCCTCCTCCTCCTCGTCCTGAAGCATCGCCAGCCAGGAGGAGCCTGCAGTGAAGCCAAGTGTGTCTTCTGAGGCAGAGACATCTTAGCAAAAGCCCTTGCTCTGTGGCCACACATGGAAATGTCCAACTGCAGTGACATGGCCACCCACAGGGACCTCAGCCTGTCCTCCAGGGTTCTCTGCAGGTCCCACACAGCCCTGGGAATAGGCTGGTATCTGCCCCATGCCATCAACTGGGCAAGCAGAAGTGGGTTAAAAGCAGCGTATCCATGTGTGCATCTGAGGTTTGGACTGCCTCTATTTTTGGGAGTCTCCACTCATTCACTGGGAATCTCGTGGGTTGGGCAGGACCCTCACTTCCAGCAGATACCAAGAGCTGGGAACGCTCAGCCCACCTTTCAATCTGACCCACAGTGTCTCACAAGGGGTCTCTGAAAACCACGGCAGCCAAACCCAAACAGTTTCCCAGAAAAACCCACGTGCTGTGGCTGAGGTCACTCAGCAGCACCCACCCAAGGCACCCAGGGGCACACTGGGCTCTCTCCATCCTGCTTCACACACCACAGCACACCTGGGGCACTCCTGTCTGTAGTCACCTGGTTCCTGCTCAGGTGTGGTGAAAATGGGGTCTGGGTCCCTCACTGCCCCCAAACCTCCTTCCTGGAAGAGGCTGCTGGTTCTGGATACACATCCCAGACAGAGTGCAGTTGTTTCGAGGGCTGCACTTGCCCTCTTCTATTTTAAGGGCAGGCAGCTCACGTAGAAGGAGGGAACAGAAATCAGCATTGTGGGATGATGGCATCAGGAGGACACAGGCCACTGGGAAGAGCCTCAAATCCACTCCCTGCAGCTCAGGGATCTCCCAAATCCATGCTCTCCATCACAGACCCTCCCAGTGCCAGCCGGCGCAGCAGGGAGCCCTGGGCAAAGCTTTGGTTCTGCTGACGTTACTGCAGCTGTTTGTCACTCATTCTTGTGAGATAATAAATGAGCCCCATTGCTGACCAGTGGCTGGTTTCTGTCCTCTTGCATGTGAGGAGCACCTTGGTGGTTCTCTGGGCAGCTGCCTCTCCCAGCCTCAGGTGTTGTCTGGGTGCATTCCCTGAGTGAGGGCGGGGAGATCGCCTTGTGTCCACATGAGCTTACACCATCCTCCCCACCCTTCTTCTCCAGAGGGAAGAGCCAAACCACCCACCTTTATGCAACAGAACTGCACCAGCAGGGTCCCTCTCCAGATCCTGTGGACCAGAGCCATCTGCTGTACCCCATGATCTGCTGCTCGGGGGTTTGAGTTCATGAGCAGGACAGAGGCTGCTGCAAGGAGGTTAAGGTTAAGGTTAAGGACGTCATATAACAGGGTCTCCCAAGCAAAGCCACACTCCCCAGACAGAGCCTGGCTCTGCTTCCCTCCTCTGCAGATCAGCCATGTAGTCTTTTCTCAAGAAGAAAAACTTGAGAGATCAGCAGAAAATCAGAGGAGAGGGATCCAAGGATTAGAGAAGATGGTGGGAACCCCAAACGTAGTGGCAAAATCCAAAGCTTTGCCATGGTCTTTAGGTGGGAACTGGGAAAAACATGGCCTGTTGTGAGACTTGAATCCTGCTCCAGACTTGTAATAACAGGTGCTCAAAATCCATTCTCATGCTTGGTTCATTAAAAACACTGAGCCATTTTCTTCCATGTTCTTAGGGCTGCTCACATGCACAGGACTGGGAAACACTCATCTAGGTCGATTCTCTTCTGAAGGCTCCTTCAGAAGTGGGATCAACCTGTTGGAGCAAGTCCAGGGGAGGGCTTCCAAGTTGATTAGAGAGATGGGGCACCTCTCCTGCAGGGAAAGGCTGAGACAGGTGGGATTGTTCAGCCTGGAGAAGAGAAGGCTCCAGAGTGGCTAATTGAGACCTTTCAGTACCTGAAGGGAGCCCACTAGAAACATGGGCCTGGAGTGACAGGACAAGGGGGAATGGATTCCCACTTTGATTTGATTTGATTAGATTTTGGGGGAAAATTCTTCTCTGTGAGGGTGGGGAGGCCCTGGCACAGATTGCCCAGAGAAGCTGTGGCTGCCCCATCTCTGAAAGTCTCCAAGGCCAGGTTGGATGGGGCTTAGGAGCAACCTGGGACAGTGGAAGGTGTCCCTGCTCATGGTAGGGGGTGTGGAATTAGATGAGCTTTAAGGCCCCTTCCAACCCAGGTCATTCTATGATTCTGTGATCCCTAGGATAAGGAAACCTCTAATTAGAAGAGACCCTAAAATAGACCCCACTATCACTGACACAATGAGCATCATTACAAGTCACAGTCCCCTGCTTAACTGAGCACAAGCTTGTCAGGGAGCAGGAGTGAAACCTGTTCTCTCTGCTCCCCCAAGGCCACAGGAGCCCCTTGGAGACCGTTCAGAGCAAACACACCCTGAAGCCCTCTCTGTGTTCCTTGCAGGGTCACTCAGGGAAAAGGAGGGAGCATAAACACAGAGCATGTTCTGTGCTGACCAAAGAGGTGCCTGAGAAACAGTGAAAGTTTATGGATCTGCAGAGGTGCAGGAAACAGAAACCAGTGTCCTCCTATCGCTGCTGCAGGCCATAAATCCAGAGTAGGAACTCTCTGGCAAATGCTCATTAAAGTGCCTTTCACCACATCTCTAACTGTGTACACACGGCTTTCCACCCTCCCAAACACTAAATTCAATAATTCTGTAAAGAAAAAAGACAAAAAAGGAAAAGCAAACCTACATCACTCCATCTCCCTGCTTAGCAGTTGTTTTGGCCCACACTGGTGCCAGGCTGCCCACCTTCAGGCAAGCAGGAGCCAAGCTGTGCAACCCACTTCTGATCGCCAGTGGAGGTGTGAAACAACCTCAGCAGAACAGAGAGAAGTTCTTGCTCCCCATCCTCGACCAGCAAGAACTCATGAGGCTGCTCTTCTGCCTCCTAGACTGAGCTTTAGCTGCCTGGACACCTCCCTTCCATATGATCCTCTTCAAGGCCACCAGATGTTAGCATGAGCCTCCCAAAAGCAACCAGATGTCCTTGAGGCATTGTGAGCCTTTTCACTGGAGACAGGGCTCCCTTGGATTCCAACCTTTGGAAGGGGATGTGTGCCAAAAAGGGAGGGAGAGAGAAGTTTATGGAAGGGTCCCTCCCTGTAGCAGGATTGCTCCTGGTTGGAAGAGGCCTGGCTGCCAAAGAGCCCCAGGCAGCAGCCAGTGAGCTGCACGTCATGCTTGGACAAGCTGGCCTGGTTTCCTGGGCTGCATCGACACAGATGTGACCAGTAGGTCAGAGAGGGGATTCTCCCCCTCTGCTCTGCCCTTGTGAGACCTCACCTGCAGTGCTGCCTCCACTTCTCAGGCCACCAGCACGAGACAGATGTGGACCTGTCCAGAGGAGGCCACTAAGTTGATCACAGGGCTGGAGCCCCTCTGCTCTGGAGCCAGGCTGGGAGAGCTGGGGGTGTTCAGCCTGGAGAAGAGAAGGCTCCAAGGAGACCTTGGAGACCCTTCCAGTGCCTGAAGGGGCTCCAGGAGAACTGGAGAGAGACTTTGGACAATGGCCTGGAGTGACAGGACAAGGGGGAATGGTGTCCCACTGCCAGAGGGCAGGGATAGATGGGATATTGGGAAGAAAATCTTCCCTGTGAGGGTGGGGAGGCCCTGGCACAGGTTGCCCAGAGAAGCTGTGGCTGCCCCTGGATCCCTGGAAGTGTCCAAGGCCAGGTTGGACAGGGCTTGGAACAGCCTGGGATAGTGGAAGGTGTCCCTGCCCATGGCAGGGGATGGAACAAGATGAGCTTTAATGTCCCTTCTGAGGCCTCGGGGGTGGCTGGGTGACAGGCAGAGCTGCTCTGGAAGCCATTGTCAGGGCTGGGCACCTTTGTGGTTTCCCCTGCACGTCAGCAAGGCCCTGCCAGGACACCCTGAAGGGCAGAGATGGCATGTTTGAGGAGGATGTGGGCCCTGAGGGACCCGGAAGCATTGTCTAACAGGACAATGTGGAGCCAGTTTGTAGGCACACTCCAGTGTCCATTTTTCACTCATCCAGCCCTCCTGGCTGTAGATGTGCAGCTCCTCTGAAACAAAGCCAGTGGAACAAGCACCCTACAGTGTTGTTTTTTCAGTCTCATTGTTTTTTCCACCAGTGTTGTGATTTTTGGAAGACTGGGCCGTGATTGGGAATGTTTGGGATGGCAGCAGTGCTGCAGCCATGGGAATGTAAATGGCAAGGAGTAAACCCTGCATGGGATGGCAATATCTGCTACCAGCCTTCTTGGAGGCCAAAGGAAAACACACATTGTGGAGAATGTAAACCCATCTTTGAGACTGGGATGGACCACACATCAGGTCTGGCAGGTGACCTCAGCAGTTTTCACATTTTCAGATAATCTCTTCCAGAAACACCTCAAGAACCATTACTGTCCCAGGTGTGAATGGGAACTGAGTGACAAGCTAACCTGGAAAACAGGAGAAACCTCCAGCTTCCTGAATGCCTCAGAACTGGAGTAGCTTCCCTGCAATTTGTGAGGAAGAAGAATCCCACTCAAATACTGGTCAGTGATAAACTGAGTTAAACACCTTGACCACTTCTGTGGCACCTCCCCTGATACATTAATAATAAGAATGTTGGAACTCCAAAGTGGGAAAGAAGGCATGCTGTAGATAGACCTATTGGTGCCCAAAACATGGAGAGTAAAAGGACACCTTTCCACCATCAAAAAATCAAACCTGCTTTTTCATTACTCAATGCAGTTTCCATCACCCAAAAATAAGAGGCCAGGCTGCCAAAGTACTCCAACAGTGTTAAGGAACTGTTCATTCATTTATGATTATCATCACACAGGGACTGCAAACATCAGGACAATCAGAATCCATTTTTTATTTATTCCTTTTTAAAATGTTCTGAAAGAAAAAGCAAAATAAAGAGCAGGACCCACCAGGGGATATGGGAGATGCCATCATCACAAGGAACACAGCGCTGGGTTTCAGAGCAATGACTGACACCACATCAACAACAACAACAACCTAAACCCAGAGGAGACTGCCCAACCAGTCACATCACACAGAGATATTATAAGATCTATTTCTTTACACCAATTAGCTGATTTCCTGAAGCGCAAATCAAGCTGGCAGCAAAGCCATCTACAAACTAATCTCCCATTTTCTCCTGCTCCTGATGACAGCATTTTCTTTGCTTGGGGAGAGCCTATATCCCTTGGGATATTGTCTCCCTTCCTTGTCCAGCAGTCTGGGGTAGCCTTAGAGACAAAGAAAACTTCCAGCCTGTAGAACACGACCCATGGTCCTGATTGTCCCGTTGTCCAACACACTCCCAGCCTCCAGTACAGTTTTCCCAGCACATTGCAGAGGCACAGGAGGGAAGCAGAGGGAGAGGCACAGTTGGTCTCATCCAAACATACACTGGACCACAAACACTGGGAATAATAATAATAATAATAGTAACAATAATAATAACACTTTAGGGGGTTTACACTTACTGCTATGACTTTCACAGCCAAGATGTAGGAGAAAGCAAAGGGCCAGGAACGTGGTGAGTAGCAGTAAAAACTGGCTCCTCCTCTCAAAAACATCATCCTACATCCATGTTTATTCCATGGTGTGTGGGAAGAGCTGATCCTGAGTTGCTGCCAGTCTAGGGATAAAATCCAGCAGCTGCTCCACACCACCTAGGAATGGTTTGAGGTTAATTCTGAACAACAACAACAACAACAACAACAACAAAAGGCCACTTTCATTTTGGGTGATTTCCTGAAGCAGGCGAGGAGCAGAGGATGGAGCCAGATGATTCGTTTGGGTGGCAATGACAACTTTTCCCAGCATCAGCTGTTCAGGAAACTACAGCCCTGCAGCAACACAGCTAAAGTGACCCCGATCCTCAAGGAAAAAGCAGATGGTAAGTTGGGTCCCAGTTTGCCACTGAGGTTCAAGGGGTGCCCAGAGGGGGCCTGGCCCCTACACAGCAGGGCTCTTCCTCCCCTTTGCTGTGCTGCCCCACAGAGCCAATTAACCAACAGAAAAACAATTGCACCAAAAAATCTGCAGTTCTTTTAGCTCCAAGCCCTCAGGAAAAAAAAAAAAGGCCTTTTATGCTTTTAATTTTCTGTTTTTCTCCTCCAATTTTGCCAATTTAATCAATCAATTAAAATAACCGGATTATTTTCCTCTCCCAACCCCTCTAATCCACCTCTTCTCTTCCTTCTTCTCCCACTCTCACATTTAGATCTTAATTTCCTTCTTCCCCCCCACCACCTCTGTTTTCTTTTTTTTTTTTTTTTTTAAACTTCTGGTTTGGAAAAGTTCCACAGCTGGAGTTTCACATTTCCTTTTGTCACCACATCGAAGGCATTTGAGGAGCACAGGGAGGGAATGTCACAATGGACACACACACATGTTCAGCTGCATTAGGGGCAAAGGGAGAAGGTTGGACTCAGTGGTCTTGAAGTTCTTTTTCCAACCTAATTGATTCAGTGATTCTGTGAATTAAGGAACTTTCCAGAGCCCCAGAGGTTTGTGAGGGATGAGGGGTTTGACCTGTCCTGCTAGAGCAAAACCACGACAACGCCACAGCAGGAGCTCCAGATCTCCTGCCCTCCAGATCTCCACAGGACAAGTGCATCCAGGTCAGGATTTTTGGAGAGCCCCTTCTCATGCAGGTTCATCTGAAAATCCCAATCTCCAGACAACAAAGAAGAACATAAAGTCGAGAAGCCACAGTCAGGCACTGCACCTGCTGCACCACCACTTCCCTTGTCCTCCGTGTGAGCAAGAAACACCAAAAAGATTTTGCATCAGAGAAGTTGCACTGCAGAGGCAGTTCTGCATCTCCTCAGGCAGCTGCAGGTACCTTTAGCAGTTGGTATAAGGAGAGGGGGCTGAGAGAAAAGCAGAGAATCACAGAATGGTTTGGGTTGGGAGACCTTAAAAATCATCTACACAGAAGCCTGGAGAGGCACAGGAAGAGGTGTTGGAGAAGCAGACCCCTTGAGGTCTGTGTTCTGGATCACAGATCCTAAATCCCCCACCCCAGGTCACTCACAGAACCTTTCCCCCCTCTACACAGCAGCTCTGGCAAGAGGTATTTCCTTCTCTAACTCAACTGAAGCCTCTGATTTACCCCCCTCAAATGCCTGTCCCTGGCTTCTGACATTTCACTTCCTCAGGGATCTTTTCTCCAACTCTCAGCAGCAGCTGCCTCCCCCTGAAATACCTGCTCTGCCATTGCCTCAGCTGTGAGCAGGAACACAGACACATCCTGGAAGTCCTTTTCCTCCTTCCTAGCAGTCCCTAATGACTGCTGTTAACAAAGCCTTGGGAGCTTCTAGTGAAGTGAATTTTATCAACTGAGTGAAAGAGAGGAAAAAATCAGCATATAAAGTCCTTCATCCTAAAACTGAGGGTCTGAATTCCAAACACCATGTCCAGGGAACCAGCCCTCACCTCTTAATGCCTCCCACATGCTCCAAATGACAGCAGAAATTGCAGCTGCCTCACCATGTGCACACCACAGGGTGAGATGCAGTTCACCTTCCAGAAACAAATCCTTCCAAGCTGAAAATACCTTTTTTTTTTTTTCCCACATGACATTTTTGCTCCAGTGAAAACTTCTTAAAAAGGGGAAAGAAAAAAAAAAAAACCACAGAACCTACCAGAAATTAGAGCTCAATTAGAAATGGAAATTGCCAGATCCTGCTCAGGGTTGCTTGTACTGGACACAACGTGGCAATGCTCATGTTTTGAGAAACCCTCCATGTCCTAAGCTGCATCAAAAGAGCTGTGAGCAGCAGCTGAGGGGGGGATTCTGCCCCCCTGCTCTGCTCAGGTGAGACCCCACCTGTGTCAGGCAGTGCTGCCTCCAGCTCTGAGGTCTCAGTACAGGAAGGACATGGAGCTGCTGGAGCAATTCCAGAGGAGGCCACGGAGATGCTCCAAGGGCTGGAGCCCCTCTGCCATGGAGACAGGCTGGGAGAGCTGGGGGTGTTCTGGAGAAGAGAAGGATCCAGTGAGACCTTTGAGCCCCTCCCAGTGCTTAAAGGAGCTCCAGGAGAGCTGGAGAGGGACTTTGGACAAAGGATGGAATGACAGGACGAGGAGGAATGGCTTCCCACTGCCAGAGGGCAGGGTTAGATGGGATATTGGGGAGAAATTCTTCCCTGTGAGGGTGGGGAGGCCCTGGCACAGGTTGCCCAGAGAAGCTGTGGCTGCCCCATCCCTGGAAGTGTCCAAGGCCAGGTTGGATGGGGCTTGGAGCAACCTGGGATAGAGGGAGGTGTCCCTGCCCATGGTAAAGGGGTAGAACAAGATGTTCTTTAAGGTCCCTTCCAACCCAGGCCATTCTGTGGTCCTGATCCTCAAACACTGCCCTGGGAAGCTCGGAGGGATCATCCATTACATCCTGTTGGGAGGGGTCAGAAGAAACCGCAGGGGTCATTCCAGCCACTGTCACACACACGCGCACGGAGTTTCTGCAGCTCTTACAACACCGGGCGCTGGGAAGAGCAGCCTCGGAGCATCCCTGCCCTCGCGTGGTGCGCGGGCACTGCTGCAGCTCTGCTGTCACCGAGCCACATCGGGGCTTTCTGAAGCGCTCCTCAGATCACCCTTGTGAGGCATCTCCTTTAATATCGCTCAAGACGTCCCCTAAATCCAGAGCCTCAGTCTGACTCTAAGTCCTCACCTAAAGGACAGAACCAATAAGAATTTGGAAAATTATCCCAAGTCCCAGCCCAGGAAACGTTCTGTGACTCCTCTGAGAGCTGGAAAAAATCCTGGACTACAGACCCAGCACACCAGAAACCACAGCCAAAGGCAGTTATGAAAATATATAGATCTAAGGCTCCAGCAAAGCAATTTATCAAAAGTCTCAGTGATCCCACTGAAGGGACATTTAGAAAATGCCCTTCGGGCATCACTGATGAAACAATTGTGAAAATCATCAAGGCAGCTGTAAAGCTGCCCCAGAGTCAAACCATATGGATTTAGTGAGAACATCTTGGTGATTCTAAAATTGCCCCAAATAAGACTGCATAGAAGCCATTTTAGAAGTGATCTGTAATGTCAAAGCATAGCAATAAACACCCCATTAAAAGGACCATTAAAAAAAAACCAACCAAAAAATCCCACAAAGCATCCAGTATTAAAAATCTTTTGTGTGATTTTTGGAAGTATTCTCGTGGGGGCCTTTTGAAGGGATTTGTACAATGATCCTTCAATTTTTTATGGTTCTACTTACAATGGCTCCCCTGTGGGAATTTGGGCTTACTCTTGATAGCTCCTTGGCAGTATTTTTGGTCTCCTCAGTGTGTTTTCACAATAGCTCCATAATGGAGGTGGGGTATTTTTACAAGAGGCATTTCTTAGATTTTTTGGAGACAGTTTACATAATGGTTATGTAATGGTGTCTTGGGGGAGGATCAGAGATGTGATTTAAAGTGTCTGACTGATGCTGGATTTGCGAGTATTTCCCCTGTTAAGTCTCATTCATGGGACCCATTTTATGCCATAAAGAACAAAGAGGAGACAATGGGAATCACAGGGTTCCCACTCTGACTCCAGCTGCAGGGAAGGGTACAACAGCCACACTGCAGGCAGCTGAAGGTGGCACCACCCCACAGTTCCCGGGGGGAACAAACTGATTCTGCCATGAATATTTCCATCCATGACCTCAGCAATTCCAAATGGATCACCTGAGAGGGTCCATCGGTGATCCAGGGCAATACTGACCTCCCTACAGACAAAAACAGCAGCAAAAAAGGAAGAGGGGGGCGGCCCTGGAAGTTGTTGGTGGGTTTTATTATCATGATTATCATCATCATCATCATCATCAGGTGTCTCCAGCCTTGCCAATAGGCAGGGAAGGGACCTTGTGCTGCTGCACTGACATGGTACCAGCTGGATGGCTCCCAACTCTCTTCCCAGCTCCAGCAAACCTCTTCCAGCCACAAGAAACAGGGACAGAAGTGCTTCCCTGCAAAGCAGAAGAGCAGAGGGGGGATGCTCTGCTTTCTTCACACACTTTTGTAGAGGGTGTTGAACCAGAGAAAGGAGAAAAGGAAGAGTTGAAGGTAATGTGGAATATTTCAGGAGAGCTGTGGGTGAACATGGACCTCAACAGTGACAGTCACAACCCTGGCACCTCTCAAGGATGGAGCCCAGGCTGGATCCCTCTTCTACCACTCCCTTGACAGGGAGCAGGAGTTTCTCACCCAGCTCTCCAGCTGACTTGCCCCACAGTGCAGCCAGACTGCAAACTACCCTGTGAGAAGTGGAGGATCAAAGAGTCTGGGTTCTCCCATGATCACAGCCACAATAATCCTGCCCATCCCAAACTGGTAAACCACCACTGAAGAAGAATTGGGAGCTGCCTGCTACTGCTCAGGCTCGAAGGAGAGCCTGGGTGTACAGACCTTGGCCTGTTTTTCCAGGAATGTTATTTCTCTGACAGAAGAGATCACATCTTCCTTCTTTTCAACTGAAGAACATCCAGTGGGCAGCTGAACAGGAAAAGAATAAAGGTATTTCTTAAGCCAGGGCTTGCAACAGGAGCAGAAATTTTTCAGTAAGTGTATTTTTCTCCTGGAAACTGCAGCACAAGGATTGAGAACAGACTCAGGGTCCTCAGATAAACAGCTCCATGCAGGAGCTGAAGCCAGAAAGCACTTGGCAGTAGCCTTTGAGTGCCTCTGGCTGCTAGAGGATTGTCCTCCAGAGGATGAACATTCTCTAAAGGATGTTCCCAAATCCTGTGATGGCTTTTGTCAGTTTTGACCTAAGTGACTCACAGTCAATCCAGTTCCAATGTTTCTTCCTCTTCCTTCTCCAAATCATCCTTCCTCCTATAACACCTGCAAGCATGGAAACAATTCCGGTGTGGGACCAAAGGAATGAGAGTCCTGGAAAAAAAAAAAGGAAACTTTTAAGAACAGAATCTTTAACATAAAATGCTTTCTCTGAGAATGAACAATAAAACACATCAGTTTTGTTTCTAGAAATGCATGAGCCTCCAAAAACTTTTTTATAACTAAAGTAATTCAAATAATTTTTTTTTGTTGTTTTTCATAAATCAGAATTGTTTGTAATGGTTCTGCCTGTATTGAGGCTAAAGCTCTGTCCTGGGCACGTCTGGTTTGTGTCTCCAGAGTTCTTGCACACCTTCATTCCTCTGACAGCACAGAGCAGTGCCTGACTCACACTGACCTGGGAGCCCCTGGGGGGTGTGAAGGCAGACAGGCCTGGCCTGGCTCTGTCCTCTCTGTCTTGGATGAACCCTCAGCTATTCCAAAATCTGTCAATCTGTTCCCTGGGGTTGGGCCAGTGGGGACCTCATCTCAGTGTTCTCAACCTACAGGACCTGCAGACACAGACCCTGCGTGTCCATCGGGATTTGCAGAAAGCCAGGTTTGCTTGGCAGTGTGAGAGCAGCTTCCCCAGCCTGCCCTGAGCCAGGACACACTGGAGAGCCAGCCCAGCCCACCTGCTGGGGAGCTGTGCCCCTGATGTCCCAGCACAGGGCTGGGACAACACCTGAGTCACCAGCAGAGCTGTGTTTGGGTCAGGCCATTCTGTAGGAAGCCCTGGGGGAACAGGAGCTGGCCTGAACAGCTCTGCTGCACCTGAGACTCAGCACCATCTACCCCTGAGGTCATTCCACCACGTTCCAACTCTTCAATCCCACCCTGTCCCTCAGGGCATTGTCCAAACACTCCTTGAGCTCCTGCAGCCTTGGGGCTGTGCCCACTGCCCTGGGGAGCCTGCTCAGTGTTTAATTACTTTCTGGGGGAAGAATCTTTGCCTGATATCCAGCCTAAACCTCCCCTGACACAGCTCCAGCTGTTCCCTCAGGTCCTGTCACTGCTCACACAGAGCAGAAATAGGAGCTGCCCCTCTGCTGCCCCTCCTGAGGAAGCTGCAGATCCTGAGGAGGTCTGACCTCAGGCTCCTGCAGGCTGAACAGACCAAGTGACCTCCTCACATGGCCCCTCTAGACCCTCCCCCATCCCTGTTTCCCTCCTTTGGACACTCTCCAATAGCTTCAGATCCCTCTAACATTGAGGTGCCCAAAAGTGCCCCCAGGACTCGAGGTGAGGCCGCACCACCTCAGGTGGTGGGACAGCCACAGATTGTTTCAAACTTCAGCACTATCAGAGATTTCATCCATATCCTTGGAAAATCAGCGTGAGGTGGACGAAGAGGCTGATTTAGTGTGTCTGTTGGGAAAGGAGGAGCATGTGGAGATGTGCTGGCTCTTTGCTCTGTTACTCCAGGCTGTATCTCTCACGCACTGACAGCCTGGTCACACAGTCCTCCTGACTTCAAGCTCCAAGAGGACCAGATGATGATGCAATCTGACAAACATACTGGTACCTGCCTCTAGCACAATAATTTCTGCTTGAAATCAGGCGCTGCTGATTTAAAGATCCCCCGTGGCAGAGCATCTGCCAGCTCTGAAGGCAGTGGTAAACTGTCCTCCCTGCTAAGCACTGAATTCTCACCTCCTGCTGCTGGGCATTGCCAACCCTTTGCCTGCTTAGCATGGCTGAGGTCAAACAAATCCCCCAAATTCTCATTCCACACACAGCCTCCAAACAGACTGACCCTGCCCCCAGGCCAGGATAAGGTCTTAGCTTTCACGTACAGATTTCTTAAGTCATAATTTGTTCTACATTTAGCTGGGAATTTATCTCGGGTGGCCGACAAGGACCGTAGGGATGGATTCAGGTTTTAAAATCCATCCCCGGGCAGGGTGGGAGCGAGCTGGAGGGCAGGGGGGGAGCGGGGGCGGCTCAGGGCTGTCAGCTGGAGGCGATCTGCTGGAGATGTTGAGATGCGCGTGTGGGAAGAGCTCAAAAATAGCATTCGTTTCAAAACCCTGGGATACTAAAGCAGTCTCCCGGTGCCTCTCTGCCAGCTTGGCTCCAGCAGCCTCGGGAGAGCCGGTTCCAAGGGACTGATGCTGCAGGAGCGGCACACGGGGGTGGGGGGCAGCGCACAGCCTGTGCCTGCAGCTCTGTGAGGGCTCTGCTGCAGCAGAGCGCTGAGAATCATGGAATCACGGGATCCTTAAGGTTGGAAAAGCCCTGTAAGATCACTGAGTCCGACCATTCCCCCAGCACTACCACGTTCACCACCAACCCATGTTCCCGAAGTGTCGCATCCGCAGGTTTTTTGAGCACATCCAGGCACGGTGACTCCACCACTGCCCTGGGCAGCCTGGGGACCGCCCTGTCAGGGAAGAAATTTTCCCCAACATCCAACCTAAACCTCCCCTGCTGCAACCTGAGGGCGTTCCCTCTCGTTCCCCGGGGGCACAGCCCGACCCTCCCCCGGCTCCCCCTTCCTGCCAGGGAGTTGCAGAGAGCGAGGAGGTTCCCCCCGGAGCCTCCTTTTGTCCAGGCTGAGCCCCGCCAGCTCCCAGAGCCGTTCCCAGTGCTCCATCCCCATCCCCATTCCCATTCCCATTCCCACGGCTGGACACGCTCCCTCCCCGCAGATCCCCGCGGGGGCCGCTGGGGAGCGCTGTGTTGCTCCCCCCCCGTTGCCCGGCAACGGGACCCGGCACTCCCGCGGCGGGGAGGGAGGGCGTGGCCCGCGGCGCGCGGCGCGATGACGCCATCGGGGCGCGCGCCGCGCGGGGAGAGGGGAAGGGCGGAGCGGGGCTGGGGTGGGGGCAGGCGAGGTGTGCGGGCCGGGAGCTCTCCCCGCGGCGGTGAGTGCGGCCGGGCCGGGCCGGGCTGGGCTGGGCTGAGCCGAGCAGGGTTGTTTTCCCCTCCCCGCCATCCCGGGCGGGTGTGTCCGCCGCGGGGTCGCGGTGGGCGCTGAGGGCGGGGCGGGGCGGGCGCTGAGGGCGGGCGGGGCGGGGCGGGGCGGGCGGCAGCGCCCCCTGGCGGCGGCGGGGCGCCCGTGCCATGTGGCCGTGCTGGCTGTGCCCGCAGGTGCCGCGCGCCATGGCCCCCCCCAAGGACATCATGACCAACTCCCACGCCAAGTCCATCCTCAACGCCATGAACGCCCTGCGCAAGAGCAACACGCTCTGCGACGTCACCCTCCGCGTGGAGCACAAGGACTTCCCGGCCCACCGCATCGTCCTGGCCGCCTGCAGCGACTACTTCTGCGCCATGTTCACCAGCGAGGTCGGTGCTGCCGCTGCCGCCGCCGCCGGCCCCCCTCGGGTGCTTCGTGGGTGGAGGAGGCAGGGCCGCTCGGGGCTGCCCTCTGGCGAGCTGCTCGGCAGCTGGGCCAGGATCCCCCTCGTGGCGGCCCGGGATCCCCTTGTGGTGATCTTGGGAGTCCTCTGGGTACTCCCCGTGGTGGCCCAGGATGCCCCCGTGGTGGATCTTGATCCCCTCATGTTGGCCCTGGATTCCTCCATGGTGCCCCGAGGTTCCTCCTTGGTGGCCCTGGGACTCTCTGGATCCCCCCATGGTGGCCCTGAATTCCTCCATGGTGGCCCTGGGACTCTCTGGATCCCCCATGGTGGCCCTGAATTCCTCCATGGTGGCCTGGGGTTCTCTGGATTCTCCCATGGTCACCCTGGATTTCCCCATGGTGGCTCCAGGTCCCCCCGTGGTGCCCCTGGGTCTCGTTGGATCTCCCCATTCAGGCTCTGGAGCCCTTTGGGTCCTCTCCTGGTGGCCCTGAAGCCCCTCGTGGCGATTCTGGGTGCCCTCATGGGCAGAGCCCTTTTATCGAGGCCTGGTGTGGAGCTGGAGGTCGTCCCTGGGACTGAGGTCCTGAATCGTGGTGTGCTGGGACCCCCCTGTGCCCAGCGAGCTGGCAGGCTGAGCTGCCAAACCGGAGGGTTCTGACATGTTTACTTATTTTTCCAGTGGTGATTTGTGGTTTCTGTGGTTCTGGGCATCTTTCCTGCCAGGGGCAGCAGCCCTGGTGCCGAGCTGGGCAATCGCAGTGCAAGGGAGGGGCTTTGACAGCTCCCCTTGGCTCTGGCTGAGCAGCTGGGCCCTTCGGGGTTGTGCTGCTGCTCGTGCCGTGGGGGTGTCACCTCCAGCACTGGGGCTGGGGTGGCTCTGAGCTCCAGGTCTGCTGTACCCAGCAGATCCCCCCTGAGAGCACCTCGGCTCTCAGTTCTTACTGGGAGACTCGCACTTGTGCTGTTTCCCTGAGTCACTGGCAGGTGCTGTTTGAGCTAAAACTGGCGCTCATTTGTGCTGTTAAACATCGGATGCTCTGCCTGGCTTTGTCTTTTATAAGTTTGAATCAATCTTTTGTGGCTTTTATTCTTACAGAAGATGCTTTCCTTATCCTACCACCTTTCCCATTAGCAGGGAGAAACATTAACAAGTAGCTCGCAGGTCCTAAAGCCCTCCCTGCTAGCCCAGGAGTCCTTGCAGCAGAGAATGATTCTGTTCTTTGTTTTACCCTGCAATGAAGGCTGTGGCAGAGCTCTCTGTGTGCCCACTGCTCTCAGTGCTGTCAGGAGAGCAGGTGTCTCAGTTTTTGCAGTCCTGTGCAAAGCAACCAAAAGAAGACATCTGTGGCCTGATCACATACCAATATATTTTCTGGTCCGTGTCTTTGTGAAATTTGTAAATCCATCAGGTTTATGCTCTTTATCTGCATAAAGGAAATGCATTTAAGAAAGAAAAAATTACACAAAGGAAATTCAATCCCTGGAGGCTGAAGTTCTGTGTTCTCCAGAAGCTCCAGGTGCACAGCAGTACAGCAGAGTGTCTCTGCTTCTTCGGGTTTGCCTCCACAATTCCTGTCAATGCTTTTGACTTCTGGACTTTCTCTAGGCAGTGTGCAGAGATCCAATCGCTCCATGTGCTCCAGAACGTTCTTTGTGGCTGCTCACAAAGGCTGAGGGTGGGTGTGCTTTGGGTCTGAGCTGAGCTGTGTCTCCTTCCTTGGTTCACTCGTGTGAATTGTAACATCTTCACTGAGAGATGTAATTCTTCCTAGGAATGAAATTCTTCCTTGGAAAGTGGACAATAGGCAGGATCACTTGCTCTCTCCCGCCCCAAACTGCCTTTGCTTTAAGGGTTTTGCTTCTTTTGCTTAGTTTGTATTTCTTCCAGATTTTGGGGGGTTTTTTTGTATGGAAACACTAAAGTGACCAACCTGCCAAGGGGCACACAGTTTGTGGGAGAGCTTCCTTGCAGGAAAGGGCTGTTTGGTGAACCTCAGAGTGGACCTGCTTCCTGTGTGTCCCAGGGGTGTGATGGGACAGAGCCTGGGCACTCTCCAGGCACTTGTGGGTGTAGAGTTTGGCCAGGGCTGAGACTCGAGGGAGCTCAGAGTGCCCTGTGGTGTCATGGGCTAACAGTCCCCACCAGGGCTTCCTTGGCACTTCATCCCTCTCCTCCTGCCAGTCTGGGGCCTGCCTGGCTGCTCTGATGTGCCAGACTGGGGCTGCACAAGGCTTTGTTCACAACTGGTGCCAGGGTTCATTCCACGGCATTCCTGGTGTTACATCCCGGGTTCATTCCACGGCATTCCTGGTGCCACATCTGTGCATGGCCAGCACAGCACTGAGACCATCAGCAGACATTGTCACAAAGAGCTGCCTTTGCCCCTCCCTGTCTCCCTGGTTTCCTTCTCTCACTTCTGACTTTAACATTTTAAGAAGTTCTCGGTCTTGCTTGGTATTAATTTCGTCCCATTTTCTGTTCCCGTTTTCCAGAACGAGGAGAAGCCACTGATCACCCGATGAACCCCAGGCTCTTTACAACACTTCCCTTTGCCCCTGTGCTGATCAGTGTGGGAGAACTGAAACACCATCAGTTTTACCTACAGAGTTGTTCCTTGTGGTAAAAGTTGCAGAGCAGTTTTAGCTCCCCTGGCCCCTGGTTTGTGTGCTGGCTTTTGTGTGTGTTTGGCCAAGTTAACGTAGCTTGGGATCTCTTTAGAGCTGATTGTTGTCTGCACCTCAGAAAGAAACTATTCTGTCTTCTCCTTTTGGCTGTATTGTAGAAACTGAAGGGTTCTTGTCCCCTAGAAGGTGGAGAAATACTATTCTGAAAATAAACAGCTACTGTTTCCAGGTTCTTACATGGTCAGCTTCACTGCACTCTGGAGTGCAGTGAGCCACACCTTAGCACTGCCATGCCACGTTTCTCTTCCCCTCCAAGTAAGAAGAAATTGGGGTTTACTCCAGTATCCTTTGGTGTATCTGCATTAGTACAGGCAAAAAGGAAACGTGGCCTAGGGTAAGAAGGTGGTTCTGAAATTGTAGGCCCTTTGTCCTGCAGGGTGAGTTTTGTGATTGTCATGGTTTAGCCCCATCCAGCCCCTCACAGCCACTCACACCCCCACCAGCGGGACCAGGGAGGGAGTCAGAAGGGTAAAAGCTGGAAAACTGATGGGTTGAGATAAAGACAGTTTAACAGGGAAAGCAAAGGCCCCACATGCAAGCAAAGCAAAAGCAGGAATCCATTCCCTGCTTCCCATGGGCAGGCAGGTGTTCAGCCACCCCCAGGAGGGCACCACGGGCGATGGTGACTTGGGAAGACAAACACCATCACTCCAAACATACCCCCTGAGTTCTTCTCCCCCCCACTTAATACACTGAGCACCATTCCATGTGGTCTGGAACATCCCTTTGGTCATTTGGGCCATCTGTCCTGGCTCTGTCTCCTCCCAACCTCCCATGCACCCCCAGCATGAAAAGCAGAAGAGGCCTTGGCTCTCTGTGATCACTGCTCAGCAATAACAAAAACATCTCATCACCATCCCTGTGTTCAGCACAAATCCAAACCACAGCCCCATGCCAGCCACAGGGAGGGGAATTAACTCTGCCCCAGCCAAACCCAGCACAGTGATTTGTAGATGGAATGGAAGACAGCAACACTGTGTTTCACAGCAGAGCTTTGACCTGCAGCCCCTGCCTTAAGGCTTTCAACAACTTGGGCATCCTGGGATAAAACCAACCCAAACCATTCCATGATTTTATATGTTCAGAATCAAATTGTCTCCACCCTGAGATCATTCTTTAAGGTATGATATTAGGATCCCAATTCTGCATCACATACATTACGGGAAGTTACTTGAAATACTTACTTCCTTCCTTCCTTCCAGGCATGTGAGTAAACTGTGAGCAAAATAACAACCTAAGTAGTGGAACGTAGCAGAAATATAAAGGAAGCAGGAAGTGCTCATCTCTGTGGTTTAGTGTTGTCCCCATGGTTTGTGTTGTGGTCAGCAGAATAGAGAGTCTGTGCATGCCTGGTTACTGAATATTGGTTGTGGGTCAGGAGTTCTTTACTGGCTCCAGGCTGATGTGGGAAGAACTGATGCTTACAAGTACCAGGAGGTCTGGTGGCCTTGTAACCTCCTGTCAATAGAAGTTTGTGACTTCTGTTTTTTTCTAAACATGTGTGCTCTGTGTCTCCATTTGCTTATTGGAATCATCTGAACATCTTGTCTCATCTGATCAGTTCTGACCTCTGGTGACATCTGTGTCCCTTGTCTGTGCTACCAAACAGCTTAGTCCTGTTTTCAGAATGTTTTGTCTGACCCAAAGCAGGAACTGGTTTTAGCTTCTGAATGCAGTGCCTGGCCTGTCACACAGCAGGTCCGACAAGGTAATTTACTGTTCCTTCCTGACTCTGAAAGCCATGAAGTTTATTCACTGAGTCAACAGACTTGAAAGGCCTCTTCCCTCAAATTACTTCGAGGTTCACCATTACCTCCTGCACTTTTTTTCTCTACTGCAAGTGCATCTCTGCATCACATCTGCTGCTCAGTCCCAGCAGACATCCCTTCCCTCCTCTGCTGTGCCCGCGAGTGCCTCTGCAGGAGTAGCTTTCACTGCTCTTTTCTCTACTTCTGTATCACCTCCTTTTTCCCCAGCTGTGGCAGATCCAAAGCCCAGGGATCATGCTTTGACCACGCTTTATGCTTCCCGAGTCTCTGCCCAACTGGCTGTACCAGCTTGGGGCTCATTCCTGGCCAGCGAAGCTGTGGGCTTTTTCATCTGCTGACTCCGGGGCTTCAGAACTCCAGGTGGTTTTGCAGTGTATCAATCACCCTCTGCTGAGGCCAGGGGTGTGTAGGGTGTGGTTGCTGAGCCCACCTGCTGTTCCACTGCTCAGGAAACATCGGGTGCTGTGCCAGCAGCTCTGTGGTGGAGGCACCGAATCACAAAGCAGAGCTTTGTGAAATACAATCTCAGTTTTGTGCGAATTTTGGTGGATTCACAGAATTTGCCGTTCCAGAAGATTGACCATTGAGAGGATAACATTCCTTGCAAAAAAATAGTTATTCCCAAATGAATCATAGAGGTGATAAAATACTCAGAGGACAAAGTCTGGATTGTGTAAGTGCATGTATTGTCATTTTGCTTTCAAACATTCAAGATAATGAATTTTAAACTTTAACATTTAACCTTTAACTCTGAACTTTCTGGCCTGTAGCCGTTCCTTTTAGGAACCTTCACCATAAGCTTGCAGAACGGATGAGGAATTGACTAGTTTAGAAAGCTTTTGACTTGGTTTGGTTTTGGAGCAGAGTGGTGATGATGTCCAGGTGTTAGAAAGGAAAATTGCTTGTCAGTAGAATTGCCTTGTTAACGTTTAGGTCTGGACGGCTGCAGTGATCTCAGACCTGGGGGAGGTTACCCAAAGCTTGGGCAGAAGGATGTGCTGCTGACAGTGGGCACAGGGATGCCAAATTTCCGGGCCACAAGGACACTTGGCAGAAGCCCCAAGATAAGGAAGAAACTAAGAAAGCCAACTCAGCAACTGTGCTGAAATCAGCTCTGGGTGGGTAGGAGGTAATTTTGGCAGGGGCAGATCCTGACTACCAACCCACAGACCACCAGCTCCACAAACCCCACCTCCCATCTCCCCTCTACCCCTCCTCCCACCTCAGAGGAAGAGAAAGACTGAGCAGGGGGCTAATTAGCATAAGAAACAAAGGAATCATTAACCACTAGAAGATAGAATGCTAATTAATAAGAGAACTAGGTAAATTGTAGCCGGTGAGCATTGGGGTAACAGTGAGGTGGGGACCCCGTGTGAACTGCAGGGTATCACACACATCCAGCCAGAGAGGAATTCCCCTGGGCTGTTCCTGGGAGTAAAGGCTGGAGTTACTGCGTGGAGGAGAGGGTTTAGTTGTCTTACACAGATGACACATGTAATCTCTGCTCACTCTGATCTCAGCTGGCAGGTTTCACAGTGCAGTGTGACTGTCCTCCTGATCCACAATGAACTTTGTCTTACTCATCCTCTAAGTGAATTCTGGGGAGGAATTCCCTCCTTCCTCTTATTCTTTCAGTGAGCCCAAAAAGATAAAGGACAAATCTCTATTGAAACCTCTCTGACAAGTCTCATTTTCAAACCTGCTGAGTGTTGTGGGATTTCTGATCACATTACTGAAAAATAAAGCTGTGTCTCCCTTCTGATTTGCAGCTCTCAGAGAAAGATAAACCCTGTGTGGATATCCAGGGCCTGACAGCCTCCACCATGGAAATCCTGCTGGACTTTGTATATACAGAAACTGTGCATGTGACAGTAGAAAACGTCCAGGAACTGCTCCCAGCAGCATGCCTGCTTCAGCTGAAAGGTAATTCAAGGAGCAGCACATATTGCAGTTACTGCTATTTAGATATTTGGTTTGGGTGACCCTCTGTGAATGGAAGAGAAATTGGGGGTGAAATTATATTTATAAGTAGTTATGTCAAACTTCTGTTTCCTTGCGCTCTGTGGTCTCCTTGGTAGAGGAACTGACTTGGGTGCAAAAAAAAAAGATGAGAAAACAGGTTATTGTTCTGTGCTTTGGGCTACTGTGCAGGAGTATTCCCAAGAGGAATTGTGGGCTGTAGCACATAAATGTTACAGCTCAGTCAAATTATTATAGTGGGCAAATCCTAGATGTCATTTGACCTGCCATCACAGGTTGATGACAAACTGGTTGACGTCCTTGCACGTGCACCTGTGGAGCTATTCCAGGCAATTATCCCAAATCCCAAGTGACTTACCCAAAAGTTATCCTAGAAAACCTAGAAATCTGCTGGTCATATCCACTAGCAGATACATTTATGGTTTATAATCCATGAAACTGAGTACAGCTCACGCTGGAGTCTTTCCCTGGTATCAGATTGATGTTATTTTTTCATTTAAAATAGAACAGCCAGAGCTCAAACCAGCCCAGGCACACGGTCTGTCTGAGTGTCCTCACCTGCTCCAAAGCATCACCTGCATGTGTGTGTTTCTGTGGTGTTTCTACTTGTTATTTGAGTTGGCTTTTCATTATTGTTTGGAAGTTTCCTTTTTGAAGCCCTTTCCAAAGCAGTGGATTGACAGTAAGCCTGCAGTGCTCATTCACCCCTCCAATTTTCCGTAGGTGTGAAACAAGCTTGCTGTGAGTTTCTAGAAAGCCAACTGGATCCATCAAATTGTTTGGGCATTCGGGATTTTGCTGAGACACACAATTGTGTGGATCTAATGCAAGCTGCAGAGGTCTTCAGCCAGAAACATTTTCCAGAGGTGGTTCAGCATGAAGAGTTTATCCTTTTAAATCAAGAAGAGGTTGAAAAGCTCATCAAGTGTGATGAAATTCAGGTAAAACCTGAAAAGTACCATTACTGTGCAAAGAGTTAAAGTAAAACGTTGAAACCAGTCAGTAATTGGTCCTGGGATGGACTTCTCACACAGTTCCCAATTTGAAATAAAATTCTCAACAAGTTCTAATTTCTTCTGCTAATTTGTAATTGATCAATAACATGTAATTCCTCTGTAAGAATTTATTGTCACACAAGTGTTTCTTGCAAGTTAATCACAGTGAGCTCCCTCTGCAGAGTTCTTGGTACTTTGTTCCCTCCTTTCCCTGGAGAAGACAAGTTGTCTCAATCCCTGCATCCCAAAAATACCCCCAAGCTTTAACTTCTGTTTGCTGCTGCTCAGCAGCACAAGGAATGCCTGTGCCATCCTCAGGGTGGTCTGACTCTGCAGGGAGTTAGTTCCCAAATTTCAGTTCCATCAAGGTGGGTTTCTGGAGGATTTCCTTTTTGACTGGAACACGTCAAATACTTTTTTCCAACTTCTCTATGAATAAGTTCAACATTCCCTGGTAATGAGGGCGGGGCATGATTATTTATGTCAAGAGCTGATGTTCACTGTAGTTGATGGGCTTGAAGTAATCCCTGCTCACTGTTGAGAGGAACAGGAACTCTTGGAAGCAACCCAATGTAAGGGTTACCTTTGGTGGGATTCCTGAAAAGCCAATACAGGGGGTGAGCCACAGGAGAATTGTTGAAAATGTTGAAAGTGGCCTTCAGCCACACTGAAATCCTCTTGCTAATGAGTCTGCTTGAGAAAGAGCATGTGAGACAGCAGTGAACAACTGGGCTCCAGTTGGGATCAGCAGCAGGATCAGCAGTGCAGAAGGCTGGATGTGTGTTTGGTGTTTGACAAGCTCAGAGCTGTGAGGGGCTGAGTTGGTGTGGACTGGGGTGATCCTGACAGCGGCTTCAGGCAGGGACCGGGAAATAATGATGAGGAATTTCAGGATGAGTCAGCCCTGCGGAGTAACATTCCCTGTGGATTGGAAGGGCTGGCTCAGGCCTTGCAGGAGGCAGTGGGGTGTGCATGCACTGTCATACCTTAAGAAGATGTGACCAGCAGGGTGAGGGAGGGGATCCTCCCCCTCTTCTCTGTCCTTGTGGAACCTCAGCTGGAGCACCGTGTCCAGCTCTGGGGTCCTCAGCACGAGAAGGCATCTCTAGAGCAGGTCCAGAGGGGGCCCTGGAGGTGTTCTGAGGGCTGGAGCCCCTCTGCTCTGGAGACAGGCTGGGAGAGCTGGGGGGTTCAGCCTGGAGAAGAGGAGGCTTCAGGGAGACCTGAGAGCCCCTTCCAGTGCCTGAAGGGGGCTTAGAAGAAGGAGGAAGAGCAAGGCCAGGTTGGACAGGGCTTGGAGCAACCTGGTCTAGTGGGAGGTGTCCCTGCCCATGGCAGGGGTGGAACAAAATGAGCTTTAAGGTGCCTTCCAGCTGAAATCCTTCTGGAATAAGGAACAAATCTCTCTCTTGCTGTGCCAGCACAGGGGTGCTGTGTGGAATCAGAGTGTGCTGAGGGAACTCCCTCAGAAAATCCCCAGGTTGTTCAAGAAGTGCCATGGCAGGTCCTCACTGCGGTGCTGCATTTAGTGTTACTCATCATTTATCAGCAAACAAATGATTTAATGAACAATAAAACTGTTAAATATATCTGAGGACATTCAGTTCAGGAGGGAATAAATCAATGCAGGGTTATTGCATTTAAGGAGGAGGTGGGGGAATTGGAAACAATACAGTGCTCTGCTCTCCTTTTGTGAGCTCTAATTGTCCTCTCCCTGTATTTCCAATAGAAAGAGGCCGTTCCAAATTACACTGTAACAAATATAAATCAATGGCCTGGAAGAATGGCCTTACATAATTAACCTCTGTGGCTCCCTGCTTCAGAACATTTTGTCTGACAGCTTCAAACTGGACTTCAAAGGGGACCAGTCATAGACTGGTGAGAAGGCTCAGTCCTCTCATCACAGGCTCTCCTTTTATCTTCATATTTAGTCTCAGTTAGCAGACTTTGTGATAATAAATTCATGTCTGATTTGCTTTTATGTTGGATGGTCTGATAGATGTGCTAAAACAAAACCAAGCCTAAGTTATATATTGCAGAGGTTTTTACAGTTCTTTTGGTAGTCATAGATGTCCACAGCACCTGAGGTTCTCTGACAATATCAAATTTAGATGGTTCAGTGTAATCTCTGAAAGTGGTGTAAGCACCAGCATGTGCTGGTCCTAAATGGAGACAGAAATAAACTACTGATAAAATAAAATAAGCAGTAGAAATAAACAGTAACATTCATGCCCTGGGGTTCTCCACTCCGAAATCCAATTGCTTGTGGTTTCTGAAAGGTGGATTGAAATACAAAACTCCCTTAAATGTAGCTGGTCTGGCTGGGGTGTTGGAGGGGAGTGCATGGGCACAGGGCTGCTGGGGACTAAGCCAGACACTGCTCTGTGCAAAGGAAACAGGATTCTGATCATCTCTGTAATGACTCTTTGTGTTTTGCAGGGCCACAGCTCCTGCTCCACAGAGAATTTGGGCAGCTGCCCTGTGAGTTCCTGCAGGTCAGTGAGTGGCAGCTCCAGGCTCTGCTTACCACTCACTGCTCTGGCACTTGAACTTCCCATTGCTGATCTCAGCCGTAGGGAAAAAAACAAGTGCAGGTTCAAGGAAAAGAAAGTGAGGGAATTTCATGGTGCCTGTAATTACAGCTCCTGGGGATCTCCCTAACAGACTCTTAGCTGCAGTGTGGCACTCCCTGGGTCACTGCGGAGCAGTGTCAGCACTCTGGACGTTCTCTGCTCTGTGGTGGTAGCTCCAATGTTATCCTGCAGCCTGTCAGGATGTGCCTCCTCTTTGCAGGTGGACTCTGAAGAGCCAGTGTTCGAGGCAGTTATAAACTGGGTGAAGCACTCCAAGAAGGACCGAGAGGCGTCGCTGCCCGAGCTGCTGCAGTACGTGCGGATGCCGCTGCTCACCCCGCGCTACATCACGGACGTCATCGACACCGAGGTACCGCCACAGCTGGGAGCACTGCATGGCCCTGGCTGGGCTCCTGCTGCCCACCAGAACATGTGCAGAGCTCTTTCTCTGCTGATGCCGTGGAGCTGTCACACTGAGCAGTGGTTTGCTGTGCCAGCAGCCACAGCATCCCGCTCTGCAGCCAGAGGGTGCCCTGTCCAGAGCCATTAGTCAGCTGTCTCTGCTGATACATGCAGTACCTTTCTGTTGTCAGCCGTTATAACCTCCAACAAGTGCTTTCTGCCTGCATTCCTAAGTGCTGGCAGCTCCCCCTGCCCAGGCTGAAGGTTGCTGGCATTGATCTCAGGGAGCACATGGCTCCTCAGAAGGTGTCCCAGGTGCAGATGGCCAGCATGTACCTCTGAGAAGAACAGCAGCTGTGTGGACACAGGACCATGGAGGTTCTTAAACCAGGGCAGCCAACGGGCCGTTAGGTTGTGCCAGAGCTGAAGGGTGTTCAGTCAGATTGTTATGGTCCACTTCAAACTGAAATTGAAATTAATGGAAGAGGGACTGGTACCAAAACCAACAGGTCTGTTCCAAATCCAGCCTGAGACAGAGTGTGCAGGCTCCCAGCTCCCTGAGAGAATGCAGAGAGTGACCTCTCCAGTCTGGCAGAGCCACACACTGGTGGGACATCCTCAGCCTGGGGTGGTGTGGAAAGTGGAGTATTGGCCCCCTGTGGGTTCTGAACACTCTGGCTGCCTTGCACAAAGACCAAGAACCTGTACAAATAAATCTGAGCTTATGGAAGCAGCAGAAACACCAAACACCCAAGGGCAACTGAGCACTGAGCATTCAGGAGAGGTTGGTCCAGGCCCTCAGCCAGGGAGGGGAATTACAAGGCACTATGCAAGGAGATGAGGCTGTCCTTGGTGAAGTGCCCCCCACTCTTCAACAAGACCTCACTGCTTCTGCTGCCTCTCCACAACTCCCGTGTCCCATGTGCAGTAGATCAGCTAAGCTGCTTCATGCTGTGCTCCCTGTTTCTTCTCCGATATCAAGTGCAGGCTGAGTCATGGGGGCAGATCGAGGCAGACTGGTTTCCAGTGTGGTTTCACTGCCAGTTCCCCTGCTCAGACATCCTTCTTCTGGCTTAAATGTAGCAGAAGTGGCTTTTCCAGAGTTTTCCAGTGCAGTCATCTTCCTTATGGAACCTGCAGTGCCAGACTGTGAGAATCAAGCCCCATCTCCTCAGCTGCACTCGGGTCTGCAGTTACCTTTGCGTTTCCCTGTGTGCAGTGTTCGCACCAGGACACTGCAGCCTGCACACAAGTCCTTTTCGTGCTGTCTGAGCTGATAAGAGTTGGCTTTAGGACACTTCTTCTGAGGTTTCCTAAAATACATTGCATGTACCAGTGACTCATGTTTCTCCCCAGCCTTTTATCCGCTGCAGCCTCCAGTGCAGAGACCTCGTCGATGAAGCCAAGAAATTCCACCTTCGGCCCGAGCTCCGGAGCCAAATGCAAGGACCCAGGACACGAGCACGTCTGGGTGAGCAGCAGAGGAAGGGACACTGAGAGGGGCTGGGGCACTGGCAGGTGTTGTGTAAGACACCTTGTCTAGTGCCTTGTAATTGTGCTGATGGGCTCACAGCAGTAACTCGTCATCCCATGGTCCCCAGTGGGACAGAGAGGGGGCTGGAGCTGAGGACAAAGGGGCCTTTTTTTTTTCAGAGCATGATTTCTTAGTGCCAGTTGATTGCCTTTAATCCCAGGCCCTTGCTCTGACCATAAAACCAGTTTCCTGAGTTGCTGGTTCCTGCAGATATGTTTGACCAGTATGCAGCTGTCCAAGAAGTGTGGGAAGAGTTTATTCCTGCCTGAAAGCACAGCTATCATTGTCCAAAGAGAGCTGTGAGGTGAGTGACAGCTGCCTTACAGTGCCAGCAGGTTTCCACAGGGAATTGGAGAGGGGAAGGCACAAGGAGGGAAATGGGAGAGGTCCCTCTTTCCCTTCATAGGTGCCTTTTTTTTTTCTCTCCCTAGCCTTGCTAAGGCAACAAATGATGATTTCTTCCTTTATTTCAGTAACTCCTACCAAGCACAGTCACTGAATTGTTGGGAAAATGCTTGGCTTAGAGCTGTGCCAGCCATGGACCACTCTTCCTGCTTGGAGCAACCTGGGATAGTGGAAGGTGTCCCTGCCCATGGCAGGGGGTGGGATGAGATGAGCTTTAAGGTTCCTTCCAACCCAAACCATTCTGTGATTTTAGAAAGGCACATTTCATTTTGTTCTTAGTTGAAACGCTTCACCTGATAAAAAGACATCACAAAACCCTTTTATTGTTTATTTATACGGGTTCAAACTGAACCAAAGGTTCAGCCCTACCTGTTTTAAATTATTCCCCACCGTCTGATAGCAACAATGTGTCACTTATAAACTGTGAGCAAGTTGTACATTAACTTTGCATGAGAGGAACTGAAGTAATTGCACTTTTAGCTGTCTTGCTTTTAGCTGGACAGGAGGCTTTCCAAGGTGTTGAAGCTCTTCTGTGAATCCTTCCCAGTTATTTTTTATATTATTCCTCATCTTTTGCTTTGTGACAGAGTTGTTAAGTGTTTGCTCCTTGGTGCTCAGTCCTTCTGCAACGAAAAGCTGGACAGTCCTAAACTCCAGTGATAAACTCCTGTTCCAGGAGGCCCAGGGTATTCAGCTGTTCTACCCTGATTCCAGGCAGTGGATACAAAGGAGATTAAAACCCTCCAGGTCACAACTGTTATTTAACAACCATGGAGGAAATAAGAAAAAATCAGAGACCATCTGAGAGAAAAGAAAGTAGAGGGAAGGCAACTTTGAAATAAAATACACAAGATTTAAGAAACAATTCCTGGGAAAATAATTAATTTTCCAAGCTCCAGACAGCCTGACTTGTTTCTCAGTTAAGTGGTGAACAAAATCCCTGAAATCAGGAATCAGGTGGGGGTGTTACTTGCAGCTTAGGGGAGGCCCTGTGTTGTGAGGTGGCTGCAGGGAAGCAGGCATTCTCCTCCAGATTCTGTGGGGTGGTGAGAGGTTTGGGAAAAACAAGAACACAAAAGGAGATAGAAAGGAGCCAGCTTCAGCACCTGATTGAGCTGGCTTGTGTTCTCAAAGTGCCTCTGTTGTTAGGAGGAACAGCTCTCCAGCAGCCAGCTCCTGACCCCCCCTCAGCCTCCTGCCACACACCCTGAAGAGCTTCTCCCTCCTCTTCCCCGCTGAGCACAGAACCTGGAGCCAGGTTAGCTCCCTGCTCCAGAGCCGTGAGGAAAACAGGGATTTAGATGCGGCTTTGCACCAGGGAAGGCTCGGTGTTTCTTCAGGTTGTTCCCCTGAGGTGACCCTTTGGCTGTGCAGGGATTGACTTGGCCTCGCTCTCCCCCTCTACCCCAGGAGCCAACGAAGTGCTGCTCGTGATCGGCGGCTTCGGCAGCCAACAGTCCCCCATCGACGTGGTGGAGAAATACGACCCCAAGACCCAGGAGTGGAGTTTCCTGCCGGTAAGGGATGGGTTTGGACCACCCCTGGGCTGACCAGGCTGTGAGCAAACACTGATTCTGCAGCATCAGCTGGATAACAATCCTCTTTGGGGCTGTCCTGTGCAATCTGCTGAGGATTTCTGACAGAAATTCTTTACAGAGATTTACGTGGTGGATGCTGAAACCACTTCAGTTTGCAGAGTGACTGAGTAAGAGGGGGTTGTCACAGTCCTGATCAGCTGAGCCTGCAGAGACCCACATCTTGGTTGTGGGAGTGAGAACTATCGTGTTTCTTAGTGAAGGGGTGTTAAGCTTTAAGGTTAGTGATGATAATTGGAATGTCAATAGGAACAGTGTAATCAGTGCAGCCTTCAGGCTGCTTCATGATCCTGCTGCTTGCAGTGTTCTGGAGCATAAAGAGAAGAAAGATTTCCTACACTGAGGAGTGTTTCAGCCCAAATTAAAATCACCTTTATCTGTGTGAAATGGTGGAGAACTGGCTCTTCTTTAATATCACCCATCAGGACAGACCCAGTACCACCTGGTGTCCCAAAATTCTGACTTTTTTTGGAGGCTGAAAGCTTCATCAAATATTCTGAGTCTCCACATTTTCCCATTACCAGTGCCTGCAGGAGCCAGTGGGAGGCACACAAAAGTCCCAGATGCATCAAAGATTCTGTAGCAGCATAAGATATTCAATAATATGTATGATATTATTACATACCTTAAGATATTTAATAAATCTTAATAATAATAACATTTAATGCTATATATTTGATTGCAAAGAGACGTGGCCCTGAGAAAAGAGCACTGAAGAGAGAATACAGGCAAGGGAGGGCAGACACAGCCCTTTAAATCCATGGTGCTGCCTGCTCTGGACAATGGGCCAGCAGAAGAGGGTGGGAGAGCAGTGTTGGTGTTGTTTGCTGTCTTTGACCGCTGTGTTCCCCCCGTGTTCCAGAGCATCACCCGGAAGAGGCGATACGTGGCCACCGTGTCCTTGCACGACCGCATCTACGTCATCGGGGGCTACGACGGCCGCTCCCGGCTCAGCTCCGTGGAGTGCCTGGATTACACGTCGGATGAGGACGGCATCTGGTACTCCGTGGCTCCCATGAACGTGCGGCGAGGGCTGGCGGGAGCCACCACCCTTGGAGGTGCGTCCTGGTGGCTGCCGGGGCACAGCAGCCCGTTCGGCTCTGGTGTGTGCACAGTGGGCTGGCTCTGGGGGAGGAGGGGAGCAGGAGACTCTGCCTTCCCTCACCACTGGGGTGCAGAAATGGAACACTTGCCCACATATCCTGAGAGGAGCTCTGCCTCCGCCGCATTCCTACGGCACGTGTCTGTGCACCGAGGGAAGGGGGCTCTGGGAGGGATTATGGAGTGGGAAGATCTGAGGGTGTTGACAGTGTTGGGCAACACTGAGCACAGGGCAGCGAGTGCAGCTGTGATCATCCAGCGCAGGAGAGACTGGAGCATGTGCAGGGAAGGAGCGAGGGCCTTGGGGAGGTGCTGACTTGAGGCTCATGACAGGCAGGGTTTGGGTTTGGGCATGGCAGTGTTCTGTTTCACCCAACAGCAAGAAGCAGATTTAAGGGCCAGATGGGTTTTGTGTTTGTTTGTTGGGCCTGCAAGCAGGCTGATGCAGCGAGCCAGGCTGAGGAGCCTGGGTTTGTCTTGGCTCCCAGTGTGCCAAGGCCTGTTGTTCCGGGGTTTGCAGTCCATGCCGTAGTTTTTCTTAGTCTGTGAGGGCCCTTATGTGCATGGTTGACTCCTGACTCGCTGGGTTCCACCCCCGTCTGTCATTGCAGACATGATCTACGTGTCGGGTGGGTTCGACGGGAGCCGCCGTCACACCAGCATGGAGCGCTACGACCCCAACATCGACCAGTGGAGCATGCTGGGAGACATGCAGACAGCACGGGAGGGAGCGGGGCTTGTGGTAGCCAATGGAGTCATCTACTGCCTGGGTAGGTACCTCAGGACCTCTGGGAGTCCTGCAGATCCTGGTTTTTTACCAAAGTGACCACCCAGGTGCTGCCTGGGGAGCACCAACCTGTCACGTCCAGGTTCGAAGAGGTTTAACCTCACTGCCCTGGGCACTCTCACCACCTGTGTCAGTGAATGCTGCCTGTTCTCACTGTTCCCATCACGATGGCTGGGACTGGAGCTGCCATGTAACTGCAGGAAATGCTGCAAGGTGCAGATTATACAGAATTTACACACTACCTTTGAGGGGTGGAGGATGAGCAGTGCCACCTGAGGCTTGCATGGCCTAAGCAGTGGCTAAATGCCCAGAGATGCAGCAGGTAGCCAAAGGACAGAGGGTGCACCTGCACCACCCAAAAGTGGTGGCTGTAGTGCTCCAGAAATGTGTGTTCTCCAGCTCCTTTCTGTAGCACTCGTTTCAGAGCCCCACACCAGCTGTGAATGCAGTGAGAGTGCCAGAGGGCAAAGCACTCTGGGACTTGTTCTGTAGGTCACCTTCTGGACCCCAGAAAAGGCAGGCCCAGCGTTGCACCCACATCTGTTGCAGTCCTGTTCCTGAGGAGTCACAGATTTCCTACACCAGGCAGATTGCAGAGCTGGCTGCAGGAGCCTGTGCCTCGCTTGTGTGAGCTGTGCTGATGGCAGCACCCCATTCTCAGCCCCAGGGTTTGCTCCTGTGCTTTTCTTTCAGGTGGCTATGATGGGCTGAACATCCTGAATTCTGTAGAGAGGTATGACCCCCACACTGGACACTGGACAAACGTCACCCCCATGGCCACCAAGCGCTCAGGTGAGAGCCCACGGTGCCTTGAGTCGCTGTGTTTCCTGCTGCACTGAGGTGGCTGTCACTGCTGGTGGGTTCTGCTGCCCTGCAGGATGCTCTGCCCTCAGTGGGTGGTTTGGCTTTGAGAAGGAATGGTTTTAGGTGCAGAATTCCCAAAACAAATACTGATCTTCACAGCCCTGATGCCTCCATCCCATGCTTAGGTGTGTGTAGGAATGGGAGGGGGGATGGGTTATTGGTTACAGGGAAGGAGAGGAAGTCCTGTGTGACTTCCAAAACTAGGAAACAGTGCTTGGCTTGGAGAAGAGCCCACAAGGCACAAACTACAGACTGCAGTACGAGATCAGTGCTCCTCAGCTGCACAGAACAGGGTGAAGGCAGGAGTGCCCTGTCAGGCTGCTCCTTCACCTCCACTCTGCTCTGGGACATGCAAGGCCTCAGCTCCTGCTGCAGCAGGAACACAGAGAGCAGCACTGCCAGAGCAGTGTTACCCTCCAGTGGTGTTGACTTGCAACGTGGTGCAGTCACACAGTAATTATCCCCCACCAACTCTTCACTTGCCTCCCCTGCTTGGAGTTCTGTCCAACCTTTAGGTTGGCAGTTGTATCTAGGAGAAAAATATAGTTTAAATCCTACTTTAGAAGTATCTTTCTGTCTGAGCTCTCCTTCATTCCTCAGAGGAGTTCCAGAGGGGTTCCTGCAGCTCCTGTGTGCTCAGATCCTGGCTCTCTGCCCTCACCCTGTGCCTCAGGCCTCGTGCACTGCCCTCCATGCCGTGCTGGTGAGCAGCCCTGGCCCTGCACAGCCCTGGGCAGGATGCTCAGTGCCTCCACAGCTGGGTGGTTCCCAGTGTGGTAGCTCTGTGCTTACAGCCCCTCTTTCAAACCCCTTTTTGTAGTTGCTTTTTTCTCTGCTTCTTTCAGTAAGTGCCCCTCACAGTCAGCCTGGGCAGCACTGGTTCCACGTGATCTCTGTGCAGTGTTCCTGCTTGGGGACAAGTGCTGGGTGCTCGCTAAAACTGGGCTCTGCTCCAAAAACATCTCAGCTTCCTTGTGCCTGCAGTGGCATTCACCAAAACCCCGAGCTTTAAATATTTACTCCTGTGACAGGGCTATTCCTGTTAAGTGTGGGTTTATCTGCCAAGAATGGTTTTGATTTAGGAGTTGGGCGCTTTTCCACATCCCAGGAAGACCCCACATAAAACAGGGGATAAAATCCGCAGATTTTCCTGCGTCGGAGGCACCGTGTGAGACCGACCCACAGATCTCTAGGAAGCTTGAGGATGAGGTGGCTTTCCCCAAGGGGTCTGCTGTGGACACCAGAGAAGATTGACTTTGGGCAAGACCAAAAGCAGAGTTCAAGGGAAAAAGCCTTCCACAATGGGCATGTCCCAGGTCCATGCTCGCTTCCCACAGGATTTGGAGCTTTGGCAGCAGTGCCTTGGCCTGCAGCATGAGCTCCACAACTGAGCAGGAGCATGGGGAGACCTTTGACCCCAGCACTGGCTCAGCTGCTTCCTTCCTTGGTGCTGTCACCTGGAGCACCAAGATCTCTGAAATGGGGGTGTGCCCATGGACCTTTTAGGGCCCAGGTTTTTGTGCTGCCACTCTGGAACTAACACTGCTAACTACGAGTAGCTTAGGTACTACTTGTACTTGCAGTCTTCATCCTAGTATCAGGTCAGTCCATCCTGGTGACCTTGGACCCTGTAAGACTTCTTTTGCCCCCCCAGAAAAACTTCCTAGTGTGCAGGTCTTTGAATTCCAAAAAGTAATCTTGGCTGTGTCGCAATCTGCCGGCTGTGGCCAGGAGCTGGGTGATACCAGGGAGCCAGGAGCACCAGAGGAACCCGTGTCTGTGCTGATAGTCCCAGCTGGCTGCCTGCCAGCAGAGCGAGCCTGGTGCTGCTCTGTTCACACACCTGTGTCAGGTGTCACCCCAGGGGAGCTTCTCGTGCTGCCATGCTGCCCAGTGCCCCCATGGCAGAGAGTCAGCAGTGTTTGGTGCAGTGACACGCTTTCACCAATCATACTGGAGACAACAACAACAGAAGACACAGTTATCAGCTCTTTTAGGGGAGAGATGAGCGTAACAAAATGTCCTGAGAAGAGGGAGGAGCTGACCAGCTGACCACTCAGCCCCATAACGGGCCACGGTGCCGCCGGTGTGGCTCCTGGGCGTGACTGTTGCCACCACCTCTCTCCCCAGGGGCTGGAGTGGCTCTGCTCAACGACCACATTTACGTCGTGGGGGGGTTCGACGGGACGGCGCATCTCTCCTCGGTGGAGGCCTACAACATCCGCACCGACTCCTGGACGACGGTGACGAGCATGACCACGCCCCGGTGCTACGTGGGGGCCACGGTGCTGCGGGGCCGGCTGTACGCCATCGCCGGGTAAGCGCCGCCCGGGCCCGGCCTGCAGCTCTGGGCGCTGGGACAGGGGTGCTGAGGGGACACAGCGGCTGCCCCATCGCAGCTGGCCGCTCCTCACACTGAGGTGTGGCCCGCAGGGTCACCCTGCCCACCCAGGGCCCAGGCAAAGGCGGCCTCGTGCAGGCGTTCCATTCCGGGCCGTTCCTGCTGGGCGAGCCTGCCCAGTCTCTCTGAATGCCTCAGCCTCTCCCTCCTTCACCTGTAACTTTCTGTCCCGGCAGATACGATGGCAACTCACTGCTGAGCAGCATCGAGTGCTACGATCCCATCATTGACAGCTGGGAAGTGGTCACCTCCCTGGGGATGCAGCGCTGCGACGCCGGAGTCTGCGTCCTGCGGGAGAAGTGATCGGGAGGGAGCTCGCAAAGAAGAACATTCTAAAAAGTCTCGGCTGGAGAAAGAGTCCCAAGTGATTTGCAGTGACTGTTCCTGAGAGTTGTGGATGCTGTGGGAATAGGCACCAGAAGAGCAGCTTTCTGTGCTGCTTGTGACTAGAGCATGTGCATAACCGTGTGATCTCAGCAGTCATTTGAAATCGGGGGCTCTGTGGGAAGCTGGACGAAGGGGGTGAGTGGGTCGTGAGAAGCTGCACTCTCTGCTGTTCCTGTGGCTCAGTCTATGGGCAGAGCAGAGATGCCCCAGCCTGGCCTCAGCCAGCCTGGTGAACCCTCCCAAGGACATGTACATAACCACTGGGTCACCTCTCCAGCCGCCACAGGACCCCGCGGGTCCTCGGGTTGCTCTCGGCCACGTGGATGTGGGAGGGTGAATCCGGCTGCTCTTGTGTTCCAGCTTCAAATCATCATGTACATACTGAATGTTCAAACGTGCTCCTCGAGCACACGTGGGTGCAGAGCCAGTTTGGGTGAGCGTGTGTGAGGGGGGCCTGCGGTGTCGCTGTGTCTGCAGGTTCCTCCCAGGGCTGCACACTAAAGGAGTCGCAGGTTAAAGCTGTCAACTACTGAGACCCAGAGGCCTGAGGCCGCAGGGGCAGAGGGCAGGGGGGGAGCTCACTGCCTGCTGCAGAAGCAGGGCTGCAGTGTTTGTGCTCTTGAGCAGGTGCTCAGCAAGGTTCTTCACGTGGCACTTCCCTCAAAAAGCTTGAGAGCCCCAGCTGCAAAGCGCTGCCATCCGTGGCACCGGGAGCGCTGCTGTGCTGCGGCCGTGCCTTTGCTCCCACCCTGCAGGGACGTCACCCCAGCTGAGGCCAGGAGAGCAGGGACACGGTGGCTGCTGCCCACCAGGGTCTTGCTGGAGAGTGACTGGGGTTCATCCCCGGACACACCCGAGTCCAGCACACCCACGGCAGCCTTTCACTCAAGTTCATTGTGTTGGTTTTCCTTTCATCCGGGATTTTTCTGCTTCCAAGGCCGTTCTGGAGTAACATCCAGGATTCTGTTTCGCCCTTTGTTCTCTCTCAGCTGTTCACTTCCCTGCCCACATCCTCTGACACTTGCTATCCCTCGCCTGCCCACGAGCCCTCACTGGCTCCCAGCATGTGTCCTGCCTCGCTGCGTTCCCGGGAGCACGGGCTCCCCTCTGCCATCAGCTTGGCCCCACAGTGCCTGGGCTCTGTGTAGTGCTGCTCGTTGAGCTTCCTGCTGACTCCTTGCTTGGGGACAGGGTGGGATCAGGGACGTGGTAGCATGACTTAATTATGCACTTTCAGCCAACGCTCTGAACCTTCTGCGTTTGTTTCTATCACACAAGTGTTCTGTGGTTTTGTTTCCTATGTTTATTTTCTAATGAAAGTATAAAGAATAAAATATTTCCTGAGCCAGTGGGAGTTCAGCTTCTGTTCTCTACCTTCCAGACCTTCATCTAACCACCGTGTGGAGGGTTTGTGCTGGCACAAGTCACAGGGGAATGGGGGGAGCCTGAGGTGAGCAGCTGGATTGCTGATGAAATCCTGTACCTTTATGTAGTACTTGAACATCAGTTCCCATTTCTGGCTTCTCCTGAGAGTTCTTGGCAGCAGACAGGGAGGAGACAGCGAGGCAGCAGGAGGATGGTGCATGTTTACACTAAATGGGCAGAAAAAACAAGAATCAGAGCTCTTCTGGGATCTGGTTTACTCCCTAAAGAAGCAGTGGCTCAATCAAAAGGTCTCTTTCAGTCTTTTCAACCATGCTAACAACAGTGGGCCATTAGCAGCAGGTCCCCAGTTTGGAAAGGGGTCTCTCTGTACCAAGCAGCCACGTGAGCTGCTGTTTGCAGCAGCAACAGAGTGTACCCAGGCTCTCCCGAACACTGATGCAACCACTGCACTCAAAATACGTGCAGCAGCTTCTCAGAATCCCAGAATGGGTGAGGTTGGAAGGGACCACAGTCGGTCATCTGGCCCTGCCTCCCCCAGGCAGGGTCATCCCAGAGGATACGGCACAGGATTGTGTCCAGACAGCTCTGGAATATCTCCAGAGAGGTAGACTTTAAAGGGAGACAATTTCCTTTTGCCCAGCATCAACTGAACTCCTTCTTCAACCTCGGTGATGAAGTCAAGTGTCTCCAGACTCCCATGTCTGGTAAATGACAGCCCCTGATGATCCCTGCACACACAGACAGACTCTCTGCCAGCTGGTGGCACATCCTGGAATCACGTCGTGGGGAGGGGGGGGAAATCAGAGAATCCCAGACTGGTTTGGGTGGGAAAGGACCTTAAAGCTCATCCCTTCCATGGGCAGGGACGACTCCACCGGACCAGCTCACTCCCAGCACCCTGGACGCTCCCAGGGCTGGAGGAGCCGGGTGGGACCCCCCGGCACCGCCCGAGGGGGGGGGGGCAGGGCCGTGACGTCAGCGTGGCCTGGGGCGTGACGTCACGAGACGTGCACAGTCCGGTGGGCGGAGCCATAGCAGTGACGTCAGCGGTGTCTGATGTATGACGTCATCCATTCGCCCCGCCCCTCGGCCATGGCGGCGCCCTGCGCGGAGATGGAGCCGGCGGCGCCTCCTCCCTCCCCTCCTGCCGCTCCCGGTGCCGCTCCCGCCGCCGCTCCCGCCGCCTCGCCGGGCTCGGCCGGGCTCGTGTGCGCGCAGGGCCGCAACCTGCGGGCCGTTGTGTGCCAGCGCTGCGGCTCCCGGGTGCTGCTGCCCGGCGCCGCCACCTTCGCCCGCCGTGAGGTACCGGGGGGGGGATCCTGAGGGGAGCGGGCGGGGCGGGCGGTGCCGGGCGGGCGGTGACGGCCCCGTGGTGTCTCCGCAGCTCCTCCTGCCCGCCATGAGGAAGAAGGCGGCGGCGGCGGCGGCGGGAGGCGGCGGGGACGTGCTGCGGGAGCATTGGCTGGTGCGCGACATGTTCTCCTTCGAGAACGTGGGCTTCACCCGCGACGTGGGCAACGTGAAGTTCCTGGTGTGCGCCGACTGCGAGGCGGGGCCCATCGGCTGGCACTGCCTGGACGACAAGGACAGCTTCTACGTGGCGCTGGAGCGCGTGGCCCACGAGTGACCACGGCCCCGGGCGCCGGGCTGGCAGCTGGGCTCGGCCGCCAGGAGCCCCGAGAGCCCTGAGAGCCACAGCCCGGGCTGGGCACCGCAGTGTCTGACTGACTGACCTACAGCCCGGCTGGACACCCCGGTGTCTGATTGATCTACACCCCGGTGTCTGATTGACTGACCTACACCCCGGCTGGGCACCCCAGTGTCTGACTGAGCACAGCCCACCTGCCCCGTGGTGTGACTGACCCACGGCCTGACTGGTCACCTCACGTGCCAGGGCCACAGGCTGAGCAGCACCAGGAAGCGCAGCCCTGGCACAGCCAGCTCCTCTCCCACGCAGGAGGGATGGTGGTGGTGGGAGGGTCCCCTGTGACCTGCAGGGACATCTCACCGTGACAGTTTTGCCAAATAACCCCATCTGCCGCTGTCTGCTCTGTCACTTCCCTCGTGGCTGCTGTTGCTCCAAGGTGCTGAGATGTCTCTCAGGCTGCTGGCTCTGTGACACCTGTAAATGTGGGCACTGGGAAGGGGCGAGGGGAGGACACGACTGCTGCACTGAGTCGTCGTGGCAGCTAAAATTGTCTGACCTACAGCCAGAGCAGCTCCAGGGTTTAAGGCTGAATCTTCTGCTGATTTGCAGAGGGAACATTCCCTGCCCCAAGGCCTAACATTGACATTCTCCCAGAATCTCATCCCACCTGACAGCTGTGAGAGTGAAGTGAGTGTAAGGCATTCCAGCTAACCCGTGTGCAGTTCCATTAACTGAGTACCTGGAAACCAAACACAGTACAGGTAAAGCAGCAAATAAAGAAAATGTGCCAGATCACAGTGTTTTCAGGCAGCAAGAGTGAAGAGGTTCCAGCCTGAAAAGGATCTGAATCATTGGACAGGCAGTGTGCAGTGACTGTGTGTGTCAGTGCTGAAGCATGTCAGAGTAGCCACTTGTGTATGTGTTAAACAAAGAAGTCAGCAAGGAGTTTCTCTTCTGTAAAAGCACCTGGGAAGAGCAGCCTGGTATATTGTGACCAGTTTTGGTCTCTGCCTTTTAAAAGCAGGGCACAAAGCTGATTGAAAGTGCAAGGAGGCTACAGCAGTTTATCATGGCCCAGTTCATTCTCTGTTGCAAACTGCAGATTGAGTGACAGAGCAGCTCTCCAGGGGTGCTCTGGTGTCCCTGGTGCTGTGTCTCTGCTCATGAACACTTGGGCACCAACCCAGCTGGGAAGGCGCAGCTGTCACTGTGCTGGGATGATGGAGTTGTTTGGGCCACCAAACTCAAGGTGGGTTTTACCTGCAGATTAAGGATGTTGCTGCCTCCAGGCCGTGGGAGGGACCTTTCCCTCACCCCTCTAGTGAAGCAGTTTTGCTGGCAGGAGTCTCTAAGGCAGCACAGCCTTGGGCAAGGCTCCCAGAAAGGCCTCCTGACTGTGGGAGAGGGAGAAATGAGTCCCTTCTCCTTGCAGGGTTTGAGCACCTGCACTTTTAAGATTTGGGGACTCTGCCTTAATGTAGAACAATCAAGGTGCTGGTTCTCCTGGGGCTGTTCCATCAGGAACCTCTGCTGTGGGCAGTCAGGATTTTTCAGAGGAGGGAGAGGAGCAGAACTGGGGGGCTGAGGCTCCTGCTGGAGCACGAGGCGAATCCTGTGCTGTGCCCTCGTTAAATGTGTCAGATGCACATTTGACATGAAAACTGCTGCTTCCCTCCTGCCCTTCCTGTCTCTTGGTCCTCAGCCCAGTGACTCAACAGGTTCATCAAGGAGATGTACCTCAAAAGGCAGGAGAGCTTCACTGGGGTTCTGCACAGGCACAGCAACATGGTGGGATCGTGTCACTAATTTCACACTTTCACTTGGATTGTTGTCTGTTGGGGAACGTGTTTTGACCTGTAATGCCCCAGTTATAGTCTGTGTTACTTAAATATAACATGTGCTGCACAAGCTTTGTTTGGAAGGCACCGCTGTGCAAAGCAGGTTGTGGAAATCAGCTTGGCTGGCGCTGAGTAAATGACCTTCAAAAAATGGTACCTGTGGGTTGCTGATACTGGGGAGTAGTGGGTAGCACGGGGACAGAGCTGGGGGGTGGTGGCAGCTTTCCCAGTTAGTGGAACACTTCTGGGTGGATGGGAGACCTCAGGTCAGAGGCCTTCATATCAGAATGGCAGTGATTTGAATCCACCTTGATGCAGCGCTGCTCAGTGGTGGGGAGTGCTGGGGGCTCCTGGGAGCTCCTGCTGCCCTTTGGTGGCAGAAGGGAGGTGAGTCCTCCGTGGGATCCAGGTGTGCTTCCTGCTGACTCCCAAATATTAGAATAGGATCACGCAGACTTTGGAAAGGCTAAGAAGAAATGAACGGTCTGACGGGAATTCTTGAGACGAAGCTTTTGTGCCATGAGATTCTTGGGATCTTTCAGCCTCATGTAGGGTTCCTGCAGGTTGGAGAAGCTGTGAGAGTCCCCTGAAGTGCAGGTGGCCCAGGCAGGGACCTGGGGCAGGTGAAGGGCTGTTAGCACAGTGTGGTTACAAAGCCAAGCGGTCAAGGCAGAGAATGCTGATACTGAACTTGCTCATGAAATGCTGATCTGTGTGCAGACACTGCTGCAAGTGCTCTGGCTGTCATGGAGGGAGCCTTGCGAAAGGAAAGCAGAGCCCAGCCCTTTGGGGTTCCACTCTGGCAACTCAGGCACATCCTGCACTCAATTGGACACTCCCTGCGGGGGAAGGACCAGGTATAAACAGGATTTAATCAGTGGAGATGTGCCCATTGCACACATTCAGCATTCTGGAAGGCAGTGATGCCTCCCCTTTTAAAACTACTCTGGCTATGTCTTCTGCACTCACCATTCCCATATTTAAGAATTCCCAGCCCATCTGGGTCAGGGAGTGTTTAGATTAGGAATTAATTCAGCCCTGTCTAGTTGAATTGTTTTCAACCCTAAATGAAAGATATTTCTTGGCACCCAGTAAATCTTGCAAAAGATTTTTGGAGAATCCGTGGAGGTTTGGTCTGAGATCAGTAGATTAAGCATTTCCACTAGGGAACATTCTCCCCAGATTGTTGCTCTGTTTGCTGAGTGCAGCACTGGAGATAAAACGTGCAGGTCTGTGTGATGAGATACGTGGTTGTCGTGGTTTAGGAATGGTATTCCCCAGTTCAGTGCCCCCACTGAGACTCTCCCAAACCAGATGCCACTCGCTTCCCTCCCTTTCCATCCTCTTCCCTCTCTGCTCTGGGGATAGGGTTGAGAACTGAGGGCACAAAAGGTGAAAATCATGGGTTGAGATAAGAACAACTTCCTGGAAACGAGATGAGAAAACCAGTAAAAGCAACAATATTAATAGCAGAAAATATAAGACAAAGAAACGATTTACACAGGAAACCAGGACAACAAACAAATTCTGACCAGCTCTTGCCCATCTGCCACCAAGGGAGGGTCCCTTCCCCTGCCCCTGGTGATGATGTGGGTGGTACAGAACAACCTGGCCATGCCCTGTGGCTCCAGGCTCTGCCCCCTCACAAGTACTGAAAAAAAGACTGGGAGAGCTGCAGTGGTTTTTTATTTCAACCCAGTCTAGTGAACCCAGTTCCACTCTGGGTGTCTTCTGCTGTTCCCATGATATGTTTAGTTCACATCAATACATTCAGGCAGGAAAGGACACGGTGCTGGCTGCTCCTGCAGCTGTGGAGTAGTGACAGCACAGCCCATGACAGCCAGACCTGAATGGCCAGATGAGCCTGTCTGGGCAGACCACGGCCACAGTCAGGCCTAAACCAACAAAAATCTCAGCACACAGCACAGGAAAGTACTGGTTTTCCTCATTCTTGCTAGCTCTACTGTGTAGAACAGTTTTCCTTACCTGCTGTTCCCTTGCCAGGCTACAGAGGGGGGAAAAAAAAAGAACAACCCTCTGTTTCTCTTCCCCACCCACCTCTTCAAAAGACTAATGAAGGTGCTGCTGTACCTGATGCCAGGAACCTTGTCCCTCCCCAGCCTCTGCAGAGCTGACAGTGCATTTTGCACCAGCCAAAGGTCAGGGCTGTGCAGTAGGAGGCCCTGTAAAAGTCCAGCAGCTCTAGGCTGGGTGTCAGACCTGCTGGCTCGAGGAGAAGGGTTACACCATACCTGATGATCCATTTCTCATGTGTACAGTCACGCCAGGATTAAAACACAGACCAACCTCTCACCCTCCCCCACAGCACCAAAACAGCCAGGAGACATCACCAGTGCAAAGGGGGACCTGCAGCAGCACAACATTCAGCCCAGTTCCTGTGACAGGTGTCCCTGGGCCCTCGTTTGCCCCAGCCCCAGGTTGTGCAGAGGTCAGGGAATAAATCCCTCTGTGGGAGGCACCTTCCCCACCTCGGCCTCAGGAGAGCCCTGAGCTGCCAAATCAATCCCATCCCCTGCACCAGGAAGGGAGAGAAGTGGCCATGTTTGTGAATAATTAACTGTGTCACACCATCTCTCCCTCTGACACTCAGCCCTGGTCCTGATCCCAGCCATGGGTGTTCCTGGTGCTGTTTCATCTGACCTGACCAGGAGGAAACCTCGTTTTGGGGAAAGCATGAAGAAAGAATGGAAGCAAAGGATGGAGTACCTGGTGTAACACTGGTGTTTGCAGCTAATGAAGATTTTAGAGGGCAAACGACCCAGGGAGTCATGAGCAGGTGGCCATAAAGGCTGCAGCTGGCATGTCAGAGGTGAGAGGACTGACAGATCTGTCTCTGCTCACCTGGGTTGAGCAATTCACTGTATGAGAAAGTGAAATCCATGTTAAGGAACTGGCTGCTCCTTCCTGCTGTCAGCTGTTGAGAGCACACTCCGTCCCTTCACCAGCTCCCAGCTGATGCCCAGGAGCAGCTCCAGATCCTGCATCTAAAGTAATTAATAAAATCAATTATATTACAGACAGACAGAGTCATTCAGAGCCACAGAATAAAACCTGTCACTGAGGAGCAAGGAGCTGCAGAGCTGCAGATTCAAGGAAGTTTCATCCAAATTCCTGGAGAAGCCCCAGACCCACAGTGCAGCCACAGAGGCTGTATCACAGATAGCACATCCAGCATTTTCTGAAGGTTGAACAATTGTATCAATACTATTTAGGTTTTTTCGCCTTCCTCCACCTCTGTCCTTCTCTCTTGATCCTCTGATCCTTCCTTTCTGGAGTGTTTTTGCCCTTCTTTTCTTTCAGGGTGCACCCACGCAGGTTTCACTCCACACCCTGGGCTGAAACGATCACAATGGGGTTGATAACAGCAGTAGCAGCATCCTCAGCAGGCATCAGTTCCCTGCCCTCGGGATCAGCTGGAGAGATGGGGTTCATCCCTTCCCACCACTGGTTCCAGCCAAGTACAGACCTGGCCTGACATGATTTCATCACACTCATATCAGAAGTATCACCTTTGTCCAGGCTGCTCTCAGGAGTGGAGGGATCCACACAGGAAGAGGGGCATTTAAACACCAAAGGTGATTTCAGTAGGATCTACATGGCTCTCCAGATCTGGCCCTTTGGCTTTGAGTCTCTTCCATTGTGTGACTCTTTATCCCAGTGGCACTTGCCACAGGCACTGTTGTGGAGCTGCCTCCAGGCTCCTTGTAGAGGGGTTTGCCCACATCTCACTCACAGAGACAGCACTGCAGGACTGGGGGCCCCTGGGTGCCCACCCGGCAGGGCTGGGGCTCTCAGGGTGTCTCCAGGCAGCTTCTGGGCCCAGGGACGGCGATCCCAGCTCAGGACAGCGATCCCAGCCCGGGGACAGCGATCCCAGCCCGGGGACAGCGATCCCAGCCCGGGCACAGCGATCCCAGCTTGGGCACAGCGATCCCAGCTTGGGCACAGCGATCCCAGCTCGGGGACAGCGATCCCAGCCCAGGACAGCGATCCCAGCGCGGGGACAGCCATTCCAGCTCGGGGACAGCGATCCCAGCTCAGGACGGCGATCCCAGCCCGGGGACAGCCATTCCAGCTCGGGGACAGCGATCCCAGCTCAGGGACAGCCATTCCAGCTCGGGGACAGCGATCCCAGCTCAGGACGGCGATCCCAGCCCGGGGATAGCCATTCCAGCTCGGGGACAGCGATCCCAGCTCGGGGACAGCGATCCCAGCTCGGGGACAGCGATCCCAGCTCGGGGACAGCCATTCCGGCTCGGGCACAGCCATTCCAGCTCGGGCACAGCCATTCCAGCTCAGGACAGCCATCCCAGCCCGGACACAGCGATCCCAGCCCGGGCACAGCGATCCCAGCTCGGGGACAGCGATCCCAGCTCGGGGACAGTGATCCCAGCTCAGGACAGTGATCCCAGCTCAGGGACAGCGATCCCAGCTCAGGGACAGCGATCCCAGCTCAGGGACAGCCATTCCAGCCCGGGCACAGCGATCCCATCCTGGATCCGCGCGCGAGCCTCAGGAGGGCGGCTCCGGCCTCGGTTGGCGGGAAGACCAAACCCCGCCCCCTCCCCGCCCCCGGTTACGAATCCACCAATAGCTGTGGCAGAAAGGTGACAGACACCCTTGCCACCCAATGGCGCCCAGCCGAGCCCACGCCGCGCTAATGAGCGGCGCGCGGGCAGCCCATGGCCCCGCCCCCGCCCTTTATAAGGGTGAGCCCGGGCAGGACTCCCGCTTTCGGTGCTGCTCAGACACGTTGCGCGTCTGTCCCGGCGCTCCCGAGCCATGGTGAGCGCGGGGTGGGGGGCGCAGGGGGGTCCTGTGCGCTGCGGGAAAGAGGGGGAGAGGGGCGGGACACGCGGGCCCGCCCTGGCGGCGGGGCGAAAGGGGCGGGCGGGGTTGCCCCCGGCGGGCCGTGTCTCGCCCCGGAATGTCGTTCCCGCGTCGCTCCCGCCGTCTCCTCCCAAAATGGTGGCGACCCCGCCGAGAACATGGCGGCCCGCGGGACCCTCCGCCCCGGGCACCGCCGTCCCCTGTGGGGAGCCCGCTGGGTGTGACCGCGGGGGAGCTCCGTGCGGGACCCGCGGAGGGGGAGCAGGGAAGCTCCTTCCGTTCCCTCCCGCGGGTGTTCCCCGGGTGCCGCTCGCTGCCCGCGCCCGCCGCGGTGTGAGGCGTGGGGAGCGCCGGGAAGGAGCTGATGTGGAGGGTTCCTGGGTGAACGACCCGGCAGGCTGTGAGTCACCTTGAAGGGGGAGCGGGAAGGTGTGACCAGACGTCCCACAGGACAGGGTTCAGGTGCTGAGCTGGAGCCGGGGATGGGGGTGTTGGCCTCCTGCATCTCTTGGGGGAAAGAGGCTGTCAGAAGGTTACATGAGCTTAACAGAATGTAGCCAGACCGCTCCTGTAGGCTTGTGAATGCGTGGGAAATATGTATTGAACTGCAGATGGTTACAAGTTAGAGTACTGATGGGGTGTGTTAATGCCCTTGTCCTTGCACTTCCCTGGGGAGCTGTTTCTGGTCACGCTTTTTAAATAAAGTCAGATCAGGAGTGTGAATACAGCCCCTGTCTCTGCCAAGGATACAGGTTCCCTGGAGTCCTCCCAGGGGAACCACGTTGCTCTGTATGATGTGCTGTTGAGCTTGGTCGGAGCTGGCACAGCCTTTCTCGGGAAATCTGCCTTTCCATCGACCTCACACAGGTGGAGCTGGACCTTAAATACTGTGCTGGGGAGTGCAGGGGACCCACAGCCTGACCCAGTGGTTTGATGGAGGGAGCTGGAGGCTTTAACCCAGCCATGAGTGCAGGGGCTGAGTCCGCAGCTGCTGGAAGGGCAGGGACAGAGGACAGGCCAGTCCCCTTCAGCTGGAGCCACATCCCATAGGGAAAGGAGGCAGAGACTGGGATGGAGAAATTCTTCCTGAATTTTCACTGAAACTGTTTCTGTGCTTGCAAATAATGTATGTAAGTGGGGGAGAGCATTACTTCACTAAAAAGAAGGCATTCTGTGTTATGGCTTGAATGCAGCACTGTCTGTAGTACACATTTAAACTCTAATAATTACAAATCTCCCCTCAGTGATGTGTGAAGGCCCTGAGCTGTAATGAGTGTGACAGCTCTCCTGCCTGTCATTGCAGCTTGGAGATGATACTTTCAAAGCTCGGATTTTGGTCTGGTTTTTTTGTATTCTTGATGCTGTGAAAAGACCACACAGAGCAAAATGGGCAAGAGAGTATTTTAGTGTCTGACAAAGATTTGTGTTTAATTAAATGGCTATGTACTACTTAGAATTCCTTGGTAAATAGCTATGTACTACTTCGAATTCCTTGGTAGGGTTGCAGGGAAGCAGGTGAAGGAACTCTTGAAGCAGGATGAAGAGCAGCAGGCCAGGGCTGATTCCCAGTTAGTGCTGTTTGTACTGGTGCAGGGAGTCACTGCCCCATGTGCTGAACTTTGCACTTTGTCAGAATAAACATGCCAAAGGTTAATGTGCCGTCTGTAGCACCTGGGCTGTGCCTGTGTTGCCAAGTTGGACTCTCAGACATACATTTTCTTCGGAACACGAGTCACTGCTGTTGCTTTGTGTGGCCTTAATTCCTGAGACGCTGGAAAAGCTCATGTGCAGTCTGATGTGCATTTACCTGGCTTGGGCCTGGTGATCATGGAATCCTCTGAGTTGGAAGAGACCCACAGGGGCCACTGAGTCCAAACCCTGGCCCTGCACAGGGCACCCCACAAATTCCACCCTGTCCTTGAGAGCGTTGTTCAAACCCTCCTGCAGCTCTGGCAGCCTTGGGGCTGTGCCCACTGCCCTGGGGAGCCTGTTCAGTGCTCAGCCACTTTTTAGGGGAGGAATCTTTTCCTGAGATCCAACCTGACCCTCTCCTGACACAGCTTCATGCCCTTCCCTCGGGTCCTGTCCCTGGTCACCAGAGAACCCTCTGCTTCCTCTGATGAGGAAGGTACAGACCATGATCAAGGAACTGAGCACTTTGTGTGCAGCAGTGTGGTGCGAGGCCTGATGGTCTGTATTAGTGGAGGGATACAAAGGGGTTTGTCAGGCAAAGACTTCCTTGCAGGGTGTCAAAAGTTTCCTGAAGGGATCAGGAGAATCTTGTTCTGATTTTATGTACATTAAATGAAGTGACCCTGGATCTTGGGGAGGGTTTTGGTGCCTCTGGTGGGTGGGCTGGAGTCTGGGTGATGCTGTTCTGGACACTGAGGCCAATGACAGGTGCAGTCACCAGCCTTTCTAAATATTCGGTGCTTGGTATGAAGAGAGGAGTTGGCTGAAGGATTTGGAAGAGTTGATCAGACTCTTCCTGTCTAATTGAAGAACAACAAGGAGGAAGGAGCTTGTAAAAACGATCGTGTCCGAGAGGGTCTGTTTGGGTGGAGCCGTTGATGATTGGGGCTTTTGTGTTCTGTTGCTTTGTGCCAAATACCCCCCAACACCCAGACAATAAGGCCAACGTTTCAATGGCTTTGCAGGCTGGGAGTTCGGGGGGTGGGTGTGCAGGAGGTTTGCTAAACAAGGGCGGTGCTGTTGGTGCTGAGCGATCCCTTTCCGTCCCGCAGCGCGAGTGCATCTCCATCCACGTGGGCCAGGCGGGCGTGCAGATCGGGAATGCCTGCTGGGAGCTGTACTGCCTGGAGCACGGCATCCAGCCCGATGGCACCATGCCCAGCGACAAGACCATCGGAGGAGGGGACGACTCCTTCAACACCTTCTTCAGCGAGACCGGGGCGGGCAAGCACGTCCCTCGGGCCGTGTTTGTGGACCTGGAACCTGCAGTCATAGGTAAGAGTGTCCTTGCACAGTCCCTTGCACATCTTTGGACTAAGGAGTTCATTTCTCTAGCCCTGAAAAAAAAAAAAATGCTTTGGGGGCTGTAAATTTTTTACTTGCCTGCACCTTCCTAGTGATGGAAAAGGCTCGGCTTTGTTTTCATTGCTGTGCAAGTGTGCACTGTGAGCTCTCAGGAATTTCAGTATTACCCTCTGCCAGGCTGTGGAGCTAAAAGGGTCTTGTGAACACACTGCATGCTTTTGCCGTGCAAGGAGCACTTATAACCCCTCGGAACAGTATGGAAAACGTGTGCTGCAGTCAGGAGAAACTCTTTAAAAAGATGTGAAAGTCTTGTTAAGCAGATTTCTTATTGTTCGTGGTGCTTTCCCAAAGCAATCTCCCACTCTGTGTACCTTTAATAGTGTTTAATAACTCTGAAATGAGCCCAAGCACCCTTGGCCATGCACTGACATCCCCAGGAGCTGTTGCCTTGTGGCTGTTGTCTCCTCTGCTGCTGGCCAGGTGGTGGCTCTGAGCAACCAGGAACAGCTGAGACATGAGGTGAGGGAGGGCAGGCAGCAAAGCTCTCACCTGGCCTCGGGGGGGAAGGGGAGCAGGTGAACCTTGGGACAAATGAAAGGTGGTGAGTGTTCAGTGCTCGTTAATGATGCAGGTGTGGTGTGGGGAGAGGGGCAAGAGGCTGTCTTACAGCTTGGTAATACTCAGGGTCACATCATGTGCCTTTCTCGGGGGATAGCTGCCCTGCTTTATTCCTGCCTGGCTGATGTGGAAATCACTGCTCCAGTTTCCTGGGCAGGGCTAGGATGAGACTCCCCATTCATGCAGGAAGTCCCTCTGCACTGAGTTTCTGGAAACTCACGTGCTGTGCATGCAGCAGCTCTGCAGCTGCCACAGGTGTGCACAAGGGACTTCTGTCCCTCTGGATCAGTGCTGCTCTGGGTGCTGGACATGTGCACCAGCTCTGTGGGTGTGGTGGTGAAACACCATCACAGTTTCCACCACAAAGATAGGGCAGTGACATCTGGGAATTCAACACAAGTGTCCTGAAAAGTCTAACTCAGCTAGGCTTAAAAAGATGAAGCACAGCATGTCTGGTTTAGCTGTTCCCTCAACTCTAAATTCTTTGTTCCAGCACACTTTGATAGTCCAGTGACTGAATCCTCTGAACTCTATCAGTTTTGTTACTTCCCCAGGACCATCCTGACTCACACTATCAGCTGCCTTTTTCCTTAGGTTCGATATTTTCCCTTATTACCCTACGTTTATCCTTTATAATTTGGAGTGCTAATACAGGAAGTCTTGGACACATGAGTATTTGGGATGATAAACTTCTCCAAATCGTTCTTGTTTTGATGCAGTCTTAGAAATACTTTAGAATGTTGGATGGCAGAACTGCAGTGGGAGCTGCTCAGCCTAAACTGGTTTGAACAGTAACTGTATTTTTACATCTGGAATTCTACTTATCTTTGTCTTGCTAGCTCTTTTTCAGATTAATGAATACAGGCAACTTCAGCTGCAGTTCACAAAGCTCTGTGCTGTCCACCTGATTTTAATTAAAGGATGCAATACTGCATTAGCACACAACTCAAGAATGGCTTGAGCTAAACCAGAGACAAAGCTCTGCTGAGTGCCTTTGTACCTCTTAGGGCAGAGCTTTAGTCTGCTAGGTGTAAGTGCATATTTCTGGGACTAGTGGAGATGGTAACTCTAAATCAGTCTCCCAACGTGTAGCTGCTGGGGGATGCTGTGTGTGCATCTGCATTGCAGGATTTCAGCTGCTGAGCTGCAAAATGGGCCTAAAGTTGTCTTAAACTGGAAGAATGATTCTGCTGCCACAGTCCAGTTTTAAATTGCCCTGGCAGACCAGTTTTAAACTCAGGTGTAGAATGGAACAGTTTCTTAAGGAGTAACTTAATTTTTCTTAGTGATTCAACATTCAGGCTGTAGAAGGTATTGTCACCTACTGATTGGTAGATCAGGTTGCTTTTACCTTATTCTGGACACCCTCAGAAGTCTGAAAAACCTGGTCAACATAGAAAATGAACTTCTAAGTAATATTTACATATTATGTAATAATAATTATCTCGTCTCTCCCCAGATGAAGTTAGGAATGGGACATACAGGCAACTCTTTCATCCTGAACAACTGATATCTGGTAAAGAAGATGCTGCAAATAACTATGCTCGAGGTCATTACACAGTTGGGAAGGAGATCATTGATCTGGTTCTAGAGTGTATCAGGAAACTGGTGAGGCTCTTCTTTACTGAAAGCTCTTAAACATCTTTGTTTGCCCTGTTTTCCAGGATTTGGAAATGAGATTATTCAATACATAGTTATTCAGTACATAAGCTGTGCATTATATTTTTTGTGGTAGGAGAATCTGTGGGCTTTGTCTACATCTGGTTTTATTCTTAGCCAGCTGAGAATGGCTGGATTGTTTCTGTCAGATATGGCTTTCAAGTGGCCTAAAATGCTGATGAGGCACCTAAGACTTCATATATGGTTTCTTGTTCAACTTCAGAAAGCCAAGACAAAAATTATGATTCACATTGTTGGCTGCTGGAAAAGGATTGGTCTGTGACTGTGACTCTTTCAAGGAAGTTTAGATAGGAATGTTTCCTTCCATGGTTTTAGACATTTCCTGCTGTTATGATTTCTGGATTAATTCTATGGTAATAACAGCAGAAAAGAAACAAATCTCAGATGTTTCAGGCTCCCCAGTACTTTGATCATGTGGCAGATTTACCAAGATGGCAGCTTAGCAGGTTTGGGTTCCCTTTTTAGGACTGCTAAGCATGGACATTACCCAATCTGTGCCACAAAGGTAGGAATTCTCATTGCACAAAACAACTCAGGTGCTTTGATATGGAATGCTAAGTGTGTCTCTGTGAAAGGTGCACCTTTTGCAGATCACAACTGGAATTATTCTCAGCACTTGGCTGCCACAGCCTCTAATTAAAGCCAAGATAAGTTTGCAGCAGGCTGTACTTTGACCTGAAAAACATGGTTGTAATTTCTTTTTACAAGCTGTTGGAAGTCCCTGTCAGTGCTGGGAGTTGAGCTGAGCATCGTGTGGCACCTCTCTGTGAGGACAGGGCTGTCTCATTGTGTCATCTGAGAAGCCTGGCCTGGCTGTGTAATACCCTGTGACAGCTCACTCCCCTGGAGAGATGCATGCTTGGCACTTGTACAGGATTAGAGCAGGAGCTCTGGGATGGGGGATTGTTCCACTTCTGTGCAGGTAGAGAATGTCAAATCGGTGTAAGGCATGGATGGTGTGTAGGTCTTCCAGCATTACTGCTTGTCTTGCTCATTGTTAATGGCCTTGGCTGAGAATTGGGAATAAGGGAGCAATTTGAAGAGGTTTAAAACAGGCAAGAGTGCAGTGTTTTTCATGGGACACCTCCTTGATTACTGGTGGATAAATTAAATCCAGTACTTCTGAAGCTTGAACAGGTGGTATGTGTCAGAATTCAGAGCTTTCTTGAGCTTGTTTTGGGATGCTTAAAGTCCACATGATGACTCAAACACCCATGTTTTCTCTTCCAGTCAGATCAGTGCACTGGCTTGCAGGGTTTCCTGATTTTCCACAGCTTTGGGGGAGGCACCGGATCCGGTTTCACCTCCCTGCTGATGGAGCGGCTCTCGGTCGACTATGGGAAAAAATCCAAGCTGGAATTCGCCATCTACCCTGCACCCCAGGTCTCCACAGCTGTGGTGGAGCCCTACAACTCCATCCTGACCACCCACACCACGCTGGAACATTCCGACTGTGCCTTCATGGTCGACAACGAGGCCATTTATGACATTTGCCGCAGAAACCTGGACATTGAACGCCCGACCTACACCAATCTCAACCGCCTCATCGGTCAGATAGTGTCGTCCATCACCGCCTCCCTCAGGTTCGACGGTGCCTTAAACGTGGATCTCACGGAATTTCAGACTAACCTGGTGCCTTACCCCCGGATCCACTTCCCGCTGGTGACGTACTCGCCGATAATTTCGGCGGAGAAGGCCTACCACGAGCAGCTCTCCGTGTCTGAGATCACCAACGCCTGCTTCGAGCCCTCCAACCAGATGGTGAAGTGCGACCCCCGGCACGGCAAGTACATGGCGTGCTGCATGTTGTACCGCGGGGACGTGGTGCCCAAGGACGTCAACGCCGCCATCGCCGCCATCAAGACCAAGCGCACCATCCAGTTCGTGGACTGGTGTCCCACTGGTTTCAAGGCAAGTCCCAACCCCATCGTGGCTTTTCAGACTTCTCATTCGCTGTCCTGGGTACAGGGGGTGTGTTTGCTCGTTGAGCTGTTCTGTAGGTGCTTGGGGAGGTGTTTTAGGAAGTGGAGGTTTGGGGCTCTCACACGGAGCAGCTTTGTGAGCGACGCGTTTGATTCGGCTCCTGTTGTCTCACTTTGATTATGGTCTCTGTCAAACACCACAAAGAAACTCATGGTCTCTTCTGCCTCTCCTGTAGGTCGGCATCAACTACCAGCCCCCCACAGTGGTTCCTGGGGGAGACCTGGCCAAAGTCCAGCGGGCGGTCTGCATGCTGAGCAACACCACGGCCATCGCCGAGGCCTGGGCTCGCCTGGACCACAAGTTTGACCTGATGTACGCCAAGCGTGCCTTTGTCCACTGGTACGTTGGAGAAGGGATGGAGGAGGGGGAGTTCTCGGAGGCTCGGGAAGATTTGGCTGCTCTTGAGAAGGATTACGAAGAAGTGGGCACAGACTCGGTGGACGGAGAAGATGCAGGTGAAGAGTATTAAATCCGACAGGGAATTGCAAGTCCTTGCCATTTTACTGCCTCTTTAGTAGCGATGTAAATCATGTCAACTGATTGGAATAAACTTCTTTAATCAAGAACTTTGGCAGTGTCCAAGCACTGTGTACACTCATTAACTATATGCATTCAGCAGTCCAGGAGATGGAATTCTTTTTTTAAGGAAGGCAGCTGAATAAAATGACCATGCTGTAGTTCAGTGAGTTCTTGTCCTTAAGACATTGCTATTTGAAGACACATTAGTGTCTTTTCCCCCAGAATGAGGCTAAAATGAACTGGAGCTTTTGCTGGAAGTTGTGGAAACAAAATGTAGCTAACTCAACTCCAAAGCTGGTGTCACAAGAGGCAGCAGGAACTGACCTTGTGTTACCTGTAAAAGATGCAACACCTCCAAAACCAAAGGCTATTTGGGTTGGTTTTCTCCTATTCTTAGATTTAATGAGAGCCAGTAACTTAGAGATGCAGTAACATCTCCTCCTGGATGGGGAGGAGATGCCCAGGAAAGATGTGCCCATAGCATGAGGAACTCCCACCTCAGCCAGAACCTGTGTGGTGGCTGCCCTTGTGTTGCTGTGTCCTCCCACAGAAGGAACTGGTGTCCCTGTCTGCAGCTCTCAGGAGTCAGACTTGGCCTGAAGCAAACTCTCAGGGTTAGCTGGCCAGGGTTAAACACTAGTTTTCCCTAAATCTAATTGTTTTGCAGAAGTAATTAGTCCACAGGTTCAGATATGAGCATTGCCATCCTTCTGTGTAAGCTGATGGAACAGGAGGGGATTTGGCTAATCAGGTTTATCTTCAGATGTGGACAGGCTCTGTCTGAAAGCTTCTGCGTGGACTGAGTGGGGCCCTGGGCACACAGTGAACCACAACCCAAATCACTTCCCTGCTGTGGAGTTGGATGACTGGGGAATCTCCCCCCAAAGGTGGAATAGTCAAATGTCAAGATGATGATTGAATACTGAATGCGATTGCAGGATACCAAAGTTTCTGACTCCAAGATGAGATTTGGGCTGGAGAATTCCCTGCTGCCCTATTTCAACCTTATTTATATTGCTTCTGATTTAACAGCAGAGTGTGATTGAGATGAAGCCTTGCAGCATGTTGGCTGCAGGTGTGCACACCTGCTTGGAGGGAGTCTCAGCTGGGGAATGTGAAATTCCTGAACTCCCTTCTGCTTGGAAGCCTCAGTGCTCAGGTAATGCTGCAGTTTCTGACATCCCCTCACAGTGTGGGGGTCCCAGTTGGAGCAGGGTAAAGCAGTCTTAGGGTTTTACCACTTCAGAGAGTGGCTCAGTGTCAGCCCTGCTCCTGGGCAGGATGTGTGTCAATCATACCTCGTGTCAATTGTACCTCCTGCCACTCAGCACAGCTTAGTGTGGCCAGTGTTCCACCGAGTTCCTTGTTTTGCTTTTCCTTGTGGTGTTACGATGCAGGTAGAAGTAACCATCAAGGTTATTTGTTGATGAAGTTATTTTCCTGCTTACTGGTTGATTGAGCAAATGTTTGGCAGGGGACAGGCACATTCCTTCCAGTCAGAACAGCTCCATTTCAGCACACGTTCAGGTTTTAGTGGGATGGCAGTGCCCATGAGAGGAGTGTGCTGTTTTATGCTGTTTGATGCCTTGCAGGGGTCAGCTTTTCACACTGCAGATCCTGTGTGGCCAGCAGATCATGGAGAGGGCTCTGTGCCACAAGTGCCAGCACCACGGTTTCCTTTGGAACTCCAGTGTTTCGGGGTTGGGGATTTCTGAACTGGCCTTCAGTGTAATCTTTTAGTAGGAATTTGGCTCTTCTGTGAGGAATTTGATTTCCCTGAGGCTTGGCCTGCTCTTGTCTCCTGCAGGAGTGTCTGGGTTTAATGCCCATGTGGATCACCCATATTTAGGACACTGTCAATGCAGTGAGAGTTGGCTCATGATGTGTCTGTGTTTTATCCAGTGATGAGTCTGTGCAGGGCCCAGCAATGAGCAGCCCTGTAAAAGCCTCCTGCCTATGGAATGCTGAGCTCTGGAAAGCTGGGAATCTCTCTCTGTGTAGGCAGATGAGATGCATTATGCCTTTAATTTTTAAAAGTTACATGCAATGCTACTTAGAGAAGATGTAATCTGAAACACCACTGGAGAAGGTTTCACAAGAGATGCTCTGTCACGTGGCAGTCACTGGACTGATGCTGCAAACACATCATACATTTCCAGCCTACATCACACTTGAAATTTCTCTTTATATTAGGATGAAGAAACACTGTTGCCTTAGCCAGTGGGCAGCTGAGCTCAGTGTAGGCATGTGTGGATGCTGAGCTGAGATAAGATAGGGGTTTTTCTCAGATACGAAGCCAAGATAATTACAGCAGGAAAATCCTGCTAACACTGCTCTTGCTTCAGAGAGCTGCAGAAAGCCTTAAACATGTTCTAATTACTGGCTCGATGGTTGGATGAACAAATGGGTGGCTCATCTGTTTCCTGAACTGTAGAGGAGATCTTGCACTGAATTAAAATTTGAGTTTAAGAGCGTGTACCTGGGACTTGCAGAGGCTCATATTAGCTGCTCCTTTAAGGGAACTGCTTGCTTTGCACTCTGAAAGCCTTTCTCTAATTCTACCCTTTAAATGTTGTTTTCTTTGATAAGAAATGCCCACAGTTGTGCTCAGCACAGTCATGTGCCTGTTTGCACTGGCAGAAGTGCAGGCATTATCTGGTGGTAACTAAATATATCTTTACCTGTGTGGTGACACAGCTTTCTCCAGGATTGAGATTGGCAATTAATAGCTCTCACCTGATGGAATCACTTGTGTGAGTCATGGAGTGAAGGAGGAGGAGGAGGAGGAGGAAGTGGGTTGGAGCCCCTGGCGGTCACTGTGAACTTTGTAAATTCTGGTGTTATCTGTAAGATCTGTTCTAGGAGGGTTCTGGTGCCCTGCCAGGGGAATGCAGTGCAGCAGAATCTGATTTCCACCCACTCTGCCCTCTGAAAAAGCAATCCAAGTCCCCTTTGCTGTGCTAATATCTGTATTATATATATAATCATGTACATTCCTAATTTCTATAGTAAGCATGCCACAGTGTAATTGTAAGATAAAAGTCTCACTTGGGCAGCAGAGGTAACATAAACCCAGAGCTACACATGCTGACACCTTTCTTACAGAGCAGACTTCTCAAATACAATCAGAGAGGGCTTCTGTGCCTCTGATAGGTGAAGTTCTGTCACACAGGTAACATTCACCCGTTCAGCCCATTGTTGCAAAGCAGGAGCTTTTCTAGGGGAGCTCTTTGGAGTTGGAATTGGTGAGGTTTTAAAGTGAGTAAGTAAAGAAACAACGGGGTGACTGCAGCATTGTGCTGGAAAAAAAAGGGAAGAAGATTGCAAATGACACTGCTTTTGGCAGCTTTTTTGGAAAATACAAAGCCTTATCTGAAAAAAAATGGGGAGTGTGAGTTGGTAGTAAAGATTGTCTGGAGATGCTGCACAGAAGCAAAGCTGCAGTGGTCACTGTTTATAGCCCAGAGCTGTTTCAGTGTTAATGAGATGGATTTTTCACTGGCCTTGCTGAAGTTTTGGTGTTTTTTTGAAGATTCCAGTTATTTTGCAGATTTTTTTGTCAATCACAGACTGTTTTAGGTTGGAAGGGACCTTAAAGCTCATCCAGTTCCACCCTCTGGTCTAGTGGGACACCTTCCATTTGTTCCAAGCCCCCTCCAACCTGGCCTTGGACCCTTCCAGGGATGGGGCAGCCACAGCTGCTCTGGGTAACCTGTGCCAGGGCCTCCCCACCTTTGAAATCACATCCCTTCTGTAAGTCATAAAAGTTCAGGAAGAAAAATCAGCCTGGTATTAAATGTGAAGATGCCATATCCTTTATAGGAGCTGTGAACTACCATGGCCAAGAAAGGGTGTAGAGGCTTCTGTCAGAAAAGGGATAGTGGATTGGGTGACTGACTGGATCTAGCCAGTTTTGTCATGTTTATAAGGATTACTTCAAATAAAAAAAGCATTTTCATTTGAACTCTGAAAACAAGGACTGGGTTTATAAGCAAATTCAGCAGTAAAGACCCGAAGAACAATTTTCCATCGTATTGCAGGACTCTCTGGAAGGGCTGCAGGGGTTTCTGTGTGTGTTGGGGAGGTGATGATGATTAATCCCTTCCTTCTATCTGGATCTGAACTGGAGGGAGGACTAACAGTGTTACTTCCAGACTGTGCAAAGACTTTGATCTACAGATTTTCCCTTAAAAGTTGGGCAAGCAGATTAAAGATGTGGAGTCTCAACTGGCTGTTAATGGGGAGAGGAATTGAGAGCATGACGAGGTGGGAGAAATTACATTGCTCTGAAGGTCTGGTAGGTGTTGGCTGATGAGACACTGAGAAATACCAGGACTCTAAATAAAAAAAAGAAATAATAATAAAAAGAGGAAAAGGGCAAGAGTCACATGAGGAGTGGTGCCTCGTGGAGCTTTCCAGTGAATTGAGTCTGTTAAACCCTGGGCTCCATCTTTCTGCTGCCATATCCCTGTTTCTTGGCTTTCTGCAGACTTTCCTTTGCATGGCCAGCTTCTTGTGGCATAAAACATCTCCACTTGTTTATTCTCAGATCTAATACTGAACAGTTTATTCGAAATGCAGGCAGACTTGGGAAGTCTTAAGTGAGTTACTCTTTATGAGAAAGAAAGGAGGTGGATCTGACTCCCTGTGAAATGAAGCACTGGATGGGCTCAACTTGGCTTTAAGAACCACTCCAGGCTTCTGTGTGACACCAGTAAGTGTGCAAGGGGTCTCTCAATTTTGGCCCAAAATGTGCAGCTGTGACTGTGTTACATCAGCTGCAAAGCTGAGAGGAACAAGTGTTTAAAACCTTTCTTTCAGGGGTTTCAAAAAAGTGGGGAAGAGAGGCCTGATCTTAAGCAGGAATATTGAAATTCACTTTATAAGTTTGGGACTGGAGATCAGATGGTCAAGGAGAAGTTGGAAAAAAAAAACTAAAAGAAATAAATGTTCAAGCTGATTTTTCCAGGCTGGGTTTGTGTCCATATGGATGTGATTGGTGCTGCAGAAAGGCTGCACCAAATGTGTTGCATTAGGCCTTTCTCCCCCCCTTCAGCTCTGCTCCCTTGGGGAGGTGATGGCTGATGTTGAGCTGCCATCAGCACTGTGGGGAGGGCCTGTCTGTGGCTTCCTCAAGAGCTGCAGGTCTTTTATCTCTAAATAGTTCAGGATTGAAATGGTGAGATGCTGTTGCTGGGCTCTATCTGCAGACTTATCTCTGTCTGCTCCTTACACACCAGTCAGCTCTGCTGCTTGGGCAGTTCATCAGACACATCAGAGGAGGAGTTTCGAGCAGTCCATAACTCTTCATAAACTGGGCCTGATGTTTGGTGGGCAGGATCCACTTTTCCAAACACATCTGTTTAGTTACCTGTAGCCTGAGTGAGGTGTGCTGGGATCCTTTTGCAATGCTGAGGGAATTAGGGGAGAGAAGATAAAGGGGAGCAGGGGCTTTTTCTGTCTGTTCTAAAGTTAGAATGAAGTGAATTTTTCCTAAGTGCCTGTTGAAAGCCAAATGTGTCAAGTCCAGAACTTGCATTTGAACTTCAAAAGGCTTAAATTGGGACTAATTATTTTGTCCCAAATGGCTCAAACTTACTGAGACTTTGCTCAGGAAGGGCAGGGGGGCTCAGCTTGGAGAAAAGGAGGCTCAAGGGGGGACCTTCTCACTCCTTCCAAATCCCTGACAGGAGGGTGGAGCCAGGGGGGATCCAGGGAACAAGGACTGGGAAACAGCCTCAAGCTGCACCAGGGGAGATTTCAGCTGAATAGTAGGGAAAATTTATTAATGGGAAGGGTTGTCAAGCACTGGAAGGGGCTGCTCAGGGCAGTGATGGAGTCACCATTCCTGGAAGTGCTCAAGAAACACGTGGATGTGACACTTGGGGACATGGTTTAGTCCTGGGCTCGGCAGTGCTGGTTGGACTCGATCTTAAGGGGCTTTTCCAACCTCAGGGGTTGAGATTCTTACCCTGAGGTTTTTCTCTGTCATTTCTGTGACTTTTCTCAAGACAAGAACCTCTGAGGTTCTTGGCTGTCAAGTGTTCAGTTCCTGTTTCAGAGGTGGCTGCTGGGAGGGCCTTGTTGCAGAGCCTCGGATTAGGGAGGAACTCTTCAAGAAGGCTGCCAAGGCCTTCAGCATCTTCATGTTGCTTTTCCTTTTTTTTTCTTTAGAGCTCTATGGCTGTAACTGTCAAAGGCATTTCATGTTCTTACATCACCCCCGCTTGCAAAAGCTGCACTTCAGTCGTTCTGCTGATTGTGGGGGATCTTTGTGGCTTTTCAGTTATTTCAAAACCCCGTTGTGGAACTTGCCTTGGGTGGCTGCTGCTGGTGTGCAGCGTTTCCAGGAGATGCTGCATGTCCCATTTTGAGAAGGGTGGTGTTTCCCAGCAGTTCTGGAGTTGATTCTGTGTAATTCTATATAAGTTGTCACAGGAGTGCCCCGTGCTGAGTTTTATATCTGTATATATTATGTATATTTTAGATCTTACCTGGCTATTGCTGTCCCTGTCCTCCCTCTTGTCTTCCCCATATAATAATACTCTTACACTGCCTCTGGCACTGAGTTTTATGTTTAATTGGCAAAAAAAAAAAAACATCCCTTTCTGCAAGAAGGGCACAGTTTTCTTTTGCTCTCATGAACTCTGGGTAGGATTAACTGGGTGCTGGAGCAGGGAGGGAACTGTGGGATACCAGGGGTCAGCCACAGCAGCTCCACTGTTCTCTGCTGACTGGGACAGGGTGGTTTCTGCCTTTGTTCTCCACAACTTCCATGGTGTGTCTGTGTGGAAGGCAGAGCCTGTGCACAGGTGGAAGTGTCCCAGTCACGTCTCAGTGAGTTAGGGACCACTTTCTGCCATTGTCCACAACTGCTTTTGAATCTGGTGTTAATGCTTTGCAGGGAGCACATATGGAACCCAGAGAGGGGGGGTTCCTATTCCCTGACTTCCCTCATAATTCCAGCAAAACTTACTGGCCCTTCCATGCCGGGCACTCCTGTTTCTTGTTTTACTTTTTGCCGTGTTTAGTGTTTTATCTTCCCCTCTCTGTTTTCAAATTCTGTGCCTGTGTTTTTTCGCTTGTTCGCTGCTGCTGCAGATCCCAACAGAGTGTTTTGGCTCCAGCTTTGTCTATTAGAGCATATGTGCACTGGCTTCCTTGTTCTCACTGCCTGCAAGTATTTAATGCCTGGTGAGTGTGTTGGGTCTGCCTGATGAGGCTGAGGGGGGGCAGCCTGACCCCATCTTAACTCAGACTGTGTTTACTTTGGGTTGGGTGTATTGAACACTCACATGTGGTTAGTGCAGACACCTGTGTGCTGATACACCCCTTTTTTTCTTTGCTAATTGTAGGTGGTGGCAGAACAAGAACATTCCTCACTGTTGTACTTGTGGTCACTGAAGGCTTTTCTTGTCTAGTCTTGCACTTCCTTGCGAAAGGTGCTCTGAAATCTGTTGGAGACTTGGAAATTTTTGCATCACCTTCCTCAGGTGTGAAGGCAACAAGCCTTCCTTTGTGAAACTCCCTCAGAACTTGGTGCATTTGAAGGCCTGATTTTTTTGATTTTTTTTTTTCGACTGTAGAGTTTCTAAATTCTTTCCATTGCCAGGTTGTTTCATCCCATCCTTTCCCCTTTGAATGCCTTCCAGCTCCCCAGCTGGTTTTAGCCCGTGTGCCATCTCCCTGATTCAGCATCAGTCTGCCTTGGTATGATTCATGCAGTTTTTTGCCACCTTTGCTGACTTTGTCACCTTTGTCATCGGTATTGACTGAAATGTCTTCTCTGCCTTAATTCACGTAGCTCTTGCATGTTTGTCAGTGTACCCAAGTGATCTACAAGTATTTTTGCACCTTTAAATCCCTTTCAGAAGCAGTTTTGCCATGGCTCTTCACCAGTGAATGAGTACTTTAAACCCTAAACTTATGTCCTGGCTCCCTGTCAGCTTTGGACTGTAAATTTTTTGTGTATTTTAAGCGATCCACAGGGGCTTAGATGGCTTTGTGTGTACTTGCTGGTTGAAACTAGGCTACTAGCTAGGTGGGAGTGTTTGAGGGTGTAAATCCCTCTGGAATGCAGGTGTCCAGGCACAAGGATCCCCCAAATCCCGTGCTGTTGCACAAGGTAATGAGGTCTCCTCACTGCCTTGGTAATGCCACCTCTGGTGTGTCTGACAGCGAGTCCTGGAGCGTGTCTGGGTGACTGAGGGGGATTTGGGGCTGTAGCAGAGGCAGGAAGCCTGACTAGGAACAAGATTTGCTAATTTTAAACACTTTCTGCAGGAACAGCTTCTCTCCTTGCCCAGGCCTAGGGCTGTCACAGCATCAGGGGAGAGGGTGGGGGCTTATCTGAGGTGGCACAGCGTGGTGGCTCATGGTGACAGTGCAGGGCTGGCACAGGGCACAACCTCCCGAGCTCTGGGGGTTTTTCTGCTGCCTCTGCTCGCCCCATGCAGAAACCACAGCTGAGTTCAGATCCTGCTGGGGGGACCAGTCACGATGGCACTTTTTGTTTCACTGCAGCCAAGGGGTTGGGAGCAGAGAAACTGCGTTTTCACCTCTGAAATGGTGTTTTTTCTAAGAAAAAAAGATGCGCTCTGTGGTTTTGTGCATCGTGGCAAACTGTGCTTCCCAAGCTGCTCTGTTGTTGCCGGGGCTTCACCTTCTCAAGCATCGAGGCCTGAGGCTGAGCCAGTCACCCCAGGTGCCTGTACAGTCAGTGCAGAGCAGCAAGGGGGGTTTAGGGTGAGGTTACTCTGACCTATTTTAGGCACCTGCCTTAAGATAACAAACTTCAAAGCCTTCCCCTCACTGACTGTCAGTGCTCCATTGATGGCAGGTCCGTTGTCAGCCTCCACACTTGGAGAGAATCCCACCGGCTGCACGTCCTGCCTGGAAGCAGGTTCTGTCCCCCACTGAAGCACAGGAAGGTACAACCCAAATTTGCTGAGTGTGAGTCAGCAGCTGCCCGAGAGGGAGGTGAGGCGTGTGAAACAGCACCTCAGCTCTGCCTTTCCCAGTGCTTCCCACAGCTGTGGCTTGCTTATCCTTCTTCTTAGGGTAGTCTGGGCGAGGATTTGGAGTAAGGCTTTCCTCAGCTTTAATAGCAGCTAATGATAGGGTAAGGGACTTGTAGAATTTGATTAATAAAAGCCATGCTGAAGGCAGTTGCACAACTGCAGAGGAGTTTCATATTGGAGCAGAGGGATTTCGTGCCTCCATGTGCTGGCCAGCTGTTCCTACCTGGTGCTGACAGTCCCCCCTGGAGCTGTGTTGCAGCTGGGGCACTTCCTCCAGTCCTGGGCTGCTCCGTTCCAGCCCAAACCCAGCTCAGGTTTCCTGCCTGCCCCCTCAGCACGGCCCCTCCACGGGGCTTCCTGTGCCTGACATCTCCTGCCTGAGGAGTTCAGGCCTGGGGGGTGCTTTTCAGGTCCCCCCCAGAGCGCAGAAGGGATCACAGTTCTGGTATGTGGCACCAGAGCGGTGTCTGTGAGCTGGGAGCTTTGCTCTAAATGCCTGGATATACCAGGTATATCCAGAATGCTCCATAATTTTAACCAGGATCCTGAGATTTTTCAGCACCTCGACGCTAATAGTCCTGTTTCTCAAGGGCTGACATGCATCACCATCTCTGGGAGCAGCTGGAAAATGTTAAAACCCTTCTCTCAAGCCTTGATGATGATGACACTTGGACTGCTCTGCAGGTTCGTACAGGCTGCTGGTTTGGCCAGGAAAACTGGTTTGGTTTGATCTGTCAGAGATTCTGCTTACTAAATTTGTTTGTTCCCAGGAACCTATTTTCTTAAAGAGCAGAGAGGCTCAGCACATCTCCCTCCCTGCCCTGTGCTCCTCTAAACATGTAGCACTTTAATTAGGCCAAACTCTGCTGATGAAACGAGGGCTTTGGCTCCAGTAGAGTTTCAACTCCATATGTGGTGCTGATTGTCCCTGGACGTGGCAGGATCTCCTCCAGCTTGGTTCTGGGTTATTCTGGGGTGCAGTTTGTGTAATATTAGCATGTTTTCCCTAAGTTTTGTTCATTGGGGAGCCTCTGGGAGCTGCTTGCTTGGCTTGTGCAGTGCCCAAAGTGCAGAAGTCCAGGGTGTGGTGTTTCCTAAAGCTCTTCTCAGTGTCCTGTTGTCCCAGGCCGATGGTCCCAGCACTGGGTGGTTGTTGGAGGAACTGGCTGCAGTTCATGTTCATGCTGTGGTGCAGAATTAAACTGGGCAGAGCCAGGCTAGGGGGATGGAAGGTGCTGGGTGAAGGGAGTGATCCCCAGCTGTTGTCTGAGGAGAAGTGGTCTAGGACAGCAAGAGCAGGTACATAAAAGAGGAAAGATCAGTCTGCCCTCTGCTCTGCTCTGCTCTTGTGACACCCCACCTGCAGAGCTGCCTCCAGCTCTGGGATCCCCAGCACGTGAAGGACATGGACCTAAGGATGGATGCCCATAAGCTGATTAGTGGGATGGAGCTTCTCTGCTGTGAGGAAAGGCTGAGGGAACTGGGATTGTTCCATATGGAGAAGAGAAGCTCTGGGGAGACCACATTGTACCCTCCCAGTACCTGAAGGGAGCTGACAGGAAACACGGAGAGAGACTGTTGACAAGGGATGGAGTGACAGGACAAGGGGGAATGGCTTCACACTGACACACAGGTTGCCCAGAGAAGCTGTGGAAAGTTCCCAGTATTGTTCCCACCCAAGAAAACCCAAGTTTTGCTAAATATCCCTGCAGGCTGAGGGGGCTTCCTGCACGTCAGCAGTGTGTGAGGAAAGCTGTGCTGCAAGAGCAATGTAAAGGGACACTGGGATGGGCAGGCTTCTCAAGAGATGCTCTATTTGGGGCTCCCAGCTGGCTGTGAGGATGGAGGAATTGCCAAGGAAAAATCCCTGATGTGGTGAAGAGCGTTTGGCTTCGGTTGGAAGCCTTGGCACTCCTCCCTTTTGGGCCAGCCCCTTTTGATGGCCTTTGGACTACGTGTTGGAATCCTGCTCCTTTATTTCTCGCTGTCCCTGCCAGCCCAGCAGCTGCTGTGTCTCCTGGGTTCACACTGAGCTGCAGCAAACGGGGAAATTCTGCTCGTGGGGGGACAAATGGGACAGGCTTGGAGAAAACCCATCTAATAAAAGGTGTTAATTAATGACAGTCAACTGAAGCATGAAGGAGGAGTGCCTGCATTCTCGTTCCAACAGAGGGAAATCTGCTTTCCTCCCTGCAGTTTGTGCCTCTGACACTTGGGGAATTGGGTTTCTAAGCCAGACAGGGCTGTGCCACACTAATCCCCTGAGCAGAGCAAACACTGCAGATGTCACAGCAGAGGGAAGACACAGAGAAGGCAGCATGTAAAAGTACACATTTGTGGGGATGGAGTGTTTATGTTTGCAGGCAGCAAGGTGGAAAGGCAAGTATGATGCCTCATGGGATACACAGACCTTCCAGGGCTTCCTGCTTACCTTAAATCTCCATATCATCCAGCCCTGACCCACCTTGCCCTCCCTTCAAGGCAACTGCTTTTTATCCTCGGGTCATCCCTTCAGATCTTTGTAGCCAGTGCTTTCTCTCCTCCATCACAACTTCCCAGGAAGAGCACTTGTGTGGGAGTGGTTTTTCCTCACAGTCCCACGGGAGGCCTTTGGATGTGACAGGATTGGCAGAACCAGTCCCACTGAACGTGGTCCTTCCAGTTCTGGCAAAAGGGATCTTCAGGGAGTCACTGCAAAAAGCATTTACTTGCCAAACGCCAGAACCCAGTGGTGTTCAAGCATCCCTGATGCTCTTGGGGCCCCTCAAGACCCAAAGTCCCCAAAGTAGTGCTCTCCTCCCTGCCAGAGCCCCTCGAGTTTGGGATGTGCTGCAGAGCAGCTGTTGGAAGGTGATGAACCAGCTTCGTTTTCTCTCCAGATTGTGATATTTGGTGATTTATACTGGAGGGTCCCTGGGTGTAAACGGAAGTACAAACAGATTCTGGTGTGTTTTACATCTGGGGTTGAAGCTTCCTGTGTAAACCTGATACTGTTCTGGACAAGGGAAGGGGTTACGGTGTCTTCTGTCAGCTGTAGGTTAAGATTCAGGGAATAAAACGGCAGGAGCCCCCTGGAAAGCGGAGATGTTCCTGAGCCATGGTGGATAAGGGCCTGTGCTGCCGGGCTGGGAGCTGGTGCCTCGTCCCCTGTGCCCTTGGCAGCTTCTCTGAGCCCTGGCTGTGCAGGGAGGTGTCCGGCTCCTCCCTATCCCACGGCTGTGCAGCCAGGGAGGGACAGCTCCCCGAGCAGAATCCCTCCCTTTGCCAGCGCCTGCACCAACGCTTTACAAAAGCCGTGTCCCTTTCCCTTCCTTTCCTCCATTTTTAAGCGAGGACAAGAATTAGGTTTGACTTTAAACTGGCCCTGAGTGCTGTGTACGAATGTTTGTCCCCCTCAGCCCCTCTCCTGGGGATGTTCCTCTGCTGGGAAGGGCTGTGTGTGACCCGGAGCTGACGGGCTGAGAGTTCCTGCTGTGGCTAAACCGAGCCCCCAACCCTGCGGCTGCTGCTGGGCCTGCAACTCACCGTGGGTTTGATTTTTTCCAGCCGCTGCACTAACAGCGAGCGCTTTCTCCGAGTTTTAGCCGAAATTCGAAGCCAGCGAGCGAAGTCTCGTTAAAAAAAAAAAAAATGACACCCGCCTCAAAAAAAGTTGCCGTTTATTATTTGTTTGACCGCCGGTCCTCACAGCGCTGCCCGTGAGAGCGCCCAGGGTGGCTCTGTCGCCCCGAGGGGCCGCAGGGGTCGCGCCCGGGGTCCCCGCGGGGTCGGGGGCGGTGCCGGGGAGGGGCGAGAGCGGCCCCCTCCATCCCTCCTCCCCGGCCCGCACACGTGCGGTACGTGCGGAGCCTGCTGCGGCGGGGCCGCCCTCCCCCGCCCGGCGCCGCCCCCACAACCCCGGTACCGGGATCGGGACCGCCCCGTGCGGGACCCCCGAGGAGGGGTGTGTGGGGTGAGCCCTGCAAAGCAGCGGTGCGGAGGGGAGGTCACCTCGGGAGCGGGCAGCGCTTATCCCGTGCCCGCGGGCAGGACAATGGCCCCGTTCTGGCCAACCCCCCACTCCTGCTGTTCGCCCCCGCACCCCCATCACCCCCCTTCCCCCAACAAAGGGCCGGGCCGGGGCCGCGGGGCTCCGCGGCCAGGGCAGACAATGCGGCCGCGCGGACGCGCACACGGCCCCGCCCCGCGCGGGGTGACGCGGCCGCGGCGCGGCCAATGGCGGCGCGCGGAGAGGCTCTTTAAAAAAAGAAGCGCCGGCCGGGGGGCCCCGCTGTCAGCTGTGCGGATCCCTCCGCGCATGTAAACACAGCGCCGGCGGCGCGGGGGGGGCGCGTGCGGGACCCGCACGGGCCGCGGGGCTGCGGGAGCGGCCCGGGGGCCTCCCGAACCAGCGGTGCTGGGGGGAGCGGCCGCGGCCGGGGGGCCGCGCACAAAGGCGGCGGGAGGGGAGGGGAGGGGAAGGGGAAAGGGAGGGACGCGGAGCTGCGGCCCGGCGGGGCGGGGGCACCGGGCGGGACCCGCGGTGAGCGGCGCTCAGAGGGCCTCGCCGTCCGCCGGGCCCGGGTAGCGCGGGGGAAGGGGGGGGGTGGGATCGGCGCCGCGCGGGCCGCTCTGAGCTCCGCAGGATCCGCCGCCGGCTCTTGTCGCCCAACTTACCCCCCGCCACCCCCGCCGGGGCCCTCCCCGGCCCGGCCCCGGCGCCCCCGCACAAAGGCGCGGGCGGGGCGGGGCGGCCGCGCCCCCTCCCCTGCCCGGGCCGGCGGACTCTTTTCCCAGCCCCGGCCCCCCCGCGGACGCGCACGGAGCGCGGCGGCCCCGGAGATTGTTCGGCGAGCGGAGCCGAGCGGAGCGGCCGCCCCGGCCGGGCCATGGCCGAGTTCCTGCCCCCGCCCGAGTGCCCCGTCTTCGAGCCCAGCTGGGAGGAGTTCGCCGACCCTTTCGCCTTCATCCACAAGATCCGGCCCATCGCCGAGCAGACCGGCATCTGCAAGGTGCGGCCGCCGCCGGTGAGTGCCCGCATGGCGCCGCCGGGAGCGGCCTTTGTGTGGGGCCCGGCCCGGCCCGGCCCCCCCGGCCCGCGGCCGCGCAGGTGACCCCGGGCAGGCGGGGCCGCCCCCGCCGCCGCCGCTCCGAAGTTTCACCGGGGCTGAGGGGACCGACGGGACCGATCGCTCCCCCCCCACCGCGAAGTGGCTCCCAAGTGCCGGGGGAGTCGGCGGAGCGGCCGTGGGGGGATCGGGGAGCGGGGAGGCGGCTGCCCCGGCCGGACCCGGCCTCTCCCCCGGCCTGCGGGGTTGTGGCCCGGAGCGGCCCCGCTGAGCCCCGGAGGAGGTGCCGGGGTGCTGCCCTCCATGTTGGCATTGTGGCCGTGAGGGGCCGGGGGGACCCGCTCCCCTTCGCCCCCGGCCCCGCCGCCGCCTCCCCCGGCCCCGCCGCGGCCGCGGCTCAGTTTTAGCCCGGGGAACTGTTCCTGAAGTTGGACAGGACCAAACTCCGCGCGCCGTGAGTTTGGCTGGTGGCTCTGCGAGCTGAAGCCTAGACAGACATGGCCACCATTTTAGAATGCAATACACAGTGGGAAGAGTAATAAGCCTTCATCTTCATCATCGTCATCTCGGCCCATGGTGTAGTGAGCTCAAAATTGGAGCGTGAATTCTGGTTTCCTTTTCTTGGTCGGCTCAATTTATTGAGAAATACTGTGGCGATCCTAGAGCCATAGTTTGTGTGGTCAGAATTGTTAGTTTGTTCAAAGGGATGAACACCCGCACTGGTGAGGAGAGGGGCTTCTCGGGGTAAAAAATGTAACTAAACGATGCGTGAATCATCCTTATTTTGAGTGAATTGCTCTTTCCCTAAGCTGAGGGTGGTGCGGGTCCAGGGCTGGTGCGGCCGGGTTGAGGCAGTTTAACATGACGGCAACAACTCGAATGTTGAACAGGCACTGAGTTCAAATCTGCTCCAGCAAGGGGGCAAACTGAGAGAGAACAGTTCTGCAGAGTGAAGTTTTGCGAGGGAGACTTTGAGTTCAAAGAAATAACGTTCAGAAACACGCACTCCTCGCTTTGGTGTGTTGGTTGTTGCTGAGAGTCCCTATTGGTGTCCGTCCTTTTCCTTCCGAATTAAAATACTTGTAACTTGCTGAGTTAGTGTCTGAGGTGGCAGAAATGTTTGTAGTGGAGTGAATAACGTGATTCTCGCTGGAGAGAAAGGTGTTTCAGCCCTCTGGAGGAAGAGTCCTGGTTTGCAGTGTTAAGAGCACTCCTGAATTTGTGCCCCGGTAGAATGTGCCAGTGCCCCTTTTCATGCAGGGCAGCCAGATGCTGACAGAGTTTAAGGGAGAAGATGGTTTTTGTTACAGAGTCACCACTGAACTTCTGTAATATCTTTGAGTAGAATGATCTTTCTGCGTTGTACATTGTTAACAGCATTTTAGCAGCTGTGAGCCGAACAGAATTTTCTTTTGCTTTTTGGGTGTTTTATTGGTTTTGTTTTTATTTTTGTTTGTTTGTTTGTTTTACTTTTGTGATTTGTTTAAAAAAAAACCTCATCTAAAAAAACCTCATCTGTTTCTTGGCCGCTTGTGTAAAAAGCCAAAAGCTTATAGGAAAGCTTCATGTAGGCTCTGTTACCTGTCGGAGATTATAAATCAACAGCCCTCCAATGGACTAAATTACTTATTGCAGCTGCATTTTCAGCCACTCTCCTCTCCTCTTCTTGAAGAGGCAGGTATTGCACCAGGTGTTGGACCTGCCTGGCTGTGTGATCAGCTCTTTCACTGAGCCTATTTAGGAGCAGGATGAAAATAGTTGGAGCTGCTGAGGGCTGAGCACCCGGGAGTTGCGTGGAGCCTGGCTTGGGGAGAGCTGAGCTCCCGTGGCTTTCTCTCCCCTGGATAATGCCTGGGATGGCTCGTGAATTGCGTGGCTGGTTCAGCGGCCTGGAGCATAGAGGGAGCTCTTCCAGAGCGCCCAGAAAAGCCTGTAAGTTGACGTAGTTCCTGGCCTTCCTCCTGCAATCAGGAGCCGCAGTGAATATTCGGTTATTGTTCTTTTCGGTGTGATCGAGGGGTCTGTAGCCCTGGGAGCCACAGACCGCTTGCCCTTTGCACAACAGTAGGTGTGTTCCCAGCGGATGCTTGTTTGGTGATGGCTGAGGTTTGGGATCCTCCTGCATCCGAGGGAATCTCTCGCTGGTGTGCGCAGTCCGGTGACGTGCCGGGGAGCAGGTAGGCAGCACCACAAGCTGTCAGGATCCGTGCCGAGAAAGGAACTGAAAATGCGATGGCTGGGCTGGCATTATTTTAGTTTGAACTCTGCTGGGCCGTTGTCAGCAGATGAATTTGTGTTTCTGTGTCTGAGCTGCAGTATGGAATAACGTGGTGGTGGTGCCCATCTGCAGCTTCCCCACTGGCTCATGGCAAAGTCCTTCCTCTGAAGATGGCTTTGATGTTCCAGCACTGGAGCACACAAGGAGAATTTCCTGGGCTCCCCAGGACCGGGGGCAGCACTTTCTCTGCTTTTCTGCAGGGCAGTTTCCAGTTGAGAACTCAAGGAAGCTTTCTTCCTCTTCATTCCTGTTCAGTTTGTTCCAGTCATCAGCAGTGACTCGAGTTCTGCTCTTATTTGGGGACGCTGAGATGCTGCAGTGACTGTGTGGTGGAGGGTACAGCAATGACCAACTCCCTGGCACTGCTGTCCGTGGGTTTTTGGCAGCAGGGTGGAGCACGAGAAGGCACTGGCAGCAAAGTGCTGGGCTCCCTGGGAGTTAACAAATAGGAATTTAAACTTGGATGGACCAGAGAGGGGAGCTGGATGCAGGAGGGTGGATGGGGTACAACCTGCTTGCAGTCCACAACACCCTGTTCTGTAGTTGGAATTTTATTCTATGAACCGAAAATATCCTTTATTAGGACTTCATCCTTTAAACCCAGCAGAGTTTAAGCTAAAATAATGCCAGCCCAACCATCAAATGTTCAATTCCTTTCTTGGCACAGATCCTGACAGCTCGTGGTGTTCTGGTAATTTGAAATAAACTTAAGTTTATTTTTGGAATAAACTTAAGTTTATTCCAAAAACTTGGCCTGTGAAGGGGTGGCTTTACCTTCTGGAAGCTTTTGATAGCTCTGCAAATCAGTGAGGCCATTTAGGAGAGGGAAATGAAGAATTGCTTCGTTGCTTGACAATGGAGTAGTTGTTTGAAGTAGGTAGTTAAGAGTAATTAATGGAAGCAAAGAGTCTAGCAAATGTGAAGTTTAACTTCAAGAATAAAAGGTAAAATGTGGAGCAGGGATGGCATCAACTGCTCCAAGTCTTCCTTGAGGATGGACTCTGCCTTCACTCCACTGTGTCATGGCTTTGCTACTTTGAAGAAGTAACAAATAATGATTACTTAAGCCTTCCTTACCATATTAATCCATTTCAGAATGCACAATATTGTACAATATACTAGAAACATCATGACTTTCCCAAGGCCAGGCATGAAAATTGAGAAAATTGAAGCTGAATTTCATTGCTCTAAGTAACGTGCATATGAAGAAGTACTGTTAAGGCTTCCAAGTATCCCAAACCAGCTGGAATCTGGAAGGAATTGACACTGGAGTTATTGAAATTATTCACTGTCAGTTTTCAGTGAATGCTGGGGAACTTTCAAGAGGACAGGGAGAATTAACTTCCTGAATGGTTTCAGTTCTTTATGGATGCACGAGTTGACCCCATCTCACTCCAGGGTGGAAAAATGGCTGGAACAATCCTGTCTAGTCCTGGAATTTGGAAGGTGATAGTATGGAATACAATTGTCTGAGCACTGGTGTGGTTGAATTACTTTCATTGTTTTCCATGGGACCACATAATTGGTTAATTCGGTTGTGTTGTCATGGCCTAGAAATTAATTGTGTTTGATATTTTAGTTATAGACATCGTTACTGTGCAAAATGAATATACTGGATCACAAATTATTTCAGCTGTTAATGAGTGTTTTTAATGAAGGATCCTTTCCTGATGGTCTCAGAACCTCAAGGTAAGGGTATGTAATTTTTACTACCAGTCTAGAAGAAAAAAAATCCATGATTGTGAATGGAGTGTGGAGTTGCTTTAGAGGGATCCCAAATGCCCAATAAACAATGGCTATTATGAAACAATAATCACTTAATAGGACTCAATGAGAGGGTTTACCTGTGGAAGAAAGGAACACAGAGCATCTTAGAGGAGGGAGGAGTGTAGAAAAATACCTGTGGATAGCAGTGTAATGGTGGAATGGGAGCTCTGGATGGAGCAGTAAATGCAGCTCTGGAGTGTCTTGGTGACAAATAAGGAGATTTTGCCTCTAGTAGCACGAGAGAAGAAAATTTTGCATTCAGGGTCCTGCACTTGTTGGAGGACTTCAAAAAGGTTTGTAACTGGAGAGGGTACAGAGAAAGGTCAGTGAATTTTGAGAAATTTAACCTTAGCAAAGCCTAAATGGTGAAACCCAAAAGCCCAGGGCTTGAGAGAACTGGAGCTGCTGCTCCAGGGACGTGTTTTGAGGAGCCACATTGATTTAAATGTTGTTTAAACCTCTTTAAGTCTGTTCAAGCTGCTCATTCAGCTGGTTGCTTGATTTTTTTTTTTTTTTTAATGGAGATAAAGAAAACACAAAACAAAAAACCAATTCACTTCTGGAGCAGCTTGCTTGAGATTCTGGCAGTCTCCTGGTCCTGGAGCTGTGAAACAAAGCACTGCTGAAACAGGAATTCATGCAGAGGATTGAGATAGTTTGTCTGAAACAGGAAGCTGATGGTGATGATCCCTCACTTCTGATAATACACAGAGGCTCATCCAGTTGATTTTATCAAAAAGAAAACAGAGAGGTAACCTGATTACAACACAGAAGTGAGCTCCTGGGGAGAAAGCAGAGGTGCTGTGGTGTCTGTCAGTCCTGGTGAGCTGGGACTGAGCTGCAGGTCCTGCTCAGAGTGGGCCAGGTTCATTGAAAATGAAGGATGTGGTGGTGGATTTGCCACTTCTGGCACTTTGGGATCAAGAATGGATGGGGTTTCAGGGAGGAAGAGTTGATTTAGTGCTGAGGTTCCTGTTCTCCTGCTGTCAAACTTGGGAAGAAAAACAGATCAGTCACTTAAGGTCATTAGGAAATGTTGGCTTTAAATGAAGAACTTGCCACGTTCATCACAGGGGCTGTACTGTGGAATTAGGTGAATTCAGAGTAGGTTATTTACTGGTCTCTATCTTTATTTAGCAAGAAAACATGCAAAAGGAGTGTTATTTTAATTTGTTATTTATTTTACCAATGGCAGTGGCTGTGAGCAGCGTTGCTGTGGTCACCATAGTGTGGTTTCTGCTCTTCAGAAACACTGAAACATTGGGGTGTGCTTAAAGGATGATGAGAGTTTCCTCTCCTTGCCTCAGTCTCCTCCAGTGAGGGATTTTCAACACTCACTCTGTTCAGCTCATTGAAAATTTTAAAATGAAACCATTTAGTCTGGAACTTTCCATATAGGGCAAGAATAGCATAGATAGAATTTCTATAGTTGTTTTTTTTTAACTTGAGACAGTCAGTTAGCTAAAAGCTGGAATTGAGTCTAAAACCAAGCACAGCTCCCCTCCCCAGCATTGAAACCAAAGCTGCCAGTGGATGGAACCAATCCACGCCCGTGTATCCATCAGAATGTGCCTCCTCTCAAGGCCAAATGGCTGGGTTATATCTGGGGAATGCTCCGTGCACGTCCAGGAGCAGGCTGAGCATTTTCAAAAGTTAGGGAGAACCTGTGGGATCGTACAGTGGATGATCTTCCCTGGGATCAGGTGCTTTAGCAGGGACAGTGGATCTGAGCAGCTCAAAGGAAGGGGGTTGTGGACAGCCAGGGCAGTGGGTGGTGGGAATGCCTGAGCAGCCGAGGGGGCTCTGCAGGTGAAGCTGGCAGAGTTGTCCGTAGCTGTTCTGCTTCTGTTCTGGTGGACGGGAAATTCAGGGCTCTTTTAATCTCAGTTACACTGGGAGTAAAATCTGGGTTTGAAAGCTGCCAGTTCCAGCTGTGCAGAGGGCACAGAGCTGCTGTGTGTACGGTGTGTTACTGCACCCACTGTCCCTCCTTGGCAAGGAGGAATGCGGGGGTTTCGTTGGGAAATCACCTCCACTCCAAATGGCCAAGGAGGGACTGTTCACCAAGGACTGCTCACCACAAACTGGGTTAGCTGATGATTGGAGTTCCCAACTCTAACAGGGTCAGAGAGGGATTAGTTGCCATTAGATGGGAGCTTTATGGCTGACCCACTGCCGGGCAGTAATGGGTTTGTGTGGATTCTGCCATCTGAGCTCCCAGGGTGTTTTTAATGCAGTCATAAAACCAGGAGACTGAGAGGGACCTCCTGAGTCACCGAGCGAGGCAGCAATCGTGGAACACCTTTTGCCAAGGCAAGATCAGAGATGTGGGAACAAAGAATGTAGGTCAGGCTCGCAGGGTGGGCATCCCAGGAAGCGGGGAATGGCTGCAGTTCCCTCAATGAACGTGTTTCTGTGGCAAGAATTGCTAAGATATTCCTTTGGATCTTACTATGAGCTGCTGTCTGGCAAAATAATAAAAGCGATGTCTTTTTCTGTGTCTGACATGGGAGAGATTGCAAGTGAAACGCTACTTGCAGTTTTCAAAAGATGTTGAAAAAACATGAGACACTTCAGAAAAAGCCCGAGGGAGAAAAAAAAAAGATCTTTATTTGCGGGACTGGTAAGCTGGTTCTGCAAAGAGAAGCAAAAAGATATTTGTTTATTGAGAAATGGCTTGAAGTGTCGCTCCCAGGAAGGGTTCAGGAATAGCTGCTTGGGCAGCCAGCAGACAAGGGATTTGGTTAAAAAGGAGATGAGGATAAGGGAGGAAGAAAAGCTGAAGCTAACTAACTTGTGGAGCAGCTTACCAGGGGCAGTGGTAATTCCTCCTTCCCTTGAATTCACAGGGGCGGGGGTGGTTAAATTTTCATTTGTGAGTTTGGCTGAGGTGCAGGGTTTGCCAGCTGAAATGCTCTGAAGCCTGACATCCCTGGAGCAGCTGAGCTGGGAGCAGGAATATGGAAATCTCACAGAAATAGCTGTGTTGACCATTTGTAGTTTGCATTACTACTTGAAATACTGGGAAGATCCTCAAAGCACGTCTTCTGCACAGTTGGATTGGTCTCTGCAGTTTATAGAAGAGTTTGAAATTTTCTCATTTTTGCCTGTATTTGATGTCAGGTTTATGACAAGTGCAGGCTAAGGTAGCACAGGATTTTTTGTCTCCCTTGGAGGCTGGATTCCCTTGGAATCCCTTCAAATGAAGAGTTGGGGGTAGGGGGGGTAGGTGTAAAAATTCCTGATTTTTTGGAAATTGATGTTTTCTTGCTTTCTGTGTGGAGTTAACCTTAGCACTCAGCATGGCTGTTGGAAGACACTTAAATTGAACGTTTCAAACATTTTAAAAATATTTGTTTTAAACAGGGAAATCCAGACCAGTTCCTTTGAGGAGCTGGATGACAAGGCGAGTCTCAGATTCCCAGCCATGATCTTAAGGGAAGTGGGCCTGCACAGGTGGGGGGTGCGTGCCCTTCTCTTCCCCAGCAAAGCTCCTCATGCAGCTCAGCAGCTTTGCAGACGAGCCCTGCACCACAAAGCTCCCTCTCGTGGTGCTGCTGCTTTCCCAAGGTGCATAAAGGCATTTCTGTCACACACAAATGTCCCTTAACGCTCCTTTGAGCGAGCGTCACATTTGTCTTGGTAAGTTGTGCTTCAAAATGTGTCCAGGATTTTTGTTGAGTAAATAATACACTTATTAAAGAAGGGTTGATAGCATCTTGTTTAGGGCTTGAGGAACTTGCCATACTGTGGAATAGAAAAAGATTAATATTATCCTTATTGGTTGGATCAACTTTGAATAGTTTGGATGCTCCAAAATAAACTGTTTGCGCCTTTAAAATGACTCTGTGACAGTCAGGATGGACTGTTTGCTACATGCTGTCATTTCTCCAGATGGTCAATGCCTGTGGGTCTGTGACAGTGTCATCTGACACAGTTTGTGTTCGTGAAGTCAAAAGTGGTTTTATAGTAATCTAATCTGACATATTACAAATAGCATTAATTTCCCTCAGCTCCACCTGCACTGGTGCAGCCTCATCTCCTGCCCTGTGTGCAGTTTTAGGCATCACAATATAGAGAAGACATTGAGCTGTCAGAGAGCATCCAAAGGGGACCACGAGGACAGGGAAGGGTTTGGAGGGGAAGCCTTATGAGGAACAGCTGAGGGCACTTGGCTTGTTCAGCCTGGAGAAGAGGAGACAGAGGAAACCTCACTGGTGTCTTCAATACCCTCACAAGGGGCAGGTACCGATATCTTCACTCTCCTGACCAGTGACAGGACTCAAGGAAATGGCATGAAGCTGAGAGGGGAGGTTGAGGTTGTATATTAGGAAAAAGTTTTTCACTCAGAGGGTGGTCGGGCACTGAACAGGCTCCCCAGGGCAGTGGTCACAGCCCCCAAACCTTCCAGAGCCCAAGGAACATCTGGACAATCCTGTCAGGCACGTGGTGGGATTGTTGGGGTGTCCTGTGCAGGGCCAGGAGTTTGACTCGATGATCCCTGTTGGTTTCCTCCAGTTCAGCATATTCTGTGATTCTGTGATACCTGCTTAAAAACCTCAGAAAACAGAGTCAATCCAGTGTTCCCTCTCGTTAAGCAAATTTACCATCTCACAGCAGAAGCCCTTGCAATGACTTGCTTCTTGCTACGAGTTAAACACTTTTAAGGCTGTAAAATGTCTGTTTCTGGCTGATGAACCCATCTGCTTGAGAGGCTGAAAAGTCACCTACTGAAAGTGCTGTATTTAATAAAAGGAGTTCCCAAAGCTTATCTCTTGTAAACAGCTGATGAGCCGTTCGGGCATCCTGGTGAGCGTGTTGGACATTCGGTATCAGTCAACTTAAAAACTGCAGGTGTAGGAAATGCCTGTTGAGGCAGATTGTGTTGTCTGGAGTCATGTTACTCTTTCCAGTGCAGCAGGTAACTGGTGCTTTGCCAGAGCCAGTGTGTTTGGCCAAAGAGGAAAAAAATGTCCCCAGACATGCACCAGGCAGTAATAAATAGGAGATCATGGAGATAATCAGCTAATTCTGGAGCAGGTTGTTTCGGGTGCCGTGCTGTGAATGAGGTGTTTGTGTGAGATCATGCACATAAACTTCCTCATTTGCTTCCATAAGCAGAGGAGCAGCCTGCTCTGTGCTGTGTGCCAGGGGCTGGGGCTGTGTCTGCCCTGGGCACCTTCGGAGCTGGATTTCTTTGGTCTGAGCATGAGCCAGAACCTGTAGGAGCAGGTGGGGATCCTGCTCCTCCTGTTGTGCCCAGTGGCACGCAGGCTTTCCTCTGGGCTCTTCCTGGGCTCAGCCTGTGCCAGGGGACGTGTGGCCTGACCAGAGGAGTCTCCTGAGCTCTCCCCTCCTTTCCTTGGTGTTCCTGATGTGCTGCCAGTGCAGTGACTGCAGGCGATGCCCTGAAGCGCGGCGTGGGTCGGTGGCAGTGACAGCGGCGGCGTCATTGCCTACGTGAGCTCAGTCCTTGCTCCTGTTCACTTCATTCCTGTTCCTTGATCTCTGCAGAGCCTTAACTGGAGGGCCTGGTTTGGGGTAATGAGTGCAGGGCCCACCTGGGGACAGCCTTGGCTCGTTTCTTCAGCCAAGCAGTGAGGCAGCACAGCCCCCTTGGTTTCATTTACTCCAGCCTAAGCAAAGCTCTCAGGACCCTGCAGTTCTCCTCTGGGCAATTTAATTTGGTCCCCAGCATGTCTCTTATGTGTCATCACCACTGTGTCCCCTCCTGGACTGGGTGCCTGTCTGCTGTCTCCCTCTTTTTGGTACAAACTCTGGAGTTGTGACTAATGATGTAACCGGTTGGTTCAGCTTGAGAGTCAGATTTGTCCTGTTGAAGCACAGCGCTTCAAATCCTGCCCAGCTGTTCCCAGTTGTGCTTCTCATCTTACAGCTTGAGGACCACAAATGATTCATCAGATGGCAGGATATTAGGAAAGAATATCCAACATTCTCTTTGTCAGACTTGCCGGTTTCATCACATTTGGTGTTCTGGCAAAGAAAATGGGCAGTGAAAGAAGGGTTAATGCCACTGGGTGTTTAAAAACATTATGTTGTTGGGCACCAGACTTAGGCTTGTGGTTAAAAGCAGGAAAATAATTGAGAAGAATATCCACTCTTTGAGGGTTGAGTGTCCTTTTGGTAATTTGCCATCCCGACCCCCTACCATTGTCTAAATTTCCGATTCAGATTTTAATTGCAACTGGCCTTGTCAAGTCTTGATGTGCTGCAAGTGCCTTGTGGGATCAGAAAGCTTTTATTACCAATTTTGAGATATGGATTAGTCTACCCAAGCTTGATAAAGCCTGTGGATTGGTGTCCATCTGCTCTTCAGGTTCTCCACACTCTTGGTGACTCTTGTGTCTTGTTTGTTCTGTAGGAAAATTGCTTTGCAAACCATTTATGGTTGGTTTTAATGCTGGTTTGCATATCCTCTGTGTCTGCTAAATTAACAAATATTGTGTTTATGATGCTGGTCTTACTTCAGTTGCTGCCAACATTAGGGAAAGGTATTTTTTTTTCCTGGTGCAAAGCTCTTGCCTTACTCCACTATCAGTAGCTCTCTTGTGCATTATCTTCGTTCTGTAATTAGTGATAATAAGATAACTTTATATGCAATAAATTCCTGTCAAGTTTAAATGAAATCTAATTTGGTTTTGTGAATCTGTGTATTGCCAAACCCAGCGTTGTGTGATAGATGTCAGAGATCTGAAAGATAAAATGGCTTTATAGTTGTGTTTATAAACAACACTACCAGTTGCAGGTATTTTATCAAAGTAATAATAATCTCCTTTTTTTATTATTTTAATTGGTCATATTCCAGCTCTTTCTGAATGTTTGCAGCCAAGGTGATTTTCTGCAGAGCAGTGGTGGAATCACTATCCCTGGAAGTGTTCAAAAGATGTGTAGGGGCATTTGGGGCCATGGTTTAGTGGTGACCACTGTGATGGTGCTGCTTGAGGGTTGGACTCGAGGATCTTAAAGGGCTTCTCCGGGGAGTCTCATGGTGCAGGACAGGTCTTTAGTTCCAAATATAATTGATTCTGTGGCTCCATTACCTATTTTAAAGGCACTGGGAAATATTTTAAGGTGCAGACAATGACACTCAGTCGATCTGTCTCCCTCTTCCTGCTCTCTGGGCTTGTTCCCCGTGAAGGCACTTGGAGCAGCCCCGGTGGGACATGCGGCGTGGATGATGCTGATGGGTTGGGGTCCAACTGCCGCTTCCCACTGTGTGCTGGAGCCTTTGGGGGCTCCAGGAGCCTGTTCTGTGCTTCAGCTTCACCTGGCTCTTGGCTGCCACTCACAGAGAGAAATTTCCTTCCTTTCCCTGGTCTTTTGATGGAACGCTTGTGTTTTGCAGGACTGGCAGCCTCCCTTCGCGTGCGACGTCGACAAGCTTCACTTCACCCCACGGATCCAGAGGCTCAATGAACTGGAGGTAAACTGGAAAGCTGGGCATTGCTTCTGCTCCCTGAAACGTGCCACTGTGTTTTTGAGAGGTGCTGTTTGCCCGAGGATCGGCCCTGAGCTGACAGCACTCGGGACCTCTGAACAGCGGTTTTTAATTAGCCCAGAAATTCATCTGGTTCAGAACCTCGTTCGGAACGTTCCGTGCATAAAAAGTAAAGCTCGTGCTCATTAAAGGAACAGAATTCACACAGAAGCGCTTCTAAGTGGTTAAACTCAAACTCTGCATTGCCACAGATCCGTGCCTGCGTTTTGCACACACGCAGCATCTTTCAAAAGGAGAAGAGATTAAACACTTGGAGTGCTTTAAAAATAACCGGCCTTTTGGAAGAAACAATTGCAAAATCTGGATTCGGTTGGTGGAAATTTTGCTGTTCACAAGCACTTTCATTCACTGCTTCCATGAATTGAGACTGGAAAGGGAGCGTGAGGAGCCCTGGTTTGGCTCGGTGCTGGTACCAGTTGGGATGGTGGTGACTCTGGGACTGATTTTTCTCCTGATTCTTGCTTTCTAAAGTCCTGTGAAATGTCAAGGAAGGGCTCAGATTTGGGATGCCAAGAGAGGGATTTGTGTGACCACAAGCTGTTCAGAGCTCCCTGGAGTTTACAGGCAAGCTACAGGAAAACGTGGCTGTTTTTTACCTGAGGAATAGAAAATGTGATGAAAGTAAAATGTATCAAAATTTAAGTTACTGCTATTTAACACAACAGCAGTGCAGTGATCTTATTGAGGGAATTGCTGTGCAACCAGCCAGGCTTTCCCTGCCCTGACCCCTTGGTATCCTTAAAAGTGAAACAAATACAGCTGGGAGTGAGAAGGGATAACAGAACAAAACTTCTAAAGTGTATTTTTGTAAAAATTGATATATTTTTGCTTTCTTGCAAATACCAAATTGCAATGAACTGTTACAGTTATTAATGTAATAAATGCAATAAATCCTGACAATACAGCTGATTTAGGGAGTTTTTAGCATTGCTTGGCTGTTCTCAGATAGTACTTTTCTCAGTGCAGTAAAAAGGAACAAAAAGTGACTTGAGAAAAGACACAGAATTTATTTTTCTTCAGATGACAAAAGGGAGAAATGCAAATGACCCTTGCAGAGGGCAAAGCCAGGCAGTTCACTTGTTGGTTTGTTTCTTTTCAGGCCCAAACTCGTGTAAAACTGAATTTTCTGGACCAGATTGCAAAGTTTTGGGAGCTTCAGGGATGCACGCTGAAAATTCCACATGTGGAGAGGAAGATCTTGGATTTATTTCAGCTTAATAGAGTAAGACTGTTTATAAAAACTCATCCAGAAAAGCTGCTGTGTTACCTCAGCTCCTGGGATGGTGTCACAGCTGGTCAGGGAGATTTTGGGGTGTACCTAAGCTGGAGAAAGTATTTCTTTGTTTCAGCTAACACAGCTAATGTGACAATAATAATAAATTATCATGGAAAGACAGTAGGTAATATGCTATCATGGAAATTCTCATGTGAACTAGGAGATCATGTTAAATTTCCAGCTCATCTTTAAAGTTGAACTTCGGTGTAAACAAGTCAAGAATAAGCTTAGGCTTAACTGGAAAAAGTTCATGAACGATGACAGCAGGGAGAGAAACATTTTTCCATTAGAAATATGTGAGGAGAAAAAAAAAATCCAATTACTTTTAGGATGAAACTTGTTAAACTTCTGGAGAAATTCATGTATTGTGATAGTAAGAGATGGGATCCTCTGACCCCCAAGGGTATGTTCTCTCTCTTTTCTTTGTGTTTAGGGGAGTTTTTATTGGGTTTGTTTGAGCTCATTTCATAGCACTCGTTCCAGTGAGAAGAACTGAGTGTCCTGTGCTAGAAAGCTGTGTTGGGATACAAAGTGACAAACAGCAGCTAAAAAATTCTCACAGTGGGCTGAGGGACTGTTTGCACATGAAACACAGGCACTGACTTGTTTGTAATTCCTGAATAGGTGATGTGTTACATATTCCAGTTACTGCCTTAAAACAACTTTTATGTGTTGTGAGGCTTTTTTAAAAATCTGTGTTTGTCTGGTTTAAAATGCCAGTTGTGGTGTCGTCCTTTTTCCTTAAACACTGATAATTTCATTATTAAATATATGAGCATGAAATACATAAGCATTTTATTTTCACTTTTTAGCTAGTTGCAGAACAAGGAGGATTTGATGTCGTTTGCAAGGAGAGAAAATGGACCAAAATAGCCACGAGGATGGGCTTTGCTCCTGGCAAAGCCGTGGGCTCGCACATCCGGGCACACTACGAGCGAATCCTCTACCCCTACAACTTATTCCAGTCGGGAGCCAGTCTCTTGGTAAGCTACCCTGAGCCCAGTTCATTTACCAGCTGCTCTGTCAGGGTTCTTTTAATTACTGGGATGTTTGTGAAGCTGCATTTCGTGCTTGGTGTCATGCAGGTGACCAGATGCATTGCGTGTGGTGGTGATCAAGGCAGTTCAGAAAGCCATGGGCAGACTTTTAATTAAAAGTAAAAATTTTAGCATTAGTCTTCAAGGTAAGCTCTCACTCCTGCTTTGAACACCACCTGTTTGTGTTTTCTCTCTGCAGTTTACAGAAGCTTCCTGATAACACTTTCAGGCTTCCTGTAACGGTTTCTGTAATGCCAAGTGCTGCTAATCCATGGAACATCCATCCCAGGTCCATCTCTGTGCCAGAACAAGTGCTGTGGGTCTGTGTCACATACCCAGTGACCCAGGGGCTATGCAGACCATGGCAGAGTTGTGGCAGGGGTGACAAGTTGAAGAACGTGTCCTGGCTGTTGCAGCGGGGCTGACAGTGTGGCTTGTGACTCTTTCCGAGCTTAAATCTTCCTGGATCAATCATCAATCCTTGATTTGACCATTAAACCAAAACTCAGGGTTGGTTGAGAGTGTAATCTCTGATGAGGAATAGGCCTTCTCTTTTAGAGCAGTAGTCATTTATTTGGAAAACCAAAATAGGTTGCAGTTGCCAACATCCATTTTTATTTCTTTGCAATGTTCTTTCCATGATGATCTTTCCAAGACAGGAGTGTTGACCTTTTTTAAGCAATAAAAGCCCTAATCCTGTTACAAGCCTGTCTCTGTGTACAGAAATCAACACAGGCCTTTACACAAAGCTACAGAAACGAGGGAGGGATTTGAGATAAGTTCAGAGAGGTTAGAATTAGACTTTTTGTTTGGGCAGTGATGATCAATTCCCAGTGAAAAACAGATTGTGGAACAACCTCAGGTGAGATTCTTTTTGGCTCCCTTCCACGTGTTCTCAGTAAGTGATGCTTTCTCCAATGCTTCTTGTGTAGGTGGGCATTATTGTGTGTCTGTTCAGTGTTTTGCTAAGCACCTGAGCTGTGTTTTTGGAGAAGCTGGAGCTGCTGGATGTGACAGCTGTCAGTTGGAGATGCTTCCTCCTTGTGATACCAACAGCCTTTTGAGAGAAGCCCTTCACGCAGCTCGGGTGATCATCCAGACAAGATTAGTGCTTGCATTCATTGATTCCTTTGATTTACGTTTTTTTCTTTGTTTGGTAGTGCTTGAAATATTCATTGATTTTTCTTTTTTCCCCCCTGCAAAAGTGAAGAATATATGGAATGGTGTAGTTTCCACTGATGACTGTGCCATAACTGAAATCTAATCCAGATCTGAGCATAGCATTAACTGTTTGTGTGGTTTAAATACATGTTAAACTGGCTTCAGGAGTTATTTTGACACATACCCCAGTTGGAGAAATTTCTATCTACATACTGAAACAGTGAAACTCTCTGGAGCTTGTTCAGAGGGGGATGGACGGGAATAACATGTTTTTATTAAAGCTCTTGTTCACTCCAAGAGCAAAAATTCCTGAAATCAGCCAATTCCTACTACTCAAAGCAACTCTTCACAGGGGGTGTTTATTTTCTTATCTTGAAAGATTGGCTTAGACAGGCCTTGGGTGTTTTGTGTCCAGAGCAGTTGCACTCAACTTGTCAGTACTGGTTCTGGACCTCACATTCCTACCTGTAGCAACCATCTGTGTGATACTGCAGAGTCACACTCTGTGCCCAGAGGGATAAATGTTCCCCTGTCTGGAATCTGCTGTCAGTGCATCTTTTGTGATGCATTGCCCAGATGTTTGATGACTTAAACAATCATCTCCAGCTACACTTTGGGGGGTTGGAGATGGTCTTGCTCCTGGTTTTTTTCAGTGAATCCAGCTGGTTCAGTAATTGTGGGTCTGGTCTCTTTTCCAAACTAAGGCTTTAGTGGCCTGAGTAGGATTTCGTATTTCCAAAGATTTATATGTGTGTGCCTCTAATAAAGATCTGTCAGTGTGAGAGAGTTCTCTGGGCACCCTTTATTGTTCCTGGAGAAAAATGAGCACCTCTGCAGTGTGGTGGTTCTTACCCTCCATGGATAAGTAGTAGGGGTAGACCAGTTGTGTTCTGCAAGTACAGGGAGCCTGACTGATTAACTTATACATAAATTACTCCAATTTAATTACTATTAATAAACACCTAAACCTGGAGGAGATAAATTGCATCCCTTTTTTGTCCCCCATCTTTTGACATTCCTTCTGTCCTTCTTTGTCTGCTAAAGGAGGTGCTCCTTTATGGCTTCAGCTGGTGGGCTTTCCCCTTGCTCTCTGCCACCACTGGGAGTTCAAGGATCATAAGTGCAGCCATCTTCTTGGAATACAGCAAGAGGATGATCACAGTGCATGGGATGAGCTTATGGTGAATTGTTGATAGAAGCTCAGCCTTGCCAGAGGCTGGCTGGGAGAGGGAAGGACTGAACTGGAGAGATGTCATCTGTGTCCTTGGTGGAAGACAGTTGATCTGCTCAGTGCAGGAGTAAAGGAGGTTCAGAGGAATTCTCATCCTTAAGACAGGGCTTACACTTCTAGGTCTTCTCATCCTGCTGCCTGTGACTGATACTGATTTTTTTAAATATATCATTCTTTCAGCATAGACTTGTATTCTAAAATGCCACTTTTTCCTCCTTTTCCATCCCCCCTTCTGGCTGTCATTTGTTCCTGAAAGTCTGATTTCTGTGCTGTCCATAGAGTATCATCATCCTCACACCACTGCAGTGGTTCTTTACTGTTCCCTCTTGCTGAGAAAATGCTTCTGACAGGAACAGGGGAAATGTGGATCCAGCAATTCCTGTGAATTACTTCCTGACAACGAGACTTTTTCTTTCTGTAGGATTTGTTGTTCACTCATTAAAAACTGTTACATTTTGTCTGCTGTTACTGAGTGTTGTGTGGCTTGACAAACGGGGAATTGTTATTAATTATTCAGTTTCTTGCCAAAAATGTGCACAGTTTTTTTCAGCAATTAAATATGTTCGTTCAGCAACTTGAAAGAACTAAAACTGGTTTTGCATCTTTTCTCTTCTGCCCTTAATTCATGGAGCACTTGTCCTCTCCAAAACATGGAAGAAGGGAGCTCCAGCAGTGTCCACTGGACAAGGCTGTATTTCAGTTAGGACAAGGATGTTTGATAGGCTGTAATTTACTTTTATATTGTTGGCATCACAGCAGTGCAACCTGAGGACACTGCTGGTGATCCAGTCTGAAAAAGCCCCATCTGCTAGAGGGGTTTGGGTTAGGATTTCACATAGAGAAATGTTTAGTGCTCAGAACACTTAAAGGAAGACTTCAGCTTTATTTAAGATCCTTTATTATGGTTATTGCAGTGACTAAATGGGCAGGAAAAAGTGAATTTGTAGCTTATTCAAATAGGTAATTCTACCATTGTCCTACACGCTGTTCTATTAGCTCAGCACAGTAATCATCAGAGCCCTCTCTCCCTTCTTTCCCACGAGCCAGGAAATTGTTCTGCCCGGGGGTTTGTGTCGGAGGTGAGGGCAGAACAAGCGAAGTAACCAAACTGTGTCTCTTTTAGTGCTTGCAGAAGCCGGATCTGAGCAGTGACACCAAGGACAAGGAGTACAAACCCCACGACATCCCCCAGAGACAGTCGGTTCCGCCGTCCGAGAGCTGCCCGCCCGCGCGCCGAGCCAAGCGCCTGACGGCAGAGGTGAGGGCCCAGCTCGGGGGGCACAGCCTCGACTTTGATAGAGGCATAAATCAGGAAAAAAAACGGGCTCAGAATTGCCTGGTGCTGGAACAGTTGTGTTGTTACTGAGGTGTGGAGTCCTGGGGGGCTCTGCTGTGGGAGCTGTTTAGGAGTGTGTGATGGTAGTAAATACTGTGGGGCTCTTGGATTAAAATGCAGGTGACAAGTTCTGGAAGTGAAGCAGCTTTGATCTGTTGTGGTCAGCCAGTGAGCTGCAGTTCTTCTTTAAATGTGCTGGGAGGTTTCTGTACATCTTTCACGAGCTGCTGTTGGAGCAGGGAAGGTTTTGATGTAACATTAGCATTGTTGAATTTCATTTTTCACTCTTGAATTCTATCAGTTTCTGATAGAATTAGCTAATTCTGATAGAATTAGCTTACCCATGCAATGTAAGGGAAAAATGCATGACGTGAAGTCCATGTGGTTTTGTACAATCTTAAATGTGCTTAAGAAACAATATTTATTTGGATAAGCATAAAATGTATTGATTATGTCTCACTGTCTTCTATGAAGATATATTTTAGGAGATCATGCTGTGTCTCCCTTATTGCTGGAAAACAGTAATACTGTGGCTCCAGCCTTTCCAGCCTGATGATCCTGTCTCCAGAGAGTTCCTATTTCTTTTGTTTGAGCAGATGAAGAGAAGGGGAGGATATTCCCAGGAGAGGGTCTGATTAGTGGTGACATCATGAGTTGGGAAGGTCACGGTTCGTTTCAGACTCTTATTAACTCCCATTGTTCTAGTCTTTGGTCTTTATTAGTACCAATAGTACAGCTTAGTTGTTGCAAGTTCTGCCTGTAATTATGCTTAGTTAATGAGTTACAATTAAGGGCTTCTAAAGCTTTTCCACTCAAATACCTGGCTACAAGTGGATTTGTGATTCTGAGCAAACCTCAGTAGTTTGGGCTGAAACTTTCCATTTGGAGTGTCTGCCTGTGGTTACAGGATGCTTGTTCTCATGGATCCCTTAAGGATTAACTGCAGGGCAAAAATATACACTGAAATTCCAGCTGTTTCTCTGGCAGTGGTGTCACATGGCACTAACAAAGAGGGCACGTTTTTTATGTGCCCATCCTTAACTAAAAGGCAAACCTGCCCTCTCAGCTCTTGCCCCAAGCTCCACTGGTGTCATGCACCTAATTGTTGTGGAAAAAAATCCTTGATTGAGAATAGAATTGAACACACACAGTGCTCAGGCTCAATTGAGCAGCAGGGACTGACTGGCTTAGCAAGGAGCTGCAGTGTTTTAGGACAATAATTTCCACGAGATTTGTTAATGTGAGCGTTTCTGTTCCATTTCAGTGCAGTCAGCCACAGTGATTAAATCCATTTTATTCAACATTGAAGCTCCAAGCAGCTGTCATTTGCTCTGACCTGGTTGCAAAGGAGTAATGTTTGTTCTCGTGTCCCAACTTTTTGAGATAAACAAGGATTTGTCAGGGTCTTAAACTGTAAATCTTAAATTCAGTCTCATGTTTGCCAGTTTGACATTTCCTGCTTTTCAAAGGCTGATCATAAACCTTTGAAAGAAGTGAACCACAGAGAAATACTGCAAATTATCCTGGCCTGTAGGATAAGTGTTAGCTTGCAGTTGTGAGACACACAGAGTTTTACCTTGCCCCTTCTTACCTGGTGAGTAAACAGTCAGGAGAAAACATTCCTTGTTCCTTTGCTTCATTTTGGGTCCCACTGGCAGCAAACCCAAAGCCTGGTATCATTATTGGCATGGATTTTTGGTAGGATTTGCTTTCAAATCTCCAGTGTTGTTCCCTGTATTATTTCTCCCTGAACTATTTGTAAATAATTGAAGACAGGTGTTTCAGAACTTTGTTTCAGAACTTCAGGTGTCTGTTTAGATTTGTTGTTTTGTAAGTATTAAACGTTTCTGGGTTTAATTGCAGAGCCTCTGAGTCCCCCTTGCCTTATTTTTTTCCCTTTTTTTTTAAGGCAACCAATATTAAAACTGAGTCTGACCCTCCAGAAGCCAGAACTCACAATCTGAGACGCAGGATGGGATGTGCCCCTCCAAAGAGTGACAGTGGTGAGTGAAACACAACCTGAATGCAGCTTCTGTTACTTTGTACAAACACATTTTAAGACCAGAGTTAAATTCAGCAGTTGGAACTATTCAAAATATTTTTAAAAAAAGCAAAACAAAACACCAACTTTCTGTTAATTTAAAAATTGGATGGTATATAAAAGCTCTTTTAAGGGTTGGAAGTGCTTTTTTGTTTTTCTTGTAGAAGATACATCCAATTGAAAAAAACCTACTTTTTCAAACTTGGGTGTCCCTTCCAGAGCAATTGGAAATGATGTTGGAGCCATATTTGTTTTGTATTTTAAATAGAGGAAACTCTTTTAAGAATGTATCAGATTTCAGACACTTTTGGCAAAGAATTTGGATTTGAAATCAGGAAATTAAGCTCATGGAGGCAAAAGATGATGCTGTGTTTTAAGCTTAATGATAAAGTTCCCACAATATGATTGAATTGCTTCTATCAACAGTTCCAAACCTGTTGTTATCTGTCCTTAAGAAATAATCATTTCAGACTGAGAAGCAAAATTTAATGCCATCAAACAGAACAATGAGCTTGTTGACAAATAATTTGGCTAAATAAATATAGGGACCATTTACAACTGTGCAATAATTTAAATTACCTGAGCAGTCTGTCAGTCTCCTTTGTTCATTCAAAATCTTTTTTTCAAAAATTTTTTTAGATTGAGGTGTTTTGTAACTTGATTTTTTTTCCTCAAGGAGTCTCTGAACTTCCCCCCTCCCCAAGAGTAGAAGGAAAAACTCTTGACAACATTTATTAACACCACGTGGAAACAAAATCTTAGCTTATGAATCTGCTCATAATTTAATTTAAATTAATTGAAATGGGACTTAAAATAGGCAGTGTGGGCTCTGTAGTCAGTGCTGGCTCATGGTGTCGTGCTTGGCTTTTCAGGTAACACCAACTACAGGGGTTCAAATCTTACCTTATATTGAGTGAAACGTGTGGGGGGATAACAAGTAATTCAGCAAATAACTTGGTGTGATGGAGTCTAACAAGTGATAAATAAATCAGACAGTAACAAGGAATGCTCAGCATTGAAACATTTTGCAATATTCTCCTTTTTTTCCCCCATTGCCCAGACAAGGAAATGCGCAGCCTGGTGAAACTCCCTGAGAAGAAAGAACTTCCTGGGGAGCCAGAGAAGGACAAATCCAAAGTCAGATCTAAAAAACCCACCAATGCTGTGAGTACCCCCTGGCTTCTTGCTGTGTGTGTGGATTGCAGGTGTTTCTGGGTCTCTCTGGGGTGTGTAGTGAAACCTCCTGGCATTTCTGTCACACTGAGGACTCTTGTGTTCTTCCCAGAACCCTGTGGTGAAGCACAGCAGTGTCTGTGCCTGCTGGAATATCCAAACTGCTAAAGGTTCTGGCTTTACAGAGCTGGAAATGACAGGATGGTTAAGTTTCACCATCATCTGTAACTGAAGTAACTTGTTTTCTGTCTCCAAGGTACAGTCTCAAAATAAGCATTTTGAAATGTTTAGTCCAGTGGAAGTGGTTCCTGTGTGACCTGATCTCTTCCCATTGCTCTTTAATTCAGGGGAGCTCAGTGCAGGCTGTGGCACTTCCACACAGCTCTCCCTAATTCCCCAATTTCAGCACTAAACTGTAAGCTTTATTATTGAAATACACCTTAAAAAAACCAACCCTGTTCCTGTTCCAACTCTCCACACACCACCAGAGAAACCCCTCCTAGAAACCCCAACCTGAAAGCACTGGTAGTTGTCCCACTTTTGAGAAGCTGATGCCAAGATTCTTTCTGCCTGTGCCACTACTTGGGTCCCTCCTAAACCAAACATCTTCTCATTTAATCCACACCTGTAGCTGAGAATGAAGAGGGCAAATACCAGAAGCCTGACACCACCAGTCCCCCATGGAAAAGGCTTGTGGGGAGGAGCAGGAGATGAGGGTCTGCCTGTCCTCACAGCTCTGTTCTGGGTTTGGGAAGAGCTTTCCAGGCTGTTGCTGGTGAGAGTGGGATACTGGACAAGCAGCAGGCAGCCCTGCCAAGGTTGGAGTGCTTGTGCTTGTTCCTTGGGGCTCAGGAGCTGCTCTGCCACAATTAACAGCTGCCCCCCTGCCCAAAGCTCTCCTGGGAGGTTGGTGCCTTCTCTGGGGGAAAAAAGAGGAGGAACCTCTTTCTGTCTTCTGAGGCCACGTGGTCTCAGAGGGGAACAAAACACCTGAGCACACCAACAGGAGAAGGGTTTGTGAGCCCCCAGCAGCTGTTGGGTTATACCTGCTGAGGGCACAGTGCTGTTGATGTGAACTATTCTGGCACTGAGTCAAGTCTTCCGGCATTTGGAAAAAAAAAACCCCACATGGAAGGGCTTGCAGCTCTTGGAGAGGAGTATTTAAACTTTTACAGGAGTTATCTGGTGTTTGCTTGTCGCATTTCCATTGCAGAGATAAAGTGGAGCAATAAGCTTTGGGAAACGTCACAGATGAGAGTTCCCTTCGGTGCTCCCGTCCCCACTCTGGAATTTTGTGTTGCAGGTGGATTTGTACGTGTGTCTCCTGTGTGGCAGCGGGAACGACGAGGACCGGCTCCTGCTGTGCGATGGCTGTGATGACAGTTACCACACCTTCTGTTTGATTCCACCCCTCCATGACGTCCCCAAAGGGGACTGGAGGTGTCCCCAGTGTCTGGCTCAGGTAATCTGACAAACTGTTGGGCCAGAGGTTACTTTGTGGATTATTTTCAAGATCGATCGTGGAAATTGAAAATACTGTTTGTTGTTACTTAAGGTTGTGCAAACAAAGTGATAGAGGTAAAGCTAAAATGAAGACTGGGTGTGCTTCAAATTGGAAAGCTGTCACTTAATGCCAAAAATTGGTGTGCCTTGGAAGAACATCTTAATTGGCACCTTTCCTCTGTGCCTGAAATTGGAGTCTCGCTGGGTGCTTCAGTGTAGTGCTCCATGGGTCTTGTTCTGCATAGCTCTACTGCAATAAGGAGAAATTAGGCATATTAATTCATTAATGTTTATGCAGATTTATAAGTAAATAAATATTGGGATTTAGTGAATCAAACAGCATTTCTTCTTCTGACCCTTGGGGCGGTGACTTCATTTCAGCGAGGTGTCCTGCCTCCTTACCCCTCACGTGCTATCACAGTAGCCCATTTGTGTAAATTATGAGCACAGGGTTGTATTAACACAGAAACAATCCCCTTTGCAATTGCAGGAGTGTAACAAGCCTCAAGAAGCCTTTGGGTTTGAACAAGCGGCACGAGACTACACCCTGCGCACCTTCGGGGAAATGGCTGATGCCTTCAAGTCAGACTATTTCAACATGCCAGTACATGTATGTTCCTGCCTTACCCTGGGGCTGTCACCTAGAGTTCATTTTGTGTGCTCATTAAAATAGGGATCTTTGGAGAGGGGAGGGAAGAATTCTGATTTTTGAAGGGGATGAAATCCCAAATCAGATGTTCTCATTTACGCCAGCCAATCCTGGTTCTGGCTGATGTCGTGGTTTTTTGTTCCACCAGCTGCTTGTGCTTTTGTTTGTTTCTTCCCACTTTTGAAGAAGTGTCTCTAGGGAAGAGCTCTCTGACTGTCACCCATTCCTGAGAGAACAGAGCAGCAGCATTTCCTGGAACCAGGAAACTGCTGTGGTTTTTTTTCTCTTGTTGAAACAGTTTTGAAATGGGGAAAGGCTCCAAGCTAATGGAGGCTCCTTCCTGAGACAGCTTTGATGCACATTCTTCTTCTCCACTGATTCCTCAGTACAGACTCCTTGCTCTTCTTCTCACACCCAGATGGTCCCCACTGAGCTGGTTGAGAAGGAATTCTGGAGACTTGTCAGTACCATTGAAGAGGATGTGACTGTGGAATATGGAGCTGACATTGCTTCCAAGGAGTTTGGCAGTGGCTTCCCAGTTAGGGGTGGGAAGTTTAAAGTTAGACCAGAAGAAGAGGTAGGTCTTGGAGTTCGCTGGGAATGGTTTATTGCAGTTTTTTTGTTAAATAAGGCTCCTTGGTTCAAAGCACAATAATGGAACTGGTTTGCAAAGTGTTTGTTTTGGGTATCTGGCAGAGTATTTGGAAAAAAAGAGTTATATCAGGGTTTTGAATAAATAAAACTTGTTGTGATCAGACATCCAACACCACAGGTTTATCCTAGTAGTCAATAAATAACTTCCAAACCAAATACAAACAAATAAAAAAGGTCTCATTTTAACAAAGCAGGTCAGGTCAGGGTTGTGACAGGGGCAAAGACAATGAAGAATTTAATCTTTGATTCATTGACCTGTTTCTTATATTCCTCAGTTGGAAAATGTCCTTTTTTTCTGTTGCTCTTTAGCAGTTTTATTTTCTTGGGCTTTTTACTTCCTGTTGTGTAAACCTGCAACTGTTCTGTTTGATTTTCAGGAATACCTTGACAGTGGCTGGAATTTAAACAACATGCCTGTGATGGAGCAGTCTGTGCTTGCTCACATCACTGCAGACATCTGTGGGATGAAATTGCCCTGGCTGTACGTAGGAATGTGCTTTTCCTCTTTTTGTTGGCATATAGAAGACCACTGGAGCTATTCCATTAACTATCTGCATTGGTGAGTTTGAGGAGTAAACCCAGCCTGGGAAACAATCTCCCTTTCCTTTCCCCTTCTGCTTCTTAATTAACAGACTAAAACCAGATTCAGAGAGCTCAGCCAGAGTAAGCATTGCTGGTCTGTCACAGCAGGGTTAAATTTGACAGTGTAATGCCTACACTGATTTGCTTTTGGACAAGAGGTCATATTTTGGAAAGAGACATCCATTCCCAGTTTTAAAAATCCATGAGAGATGCAGCAGATACTCCATCAAGTGTTTTATTATGCTCAGTGTAAACTAAAAACCATGCGAGTTTTTTTTTTAAGAAATCATCTTAACTTCAGCTAACAACTCAGACCCAGCATGTTTTGTCTGTTAGATGGATCATGCTGTCATAAATCCTCTCATCAAGCCAACACTTGTCAGGTGTAATCAGGACAGATCTTTGCCATCTCTTTGATATTCTAAAGAGATTGAATTTCTTGAACTTCTCACCTTACAACAGCTTTTCTGGAGTCTGGATTATTCTTGCCACTCTTCCTGAAACCTCTTTCCCTCAAGGTCTTTGCCTTTCCTTGTTCCCATGAATGGTAAACCCACCTCCCAGCTGCTGTTCAGTGGGTCCTTTCTGGTTGATTATTCAGTTGCTGCTCCTTGAAATTGCTGCTGCTGTAGGGCAGTCCAAGAGCTTAATTCACTTCGTGGTACTTACTGTTACTAAAACAAATGTTTGAGTGAGGGTAAGTAGAGGAGTGACAGGATTACAGGGTAAAAAGGATCTTCCTTGTCATGTGTTGCTGCTTTTTTCCCCTCCCTTTGTCTGGGTCTTCAGTCAGGCTGAAAACTGTGGGCAGGAGAGGAGTTTGTTTGCAGTACAACCTTCATTTCTTCTAGGAGAGCTTCACTCACTGCTGTTGGAATGACTTTATGCCCTCCATAATGTGCAACAAATTGCATTGGTGTTTGCAGCAAGGCCAGAAAGGTTCTTCAGTGTGTCCACATGCATGTGCACACACATGATTCATTCACATACATGTGAGAGTTTCCTGACCTGCTTTCAATTTATTTATCCTCCAGCAGGAAAGTCCTTGGCATCTTTTCATTTGCAGATATTCTTCTTTATTTCCCTTCAATGGAGAGGTTTAAGTCTGGGGTTTTAGCCTGTTGGAGGGGAATGTGCAGTTGAGGTTAAAGCTGTTCTTGGCCAGAGCAGTCGGTCTGAACAACCTGCTGCTGCAAACTCTGAAGATTCCAGAAGTCAGGACTGGTTCTTGGCAAATCCTAGGGATGGTGTGTCCATCCTCAGTGTTCCCACGTGCTGAGGAGGAGCTCCCACATGCCCATGTCCTGGTGCAGCACTGGGAGCAGCGAATCCCAAGTGACCCAGGCTGCAGCAGCAGAGTCCTCCTCCTGCAGAACTCTGAGTCCTGTGTTAGTTATAAAAATGGTAAAAGGAGAAAAAATCAAATCTCTGCTTCTGAAGAGGCTTAGAAACTAATAAATAAGATGTCAGTCCTGGTCAGAGGAAGAATTACCATTGTTGCTGCAGGTATTTCTCCAGGCAGGATGTGGGGCAGTCAGGTAACAGTGCAGAAGGAACTGTCACCTCCATCCACCTGCAGTGTGCTGGTCCCTAGAGCTGGCACCTCAACACCTCAGTACAATTGTGTTTCTCTCTCTTACCTGTTCTCCTGAGGTCCAGAGACAGCCAGTTCCAGTATCCTGGTCCAGGTTTAGCACAGTTCATATCTGCTGTCACTCATTCCTGGGTGCTGACACACATCAAAGAGCAGAACTAACTCTTGGCTAACCCAGTGTTGGGTCTGGACACAGGAGGGTTTTTAGTTGCATGTGTGGCTGGTCTTCATGAATCTGTGCAGTTGTTCTGGGACAATGCTCAGCTCCAAGGCTGCAGAGTTATTCCAGGATGGTGCCCAGCTCCAAGGCTGCAGAGTTATTCCAGGATGGTGCCCAGCTCCAAGGCTGCAGTTATTCCAGGATGGTGCCCAGCTCCAAGGCTGCCTGGTGATTTAACACTGCCCAACAACTCTCCCTGTGACAGCAGTGTAAGTGCCCCCTCCACAGCCCATCCTGCTGACTTTCCTCTTCCCCAGCACAGGGGCTGTGTGAATACAGGGATAGCAGGGATAGGGATGGGATTCCTAGGGGTGAAGGGTAGGCTTCTGGATTCACACTTCACTCCTTCCTTTTGGAATCCTCCCAATTGCATCATGGTTAATGGCAAAAAAGAACACTGTTGGGTTGGTTTTACTCTGCCAGCTCCTCAGGAGTCTGGGATAAGGTGATTTGTCGGTTTTCCTTTCTAAAGACCTTTTCTAACCTCGTTCTCTATAAGGCCCTGAAGGCATTTTCATCTCAGTGCTGCAGCGAGCCAGTGCCAGTGTAAGCCTGACAGAGTTATCTGCTGGAACACATCTGCATCACCTTAATTCTCTCAGCTGGCTTGCTTTGGGTTAAGCTGGTGCTAAAAGTTCTTTTTTTTCCTCCTCTGGATATGGATTTTTTTTTTTCCCCTTGAGGTCTTTTGCATAATTTGGAAGTTTGATTTCTACTTCCTCTGCGTTGCTTCTATGGCAGTTAAGCACAAGACAGAAAGAACTGGCTTTGGTTGTTAAACCCAAGAGGGAGTTTAAGTGTTCATGGGAAAAGAGAAGCAGCTTATGCTTTGAAATTGTGCTGAAATCAGCAGGACTTCAGTGAGAACTTCTTGAGACGTTTTCCCCCACCCTAGAATATTTAAAGTACCTGCTCAGAAGCGTAGGCAGTTAAAAAACAGGTCTGGACGAGAGGGACCTGTGTCAAATGTGAAGATTCAGGAAGGTACAGAACCTTTGCATTCCTTCCCGGTGATGTGCCCTTCTTTTGACGTAGTGTGTGTTTTAAAGCAGAAGACTTGAAAAAAAAATGTAACTTAAAGATTGCTTACATTTTAACTTTTTTTAATAATCTTGCAGGGGGGAGCCTAAAACGTGGTATGGAGCCCCAGGGTACGCAGCTGAGCAGCTGGAGGATGTAATGAAGAAACTTGCTCCAGAGCTATTTGAGTCCCAGCCAGATCTCTTGCACCAACTTGTCACCATAATGAACCCCAACACTTTGATGGCCCACGGGGTGCCTGTATGTGTCGGACTCCTGTGCTACTCCCCAAACCCAACCCTCTTTTGATTGGAGCTCAAAAGCTGATAATTGAAGCCACTTTTATTACAGAGATGGTGTGGTGGTTTCCTTGTGTGTGCTGCACCTTCCTTATCCAGTAAAATGTGCCAGTGTGAACAGATGGGCAGTGGAATCATTGCCTATGGAATTGATTGGCAGGCTCTTCTCTGGAGATCCATCTTGGATATTTCTGTTTCTGTGTCTCAGCTGGAAGGTTTAGGCTCAACCTTTGGAACAATGGCAGGAGCTCTTGTGTGTCTGTTCAATCAGACACCTTTTTTTTTTATTATTTTCAGAGTTTCTGTCAAGGGCCCAAACCCCATTCTTCCTTTATTTGTCATCCACATCCTCTTATTTTTCCTGGATAAGTCCTTAGGTATTTAAAAAACATTTTTTCATCAGTTTCCATCTTATTCCATACTAGATTATTCATGGGAATTATGTCCCTTTACAACTGAATTGGCTTTTGACGAGCTGACCTTGGGACTTAAAAGGAAAATCTGGAAAAAGCAGCAAAATTTTTGGTGTCTCCTATGCTTTGATAGCCTCCAAAATGGAACAGTGCAGGAAGACCTACCTGCTTGCATGCTGACTGCATAGCCCCAGCAGAGTTACAGCATTTACAGCAGTATGAACTTCAAGGTTCCCAATTTCTCTTCTCCCTCCAGCTGCACGTTGGAGAGAGCTGGATCTGTGCTAACCCCACCCCTGAGCACCTGCACAGAGGCACTGAGGTGCACCAGGCCCAGGCAGCCAGCTCAGAACTGTTCAGAGTGGGGTTGTGGCTGACTGGAACCCTTTTGCTTCCCGGGGTTTTACGTGGTCTGTCACCAAATGCCAGTTGTGATTCTTGGCCTTAACGGTTTAAAACGCTCCAAAGTCCTCACAGAAGTTACTGGGAGTTGGAAATCCATGTTCTTCTTGCAGCTCTGTTTAGGTGGGACCTAACACTGCTCTGTCTGTCCTCCCAGGTGTACAGGACCAACCAGTGTGCTGGGGAGTTCGTGATCACCTTTCCCAGGGCTTATCACAGCGGCTTCAACCAGGGCTTCAACTTTGCTGAAGCTGTGAACTTCTGCACCGTCGACTGGGTACGTCCCAAACCAGCCTTTTCCCCCTAAGTGAGCGGTTCCAAACCTGTTCTTAGCTGCTTGTACAGCTCTGATTTGCTGCTGATGCACAAATCTAGGCCTACAGATCAGAAGGAGCCTGTTTCTGGCAGCGTGATGTTTGCTGAAGGCGTTTCTGTCATGCACTGAACTCTGGGTTTCCTCTGCTTCCAAAGATTTGGTTTGGAATTGGACATCAGCTCGGCCCCATGCATGCCTGGAGGACGAGATCCACCAGTGCTGCTGGAGTCTTTTTTGTGTTCCCAGTTTCTGGAATGAAATTTCCCAGTTTATTGCACTGGGAGTTTTTCTAAGGGGTACTTTCTGCAGCTGGAAACCAAATTCAACATGGATATGTTTTCTGCTTTAGCTTCTGTGATAAAATCAGGTGACACGTGTAACACACATGAAGAACAGTTAAAGACCTTGATAGTCCTCTTGGGCAAACAAATAGGAATTGCATCTGATGTGAGAGCATCCTCTTGGATAGCAGAGGTGCTGTAGGGAAAATCATTCCAATGAGAAGTGAAGAAAGTTCTCAAGTTCAAACAGAAGGTTTACAGACCAGTACTTGATTCCCAGTAAGCTTCACTCAGCTCACTGAAACAGCAGAGATGGGCACACGTTGCAGTTATGAGGTCACAGTTATTGAATAAGTTCTTTGTCTTTTTTTAAATATGGACAAATGGAGGAGAGTTGCTCCAAAGTTACCTGTAACTTTTCCTTCCTAGCAGATGATTCAGACACACAGTGTTGTCTGATCTCAGAAAGATCCTTTGAAGCTTCTGATATTTCAAGTTGCTCCTCTCCTGATTTTTTTTTCCTCCAGAAAAGGTCTTGACTCTTTGTAAGTGTAGCCCAACTGAGAAGGTTGTTAGACTTAAAAAACATCACTTAGAAGAGGGAGATGACTTAATATTGCAAGAAAGCTTCCTGCACTTCAACTGTGCTCATGTGGCAGTTGTTTGGTTTGGTTTTTCCTCTTGTCCTTCCGTGAATTTCATTCTGGACTTGCACATAACCTCGCTGTTCCCTGAGCATCACTATCTGCCTGACCTTAAAATAAAGCTGGGAGTGACCTGCCCAGCTCATGGTGAATTGTGTGCTCTGCCTGCAGCCAGTTAGGGGCTTCAGCAGTGCACAGAGTCAGCAGTTTCTGCTGCTGCAGCATAGTTTATGTCCCCATAAACCAGCCATGTCAGGGAGAAGAAGGCCCAGCATGCCCTGCACCTGCCTGGGATGGGACATCCCTCGAGTACTGGGAGCAAGACAAGTGCCTGTACTTGTCCTTCTGATGCTTCCCTGGCCTCTGTGTGGTTTTATCTTGGGTCCTCCTGAGCCCACTGTAGTTTAGTGATTTAGTTGCCCCTAATTACAGCCTCTCCACAGAGGACACCCCCCCAGCTGCACAGCTCACACCCACAGAGGCCTCTGGCGAGAGCCACGAACATTCCTGGTGTGCACAGCTCGGTGTCTCGATTTCTCTCAGTTTACACTCTGAAGTATGAACATTGCTGCACGAAAGATTTGTCTTGGCCTTTCCTTGGGATAGTTTGTGATCAGTAGCATGAAGAGTTAGTGCCTTAATGTCACTTTTCCAAATGATTTCTCCCCCAATGCCCCCGTCTGTCCCACAGCTGCCCCTGGGCCGCCAGTGCGTGGAGCATTACCGGCTGCTGAACCGCTACTGCGTCTTCTCCCACGACGAGATGATCTGTAAGATGGCTTCCAAAGCAGATGTCCTGGACGTGGTGGTGGCATCTACGGTCCAGAAAGACATGGCCATTATGATTGAAGAGGAGAAGAGGTTGCGGGAGAAGGTTGATAAACTGGTGAGTTGTTGGAAAAGAATAGTTTGGGTTGGAAGGGACTTAAAAGCTCATCTCATTCCACCCCCCTCCCATGGACAGGGACACCTTCCACTAGACCAGGTTGCTCCAAGTCCTGTCCAACTTGACCTTGAACACTTCTAGAGATGGGATTTATTAATAATGAATGGAGAAACAATCAAAACAGTGATGTGAGGACATGCTGGTCCTTTCACTGGTGAATCAGTGGCTTAGAGGTGCATAGTTCCTTCCTGAGTCATGAATTTCAGAGAACCACCTGGCTAAAGAATCATTTATTGTGCACCTTGTTTTAGCACCTGCCCTTTAATATTGTTCAAATGTTGCTTTTAAAGTAATATTTCTCCTTTCAGTAATGTAGTCAGAAAAGCTGTTTTTTCATTAACCAAAATTTCTGTCTACCTGGGTTTAATATCTCATTTACAAAAACTTCATTATTCCTTCAATAAATTTAGCTTCTGATGTTTTAGCTTGGAATAGTCACCTCTTCTTTGTAACAGTCACCTCTTTGTTAGGCCTTGAAGTGACGTAACACTCTCTTGCAGGGAGTGACCGACTCAGAGAGGGTGACATTTGAGCTGTTCCCCGATGACGAGCGGCAGTGTCTGAAGTGTAAAACCACCTGCTTCATGTCAGCAGTTTATTGTCCCTGTAAACCTGGATTGTTGGTGTGCTTGTACCACGTTGAGGACCTCTGCTCCTGCCCCACCTACAAATACAAAGTGGGGTAAGCCTGAGATAGCAAATAATGCCATGATGTGAAGTTACTGCTGTCTGTGTAGGTCCTGTGGTTTGGTAAACTGGTGCTTGCTTTGCTGTCAGTAGGGCTGGTTTCTGTTTCTGTTTCAGTGCTTTGCAAATCCAGTGCCCCCATAACAACAGGCCTGTTTTGTGCTCGCACACAAAGCCTCTTTCTCTTCAGCATTCAGCTCTTCTTGCTCTGTAATGGCAAAAATTGCTGGCTAAGTTAGTTTGCATTTTTATTTATAGCAACAAGGTCATTGTCCCTTATATCCAGTCCTTGCCAGGACATATTGTTTTGCTTTTCAGAGTTTCCTTCCTGTTGTCAGCTCTCCTTTGCTGTTTGGTAGATCTTTGTCCTACGTGAATGGAGCTTTCTTTAAGGCAGTCTCACAGTTATTGTCCTGCTGAAATCACTTTGGGAAGTAATTGCAACGTCGAAATTGTCTCGGGAAGGACGTGGTGTGGTTGTAGGTCTTAATTTGAGTTCTGTGCTGCCTGCAGGTACCGCTACACCCTGGAGGAGCTGTACCCGATGATGAACGCGCTGAAGATGCGCGCGGAGTCCTACAACGAGTGGGCTTCCAACGTCAACGAGGCCCTGGAGGCAAAAATTAACAACAAAAAAAGTGAGCATCTTAACCTGTTGTCTGCAGCACGTAACTTAAAAGGGCTGATTTTTCTGTTTTTTGGTAGCAACTTTTTCCTTATGTGACAGCCAAAAGAAACCATTTGTCATTTCATGTTTTAAAGTATTTCAGCTGTTACAGTCCCAGAAGTGATGCTGTCTCTGTGTGACGAGGCTGTAAATCACTTTGACACAAAAGAAAACTGGAGTAGAAATAGAAACATGGAAGATCCATGGCAAAGGGAGACTTCTTAACTTAATGTCTTTCCCAACAGGTCTGATCAGTTTTAAGGCTTTGATAGAAGAATCAGAAATGAAGAAGTTCCCGGACAACGACCTGCTGCGACACCTCCGGCTGGTGACGCAGGATGCGGACAAATGTGCCTCGGTGGCTCAGCAGCTGCTGAACGGCAAGAGACAAACCAGGTGAGTGTCACTGTGTGTCTGCAGCAAAACTGAGGCACCACAGGTGGGTGTCAGTGGCCGGTGATGGACTCCAGTGCTCTGCAAGACTTAAAAATTGGAGGAATTTCGCTGTCTCCTTTAACAGGGAGATTCACCTTTGCTGCAGGTAATAAGTTAAAAACATCCTGAGCTTTCAGATCTCCTCTTCCTCTGTGTTTGACAGCTGGGCAGTAAATTTACTCCAGTGTTCCTGAAAGGAAAAAATGATGTGGTACAAAGATAAAGTCGCAGCCAGCAAGATCCAGCCCACTTGTCTTTGTGCCATGGGGACTGTAAATCTGTCCATAGTGCAGGTGTCATTGTATTCATTACTCTCTCTGTTGTGGAAAAATGAAGTGCCTCAACTCCCTGAGCTGCTGCTGGTGGGGATGTTGTATGAAAACTCTGAAAAATACCTGCTCTTTATATTGAATCTTTCAGACAGGTTATTTGCTCAAGAGATTTGAAGGTAGGGCAGTGTTTGAGTAACGTGTCCTTTATGAACTGTCTGCCTGGTCCTGCTGGCACTTCCATGTCTGAAATGGGTTGAAAAGAGCCAGAAGAACAGAAGGCTGAGGCCAGATCTCCTCATTGCATGAGTCTGGTTGTGCCTGTATTGATGTGAGAGCCTTTCTCTCAGGATCCACAAATTACCATCTTCTGCTGCACATTCTCCACCCATGCACAGAATCCCAGACTGGTTTGGGGTTAGAAAGGACCTTAAAGATCACCTTGTTCCACCCCCTACCATGGGCAGGGACACCTTCCACTAGACCAGGTTGTTCCAAGCCCCATCCAACCTGACAATTTTCACCCTTTTCTGCTGATTTGAATAACATGTGTTCTCCCTGTCCATCTCCTTCCCTCTCTAGGCCTCATGAAACTTGTTCTGCCCCTTAGTCTCCAAGAGTTTAGAGACCTTGTGCTTGGAGATCTCTCTGATTAATAACCCTGGATGGATGTGGGGTGGCTTCTGTCTGGCTTTTTCTTAGGCTCATGCATTTTCATGTAAATAAATACTTATGTATTTAAAAATTTGTGCCTTTCCCTAGAAGATACTGCAGAGCTTCCACAGCAAACAGTAGAACAAAGCACACTGTAAGGAAACCTGTGTTGTACCTGAGGCTTTGAATTCATTTTATGGTTCAACTGACCGAGGGGTTTTGAACTCCCAGTGTGATCCTGTGTATCCTTTAAAAATACTTATTTTTAACCCAGAGTGGTAAATTAAAATTAAATTAATAGTGTTCACGTTCCAGTCGTGCTGGCACATCCTGCTGGGCTGTTGTTCTCCTCTTTTGTATAAATGACACATTGTGGATTCAGTTGGAGCCAGCATTGTAAGGGATCTCTTTCCTCTTCTGTTCAGGGTTCTCAGACCTCGTTAATAGTGGCTTGAGTTTAGAGAGGTTTTTAATATTGGCCAGTTTGTTAGCACTTATAAGCCACTCATTTGATACAAAGCTTTTAGATAAAAATAAAAGTGCTGATTTCAGCGTGGAGAGGATTTTTCAGAAGTGCCTACACGACCCATCAATATAAAACCCATTCAGAATTGGGATTTGTTCTCTTTTGGTGTGGGCAGGGGCAGAGCTGACTACAATAGCTGTTGCAACATAACTGAATAGTTTGTCCACAGTTGCTTTGTGTTCTGGAAAAAAGCCTAATTTTATTCCATAATAACCAGTGCCCTTCCAAGGCTGAGTAGTTGTTCCAGAATCCCATTTAATAGGAGTGTTTCAACAATAGCTCATTCTGCAGTGGTGGACTGAGGTTTCCCTCTGCTTGGGTGCTTGTGAATATTCTGTTACTCCTCAGTAAGGCCTGACTGACACGAAATCATGAGCAGATGTTAAGGAATCAAAAAAATCCAGGATCTTTTGGGTTGGAAGGAAGTTTAAAGCTCACCTCATTCCACCCCCTGCCACAGAAGGTGGACGCTTTCTGTAGCCCAGGTTGCTCCAAGCCCCATCCAACCTGGCCTCGAAGTTGAGGTGTTTTCTCTCAGTTGTTTTTCAGTGGTAACCAGGAAAGCTGAACTGTGTCATTGCAGGTACCGCTCCGGAGGGGGGAAGTGTCAGAACCAGCTGACGGTGAACGAGCTGCGGCTGTTCGTGAGGCAGCTCTATGCCCTGCCCTGTGTGCTCAGCCAGACACCGCTGCTCAAGGTAACCTGGACACCCTAGGGGAGAGAACGTGAGCGTTTGCAGGGGTGGATTTGCACTGCATCCATCTCCTGTCTCACTGTTTGCTCCAAGAATTAATTCCTGTGCACAGGGGAGTCAGGGACGGAGCTCTGACCTGCTGGTGTTCACGGGCAGCAGATTTTTATCCTGCACAGGCAAATCAAAGTGTTAGTGTTGTATAAAGGAGTGCAGGAGAAGCAGCAGGATGACCTGGGCAACTACAGGTTAAAAGTTTGAGGTCAGTTAACTGGTCTGCTCTTGAGAGAAACCAGGTTAATGTGAGAACATTCAAAGTCTGCAGGTACTCTGAGGGAGCTCTGTCTCATCACCTTCCTTCTTTGTTAGTCCAGAATCAGCTTTCTTATAATCTTGTAATTAGATCCCTCTTCGTGTTCTCAACCCACATTCCAGGAAACCCCACAGATAATTCCAGCCAAACCCAGCCCAGAATGCCCAAATCCTTACTCGAGCAGAGAATGTGCTGCTGTCAGGGGGCCAGGTCACTGTGTCCCCCACACAGCTGGTGCTGTTTCTGTGATCCCCAGATGATCAGCCCTCAGAAAAGCTGAAAGTAATTCAAAATTTCGCTTCAGAATTTGCCAAAATGTTGCATATCACACTGAGGGATAGTGTGTGGATCAGATTTGATACAATCCTCTTTACAGTTATTTGTTTATAGCACTGGAGCTGTGAAGTCCTCTTGCTGGTTGAAAAGCAGAAGTTCGGAAATTCCAGGCATGCAAACAGTTCCTCTCCATCTGGCATTCCTGAGCAGGGAAATAGCAAACACATATGGTCAGGGTGTTCCTTTGTATCATCCTCAACGAGCCTCAATTATATGGAGTCATGTAAATTAGGCTGTTAATGTAAATGACCAACAGTAACTGGAGATGGCTTCACAGTTTAATCTGGCTCTTAAAAAGGCTTTATTCCATGCTGGGGGAGGCTGCCCACCCTGGGAAACAGTCTTGCTGGCCAGATGCCAAGGTGTCAGCTGTGAGGGAAGAACTTCCTGCAGGAACAGCATTTCCAGCAGTACTGGGAGCACTGGGCAGGATGCTCCATGCAGAGTAATCCCAGCCTCGGCTGTGGGATTGCTCTGGATGACTGTCCCCTAACCTGGACAGTCCCCTGACTGTCCCCTAACCTGGACAGTCCCCTAACTGTCCCCTAACCTGCAAACAGCCCCAGAGGTACCTTTTGGGGTAATCAGCTGCAGAGTGTGTGGAGAGAGAAGGAGTTGCAATGCATGAGGGAGTAAAATGCCTGTGGCTCACAGGCACTGTGGGCTGAACTCAAAAACCTTAACAGTGCAGCAGAAATGAATCCCAGAGCATCCCAGTGTTCTTCAAAGCCTTCATAATCCTCACTTTTCTGTTCCTCAGCTGCCTGAACCATTCCAGAACAAAGCCAGACAGCAACACTCGTGGCACACTCAATTTCCCTGTAGATTGTTCTTCCCAACCCTCTTTCTGACTGACACCTGTCTCAGCTCACAGGAATTGGGGATGGAATTCCCTCGTTCTGGGATACTCAAGCTTCTGGCCATGCTCTGTATGAGGAGTTGCTGTGTGTTGAAGACACAGTTGAAGTGTTCCAGACGTTGGGATAATTTGCCACACGCAGTGTGTGTGTGGCAGTGGGGTGTTTGCCAGGAGCCTGCACTCCATGGTTAACCTTGCACTTCCGTGGTGAAGTGGATTTTACTCTGATTTATTGGTGCGCTTGTGTCTTTCAGGACCTTCTTGACCGGGTGGAAGCTTTCCAACAGCAAAGCCAAAAACTCCTTTCCGAGGAAATGCCCAGCGCTGCGGAGCTGCAGGAGCTGCTGGACGTCAGCTTCGACTTCGACGTGGACCTGCCCCAGCTGGCCGAGCTGCGGACGCGCCTGGAGCAGGCCCGCTGGCTCGAGGACGTCCACCTGGCCTCCTCAGACCACAGCTCCCTCACCCTGGACGACATGAGACGCCTCATAGACTCGGGGGTGGGACTGGCGCCCTACCCGGCGGTGGAGAAGGCGATGGCGAAGCTGCAGGAGCTCCTCACCGTGTCCGAGCACTGGGATGACAAAGCCAGGAACCTGATAAAGGCCAGGTAGAGCTTATAAATCTCACTGTTGTGTTTTGGAGTTCAGTGAGCTGTTGCAGATGGAAGTGCCGTGACTCCTGAAGAGGCTTCATCCAGTTCCCAGCAGGAAGGCAAAGCTTGTTCCCAGCCAGAAGGGACAGGGCTGGAGAAGGAGGATGAGGCATGGAATCATTTTGGTTGCCTTGCCGTGGTTGTGGTGCTCCACCATCATCATGCAGATTCTCCTTTTACCACAGGAAAGGGGTTTAAGATGCTTCTTCCTTCTTTTCCACCTTCTTCCCCTGCCCAGTGTCAGGCTGGAGGATGCGGGTCCAGATGGAGCTCAGATCTGTAAAATTTTATAGTCCATGTAGGACTATTTCTAATTAACAAGGAGGAGCCTTTTCCATGTGAGTTGGTGCAGAGGAGAAGGAAATAGGCCAAATACATCCTTACTAAGAAAAATTTTCTTGCTTGTCGTTCTGACCTCCTGATTTCTAGAGAAAAATGGGGGTGCTGCAAACTTGTATGCCAGGTTTTTCCCCTCAAGATTCCTGACTTTTCTTTGTTTTGGGTTTTGTTTTTTTTTTTTTTTTTTTAATTTTGCCCCAGCCTCATATTTATGAAAGTGTGGGAGTGTCTCTTACCCACTACTAACCACAGTGTTTTAAAATAACTTCACAGAGCACAGAGCTGACTAAGCTTGGGTTTAATCTCCAGTATTGAGCTGTGTTGTGTTTTATACCTTTCTAAAACCACAAAATCAAACTGGGAAGTAGAGAAAAGCCAAATTTCAGGGGTTTAACCTTCTAAAGCAGAATCTTTCAGCTGCTGCTGGTTGGGGTTTTGGTGAGTGTTTGAAGATCTAGGGTTCTGTTGTTCAAAAGTTAATAAAAGGTAAATCTTTTTGAGTCCAAATGTGAGAATGTTTCTGGTAGGAGCCTGGAGCGAGCCAGCACTTCTAAAGCTCCCCTGTACTGCTGATTATTTGGTGTGACCCTCTGATTTTAATGACCCTGGTGAGTAGAAGAGCAGCCCCTCCTGTAATGCAGCATCTGTTGTGCCCCCAGACCCCGGCAGTCCCTGAGCAGCCTGGCAGCAGCCGTGAAGGAACTGGAGGAGATCCCAGCCTACCTCCCCAACGGAGCGGCGCTCAAGGACGCCGTGCAGAAGGCCAAGGACTGGATGCAGGAGGTGGAGGCTCTGCAGGTACATGGACTGTGCTCGTGGCTGCTGGGCAGGGACAGTGACCCTGCCCAGGTCCCCAGAGCCACCCTCTGCACCCTGGGTGTGCTCTGGGGCTGCAGACCCCGGGTGTGCTCCGGGTTTCCCTCGTGTGTGCCATCTGTTCCCTTGGCCCTGGTGCAGATACACTCACTGCCCTGATTTCTGCTTGGTTCTGCACTGGGTCTGTGCTCCTTCACCTTTGCAGGAAAATCTGTAAAGGAACTGTTAGCAAAAATCTCAAGTTAAAAAGATACTGTATTATGGAACTTGACCTCAAGGTCAGTTTTGCTCAGTAACAATTCCCCATTAATCACATTTTTGTACCACACTGAGGTACAGTCTGGTGATACAGAAGTGGTTCCTGGCTCAGCCTTGCGAGTGCTTGAGCCAGAGGTCAGTTGGGACTGCCCAGATCAGGCCAGGGTGGCACTGGGATAGCCCTGATTTCACATTTTAATGTAAGTTGCCAAATGATTTTTTATATTTTTATTTGTCCTCATGTTTTTTCCATAAAGGGAACTCTGATCTGACTTAGGAGTATTTTCAGGCTAAACTGAGCTCTCTGTAAAAACTTCTTTTGAGCTTTTATTTAAAAATTTAATTGTCCTGGCACAGGCTGCCCAGGGTTAGTGGAGTCCCAGAGGGATTTAAAAGGTGTGTGGATGTGACACTTGGGGACATGGGTTAGTGGTGGCCTTGGCAGTGCTGGGTTAATGGCTGGACTTGATAATCTGGGAGATCTTTTCCAACGTTAATGACTCTGATTCTACTATTTCAGAATTATTTCCATTTTCTGTTGTGAATGCAGAGTGTGAAACTGTGAGGTTGCTTATACTGTTGGCAGTCTTGAGGAGTTTTTTGTTGTTCTGTTTTTTGTTTTTGTTTTTTTTGTCACTTGGGAAGTGTGTTCTTCCTTCCACCCCCCAGTGGTGTTAGTTTTGTCTGCGTAGTCTGACTCACTCACAAGCAGCACCAATATTGGATGAACAGCTGTGGAGGTTGAGGTGACTGAGGTGTTTGAGCAGTAAATTCATTTTTATGAGCTCTACCTTCAGTTCACTGAGTGGTTGCTGGGACTCAGGGCAGCGCTCTGTCCTGTGTACATCCAGGATTTCCTAATTTACAACCCTGCAGGTTGGGGGCCGTGTGCCTGTGCTGGACACGCTGGCAGAGCTTGTCACGAGAGGTCGATCCATCCCAGTGCACCTGGATTATCTGCCGAGGTTGGAGGCCCTGGTGGCTGAAGTGCAGGCCTGGAAGGAATGTGCAGCAAACACCTTCCTGTGCGAGAACTCTCCCTATTCCCTTCTGGAGGTAAGAGATCCCAGCTTAAGATTTAGCTCTGCTCTATTCTTCTCAATCCATAGCTAAGGAGAGCAGGCAGTGCCAGTGCCTGACATCTCCCATATCAGTATGGGAATACTGACAGATCTGTGGCACTGGATTTACTCCAGGTGTCAGGCCAAGGTGTGCAGCTTCACACCTGCCCCATCGTCCTCAGGCTCGGTGGAGGCTGTAGCTGCATTCACTGCCCCTCTGCTTTTGGAGGAGGTGGTGTCACACCTGCAGTCCTTGAGCAATCCACACTCTGCCCTACCCTGAGCCCCTCTGACCCCCCAGTCCTCCTCTCCCATCAGGACAGGTGGGAATGCAGGGAATCTCTGTCTTTTTTCTGGGGTTTGCAGTTTCAGCATGTTGGCTTTCTCTATGTACCAGCAGTGTCTGGGTGAAATGCAGGGGTGTTTGGGTCTGGCCATTTTATAAAACTGAAGTTTCAGCCTTCCAGCTCTCCCTACCTTCCAGATAACCTCATTCCATCAGATCTTTGATGGAATAAGTTCAGGAACTCCAGTTCCTGTGACTGCGTTAGGGCAGGGCAGTGCATTAGGAACACTGGAGTTGCGACCCTGCCGTTCTGTCCCTCAGGTGTTGTGTCCCTGGTGTGACATCGGAATGCTCAGTCTGAAGAGGAAGCAGAAGAAGCTGAAGGAGCCAGTGCCGAGTGGCAAGAAGAAAAGCACCAAGCTGGAGACGCTGAGTGACCTGGAGCGGGCGCTCTCCGAGAGCAAGGACACGGCGTCCGCGGTGCGTGGCTCAGATCTTTTCCAAATAGAGCTGCTTCTGAGTTCCTTGAATCCTTGTTTCTGTTTGCCCCCCTGTGCAGAAGTGTGGCTTTCACCCTGTTCCTCCTCCTGTGCTGCTCTGCAGGACTTTTGGGGCTGCACTTTTCTGTGCTTGCTTCAGACTTCCCAAAATTGCTTTCAGTGGAAATGGTGTTTGTTGCTTTGTGCGTGAGGCAGCCTCACAGTTTGCCAGGCAGTGCCTGTAGCCAAGCAGAGCACAGGAAAATAAAAAATAGAGACCTGTTTTCCCCCACCATATCTAAACCTTATTAAAGATGGGATAGGGTTTGCCCAAGTCTGATCCTTTCAAAGAACACCCTAACCCAGCACCATTTATAATTAAAACTAACACTCTGAATAATTAAAGGAAAACCTCATGTATTATGGAGTCACTAAAACACTGCTCTGGGTGGAGCAGACTCAGTGGCTGGTGGGGAACATGCACTGGTTTTGGCCTCCCTTGTCTGAAGGCCAGAGTTAGAGCCAGCACTGACTGGGACAGGCTGGGTCCTCAGCCCCACCTGTCCCTCTGTGACTCCATCACCTCTTGTTCAGGAGATCCAGGGCACTCACGGGGCTGCACCCAGGAAAGTGCAGTCATTCAGGGTGGCAGGGTTTCTTTTGACACACAGAGGGAACCAGAACCTTCCCCAGCCTGGCTCAGCACCTGTGTGCATGTCACAATGTGCTGTGCCCCAGTCCCACATCTGTCTGAGATGGGCACAGCTGTCGCATTTTTTCCAGGGCTGATTTTAGTCCAGGCATCACACGTGAAAGCCATGATGTGGGAAATAACCATTTTGTATATATTTATAAACCCTCCTCTTAGAAGTTGTGTCCCATAATAAAATGCATAGAATTAGTTGCAGCTGCTATGAACAGCCTTTATGGAACTGAAATATAGTACTGTCTTCATAGTAACTAATGCTAAAGATTCCTGAAAAAAGGATCATGAGAAGGTGTAGAGAGGGCAAACAGCACATTCAGGGTACACCTGGACTTTGCTTGCTCTTCACAACCCCCAGAGCAAGTCCATAGGTCAGGGCATGGCCATGAGCAGTGGGCAGTGTGTGCAGAGCAGGGGCTTGGAGATGCATTTGTGTTTGTGAAACCTGCCCAGGCACCTTTTATGCTTATCCAGAGTCTGACTATTGAGAGAAATGTTCACAGAGAAGTACCTGCAGTCCAAAACCTGTACTTCTTCAGGATCTGAGCTACTTTAAGGCAGACCATGTTTTTGTAGTACAAAACACGAAGTATTGGAGCAGAGAGGGGGTTGGGAGCTATTTTATTACAAAGGAATAAGCTCTGGATCTCTGGGCCTCGGGAGAAAATGGAAGGGAACTGAAGTCACCCTGCTGCACATCCCCCCTGCACATCCCCACTGCTGCTGCTCCTCCATCCCCACTGCTGCTGCTCCTCCATCCCCACTGCTGCTGCTCCTCCATCCCCACTGCTGCCCCTCCATCTCCATCACTGCTGCAGTTCAGAGGTTGAGAGCCCCGAAGGTGTTACAAGAGTGTGAGGAGTGTAGGAACGGTCCAGGACAGTGGCTGGCAGTTGTAACGAGCAGTGTTCCTTTGGGGATGACCTTTGGATCCCTTTCAGATGGCCACGCTCGGAGAAGCCCGGCTGAGGGAGATGGAGGCGCTGCGTGCCCTGCGAGCGGCGAACGAGGTGAAGGTGCTGTCGAGCGAGGAGGACGCCGAGCTCAAAGTGTGTCTGTGCCAGAAGGAGCCGGCTGCCCCCATGATCCAGTGTGAGCTCTGCAGGGGCTTCTTCCACACCGGCTGCGTTTCGGTGCCCGGCGCCTCGCAGGGACCCCGCGTGTGGCTGTGCCCGCACTGCCACCGCTCCCAAAAGCCGCCCCTAGAGAAGATCTTGCCGCTCTTGGCCTCCCTGCAGCGCATCCGCGTGAGGCTGCCCGAGGGGGACGCCCTGCGGTACATGATCGAGAGGACTGTGAACTGGCAGCACAGAGCACAACAAATGTTGTATTCAGGGAATCTCAAACGCATCCAGGACAAAGTTGGCTCAGGATTACTGCACAGCCGGTGGCAGCCCTCGGCGGGCCAGCTGCCGGAGACAAACAAGGTGAGGCTGGGCTGGGCTTCCTGGGGTCAGCAAGGACGGGCTGTAACGCTGCTCTGGCTTTGGGTTCAGTGCAGATCCCGCTGAGGCAGATGGTTTGTGCCCTGCTTTACAGCTGCAGGGAGCTGGGTCCTGCTGTGCCCGTTAGCCAGGATGTGTGTGTGTGTTCCAGCAGCAGCTTCGTGTCCCCTTCTGCAGGAGTCCAGGAACAATTCCTCCCAAAGAGCCTGTTCCCCCCTCTCTTCCTCCGGCTTCTGTGCTCTGCTGTGACAACACTAAGGACAGAGCTGCTGGAGCTGCTGTTTCTGTAGTGCTCATTATTCAGTTAGTCTTTATATTCTGTTCTTACAAGTATTCAAAGAGAGTTTTAAGTGTTGAGAATTACTAACAGAGGCACAAACTGTCCCGTGTGTTACCAGCTTGGCTCTCAGACAAGGTTGTTTTTAACAAAGTGTCTTCATCTCTTACTGCTCCTCTTCCTCCTCACTTCCACCAGCCCCCTCCCAAGCTGAATATGCTGCTTGTATTGGTGAGTTGAGCCACAGCAGCTGTTTCAGATGGAGTCATGAGCGAGTTTGTCTTCTTCCATTAAAGATCTTTCAGCAAGAAGCGCAGGAAAAGAGGGAAAGGGGTTAAACAGCTTTCCTGAGATAACAAATACAGAAAAATCGGAAATAAAAGCTCTGTGCAGTATAAAGAACACGAAACACCCCAATATGGAATGCACTCTGTTGCTTTTACTTTTTGATTGAAACACTTTAGTTTTGCTAGTCCAGCCCAGTTACAGTTAGGCTGGTTTTGTGTTTTCATGTTCAGTTATGTTAAAGCACAAAACACGCCCCATATGCCTGAGGGGGTGTTACAGCTGCTTCTCAGTCACCCAGTTGTAGCAATGGCTTGTGGGGACCAAATTTTTCAAGCAGGCAAGTCTAGATTAGAAATTAAAACTACCTTTAGACAGCTGAGAGAATTTGTCTGGTCATTTAGGTTTTAAAGTATCTTTTTCCTAGATCAGCTATTGTAGCTGAAAAGAACAGGCCAGGATTTGGGGAGCGTGAGTGGATGTTTGGGCCCAAAATGGAAACAGAGAGTTTAGTTTTATTAGCACAGTGGTATTAGCTGAGCATGGAACCATGAGGTTCCTCCCACCCGAGAGCAGTGTAACCTTTTTGAGGGCTGTGGATCTCAAGTCATTTAACTTCCCAAATCAGGGTATCTCTGGCAGAGCCAGTCCAGGTCCTTGTGACTGCATTTCCCGAATCAGAGGTCCCTGGAAGCTCAGTAGAAGAGCATCTGACCACGTGCACCAGCCTGGGTCCCTCTCTGTGCCTGAGCCAGGGACCCTTCTGGAGTCAGCAGTGCTGTGGCAGGACAGGTGGGAGCTGAAATTTCAGTTTGGATGGATTTGAGGTGGTCTTCTGGACAATCCAGTTCCTCAGCATGGCTGGCTGTCCTGTTCCAATTCTGTTTTCCCTGTCATCTGGGCTAATCCAACCCTCACTTCCCCAAGAGAAAGCTCTTCACCGTAACCACTGGACTTGGGCTGCTTTGGCACCGGCCAAAGTGAGGAATGTGGAGCCTCTGGGTGAGTTTGAACAATTCACTGGAAAGCAGCTGTGGGAATTGAAGAGACCCAAATTCTGCAAGGGGCCCAGGCACTTGGGTTGGTGAGGCACAGGGTGTTGTGGAAGGCACCTGGTGAGGTGTTGGTTCTATCACAATTATTCCAAACTTCCAACCCCACCTTTAGTGAAACGATCTGCCTTTTGTTTTCTAGGTGTCCCAGACAATTGGAGCAATGTCATTCTCCATGCCTCACGACTGGGATAACAGAACCATCTATTTGCATTCTCCATTCTCTACAGGACAGCACTGCATCCCACTTCATGGTTTGTAACCTTCACTTTGATTTGGGGTTTTTCCCTCCTCCCTTCCTTTTTCTTCTCTGTGTTTGGTGGAGGGGGCAGTGTGTCCTGGTCACCAGGAAATGGCTGAGCAGGCAGCACATCTGATGGTTCCTCCATCCCCTGACAACTTGGGAGCTCAGTGTCCAGCTCTGGCAGAGGGGGTGCCTTGCTCAAGGATACAAATTTCCCACATGTAATGAAGAGATGTGGCACAATGGGACAAGAGGTACGAGGAGAGCTGGCACCTTCCCACATGAACAGCTCAGCACGGGCTGTGGCCCCAGCCAAGCTGCAGGAGGGGGAAAGGAGGGGACAGGCTCTGCCCCCTTCCCACCTCAAATAAGGCAGTTCTTGTGTCACCAGGTTTATTTTTCAGGCCATGTTTGAGTTGTACTGTATTAAAAAGCTGTTATTTACGCTATAATTTTGATATCCCCAGCTGGAACTGGAACCAGCAGCAGCAGTGGGTGGTGACTGTAGAGCAGGACTCACTTACCAGGCTCATCCTCTCAGCTTTGCTTCCTCTCCTGTCCTGGCTTCACTTACAGATCTCAGTCAGTTTGTTCAGTAGTGAGGGGACCATCACACTCTTGTAGCTCCAGAAGCAGGAGAAGTTGCCAGGAACGATGGCAATGGCTCATCCTTGAACCAGCAGGAAATGGGAGCATGGCAGGGTGCTGAGCCACAGTGCAGGAACTTCTGTGCAAGCTTTTATCTTTCCTTTTAACCCTGCTGTTAAAAAGGAGCAGTCAAGAGGGAACAGATAAGAGCTGATTCATACAGTTTCAGATTTAAAGCCTCTCACCATTTTTTAATGTGCTACCAGAGAATTTGCATTATCTGTGCAGTTCTCATCAGTGCTGGCACTGAGGAATCCCTGTTCTCTCTCCCTGTCTCTCCCACCAGTCATTAGCACCGAGCTGGATGAGCTGATGATGGAGGCCCAGCTGCTGCAGGTTTCTCTGCCCGAAATCCAGGAGCTGTACCAGACCCTGTTCACGAAGCAGAGCCCTGCTCTGCAGTCAGAGCAGAGATCACCAGGGGCACCCACAAACGAAAAGGCAAGTGTCCAACAGCAGCACTGGGCTGGGTCGCTCTGGGGCAGGGGCTCTGCCTCAGCCCATGAGCTCTACAGGGGTTTGTGGCTGCACTTCCATGAAAATGCATTTTCCTTGTTCAAAAGGAATCAAGAAGTTGATAACAAATCGGTTTACAAATTATTGAATGTCATTTGTGGCCTGATATAGTTTTGAAATTTGGATCTTCTTTTTATGGTCACTCTGTTCTTTAAATACATCTCTCCTGATTTTATAGAATTGCAGAGTCCCAGACTGGTTTGGGTTGGAATGGACCTTAAAGCTCATCTCATTGCACCCCCTGCCCTGGGCAGGGACACCTTCCACTAGACCAGGTTGCTCCAAGCCCCATCCTGGCCTTGAACACTTGACTCTTGTCCTGTGTGGAGGTTTTCCAAGGGAGCTGCCATGGAAGCTGTGGGTTCAGAGGCAGGAAATGAGAGTAATTTTCTCTCTCTAAGTTCTGTCCCTGGGACCTGACCCTGCCCTTGGCTCCTTCTGCACATCCCAGGCTGCTGAAAAGGCAGCACTGTCAAACACTGCCCTTAAGCCTATTCTGAAAATCAGGGTTATGGAATAAAAGGATAATGGGTGTTAGTTGCATACTTACAACCTTGCCAAACTGTCTGTCCAATAGAACGAGTGTTGCCGAGGCAAAAAGGAGGGGATGAGTTACATGGAGAGAAAACTGAAGCGGCGCTTTGAGAGAGAGACCTTCTGCGGTGAGAAGAGAGCGAGAGTAAAAAAGATGAGAACACCCAAAAAGAAGAAACTGAAACTGAGTCACCCAAAGGATCTGTGCAGTAACAAACTGGAGAGAGAGCGGGAGCGGCTCCTGGAGCTGCAGCGTTCCAGCGAAAGCCACTTGGTCCCCTCAGACATGTCCTCTGAGCAGGAGGACTCTGAGGATGAGGATGCCATCTGCCCTGCCCTGAACTGCCTCCAGCCCGAGGGAGAGGAGGTCAGTACAGGCAGACCCACACTGGTGTTCCAGGTGCTGGGATCTGGGACAGGGAACTGCTTGGCGGCAAAACGCTGTTCGTGAGGGTAACCCAGAGCTGGTGTCTGTGTGGCAGGGCTGATCCCTCCTGCCCCTGCTCCTGTGGCTGGGATGGACAGGACTGATCCCTCCTGCCCCTCTCCTGTGGCTGGGATAGGTAGGACAGATCCCACCTCTCCTGGAGCAGCTGTGCAGCATCAGGACATCTGCGTGGAATGGGATGGGGGAGGTGGGGCTGTGCAAACACCGTGCCCATCTCTGCTCTTGGGATACAGGTGTGTGGGAGGGGCAGAGCTTTGGGCTCTGCACAGGCCCATCCAGGCTGGACAGGAAGGAGAGGGACAGCCCCAGGTGTCTGGGAGGGCCATGGAGAAGCTGAGTTGGTGGTAGCTGGGGAAGCAAGAAGGGGGATAAGAGGGGGTGTGCCCTGCCCACAGCTCCAGAGAGCAATGAGCAGGTGAATGCCCAGCAGCTGTGGAACAGGACATTTCTCACTCATTTACATAGACCAGGAGCCCCAGAAATGACCCTGAGGAGCTGGGGTGTGTTGTTGCCTGGTCCTGCTCTGAACCCCATGTCTGTTCTTGGCCAGGTCGATTGGGTCCAGTGCGACGGCAGCTGCAACCAGTGGTTCCACCAGGTGTGTGTGGGCATCTCTCCTGAAATGGCCGAGAAGGAGGATTACATCTGCACCAGCTGCACGGGGAAGGACTCACAGTATCGGAAGTAAAACCCCCACAAACCGTTCAGGACTCGAGTAAAGAAGGTTCTCCCAGTTTTCCAGTTAAGCCACAGGGGCTGGTTTAAAAAACCAGATTGCAAATGGTGCTACTTCTATCCTTATGGGATCATTTTCCAGAACTCAAAAAAACACAATTTTTGACACTTTTGTATTTTCCCTTGATCTGTTTGTGGTTGTTGAGGTTTGAGATGCTGACTGTTTGCAGGGGTTTCCACCGATTTGGAAGGCATTTGACACATGCACCTTTTACTGTACAGCATTCAGTTACCTCTCTGGGATTTACCGGCGTATTTAATTCAGCTTGGTTTGGGTGCAAAAAAAAATAAAACCAACAAAACAAAAAAAAACCCCTGCACCATGAATTTTCCAATAATCCTCTTTTGAGGAAATCCCTGTTTACTCTGTTAACTCTTTGGAGACTTTAGTTTTTTTCCACTTTGTTTTTTCGTAGACTAGGTTTATTTATCTGAGCAATAACTTCTATGTCTGGTTTCAGTGACTGGAATGACAATTGAACAGCGTGTTGCTTCTAGCATTGGTTGGTGTACAGACAGCAAATGTTAGATCCTAGTGTCACTGAGGGCCCTGTGATGTAGAAGACAGGAAAAAAAAAATCTGTAAAGTAATTGCCACAGCTGTATTTTGGCTTTCTCCTTTTTTGGGTAGCTTGTATCAAATGTTGCAGTTTATATTGTGGAATAAACCCCTGGTTATGTTATAAAATTAAATGTTGGTGTTTTTAGAGAGTTTGAAATGCAGTTTTATTTTCCTCTGGATCCACGCTGGTTGCATCAGTGGGTTCTCTGAGCCAACAGAAATTCATCTTCCAAAACAGCCATGCAGATGCTGTGGTGTTTCCTTATCTCCCTCCTCTGCTCAGGTTTGGAAGGAGAAGGGAGGTCAAAATGTTGTTCACACCAAAAAGAAAAAGAACCTCAAGTTTTTTACAAAGCTTTTCCAGAGCTGGAATTATTTGCAGGTTGAGCCAACACAGGATTTGAAAGTACAGTTTGGGACTTGGCAGGGGTGGGAATGGGGGTTTCATGCAGGAGGCAAAGGTGGGAGGCAGCTCCTCCTGCCAGCCCTGCCCAGCTGGGTGGAAGGAGAGACCTCCCCCCACAGCCCAGACTGGTGGCCACAGAGCCTGGGCTGGTGGCCACAGTGGCCTTCCCTGTGGCCCACGGTGAGCTGGCTCTGCAGAGCCCGGGCTGTGGCTCCTTTCAGCTGCTTCTGCCTGCACGTAGCCTAAAACCCTGAGGAATAAGGACATTTCTGGAATGGTTCTGCACCCAAAATCCTTTGGAGAGCAATCACTGCTGCAGAGCACAGCTGGAAATGGCCTGGTGACAGGAGCGTGGCTCCAAGGCCTGCCAGAGGTGGAACCTGTGGAGCCCTGGGAGATGGGAGGGCTGGAGATCATTGTTATGGCAGAGATTGCTGTCTGTGTGACATCCTGTCATAGCCAGAACCCTGGTGGGGTTCATGTCCCCTCCACTCATCACCAAGAGGAATTTGCTGGTAAGTTTTTTGCCCTCCTGGTTTTAGCCCTTTTCCCATGGGCAGGAGCACATGGAGTCACTGGGTGGGGCAGAGCCTTGGAGTGTCTGTGGCTGATGATGGCGTGGTGGATCTGTGGATGGGATCAGAACTGTGTAGGAATTCAGTCCCCCAGGGATTTGGTGTTTTGGTTTTTTTTTTAAACATTGTTCATTTTTTAACTGTTGAAGGAATCTTCAGCCTGGCCCAGATGATCCATCTGAAAGCTTTGGGGTGGGGGAGACAACCTTAAACCCACATACTTTAGTTGTGTCTGTGCTTCCAGGGTGTGTGAATGGTCCTTTTTATTTAAGTACCAAGAGGATGTTTGGAGATTTGGTGGGGGTTTTTTTTCTCTTTTTGGTTGGAAGAACCTTTGTGCCATGCTGAGGTAACAGTCCGAGCTGTGGCATGACCCTTCCTCCAGAAGGGAACAAGCTGCATGCTGAGAGTTCTTCTCGAGGATGTGAACACGTCAGTCCGTGGAGGAACAGCCCCTCACTGAGAGCAGCATCACAGACAAAAGTCTTGTCTGGAAGAAGAGATAAAGCAGCCCCAGGAGAGTAACAGAACTGCAGGTTCAACATTATTAGACAAAAATGGGATTGGGGGTTCCAGGAAAAAGGGCTTGGGTAGAAGGAGCAAATATTTAATGAAGAAAAGAAAAGCCTGTGTGCTGATGTGATGTCCTGATGTGATAATGCTGCTGGGTCCAAAATTCCACCTGCTGAGAGGCAGGTTTGCTGCAAGGTGGTTTAAAAAATAGTGACGCACCCCGAATTCAGAGGTGCAGCTTCACAAAGGTTTCTTAGGCACCTCAGTTCTTCAGGTTCTGAAAGTTTTGTTAATCCTGCTGCTTACAGCAATGTTTTTAAAGGAATTTGGCTGTTTAATCACAATACTGAGCCAGATTTTATATGTATATATGTGTGTGTGTGTGTATGTGCTTGCCCCCTGAAATCTGTGTGAGCTGCACATCCAAACATATCAGCAAAACCAGCAGCTCCCTGTCTCCAGAACATGGAATTCACTCAGTCACTCCATCATCCAGGGTTCATTGAAGATAAAACCCATGTTGGAGAGTGTTTGTTGGGTTTTTTGTTTGGGCTGCTTTGGATCGTGGGTTTCATGTTTTTGTTGCTGCCTGGAGTTAAGTTTTAACGAAGCAGGGCACAGGTTAAATGCCTTGTAACTCAGGCTGGTGCTTTGCCTGCTCCATGTGCTGCCCTGGTTTTTCTTGGGGGATTTTTGCCGGTCCCAGCAGTCCCATCCATGCCTGCTGCACATCTTCCTGTGGGGTTTTCCTTGGTGCAGATCTGCAGGGAAGCTCAAAGCTCCTGTGCCTTGCTGAAACAGCACAGGAGGAAACAAGGAGTTCATCATAAAATACCTTTTCATGCCAAGAATATCTTTTTGTGGTGACTGAACTGTCTTCCCTAAAGCACATCAGGGGAGAGGAATGTCAGAACCATTCAGCTTGGAGGCAGAGTGTGCTGTGTTTGACCAGGGAGCTCTGTGTGCTGGGTTTGCAGGAGCATCCCCACAGGAACCTTTGAAGAGCCCGTGCGAAACTGGTGGGAATTCAAACCTGGCAAAGCCTGGAAGATTTAAAGAAATGGAATTTCTACAGCTGTGGAAGGATGAGTTGGAGCATTCAGAGTGGTTATGCTATCACTTCAGCAAAAGGGTGATGGGCTAGACAGGCATTGCTCTGGGCTACCCTCCTCTCCCGAAAATGCAGCCTCGGTTTTCACAACATGTTTGTAAGGTAGATAAATCAGTTCCCATTGTGATAATTTTTGCCCCTTCTTAACAAATACTTGCAGAGACGTGTCAGACCTGCTGAGTTCCAGTGACAGTCTGGTGGGATGGCATCAGAGAAGCACGGAAATCGTGAAGGTTGAAAAAGCCTTCTAAGTAAGATCAGAGTCCAACCATTAACTAACACTGTGTAAAATTGCTTATACTTCGTAAATAAACAGCTGCAGAAAACACAGGTGGGCTCCTCGAGGCTCACACGGCGTGGTCACCCCGTCAGGGTGTGGGGAAAAGGGGTGAGAGAAAAAGGAAGAGAGAGAAAAAGAGATCCCCAGTCCTGGTTCTGCCCTTTTCCTGGGCAGGATTCCCTGCTCCGGGGGCAGGCTTCTCACTCTCCCTGCAGACGAATTCTCATGCTCAGCCCATTCCTTCAGACCTTTCTGGAAAAGCGCTGGAGCCTTTGGGGGTGGTTCTTGGACGGTCTTGGGATCCCCCTGTACAGCCCCATTCCCGGCCCCCGGGCCGTGCCGTGCTGACCCCCAGGAACGACAAACGAAGATATTTGCCCCGAAAAAAAAAAAAAAAATAAAATCTTCACGGCCCCCTTCCCCAGCCACCTCTTGTTCTTTCTTTCTCGCAGCTTGTTACCAACAATCCCCGCCCGCTGTCACCCAGCTGTGCCTGTTTGGGACACCCCGACCCTCAGGGACCAAACCCCCAATCCCCTCAGGGCCAGCGCGGTCCTCCGCGCCGCCAGGGGGCGCTGTGGGCCGACTCCCCTCTCTCCCCCCCCTCCGGCCCCTCCTCCCCGCGCGCCCCGCGTTTGGCGCGCGCGGCCCGCGCAGGGCGGCGATGGCGGGAGGCGGCGGCGGGCCCGGAGCGGGGCCGGTGGCGCAGGGGCTGAAGGAGGCGCTGGTGGAGACGCTGACGGGGATCCTGTGCCCGGTGCAGGCGGTGCGAGCCGCTGCGGAGGAGCAGGTGAAGGTGCTGGAGGTGACGGAGGGTGAGTGAGGGCCGCGCTCAGGGGGTGTGTGTGTGTGGTGGGGGGGGGTTCCCGGGCCGCTGCCGCGGGTCCCGCTGCCCGCGCCTCATGACCCCGCCTGGGGCTCGGAGCGAGCTTCGGCCCCGGAGCGGGCGAGGTGGTGGTGGTGGTGGTTTCCTGCCGGCTGGTGGTTTCCTTTCCTGGAGGTGCGTGCCCGGTGCCTCTCGCTCGGTCAGGGGATGGTTGGAGCTGGAAGGGATCTCTGGGGATCACCCAGTGCAGCTCCTGTCTCACCTGCTCCAGGTGGGTTTGGGATGTTTCCGGACGCGGAGACTCCACACCCTCCCTGGGCAGCTGTTCCAGGGCTCTGCCACCTTCCATGGGAAGAACTTCTGCCTCGTGTCGAGGTGGAACTTCTTGTGGTTTACTTTCGGGCCATTGCTCCTCGACCTGTCTCTGGGCAGCACCAAAAAGTGTCTGGAACCACCCTCTTGACTCCCACCTTGGAGATACTTGTGTGGATTGATGAGATTCCCTCTCAGTCGTTCTCTTCTCCAGTCTAGCCATGTCCAGCTCACACGGTCTGTCATCAGAGAGATGCTCCAGACCCCTCACCATCTTTGTGGCCTCCACAGGACCCTCTCCCGTAGCTCCTTGTCTCTCTCTGGGCTGTGTTCTGCAGGTCGTCATCTGTGCATTCCGTGTTTGAGGCTGAGCGCAGTCGGGGTGTAGCTGTGCCCTCATCCAGTGTGGAACTCCAGTGACAGGGACCCGTTGTCTGCTCTGGGGAGCTGGGGACAGGCAGGACACCAGAGCTGGAGTGGCAGCTGGTCTTTGGCTTTGGAAAGAGAGATCTTAAAAGAGCCCACACCCCAAATTCAAGCAGTGTCTTTAATCATTCCATTGCTCCTCTGGACTTCCTATGGTGGCACTCCGCTGGTTCAGGCACCTGCTGCTTTTCCTGTGTGGAAGCTACACTTAAAAACCTGTCAGTGCTAAGATTTTGTTTCACTTCAGCTTGAGTTTTATGACCCGTCCCAAATGTCTGGAGTCTGTAGAAACCACTGGAAGATTTGCAGGTGCCCTGCTGGGACAGGAGCTGGGGAGTGCAGTTCTGCAGCCCTGGGCCTGACGTTGTGCCTGTGGCCTGGCGGCTCGAAGGGCTGGTTGGTTGTGGCCCCTCCTGGAAATTTTGCCTTACCTTTGTCTGATTGTGCCATTCTGAAGGTGTTCTGTGAAGTGTTTTGTGAACTGTTCCTGAGCTCCAGCTCAGAAACGTTACCAGAGGCAATTTGTGGTACAAAGAAGGAAGGTATTGAGAGCAAGACAGGGCCAAGAGAGGTGTTGTGACTGTGCTGCTGTGGGGATGAAGGAAGGCAGATGGTTTGATAAAATGTTTGTTGTTGTGCAGTCCCTCGGTGTGCTTGTACCACTCTCAGGTACTTGAGGCGTTCTCAGGAGCTCTGTGTGTTGCCCCTGCAGCTCTTGGGAGTTTGAATGAATGATTTGATGGAGTCTGGAAGTTCTGGGAGGTTCATCGACTGTAGAGCCTTGGCCTTCACAGCCGCTGCAGTCAGGGTGCTCCTCAGTGGCAGCTTCTCCCCAAACAGTCTGAACCTTTCCACAGTCTGTTTGAGTGACAGACTTCCAGATGTTTTCTGAGGGCTCTGGGTGATGGATGTCCCTGAGGTCCCTTTGAGAGCCCAGGCGTGCAGAGGAGTTGCATTTGGTGTTGTGTACGTGGCTACTTTGTCACGGTTTTACAAATACCCTGAAGTCTCCTAATATTTCCCTGTGGTTTCCATCCCACAACTCTCAGGGCTGATGCAGGACCTGTCTCTGTGACCCGGAGGAGGCTGCAGAACACCTGCACGGGGCAGTTTGGAGGTGACACCAAACTGGAGGGGAGGTGGTTGATGTCCTGAGGGCAGGGCTGCCTGCAGAGGAAACCCCTGGAATTCAGCAAGGACAGGTGGCAGGTCCTGCTCCTGGGACAGGAGAATCCAGCTGCAGGGATGCAGGTCAGGCACTGACACGGCCCTCCCCCTGTCTGGGGAGCAGCTCTGTGACAAAGGGACAGGAAATGCCGGTGGCCTGGGAGCTGGACAGGTGCCAGCAGAGTGCCCTGGAGGTTTCCTGCATCCCGGGCCGTGTGAGCAGGAGCAGGGGCAGTGATCAGCCCTCTCCAGCCAGGGTTTGTTAGACCACACCTGCAGTGCCTGCCCAGTTTGGCTTCCAAGCCCCAGGGCAAGACCTGCAGCAGCCAAGGGGAGTGGGTTCAGCCAAGGGGCATCGAGTGGGCTGGGGAACTGCAGCACCCACCAGAGGAGGGGTTTTCCAGTGTGGAGGCCGAGATGGTTTTGGGGGTGGGTCTGACAGCACCTTCTGGTATCTATGAGGAGGCTGCCAAGACACTGGGGGGTGGGAGAGGAGGAAGGAGAATGAGCACCAGTTGGAACAAGAGGTTCCAGCTGGATATAAGGAACTTTTACACAGATTGTCTGTAGCAGCTGTGTTGTTTCCATCCTTGAGTATCTCCAAGACCTGTGTAGAAAATCTGATCAACCTGATCTGATGCTGCAGATGCTGCTTTGATCCTGGGGGTTGGACTGGAAACCTCCCAAGGTCTCTTTCAGGGAATTATTCTGTGCATCTCTGATTCCTCCTCTCTTGTCCTAGTCAAGCAGCACGGGAGGAATAAGCTATAATCTCCTTTCTGTACTGCTTTTGGGATGAGGAAGCTTGCAAAAAGCAAGAGGAGGAGCTAAAGGAATCTGCTGTGTGCCAGCACTGTATTGTTGAGGTGAAGATATGTAGATCATGTGTGTCACAAATACTTTAAAAGAACAAAAAGTGTCGTATCATTACACAGCTAAAAGAAGATGCTGAAGGAAAATCGAGGGCAGTGAGAAAGAGCACAAGTGCTGGCACTTCTAGTGCAAAGCAAATGAAGGTGGGGCAAAAAGGAGATTGAGGAGGAACTTGTTAAAGACATAAAAACTTGAAACGCTTTCAGATGTCGCAGGAGTGTTTCAGGGGTGTTCAAAGCCAGCAGGTGACTGAAGGTGCATCCAAGGAGTACAGAAGGACTGCAGAAGAGCCCAATTCCTTGAGGTGGTGTTGACTTCACTTGCAACACTGAGGGGCCTCTAAAGGAGACACGTTGGAGGACCCACATCAGGTTGAAGCCCAAGTAGAAGCAGTTTCACTTACCAGTTTGCTTTAAATAGCAAGTGCTGCAGGATGGATCTCCCGGAGTTTAGAGGGACTCAAACATCCAATTGCTGTGCTATGAGTTGGGCTGTAAAACTTACCACTTAGGTCACTTGGGCACCAGCTAAGTGTAAGTTGTTAAACTGGGGACAGCTTTAGGTCAGGGCTCTCAGGTGAGGAGCAGTGGGGTGGATGCTGGGGCTGGTACAGGTGAGTGGGTGTGGGTTTTGCGCTGCCTGTAATGGTTAAAATTACGTCAGCAGTTGGAATGAGGAGAGCCAGGCACATGAGATTGTTGTGGCAGAAGAAGTGTTTGAAGGAATCCTGGAGCTCCCAAAAAGCTTTTAGGAAATTTCGCTTACTGAAACTTCTTGAAGAGACTAAACTGCTGAGCACAGGGACGCAATCAAGAGTCCCAGGTGAAGCTGGACTGCTCAGCAAATCCGTGAATGATGTGGAACACGGTGAATAGTGGTGTGACAAAGTTGCTGATAGCGCTGCTCAGGCTGGCCAGAGTGAGAATCGGTGGCACAAATTACAGGATGATTTCAGGAAGGGTGTGTTGAGGGAGGTGTTGGTCAGCAGAGTAGTGTTGGGGGAAGGGGAGAGAGCCCAAACAGTGCTGTAAAAAGTTATGGGCGGTCCTGACTATTGTCCCTGGGAGAAGAAATCCCATTGTCCGTGTGGAGAGTTCCCTGAAAATACCCATTCACTGCTCTGCCGTGCTCCGAAAGCCAAATGGACCGTTAAGGAGGGGACAGAGAACAAAGCCCGACATAAATTCCTCCTGCCAGTGCTGCATGAATTACTGGCCTGCTGCTCTCGGGAGGGATCAAGCAGGGCAGCAAAAATGAGCGCAGAGACACTCACAGAAATGTGGAAAAGCTTCTGTTCTCAGAGGGAGCGAATCCATTGACACTCTGCCTGGGAAAGGGTTAGCAGAGATGGGAGGCCCTGAAATAATAAGCTACAGAGAAGATGAGTGAGGAAGGATTGTTTGTGACTTCTCACAAAGCTGAGATCACGAATCATAGAATATCCTGGGCTGTCAGGGAAAAGGAATCTGAAACAAGCAGAAGGAATTAGGCTGTTGCTCCCAGTGTGCAAACTGTGGAACTCATCACTGTTGGATGTTAGAGGTAGAAATGGTTTAAAAATGGCTTAGCATTTCCTGGAGGAAAAGACTCATCAAGAACCATTAAACACGGTGGGCAGACATAACACCCACTTCAGGAGGTTCCTAATGCCCAGATTTCCTGTGGGGGGGAGATGTGTTGGGTCAGCCTTGCTCTACTCCCACCTCTTTTCCTAAGCTGCTTGCAGGGTGGGTTGTGTAATGAGGTTAAGCCATTGCAGCAGTTGGCTCTCCTGTGTGCTGTGTCCTGCTCTTTTCCAGGCAGGTCTTAGCCAGGTCAGGATGGTTCAGGTGTTTTGAGGGTGCAGTGGAGCTCCCTGGAGCAGGTTGATGGTGGATCTGGCTGGTGCTTGTACAGGAGATGGGTGGCAATGCCCGGTCAGAGCCTCTGGAACAGGCTGCACTACCCAAGGGAAGCATTCTGTCAGACTCCAAACAGATGTTCTGGAGGAATATTGGATTTCACTTCTGGATTAAGAACACGGTGGCAGTTTCTTCCTGCAGTGTCACCCTTTGGCCACTGCCAGACATGCCCTCAGCAAAACTCAGTCTCTTACCTGGTCTGCATCTTCTGTCTGCTGAAATAACAGGCACCACATGGCAGTCTGGGGATGGGAGAAGCATTACTGTGGGTCTCTGGAAAGGTGAAAGTTCACCTGGTGACCTTTGTTGTCTCTGGATTTTAATGGAACGTAAATAAATGCAATCCCTGAGACTGTGTAGGGGGAAGACACAGGAAAATGCTGCTGTGCTCAGCTTGGCTTGACTGTGGCACCAGCTTGTTCCTGGTGAAGTGGGGTTGGTGTTTCTGGTCCTTTATCTGGTCCATCCAGGTAGCACCACGTGCCTCCCCTGATGGTGTGCACGTGTGCACTACTACCAGTGTTGTATGGCTTGAGGGTAATTAATGTGGAGAAATGATCTCTTTCTCTAGGTCTTACCACAGTGGAGAAAGTGTGGAGGCCAAATCACCTTCAGGAATGTCAGGGCAGGGCCAGTGGCACTCTGAAGGAGGTGCTTGTCCAGCAGGAAGGATCCTACCCCACAGTATCCCAGAATATTCTGAGTTGGAGGGGACCCACAAGGATCATGAGTCCAACTGTGAAGTGAATGGCTTCCACCCCACAGAGAGGAGCAGTGTGTGTAACACATTCCTCTAAATTATATGGATAAGGAGGTTTAATGTCAGCTTCTCAGACAGCTGGGAAACACTGCTCCCTGCTTGCCTGCTTAGCTAGCAGCTTGGATGTTTTATGGTGACAGTATTAAGTCTCTGAGCTCTCGGCTCTTGTGCTCTGGAAACGTGGTGGTGAGAGATGAATGGCTCCAGGCTGGAGAATTGCCTTTTCTCTTGCCTGCCTGCATCATGTGTTTCTGTTTGCCCTTTTTGCAGGTAGAGAAGGCATTTGTAGGGCTGTCTTCAGTGTGGCCTGTGTTGGGACATCTTGTGCGTGAAAAAGCCCCTTCAGCTCGGTCCTTTGCAAAGTCGTTTGTTGTCAGGAGCTGAGATGTGCAGGTGGCTGTGAGGATGGTGCTGACCCTGGCAGATCAACTCCTGGGTCAGTCTGGGCACGCTGACCCTCCTCAGAGTTTCCTGTCCATCTTATTTGATACTAGTCCTGTGCAGGAGATAACCAGTGCTTTGATCTGAACGTGGCCTTAGATTGGAAGATTTGCTTTATGTGTCTTGTAAATGTTCTTTCAGTATCTCCTCTTCCAGAGCAGGTGGCTCAGCATGTTTAGCTTGATGCTTTAAAACTCTGATGATGTTTTCATGATACAGTTTGCTGTCTGTTTTTAGCAGGAGAAGAGCTACAGGTACCATGATACCACAAAACTTGCAGCATCACTTGTGCTTCACTCTTCCAGCATGGGGTGGGCTTCTTCCCAACAGAACTGCTTTAATGCATCTTCAAGAGGGGTTTCAGTGTTGCAGTGAGTGGTCTCTGAATACAGAGTTTGTCTTGGGGAGAAGACTCAATGTTTCTGATACCTCAAATCTACAAAATATAAGTGGAGGGAGTGTTTATCAAGGTGCATTTGAACTGAAGTTACCCATGATAAAGATAGAAAGTTCCCAGCCAACTGAGAAAACACCCAATAATAAACCAATTCTTTGGGAAAAGAGGAGCCAGTGAGCTGTGGAAGGATCAGTGTAATTCCAGTCCCTGGAAGGATTCTTGGAGCAGCTCATTAAACAGCTTGCCAGTGTTTATAACATAATAGGATAAATAGTTGCAACACAACTAATACTGGTTTATATGATCTGTTCTCAATCAATCCATCTCAGTTTGGTTTGGCGGGAAAGTTGGCTCCCTGCTGGGTACGAGCGATGCGAGTTCAGCGGGATCCCTGAGAGGAATTTACCACAGTGGTCATTTATCAGTGAAGAAGGGACAGTTTTGTAATATTTTTAAGCAGCACATTGGGCTGAAAACCTTTGTGTAGGGGGGCTTTCAGTGACTTATTGTCAGTCACAGGGGGCTTTTAGGACAGAGCCCTTGGTGATGCAGCAGTGAGTGCAGGCCTGGTGTCCCACTGCAATCTGCTTGGGGAGCAGTGAGGAGATGCAGGAAAGCTGGAGAAACTAAATAGTGTAAGTCAGGTGCAGAGCACCGTATCTGAAGGGGATAAATCAAATGCATGTGTGCAAACAAATCAAAGATTGTGAAATAGAATAATAAGTTGTAGCTGTGTGAAGCTGCTGCAGTTACTCTGGCTTCCTTGCCCATTTATACCTTTCATACCCTTCCATTTACACCCTTTATACCCTTCCATTTACCCTTTAAAGATGGGGCTGAAAAGCAGTGCCCCGCTCAAGTGTGGAAATCACAGACAGCACGTAGAATAATTACTGCTCCAGTTAAGGGAAATATTATGGTAAGTACATCTCGGGATGAGGCTCCCTGCTTTTGCAGCTGGGATAAGAAGGTTATTTGCCTCTTTTTTAAATGCATGATCTGTGAAGAAAGGGTGAAGGAACTGGGCATGTTCAGTGTGAGCTTGGGAAAGTGAGAGGCAATTATCTCTTAAAGGCAGAAAAGCCTCTTAGCAGTGAGGTGGGCATTAGGAGGCACTGGGATGTGAAGCACTCAGCTGTGCTGCTGAGGGAAGCTGCAGAACTCCTTTGGAGCAGAATTTTCAGTCCATTTTGGTCAGCACATTCAGCCTGTCCGCAGGTCGTGCTGAGGGGACCTCAGGGCTTCCCTTCCTGCTCCGCAGTTTCTGAGAACTAAAACGCCACAAATGCGATTCTTAAGCAGACTGGTGAAATGAAATGAGGTATTTAGGACAGTTATCAGCCTCCTGGAACTTAAAATTGCAATTTTCAGCAAATGTATTGAGCCATGTGGATTTACCACACCAGAACAGCTGCTCTTCCTGGCTTTTTATTTCCTGTGCTCGGTTCTCGACAGGATTGTTACGAGCGTTGGAATTTTGCCCTTGTCACAGAGCTTGCTTGGCAATTGCAAGAAGTTCTTGCTTTTCCTGGACAAATTCCTTGCTGGAATAGGTCCCACAGCCCAAAGGATTGTCCAGGCAGTCCTGGTGTCGCTGTGCTGGGACAGGTTTGATTGGGAAGGCATTCAGTGTGTCCTGGGCTGTTCAGGGATGTGGGTTGGGGCAGCTGGAGTGATGTCTCCAGATCAGTCTCTGGATGAACCCAGCTTGCCCAAAACTGCTTGCCAGTCTGCTGTCTTCCTCCAGCCTGGATCTTTTCTATGCATCCCTCCTTGTAGGAACTTGAGTAATGATTTTGCATCGTACGTAAGAGTTTTATATGTATTTTTAAAGTTTTGAATAATTTGCGGTTATTAGCCTGCATCACAAAATTTTTTGCCCAGGAGAGGAGGAAATAAGATGCCGAGACAATAAATGAAGTTTTTGTGGAGAGCACAGGGGAGAATTAATGCTCATAATTCATTTGAGTAGCTGTGCTTTGGAATCGTCTCCTCCTTCCCACATATGAGTCATTCAATTGGTATGATGTCTTTCTCCAAAAATCTTGATGACTTTTGCTGTGTGGGAATAAAAGTTATGATACCAACATTTGTGGGGTTTTTTTCTCCTTGCAGAGTTTGGTGTTCATTTAGCAGAACTGACTGTGGATCCCCAGGGAGCTCTGGCCATCCGGCAGGTGAGTTTGCCTGGAACTCTAGAAGGAATTTTGATGGTAATTTCCGTGGGTTTTAAAAACATTCCTTTATGTTTCCAGGTTAAAAAAAAATCAGCTTTCTATTACTGTTGCTCCATTTTCTTTTAAATTTCTCAAGAGTCTTTCTCTTTCAACATTACTCAGGTGTTACACTCTTAGTTTTTTGCAAATAGTGCTTTTTTGACTTAATAAGCCCTGATGCCCCTCTGAAAGCAGCGTGGTGGGATGGGAGGCTGAGCAAAACAGGTCAGGGCTGATCCTTGCCCTGGTTGCAAGATTTGTTCCTGATTCCTGCCCTCTCTTCTGCTCCAGCTGGCATCTGTCATTCTGAAACAGTATGTGGAAACTCACTGGTGTTCCCAGTCGGAAAAGTTTCGACCTCCAGAGACCACAGAAAGGGTAAGACTTGGTTTCATGTTCTCCTTTGAGACACTTTATCCATCGAGAATATTAATTTTGTGGGCGGTTTAAAAAGTTGCCGGTGCCCTTGTGTATTTTGAGGATTAATGGCTTCAGTTAAGGGTTTCTGACGTTTTCCACTTCAAAAATCTGGTTTCAGTTGCTTAAAACAACACTGGGCTTGAGAAGCTTGGGCTGATTCCTGTAGGGAAAGTTCAGCCATAATGCTTCTGCTGCTCTCAGAGCAAGACTGGAAGAGAAGTTGCTTTCTAAGTTTCACAAATACTGATTCTGGCAATCCCTTTTCGGAGATTTGCTAAATCTTTTGTTTTTTAGCTTGGGACTTAAAGGCTATTTTCCCATGACAGAGTCTAGTTTAAAGCTCTTCTGGGTTTCATTAAAAAGCTGTTCAGCAGGAATGTTTAGCAGCTAAAATGGCCAGAGATTCCAGCCCCTTCCACTCTGGCTGTTAACTGGAGCATCTTTCACATCTAGGGTATGATTCATCCCATCCAGAGATAATTGCTTGAGTTATGTCCCAGAAGTGGCTTTTATTTTTTCCTGTCCCTTCAGGGTTGGGTGACTGTTCTTGTTTACTGAAATCTTCCAAAGTAAGCAAACACAGTCCCTGACACTGGAGCTGGGATTTGTCTCGGCTGCCTCTGGATGTCTTCCATGTAGATATGCACATCCTGTGTAGTTGCAGCTGTGAGCTGTTTGCTGTGTGCTTGTCTGGTGCTCTGCCTGAGAAGATGCTACGTTAGAACACACCATGCAGCTTTCCATAAAACAATTATGGGGTGCAGGGGGGGTTTTGCCTCGTGGATGTTCATTTAGTAAAATCAGTGTTGAATCAATAACCAGGATACAGCCACAGGTACAATTTTTTTTTTTGTTACTGAACTGTTTCACGACTGTGGATCTGTTTTTTTCTGAACACTGTTGTTCTCTCCAGGCAAAAGTTGCCATTAGGGAGCTGCTCCCCAACGGGCTGAGGGAATCCATCAGCAAGGTGCGCTCGAGCGTGGCCTACGCCGTGTCTGCCATCGCCCACTGGGACTGGCCCGAGGCCTGGCCCGAGCTCTTCAACCTCCTGATGGAGATGCTGGTCAGTGGTGATCTCAACGCTGTGCACGGAGCCATGAGGGTGCTCACAGGTAGGTGGGTGCCAGAGCTGGGCAGGGCTGATGTAGGAGGCGGTTTAGGCTTTTCCCTGAGCGAGTGTTCTGTCACTTTTCACTCCAAATTGAAGACGTCAGAATTTGCTTCTTTTCTGCTCTTCTCCTGGGCCTGTTGCTTGTTTTAGAATCGTGTGCTCTACAGGTGCCACCAGAGCTGAGGAAGGAGGTTCTGTGCTCCAGGTTATAGTTCAGCAGGGACTTTGATTGTAACACCCTGTTTTTTCCAGATACCTGCAGTTTTCAATGTGCTGTTTTAATTCCTGCCTTGGAGGATTGTCTTGGGTAGGCCAGATGACCCTGGTCTGGTCAAGTACAAATCAACATGTTTCCAGTACATTTACTCTTTCTCAATGATTCCATTGTTGATGTTGCCTACAAATTGGGTTTCTTATAGGATCTTCCTTTTGTTTTCCATTTTTTAGAGTTTACCCGGGAAGTGACAGACATACAGATGCCTCTTGTTGCTCCAGTGATTCTTCCAGAGATGTACAAGATTTTCACAATGGCAGAGGTATGGTCTTCATGGTGAGGCTGGTACTGGATGGAATTAGTGGGAATGTTTCTTGGAGCAGAGAAGGTCCAGATTCAATGGTTAAGCTGTACTGTGGTATGAGTTAGACTTGAAGAATTTTCTGGATGATGTGATAGTTGGGAGCAGCTAATGATTCAACAGAAATGTTGGAGCTAGTGATAAAATGCAAGAATCAAGCTAAAGCAAAATATAAATAGAATGAAATGAGAATTAAAGGAACTATTTTGTGTCAAAAGAATCATGTGTTCCTGATGTTTGGTTTGAACTTTTCTCCAGGTCTATGGGATCCGCACCAGGTCTCGTGCAGTGGAGATTTTTACCACGTGTGCCCACATGATATGTAACATGGAGGAACTGGAAAAGGCAAGAGTTTAGCTTGACATACAAGAGACTCTGAATTCAAACTGAGTGAGGTTCTAAATAGTTGTTAATATGGAAATGAAAGGTTGGAAAATGATGTACTGTGTCAGCTGGAATTCTGGGGAAGAGGCTGTAATTTAATACGTGTAAAGTGGCAGATTCCCTGCTTTACATGCATGCCTTGATACTGGGACTGGGGTCCATAATTAAGTTTAATTTGTGACTTAACCACTTACATGCTTGTGACAGCTCAGAGAAAGGGGAGTCAGCGTGGAGAGGAGCTGGTGTATCATCCCTTTGTTTGGAAATCCCTGGCTTAGCTCCCAGTCTCCAGGTGAACCTTGTATCCCAATGATCTGCCAGGCCTTGTGTTCCTGAAGGAGTGGGGGAAGCCAAACCCAACCCAGGTTTGGAAGAACAGCTGTTAAGAAACAAACACTCTGCAGTCAAGCATCTTTATACAGGAGTCTCCTGTCTGCCTCTAACTGAGCACACCTGCATTTTATGTGGCCTTTGACCAGTGGGTTTGCCAGCACTCCCAGACAATAAATGCTACTTTCTAACTTTCTAGGGAGTGAGGATGAGGAAGAGTGACTCTCACTCTGCTGGCTGGTCATTGCTGAGTGCTCTGTGTGCTGTTCCCTCCCTGTTTGAACAATCCATTGCAGACTTTTGGGAAGTTCTGACCATTACACCATATCTGGACTGCACTGATACATTGTGCAGCTGGTACCAGTATCCTAAAGACAGTAATAGCTCCCCACTGTCTTATTCTGCAGGAGGGCTGAAAGTGTCCTTTACATTGGATACAAAACTTTTCCTATTGAAATTTGACTTAAAAAAAAAAAAAGAGGGGGGGAATCTTTTTATAAGCAGTTGATTTAAACATGCAACTCTGCTCTCCTGGCTATGGAGTTATGGAGAATAATCTCACTAAAATTATTTTGGTCCAGTTTTACTTGCTCTGCCAAGAACTACTTATGGAATGCTTCGACATCTGGAAAAATACTTGCTGCGTTTTCCTAGGAAGAGTCATCCTGTTAATCTTCAGGCCAGCTGTTGATGCTCAGCTCACAAAGAGCTTGTTTGGTGTGGGGGAGGGTGGCTCTGGAGGGACAGAAATGCCAGCCCAGGGTGCAGGGTAATTGTTGTGTGTGATGGAGTCACCCCAGTTTGTTTTGTAGCCTGGGGATGTCTGGGTGGTGCAGGGTAGGGTTCAGCTCATCAAATAAAATGCCTCCTTAGAAGGATGAGCAGTGCTCCTGAGACTCTCCAGACTGGATTGTCTGGATCTCTCTTTAGGCTCAGAATGATGAGTTAGATGTGGGGGTGTGTTTTTGTGGCAGCCTGTGCTGTGGGGTTTTCAAGGGTGGGATTCAGGTGAGCTTAGTTCCCAGCACGAGGAGAGAGCCCAAGTGATGTCTGAATCAATTTTTTCACGTGCTCTTGCAATATTCTGGAGTTGCCATGAGTCCCTCTTCCTTTTTGTAGCAGGAAAGTGCAATTTCTGGTGCTTCTGGTCAGAAATTCTGTGTCTGGTATTCACCTGTGCTTGCCTTGTTTGTAACCAGGGTGCAGCCAAGGTCCTGATTTTCCCTGTGGTGCAGCAGTTCACAGAAGCCTTTGTTCAGGCCCTGCAGATGCCTGATGGACCAACATCAGACAGTGGGTTTAAGATGGAAGTCTTAAAGGTGAGTCACTTGAGACTGCTGAAGTGAAGAAAGAATTGAATACCTGCACCCAGTCACATGTGCTGGGAAACAGAAACTCCAGAGCATGGCACATCTCCTGCTGTTGCTCATGGTATGAGCAGTGAAGTTATTTGGCTCCCAGCACCACTGAAATAAATTGTTCTGCCTGCACTGAGGATATCCATGGTGTGATCCATGGAGATCTGTCCATAAAATGATCCATAGGGATCCAATCCATAGAACCATCTGTCCTTGTCATTCATTTTCTGATCTAAGGTGCTGTGGATGTGCCTTGAGCACCATGCTCTGTAGTTAAATATCAGTCTTTTCTAAAGGTGCTGCAGAATTCTGCTGCAGTGAAGTTTTAAAAGCACTTTATGTGCAGGTGCTTTTCTAGAACTTGCCTGCTCTTTAGTCTCTGAGAAAGAGAGATGGGGCAAGTCTGTATTCTCCTGGTTTCCTGGAGAAAGAAGGTTGGATTGGAGAGCTCTGAGTGCATGGGGATGAGGGCCACTGAAGGCATGAAGACCCCTTTAACAGCTGGGAAAGCACTGGAACTGTAGGATGTGCTGCCTGCAACGTGGCAGAGCCAAGAAGAGCCAAAAGCACAAGTTGCAGGATCAAATCCATATCTTTCATCTCCTTACCTGTGTGCTGGGGTGAGCGAGGTTCAGGTCAGGGTACAGGTGTCTGAGGATGGACACTGAGGCCCATTCAGCCACCTTCCCTGAAGAAAACAATAAGGAAGTTATTGAAGACAAGCATCAAAAGCTTTTCGTAATGACCAGCTTTGTGCTGCAGTAATGAAAATAAATGCTGGGAGGTGCCCTCTTGTTACTCAAACCAGCAGCTCTGAGCTCTGTGGAACTGTCCCAGTCCTGTTCGAGGCAGCAGTGCCTGCTCAGGGCATCCTGTGGCTTCTCTGAGAACAACTGGAGCTGTTCTTGCTGTGCAGCACCAATGGGAGGGAGATTGGGGCAGGATGTTGACAGAGTGTCTTGTCTTTTGTGGGTTTTTTTCCCTTTCCATTGGCTGTGCACTGGGATTCCATGGACAATGATACACAGGAACACCAACGTGAAGGGGACACTCTGCAGGGTGTCATCTCAATTCAGACCAGCCTGCAGCTCAAGAATGTCTGAATCTCTGACTCCAGATACTCAGATTTGGGTGGTTAATGAGAAGAAGTGGTTTTCAGAGGAAACACAGGAAAACATTTGTAACTGATGGTGTCACTCTAACCAGAGGCCAGTTCTGTTCTTGGTACATCCATCCATTCTGCAGCATGTTTTGTTATTTACATCACACTGGCATTGGGGCTGCTTGCACTGGTGTGTCAGCACTGGTCTCACCAGTAGGCTCTTGAAGAGTGTGACAGGCTGGGAAAGTGCCTGAGGAAATGTCACCAAGTCCTTACTCTGTTGTTTAACTGTGTGAGGGCCTCTGCTTTTGGCCTCTGCAGGGGAGGTGCAGCACATTTGGGTCTGAATACACTCCTGTGTGTCAGGTGGCATCCAGGGCAGCAGAGAATCAGTGTGGATTTTAACAGTGAATTCAGGAGATCTGCTGCTGACAAGTGGTTTGTAGGAGGCTCTTTTTGAAGAGATGAGTGTTCTTAGCTGTTGACTTAAGGCTTAATTCATGGTTTTGTCACTTAGGGTTTCTTAAGCTGATGATACCAATTTTCTGAGGGAAAAGGGATTCAGGTGAAAGACCCATAAATTGCCTTCACTTTCAGAGAAGTGGATTTTACAGTCATGGTAATGCAGAAGGAAGAAACCTCAGGGGATTAGTTAAGCCAGCTCTGCAGATGAGGCCCCCTTGAAAAGCTGATGCAGTGGAGGAGGGAATTGAGAATCTTTTATAGCACATTTTCAACCAGATGCAAACTCAATCCCATCTTTTATTCCCTAATGAAGTGCTGTGCAGCAAATGACAGGAAGACTTTTTTTTGCCTTGCCTGTCTCCTGAGAGCTTTGCACTCCAAGGTTCGTGGAGTTCCTGATGGAAATCAGAGGCAGCCCTGACCTAAACGGTCGTGCTGTCCATGTCAGAATGTTCTGCAGGACAGTGTTGAAAGCTTTAGGGAATCCTGCTCTGCAGTGTGCAGATCAACCTGGTCTTCTGGGACAGTTATGGACAGTTATCCTGGCTGGGAGAGTGAATAGGCTGGGTCACAAACCACTGATGGTTAATGTGTCCCCAGCTGCTCCCAGTACAGGTACAAGTTTACAAGCAGTTAGCAGCAGGAAAGTCAGGGCCTTTAATCCTTGGAGGAGATGGGAGGTTTGACCACAACAAAAATGTCATCTGCTGTGAGGATTAGAAGGAAATGCCCGTGGTGTAATTATTATTGTGTTGTTTAATAGTTCAGCGTGAATTAACTTGGTGCCTCTGAGGATGAATGAGCTGCAACTGTGCAGTTCTTGAATCCTAATTCCAGTGTTGAACATGCCACTATTGATTGTTTTGAGAGGAACAGAGTGATTAAACATGTCAGGTGAGAGATTTAAGGCAGATTTCACAGCAATGGAATACAGATATGATGTACTTAGTGTGCAGTAATTAACCAATTAACCACCAGTCTGAAACATCTTACAGTCTTGCTGTTGTGCTCCTTTGCTTGTGCTTAGAAGCTGTTCAGCACCTGTGGGTCAGAGAAGTGAATGCTTACGTTTTTCCTGCTGTTGGAAGAAATAATTAGAAAAAAATAATTAGTCATGCCCTCTTTGTTCTTGGGAGGAAGATGAGCTGGTGGCCATGTCACCTGCCCCTGCTTCACTCTGACTGACAGTGCACTTTATTGTGCTCTCTGCTGTGTGTGTGTTAAGGTTTTTATCCAAAGATTTGGGGATTCCTTTTCTGTTTAAAGACACAGGTAGGAAGCCAAGCGGGGTTCAGGAGCTGTGGGGCGAGCAGGGGTTCAGGGGCTGTCGTTTGCTCTCCCAGTGGTGGTTTTGGGGTGTCTGTGAGTGGCTCAGGTGTGGATGCAGTGCCTGGCCTGGCCATCAAACATCTGCTTGAGGAGCAGCATGGCCTTTGCTCTGAAGAGACAAGGGCAAGGGTTTCCTTGGAGGATTCAGTAGGTGCTGGAGCAATATGTGGGGATTGGCAGAGCAGGAGGAGATGTGTGTAGCATGTTCTTTGAGTTCACATAAGCAGTGGGAATTGGCAGAATGAGAGGCCAGAGGTTGAAATGCAGCATCTGACAGGAGAGTGCTCTGTTTTTTAATGACTTGCTCTGCAGGGCTGTGGCAACCTTGCAAATGCAGCCTTCTATTGTTACAACTGCACAACTGCAGAGCCATTGAACTGAAGAACTCTCTCAGCACTCCAGCAGTGCTTCCTGCAAGATTGGCTGGGCATAGAGCACAGAAACATTTACATGGGGTTCATAAGCAGTGACATATGGAGCAAGCCTGTGTAGATGCTCCTGTGGCCCTAGGCAGGGTGTTGAGTTTGCAGCACTCCTGCAGATCAGGTTCACATCCTCTGTCAGCACCTGCATAATTTTTTTCCCCAGAGGCTTCAGCAGACCCTTCTGTAATGATTCCTCCCAGCCCCTGCCAGACTCATTCCCAAACTCACCTATCTGGATTATCTCTGCTCGTCTCTAATATTGATACTAAATGGCTGTTGTTTTCCTGGAAGGCAAATTCCTATTTTTTTTTTTAATTTCTCTTAATGTACCCAGTGCTGCAAACAAACAAACAAACTACACAAAGTGGTTTGTGTATTGGGTAAGCAGAAACCAAGTGACACCTGCGTGTCTCGGAGCAGCCACTGGTCAGGCAGTTTGGCAGGGGCTGATCCATAACCAGTTCAGTGTAACTGGAGCTGTGCCCCTGTGGGAGGAGATGGTGGAGTGAGAGCTCTCTGGCTCCTGGAGGATCCCCAAAGGGTTTTGGCAAGCGTCACTGGAAGGGCTCCCCTAAGTCAGGGTGATCAGGTTCTCAAAGGTCCAGGCACAATCCCCTGTGGAGCTGCTGAGCTGCTCCCAGAGCAGCCCCTGCGCTGGGCTGGCAGAGAATTGGGAAGAGAATTGATCTGGCTGGGTGTCTGCTCCTGCAGCTGCTCCCTGGGTGTGCAAACCGATGTGTTGCTCACGTGTGTGTGGGAAATGGGCAGTGATCTGGTTTTGCATGACACTGGAGTTCGTTTTCTGGGACAAGACAGCTTCCAGGTGGGAATTGTATCCAGACAGTGCTGTGCAACCAAGTGCTTTGGATTGGAGTCATTGCCTTGTCACTGGATTATGGCCTTGTCTTCACTGCAGTGGCACATCCTGTGTCCTCCCATTGCTTCCCTGCACAAGAGGAAACACGAGGAGTGTGGGTCAGTGCTCGTGCAGGAGAAGGGATTGTGTGGTCAGGAGTGAAGTGAGAGGAGGAGACCTCGGTGACAGGAGGACTTTGGATGATCTCAGTTGTTAGTGAAACGGCAGCCTGTGATTTGAGTGTTGATGGTTTTCCCACTTTTGCTTCTGACTGACGTTCTTTTTGGTTCCAGGCTGTGACAGCGCTTGTGAAAAACTATCCCAAGCACATGATTTCATCGATGCAGCAGATCCTGCCCATTGTCTGGAACACCCTTACGGAAAGTGCTGCTTTATATCCTTGGGAGTGAAGGGCTTTAACTGGAGTCCAGCAGGACAAGCTCAGTCTCAGACACAGCAATGACCTGGATGCTGCTGAGGAGCACGATGTGTGGAGTGGCCTGCCCTGCCAGACAGAACAGGATATTTCTGTGACTTCAGGAGGCCCCATTGTTTCATTTAGGTTGAAAGAGGAATTGGAACTAGAGTGATCTTTAAGGTCCCTTCCAACACAAGCCATTCTTTGAATCTATGAAAGCACAAGGAGCTGTTTGTTGGCTTTTTGATGGTGTGTTTCTCCCTCTCCTGTCCTGACTCTCTGACTCCCATTTCCCAGGGCTTGAGGCTTGTGGAGAGGCCTGGTAGGGAGCAGAGCCAACCTAAGGTAGGATGTGGGAGCGTGGGGAGGCTCCTCACCCTTGGGCAGCAGTGAAGTGTTGAATTGGCTCACGTCCTCTGGCAGGAGTGGAGTCTGAGGGGTTCTGTTCTTGCAAAGTTTTAACATAAATGAAGTTTTGGGTTACCTTGGTGGGTTTGGCCTAAGTTCATCAGATGATGTGAAGGATGGAAAGTGGTCTTTGAACTTGGGCAGTGCACAAAGCCAGGAGCTCCTGGGGCTTGTCTTCTCTGTGAAACACAGGATTCTGCATAAAATCAAAGGGGTTTTTTAAGGAAGAAACCTTCCCTAGTTATCAGGAATTGTAAGATAGAAACAGATTAATTCCAAAATGGATGAGGTTCTTAAGACACTTGCATTTCCTTAACTCCATCCACTTATGTGAGAACAGAAGTAAATTACACAGAAGAGGTGGAGGACCCTGTGGATTCTGATGGTAAGAGCTTGCACTGCACTTCTGCCTTCTTTTTTGAAGAGAAATGGAGTTACCTAAAGATTGCTGTCAAAAGAGTGACTGAAACACTGGGGGAAATTGTGCTTAAAGGTGCATTTATGGTGTCAGAACAGTGTCCATCACTTCTTTGCAAGTTACTTGTGATTGTAATCAAGGAAGCTGCACAATTTAAGTTTTCTAATGGCTCGAGGGATGAGTCCAACAATTTTGAGGGAAAAGTAATGGAACAAAAGGAAACCAAATGGGGTTTAGGTTGAGCTTGATAGTTTTTAATGAGGGGGGTGTAGTGGGGAGAGGGCAGAAAGTGATGAGGTCAGAAATCCTCCTGGGGCTGCTGCTGCACCGGATAGTCAGGGAGAACGAATAAACATCTGGTCAGACAAGGTAACAGTTTGTAATTATTTTGACATCCATTTGTACCTTTCTGTATATTGGTATATTAATTCATGTTGGTTTTTTTTTCCCCCTTTGTTCAGGTGAAGTGCTGGGCTTTGAAAATCTGGTGTTCAGCATATTTGAATTTGTTCACGCCTTGTTGGAAAACAACAAATTCAAGAGCACGGTGAAGAAGGCTTTGCCAGAGCTGATCTACTACATCCTTCTTTACATGCAGATCACAGAGGAGCAGGTGAGCATGTTTGTCATGTAGGAAGCAAAAAAAGAGAGATTTAAACCAGCAAGTGTCCTGGGAAGAGTTTCAGTGCCTGGAAACTGCTGTAGTCTAATAGGTTGTTCTGTGACTTTGCTTTGGCAAATAGGGGCAATAACATCTAAAAGTTCCCAAATGTTGTAAGGTAGACAGTAAATCACAGATTCCAGAAGGGTTTGGGTCAGGAGGGACCTTAAAGACAATCTCATTTCAACCCCTTGCCGTGAACCAGGACACCTCCCACTCACCCAGGTTGCTCCAAGCTCTGTCCAACCTGGCCTTTCAGTGATGGGACATTCACAAGTTGCTCTGGGCAACATATCCAGTGTCTCAGCACCCTCTTAGTAATGACTTTCTTCTGTATATTCAATCTAAACTTACCATCTGTCAGTTTAAAACTGTTGCCCCTTGTCCTGGGGCCCTGGTAAAAAGGCAACAATCTTTAAGGCAACAGTAAAAGTCTCCCTGGAACCTTCTCCAGGCTGAACTGCCCCAGATCTCCCAGGCTTTCTTCCTTCCTCCCTTCATGAAGGATTATGATGATGTGAAAATGAAAGGGATAAAGAGGTTTCTCTGAGAGCAGAAATATTGTGCTAGTAGGGTGAAATGATTTGTACTGAAATTCTGCATGGCTCCTGGCCTCCCAAGCCTGACAGCCATCATCTTTTAGTTTAGGTAGACATGCATAAAAACAGGCACTCTGTTAAAAGATTCATCTGCTTCTTCCACTCCTCATCTATAAATAAAGCTGTGTAGCACTGATTCCAGGTCAGGCATTAGTTCTGTCAAACTCTGATCTCAAAGGAGGGGCAGAAGAGCAAGATGAGCTCAGAACAAAGAGAATTTCTCCTTTTCAAAGGTTTTCTCCAATGGAACAGAAGAAAAATCAGTTGAGGATGAAGATTCCTTACGGCAGAGAAAAATTCTGAAAATAGTTTTGCACAACAGGTTGCTGGGAACAGCAAAGCTGCCTTTTACCCGTGGTGTCCTGAATCCTCAGCTGCCCTGTTCTTCTTGTCTCCTGCAGATAAAAGTTTGGACTGCAAACCCCCAGCAGTTTGTGGAGGATGAAGACGATGATACATTTTCCTACACAGTGAGGATCGCTGCCCAGGATCTGCTGCTGGTACGAAACATTTTAGATACAACTGGGAGAGCAATAACAATTGACAAAACCCGGCCAACTTTCCCCAGTCCCACACAAATGAGTGTTACCATTTCCTCCTGCACAGGCTGTGGCTGCTGATTTCCAGAACGAGAGTGCAACTGCCCTGGCTGCAGCAGCTACGAGGCATTTGCAGGAAGCTGAGCAGGCGAAAAACAGCGGCGCTGAGCACTGGTGAGGGGCTGGGCAGGGAGGGCACGGCACTGCTGTGAGTGGGGAGCTCTTCTGCAGCCTGATTTAGTCCCTTGTTATCCATGACACTGCTCCTGATGGAACCTGAGAGAGCTCTGATTAGAAGAAGCCAAAGCAAGCTGTGCCCAGGCTCCCTCCTTCCAGAGCTTGACATTCCTTAAAGCATCTCACAGGACACAATAATTAGTTTTACAAAATCAGAAGGGAAATCGGCAATGCTTTCACTTTGTGTTCAACTAATTGAGTTCAAAATTTCAGGAATACATTTAAATATATATTAATTTCTTTTTTCACTTGATATCGAGAAGTGAGATAGGTGCTGTATGCAGATAAATGTGTTCAATTTTAGAACTTCAGAGTTGCAGTTTTTAATGTTGTTTGGGGATAGAAGAAGAAAACTCCATTGCAGGAGTACCTGGTTGCTGGTCTGTAAGGATTCTCTCTTGGTTTTTCAGTGCACTGGTTCAGTGTTTGTGTTTAGTTTGAATAGTAAAGTCAAAGTAGCCACTCTGAGCAGCAGCTGAATGTCCATGAAATCAGACATGAAGTCCCTGTCTGCCTTAAATGTGAGAAGTTGTAAAATAGGTTCTTGGCTTCATAAATAAAACCAAGGAGAAGTGATGTTTGCACATAACTATTTCATTATAATTAACAAAATGCTAATGCAAACTTAGACATTTTTAAACTTTTAATGTACTGGGTATCCCAGTGCTCCTGCACATAATTAATCAAGGCATGGCTGGAACATGAGCCTTCATCTCTTATTTATTATAAGAACAAAATTGGTACAGGTAACAAACTATTCAACCAATATTTTAGGAAGTGACTGAGAATGCTGCCTGTCCTGGGGGAGTTTCCAAGCCCTCATCCTACAGGCGTTTTTGAGTGTTCATTTCTTTTTTAAATTCTCTTTTGAGATCAACAAAGCTACTCATGGCTTCTCTTCAGAGTGTGTTTTTCTTGAGGTGATGATGTGGGGGAAAACCTAAAGGCATCTGAACTCTTTTGCAGGTGGAAAATCCACGAAGCCTGCATGCTGGCCCTGGGCTCAGTCAAGTCCATAATTACAGACAGCGTGAAGAATGGGAGGATACACTTCGACATGCATGGCTTCCTGACAAATGTGGTCCTGGCAGACCTCAACCTTTCAGGTAGGTGGGACCCTGCATCCCTGGGAGTGACTGCTGAGTGCCACCCACAGGGAATCAGTCAGGTCTCTGTGTCCACGTGGTGGTGGGAAGTGCAGTTGTGCCCCTTGTTCGTGGGAGAAAAATAAATCTTGGGAGTTCTTAACGTGCTCCCAGTTCTAATATGAGTCCTTTATGTGTGGGACTGTGCTTTCAGTTGGAACTCATTGCTGGCTGGGTGCTGGAGCCTGTGGGGCTTGGGGAGCTGGGTGGAAAAGAACTGCTCTGTTGTCCTATGTGTCCCTGGGAAAGACACCAGCAGTGTTCAACCGCCTTCAGAATTCCTGCAGCACCAAATCATCCCTTTCTTTATGCTGAGGCTGACAGTGGTTGTAGCACATGAATTCAAATAATTCTTCTGGCTAAGTGGGATTCTGTTATTGGGAACTCAGCAGGCTTCTGCTCTCTGTGTTATCTTACATCAGTGGGCAAGAAAGTAAAAAGAATTGTTGAAAGTCAGACCTTGAAAGTCCTTGCAAATTAAAATTTTAGGAGTTCAGAGCAATGTGAGCATCATTGGTGAGTCCACACTGAGTTGTGTCAATGCAGAAAAAAAAAATAATCGCTGGGTGCTTTCATTAAAGAAACATTTATTTAAGCCCATTACAGAGAAGGGTTTTTGACTGGAGAAATAATGTGCAAGGCCTGTAAAAAACCAACCTCGGCAATTTACACATATTTACATACATTTACATCTGTGGCATTGGGTTGTAAATGAGCTATTGTGCTCTAGGGAGGGCTCCTGGAGTGAGTGTGGAGATGGTTCTCCCAGGATATCCGTTTAGTGGTCAGTAATGGTACAGACAAACAAATCATGACACTGAGTTAGATAACCAGGATGTACTTGCTGTACATCTTGCCCACAGTGTTTTATGTCCTCATCTTAAAATCAGTACTTGCAGAAGCATGGCAGTGAAGTAATGGCAGTAAAGATGATGAGGAACAGAGAGCATCACCTGTTTGGAGCTAGCCCAGATAGGTAAGGAGACTCTTAGCCTGAAAAGTCAGCAGGGTAAATTGTGACAAGACACATCATACCTTGGTGAGTGTAAGCAGGTGAGTAGATAATGAGTGTGTCCAGTGCTTCTGTGGTACTGGTGAATGTTCTGTTCTGTAACTGCAAGGTGATGGCCCCAAACTGGAAAAGCAATCTGTGAAAGACTCCTGGGTATGGGCTTTGTTACTCTGATTCCTCTCCCTAAGCTGCTGCTGCTGTTTGCTGCAGCTGGGGACAGAATATTGAGCTGGATGAATGGGAATTACTGGAAGAGCCTCTGTTTTCTTCCTTTGCTTTTGTTCACTGATGAACAAATTCAAGTGTAGTTTTCAAGTAGCCGAAGTGAGGAGGGTCTCTTATAAACAAATGAGAAATTATTCTTTGAAATAACTAAGAAAATTAAAGTGGCTTCTGCTGATGAACAGAAATTCTTTCTATGCCTGCGTGCTTGGCTTGTGTGCCACATCTCAGTGTTTTCCTTACTGGGATGGCAAGATTTTAAATAATGGATGGAAGCAGCTGTAATTTTAAACTCATAAAGCTTATTCTGAAACCATGAGGTGTTTTTATTTTTTTATGTTTTGTTTCAGTGTCTCCTTTCCTCCTGGGCCGGGCTCTGTGGGCCGCCAGCCGTTTCACCGTGGCCATGTCCCCAGAGCTCATCCAGCAGTTCCTGCAAGCCACTGTCAGTGGGTTACACGAAACCCAGCCTCCCTCTGTCAGGATCTCTGCAGTCAGAGCCATCTGGGGGTGAGTAAACCCTGAGGTATTTATTCCCCAGCCCCAGGGACGGGGGAGGTTGTAAATCACGCTGATAAAACCGAGTTGTTCAAATATTAATAACATTTCTGTATGGGCTGTGGAAGGTTCTGCTTTGAAGGAAATAAATGGCAGCTTAACAAGTGTAATCCTGCAGGTTCAAAATAGAATAATTCTCATGGAGTCCCAGGTTGGCTGCAGTGAAGTGTTGTGGTGGGTACAGTCACAAGGAGAAGCAGCACAAGGTTGTGATGGAAAGCACGAGGATGAAACCCAGATTGCTCCTGTTCAGTCCCAGAGGTGACTGACACCACACAGGCTTATGGAGCCAATCACAGCAGTAAGAAGTGTTTGGGGTTTGGTTCTCTTACCCCATTTTTGTCAGAAGGAAGCTCTGCTGTACCGATTCTAAAGTGAAAAATGAACATACTTGTAAAATCAAAAAAAACAACCAAAAAAATCTGCAAAAATGCCACTGTTCCCCACTCTATTCCCACCAAAAAAACACCTTATCTCTTTTTTGCACTGAAATATTAATGAATAAATGAAGGCAGAGATTTATAACTTAGTTATTCCTGAAATTGCTTTATCATCCCCCAGCTCACGTTGTAGAACATGGTAACCAAACACTTTGTAAGCAGGGAATGGGCTTCTTTCCTTTTCTCCATCAATGGACAGTTCTTAGGAGAGATCTGTCCCTGAGAGGCAGTGGAAGCTTCCAACACCACATGGCTCAATTCTGCTTGTGTGAACATCATGGATGGAATGAGGAGGGGAGGTTCCTGATGAGAGCTTTCCTCCTCATTCCTGCTGAGCTGCTGGGAGGTCAAGCAGTAGTGGACTGAAGGGGAGAACTTGCAGAGGAGAGAACTTAAGGAATTAGAATGGATAGGATGAAATAACCCCTTATATATCATCTAGAGTTAAATAAATAAGTTACTTCAGTATAGTATGAGTGTATTTTTGTATTTCTTGCCTAGCTACTGCGACCAGCTGAAGATCTCTGAGAGCACCCACGTGCTGCAGCCTTTCCTTCCCAGCATTCTGGATGGCCTGATCCACCTGGCAACTCAGTTCAGCTCAGAGGTGCTGAACCTGGTGATGGAAACACTGTGCATCGTCTGCACGGTGGACCCAGCATTTACAGCCAGCATGGAGAACAAAATCTGCCCCTTCACCATTGCGATATTCCTGAAGTACAGTAACGGTAGGCATTGCAGTCACATCCCCAAAGGACACTTGGTTTTGCTGATGGAAACTTAATCAATGATAACTGAATGAACATTGATTCCTGTGGTAAGGGGAGAGGGGAAGGCTTGCTGCTTTGCCTAGGCAGAAGAGTGGTGGCAAAAATGGAGAGGTCTCTGTGTGTGTGTGTGTGTGTTTTAGTAAATGGTGCTTTCTCTCTCCAGATCCCGTTGTTGCTTCTCTTGCCCAGGATATTTTTAAGGAGTTAGCTCAGATAGAAGCCTGCCAGGGTCCAATGCAGATGAGGCTGATACCAACCCTTGTCAGCATCATGCAGGCCCCTGCTGACAAGATCCCTGCGGGGCTTTGTGCAGTAAGTGCTTCGGTGGGGCATGTGGAGATGTTCCCTGTGCTGTAACGGGGGGGCTGCTTTGGACATGCCTTGGGGCAATGACTTCAGTCACTGGGAGAGGTTTCTCTGTGGAGAGAAGGCAAACTGCAGCTTGTGGGGGGGGAGATGCTTCCAAAAGTTCACTGTAAACAGCTCCTTTGGTCTTCTTGCAGTCTCTGCAGTGAATCCCCAGTCATTTCGCTTTGACTGTGCCATCTTTCAGCAGGAGCAGTCTCCCATCGTTGGTGGAATGCTCTCCAGCAGGCTACATGATTATTCCTTGCACTGCTTCCTAAGGCTTTTTCTGATTTATGCATCACCCATGTATAAATTGGAGATAAATTATACAGGTGCCCAAATAAAAGATTAAGCATTGACTGTGCCGAATGATTGTATGGGATTAAACCCATAAGCATCCTCATTAATATGCTTGTAATCTGCCTATTAATTGGTATGACTGTAACAATTGCTTATGGGTAATTAAAATGAATTTAAATCAATATAACCAAGTGGAACAAGTCAGCTAGAGCAGTTCTCTGGCTGTTCTGATTAACATGCATCTGTTTGCCACGTCTAAGTGGTGACACTGCTTTTAATGTTGGGACTGCCTTGGGAACTTTCACAGCTCACACCAGTGATGTTTGGGTGCGTGACTCCAGGGTCCTCAGATTTACAGATTATTCTAGACTGTAAATTCAGGGTGTGATTGCAGCAGGGGCCACACCTCTGCATTTCTCACCTTTGCTGTTTGCAGCAGGGTGGGTCGTGCTGACTTCTTGCAGTGTGGCTGCTGCTGTGACAGTGCCTCGGTCTGTACTTTCCTTTCAGACTTCTATTGATATCCTGACCACGGTTGTGAGGAACACAAAGCCCCCTCTGTCCCAGCTCCTCATCTGCCAGGCATTCCCTGCAGTGGCACAGTGCAGCCTCAACACAGATGACAATGCTACTATGCAGGTAACACTGTGGGGAGGGTGAGGATTGCAGGGCTGTGCAAATCCAAGAAAGGTGACACAGCCTTTGAGGGGGCCCAGGCTGTGCTTGCCAGTTGCTGTTGTTGACCCCCTGAGGAGTCTCAGCCACCTCCAGTTTGCCAGGAAATAAATTACTGTTTGTTCAGGGCCTGTGGTGACTTCTGATCGTTCCCAAATGTGGAGGACTGGAGTGAGTAAAGCAGCATCCTGGATGTTTTTTGTTTTAATGCACTGGAGCACGTTAAACAAACAAACCCCAACAGGAAAAACGGAACACAAAAAAATCCCAAACAAAGAAACAAATCCATATTACTTTTCTTCCCCCATAATAACGTTCATCACACCTAGGAGTGGAAGGGCTGTCTTCAGGGACACATAAAGGCAGCAAAAGACCTCCTAGCCCTCCCCCTGTTCCTGCTTGCAGCTTTCTGCTGTACTCATTTAAGTGGGAGGGGGAAAGCAGACTTGTTTTTGACTGAGCCAGGTGTGGGATGGAGGGAAAGCAGGGAATCATCTCCCATCATCAGTACTGCCTCAGTTGTGCTTGCTGGCAGGCTTGGCTATGGCCTGATGTCTTTGGAGTATTTAAGCAAGAAAGAAAAAGCATTAGAGGTGCAGGAAGCCTTTTCATTCCAGCTGCTAGCCAGTGTCTGAATAACAAAGCTGGTTTCATTCCTTACTTATTAAGAAGTTCCATAGTGGCAGCTGCCCTTTGCCGTGTGAATACAGATCATGGAAATGGCTTTCCTTAAAGAACAGACCAGTAAGAACAGGCTGGAGAGCAGCAAGAAGAGGTTCCAGACCTGCATGCTGGTTGCTTTTTGGATCTGAGAAGGATTCTGAAGGGCTGCAGCTCAGCTCTGGGTTGGGTTTCGTTCATGCCACACTTCTTTGTCTTCATCTCTTACTTGTTGGAACCTCCTTGAATTTCTCTCTGGGTAGCAGGATTGGCACAAAACCGCAGCCGCTTGTTGTATTTATGAATTGATCCTCTTGGTCACTGCCTGGGCAGCGAGGAGTGTTGTTCTTGACTTGATAACGAGCCAGAGTCTGTAGAAACCACTTGTAAATCATCTACAGGTGCCAGCAGTTGGCCCTGTTGTTTCCATCCCGGCTCAGGGTCGTTTTGGGGGGGTGCCTGGCCATTCCCTTGCCCGGCAGTGACGCTGTGCCCGTGCTGTTTGTTTGTCTGGTGCAGAACGGCGGCGAGTGCCTGCGCGCGTACGTGTCGGTGGCGCTGGAGCAGATCGCGCAGTGGCACGACGAGCAGGGCCACAACGGGCTCTGGTACGTGATGCAGGTGGTGAGCCAGCTCCTGGACCCCCGCACCTCCGGAGTTCACCGCCGCCTTCGTGGGCAGGCTGGTGTCCACTTTGATTTCCAAAGCGGGAAGTGAGCTGGGAGAGAACCTGGACCAGATCCTGAGAGCCATCCTGAGCAAAATGCAGCAGGCGGAGACGCTCAGCGTGATGCAGGTGAGCGGGGTGGGCACCCAGGAGAGGGAGGAGAAGCACCAAGAAAAGACATTTTCATAATTTTTTTTTTTTTTTTTTAATCATTTTGTGCTTGATTATTTGTGGCTTGTGCGGGTGGAGGGTCTGTGTATCCCCTTGAAGTAGCCAGGAAGATTCCTGCTCTGATCACAGAGTTGTGGAATATCCTGAGAGGCACCCAGAAGGATCAAGTCCAGCCTGTGGCCCTGCACAGGACACCCCAACCATCCCACCATGTCCCTTAGAGCATTGTCCAAACGCTCCTTGAGTTCTGTTATGCTTGGGGCTGTGCCCACTGCCCTGGGGAGCCTGTTCAGTGCCCAACCACCCTCTGGGGGAAGAACCTTTTCCTGATATCAAACCTAAACCTCCCCTAACACAACTTCCTGCTGTTCCCTCAGGTCCTAAACCTTTTGTTGTCAGATTACATGGTAAGACAGGCTCTTGGGAGGAAACTTTAATGCTCCTTGAATAGTTTACCATGCCCATTTAATGCACCATGCCCTTGTGCTTGTGAGCAGTAAACCTTTGGAGTGATAGGGGTTGCCTCAGCAGGGATGCTGTGGCAAAGGCAGCACATGGTTTTGAGCGGGTCTGTGCTGTATTCCAAGGATAAATCCTTGGGACCTGGGAGAAGGTGAGCTTTTGGTGGATGGGAGGTGTAGGTGGCCTCCATCAGGTGAGAGACCAGAGCATCACGATCTCTTCTAGCCTTGACCTACTTGTGTGGCACAGTTTTATGGAGTGATTTTTGTCCCTGTGGTCTTCATTCTCCCTCCTGTCTTTCTTGTGTGTGCCCTCAATGTAAAACAGCTTGTGCTGGCTGCCCTGGTTCCTCAGCAGCAGCTGGGGAAGGCTTTTTGCTGGCAGTGCTGAGCAAAATCCTGCCACTGCCCACAGTGCAGCACTTGGCTGAGGCTCCCTTTGCTTTAACCCTGTTATCTTATTTCTCTGATTTTTGAATGTGCATTTTCAGCCAGCACATGGTGTATCATCAAGGCCATTTGGATGTCAGCAGAGATCTCATCTGCTTTAAGATATTTTTTTTTCCCCCTGGCTACGCTGCTGATTGTTAACCGGAATGGCTCTCACTTTGCTTTATTTTTGGATTTAAAAGATGTGGAAGCTTAATCTAAAGCACTCCCATGCAGCCCCTGTAGCCAAGGGAAAAGAGCCTTTCACAATGCTGGATTCCTTCCCTGTGTAAGCCTGGAAGATGGGCCTCTGGAGTTGGGCAGCTTTTCCCTGGGGAAGGCTACAGAGGTGCCCTCAGACCGGGAGACTGACATTTGGACATGCACAGCAAATGAATTCTGCCTCTGGTCTTTAGGAGTCAGCTGTAAAACTGCATCTTGTAAAGAGACCTTTCCAAAACCTGCAGTTCTTTCCCTAAAAGCATGTGTTCAACGTGCACTTAGAATTGGGAAGGTGCCGCTGAGTGGTGATGTGATGGTGTGGGAGAAGCGTGAAGGTGATGGTGGGAAATCCCTGGAGTGGAAGGGGAAGAGAATGTGGGTTCTGGCTGTGGATCAGTAATCTTTGACCTGAGGATGTGACACATTTCTGCTGGACATGTCCAGATTCCAAGCTCTGTGCAGAGCCACCTCTGCAGCTTCTGCTCAGGGAGCACACTGGCCATTTGCTGTGTGAGTGTTGCCATACCACATTTTTGATGGTCAAAAGTCAACTGCAGCCAACCTCTGACATTTTTTAAATAGCTTTTTAATCTTCACTTTAGGAACGTTTGTTAGTTTGGGCATGGGTGTGAGTAGATTTATTCCTGCTGGGTGTTTTTGGGGTGATTGAACACTGCTGTTGACTGTAGTAGTTCAGTGCCTGTGTTTGTAGCACAGTGTCTTGCAGCTGGTTGTACTTTCCCTTCCTCCTGGGCTTGGTAAGCACAGCCTCCATTCCTGCAGGGAACCCAGTTCCTTAAATATTTGATAAAACATTGCCAGCTATTAAATTATGTACAGCTAACACTGCCCTTCTCCTCCTGCAGTCCCTGATCATGGTGTTTGCTCACTTGGTTCACTCCCAACTGGAGCCGCTCCTGGAATTCCTGTGCAGCCTCCCCGGCCCCACTGGCAAACCTGCCCTGGAGTTCGTGATGGCCGAGTGGATGAGCAGGCAGCACCTGTTCTACGGGCAGTATGAAGGCAAAGTCAGGTGGGATCCACAGGTCCAGTTGTGGTAACTGCCATCATCCCATTGCCATTCAGTGCTGGGGGTAGGGAAAGGGGGAGCTGCTTCAGACTTGGATTCCTGGGTGCCAGCAGAATTGCTTTTCCCTGCACTGTCAGTTCAGCTCAGGAGAGCCCTGGGAACTGGAGCAAGCTCTGATCATGGTGTGCTCTTCAGTGCTCATCATCTCTTCAGTGCTCATCATCTCTTCAGGGCTCCTCCTGCTCCCTGGGGTTCCTGTGCTGGAGGACAGGGGTGTCTCCTGCAAGTACGAGAGAGCTTTTGGGATTGAACTTATTTGAATGGGATGAGAATAACTTCCAGATGTGGAATTACCTTCGTAGGCTACTGTGAGGGTTTGGGTGTTGTAGGGGGTTTGTAAGAGAATCTTGGTGCTTTCTTGTTGATTTGTTAATCTGTTTAAAGTCAATAAAGAAATCAGCTGCAACAGTTTGCTCTCCCTTTTGCTGTGGAGCACGTTTGTGTTCCAGTGGAGGCTGAGTGCTGTATTCCAAAGCATGGAATGCTCTTTATTCATTTAAATTTTTGCCACAGCTGCTGTCTTTGATCTTTCTGGAAACGTGAAGCCCCACAGACCCTTCCAAGGGGTCTCACCAGCTGTTAACTCACTTCATAGCATGGATGTTGTTGTGTTACTGTTATGGGCACTCAAATAGCCTGTGAAATAAATAATGAGAAAAAGCAGGTTCAAAATGGAAGCTAGTAAAGAATCATGCAGGACAGGAGGCAGGTTTGAGGATCTCGTGCTCTTTTTGGTCCCACTTGTTCTGTTTCATCCCCAAGCCCGGTGGTTTATCCCCATTTGGACAGTGCAGGGCTGTCTGCAGGATCCCCTGAGGTTGTTTGTGGCACAGGGAGAAGCCAAGGCTAAAGGTGGTTGTTCAGAGCTGTCTCTTTGTTGTCCAAGATTAGAGCTGTTTGATGTTACAGGGCTCCACCCTGTAATAAACATTTGGATTGGGGTTGTTTGGGTTGCCATTTACCATGCATCAGAAAATGCCTGGTGTTTCTGTGTCCTGAGGAAAAGCAGGGCCTGCTCTGAGGAGCCTGTTGATCAGGGACCCTGAGAGCAGCCAACACCTTCTGGGTGCAGCAGGCCCCACCTGGTGAGGGCAGGTTGAAGAGGTGTCTGTTTGGTCTTGACTCACCTGATGAAAGGATGGGAAAACTTTGGGCAGCTCAGGGTGACAGGTAAGATCTGGGTCCAAACTCAGATGATTTGGAACTCAGATCATAGCAGGGGGGAGAGAGAGAGGGCAAGAAGTGAAAGCACAAAAAGAGTTGAGTTCCACAGAGCTCCAAAACTTCAGCTTGAGATCTGTGGAGCCTGGAGGGAGGTTTGGGAGTGCCAAGCACAGATGGTTGGCCTTGACCTGTAGTCAGCATCATCCTCAGTGTGGTTTGAAAACAGCCTGGAACTGGAGAAGGTTTGAAAGTGTGGAGTAGAAATCTGAGCAGAAGAGATGGAAGGAGCACATGAAGGTCTGAGTGTAGCAGAGCCACGAAGGACCAGAGGTGAAAACGAGCATTGAGGCTGGAGAAAGGGAGCAGATCATGGCTGCACATCAGCCAAATTACCACTTCCTTGCCACTGCTTTCCTCTTACTTCCATCTTTATCTGCACGTGGTGCTTCGTGGCCCTTCTGAACTGGACAAACCTTTCGTGTAAGTGTGTATTGTTGGTGTTTAATCCAAAGCTTGGCCAGTTTTTTGGCTGCTGTGCAGGTCAGGAGCTCAGTCCAGTTTTGGATGCTGACATCCAGCAGGAGAAATGGGAAAATTCTGTAATGCTTGCTCTTGGCAGAAGTGTAGAAGAGAGGGCACCTGGGTGTCTGCTCTGAATGTGCTGCTCCCTGTTAGCAGGGCACTCTGAAAGCCACACAGTCTGGGGAAATTCTGATCTGTAATTTTCCCATTCCCTGCTCCCCAGCTCTGTAGCACTGTGTAAACTCCTGCAGTATGGCATCAACACAGATGACAAGAGACTTCAGGACATCAGGGTGAAGGGAGAGGAAATATTTAATATGGATGAGGGGATTCGGACACGATCCAAGTCGGCCAAAAGTAAGTAATCATTTTGCTGCGTTTAACAGGTTTGGGTTTTTTCTGTAAGTGGATGCTGTGAAAGGCCTTCAATAGGTCTGGCAGATCACACAGAGCTGTGGGAGATAGTTCCTGCAGAAGGTACATGTTGGTTTTTAGGGCTAAACCATATATCATGTACTTATGTATCTGTTATTGGCCTTAATTCTGCCAAAGACTGATTTGGAAGACTCCTGATGTCTGATTTAATATAACTGGGTGAGGTGATTATGGGATGGAGAGTTACTCACTGCTGTTTTACATCATGAGACACAATGGATAATTCACTGATGCCTGAGAGGAAAGTGGTTTTAGTGCATGCAGAGATTTTAAATGAGACACACAAATATCAACTGGAATTCAACAGGCTGGAGATGCTTTTAAGGAAAGCCAGTCTCCTGCATAAGACTTGTCTTCTTTTTAGTTGGCTGAACCCAGAGTCTTCAACTGGAGATTACTGTTGAGAGATTCACCTTTGATTTGATTAAGTCAGAGTGGGCAGAGCTCTGGGCAGTTCTTGCTGAGGACATTGAGGAGCTGCTGTCCTCAGCCAGGTCTGTCAGACCTTGGTCCTGCCACGTGGTGTGGTACCAGCTGTGGGATGGCATGTGGTGGCTTCACAGATCCAAACTGGGAGCCTGTGGAGGCTCCTCGAGGCTGCCATGGGGATCAGGAGTGAGGCAGGGCCAGGGAAGGACTGGGGTGACAACTGAGGAGATCAATAGGAGGAAGCTCTAGGAGTGTGAGAGGTAAGTGATGGTCACAGAGCACTTGCTGCCTAATTATTCTTGGCTTAAAACACCCCAAACCAACTGATGTGTGGTCAGAACTGAAGAATGGCAACTGCCAGCATCTGAGTTAAACAAAGATCAGTGCTAATACCAGGAGGGGCTAAAACTGGTGCTCCCAGTTTCTTTGTTTGATAGGATCTTTACTTCTGTAATTAAGGGCAAGTACACTGTCTAGCTATCCCTATGGAATAGTTAAGCCCTGCAGGAACACCAGTGAGGAGAAGATGGAGCTCACAGTGGCTCAGGCAGGGCAGAGCCACTCCTGGGATTGCTGCACTGCCCATTTACATGAAAGCAGTGGTGGATGTGTAAATGCACTTCAGGAAAGCAGGGCTGTTCCAGATGACTCCATCAAGCAGCCTGCAGGAGCAGAGTCACACATCCATTCAGCTGGGAAGGTTTTCCCCCTGCCTTCTCTGCACTCAGAATATGCAAGACTGATGTTGTGGTTGAGGTCTTTGGGAATGTGGCTGTGAGGGTGCATGGAAGAATGCTTGGAGGGTATGTGTCAGTTGTGTTTAATCCCCAACCTCCCAAACAGGTTAAAACCCACTCCAACAAAAAAAAAAAAGGTGTGTTTTTTACAACATTTTATTAAAAGCAGCGTGAATATATCTATTTTTGTTTTTCTTACAGATCCTGAGCGCTGGACAAACATTCCTTTGTTAGTAAAAATCTTAAAATTAATAATAAATGAACTCTCTAATGCAATGGAAGCAAATGCATCTAGACAGACAACTGCAGATTGGAGCCAAGGTAAAATACTGAGTTTGCTTTTTCTCTTTCCAGGGCTTAAATCTACTTTGTCTTCTCTTGAGAAGCTTTCTATAGTCATAAGAAATTCACAGCAGTAAATGGTGTGCCTGTGATTACATAGGCTTGAATAGTGATCCAAAGGATAAGCTCAGAGAATCCCAGACTGGTTTGGGTTGGAAGAGACCTTTACAGACCATCTTATCCCACCCCCTGCCATGGGCAGGGACAGCTTCCACCAGCCCAGGTTGCTCCAAGCCCCATCCAACCTGGCCTTGGACACTTCCAGGGATCCAGGGGCAGCCACAGCTTCTCTGGGCAACCTGTGCCAGGGCCTGCCCACCCTCACAGGGGAGAATTCCTTCCCAATATCCCATCTAACCCTGCCCTCTGTCAATGGGAAGCCATTCCCCCTTGTCCTGTCACTCCATGCCTTGTCCAGAGTCCCTCTCCAGCTCCCTTGTCCTGTTGTACAGATCATCAGCAGCAGCTTCCAGCACAACAGCTCTTCCTTCCCTGTGCCATGTTTTAAGTGCTATCAATCTCTTCCAGGTAAAAATAAATAAAATGGGAGAATAAGACCAGTCAGTGTTGTGTAAACTTTAGACCTGAAAATTATATTGGGCCTAGTTTGGAAGATGGAACCTGACTGTATGCCAGTAAAATTATCCTTTTTGTGGTGTATCTGGTTTGCCTTTCTTCCTCCCTGCCTCAAGCATCCATCCTTGCTGCTGCTTTTTGCTTGGCTCCGGTTCTGGAATCATTCCAAAAGAAAAGGGAAGTTTGCAGGTCGTGCAGGGATGTTTTTGCCTACAGACTCCAGTCCCCTGGAGAGTGATCACAGGCTGGACCTCTTGGATTTTGCATTATTTCTGGAATATTGTTTTTTCTAAACAGATGATTCAAATGATATGTGGGAGGATCAGGAAGAGGATGAGGATGAAGATGAAGGCTTAGCAGGACAGTTCCTATCAGATATTCTTTCCACAAACAAGTATGGTGAGTGACAGCTTTAAAGTCCTTACTCAGAGCAAAAATGGAGTAGGTGACACTACTCCAGAGTGTCCTTCCCTTGCCAGCAGCAGAACAGAGGCTGCAGGAAGGAATTCTGCTCTGGGATTGTGAATCAGGACCTTCTGGAGAGAAGTAGCACAGTGATTAAATCACTGCATAATAAATAACATCACCTGGGGTTCAGAGATTTCTGTCCCATGACCTAAAGGAGTGAATATTCTGGATACATTTTTTTTTTTCCCAGCAGTGCCAAAACTATTTACTTTGGGATCCTCGGGTTTCTAATAGAAAACTTCCTGAGATGTTTTGCTTTGGTTGATGTTTAAACCTGCTGATTTGCCTCTGACAGATGAGGATTACTATGAAGATGATGAAGAGGACGATCCAGATGCATTAAAGGACCCTCTTTACCAAATAGATCTCCAGGTGATGCTCTAGAATGAGGGGTTTATCAGATTCTAGTTATTCTTCATAAAGTTTTAATGTTTTTAATGTTGTGTTTTAACAAATCTGTAAGCACTGGAAACATCAGCTATTGATTGTAACCCCAAAAGGGATGCAGTTAATTGACTTTTTTTTTGGAAAGGGTGGAGTATTCCAAAAATTTCTGGAGCTATTTTTCCCTATGATCTCAGTATCTGTAACTTGGGAAGATAAATGGAGAAAAATCTTTAAACAGAGGGAGATAAGACTTTTCTACTGGTGAGCTTCACAGCTACTTGCAGAAGTCAGGGGTAGATTGGAGAGTGACCATGACAGAATTTCATACTCCACTTGGAGGTGCTCCCACCCAGTCAGCCCTTGGGTGACACTTTGCTCCTGCTTTTCCCACCACCTGCAGCTGTTGATGAGCCCTTCCCTCTGCTCCCACCCTCCCCTCAGCTTCCACTCCTCCTCCTCCTCCTGCATCGCTCCTCTCTCTTCCTTCCAATCCCAGGGTCTTACCTGGGGTATGTTGAGATATCCCTCCTGACACATGGAAGCAGCAGGATTTCCAGGAAGAGGTGGTGCTGAGCAGGTGTTTTCTGTCCCTTCCAGGCCTATCTCACCGAATTCCTGTGCCAGTTTGCCCAGCAGCCCTGCTATGCCATGTTCTCCGACCACCTCAACGACAACGAGAAGCGAGTGCTTCAGGCCATTGGGATTTAGCCCCACCCCGGAGACCAGACCCGTCAGATCTGCACAACAGGTTTATCTTGGGCTAATTCCACGTTTTATGATTGAACATAAAACATTTTCCAGTGTCTGCCTGCCTGTTCCAGGTGGACCACGGCCTCGTGATGTATTGAGCCTCATCTTAACACGAGTCTGCTGAGGGAGGGGATCCCGAGAAAGCAGCAAGGACATTGCACGTCGGTCTCACCACGGGAGCACTTTCATTTTCCACAGTAACTTTTCCAGGAAGTTCTTAAAGATAAAGAAAAAAAAAAAAAAAAAAAAAAAAGGTGTCCTTAATATTTTTAAAAGCAAACTGTCTCTGCCTGTGAAGAGGCACTTAAATGAATTTCCCACAGCACAGTTGGACAGAGAAAGGAACTGGGCCACTTACGGATTGCTCGGATGTACCTTGAGTGGTGGGAAGGTTGTTCCACTTGGCACTCACGTAACACAGGGTAAAAATCTTGATCCTACAACGTGACTTCTTTTATAGAACCACAGACTCTGATCAGAGCTGCCTGGATGGGATGGAGCCTGTTCATGGGAGTTTGGAGGGGAAGCTGAGACGATAAACCCGAGTGCACATCTTCTCTCCTGGTGTGGATGGGGCTCTGTCGCTCCCATCTGCTGTCCACTCCCACGGGAGCAGTTCTGTGCTGACACTGGTGTGTGCACGTGCTCAGAGGAAGCCACCACTTAAATTCCTGTTCCTGTGGCTACAAAAGACTGGTTTTCTGGAACAAAAGGAGCCACGGTTTTTAGGGGGAAAAAAAAAAACAAACTGATTGTATTTAACGTATTTTCTCCGTGACAGCCACTCTGAACTCCTCTTCTTCTTTCACACTCCTGTGTGTATCCTTATAGAGTGGTAAAAATAACATTTGCAAATTGATTTCCCCATGAGAACAGCGTGATGTATCTCACAACACCTCTCTGCCTTTGGTTCCCTTTTGGGGGAAAGTGAAAATAAAACTATTGAAATGTACATTGGTATCCTTCTTATAAAACAGATTTAAAAGGAACTTGCGCTTGTTTCCTGAAGTCGCTTTTTAAAAAGACATCTTTCTCCTTAGGACGCTTTCTGTACGTGCTGCCTGGAGGATGTTAGGAGCCACCTGAACAGAAAGGGAGTCCTGTGCTGGATGCATCTAAAAACAACAAGCTGAGCCGTTGTAGAGTTTCCTTTCTTAAGAAAGGCACTTGCTGTTCCTCTGTGGAATAATCTGCTTCGACGTCGTATCAAAACCTCCATAAACTGGAGTCGTTCTGTGTCTTGCTGGTCTCGTGTTGTGCCCGAGAATGGGCAGAGCTGGGGGGGGGATCCCCCATTCCCTGGAGACTCCTCTGAGCCGTCCTCAAGTCCTCGTATTTTGTGTGCCTGGCTAACTTGATGAGAAGCAGAGTTTGAAGCCTGATTTTTATGTGTCTTAATAAGGTACAAGCTCTTTCCACGCAGTTGTGTCGCAGTGTCTTTTCTTCTTTGTGGATTCTCTGGTCTATAAGAATATCTGTAATTAAACTTGGTGTCCTGGCCCTCCTGTCATACTATTAGGAGTCCATTAGGAGTTTTGTTCTCGGGTCTTTTGTCTCTTTCAGCTTTCACTGAAAAGGGAAAATAGTTAAACTGAACAGTGCAGTCTCTCTTGGAACCCCCTGAGAAGCTGCTGGCTGTGTCCTGATAGCTGTGCAGGAAGGGTCAGGAGTGTCCTCAGAGGGACCAGTCCCAGCTCTGGGAAGAGGCAGGAGCAGCTATTTTTGCCCCGTGTGTTGGCAGTAGAGGCTCAAAACGAGCCATCCACGCTTGGAGGTGAGTGAGTGCCAGACATCTGGAAGCATCAAAGTGTGCTTCAGGGTGTCAGGAGTAAACAGAGCACATTGAAGGCTGGTTTGCTCCAGTGGGAGCTGGAGCTGGAGCTGTCCTGTGCCTCAGAGGGGCTTTAGTCAGGTCAGAGGGTGGGCTTAAACAAGACCACAAAGAATGAGGCTGACATAGCAGTCCTGAGACTGAACTGAGACATCCAGTGTCTGTGATTGTAAGGTCCAGAAGGTGGCTGGGCCAGTGTCATGTTCCTGCTGGACTTGGTATGCTGGGAGAAGCTGCTTTGATTTGCAGCTATCAATGGTTTTGCCAGGAGTGTGAGAAGGGGGGACCAGTGGCTTTTTGGGACCAGCCCTGGAGCTGGTCCTGCCCCCAAGATGGGCACAGGGACAGCGTGGTCCTGCAGCAGCTATTGCCAGGGAACTCACCCTGTGCTGGGTGGTCTTGGCAAGAAATACTCTGACTCTAGCATTCCCCCAGAAGAGGCTGGATAGAATTTGGGAGACGGTGCATGAGGGAAACGATTTGAGGGAACTCATCGAGGTCCTGCTGGTGCTCGTGACTTTGTTGCTTCTTTGCCTTCCAACTGCCCTCCTTGCTAACAGAATTCCGAATGCTCCATGATGTGCCTTTAAACAAGGATTGTGTTTGCTGCAGGAATTCTGCCAAAACAATTCTGACCAGTAACGGGGAGGGTTTGTATTAACAAATAAAACTCTTAAAGTATAATTGGGTCCCCATCAATGCCGGAACCGCCGCGACAACCGCGGGCCTCGAACCCATGACCTTCAGCTCCTCACGCCTTTCCCCCCAACCCTGAGCGGTGCATGCTGGGGGCTGTAGTCCAGGGCTGGTCAGCGGCCAGGCCGAACCCCCTCTGCCGCGGGGCACGCCGGGAGTTGTAGTCCGGCGATGAGGTGCTGGCGCGCCGGAAGACGCTCTCGCGGGGCACGCCGGGAGTTGTAGTCCCGCGGGGCAGGCGCGGGCCATGGCGGCGGCCGCGGCCCCGGTGGGCGGCGCGGGGCGCTCGAAGGTGGCGCCGAGCGTGGACTTCGACCACAGCTGCTCGGACAGCGTCGAGTACCTCACCCTCAACTTCGGGCCCTTCGAGACCGTGCACCGCTGGCGCCGCCTCCCGCCCTGCGACGAGTTCGTGGGGGCCCGGTGAGCCGTGGGGGGAGCGGGGGGGATTGGCGGGGAGGGGGTCCCGGCGCCGCTGACCCGTCCGTGCCGCCCGCAGGCGCAGCAAACACACCGTGGTGGCTTATCGGGATGCGATCTACGTGTTCGGCGGGGACAACGGGTAAGGGGGGCCGGGAACGGGGGGAGCACGGCCGGGGCTGAGGGGAGAGGGATGTGAGGGGGCCCGGGGCTGAGGGGGATGGATGTGAGGGGGCCGGGGCTGAGGGTGATGGATGTGAGGGAGGCCGGGGCTGAGGGGGATGGATGTGAGGGGGCTGGGGCTGAGGGGGATGGATGTGAGGGGGCCGGGGCTGAGGGGTGATGGATGTGAGGGGAGCTGGGGCTGAGGGTCTGTGGCCGCCCTTGCCCGACCCCCGGCCCGGCTCAGCCGCCTCTCCCGTCCCTCCCCGCAGGAAAACGATGCTGAACGACCTGCTGCGCTTCGACGTGAAGGACTGCTCGTGGTGCAGGTGGGCAGCGCAGCCCCCCGGGCGCTGGCAGGGCTGGGACACGCCGCGTCTTTCCTCGGCGCCTCCAGTCCCGCTGTAAAAGTTTGTGGCTCTACCGGAGCACCTGAGGGAAGTGTCGCCCCCCAGCCAGCGCTGTCACAGCTGGTCCCTCCCAGCCGGGGTCACCTCTGTTCCTCCTGTGGGAGGGCAGAGGGACCGGGCTGCTGCACAACTCGGGGCGGGGAAGGTGCCGAGGGAGGCTCATACCTTTCCTCCTTTCCTCTGGGCTGGGTAGTCTGTCTTGTCTCACCCGTGCCCCATTTTCCAGCTCTGCCAAACAGATTTCAGCAGCAATGTGTTTGTAAGCACCTGTACTCCACACTATGCCCTAAAATCCTAGTGTAGCCAAGAATCCCAAACTGGTGAAACACTCAGGAACAGCAGAATAACTTCTAACAACTGGGTTGGTTTTTTTTTTTCTGAATCTGAACAGTAGCTTTGAGTGCCTGAAGCACGACCAGGGTGTCTGATTGCTGCTGTTCTGACTCGTGCAGGGCTTTCACGACGGGGACCCCGCCGGCTCCGCGGTACCACCACTCTGCCGTGGTCTACGGGAGCAGCATGTTCGTGTTTGGTAAGAAGAAGAAACTCTTTACCTCAGTGATTCTGTAGGAGGAGATGTGGAGGAGAAGTCTCTCACCTGTAGCAGTTAGATACCAGATACCTGCTCTTTGTGCAGTCTAAAGTTTCTCCTAATGCAGTGCCCTGGAGTGTGTGTGTGCTCCACTTGCCTTGCAGTCTAATGAAATCCTTGTTGCCCAGGTGGTTACACTGGAGACATTTATTCCAATTCCAACCTGAAGAATAAAAATGATCTCTTTGAATATAAGTTTGCAACTGGACAGTGGACAGAGTGGAAGACTGAGGGAAGGTAAGAGCTGGTGGGGATTGCCACCTTCCTGTACCAACGGTGCTGCGAATTGTCCCGTTATTTAACTACTTTCCATAAGATACTCTTGGGAATATTTGAGTCCAGGCAAGGAATTAGTTGGGATTTTTTGTGTATAAGGTGGTTTCTCTCAAGTGAAGGCAGCAGAGTGCAGGACTAACATGAGCCCCTCAGAGGCTCAGTGTTTGGAGGGTGGATGGCAGAAGCAATTTTGTGTAGGGGACATCCTTCTCCTTCTTATAATGTCACAGCATTGTAGCTGTGACACAGATCCCTCTACAGCCCCTCTGCAGCTGAGGTAACATTTTTTTCTGTGTTTTCTCCCTTGCAGGTTGCCAGTGGCCAGGTCAGCTCACGGTGCCACCGTGTACAGTGACAAGCTGTGGATCTTCGCTGGATATGATGGCAATGCACGGTATGGGTGGGATCACCCTCTCCCTGAGTGCTTTTGTGAAGTCCCAGCCCTTCAGTTCCCACCCCTGTAGAGTCATTTCCACATCCCAAGGGGTTTAAACAAGCAACTGGGGCTTTGCAAACCCAGCCTGCTGTTGGGCATCACCCTTGTGCCGTTCACCATCTCGTGTTCAGATAAGTACATGCTTAAAACCTAAAAATCTGGTCACTCAGAGTGGCTGTGGCTGGGTAATTTTACAGCCTGCTTGGTTGTGAGGATGCAAAATGATCTCTGAAATTTGGCAAATGTGCATTTCTCAAAAGATTCCCGGCACAGGCCGCCTGATGTTGCTGAAGACTTAGAGAGCAAAGCTGGATTTGCTGCGAAGTCATCTGACAGAACTAAGAGCAGCGTGTCAGCTCTTCCTCTGAAAATCTGATGTGATATTTAGGTTGAAAGGAGGTGGGATTTCGGATGGGAAAAGACTGGAAATGAGTGGCACCAAGAAGTTAAAGAGAGCCTGGTGCTTTGCCCCACAGCAGTTCTTTGAGTTTGCCATTAGTCTGTCAGGGAAAAGTCGATTCTGAACACGTAATTTATTTTTTTTTGTCTTGATGAACTTGAGGAGCAATTTATTGATTGTTGATGTACAATATTTGCATTGTGAGAGCACACAGAGATTGTCACAAATGAGGACCTGGGTTGCCTCCTCTTCTGAGGAGAATCTGCAGAAGAGTTTCCAGCTCCTCAAAGTCTTCAGGAGAACTGCTGTTAATCCAGGAAAACAGATGGGATCTCTTTGTTGTTTCTGGAGGAGGAATTGGTGTAAGATGCATGACTCTGTGGGATTGCTCAGTGCCAGCTTAGAGAGTCCCTGAGGGCTTTGGGTAGCTGGAAGGAGGGAGTGGGTGAGAGGAGCTGTCTAATTTATGTTAAATGTGTCTAATCGTGGTAAAAAAGTCTTTTTGTGGAACTTGAGCCTCCAGGCAGATTTGAACAAAGGAAATGTCTGTAGGTGCAGTGAGTAACTTGTCCTGGGAACAGCACAGTCAGGGATGTGTCAGCTTACCTGCTTTGTCCTCCTTTTTGTATTTAAGGAAGGATTCAGCCCCATAAATAATTGCTGTGGTCAGTCTCGGGAGTTAGCAGGGATGAGCAGAAGGAGGCAGGGTAATAAGGGGTATTTCTGTAAAAATCCCAAAGATTAAATGGCTCAAAAGCTTAAATTCCAGACTGAGTCACTGTGTGTAGCTTTAACTTCAGTGTATTTGTAAGCAGCAAGATGCTGAAGCAAGCTGGGGTGAGGCTGTCAAATTTAGGTATAGGGAGAAAAGATGCTAATAGTTGTTCTTCTGTCAGTGGAAATAGAGGATTCTTCCTGTGCAGAAGGAACTTTGATGAAATAGGGTTTTGTCCTTTCAGTGTCATTACTGAAAATGAACTGTTTCAAATCAAGCATTTTTTGTGTTGTGGCACAGATTAAATGACATGTGGACAATTGGCCTGCAGGACAGAGAACTGACCTGCTGGGAAGAGGTAAGAAGCTTTAATTTCAAGTAACACATAGAATTATCCTTTTTGGATAATTAAAGTTATTTAAAATTTCCCCCACTGGACTGCACTGCTCGCTCTCCAGAACGTGCTTTTTGACCCACAGCGAAAAGAAACAGTTCAAGTTTGATTGGGAAAACCAAGTGTATGTGAAAGGGTGATTTTTCACTTGTGAATCTATGAACTGAACCTGGACTGCCCACTGTGTCCTGAAATAATGCATTTCTGATTTGGAACTTCCCTTGTCTTTCAGATTGAGCAAAGCGGTGAAATTCCTCCCTCGTGCTGTAATTTTCCTGTGGCAGTTTGCAAAGACAAGATGTTTGTTTTCTCTGGCCAGAGCGGAGCAAAGATTACCAATAATCTCTTCCAGTTTGAATTCAAGGAAAAGATGTAAGTGTAGACAGTTAAGTCGTGCAAAATCCACATAATCCTTGACTGCTTGAGTTGAGAAATGCAAATACTTAAGGCTATTGAGGAAGGATGCTGCATCTCCTGACAAAGCAGAGTAGATAAGAAAAAATATGGACTGTTTTCATGAGACTTTTTCATTTTCCATGTGTATCAGATTGGTCTTCTTCAGCAGCTGAACAGAAAATTTAGTAGATTCACTTAAAATAGAAAGTGTGAATCTCAGTGTGCTCAGAGGGGGATGTCAGATATTACCTTCCTAGGAGTTGTGTGATTACCTGATTAAAACCAGAGGTCCTGTGAAATGCCAATTCAATACTGGAGCCACTGGGAAATGTAAAATGCCAGGCGTTTTTGAAAATCCTATTTAGTTTGAGACATTTGGTGTGAAAATACGACCTGTCTGATGGGATAAAAATGCCAAAAAGTGGGAATACAGAGGCACTGGTGTGTTCTGACAGCCTGGTCTGTCTGCTTTGGGACCGAAGTGGAACCACAAGCAGCAGCTGCCCTCATGCAGGTTCAGTGAGCGCTGTAACAAACTCCTCCCGAGAGTTAGAAAAATTTAAAAGAGTTGTAAAAAAACACCCTTTTTCCCATTGACTGTCCCAGCTGGACACGGATCCCCACTGAGCACCTGCTTCGGGGGTCGCCCCCTCCTCCCCAGCGGCGCTACGGGCACACCATGGTGGCCTTCGACCGGCACCTCTACGTCTTTGGGGGGGCTGCGGACAACACCCTGCCCAACGAGCTCCACTGCTACGACGTGGACTCCCAGACCTGGGAGGTCATCCAGCCCAGCCCAGACAGTGAGGTAACACCTTTCCTCTTGGTGTGTTTTCTGTTTATGTTTTATTATCGTCTTCGACTCGTTTTCGCTCTGGAGGTTTTTTTTTTTTTTTTGACAAAGGACGGTGACTTTTCGCTAAATAGCAACAGCTTCTTCCCACGGGTGGTTAATCAGCTCAAATATTGTGGCCAGCAGTCCTTAAAGATTTGTCAGTGTTGACACGTTTAAAACTTTGCTTTGCATTTTGTTTAAAGAAATACCATGAAACGCTTGTAATTCAAGCTATGAGTCAGTCATTATTTGGGAAAATTTAATTATGAGTTCACTGCGTACCAGCGGTTCTGTGGTTGGCTGGGTGATGCTCTTGCAGCAGAATTCAAAGCTAGGCAAAGTTTGATTGTGTCACTGTAATAACGCCCATGTGCGTAAAACCTTACAAACTCTCATCATACAGATTAGCATTTCCCTTCTAGGTCGAGTGTGAAGTGCTTGCTTATAAAGGTGTGGCTGGAAAAATAGTAGTAAGGCTCAGAAAGGGCATTTTTGAACATACTTGCATTAATAAGAGATATAAATTGTTAAATGTCATTTTTTTACATGGACATCAAAAGACTGTAGACCACCAAGGGCCAAGGCAACACCCCAAATGAGAAAACATTTTAAAAAAAAAGGAAGATGACAAACTTGGTAATATGTTTCTTTTGGGCTACTCATTCCAAGGCAGGGACTGTGTGATAAAATGCCACTTTTTTCTCGTAGCTCACCCACAGATCCTGCGTGGGATCAGCTGGTATTCCAGGTGCCCTTAATTAACCGTGCCCGTGGGCCTCGTTGGGAACAGTTATTTGACCAAAGTATTTCACAGCAGTCTAGTCAATGCTTTAAAAAGCTGTTTTATTGCCACACAAAATTAATAAAGCTGCTTCTTCAACTTTCTAAAGCCACGGTTGCCTTCAGGACTGTAGATCCTGTTCCGTTCCTGCCAGCGTTGCCGTTGGATGTGTGAGGCTTGGGCAGGCGTTGGTTCTTTGGGATGTGATTGATTGTTGCTTCCAGGAGCAGAACTGCTCCTGACAGTGTTGTAAACCAGCATTATTCCCTGAGTTATACCCTGCTAAAACTTCATTTCAGATATCAGAGCTCTTCTCTTGGGCTGTCAGTAGTCCTGGACAGGGTCTGTTCATTGCTTGTGTTGTGTTTTGAAGTTTCCTTCTGTGTTACAGCATCTAGAGACTGATTTGGGAGGAGAGATTGAAGTGCTGCTTAAACACAGGATAGTAAATTTTCCTAAAAGACTGATTAACTGCAAAATCTGAAAGATTCTGGCATTTTAAGTTTTAAATGATTTTGTGTCTTCTGGAGGGGTAACTCGATAATTTCTCAGAATTGTTTCCCTAAAGTTTCTATGAGCTTTTGGCAAAGACTTCTAATGGTGGCAATGAATCTCTAATATGATACTGTTCCCAGGACACTCTGAACTGGGATTTTCCCTGTTTATCCATCTCTGTGAACAAAGTTCTTCACATTAAGTTGAAACAAAATAGAAGTCGATAAGTGCAGTGCTGTCTCAGCACTTGAGGGTTTCTACTGTGTGTGAAGTGATGGTGACCTCTGTTAATTGTGCAGCAGAATGATCCGTCTTCACTTTCAGAGTTGGTGTTTTCCCCTCTTTCCAATGGGTGGATTGTAGAGTTTACTTTCTGCTTGTTCTGCATTATGTGATGTGATCTTAGAAATGCTGCATTATGACTGCACTACAGCAGGGTTACCTTCTTACTTATGGTCATGTGATGCATATCCTTAATTCTTTCTTCTTTTGGATATTTAGCACAGAGTGGGTAAAGCCTCTGGAGTCCAAAATAAGAAGGTTTGGTGCTGACTGAGCTGTAATTCAGTGGTGACTTTCACAGTGCGTTGCAAAAGAGATTTCTTAGGCTGAAGGAGAGTGATTGCTGCCATTCCAGTCTTGTTCTCTGAACAGAGCCAGCCCTGAGGAGCTTTTTAGAGTGATCCGGGGAGAGATTTGGGCTTTGCAGACCTACACATGCCAGTAACAGGAATAGGCTGTCAGGTGGAAGTGATATTTCCCCTGCTACCCTGTTATGGGCAATGTGGAAGGTGCCAGGTCACATGAGACTGAAGAACCTTGAGGTTGTTACGTGGAGGAGGGGGTACAGTTTGGGCATTTATCACAGCAAAGCAGGGTAAGTTCCAGGAAGGATGTCGAAGCAGTTCTGGAGCACAGGCAGCAATCACATGTCAGGTGCTGCAGGTGCCCTGAGACAATCTGGCATTTTCTGCATTTTGGGTAAACAGGTAGAACAAAGCTGGGAACAGGTCTGGCAAAATGGACCTGTCCTGGTTCTCTGCCCAGGGCTCTCAGAATTCTTGACAGTGCCTTGCTGTGAGATGGAGGCTTAATGGGTAGAAGAGGGGAAATGGGAATGGAATAGGTCAGTCCTGCAAAAATAAACCAGGATTTGCCATTTTGTGCCTTTAGGGTGTCTCCAAAATGAGTATCAAGATGTCCTTGCTGAGCTGCACAATTGCAGTCTGTAGCTCCTCAGACCTATATATATGTACATATATATTTTACAGAGCACACAGAGCTCTTCTCCATCTTCACTGTTAGATGATCTTCACAGCTGGAGGTTCTACTTTTCTAAGGCAGCCACGGGAATATCTTGTCTGAGTCCTTGCCTGCCTGTGTAACACTGCCAAAGCTTCCTGGGGTGCTGGATTTTCTTTATACAGGGCTATCAGAAGATTGCAAAAATAGGAAATAGATTTTTTTTTTATTTGCCTCGAGTCTTCCTATTGAACTCAAAATATCCTTGGCTTTCTGAAGAAGGTTGGAGCAGCATAAAAATTAGGCAGGCAGTAACAGGGAGAATGCCCCATCTTGCACAGCTGACAGACAGGGGTGTTACATCAGGAGGAAGAAAATTCTCCTTCCTCACAGTTCTCATCTCCCTGTGGCTGCAGGGACTGGCAAGCCATCCTGAAGTTACAGGGGCAGTCTCTAAAACTTGACCTGTGAAACGCTTCAGTCTCACAATTGGGCCTTTGAAAGCCAAGAGCAGTAAAAATTTCTGACTTCCAAAGCTCTTAATTTTTCTTTTGGTGAGCCAAAAGGGAGGCTGATGTGCTGGTAACCTTCTCGGGCTTCCTTGGAGGCTCAGTTCTGGAGTTTTTCAAATGGATTACAGTGACGTGGCTTGTGGGCAGCTGAGGAAGATTAAAAGGACTTACTCATCCTCCTGTGGATGAGTCTGCCCCGTCTCCCTGTGCAGTTATACCCACTGAGGTATCTTAAAGAAACATCTTGTTGTGTGCACAAATCCCCAAATTCCTGCAGCAAGGCCCCTGACAGGATCTGCCTCACAGGTGGGCAGGGGAGTTTTCTGCTGGGAGAGATAACATTGAGCTTTTCACAGTCTAGAGAGAGGGCTGGTGCTTTTGGTGTTTATAAATCATATGTAGTGTTCGAGCTTGCATCCTCTTCAGAAAACCTTTTAAGAAATGTAAGAGCTTCACACCAAGTGCCCTTTGCAGGTCTGTGCTCAGTGAGCTGGGGAGAGACAGCTCCAAAATGTTGGTATTTGTAAGAACCCAGGTACCAGGGTAACTGTAACACTGAGAGTAACCAACATTGTTGCACAGCTCGATTTCTGTTCATCAATTTTATGTTCACATCCTTTCTGAGGGGTGTTTATTACATGCTTTTATAGGATTCTCCCAGAGAAAGCAAAATACTAATGATGTAGATGATAGGCAGAAGGAGATTTCTGTAGCTCGCTCACCAGTCAGGAGCTGGAACAGCACAGACTGAGCATGGCTCACGTTAAAGGGGAATGAATTTGGGTAATGGAAAGATTTGAAATGTGGTTTTGAATGAGGAGCAGTTACTCTGTATAACCTTTTGTCAACAACCTTGAAAGACAACAGAAAATCCCAGCTCTCCTCTGCTATCTTTGTCCAGAGTTTTGCCAGTTGCTGGTTACAATAACAGTCCACTCGGGGATTTGGATTTCTTCTCAAGGTGGGCACAAACAGTCCGTGTTCCAGTCTGGCTGGAGGGGACATCTAGGACAGGGTTTGTGGTCTGGGCTTCGTGGTTTCCCTTACAGCATCCCTGGAAACAGTGACTTCAATCCCCAGCTCTTGTGGGGAGCTGAGATGAGCTCCCTGTGGTGTGAAAGGGATGGAAGTGCTGGGATATTCTTGGCTCCAGAAGCTGACACGGTGTAGTGTCAGTAAGTAATATAAATACATGATCCTTGTGGTTATTAAATAGATCTTCCAGTATATGTTGTGTTCACAAATCAAGGAGGTTATTCAGAGAAGAAATCAGAAAATTATTGAAGATGGGAAGCCCAGTGACCAGCTGTGAAGAGAGGTGTCTTTTAGCTGTAGGAAATTAATTCTTCCCTGGCTTACCTGGGGAGCAGAGGTTTTTTTAAATATGTTGGTAAAAGATAAAGACTCAAAAAGGAAGGAAATAAAAGTTTGCAGATTTTAAAGAATAAGAGTAATGATTCATTGGAACATTTTATTGGAGTTTCGTGGTACGTCTTCATTATGTTTACACCAGGATTTGATCTTTTCTAAAAAGAAAGTTTTCCTCAAAGGAAGGCTCCACTTCAGTACCTCTTCGAGGAAGTCTGGTAGGCTGGTTTATGCAGGCAGTCAGATTAAGATGCTTAAAGTACTATTATGGTTATTGGATTTTGGAATCCACACCATGTGCCAAAGAGAAGCAAATGGTTGATCACTGGGTTCTCAGATTGTCAGATTTCAGTGTATGATCTTTTGTGACACAATCATTGGATTTGGCAATACTTGCTCTTCAAAGTGTGCCTCGTGCTCTCTGATGAATTATGCATTAACATTGCTTTTTAAATTTGCAACTGATATACTGAAACGATTTTAAAGGAAATAGCATTTACTATTATTGCAGCTGTAAATAAGTTACAGACGGGCTCAAACTCTGACCTCTGTGGTTATATTGGCACATGTTTGGATGTCATTGTTAATGAATTAACCTTCCTGTTTCCATTCTGTGTTCTCCAGTGGATGCCAGGTGGGAAATTCTCATCCTCAGTGCATTTTGAAGGGGATGATCAGGTCAGTCAGGAAAAGTTTGCCCTTGGTAAATCCTTGCTGACTGGTCCCAGTCACCTCCTTCATGGGGTGGAAGTAGCTTCCAGGTAACTTTCTTGGGATGGTGGTGCAGTTGCCTGGCTCATGGTTAGCTGGGTGCCCAAGCTGTGTCCCCAGGTCCACACCAGGACAGACTTTTAAAATTAATACTTGGGCACTTGGTTTATTCTTTGGTACCTGCAGCAATAAACTGGGACAGAAGAGTCCATTGCCATCTGAAAGGAATGAGAGCCTACAGAAAGACCCAATAAAGGAATAACAGCCCAAGGAAAGGCCTAACAAAGGAATGACAGCCCAAGGAAAGGCCCAGTAAAACCCTGCAGCATTTGCCTGCTCCTCTTTATTTGTGGAGCTGCGTGTCTTGAAGTTCACTCTAACATGTGTCCATTCCAATTTTGTCTGAAAGCAGAGATTGTCTGCACCAAGCATGGGAAAACATTTTAAATCCTTAAACCTCCTTGAACTTAAAGACTATCCAAAGCTCTGTCTGCCCATCTGTTTGAGTTTGATGCTGTTGCCTGGTGTGACAGTGTGGAAACATCTTGAGTATCAACAGCTCCCAGTAGTGACAGCTCATTTTGACCTGTTGTAGCTGGTTTTCTTGGGTTTCAGAGAAAAATAGATACTTTTTAAAACTTCTAATATATTTGGGTTCACCAGGTTGGTTTGTTGATGGCTTTGGGTATTTTTATTTTGTTCTAGCTTTGAATTTTTAGTGGTACTGAAGGATAGAGAGGCTCATTGATGTTGTGAAAGAGATTTGAGCACGTTGTTACTGGCTTTGGAGTTCAGTGCAACAGTCAGGCTCCATAATACCTGCTCATTCATAGCTGAGTGTGAGGAGAGTTAACATTTGCACAGTTATAAATCTACTCTGCAAATATAACAAAGCTGCTGAGAAGCTGAGAGTGACAAAGAAGAGCTTTGAAACAGCTGCAGGGGATTTGATTTTAGCTGTTGAAGTTTCAATGAGAAAAGCACAGGAACATGTTAAAATGGTTTGAGAAAGGAGTCAGAGAGAGAAATTAAGCACTCACAGCCTGCAATAACAGCATAGCTGATGCTTTCCTCACAGCCAAGAGGATGAATCTCACTACAAGAAAGTTACATTTTTCCCTGCCCCAGTTGTGCCAGTGGTACAGAAGAGCTGGGCCAGGCCATGGACAGGGCTGTGAGTGCTGCCCTGCTGGGACCTGTCAGCTCAGAAAAGGTCTCACTTTGTCCTCTTCCAGCATGTTGGTCAGCCTTGGCACTTTGGAGTGATCCATCTGCCCTGCTTTTTCATCAAGCCAAAATGTGAGAAGGCTGTCCCAGACTTTGGGAACAACTGAGGGATATTTCCTCTTCACCATCTTTGTGGTCTGCGTTCTGCCTACTTGCAGTGAGCAAACCCCTCACTCAGCTTCTCATCTCATCCCTGGAAGTGTCCAAGGCCAGGCTGGACAGGGCTTGGAGCTGCCTGGGATAGTGGAAGGTGTCCCTGCCCATGGCAGGGAGTGGATCAAGAGCTTTAAGGTCCCTTCCAACCCAAACCATTCTGGCATTCTGTGATTCATGAAGAGCCAGGGGAGGAAGAAGGCAGACAAAAAGCAATCAGTGTGAAGGATTTTGTTGCTTTGTGCCTCTGTCACTGCACAAACCAGGGGAACACTATTTGAGTAATTTGTGAAATGGTTCAGTCACAGTGATGGGCTCCAAACAAGACCATGGAGCTTTCTCTGGACTGACCCTGAGTGTTCTGGGTACACAGGGAGCATCTTCTGGAGCTGCAGCTGCAGGGCAGTCCTGCTCCTGCTCTCTGGTGCCTCACATCTATACTTGCACACACTGTTGTTTGGAAATCCTGTCTCCAGGTGTCCTGCCCAGCAGTGGCTGAGAGTTCCTGCCCCAGGGGAAGCTCCCTCCCTGCCCTCTGGAGAACAGAGTTCCAAAAAATCTGGGGATGTGTTTGCTTTAGATTTCAGCATGACAACAGTTAAACAAGCACCTGCTCAGAGGTAAATAAAGAAACACGTGGAAGTGAAAAAGACTTCAGAAGTGGAAATTAAATTTATTCCAGGAGAGAGAGAGATAAATTTCAGCCTGGTATATGGCTTTACTTCTCTGCTCCTTTTTTTTTTTTTCCTTGCAATTTATCTTCAGCTATTTTAGCTTAAGCTATAATCCAAGAACCATTTAAGCCTTGACTCTGCACAGGCAAGTTCTAAATTGCATAGAATGGACCAGTATTGACCCCTGAGTGGAAATGATTCATTTTACTTTTTTAACTGTTTAATTTTACTTTTACATTGCTTCAGCTTCAATTTATTAAGGACTTGAAATGAAGCTAAATGTGTTCCTGGTGAGGTCAAAATTTAAATCATTGAGTTTATGTGGTGGTTTTGCACAGATTTAACTGAGTTTATTTTAAAGGACGTGTGCTCAGCCCCAAAGCTGATGCTCAGGGCTGTAATCAAGGCAATTTGAATGATTGCTGGGTGCTCTGGCACAGCTTTGGGAGTCAAATCAGCACAGGATAAACCCCATTTGAGCTGCTCCAGGGTTGAGTCTGAGCACAAGAAATGAGGAAAAGAAAAAGACTTGTGAAATACTTGTATTTTGAAAGTGATGGCTGGAGTCGTCCTGGCAGTGTGGAGGGGGTGCTGAAGGGGAAGCAAAGGTGACTGATGAGGTCTGCTTTTGAAAGCAAAGATTCCAGCTTGGAAAGAGCCTCAGATGCAAATCTCATTAACCTTAAATAGAGAAACCACTCCAACAGATGAAACAGGGTAGTGTTAGCTCAGAGAGGGGTGCCAGCCCCCGTCACTGGAGGTGTCAGGATGGAATCCAGAATTCCTTTTGTCAGGCACTGCTAATAAAGTAAGGAGATCATTTTGGTGGAGTGGCAAGTACAGGATCTAGAGCTGGCAAATGCAAAATTCAAGATAGGGCAGCTTCTGGGTGTCTGGAATTGGTGGTTGAGGAACGTGGGGACCAGAATGTGTCTCAGTCTGTTTATGTTTCTCCAGCTGTTTGTGCTACTGAGTTTTATTAACCCTTTTATTTTTTTTTCCCTGAATATTTTCTTGAGGACCCAGCTCCCCTGCTTTGCACTGGGGCAGAGTTTTTCCTCTGGTCAAATCCTTGGCTGTGGCAGAGCTGAGCGTTGCTCCTCTGGCATCAGAATGTGACCACTTGCAGAGTTGTCATCTCCACGTGGGGGGTTTGTGCTGGCCTGAATTCTGCTGTCCTGATTCAGCAAAACAAACCCCCTGAAACCCTCAGCTGCACAATGTTTTGATGAACTGGACGTGGCCTTCCTTTTTCTGGGCTCTCCTTCCTTATTTTACATTTCTCTCTTTAAGAATGTGGTCTGTGTATTTAGAAAGGGGAGTTGTTTGATTGCTTAAGTTATTAGTAAGGGCAGAGCTCTGGTTTCTGGGCCAGTACCAGCCATTACAAATGAAAAATCATTGTCACAATGCCCCATTCAGATCATTGGAGTTGAACATGATGTGACTGGCAACTGTGGTCTTACTTTGTTAAATATTCAGGTGGTTCGTGTTTGTTTTCTGGCACCAGTTGTTGCAAAGCTCTTTTTGACTGAAAATAAGGTAGTTGTTAAAATACAATGGCAGCTTTTGAAAACCAAATACTAGAGGATTTTGAGAATTATTTTAATTAAAATCAAAGCTAAAATGTTATTTATTAGAGAAAAAGAGACATGGAAAATGACCTGAATAAGTCTAAAGCAGGTGAGCTGCATTGAGCTCTGACAGAAAGGTTCTGTTTGGTTTGGTTTTGGTGGCAGTTGTGAGAAGGATGTTACAGCACAGGTAGTACCTGCCTGCTCAGTTGTGTGGGAGTAGGTCTGGGCAAGCAAATTTCATGTTTTGGGGTAAGGCTGGAGCTCCAGTTGATAAAAGGTGACAGATGTATTTTTAACCCACTATAATACGGTTGATTATTTCAATTAGTACATCTTATTTAGTTAACGAGATTACTGCAATAACAAGCAGAGGCCGTAGAAAACAGATGATATTTGACAGTAATCTCATCCTCTTTTGAAGAGGTATGGAGCAGGGGCCAGGCAGGAATGTACTAAGAGATCAATATTATTCCACAATCTTCCCATCATAATATTTATCAGCACCAACTCTGAAGTTTCTTTGATAAAGTATCCATGAAACACTCTGGAGACAGAAGGCATCTTGTTTATCCAGAGGAATCCAGATGGTTTGTTTAAAGGGGCAAATGTGCTTTCTAAGGTGAGCAAATCTGTGGTTTGTCCATCTGAGAAGAACACCCTGGTCCCAGTTGCTGGCTGGGGGATTGCCTCCTTAAAAGCTGCAGTTTGAAGAAAAGAACAAGTCATGGAAAGTGTGGTGAGTAACAGGCTAAATGAGGCCGTTGTGTGATGCTGCGGTGAGAGGGCTGAGTTGGTGGGAGTGGGAACTGCCAGTCAGCACGGTTTCCTGGAAAATCTGCCTCTCCAGATAAACATAATCTTGTTTCATGTCTGAGTTTACTTGAGTGGTGTCTATAAATATGCACGAGAAGCAAAGATTTCTTACACCAGAGGGCTTTTTATTTTGTTGGCAAAGATTTAATCAGATTTACTGCCTGGAAGACAAAACAGGCCTGATCAAACTAGGAGGGGGAAAGAAAAAAAAGTTTCTCTCAGCACTTGCAGCCTTTCAGTGAGCTCTCAGTGAGATGTGCTGATGTGATCACATACCTTTGTGTAACCTCAGAAGAAATGCTGTGGTCTGTCCTCTGCGGGAGGGTCACGGTGGCTTCAGCTTGCAGCGACTCTTCCCGTGTCAAAAATCACCCCGTGCTGCAGCTCCAGGGTGGGGGGCATTGCAGGGACGGTGCCATCCCCTCAGCCCTGTAAATAGCTGCAGTGTGGGGGGCTTTACTCTCTGTGGAGCTGCCAGGATGGGGACGTGGCCGTGGCTCTGAGGTGCCAGCTCTGCCAACAGCTCCAAGCTTGGCCTCCTGTTCGGAGCTGGGCTTTGCTGAGCCAGATGGTTCAGCCCTTCAAGCTGTGGGGCAGGCAGGCACTCACAGGCCTGGCCTTCAGTCCTGCTGAGGTAGATGAGCATTTACCTTTCAGGTTCCTGACAATATTTGGAGTAAGCTCTGAGTTTGCACAGTGATCACATTTGCAGAATCTGCTTATTTCTAGAAGCGTGGTTTACTTTGTCTATGTGAGAGTTGACATTGAGTTTAATTTTGTAAATGATGCATTTTGTAACTGTCACCATATGTAGAGCCCTATGTAGACACTGTTGGGATTAGAAGGGGCAGGGAATGGGTGTTCTTAAGTGTGACTGGAAGGTATGCTCTGGGAACACGCTAGGAAGCAATCCTGAAATACAATAGATGGGAATCTCAGGGTGCAAGTGTTGTGTGTGACCTCAGATACACCGGTTTGGTGAGAACATGGTGCTGATAATGCCAAGGTTTGATCCCTGTATGGGCCATTCACTTAAGAGCTGGACTCCATGAGGGTCCCTTCCAACTCAGAATATTCTGGAATTCTGTCATTTTCCCTTCTCGCTGCTGATCTCTTAAGAGCAGATCCTTTCTTTTGGCAGAAGAACGGGCTGTGATTTATTCCCTCACCTATTTTGCCCTTTTCTTTTTGTCTGTGCCCTGTTTTCTCTCCCCAGTTACCCAGTGGCAGGCTCTTCCATGCAGCAGCCGTTATCTCGGATGCCATGTACATCTTTGGAGGCACAGTGGACAACAACATCAGGAGTGGAGAGATGTACAGGTTCCAGGTAATTCTCTGATAAACATACTCACACCCACACCAATTCCATGTGAATCCTTCTGGCTTTGGCTCTGGCTGTGGAGTGTCTGGTTTGGCTCACTGTGAGCTCCACGGCTTTTGTTCCGTGTCCTTCCTGCAGGCAGCCTCTACATTTCAGATTTAGCTGCCAGAGGTCAATGTGTGACTTTAAAATCTTTTGAGAAATGTTATCTGGACAGACATTTTGGTAAGGCCAAGCTCTCCACTGCGTTTTGAAGTCTACAGAGATCGTGACAACTTACTCTGACAAATCATTGGAGAGTGTAGCAGATGGGATTTACTGGGTTGTTTCTTTGAGAATTGACTGTTCCTCTCCATGTGCTGTTCTGTTCAGAGCTCTGGGGCAGAGTATTTTGTACTGAGGCTTTATCTCTATCCAGCACTCCCACTCCCAGCCCCCAGGAACCATGGGAGTAGGAAATTTTAAATTCAAGGTGCTCACACCAGGTCAAATCCCACCTGCACTCGAGTTTATCACTTAGACAAGTCCTGAGAGCAGGAGAGACTCCCAACCTTCAAACCCTCATATCAGGAAGCTGTGATGAGACAGGTTCTTCCCTGTGCCCCTGTGTTTTCTGTCCTTACCCTCACCACAGAGGAACCCTTGCATGTGTTTGGTTTGCTTGTTACATTCTGCTTGATGCACTACACTGAGGTTGAGTTAATGAGAAAATCCAGTGATGGTAGATGTAACATCAGCACTTTTGGTTATAGAATCATAGAATCTCCTGAGCTGGAAGGGAGCCAGGAGGATCATTGAGTCCAACTTCTGGCCCTGCACAGACACCCCAATAATCCCACCCTGTCCCTGAGAGCATTGTCCAAATACCCCTTGAGCTCTGGCAGCCTTGGGGCTGTGCCCACTGCCCTGGTGAGCCTGTTCAGTGCCAGCCAGCCTCTGGGGGAAGAACCTTTTCCTGAGATCCAACCTGACCCTGCCCTGACACAGCTCCAGCCATTCCCTCAAGTCCTGTCACTGCTCACAGAGAGCAGAGATTGGAGCTGCCCCTCTGCTGCCCCTCAGGACCCTGCTGAGGTCTGACCTCAGGCTCCTCTTCTCCAGGGTGATTTGAGATTGGAAGTTTATATAGCCACTGAAATTAATTCTGTCTTCTGTGGGATTTTATTTTTTTTTTTTCAGTTTTCTTGTTACCCTAAGTGCACTCTCCATGAAGACTATGGAAGGCTGTGGGAAAACAGGCAGTTCAGTGACTTGGAGTTTGTTTTGGGAGAGGTGAGTAGAATTTATTGGAAAGGTGCCAGTGAGGGGGGTGTTACTGTATGTGTAGTGTTTGCTGGGAAAAAGCAAATTGTGCAATGATTGTGCCAGAAACCCTGGGAATGAAGCTTTAAAAGAGCAGCATCACTGGTGAACTGTCTGCCTGGTTTAGTTAAGTTGCTCTAATCCAGATAAATTTTTAAAGCTGCAAAGGAGAAGAAACTTTTAAACTGAGAAGGTCTGTGCATCACCCACTTAACCCGAATTCATCAGAGCATGTTATATAGAGTTGCAATATGAAAATACACCGATGACCTCTGTACTCCCAGGTCCCAGTTGCCTCCTGGGAAGAGCAGGTCAGTGGTTTGCAGACCCATTATCATTTCAAGAGCCATGAAACGAAATAGGATGAGAAAAAAGCAGCACAGGGGAATGATTCTGTAGTAATGAAAACAGTTTAAAATTTTTACAAAGAACAGGTTTCCTGAAGAAAACCATGAGAAATTTGAACTTACCTGCATTCCTTTAGAAAAAAAAAAAAGTTAGAAAAAGCTTTGCAGAGCTCAGAGAACAGATCCCCAGCAACAGGGGAAGTAGATTGTGAAGAAAGCAGGAAAAACCATACTGTTATTTTGAAAAGGGAAAATTAAATTAAACTGAAAATCAGATGCAAAAATAAGCAGCTCTGTCTGTGACACTGAACCTACACAACAGCCTCCACTCAGTAAACGTGGCACAGGCTCCTCCCAAATGGTGTGTGCCATCAGCCCTTGGGGAAAGAAGTGTTGAATTTCATCTGCATGTGCAGAGCAGATGCAAGGCTGCCTTTGATTCTAACTTTAAATGTATTGTAACCTGGGGATCAGCCCAGGTTTCTACAACTTCTGCCATCTGCCACCGCCACGTGATTTGGGGATAACAGTTCCATGTGTTTGCTGCCTTTGCCTTTGGCAGAAGGAGGAGCGAGTCCGAGGGCACACTGCGATCGTTACCGCTCGCTGCAAGTGGCTGAAAAAGAAAATCATACAGGCCAGGGAGAGGCTGAAACAGGTGAGTGTTTTGGAAGAGTAACTTTGTGGCAAGGTAAGGCTTATTCTGCCCAGGTTTGGGAGTAAGGTTGTCAGGGGGAAAGTACTATCTGCTGAGACAGCTGTAGGACCGGAGCGGCATCTGATGCGAAGGTGCTCTTGAGCAAGTCAAATAAAGAGGATCATTAGTATTAACAGAGGCTACTGGATGTGTGTCAGGAGTGTAACATGGAGGAGCCAGAGTTAATCCAGTTATCTGGATTTGGCAGTGTGGTTCTTGGAGGCTCTCGTAGCTGTCTGAGGTCTAATCTCGTGGAATACCCCGGGGAAGGGGTGTGTGCCCTTCCCTCTGGGGAGGTAAGAGCTGCGTGTCATGGGGATGGCCCACAAGATCAGACAGATTAGAGGCAAGGAAGGCAGTGCTAAGGGTTTGAGCTGCCTCTGTTCCCTTTAACCTTCATATTTCCTGACTTGTTCCAGAGCTGAACGTCTGGTGCCTCTGATCATTGTCTATTAATTGTAGCTACTTCCAGCTTTTCAGCAGCAAACATTTAAAGGCTCTTGAGGAGGTGGTAGCACACAAGCAGCAGTAAGACATGTGGATGCCTCACTGCCCCTTAGTTAATTGTTTTACAACCAGAAAGGCTGTAGGGAAAGACTGTCAAACTTAAAGCAACAGAGTGGTTTAAGATACTTTTGTGCAGCATTTTGAGCTCTGATTTTGCGAAACGGGGTCTGCTCCCACCTCTCCCTTCTCCACAGAGCGATGCTGTTCCTGCTGTGGGCAGAAATGTGAGCTCAGTGCACTTCATGCCTCCCTTGCTCTGACATCCTGCTTTTGAGCTGTATCCAGGAGGTCACTTGTGCTCTGATCTGTTCTGATATGGAACAGAAAGTCTAAGACATATCAATTCCTCGGTGCCTTGAAGATAATCCTGAAGCTAAAGAGACCCTGGGGTCTTGAGGGACGTGGCGTCAGGAGAAGGATCCTCTGGTTTGGTGGTGACATGTGCAGCTGGCACAGCCTCGTGCCCTGCTTGAGTGGTTTCTCTCTTCCATTAGAAATCCAAGCAGGACATCGAAGATGAGGGACACACGACGTGCCAGAAGGATGGGATTGGTGGGAATGTCAAGCTGTGCCGCCTGCAGCCGCTGCTGGAAGTGCCCATCCGGGAGGCCGAGGCCCAGCCCTTCGAGGTGCTCATGCAGTTCCTGTACACAGATAAAATAAAGTACCCCCGCAAAGGTAGGGGCAGCAGGGGCAGGGTAAAGTAGCACCGTTAAACATTTGTTTTGAAACATTTAGCGTGATTTGGTTTGAACATTTAGCAGGATCGAGCGTTTGCAGGTGGCCAGTCCCGTTCTGAGCACTCAGTCACTGACCTGAGATGAAAAAAAAAGCACATTTCTATCAGAGCATACTAACCATGGGTTTTTTCCCTTAATTATTTTTAAATATTAAGGAAAAACGGTTCTTGATCGTTCCAAAAGGTGTAAAAAAACCCAAATAAACAAGCAATAATATTGTGGTGTTTTGAATATCACAGTATTCTGCCTGGAAGAACCATGTATCCTGGCTTGGCCTATTTCCTTTTTCTGCTGTTCTTTTGATCCCTTGCAAACTGAGCCCACACAGAAAGGCAGAGCAAGCCAGGATTTATCACCTCTTCAAAATGTCAAAACAAAGAAATGCCTCAAGAAAGGAAAAATCCATTTGATGCATTAATTGAAGCTCTTGGAGTTGAAAACACTTGTGGGCTGTGAAGTCATAGCCAGAGATCTCTCAGCACCCACACAGGGAATCCAACTCCTGGCTGTGGGAGTGAGGAGGGCTGTGGGGCCGTGGGAGTGGGGCTGGACAGGACTGGATACACTGGGGAAGCTGCAGGCACAGGGCACTGTGAGGTACAGCTGCCCTAGCCTCAGTGAGCTTTACTTCAGCTCCACTCCAGGATCTTTCATTTCTGTAAAGGTGATTGTCAGAAAAGGAACGATTTGTGTGCAGTTGTGCCAAGGCTTTCCTGTCTGAGAATGATCCCAGTGAGAGGGGATGAGGGAACCTGCTCCTTGGTTTCTGAGGACTTTTCCAGGTCCCTCTCCCTGCTGTTTGCTGACCCTCAGCACCCCTCACCTCAGGACAGACTCAGACCGAGGGAAGGTTTGTCCCTTCAAGCTCTTCCCATTGTTACAGGCTTCCCAGGCAGCCTGCTCCCCTTCCCCCAGCCCCTCAGAGATTCTTGCTGGCACTTCCCTTTCTTCTGGGATCCTCCAGTGGCCTTGCCCTGCCCATTTGTATTCCTGGTTGCTCCTCTCAGTTCAGAGAGCAGCACCTTGGGGAGCCATCCAGAGGCTGAGCTAATGGAATTGGGCATGCTTATCAAATGGGATTTTCCAATTAGACTCAGGGAAGGCACGAGACGTGCAAGAGGGCTTTTCTCTATTAAAAAGTAGTTAGAGCAGATGGGCAGAGATCTCCTGTGAGGAAAGCAAAGACTGGGGGGGATTATTCTTTGAGTTGGTGTGCCAGTAGCCCCACTGCAGTGGCCTGTGAGGGTCCCCACTGCCCCTCTCTCACCTCAGCCCTCTCTTCTAGAGCAGCTGCAGATCTGTGCACACAAGCACAGGGTGATAGCACAGAGTGCCTTCACCAGGGCCTGTCAGAATCAGGGAGCTGGTTGCTAATGCTGTGTAAAACCCAAGGACTCTGGCAGGGCTGTTGGCAGCTGGGCACTGTGGGAACTTGGGCTGCAAGCTCCGGAGCTTGTCAGGGATTTTAGAGACTTCACTTTCTTTTGAGGGTTTTAAAAAACTGTGATCCAGATTGTCACGATATCTTTGTCCAAAAATCCTTCAGGGTGGCTGTTGAGTGCCTCAATTTTGAAACTCCTTTTTTGTTTAGATTTTATCTAACCAGAAGTGGAATCTTTTCTCTATAAAAATATTCCAGTTGCTGACCGTTCTTACCATTCCAATTGCTCAGGTTGATGCAAAAAGAAATCATTTCGGAAGGGCTCCTCTCTTTTGTTCTGTGAGCTCTCCAGGAATTTTGTCTCTTGCAATTTCAGGGCACGTGCAGGATGTGTTGCTCATTATGGATGTGTACAAACTGGCCTTAAACTTCAAGCTCTCTCGACTGGAACAGCTCTGCCTCCAGTACATCGAAGCGTCCGTGGATCTGCAGAACGTGCTCATCGTGTGTGAGAATGCTAACAAGCTTCAGCTGGATCAGCTAAAGGTAATCACATTCTGCATGCAAAGTAACTGATAAGAAATTTTTAAAAATAAAAATTTAAGTCATTGATGTTTTACCAGAGCTCTGAGCTTCTGCAAATTCATCCTTCCTATTAATTAGCGTTGCTTGAGTATATTTAGTGTGGGTTGTCCTGCAGTGGCTCTTGCTACTGTGTGGGTTTTTTTCACTAAGTGCTCAATATTTTTCCATATCTGCTGCGTAGGATGTCAAGGGCAGAGTGACTTTGGCTCTTCATCAGTTCACTCTTGCTGCAGCAAGATGGAACCAGTGCATTTCCTGGTCCTGCTGTGTTATATCTACAGAGACTGGAGGCAGGTTCTTTCCCCTGGGCTGATGGGAAAACTGAGTTCTGTTCTCAGGCCTTTGATCTGAGAAACAAAATGTACCTGTGATTCTCCATCTCTGTGTGGTGGGTCAGGGGCTTTTGAGTGTTTGCTGACAGTCAGGGTAGAGTTGATCCCCCTGGCTGCAGCCTGGGCTGAGCTGGGCTGGGCTGGGCTGATCCCACCACAGTGCCCAGAGCCAGTTCTGCTGAAGCTGCAGGGAGGCAGCTCCTGCCCCCAGTCCAAGGGCCAGAGCAGGACCATGCAGTGCCTGTTTGATGATATTCAGCCTGTGCACACCAGTGACTGCACTGCTGGCAGCACAGTGAGGCTGGAGGAACCAGTGTGCACCAGCACTTCCTCAGGCACTTTGCCTGCCCTGGCTCTGGGGGAGGAAAGCCCTCCAGGAGGAACAGCAGCAGAGCCAGCAGCAAGTGTGGAAATGCTGGCACAGCCTTTGGTGCCCGGGACCAGGGTGCATTGGTGCCCAGAAGCACAAGCATTGGTGACAATAATTTCAGGTCAGCCAAGTGCCCCCACATGCCCCGGCTGCCTGTGGGGTGACAGGGGCTCTTCCACCCAGCTCCAGTCGGTCGGGATCACCCTGAGCTGGTGTCCTGTCTGCTCAGGTGTGTGTTAGTCCTCGTGGGTGGGTCCTCTGCAGAAGTCTGCTCATCCTGACAGGTCCATTTGGATCCCAGGTGAAATAACCTGGCAGAAAACAGGTAGTAGAAATTATTCTTTGGGTGAATTTGTACCCACCTTATGGTGAGCTGGTATAGATTGTATTTATTGCTTAGGAAAGTGTACTGAGGGAAAGCCTTGGTTCACAGTGGCAAATGAAGTGCCCTTTTTTTTGTCACTAACTGTTCAGCATTAGGTCTGCTTCATTTGTCACCTTTCCACCACACTGATTTTTGTAAGGAGTTTTTTTAACCTGCCAGAGCTCTCAGACTGTTTGCTGCCTTTATGGAAAAGGTTCAGGCAAAACCCACACAAAGAATCCTGCAAGCTCTTTGGACCCTGCATGGATAGTGCCAAGAGTTAAATCTCTTCACCCTTCTAATTAACTTCTGCTATCTAATTATGTTAACAATTATTATGAGATAGCAACCAATCTTGGTTAGCTCTGTGAGGTTTTTAGTGTCTCCCGAGATTCCTGTTTTAGAAAGCTTTGGAGCATCTAGATGGGAGACAATTAAACTCTTCCTTGTTAGTATTTCTAGTCAAGTTTTTCTGGGTGCTTAGAACTGTCCTGAATTTCATGTTCAAGCAGGAGCCTAAATGGTCACTTAGGAAGGATAAGGATGTAATGGTTTGATAGTTCCAGCTGCAGGGTCCACATGGAGGGTCCTAAGGAAAGGGTGGCTGATGGCACGTGTAACACGGTGACATTTATGGGATACTCTAAAAGATGACTTCAAACAATAAACCATAAAAATTTTAATTACTGTTGGCGTGTTTTTAAGGAACATTGCCTGAACTTTGTGGTGAAGGAGTCCCATTTTAATCAAGTCATAATGATGAAGGAGTTTGAGCACCTCTCTTCATCCCTCATCGTGGAGATTGTCCGGAGGAAGCAGCAGCCTCCTGTCCGAACACATTCCGACCAGCCCCTCGACATCGGTAAGATCTCCCTCCTCTCTCCTGCTCCTCCTTGTGAGTCAGGCACTGCTCTGTGTGTGTGTGTGTGAAAGGAACAGGAAAGAGGGAGAAAAAAAAATATTTGATTTACAATTTACAGTTCTATCACGGAATTCATCAAGGACTCATTTGGGACCCGTTCTTACTCAACATTTTAACATCCTGACACACAAAACAAGGAATGTAATGATGAAATTTTCTGGTTTGGAATACTGCAAATTTTCTGGTTTGGAATACTGCAAAAAACAATTGGGAACTGGAGAGAAAGAGGAGGAAGCCAGTCCTTGAAGGGTGGGTAGAAGGGCTTTGGCTGGCATTTGTCCCAGACAGGGGAGGGGCACCAGTGGGGGAGGTGGCACAGCCACTTCCTGTGTCCAGAGCTGGAATGGTGTGAGACCCAAACATCAGAAATTGAAAGATGAACATTAAAAATATGAGTGAGTTTGAATCAGACTTGAATGTGCTCTATTTCTCAGTTATTGTGTATTTTCTAAGGTTGATTAAAATATTGGATAAAAGAAGCCTTTATTGCTGATTTGGGATTTTTCGTTAAGATACAAAATTTTATATCCCTCGTGGTTGGAAATAATGAAAAGGGAGTGGAAAAATCAGATTTCCTGTCTACAGAGAACGCCTCTCACTGTGGCCACAGCTGGTGTTTGCTGTCAGCAACAGAGAGCAGAGCTGACAGGTTTGGTTCTGGGATGGGCAGTAGGGAATGGGTTATGGTGGGGAAGGATGAAGCTCATTTTGCTCCAAAATTATGAAGAAGGGCTTACCTGAACCTCAGCCCAAGGGCCCCAGAGGAAAGAGGGGCTGGAGCTATGGCTTGGCCATGTGTTAGTTCAGTAGCACCTGGTCACTTGGAACTGTTGTGTCTTTATTTCCTCACGCTGGATTTCAGGAACGTCCTTGATCCAGGACATGAAGGCTTACCTGGAAGGAGCTGGGACTGAATTCTGTGACATCATCCTGCTCTTGGACGGGCACCCACGGCCAGCCCACAAGGCCATCCTGGCAGCTCGCTCCAGGTGAGCCCTGCTCCTAAAGCTGGAGCAAAAACTGGGAGTACAGTGCCCTGCTGGGCAGCCTGGGCTCAGCTGGATTGTTCCAGGAGACAGGGAGGAACTTCAATCTGCAAGAACTGGAAGAAGCAGCTTTGCTCAATGAGTGTAATAAGCCTTTAGCCAGTAGTGATTAATTTTTTTTTTTCCCATTTGATACCCAGCAGGGAAAGATAGGAGGAAATTAAAGCTGCAGAGATTCCTCAGAGGGTGTGGGAGAAGCTGCACTGCAAGTCAAAGAATCTGTAAAATCACAGGAAGGGAAAAAGGGTAGAAAACGTAAGGTGGTTTCAGTGAAGTGGAAAGCAACAGATGTCCACTGAGGTCAGAAGGAACCTTCTGACAGTGAATATTCATATTGAATCATGTGAAACTTGAACTTCTTTCTCTCTTGCTGATATCTAAGACTGGTTATGAATAAACAACAAAAAATGGTGCATAACAGAGAGTAGATTGTTCCCATGCTTTATGCAGAGACAAGGAGTTCACCCTACTGAAGGTGGGACTATTCTCCCTCCCCAGGACATGGGTGAAGTGGCTTTGTGTGTTCTGTGGGCCTGCACCTTACGTTCTGCCAAACGTGTTCTCATAAAATCCCTATTTCAAATACTGTCACAATTTTTTTCCAGTCCCAGTAACAATATTCAGTATTAGTTACCGTGGGGTTTTACCAGAAGCATTTTACAGCTCTTAAACCAGCCCTGATGATTGGCAGCCTGTAGATACCAAGGAAATTCATAATGCTTTAAGCTCTCTACTGGGTCTTATGCAAATGAGACAAAAATCAAAGCACCATGTGTCCTAATTTTCAAGAAACAGATGAATTTCAGGTAGTGCTGATGGTAATTAGGGGGATTATATTTGGAGTTTTCACTGGCAGACATGTATGAAAAAATAATTCAGCAGTGTTTTTGCCCAGGTTGTCAACTGAATTTTCTGCTCTGGAAGCTGCAGATGTGAATTGCAGCCTTTGAACAATACCGGGTTAAACCATCGGTCTGCAGAATGCGTTCCATCCGTTTTATTTTCCTTTCCAGTTACTTCGAAGCCATGTTCCGCTCCTTCATGCCAGAGGACGGGCAAGTGAACATTTCTATAGGTGAAATGGTTCCCAGCAAGCAAGCATTCGAGTCCATGCTTAGGTACATCTACTATGGAGAAGTGAACATGCCTCCTGAAGACTCCCTGTATCCTTAAATCTGAGGGAACTGAAGGATCTGTCTGGGTGTGGGTCCAGCAGATCACCTTCCTTTTGCTTTGGACTGCCTGGCACAGCGTGGGAGGATGGTCTGTCAGGGTGGCACTGACAGGCTCTGCACTGTCACTCCTGACGTGGATTTTGGGGTTGCCATCAGTGCTCTCACCTTTGCTTCGTGGTTGATTCCTCAATGGGATGAACAGGTACCTCTTTGCTGCCCCTTACTACTACGGCTTCTCCAACAACAGGCTCCAGGCCTACTGCAAGCAGAACCTGGAAATGAATGTCACCGTGGAGAATGTGCTCCAGGTAATTGTCCCCAGGCACTTTAATTAGTCCCTTGTCTTAGAGGAAAGCCAAGGGGTCCGGTCAAGTGGGTACCCCCAGTGCTAAATCACTGACACTGCCGAGCCCCTTCCAGTGGCAGTGGCACTGCCATGGTGTGTGAGAGCCCAGCCTGCAGCACCATTGTTCCTTCCCTGATTTTTGGGTCACTTCTGCTCCTGTGCTGTGCTGAAGGGTTCAGCAGGTACTGCTCACCCGGCTCCTCCCGAGCTCCTCATTCCCCGTTGCAGAACTGCATTTTAAAGGCCTTTTTCAGATTCATGGTGAGCTCAGCTCTCAGCTGCAGACCCTTTTTGGCAGGCATTTGTACCGGGGCAAGTGGTGATGTGCAGGTGACATTAGTCTTGTTTTATCAGTGATGCTGATGGGATCTGGCAGTGGAGTTTGAGCTGACAAAAGATATTGTGTGGTAAGAAAGCCCCCAATGCCAGTGCCATCTCCTGAACCCTCTGCAGCACAAGCAGAAGCAATTCCTGCTTATTAACTCTTGAGGACTCCATACATTTTAAATCCAGGGCTTATTTTTGAATAGTTCAGTAAAGATTCGGTTTGTAATTCAAAATGGAGATGTTTCCCTGGCTCAGAGGAGTTTGCTGCTCTGTGTCAGGACAGTGTTTGTGCACCTGAGCTGTGCAGAAGGGAAATCACATCACTGCTTCTGCTCTAGATTTTAGAGGCAGCTGACAAGACCCAGGCCCTGGACATGAAGAGGCACTGCCTGCACATCATCGTCCACCAGTTCACCAAGGTTGGTTGCATCTTTTCTGTGGCTTTTGAGAGCTGCTGTCCTGTGTCACTGCCTTGGTTAAAGACACATTAATATAGGAATCAGTTTAATTCTTCCTCGTGTGAGACAGCTGTTAATTTTGTGCCTTGCCCTCATTGGGTTGGTTTATAACAGGCTAAGTTTGTTGTGTACTGAGGGCACAAATCTCTCCCTACTAGCAGTTATGAGTGTGCTGTTTATATTTCTCTTTGTTCTCTGTCATACATGTTATATTGTCATGTGCTCTAAAGTAAATTATCGTGTCCTGGCTGGGCTTTCTGTAGTTTCCATGATCAGCAGTTGGACTCAGTGGTCTTAGAGGTCTTTTCCAACCTTAGTGATTCTGTGATTCTGTTTTGATATGTGGGATGATGCATTAGTGGCAGGAAAGGTCAAGAGCCTGATGTGCTGATACTCCTGTCCTCACTTGAGAGGATAAGGATGTTGTCATTTAGTTGTTCCTGTAAAATGTGATCCCCCCCATGAGAGTTCCCCAGCATGTCACCAGTTCATTGCACAACTCATTAGCATTGTTGAAATGGGTAGGTACATCACAGAATGGGGATTTCTGGATGCTACACACTTACTGATAATGATTCCCTAGTTAGTATTCAAGTAGCTTGCTCTGCTTTGTATATTTAAACTCACAATCCTCCTCCAGGGGAAGGAGAGCTCTGCTGCATCCTGTTAGTGTCTGGAGAGGAGACAGGGAGGTGTTCAGGCTCTTCATTAAACGCCAGAGTTGCTGGAGCATGACACATTTTACATTCAGAAGTAACTGAAAATGCATAAAAAGCATTGAGAGTAGGGCCAGCATCCAGGAATCACTCCCAGAGGAGAGTTACAGCTCCTACCTTCTTCTTACCTGTTTTCTTCTGGCTCTGTGAGTCCTTTGGAGCAGCCCAGTTCAGCAGGGATGGGGAACAGTCATTGTGGGGTACAGGACATCCCTGGGGTTTGGGGTCAGTGCCTTGCAGCCCCCGAGGGCTGAAATCTCAGTCTCACCTCCCAGTGGAGGCCACAGGAAGACAAACAGGTCGGTGTGATTGTCCCCAGAACATCCTGGGGGAACAAACATTGCAGCACTCGGAGACAGCAGTTGGAGCTGGAGGCCTTTCCTCAGCTGTACTTCCTCACCAGGATGTGAGGAAACATTTTATATTTAAACTGTTGACTGGTAGAACAGTCTTCATCCAAAACGTGGCTGGAAGAGTGTCAAGCAGATGTGCACGAAGAAATCCCAATTATGCAATGTTTTCCCTTGGCCTGAGAGGCCTCAGTGTGTGATTTTTGGCCTGGGCTGGGTGAGTCGGTGTGGCTGGGCACGGACACTCCATGCTGTGCTCCTGGGCCAGCCTCGGGCTCTGAGGGGGATTTGTTCTCATGCACAAGCCTGGTGGATCACTGGGGCTGGGGCAGGCTGGGGTCTGTGGTTGTGGGATCTCCTGTTCTTCCACCTTATTCAATGCTGTTCTGGATTTGGCCTGCTCAGGAGCTTTCCCCACAGCAGGAACGTTACTGAAGAGCTGTTCCCAGAGGTTTGGTGCTTTGGGTGACGTGTTTTCAGGCTCTTGTGTGTCAAGTGCTGTGCAAAAGCCCTAATAAACCTGCTGTTGTGATGTGCTTGTAGTGACACCCTGATCTGTTCCACAGGGCATGCCTGGGGGTGGGGACAGGATTCCCAGCAGTGCTGAGGGGGTTCTCTCTCCCTCCCAGTCTTGGCAGACCCTTAGTTTGAGGATATTGCCACGAGCACATGTCCTGAGCTCTTTCTGAAAGCATCCACGGCCGTTTCCTTCCCTCAAAAGATGCTCTCATGGTGTCTTTATCACAGTCCAGCTCCCCAGAGCCCAGGTGATCATCTCAGCTCACGTAATTTGGGCTGGGTGAGTGGATGGAGGTGAAAATCTCAGCTCAGGTAAGGCAGGCTGGGCTCTGGGGACAGTCTGCCCTGTGTGTGTGTGTGAATGCCTCTAGACCGAGGGGTTACTGGCTTCTTACCATGAGGTTGTGGAGAAGGAAGGAATTTTTGCTAACAGTTGAGCTTCTGAACAGTCTAAAAGCGTGAAGTTTGTTGTAGATTCTCATCAGTCTGATGTGGTGAGGTTTTTGTTGGCAAGTGCTCCAGTGACCTGCTTTGACTGCAGGAGGAATGCCAGCAGAACCAGCATGGGCACTGAGAGCAGCCTCTCCTCAGGAGCACAGGAGTGAAGAGATCTGGCCCTGAGCCTTGTTCTCAGTGGAAACTCAGAGACCTCAAGGCTCAGGCTGTGCTGGTGCCCAGTGTTGCTGTCAGGAGAGTGCTCAGTTGGTGACCAGCACTGGGTCTGTCAGTACCAGCAGAGGCTGAGTTGGGTTTTAAACCCTGACTGGGATCTCACACCACCCATGCCCAGCCTGACTCACTGACCTTCCCACGGGGGTTCCAGGGGTAAAAGGGTGATACATCAGCTGTCGTTTGGGGAGGGTTTTAATTTCTTCCTGTGTTTTGTTTTTCTTTTTTTTTTTTTTCTGTTCTGTTTTCCTTGAAGGTCTCCAAGTTGCCAAATCTCCGCTCGCTCAGTCAGCTCCTCCTCCTTGACATCATAGACTCCTTAGCTACCCACATCTCAGACAAGCAGTGTGCGGAGCTGAGCGCAGACATATGACCTGCCTTGGGAATCCTCAGAAACACTGGCACTTTTCGAGCTGCCTCTCTGGTTTGCCATTCCATCCTGAGCTGCTCACACTCACGGCAGGCAGGAGCAGCAGGGACAGCTGAGGGGATCTGCTCTCCTGGGATCTGCAGCCTTTGTACCTTGGCGCAGGGTTTGGGCTTTGTTACATTTGTTTCCCAAATGTAGAACCGAAAGCCGTTGCAGGAATGAATTAGTTCCATGTGGTTTGGGGAGTTACTAAGTTCATAATCAAGCCCATTATTACTTTCATACTGTAAAACCAAGCAGCCATGAGTAAGAGAGTCACTAATCCTTTGAAACACAGTATTTAAAGAACACTATTTAAAGAGCTTCAGCTGACCCAGCCGGGGGCTGTAAGGGGAAGTGAGATGGAACAGAACTGGGAACAGGGCACGTGGTGTTTGCAGGGGGACTGGCCCTCAGACCAGAATGTAGTGACTGTTCAGAGACTCCGTGGTGTGGACTGACAGATAAGCCCCTGAGCAACTGCCTGGATTGGTGGGCTGTGGGAATCCAGACCTGTGCTCTGCAGCAGGTCAGACTGGCAGATTACAGCAGTTCTTTTCTGACCATCAAATCCATTAATCCTGTCTCGCTAAGCCTTTCTAAATCTATTTATTAATAAAGAATTAACATCTTCTCCCGGCATTTCATGATTGACTTGGCTTTCATTTTGGAAAAAATTAGGAAAAAACGATCCGAGCCTGATGAAGGTTACGTTGTTAAAAATAAGTGCGTTACATCTTGTTACCAATTTTATATCCAAGTGTCTCTCTGAGCCGTTGCCTTTGCAGGAAGGTGAGTGAAGGCAGAGTGACCTTCCCAGCCCCTGCAGGATCAGCTGCAGTTCCCTTCCAGCCCCCAGCTCCGTGCAGGATGCAGAGCAGAGAGAAGAGGAGCTTCACCTCTCCCCACTGCTGGATGTTGTTGGTAGGGGAGCACCAGAGGTGGTGTTGGTGAAGTGTCTGCTGGTGGAACTGTCCCAGCCCTGCCCAGAGCTCCCAGGGCAGCCCTGGGAGGGAGCAACGAGCTGGAAATCAAGACCTTGTCCTGCCTCCAGCTGCACGAGGGGGCTGCTCCCTGCTTGGCTGGTGGGAATGGCTGGAGCACTGGAGGATCCCTCCCAGGACGTGCAGCTCCCACCCCCTGCATTCCCACCCTGACAGCCAACATTTTCATTCAGTGAAGCAGTGCTAGTTGTGAGCTCCTCTTCAGCATCCCATAACCTGACAGGCCTGTGTGTGCTCTGGGGTGCCAAGGGCACTGCAGTCGGTGCAGTGGAGAACATGCCGCTTATTTAATCCTAGGGAAGTGCTTTAGGGACCACCCGGCTTGTCTCACTGGTGGCTTGTTCAGGTGAGTCAGAGCAGACGTGACAGCTCCTGAGAGCCAAGGGCACCTTTTAAACCAGAGGGATTGTTTCCAGATGCCTCATAGGTAGTGAAGTCTCTTATCTGAGGTCACCTTAATTGTATCAACAGGCTCTGTGTTCCCTGGGAAACCAGATCTGCAGCTGGAGAAAGGTTCTTGTAACTTGTAACAATGGTCCAAGTCATTTCCAGCAATGCTGATCCACTAGAGGACACCCATTGCCCAGGAAAGCCTCATTCTTTCTCTCGGGCCAAACAGGCTGATTTCAACCATGCCCCCTTTACTCCAGTTTCTCAAACTGTCTGGGATTTGGAGCTCCCTCCTGAGCCAACCTGTGAGGAAAAGTGCAGCCTCTGACCCGGGCACTGCAGGTGTCTTGGCTCTGGGGGTAGTTTGGGTTCAGTCTTGGCTCTAGAGACCACAGTGCTGGGTCAGAGATTTAGTGTGTAAAATCTTGTGGCCCGTTGTGATTTGCTCCTGGGCTGCTGTTGTGCAGGGTGCCGAGATCATGCACCCCCTGAGAGGACACCCCGAGTTTCCTTAAGGGATTGCAGGGTGGGACGTGTTGTAGGGCCCAGCACAGCACAGGCTCCTGGGGCACCAGCCTGGAGCCCAGGAAGAGGAGCAGGGAGTCCCACTAAGGCAGCCCATGGCTCGTGGGGAACAGGAAACACACACAGAGAGAAAAAATTACACATTTTAATAAGGAAATGTGCAGTGAGGGGGAGGCACTGAGGTCCTGCCAGCGGGAACAGCAGCAGAGGGAGTGCAGCCCAGGCTGCCTTAGGCCTCTGCCACCTGCAAGCCCAGGATCTTCTTCACATAGTTTTGGACATTGATGTGGAGCTGGGGGGCCGTGGCAGAGAAGGTCTCCATGGCCAGGGCCCGGGTGGCCTCCGACCCGCCCCACATGGCCCGGTAGAGGGGCAGTGTGTACTTCTGCTTTCCCTGTGGAGACAGAGCGGGGTTACACCCCAAACTCCTCCCTGGAGCCAAGGGGTGAAGCCCCAGGAGCCCCACATCCCCCTTGTCCCCAGCACACCTCCAGCATCTCTCCTGGCCAGGGAGAGAGCACACAAGAACAGCACAAAGGTTGTGGGTTGGATCCATTCACTTAAGAGTTGGACTCTTAAGCAAGAGCCAACCCCTGGCCCTCTGACACTCTCTGCCCACCTCTCCCCACTGGCACAGCCACCACTGCCCAGGGACAAACCTGGCTGTGCAGGAAGTCCTTGACTTTGCTGTACTCAGCCTCCAGGTTGTTCTTGAGGACAATCTGACACCAGCGCAGTCGCAGCTCAGCGTTCTGGGCCTTGGAGATCTTGGGGTACATCTTGCTCAGCCTTTCCACGTTGCCTGTGAGAGGGGAGTGCTCACCATCCCCAGCTCCCAGTGAACCCTGTGAGCCCATCCCAGCTGTGCTGAGAATCCTCTGGGATCCTCCCAGCCTTGGGTCAGTCCTGGACCCTCACGTGGCCTCCCCACAGCCCCAGCTCTGGAGCACCCCAGGCACTCGCTGGCTCTGGACAGGAGGGGGCCCATGTTGGGCCTCCCAGGCCAGGCAGCTCTGCAGAGCCACGTGCCAGTGGCTTGGGAAGCCAGCACAAAGTGGGGGGAGATCCCTCAGCAAAGAGGTGACATGGGGAGGTGACAGCTGGGGACAGCAGGGCTCCTTCCTGCCACTGCAAACATCCCCATACATCCAGGGACACTTCCTGGGCCCTCCCTCCCCCACCACTCCGACTGAGGATCCCCTGACACCACAGCAACTGGAGATGGGCTGATGGCCACACATCTGTGTGTCCCACTGACGTGTCCTCGTGTCCCCAGCCACGAGGCTTGACTGGGGCGCGTCACCCTGGGTCTCCTTTGGGCACCTGGCCCTCACCTTCAGGCAGGGGGGACTTCTGCAGGACCTGATCCAGGAAATAGACCAGCTGGTACGTCCTCCAGCCTGTGATGTCCACGGCTTCGATGGCCTCCACGTTCAAGCTGTCGGCTGCCCAGAGCTCTGCCAGCTCCTCCGCCGGCTTCATCAGCTGCTGCCCTGGGGACAGGTCAGGCAGGAAGGGCGGCCAGCCCGGCGTGTTCAACCAGCGGTCGAACTCGAACCCTGCACCGAGGTGGGAGGGAGCAGATCCCTGAGCCTCACGCCAGGTGCTGCTGCCCAGACCCCTCACTGCCTTCTCCCAGGGCGTCCCCAGCAGCACCAAACCTGCCCGAGGACAGGGAGCAGCAGAGACGAACGGGGTGAGGCTGTTCAACCACCCTGGGCTCAGGGTGCGCTTGTGGGCATCAGCCCTGCTGCTGCTGGCAGGATGAGCTGGCTCCAGCATGGAAAGCTCCTGCCAAGCCTGGATCTCCAGCAAGGCTGGGTTGAGCCCAGGGCGGTGGCTGGGCCTGATCCCAGCGCTCACCAGACTGACCAGGCTGAGTCATGGAAACCCCACGAAACAGCGCTCGAGCGCAGAGCAGGGACTGGCTTTGCATGGAGGAAGAATCAGGCTGAGCTGGCACGTGCCCAGGCTTGGGCTAGTCCCTGACCCCAGCTGGCCACTGCCCTGCCTTCTCCATCAGAGCCAGGGCCGGCAGCGTCTCCAGTAAAACACACAAAGGGACCTGCACGGGGTCTGCAGGGACAGGGGCGGGTGCTGGTCTGCAAAGTGGCAACCCCAGTTCCCTGGCCAGGACAGCACTGCACTGACCTGGGATGGAGTCCACGCCCTTCTTCTTCAGCTCCGGGAAGTACTCCAGGAAGAAAGCGAGCGTGTCATCAGCAGTGATGCTCTGGAACTTGAACCGGTTCACGTAGGCCTGCAGGGATGGACAGGGGTGATGCCAGACACACTCACCCCGGCACTGCTGCCCATCTGTGCTCCATCTCACAGAGGAGCCCATTCCAACCCCTGTTCCTCACAGGGGCTGCCCAGCCCCTGGGATACCCCTTGAGCATTCCCAGCACCTGCTGCCAGCACAAGGCCAAGCTCTGTTTTCACCTCATTCCTGTGTTAACATTTCCATTTCCCACCTCCTCTTCCTCTCCCCAGCCACCCTGCTCAGCCTGTCCTTCCCAGGGTCCTGCTGTGCCCTGGCCTCCTGCTGTGGGGTTTTGGAGGACTCTGCACCTCCACCTGGTACCTCATCACACCCACCTGGAGGAAGGCATCGAACTTGCTCTGGTCTCCCACCAGATGGGCCAAGTAGCTGACAAAGCAGTAGCCCTTCTCGTAGGGCGTCTCGTTGTACGTGTCGTCTGGATTGATGCCTGGAAAAAGGCAAAAACCCCTCAGAAACCCTCTGCCCACCTGCAAAACCAGGCAGCCCTGGTGTGCATCAAGATTCCCCCTTCTGAGCTGGGTGCAGCCCATTCCCATCCCTCCTGCAGCCATCACCGCACCCAGGTCCCACCAGTTTTACTGCCAGCCATGGAACACTCCAGCAGGGCTCCCTCACCCCAGCCCTCGCTGTCCCCCTCCCCTGGCAGCAGCGGGGACACCCCACAGACCTGGCTCAATCACCACCCGCAGCTTGTTGAGAGGATGGTCCTCCCCCGTGGCGTCCATGTGCTGGCGCAGGAGGGCCCTTCCCGTGGCAGCCTCCAGGCAGGTGTAGGGCAGACCTGGGTAGAGACAAACAGGAGGTGTTCAGGGACCCCAAGCAGACCCCTGGGCACTATGATCACAGTGGGTGCTGTGACAGGAGAGAAACAGCATCAGCACACGAGCTGGGAGAGGAGGAAATCAATAAATACGGTGTTGGGACAGCAGGGCTGCAGAGAAGCACAGGACAACCCAGCCCCGGTCACTGAGAGGTTTTTAGAGCCACTTCAATTCACCTGGATGCAGCAAATGGTGCTGGGACAGCCGAGCTGCTGCACAGGACTGTGAGTCCAGGGGGGAGCTCGGGAGGCTGGTATCGGCTCCACGAGGGAGCTGAGGGAGGAAGAGGAGGCTGGGCAAGGACACAGTGTCCACATCCCTGGCAGGGGCTGAGGGGATCTGTCATCTCAGAGTGAAGGCAATTCTGCTACCACCAGAAATCATAAAATGGTTTGGGTTGGAAGAGACCTTAAAGACCATCTCATTCCACCCCCTGCCATGGGCAGGGACACCTTCCACTAGCCCAGGTTGCTCCAAGCCCTGTCCAACCTGGCCTTGGACACTTCCAGAGATGGGGCAGCCACAGCTTCTCTGAACAACCAGGTGCCAGGGCCTCCCCACCCTCAGAGCCAAGAACTTCTTCCCAATACCTAATCCAAACCTACTCCTTTTCCATCTCACAGAAAACCTCCACGGCATTTGCAGCTGCTGCCCTTCACCTCCCCCGAGACGCAGCGTTCGGAGGGGCGCCCTGAGGGCGTGGACCCCGGACCCACACAGGTCCCAGCACCCTTGCAAAGGGCTCAGCACCCCTCGGCCACGCACCGTAGACCTCGGTGGAGATGCGCCTCTGGGCGTACATGGTGAAGCCCTCGTTCAGCCAGAACTCGCCCCACGAGGCGTTGGTGACCAGGTTGCCGAACCAGCTGTGGGAGATCTCGTGGATGATGACGTCCACCAGCGAGCGGTCCCCAGCCAGCAGGCACGGCGTGACGAAGGTCAGGCAGGGGTTCTCCATCCCGCCGAAGGGGAAGGAGGGCGGCATGAACAGGATGTCGTACCTGCCGGGGGAAGGCTTGGCTCAGATCCCGCCCTGCTCCTCCTGAGGGCAGGGCTCGGGAGGGAGTGTCCCTCCTGAAGGACCTCGTTCCCCAGGGCTGGGGAGGGAGGGTCCTGGGGAACGAGGTCCTTCAGGAACCTTCCAGCCATACCTGCCCCAAACGTAAGGTCCAAAGAGTTTCTCTCCAACCACCAGGAACTCCTCGATCACCCCATCGTACTCCTTCTTGGCAGCCTCGATCAGGCAGGGCTCGGCCCAGACACGGCTCCTGGCCAAGCACGGAGAAGAGGAAGTTTAACCATGAGGGGACTTTCACCCTGTTGCTTCATCAGGCAGAAACTGCAGGGGTTTATTCCACAGAAAGTATAAACCTGCTGATAAAGGCAGTGAAAGAGGCCGAGTGCAAACTACTGTGAATTTCTTTCCTTGTCTGAATGTCAAAGGGCTGTGGTGGCAGCCAAGAACTCGAGAAAGCACCGGCCTTGGGAGGAGATGAGGACCCTTCGTGCACAGGGACCCACTGCCCTCATTTACATGTGGGGTGAGATGAGCAGAGCCAGGGACACCCCCAAAGATGAGGGGAGATGGCACCAAGGCTTCTCCTCACTCTCCAGAGTGAGAAGGACCCTCAGAGCCCCCAATCTGGTGACGCAGACAGGGACTGACCAGGTCATGCTCATGGCTGGGTCTCTGCACTCCAGAGCCCCACAGAGCAGGGAGAAGCAGAAGTGGCTGCCATGGGAGCTCCACCATTCAGCTCCCACAGCCAGGGAGAGCACTGGGGTCTCCTCTTGAGCCCCTTACCTTGGGCCAACGTCAGCAGACACAATGTCCCCGACAACCAGAGCGATCAGGTAGGAGGGGATGGGCTGGGACATCTTGAAGACGAAGGTATTGTCCTTCTGCTTCTCCCAGCTCGTGGCACTCATCACAGCCGTGAAGCCCTCAGGGACCTGGACACGTGGATAAAAACATCCACTAGATCCATAATTTACAGAGTGGGAGGTCAGCTAACCCATGGGACATGTCTGATGGCAAAGGTGTCCCAGCACTGAAGGTGCAGGATTCATGGTAACTGCGGGTTTTGGGGAGCAGAGCAGAGCAGGAAGGCCCTGAACTCCCAGCCCAGGAGGAACATCCCTGCAACAAGCATCACTCAGCTGAGTGCAACACCAGGACACCTGGAGCTGCACCACGAGGTGCCAGGAGATAAGGAAATGCTGAAGGTGCAGGTGTGGAAGGGCAGAGGATGCAGATCCCAGAGCTGCAGGCTCCCCTCCGGGTTCTTGCACAACAACTCGTTTTTCCTGTTCCCAAGCCAACACAGAACCCTTGGCCGATCCACTGGCCTGGGCTGAGCCCACGGTCACTGATCCAGTGTCCCCCATCCCAAAAATGGGGTGAGCTCCACAGTGAATAAGGTTTTTCTTGGCTCTGTCACAGCCCAGCCCCATGCTCAGCCTGTGAGGGTGCAGGGGTTCTGCCAAAGTTTTAAGGGGAGGAATTAGAGCAAGAGGCAAAATAAATCAATTCCAGCATGGCCAGCTGATGCCACCCCATGCCACTGGCACTGCCTTGGCATCACCCAGCAGCTTCCCTGGCCCACTGCAGGCCAGCACACTGGAGTGGCCCAGTGCTGGTGTCACCACGTGCCCACCCACAGGCAAGGAGGGAATATGGATTATTTAGTCCTGTCTTCAGGGACCAGCAGCTGCTCCTTCCATCCTGAAAGTCTGGCAGCCCCAGCACCACCACCAGGATCCAGCATAGCCCAGCATCATCACCACTTCTCCAGGCTGAACAGCTCCAGCCCTCCCAGCCTGTGTCCAGAGCAGAGGTGTTCCTGCCCTCAGAGCACCTCCATGGCCCTCTCTGGACTCTCTTCCCCACCAGCAAACTTTGCACTCAGGAGGGTTTGGCTCCTGCTGGGTGTGAGGGAACAGCAGGGTCAGCTCCCAGGGCTCCCCTTACCTTCACGGTGGCTGAGTAGGTGAACTTGACCGAGGGGGTGTCAAAGCAGGGGAAGAAGGACCTGTTGAGGACAGCCTGGCCCTGGGTGTACATGTAGGGCTTCTGCTTCCCCGCCGTCTGCTCAGGGGCCAGCCAGCACACCTGGGGAGGGACAGAGACCCCACTGAGGGGCTGCTCACCCAGAGCTGCTCCCTTCAGAGGGAGCTGGGAAGGGACTGGTCACCCGGGGGAGCTCTGCCCAACCCAGGCCTGGTGTCCCCTGGGTCTTCCCGCAGTTCCCCTGGAGTCTGGCGGCCCCCAGTCCACACCCGGTGTGCCCCCCCTGCACCCAGTGTCCCCTCCATCCGCCCTGTCACTCCTTGGGCCCGGTGTCTGCTCCCCCCGGGGCTCACCCTGGACCCAATGTCCCCTGCTGTATTCCCCTCTCCCCGAGCCCAGTGTCCCCAGCTTCCCCCGGCCCTGTGTCCCCCCAGTGTCCCCCCTTCCCCGGGGGCCCGGCATCCTGCGGTGTGTCCCCCCCCGCTCACCCCGGGCCCCTCGCCCGCCTCGTAGTCGATGAGGAGGGTGAGCAGCTGCCCGGCGCGGGGCGGCTGGGGCAGGGTGATGTGCAGGGCGCTGCCGTAGCTGGCGAAGGGCCGGCTCTCCACGGGCAGCTCCTGCCCGGCGGGGTCCCCGGGCCCCCCGGGGGGCGGCAGGAGCGCGGCGCGGCTCACGGACAGCGTGGGGTGCGCGTCCAGCCGCAGCTCCGCGCCCGCACCGCCGTCCCGCTCGCAGCGCAGCTCCAGCCGCGCCCGGCCCCGCAGCCGCCCCGCGCCCGCGGCCGCGAAGGACACGCGGAGCTCCAGCTGCAGGTGCCGCAGCGACCACGGGCCCGCGCTGCTCGCCGAGGCCGCGTCCCGCACCGCGGGCCCGTCCCGCACCGCAGCCGCCATCGCCGCGCCGGGAGGGAGGGACCGGCCCGGGGAGGGCGGGGACGGGGAGGAGGCGGGAGGGGATACGGGGAAGGGCGGGGATACTACGATGGGGGGGTCTGTGGGGGGAATCCGTGGGGGATCCTGTGGGGGATGCGGTGGGAATTTGGGAGGAGCGGGGAGCCCGTGGGTTGGGTCAACCCAAGCTGGAATTATCTGGGGAGAATCTAGGAGGATCTACAGGGGGAGAGCCGTGGGGGATTGGGAGGGGAGGATCCAGAGGCTGGAAATCCACGGGTCAAGGGAATTCGCGGTGGGGCGTCCCTGGATGGGAGGGTCCATAGGGATCCAAAATGGGATCCATTAGAGGGTCCATGTCGGGATCCGTGAGGAGCGGGGGAACCCCTCGGGGTGTCCGTGGGGAGATCCAGGGAGAAGTCCAGGAGGGATATAGAGAGGGATCCGAGGGAGGATCCAGTGTGTGTGGGAGTCTGTCCAGGGATCGGAGATCCATAGGGAATCCGTGGTTAATCTATGGGGGATCCAGGAGGAGTCCGAGGCGGGGACCATGTTGAGATCCATGGGGAGGGGATCCAGGGCTGGGGTCGTGTGGGGCAGAGGAGTCAGGGAGGGCCATAAGGAGGGAACTATAGGGGGAAATCTGGGGGGAGTTATGGGTCTGAGATCCATCAGAAATCCGCGGGGGTCCATGGGGAATCCGGGAAGAGGGTCCATGATGGAGATAGCGTCAGGATCCATGGGGAAGAGATCGAAGGATAACCCTGCGGAGGAATTCATGGGGAGATCCGGGGAGGATCGAGGAGGGATACAGGGGGGATGCATGGGGGAGCCAATGGGGCTGAGCGTCCATATGGGATCCATGGGGAATCCGGGCGGGGTGATCCCCACAGGATCCTGGGCTGGGTCTATGGGGTTTCCCTGGCTCAGGCTCCGCCGCCGGGTCCAGGCGCCGCGTCTTGGCAGCCGAGCGGCATCGGGGGCAGCGGGGACAGGGCAGGGCCGCCCCGAGGGACCGAGTGGGGCAGGGGCGGCCCCGCACCCGCCTCTCTAGGCTGGGGGACGGCGGGCCGGGGGTCTGGGCACCGGGGGCCGGGGCGGGCACCCCCGGGCGGCCGGAGCGGCGGGGCCGGGCTCGGGCCTGCGCGACTCCTCCCCCGCATCCCGGCCCGGCCCGCGCGGGTCCCCGGCCCCGCTGTCACTGCGCGACCGGCGGCGGCTCCGGGCGCTGCCCGCGGGGCCGCGGCGGGACGGGGAGAGCGAGCGGTGAGCGGGGCACCGGGACCGGGGCCGGGGGGGATGTGCTCCGGGGAGACACGGGGGACACCCCACTGGGAGTGGGGAGACACGAGGGACACCGCACCGGGGACCGGGGGTGATGGAGCCGTCCTGTGTGGCCCTGGAGGGACACCCCGGTGGAGACCGGCCCTGATAGGGAACACCCCGACGGGGACCGTCGATGGCATTGGGGGCATCCCGGTGGGGTCGGAGTGATGTGGGACATCCTACAGGGACCAGCGTTCACAGAAGGGGTAACGAGTGGGGATCAGTGGTGATGGGGGCGCCCCGTCGGGGTCTAGGGTGACATGGGGGGCGCACAGCTGGGAGCGGCAGATGATGGGGAACACCCCGTTGGGGACCGAGGAGATGTGGTCGTGCTGCGGGGATGAGTGGTGACTTGAGGGACATGCTTGCAGGGACTGGGAGGGGACCGGCAGCTGCTGCAGGAGCTGGCACTGCCTGGCACTAGTGGAAGCCCCCCATGTCCCCTCTCCTGAGTCCCCCAATGTTCCCACCTCTCCGCGGGGGTCCTGTTTCAGCAGTGGGAGCTGCAGCGTGGCTGGGCTGGCAAATTCCTGTGTCCCAGTGTCCCCAGGACACCCTCAATCCCTGTTCCGGGCAGAGGGGGGCTGCAGGAAAACATCGCGGTGCCAAAAGCAGGTGTGTCCCCTCTCCAGCCCCCGGCGAGAATGGCCAACAAAGAGTGACAGGGAAACTGAGGCACAGCTACTGCTGAAATGCGTGGTGGGGGGAAACCGAGGCACGGGGCTGTCAAAAAAGCGTGTTGTGCTGCCCCACATCATCTCTCCGCAGGCAGAGCAGGTCGGTGCCGGCAGATCCCGGTGTCTGCCCTCCCTTTTTGACACGGGAAGGTGCTGCCGGGCTGTAGGCACTCATGCGTGCTTCCCATGGGGATCCTCCACCACCCCAGGGATGCTCCACCACCCCAGGTGAAGCACCACCCCACCACCTGGGGTGACTGAGCATCCCCAGGCTCCTCGGAGCCGGGAATGTTGCTGTCAAACCGGGATGGCACAGGAGAGAGGGAAAACTTCGTGCTGACTTCATCCCGGCCCGTGTCCCCACGGGACGTGGAGGTGCCATCACCCCGCGGCGGGGAAGCGGTAAAGACTCAGCGCGTGTGTGTGCCGGCGCGACTCTTTTCCTGGATTTCACCTAGGAAAAAAACAACTGGGAGGAGAGCCAGGGAGTCTGGGTGTGCCGGGATGCCGGGCCCGCAGCCGGCTCTGCCGAATACCCACCGCTGTCCAGAGAGGGCGAGCATGTCCCCCAGCGCAGGCAGGGGTTGCCCGTGGGGTTTTGGGGTGCTGCCCGCGCTCCCCAAGGCTTTGCCGTAGCCGCTTGTGCCGTCATTCCCAGCGCCAGAGAGTGTCCAGGTGATCCCAGGGGGGTCACAGGGATGGGGGAGCCCCCTATGTCCCCTCAGCAGGATGTGTTGGTGTCTGTGTTGTTGGAAAGAGGGTTGGACCCCCCCCAGTTTCACAGCCGGGGGAGCTGAGTCAGGAAATCCCGGCTGGCCCGGCCGGATCCTGCCTGAGTCATTTCACTGAGTAAGTGCCCGTGCCGGGGGGTGCAGGGCTCCCCCGCCTCTCTGGGGGCAGGGGCTGCCTGCCCATGCCTCGGCCGTGCCCATGGCCCTGGCCTCGGGCACTCTTCTCTCTGCCAGTCCCGTGCCTCAGTTTCCCCACAACGTTTTCCTGGGATTGGACGACACAGAAGGCTCCTGGAACGTGGGTACAGGCTGGATCCAGCCCCGCCCCACATTCCAGCACAGGGATCCAGCTCTTAGGGGTCAGAATGGGTCTGGAGACTGGAGACAGGGTGGGATGGGGAGTGTGGGGCTGGGTGAGATCTGGCGCTCACTGGAAAAAGAATGGGAGCAGGGATAGGGAAGGGGATAAGGCAGGGATGGGGATGAGATGGGATGGGTTAGGGATGGGATGAGGATAGGAATAGGGATGGGGATACAGCAAGGGTGGGCTGAGATGGGGCTGAGGGCAGGAATGGGATGGGGATGAGGCTGAAGGGGCTGGAGCAGAGCTTGGGGTGCACGTGGGGACGTGGAGGGCGATCAGGCTGGCCCCGCTGGCAGCAGGATATAAATAACCTGCCGGGACTTGAGGTTTTTTCCTGCCGCCCCCCCCTCCTCACGCTGCAGCCCCACGGACAGGAAAAAGGTGTTTCCGGCTGCGGATGGGAGCGGGGCCCCGGGCTCGGAGCGGGATGTGGGGCCTGGCCCACGGGCAGGGGGATCAGGTGACCCTCCCTGGTGGGATGCTTGGAGTGCAGCCACTGAACCTGGGGCTGGTGGGACCCCTGACCACAGCGGGGCCACTGCAGCCCCCCAGGTCCCGGTAGTGGGAACCCCTGGCACAGGCTGGAGCTGATGTGGGAACAGGACATGGTGTCACCGGGTTGGAGCACTTTGTCCTGTCCCCAGTGCCACCGGGCTGGGGCACACACCAGGCGAGAACTCGGAGGACGTGTTCCTCCTCCCCGACTGATCCCTGTGGAGCTGGGGGAGCTGGAGCAGAGCTGTGGGAGGAGGGTGCCTCGCTGTGCCCGTGACCCTGGCAGAGCCCCTTCTGTTCCCTGATCCAGTGGGATGTTCCCTCATCTGCACACCCTCCCTGGGAAAGTTTGACAAGCTTCAGCACCAGCAAAGTGCCAGGGGGACTTCAGCCTATGGTGGGGACACCAGTATGGGATGGAAGTCCTCTGTTCCTGCCGTGTGACCCCCTCTGCCCTGCTGCTGGCAAATGGGTGACAGTCCCCTGTCACCTGTCTGGAGTCCGTTTGGTGGCAGCCGGGGACAGCACCCTCCGTCCTCCCACAACCCTTTGTACCCTCTGCAGGGGAAAAACAGCAGTGACAGGGGTGGGGCAGCTGGGCCCACGCTGGCTCTGTCCACTGCCCTGCGTGTCCCCAGGGAAAGCCTCTCTTGGCTAGGCAGGATCAGTCCCCAAGCCCTCAGCCCAGAGCAGTGCCAGCTCCAGGAACTCACTCTTGGGAGCCAGGGCCTGTCGGGGCAGTCACTGGCCCAGGTGATGACGAGGCTGGTGGCAACACATGGGGAAACTGAGTCACGGGCTGCAGGCAGGTGACACATTGCCAGCACCTGTGGGAAACCCTCGAATGCTTCCAGCTGACACATCAGACACCAACCTGTCCCAGCAGGCTCTGGTGCATTTGCTAGCACAGTTGGAGCCCTGCTCATTAGCAAGTGACCTCTAATGAGTTTTATCAGGTTGTGCTGCGGGGTCTGGACATTGGGCACTGCTGTGGATTGACTGCCTGGATTGAGGAATGCTCGGGAGGAGAGGGGCTGGAGGAGCCCCTGGCACTCAGCACACGTCACTACCATCATGGGAAAGGACAATAATTAGGGAAAGCAGGATTTTCATTAACTGGAGAGGGGGAGGTCCTGGCTGAGCAGCTCAGGGGGGATTTAGAGCTCTGCTCTGTCCCAGGGAGTTAGTGGGGATGTGGGGGGCAGGAGCTGGGGAGAAGCTGTCTCTGGCTGTGGGATTTGGTCCTCCTGCACTGTTCTGAGCTTGTCTGGTCAATGCCCCATAAATGGGGCTAGGGATGGGATGGGGATGATACCTGAACTACCTGTGGCATCATCCCTGTCCCCAGGACCCTTATGAGAGGCTCTGGGTCACCCCATCTCAGTGCTGGGGTTTCACTGCAGGGCCACATCCTGCAAATTCTCCTCTGCTGAGGCTTGGCAGTAGGTCCTGGCACCACTCTGGTTCTTACCCTGCGTGGGGATAAAGCCAAGAGCCCAGGGCCTGCCCTGCAGGCACTGGGGTTGGGATGCCCCAAGGTATCTCATGGGGAGGGGACAGGTGGGGACAAGCCACCCATGCCCAGAGCTGGCTGGGGCAGTGAGACTGGTGCCCTGGCATCCTCTCCCCACCGGGATGGGAGAATTAATCTCCAAAGGTCTTGGCTGTGCTGCAGGGAGTGGGGTTGGGGTGGGAGCCAGTGCTCGACTTACTGCCTCCCAGGAGCTGCCTGGATTCCCTGGATTCCCCTGCTCTCACGAGGAGCGGAGGTGGAAGCTGGGGGAGCTGGGTTTGTGCTCGTTCCCCCATCCTCATCCTCGGCTCCCACTCGAAGCCCATGCGGATGTGACCAGGCGGTGTCACCTCCGGCAGCGGAAACTCCCCCTGAGCAGGGCCAGGCGATAAGTCACAGCTTCTCCCCCACCCCTTCCCTCTCCCCTCCCTCTCCCTCCCACTGCTGCTCTGTGCCCCCTCCTCGCTCCCTGCTGGAGCGTCCATCCCAGGGCACGTTCACCGTTCACAGGAGCGCTGCCATCCTGGCATGGGCCGCTCGCTGCAGGCAGGAGGGATACTCAAGGGACACTTGAGGGATACTGAAGGGATGTTTGAGGGATGCTTGTGCTCCCCTCTGGGAAAGCCAGGCGTCCTCTGCGTGTGATGGCCCCAGGATGGCTCCATCCCATGGAGGAGAGAGGTTTAATTTCAGGTGGAACAGGGTGGTGGCACCAGAGCTGCCGCCTGATCTGCGGTTGGTGGGGGATACTGAGGCTGGGGGCGGGCATTACCATCCCCTGCCCACCTCTTCCAGCCACATGGATTAAGCGACAGTGGGGACATTGGCATCAGGAACACAACCTTGGGGTTGTTCTGATAAACCCTGGGAATGTGAGTCCCTCTGGAGTGGGGGCTGTTGCAACCCCAACCCCTCCTCTTCCAAACCCAGCAGGGAGATGTTTGCCAGCAATGACTGGGGATTTACAGCTCACTAGAAAATCCACTCATCCCATTAAGGGCTCCCCATGGCTTTTGCTTTCCATTGCAAATTCCTGGTTGTCCCAAGGGAAAACCCCTCTGGGTGCCAACAGGTGTCAGGGCCTCTTGGAGCAAACCCCCCCGGGAAGGGTCCTGGCTGCAAGAGCAGTGGATTCGTTTTTTTGTACAAGGGATTAGGGGACACTCATCCGGCTTGGCCAGGTAAGACCAGACAGGGAAACTGAACTCCTGATGGGAATGGTCTGTGATGGGAATGGTCCATACTGCGGGGAGGAGATTGAGGGTGTTCAGCTGGGAATTGGATCCATGAGTTGACTTTCACTCAGTTCATCACCTGAGGCAGATTCAGCATCTAAAAATGCCCCAGTTTGGAGCTCGGTGATGGCACATCCTTGGCTCTGTGTCTCTGCTCTCAGGGTTAAAGCTCCTACTTTTGGGCTGTGTTCCTATGTTCCCGGTGTTATCCACCCCATAATTCCAGCGGCGTTTTTAAATCCTTAACCTGCTTTGGGAGGAAAAATACCTTTTTCGTGCCTGCTCTGCCTGCTGTGGGCTGTGAGAGCCGAGCACTGGAAGGAGCAGACAGGCAGTGAGGGTCTCCCCAGGGAGCACGGGGGGTGCTGGGGATGCACTGCCTGTGCCGGGATGGGGGGTTAAGCCCAGCTGCCCCCCGACCATCCCGGCCACCCCGGCTCACACGTACGCGTGCGAAGGCGACAGCATCTGCTGAGTTAATGTCTTTCACAGCCCCGCCGTGCAGCTGCCTCTCCCCACAGCCCCGGCAGCCAAGCCAAAATCCATCAGGGGCTTCCAGGTTTCACGGGTTGAGGACCGGGGGGGGGCTGTTTCCGCGCAGCGGTGGTGAACGCAGACGCTGCGACATCTGCTCCTGCTCAGAATTCTCGGGAGCAAAGGGCCAGGTCTGTGATGCTGCAGGAACACGGGGCTAAATAAATGATGCAACCAAAGCTCCACGGAGTTTTGGCCCAGAAAAGAGTTCTGTGCAATGTCACCGGGACGGCTCCTGGCCCAGGGCTTGACCTGGCACTGGGAAATCCTCGGCCCCTGAGGTTCTGGGAAACTTTTGGGGAGGTTTTGGGGAGGTTTTAGAGCCCTCAGGACATGCAATAGGAGACGTTGCATTTTGGCCACGGTGCTGGATGTTGAAGGGACCCCGAGCTCTGCGGTGCCCAGTGATGATTCGTGTGCCAGTTGTGGGGCTGCCAACGGCTTCAAGGCTCTTCTTAGCACAGGGGGATCGGGGAGTCTGAGGTGTGGGAGATCCCCAGGCACAACCCAAACCCTTCCAGGCAGCCCTTCACTGCAGGGGCACCTGGAGAGGGTTCAGCAGTGTCACCTCACAGAAGGACAACCTTGGTCCCTGTGGGTGCTGGGGACACCGGGAGATGACAGACAGTGCTGCTGGGGGACAGATGGCACCAGGCACCGGACAGATGGCTCTGTCCCAGACAGGCAGCCAAGGGGCCGGGGGGCCGGGGCCCTGGGCTGGTCCCTGGGGACTCGCTCCGCTGGCCCCGGGCTGGCGGCGGTGGCCCGAGGGGGACAGGCACCATCGGCCAGGGGCGGTGCGGGCAATGAGGGACCCGGGGACACCGGGATGGAGGGGGGACACGGGCTCAGGGGGCGGTACCCGGCGGAGGGGAGGGCGACAGCGGCCTCAGGGGCGTGACACCGACTAGGGCTGCAGTACTGGGCGGGGTGGAGGTGACACCGGTCGGGGCCGGGGGTGACACCGGCCGGGGGGCGGTGCCGCGGGCGGAGCTGTCCAGCACCGGCGCCTCCTGAACGTCCCCAGCGCCGGGGACCGGAGATGTCCCCGATGTCCCCAGCCCCGGGCTCTGCCGGACACTCCTGCCCCGCTGTCCAGTCGCTCCGGTCCGGGGAGTGTCGCACCCTGGGACAGGGAGAGACCCGCCGGGTGGGAACGCGGGTGGGGGGACACGGGGGAGCCATGGGGCACTGGGCACTGTGTGGCCCGAGCCACTGGGACCCGGGATATCCCCGGCCTTCGACGTCGAGGACCCTTGCACAGCCCCTCCCACAGTCCCTCCCATAGACTCTCACGCAGTGCCTTGCACAGACCCCCGCACAGCTCCCGGGGTCTGTCCCAGCCCCAGAGCATCCAGCCTCATCCCACAGCGGGATTTGTGCCGGGCACAGCCCAGCCCAGAGCTCGGTCTCCCGGCCGTAGCCAGGGGTCGGTGGCAGCGGCTGCTACAGCAGGTCCAGCTCCGAGCTCAGCTTTGCTCAGAGCAGGTTTTATTGAAGTGGGTTAAGTGGCTAATGGGATTGCTGTGGAGGGGCTAAACCGGGGATTAGAGCTGGGGCTACGGGCTGGGCATCCCTAGAAGTGTTCAAAAACATGTGGATGTGGCACTTGGGGACATGGTTTTGTGGTGGACATGGCAGTGCTTGGTTAGCTGTTGGACTTGATGATCTTGGAGGACTTTTCCAACCTGAACGATTCCGTGATTTTTTAACGATCTCTGCTCAGACAGCAGCCGGCTTCTGTCCTTCAGCTCCTCCCAGTGCACAGCCCATCTCCCAGGAGCTCCCAGAGCCCTCAGCATCGTGCTGAGGGGAACAGCCAACCAGGACAGGAAGAGCTGGAGCTGCCCAGCCTCCCCTCCCTCCCAGCTGCCCATCCACTGACTGCACCCAGGAGAACCACCTGTCTGCAGCCAGCCTGGCCAGCGCACCCTCTACCCTGGCATTGCCCTCTGGAGGGGACAGGGACAGGGGACCTGCCTGGGGAGGGACCCAGCCTGGTGCCCTGGTGATGTGGACGGTGGCAACGTCCCAGGCAGTGACACCAGTGGTGGGCAGGCCAGGTCCTGGCCGGGGCACGGGGGCTGGAGGGCTGGGGCTGGTGGCTGAATCAGTAGTTTGTTCTCCTCTGAAGGCCCCTTTCTGCCCTGGCTCCCTCTGTTTCTCTTAGGAAAGTTTTATGTCCCTTTTGTCACAAGGAGCCTTTTCTTTGTCACCCTTCCCGAGCGTGCCAGGGAGGAGGCTGTGCTGGAGTGCTGCCATCCCTGCCGGCAGCTCGGAGCTGGATCCTGCACAGGCCTGGGAGGGGCAGGGAGCAGCTTTTGGGAGTAGCTGTGTCACAGCTCCAGGACCCTTGGCAGGGCTCACCTCCTCAGGTCACTCACACCCTGGGGTTCACCCCTCCACCCTCACCCTTAAAATGTAGGATGCCTTGCAGTCCCTGAGCATCTCCCCAGGGACACCCAGCATGTCCAGCTCTACTGCAGCCCCTGGTGTTCTTGTGCTTCAGCTGTTTAGTGTAGCCCCTGCAGAGTCACAGACTCTTCCCAGCTTGGCTCAGGTGATGGATGGCTCTGAAATGGATCTGCTTCAATGCTGGGGATGCTCCAGTGACCCCTCTGGGTCATGGAAATGGGGACATGAAATGAGATCAGGTTCCAGGTCCCTGTTCGTTTCTGGCTGCTAAAATCGCACGTGTGAGATGGATTTGGACACGGGGCCCAGGAAGTAGCTTGAGCTCCGGGCACAACAGATGCCTCTTTGAAGGAGATGCCTTCAGGGATGTGCTGGCTTGTGTTTGTCCTGGGATGAAGGACACAGCTTGGCCAAGGGCTGTGTCATTTTCCTTCAATGTGAACACTGGCATCTCTGTGGATGGCATCATCTGAAGGCATCAGAAACAACCTTGCCCCTGGGATTAAAGGTCTTTGACTCAGGGAAAACTCAAGTTTCACTTTAAGACCTGAGCTCTGGAGGCTGGGATGAGCATCCTCCCCCTTGGCTTGGAGGCAAACACTTCTGGCTGCCCAGGAGGCTCAGCCCTGGCACTCATGCAGGGGTCTGCTGCCCACAACACTGCTGCAGCTGCTCCAAAATATCCCCTGGTGCTAAAATACCTCGTGTGCACCTGCTGCTTTCCACTAGCATGGGACCCAACAGTCCCAAACCGATACCTGGGCAAGTGACGGGGCCAAAAACTCACCCAGCAGGTAAAAGTCCCCAAATTAAAGCAACAGGTGCAAGTTCCTGGTGCTCGTGTCACCTGGAGGATGAGCAGCAGCTGGTTCCCCAGAGCTGTTCCTGGGTTGCACTGAAGGAGAAAGTTGTTTCCCTTTTGAGCTAATTGCGAAGGAGCTGCTGGGTGTTAACTGGGTCAAGCCATGACCTGCTTTAGCTGGGCAGAGAGATGGCAGGATGCCAGCGTGACACAGCATGACGGGGGGCTCGCCTGCTCCCCTGCCTTGGTGGCACAAGGGGCACACACCAGGGGCACTTGGTTCTGGGGGCAGAGCTTGAATGGGGTAAAATCAGTCTGGAGGCAAAGGAAGAATTATTTGGGAAGAAGAATGGGCTGAATCTTGCCCAGGAACGGTTTTAGTTTGTGCTGGTTGGTGATGGATGAGTAGGGGGCAGTGGGAAATGGAGACTTGGTGGGAGTCACTTTAATTTATCCCTTTGGTGGCATCCCTGGGTGTGGGACCCCAGTCTGTAGGCCCAGCTGGTGACACAGCCTGGGGAAGTGTGGCTGCATCCACATTTCCCCTCAGCCATCCCCCAGGAAGCCCCTGGCATCTCCAGAGCAGGGTGAAGCCCGAGGAGGGCTCAGCCATGCCCAGCTGGAGGCAGTGGATCAATGCGTGCCCTTGGAGATGCCCAAGGTGTGTGTGGTGGGAAGGGGACTGCTCCAAGCCTGCTTCCCAGCAGGAATTTGTATCTCCTGAGAAACCTCAGCCCTGAGAGCACAAGAGGAGGATTGATTTTCTCGTGGCCAGTGTGGCAGCTTTGACTTCTTCTGCAGCTTGTGGCGTCACTGGTGGGCTCTGAGGGGAGAAATGGAAGTTGTGTTCACAAGAGAGAAATCCAAAGTGGAATTATAAATCTGCAAAATCTGGTTACAGCCCCGAGTGCCACATTCCCAGGGAGCAGGCAGGGCTGGAGGGGTGCTGCATAGCTGGTGGTGCTCAGTGGGTGCTGGGGAAGGTAAGGTCATAGCATGAAACTAGATGAAGTTTTTTTTTGCCTCTGAGGTGGTTGAGGAGGATCTTGGTTTTATGGCTGATGATCTCCCTCTGTGTTAGGAGAAAATGCACCAGCAGCAGCTCCTGGGGTGGGAGATATTTGTGTGAGGGACCTTGGGGTGAAATGGGTGAGCTGGGACTGGTGGTTTCACCACTCATGTGCATGAGGCTGGAGCTTTGCTGGCTCTTCACCCCATCCTGGGCATCCTCATGCCTGTGAGGAGGAAGGTCCTCTTATCCCTGGAAGTGTTCAAGGCCAGGCTGGACAGGGCTTGGAGCAACCTGCTCTAGTGGAAGGTGTCCCTGGAACAACCACCTCTAGTGGAAGGGGGTTGGAATGAGATGCTCTGTACGGTCCCTTCCAACCCAAACCTTTCTGTAGTTCTATGAAGGTCAACCCTGTTTGTGTTTGCACAAGGTATTTTGCAGCTCAGGGCTTCAAACTGCTCTGCCCCCAGGCACAGCACTCCTGGGGCAAGGGGTTCCCTTCAGGAGAGGGGAAAAGAGTGCAAAATTGGGGTTTGTAAGCATGGATTGGGGGACACAGACCAGGAACAGGCTGAGGGCTGGAGGGGAGCTGGGTTGGGAGCACTGTGCCCCCAGGAATGAGCTGGTCTCCAGCTGGGTGCTGAGCTCTGGCCACTGCACTCCCAGGAGCGACCTTTGTGGGTGCAGGAAATCCCACAGGAACAGGGAGAGGCCTGCCTGGCTCCTGTTGCCCTGCAGCACCCTTGGGTGTGGGCTGGTGCCAGCACAGGGCCCCACACTGGGGGCTGTGGTTGCCCCCCTGGCTGTCCCAGTGCTGCCTCCACCCACCAGTGCCATGGCCTGGGGCCACGACCACAGTGAGCAAAGGCAGAGACAGCTCAGTGGGCATGTGGGGAGAGAGAGAAAGCTCCTGAGTGTTTTAAAAGCTTCAGTGAGAGCAAGCCCAGAGTGTCATTTCCCTCTGCCCCTTAATCAAAACTGCCTTGGAAAGACCTTTGTAGCTCCCAGCTGGTGCTGGAGTCAGTGCTGTGATTCCTTGACCTCATCTGCTGCATCAGCCCTTCTCCCCGTGACCCACGGCTCCCCAGTCAAGTGATCCAGCTCATGTGGTTCTGGAGAAAGGGAGTTTGAGTGTGTTCATCCCAGCGCTGCCTGTGGCAGGGATGTGGCCACCCCTGGTTGGGGGAGAATGGGGGCATGGTTTGATCCTTGCAGACCCCCAAAAGCCTGGGGGGGAACAGGGCTCAGGGCAGCTTGGGGTGGGGAAGAGGCAAAACAAGGTGGTTTGGGACATTTTTGGACTTTGTTCATCCCCTCTGCTGGGAGATTCAACGGGTGCAGGGCTGAGGCTGGGTGCTGTTCCCATCAGGGTGCCCCTCCACCTCAGGGCTTACCAAGAAACCTTTCCAGCTCTGGAGAAACCCCATCTCTGCCAGGTGGTTTGGCAGAGTGGGTGTGTGTGGGAGCACCTGGGCAGCTGCATTGTCCAGTCTGCCAGGAACAGCCTTGGTGGTCTCCAGCACAGCCCTGAGTGCACTCGCTCAGTGCACTCACCCAACACTAAAGCAGCTCGGGGGAGAGGAACCCCCACCATGGGTGGCCAACCTGGAGCGTATGGTCCCCCCTAGAATGCCCAGGGACCCCAAAAAACATCGGGTCCCCTCCCCAGAGTTTTTCCTTCAAAGAGGTTGAACAAAACCACGCTGGAGTAACATGCAAAATGTGTGTCCCTGGAGATTTGTGGCACCTGGTGCCTGTGGGGCCACAGCTCCCCATCTTTCTAGAGATCATGCCATCCCCTAGAAGAAACCTTTTTCTTTGAGTTTTGAGGCTTTTTCCTGAAGAGCTGCAGGTAGGAGGTGGTTGGAGACAGAGCTTTGCTCCATGGCTGATTTCCTTGCTGAGGAAATTCCTCTGCCACTAGAAGGTGCCACAGGAGATGGTCTCAGGTGACAAGTTGGTCTTTGATGGCCAGGAGACAGTCTTGGATGACCAGGAGGTGGTCCTAGGCAGCCAGGAGATGGCCTCAGATATCTTGGGTGGCCAGGGGACAGTCTTGTTTGACCAGGAGGTGGTTTTGGGGACCAGGAGAAGGTTTTGAGTGGCCAAGAGGGGCTTGTCCTGCCTGTGGTGCAGCCTGACCTGGGGAGGGTCTGTACCCATGTGTCCTTACTGCAGGGACCTGCCACAGGGACCTGGGGACCATGGGCTGCACAGACTCCCTGGGAAAGAACAACACACATGCCCTGGCCCTGCTGGAGAACATTCCCTGTGTCCTCACCCTGGGGGCTGGGATGCAGTGTCCTCCTCCCAGGGTGGGGACAGGGAGCACCCACAGCCAGTGTGGAGCACGTGGGGTTTGGTGTGGCCCACCCATGCTGTGCTGGGCCGTGACCAACCCTCCTCTCCCTCCACAGCCTTGCCAGGAGCCGCCTCGCCAGGATGAACGGGATGGCCAACATCAACTCCAGCGGCCGCAGCCACTACCCCTCCGCCATCCCCGTGCCCCGTGCCATGACCCATGGCAAGCTGCACACAGCAGCCCCCCCGAGCACCCCAGGGTCCCCAGTCCCCCACAGGGCTCTGTCCCCCTGGCCAGGGACGGTGCCAGCCCCCAAGACCCTCAAGCCCAAAGGCACTGGCAGAGCTGCCAGCCGTGAGCCGGCCAAGGGCAGGGAGGGAAGCCCCAGTGTCCCCCCTCGTGGCAGGCAGAAAGCCCTGGGAAGACCCCTGGCGTCCCCTGGGAAGAGTCCAGAGGCAGTGGGCAGCAGGAGGAGGGGGGCAGGCAGGGTGGGGGAGCCCATGGAGCTACCCAAAGCTCCATCAGTGCAGGGCAGCGCTGGGGGGCGGCTGGAGGGGTCCCCTGGGAAGGGGAGTGGAGCAGCTGCGGCAGGGACAGGGGATGAGTCCCATAGTGGCTCACAGGGGAGGGGTCCCGTATTTGGGTCAGGGGCCATCACCTTCTCCTCAGGCCCCCCCCACAGCCACCCTGTCACTGCCACCGTGGCACCCTTCCACTACCGGTGAGTCCCTGGAGATGGGGGGGGCAGGGGGACATGGAGGGGGGCCATAGGGACAGGGAATGGGGGCTATGGGGGAGAATGGGAGGACAGAGTGGCAGGGGATGGTGGGGCTGTGGGGGGGCCTGGGGACAGGGGGATATGGGGCTGGGGGGGATATGGGGACACAGGGAGGGTGGTAGGTACGGTGGGTGTGGCCATGGGGAATGGAGGGGTTGGGTCTGGCGACTCTGTACCAAAAGGTGGGTTCCCTCTGGATTTGGGGTGCTGGGCGTTCCTGGGGTACCCGTGGGAGCTGGTGAGGGGCAGGGGAAGGGCTCAGTGGGGAACAGGATGCCCAGGGACCCCACTATTATGAGACCAGTGTCCCCAGACCCTGGCAGAGCCCATGGCATCACGTTCCCATCTCCTGGGGTTCCCCAGCTGGCTGCACCCCGCGATGTGCCCCTGCTCCCCTACCCTCATCTCGCTCTGCCCCCAGGCTGCAGGAGGACCGGGAGCAGGAGAGGGCCGCGTCCCCGGGTGACGAGTGTCCTGGTCCTGCAGAGGGACCTGACTGCGACCCCAAACCCAGAGGCCTGAGTGAGTCCAGGGGTTCCCGGGAATGGAAGGGGGGGTCCTGCCGGTGCCAGGGGGCAGAAGCTCGTGCTGGAGAGGGAGCCAGGACTGGAGGTCGATGGGGCGGCGGGAGGAACCCCCACACTGGAGGTGCCCCAACTCCCCTGGGAAGGGCTGGGCTGCAGTTCCCGCATCCGGTGACTTCTGTGGCCAAAACCCTACACAGCGGGGGGCACAGGGGACTGACCCTGCGGGGACGGCGCCGGGACATCACCCCGCTTGGCTCCTTTCCCTCCTCTTCCCAGTTTCCCGGCGAGCTCCAGGAATGACCCATTTCTAAGGAGCCGGCGCGGGGGCGGATTTCGCGGCACCGCTGTCTCCTCACACCCACGCCGGGTCACCCCCTTTCCCGGGGGCTGATACGAGCTCCCCGCTGCAATGTTGGGGACACCCCAGTCCCCTCGGGCTCTTGCTTCGGGGGGAGATTTTGGGGGGGCGGCTCCTGGAGGGATGCTGGGGCGGCGGTTGCCAGGGCAGCAGCAGAGGAGGATGGCGGGATGCTCCAGGGATATGCAGGGAAGGGGAAAAAAGAGAGCCTGGATGATTTGAAGGGACAGAAGTCGGTCAAAGCTGAGGTGGCTCCCGACAGAGCCCGTCTTTGACTCGGGGTCCCGGCACCGCAGCCAGAGGATGACGGGGTTCAGCGCTGAGCCCTGATTTGGGAAGCGCTGAAACCGGAGGCGAGCGGAGGGTGTTCCCGGAGGAAGCAGGAGGGAATGAGCGGGGTTGGCATCCGCCCAGCGCAGCTGCCTGCAGACTTTGGGGAGGTTTTGGGATGAGGCCGAGCGGGTTTGGCGGTGGGGAAGGGGCCGGCTCTTTTCCCTCGCTCCAGCCACCCCGGCCCGCGGCACCTCCCGGGGCTCCGCTGGACCCAGCCAGAGGATATACGGGACATTGGGAGGCCCCAGGGGTCACCTCCTCAGCCCCAAAATGACACAACACCCGCAGATTTGCCCCCCATAGAGGGCTCTTCGGGGTGTAGCTTGTGCAACCATCCTGCCCCAGCAGCACCTTTTGGTGCAAAACGCTGGGGTTTTTGGCCACCCTTTACTGCCCCATTCAGGTTGGGTTATTTTGGGACTCCCCAGCAGTACCACGGGCTGAACCCCGGAACACCCGCCCGGGGGTGGGCTGGGGGGCTCGCACCGCCCCCGGCCCTCCCGGCCTTATCTCGGCAGCAGTGATGGGCTCTAATGCAATATTTCCCGGCGGTTGCCATGGCAGCCCGCGTGAGGTCACCAAATAGACTTAATTCACCCCTCCCGAGGGAAGGGTAATTAATGAAAAATGATGATAACCAGATCCCACTACCCCTCTTCCCCCTCGGCCCCCCTTAATTCCCTTGGATCACTGGAGAGGCCATGCTGTGTTTGGGGACCACGGTGTCCCTCGGGGGTCTCTCGGGGGAGAGCGAGCCCAGGCTCTTCCCTCAGCATTTGGGGTGAAATGGGGACGTTTATTTGTGTCTATTTGCCCTCCCCGGGGATGGGTGTGCAGTGTTAGCCTGGATGGGGTCCGTGTCAGGCGGGACAGGGGGTACTTCAGTACAGGGCGCTGGGGCGGGGGACCCCACCCTTCTGGCTTCACACCTCCGTCATCCGGCACCCGGCACCTCCCTGCCTGCGAGGGGCTGCGGGACGGGCTCGGTGCGGGGGGGGCAGCCCCCCACGGCACCCATGGGTGCACCCAGCACCGCGCCTGCCAGCTTCACCCCTCGCCCCCGGGAGTCCTGTGTCAGTGTGTCACCCTAGGGACCCGCACAGACCCAGAGCTCCGGGGATCCCACCCTGTCCCTCTGCCCCCGGGGGTCCCGCTGCCCCCGGGGTCCCGCACTGCTCTGCGGGTCCCGCATCCTCCCGGGGGTCCCGTATCCTCCTCGAGGTCCCGTTCGGGTCCCGCCGCCCCCACCCCGAGGGTCCCTCCCGGTCCCCCCAACCCCTCCCACCCCTCCCACCCCCAGAGCGCCCCTCCCCTCCCTCCCACCCTCCCTCCCCGCGCCGCGGCACCGCCCCCTGTCCGCGCCAGAGGAGGGCGGGCCCTTTTTGTTCGCCCGTGACATTCCGCTGGTTCGCAGTGTCCTGCCGGCGGCGGAGCGGCGAGGTGGGGCCCCGCCGCTCGCCCGCCCCCACTCCCCTCCCCGGCCCTCGCCATCCCCGCCCCGCCCCGCTCCGCCCCGGCCGGTGGGGCGGGCGCTGACGGCGCCTCTCCCTCTTGTCTCGCCCGGTGTGTCCTCGGTGCCGCAGCAACAGCAGCAGCAGCAGCGGCAGCGCCCGGCGAGTTAAATGGTTGCAGCGCGGGGATGCTGGGGAGCAACCTCAAGAGCCTTCCCGACGTGGAGCTGGGCGAGGAGGAGCGCGGCTACCGGCGGGGCCCCGACGGCGGCGCCGTGATGCCGAAGCGGGCGAAGGCGGCGGCGGCCGGGGGGCCGCGGGGCGCGGAGCTGCGCGTCTTCAAGGCGAGCAGCGCGGAGGGGCGGCTGCCGGCCGGCACCAACCTGCGCAAGCAGAAGTCGCTCACCAACCTCGCCTTCCTCACGGACGCCGAGAAGAAGCGGCAGCTCTACGAGCCCCGCTGGAGCGACGACATGGCCAAGGCGGCGGCGCCGGGGGCGGCGGCGGCGGGGGGCGGCGGGCGCGGCGGCCCCCGCGGGCGGGACGCGCCCGCCATGTCGCGGAGCCTGTCCCGCTCCGAGCACTCGCTGCTGTCGCCGCGCCCCGCCGGCCCCGCCAAGCCGCCCCCCGCCGGGAAGCCGAGCCGCATCCCCCGCGGGCCCTACGCCGAGGTGAAGCCCCTCAGCAAGGCCCCCGAGGCGGGCGGCGGAGGCGGCGGCGGCGGCAAGTGCGACGACGAGCTGCTGGGCGGGAAGGGGCCGGCGGTGGCGGCGGGCACCGAGGAGAAGCCGTACCTGAAGGTGGACCCCGAGCTGGTGGTGACGGTGCTGGGCGACCTGGAGCAGCTGCTCTTCAGCCAGATGCTGGGTGAGTGCAGCCCCGCCGGGCTCGACGGCGGCGTGGGAATGGGGTGGTGGAGGCGGCGGCCGGAGGAGCGGGGGCTCCGGACACCCCGTGGGGGACCCGCCGGTGGCCACCTCGGTGTCCTCAGCGAAGGGATGCTGAGGGGGAAGGACCCATCGGTCTCGGTGACCCCAGTCAGTCTTTGAATGGTTTGGATTGCAAGGGACCTCAAAGCTCATCTCGTTCCGCCCCCTTCCACTATCCCAGGTTGCTCTAAGCCTCGTCCAACCTGGCCTTGGACACTTCCAGGGATGGGGCAGCGAGGCTTCTCTGGGCAACCTGTGCCAGGGCCTCACCACCCTCCCAGGGAAGCATTTCTTCCCAATATCCCATCTAACCCTGCCTTATGTTGGTGGGAAGGCATTCCCCCTTGTCCTGTCACTCCATCCCTTGTCCTCTCCAGCTCTCTTGGAGCCCCTTTAGGCACTGGAAGGAGCTGTAAGGTGTCCCTGGAACCTTCTCTTCTCCAGGCTGAACACCCGCAGCTCTCCCAGCCCTCAGAGCATCGTCCAGGCATGCCAAGGGGGAAGGTGCTGTCAGGGTCGGCATGGCCACCTCCTGCCTTGGAAGAATGGCAGTTGCTCCTCGTGAGGGGCAGTGGCAGGTGGTGGTGGAGCTTGCCCTCCCCCACGTGTCTTGTCGGCTGCCCCTTGTCTCGACACCCCCAAACACGATGGGAGGTTGCCCGGCCGGGTGCCACAGCTGCTCCCCACCATTGGGGTGGGGTCACCCCGGGGGTGACCTTGGGAGGCTGCTGGTGGAGGTGCCGTACGAAGGGTCTGCGCCGCTGCCATGCTTTGGGCAGATCCAGAGCTCCTCTGGGGTCTGGGGCTCTGGCAGAGGAGGGTCCTCTGAGGATGCTGCTGCAGGGTTCGTGTGAGCCGGTTTCAGGCTGTGGCTGCCTGTGCCTTGCTGTCCTGGCACGTTTGATCCCTCAGCTTGTTGGTTTCCATGAGAACGGTGAGCACATGCCCCTGACCTTGGGAGCATTGTGGGCTGGGGTGCTGGGTCTCGGTGGGGCTGAGCCCACCCCTCGCCTTTCCCTCGTGGCTGTGTGCTGATCTCTAGGAAATTTGGCTGCCTTGGGAGCCCTCTGCTTCCCCTGACACCCCCTCCTCCCTGCATCCTGACCATCAGTGCCTGTGGGCTCAGCTGGACAAGGGCTCTGTTTGGTCTGGCAAACTGGTGTGAGAAGGTGGCAAAGGAGCCCTGCACAGCCATCGTGGGTAAAGCCCTTGTGGTTGGTGATGGGGGGAGCAGCAGTACAGGCAGGGCTGGTCTGTCCAGTCCCTTGACGTTCCCTGCCTGGGACCCCCTTTTAGGAAGCCAGGAGCTTCTCTGGCACTCGAGCTGGGTCTGTCCCAGCTGCTGGAGCATCCCAGGGCTTGCAACTGCAAAGCCACAGAGTGAGCTCAAGGCGTGGGCAGGCAGAGCATGGGGGTGAGCAGGTGGGACCTGGGAGGTCAGCCTGGCTGCTCTGGTGGTTCCACAGCTGGGCTCACAGACATCCATCCTTAGCCCTAATGCTGTGGGAGCACCAGATGCCACGAGAGCAGGGCAGGATTGTGGGAGGACTTGTCACTTACAGGATGAACAGATTGCCACTCACTGGTGTTGGGACGCCTGGGAGAATCTCAGTGTCCCTTCCTGTGACACTCTGCTCTTAGGTGGAGGTTTCCTCAGCGCCCCCAAGAAAAATTCTTGCAGGACTGGCCCATGTGGGAGTAACTCCTGGTTTGTGGCCATAGCGGGAGCACCAGAGATCCAGGACAGGGACTTGAGCACATGCTGAGGAAGACTGTGGGTTGTGGAAGTGCCCCCAGCACCCACTTTGGTTTCTGGGCTGTTGCCTGTGTCAGTCAGGGCTGACTTTGACCTTTGGAGGTGTTGAACATCCATTTGGACTGCACTTACCACCTGAAGTCTTGGTTGGCTGGCCTTTGAGGGCCAGACTCTGACAAATTTGTCTTCTGAACCCTCTGCTCTGTGTATTTGCCAAAACAGATAATTTTACAAGACTGGTGGGCTTCCTGCAGAGGGGACTGAGGGCTGTGTCCAGTGTTGGGTGGGGGCAGAGCCTGGGGCAGGCAGAGCAGGAGCTTCCCCCTGATGAAACGTCACTTCCCTTCCGTGGGGCTGTACTTCCCACGTTCATGGGAGTTGTGATGTTGAGTCACACCTTCTTACACCTAAACTGTGACAGCCTGTGTGGTGGGGATGCCAGCAGGAGCTTGGGGATGCAGAGAGGAGGGATCAGTGTGAGAGTGGCGGTGGCTACTCCGTCACTTTGTGTGTGCTGGTGGCACAGCCATGACTGGGGATGCCCGAGCATGGATAGATGCTGAGCCTCCGGTCCTGACCCCTTTGCTTTGTCTGGTGCAATCCAGGAGGATGAAACCTTCTCTGGGGATAACAGTACCTTCCACAATCTGGCTTCTCCAGGGAGAGATGGTTCCTGCAGTGTAGATCCACAAGGAATGGGGTCCCAGGAGAGTGGGCATCATGCCCTGCGTGGGCTGGTGAGGAGGGCCAGGAGAGGAGCTTTCTCCTGGTTGCTACAGAAGGTGCTTGGTAGAGAGGGAAGGAAGGTCTCTCTACTGTTTCCATCAATCCCTTTGGCAAGAGAAACATCAGCCTGAGCTGTTTGGCCATGTCTACTGGACAGAGTGGCCCAGGAAAACCCACAAGCTTGGTTTGCGCTGAGAAGAGAGAGACAGGAATTGCAGGGACTTCCAACCTCTGCAGATCTGCTTGTCCTTGAACCACTGACCTGTGTTGAAAAGCCTGTGCTGCCTCTGAGCTCCTGGCCCCACCAGCCAAGGTGGCTTCCAGAGACCTTGCATGTCTTTAGTCTCCACACCTGACTTCTCATCTCCACCTCACGCTCCTCCTGCCAAGAAGCACTCCACTCCCAAGCCTCTCTTGGCCAAAAATACAGTTTATTCAGCAGCAGCCAAGTGTTACCTCTCATTCAGTCACTGCCGCTGCCTCATCTGTTTGATGGCACCGAAGCCTTTGTAGCTGAACCGCATTTAAAGCAGAGCAGCCTGCGCAAGCCGGGAGAGGTCACCGGGACGCAGCGACCACATGTGTTTTGTAGAGGCTATTTCCATCCTCCAAATTATACATTTCGCTTCAGCCGAAGACTGAGGCTTCTCATCAAAGCTGGCTGGCAGCTGGGGTTGCTAATTACACCAGTGCCCAACCACAGGATGAAGGGGAAGGGGGCGGAGGGCGCGTGGCCGGCGTGGTGGCAGAGCTGGCTGCGCAGAGCTCGCCGTGCCCGTCTCCCTGCGCGATGGACAGGAGGGTGCAGGGGCACGTACGGGCTGTGTGTGCGGTGCCCAGCATGATGGGCACTTACCTAGAGCTCCCCAGAGCACCTCCGAGAGCCTGCAGCTGCTTTCTGCAGCCATTTCCTTGTCCATCTCCTGCTGGATGTGGTGCCTCTTAAGTGGTGCTAATTCACATCGGCGAATGAGCGCTCGGTGTTGCGTGGGCCGGAGCCTGGATGGACACACGTGTGATCCCGGGGGAGATGGTGTTCCCCGAAATGCTCGCTGCAGGAGTCTGCAGCCCTGCCAAACTCTGCAGGTGCAGCTATAACCCATCTCAGTCTTGCAGCCCTTGGGTGGGCCATGCCACCCTTCCCCAGGTGGCACAGCAGGGATGTCCTCGCTGGGCAGCACGTGCCTGTGGGGGCCTGATACCCCTGTGGTGCTGACACGCAGGCAGGACAGTGCTCAGCTGTGCTTTGACTGATGATGGCTGGGCAGCTGAGTGGTGGGGAGGAGAGCCAAGGGCTGGGACAGGCATATGGGCTCCATGGCAGGCAGGACCTTCACATCTGACTGTGGTCAGTTTGAAAAAGAACCCACAGTGTGGAAAAGACACTTGGCTGGTGTCTGACACGTCCCGCGTGACGATGTTCCCGACCCTGGTTGGTGAAGATGGTCAGCAAGGTATTCCCTCTTGATGCCCTCCCATCCTCGCTGGGAGGCACTTGGTGTGGGGTTAAAGGAGCACCTCTGCCCCACGGTGCTCCTCCCTCTGCCCCACGGTGCTCCTCCCTCTGCCCCACTGTGCTCCTCCCTCTGCCCCACGGTGTTCCTGCCAGTTTAATTAAGCACTAATGGGCCTGTGGCAGTGCTGTGCAGCAGTAGCCAGGCTCCCTGGCAGGAGACCATGAGGAGGTCAGAGACCAAGTAGCTCTTCACAGTGATGGGAGCGGGTTATTGCCTCGTAAAGTGCTGTAGCTGCCCTGATACCGCTAATGCTGTTCCTCTCTTATGGCCCCTGTGTGATGGAGCCCGTGTGACGAGGTCGTTGGGATGGGGATTGATTTCCTTCTGCCCACAGAGCTGGACTCCTGCCTTTGGGGTAGGGGTAAGGAGGAGGGGGAGAGGTATATGGTCATGTTGCTGCTTCCAGCCTGCTCCCAGGAGCTGGCAGTGAGTAGTAGATATCTCCTGAGATGGCTGCAATGACTGGAGAGGTCTGGAAATGTCACCTAAGGGTCCCAGATCTTCTGCTGAAGCTGCTTGGGACGTGCCACATTCCCAGTGATTATGGCAGTGTGGAAAAAGGGCTAAAAATATATAATAATAATGCAGATTTGCCTTTCAAAATTTCCCGTGGAAAGAGGGCAGAACAAACACCTGAAGGCAAAGATATTTGGGGATGCACTGCTGAAATGAAGTCCTCCCCAAAGAGCCTGAAAATCCCTGTTCAGATGGGACTTTCCCACTGACTGCCTATATCTCACCCCCAAATCCAACACTTGTCCCATAAGAAAATAAGTAAATGAATGGAAAATTATGTGCAATTCTGGGAGTGCTATTTAGGATCTGTTGGTGGGAGGTGACCACAGTGGGACCTGGGCAATGTCCACTCAAGGCCTTGCGGTCTCTTCAGGGTGAGTGCTGAGGGCTCCTGCCTGGTCCTGGTGCCTCCTGAGCTGGTGGCAGTTCTGGGTCCTTCTGGAGAGCCCCTCGTTCATACCCCCTGTCCCCAAATTTGTGTATTTGGCTTCTCATGCTATGGCATGTATCTCCATGCCCACAGCCCTCCCTTGTCACAACTGCCCCCACCATCAATCACCCTGTTGTGCCCATTTAGGTTCCCAGCTCCTTGCCTTCCTGTGCATCTTCTCGTGGTGCCAGACAACAATGTCCCTGGTCACCCCTGCCCACGGTCCCTGCTGCCCACTCTCACTCGAGCATCTGAGGACAGCACTTGGCTGGTGCTTGTGCCCACTGCACAGGGAAGGATTCATTCCAGCTTCGTGCAGAGCCAGAGCCTGCACCCTCTGAGGTGAGCAACCTGTGAGCCATGCCAACGTCCAGTGCCAGCCCGTCTGCCGTGGCCAGCGTGTGCCTCCCGGCTTCCCTGGCTCAGCCATGGTCCTGCCCAGCAGTGACCAGGTAGTTGCTATAGGGCTGCAGTCTTGGGGTCAAGACCACCAGGCTCTCAGTGCCAGGTGGACTCTCTGGCACATCCTCTGAATTGGTCACTTGCCTGGTCCAGAGTGTCTTTTGTGGCACCGTGTATGTGACATTTGGTGCCCTGTGTGTGTAGTGGCAGCAGTGTCCTGGGCTCCGTGTGTGTGCTTGGTGTTCCTGGTGCCGATGTCAGCAGTGTCCTGGGGCTATGTGTGTGTTTGGTGTTCCTGGTACTGGTGACAGTGGTGAAGCTGCCGAGCCTGGATCCACTCGCAGGGTGGAGCAGGGATGGCTCCTTCTGTCCTTCTGTGGCATCCGAGTCCTTGTCCTCTCCAGGCTTCGCACCTTGAGGGTGTCTCATGCAGAGCTGTGGACATGCAGCAGATCAGACACAGTGCTGTTCTGCTGTATCCCCCCCTCCAAAGTCACGTCCTCCTCCAGGCACATGGGCAGTTCTCCCGAGGGGAGCCAGGGGAGGGGTTGCTGGTTCTCGGGCTGGGAAGCGGAGAGCTCGGGAAGGCAGAGGATGTGTGAGCTCCGAGCCTCGACGCTGCCCCGTGGTGGGACAGAGGGGCAGAAGGGGGAGTGGGGCTTTCCCAGGCTGCTGCATTGCAGCTCGGAGCGGGGAGCTGAGCGGGAGGGGAGCTGGGAAGGCAGGGATGCTGCAGCCGGGAAGCTGGAAAGGCAGGGGATGCTGCATTGCAGGGCTGAGATTAGAAGCTGTGCAAATGGAGATGTGCCTCTCAGGGCGGGTGTGAACCTGAGGAGTGGTGCCCAGCACCCACCGATCTGCTGGTCCTTCCTCTAATCCATTTCTTCTACATTTTGTTTCACTCCAGCTTTTCTCTCGTTCCTTGTGCTGGTATTTGTCTTGTTCGATTGAGGCAGAAATGTATTTCTTATTAATTCAGGAGAAGGGCTGAGATTCATCTCCCACTGGAAGGAGCTGCTGGAATCCACATAGGGAAGCTGAGCAGAAGCTCAGCACAGCTGGGCAGGGCATTTTCCTTGATCCTGAGAGCAGCCTTGGATAAGGGAGGTGGCTGCAGAGCCTCGTGGCCCCAGCGCAGGGGCCAGCGCAGCATGTGAGCTACCTGGAGGGGGGACCTGGGCAGACCATGGGCACACACGTGCCCCTGTGCTGCCCAGTGAAGGGTGTGTCCTGCAGCTGGGACATGTGCCTCCACCTCTGTGAACATGTGAGCGTGCCAGTGCGCTGGGAGCACGGGCTTTTCCACCTGGCGTCGGCAGCGGTGGTGCTTACTCACTCCACATCCCTCCAGTGTCCTGTCAGCCTTGTCTCTTTCCTGAGCTCTCCTGCTCATCCAGAGGTGGGTGCTTTGCAGCCCTCCTTTGCCCACGTACCTGCGAGGGTCTGGCCTCAAGCATCTCCCTGAAATTACAGAAGGAATTTATGGCAAATCCAGGAATCAGTGTCTGAAGATGTAAAGGCAGGCCTGCTCTGCCTTTCCCTCAGGCTGGATCGTGCCCAGTGGGTAGGGAGGGCATGGTGAGCTGGCTGGGAGGGACCCAGGAGCTGCCTTTCAGTGAGGAATCGAAATTGAGGGTTCGAGCCCCGCTCACGAAGCCGCGGTTCCCTCGGCAGGTTGTGAGCCTGGCTGGCAGCCGCAGGTGATGCAGCGGGAGGGCTGGGCCCCGTGCCAGCTCCCCTGGCTCACCAGCCGGTCGGCTGGCTTCGGCTGTGGGATGGGAACCTCTCTTGCTCAGTGAGCTGGAAGGATGGCTCATGGCTGAGATCCTCATTGGAGCTGCTGGGGGTTGTGTCATTTTCGTGCAACCCTGGAAGATGGGCAGAGCTGTGCTGTGGGTGCTGTAGCCTGTGCTGTGTGAGCTGGAGGGGAAAATCACAGAACCATAGAAGGATTTGTGTTAAACCATTAAAGATCATCTTGTTCCAAAACCCCTCCATGGACAGGGAGACCTTCCACTCTCCCAGGTTGCTCCAAGCCCCGTTCAACATGGTCTGGAGCACTTCCAGGGATGGGGCAGCTACAGGTTCTCCAGGCAGCCTGTGCCAGGGCTTTACCACCCTCACAGGGATGAATTTCTTCCTAATCTCTAATCTAACTCTATTCCATTCAATTTAAAGCTGTTCCCCCTAACTGCAGCTTGGCAGAGGAGCAGTGCTGTGCCTTTAGCACCAGGGAAAGGTGGAACCACCTTTATTTATTGTGCCAACCTGTGTGGTTGGTATCTGGGGGTGCTGCATGTGCCACCTCTGTGCATCTCGTGCAGGGCTGTGTCACCAGGAGTGACAAAGCTGGCAGTGAGACCCTGCATCCAGATGAAGCTTCTTCAATAGCACCCAGTCCTGGCCAAACCCAGCCCTTACTGGGAGCCCAGACTGGCTGAAGCTTTACACCTCTGTGCTTTGTCATGGTCCTGAAGCATCCCCAGGCCCGGCTCTGCCCCAGCCTGGCTCTCCCAGTTCCACGAGCTGCCATGAAGCACATTCAGAGCTGCGGCTCAGGTATGGCTCTGTCGCTGGTTATTTATAGCGTGTGAGCTTTCGGCATCGCCGTGCACTGAGAATAACTCACTGAGGAGACACCTCTCAAAATCACGCGCCCGCCGCCCATGCGCAGCGTCGGCGTCGTCTCAGCCTTCCCACGTGTCAGCGTGGGCTCTGTCTTGGTCCTGTGCCAGCCCAGATTGCCACAAAAACGGGTTTACCCTGGTGTTTTTTCGGCCCCCCGGGGGTTCAGCTGCTTTGGCGTGGCAGGGCCGTGTGGCCCCATCCTCGGCAGGATCAGCCTTTTGCAGAGAGCACAGCTGGGGCTCCGTAAAACCCACCCTGCGGAAAGCAGCCCTGTTGTGGCCCAGCGTGTGAGATGTGGGTGCTGACAGGGAGGGATGTGCTTGGGGAGCACAGGAACCTGCTCTTCGGGCTGGAACCTGTGATGGTGAAACTCGTCAGCTGAACGAACCCCTCGGGCTGGAAGCGTTAGGGCTGCCGGGGTATTTCCAGTTCACTTTATCTCTGGCTTGGTGTTACATTTCCAAGCAGATGCAAACAAGTGGAAGAAGAGATAGTGGCTAATTCACATTGATCCTTGTGATGTGGGAGGTCCCCGAGGTGAGCTGGGGCTGGCAGAAAACATGCTGTGAGCCATTGGATAGGGCCACTGCATCCCTCCCTGGCCTGTCGCTGGTGTGGTGCCACAGGGGACACGTTTTCAGCCTCGTGGATGCCTGCTCCCACATCCTGAGGTTTATCCCAGCTTTGGTGGTTCAGAGGCTGGAGGCAGCTTTGCCAGGGTGGGTACAGAGTCATGGGCTGACCCAGCAGTGGTGAAGCCAGGCAAGGCAGGGTTGTTTTTGCAGGCTCCAAGGTGGGGGTGCTGCTTTGCGGGAGGAGGGACAACTGGGTTCCCCCGTGTGTTAAAAGCAAGAGGAAAGGCATTTGACAGGTTGTGGCTGGGACCTGGGACTGTCCTGCTCTGCCAGGGCAGGACCTATGTGGAGCCACATGTGCTGTGTTTACCATGGGTGCAGGACCCCTGGCCACACAGCTGTGGCCCTTTGCAGCCTTTAGCCTCCAGACTGCCTCTGCACCGAGGGAGTGATGAGGAGATGGCTCCAAACTCCCAACAGGCAGAGCAGAAGCAAGGGAAATAATGAAGTTCAGCTTCCTCCCATCCCAGCAGGGAGGACGGGCGGATGATGTCCTGGAAATGTTGCTGCCGCGAGCCTGGAGAAGCGTGTGCTGAATCCCAAGGAGCTGACCTCGCACAGCAGCCGAGCTCTGTGGGGCTTGGTGTGGCTGCAGACCCAAGGGTGGGAGTAAATTGAGTCTGCCTGTGTTGGTGCTTGATGTGGGGCTTTCTGTCAGATCAGAGCAGGGCAGGGCTGCTGGAGGGAAGTGGCTGTGGGACATCGATGGGGACGGCCCCTGGGCTTCTCTCTTGTGGTGCTTCAGCCACTGGGCATGGTGCAAGGTGGCTGCCCTGCACTCCTGCCTCTCCTGGACGCCAGATTTGCTTAAAAGTGTAACAAAAACTCTTCCAGGTAGTTGGAGTCACCCTGGACATGCATTGCACCTCGAAGTGGACAACAAAGAGGGGTCCTGGGAGCAGAGGTACCAGTGCATGAGGGACCTGTTGGCTCCTGGTAGTGGTAGTTTCTCTCCCAAATAACACACACGTAGACTTGGCGTGGGGTTAAAATCCTGCTTGGGCTGGAGAATGTGTTGTGTGATCACTGGCCAGGGGGAAGCACCGGCATTTGCCTCACTCCCAGACGCAGACCTGAGTCTTCTCTGCCTCAGGCTCTGTGTAGCCTGGAGCTCACAGATCATCAGCACGTGGTCCTTTGGCAAATTCCGTTTTGATGTCTCACTCCGGGTGGTTTAAGGCTGGATTTATCACTGTCTGGACCTCCTGTCTCCCACTGTCGGGTGGTGAAATGCATCAAAAGCTGGCTGCATCCTGACCCTGCGGGGAGGAGCAGCACCCAGAACCAACCCCAGGCCTCCTGCTCCTCGGCCCTGTGCTCTCAGTGCCACAGGCACAGCTGGCATGGGGCAGCGAGGGGCCCTGCCCTGCATGGTGTCTCATCTTTTTCCTCAAGAGTCATCCCTGTTTCAGGGATGCAGGAGGGACAAAGCTGGTGTCCTTCAATACTCCAGGCTGAGCACAGCAGCCATTTGGGGGCTGATTTTACCAGCAGACCGAGACCCTCCCTCCTTACAGGCCGGAACATCTGGAGGAGGGCAGGCACTCTGGCAGCAGCACCTCCAGTCATCTCATTTCCATTTCCCTGAACCCTTTTAGCTGTGCTTTCACTGTGCTGTGCCAAACAGCATCCTGGTGCTGCTGGAGCACTAATATCCATCATCCGGCCACAGTCTGTGGAGCGCTCAGAAATTTGGTGCTATTTTCAGTGGAGTTTTCCAAGTTGAGCTTATTGGCTCATGGGCATCTGCTCCCAGATGGAGAACATGTGGCTGGTTCCTGTGAGGGGAGGGGAACAGCCCCGCTCGTAAAGCAGCATGGGGGATGAGTGAGGGAATCTCGTCCTGGAGCCTGGGAGAAGCTTTCAGGGCTGTGCAGAGCAGGGCCTGGAGCTTGGGATTTTAAAGCTGCTCCGAAAACCCCTCTGCAGGCAGAATTTGCAGTGGGAGGTCGCCCGTCAGATATTGGTGATGGGGAAAGTACAGTAACCTGAGGGCAGGATTCGATCTCAGCTCGCCTGCTGTTTGCACCACCAGGCACTTCCCACCCTGCTCACTTTCGAAAGGGAATAGCAGGTAATAAATTTTCTGGGGTGATTTCCTTGGCAAACAGTCACTGAAGTGCTGAAACGGGTGAAACTCTTGGGGTTCCTGCGAACCTTCCCGCCTGGAAGCGAGGCGGGAGCGCTGGCAAAACGGAACACGGACCCTGAGCTCCAAATCAAAAGTAAATTTACAGAGCAGCTCTTCCTGCCTCCCGTTCCCAAGTAGAGCATGGTAATTTGTGCGAGTGCTGCTTTCCAGACCTGGCTGCTCTGTGCTGCAGTGTTGACCTGGGGGGTGAAGCCACGCTCCCTTCCCTCTGCTCCCTGTTTGTCCGTTGCTGCGTTCCAGGGGCAGAGGGGCTGGCTTGCTTTGTGGCCGCGATCCTCGTTCCCTTTGTGGGAATAAAAGCAAACTGTGTTTGGTTGAGATTCTCTGTAGCTTCAAAGTCAAATCAAATCCGGGTTGCCAGCTCCTTTTTGTATTACAGGAGATGCCTGTTTTCCATCCCAAACCATCCATGTTTTGCAGCTCAATAGCACATCCCAGACAATGGCTTTAGAAATCAGACGCCTGCATTTTGGACCCACAGTGCTGAGGCAATGCCAAGTGGTGCATGGGGTGCCAGAATTCATGCACATGGGGAGAGGGAAGGAGGAGGAAGAAAAACTTGCTCCGATGGGATGTTTCCAAGGAGATCATGGTAATGATCTTCCATTTCCATATAGGTTTTCATCCACTGGTGGAGTGTGCTCGCTTGTAAGCTGATGTTGCACATGTCTTGTGTGCAGAGTGCAGCAGCTGTCCTCAAAATGCACACTGTGGTGGGGAAGCTCTGGAGCAGCAGAGTGGGATCAGCCTGGGGTGGTAGTAACCCCTATAAGACTACAGGGATGTTCAGGGATGCAGGAAGGGTTGTTAGGAAGAAATTCTTTACTGGGAGCAGCGTGTCCGGTCAGTGCTGGAGTGGGCTGTGTCCCACACTGACACACAGGGCTCTTCCCCCACCTCATTCATCCTTTTTCCCCTGGCTACCATGCTGGAGGAACTGTGTTAGGCCAGGGAGGACTGCAGGACTCTGAGGAGGGTCAGTGAGGCTGCATCCGCTGCTGGAGTGTGCAGGAGGTTGGTTAATATATGATATTCCCTCGTCCTTCCAAGTGCCTCTCGCTTTCCAAGAGCAGGAAGGCAAGTCTGGAGCTCTTCTTCTCCCCTGTGCCGTGATAGGTTTGCAAAAGCTATGGTTTCTTCTGTGTTTTTTTTTTTTTCTTCCCTCTTTTCCTGCCCCAGCATTTTTCCCTGGCCTGATGAATTTTTAAACAAAAACATGGTGAGGAGAGAACAGGAGAGAGGGGAGAAAACCCAGGAGAGGACATGGGGAAAAAAGTCTGTTGTCCAAACCAGAGTGATTTCGAGTGGAGGTGAAAGTTTAGGCTGTGTTTTTAATTTGAAAGTTCCAACTAATTTTAAGTCACTTTATTGAGAGGAGAAAACACCTTTCCTAATGTGCTTTTTAATAAACCCCAGTTTTACAAGTGGAAGTGTTAGTAGTTGTTTGAAAAATACCGTGGAATTATGGAAGTAAAAGGCAACTGCTGTGCTCTGTAATCCCCCTGGCTGTTCCAGGGGTCAGTGCTCCCTGGAGGTGGGGGCTGAGGCTGGAGGAGAGGGACAGATCCCCTGCAGATGCCTCTGGGTGTTTGTCCATCTGTTCACAGGGGATCACAACCACATGGTGGCTTTGCACGAGGACAGATGTGGTTCCTTGCCTGTTGGTGCAGGGCAGGGAGCAGAGGCAGGACTTTGGGTGCAATGGATCAGAATTTGGCCCAGATTGGAGCCCTCCAGTTGGGGAACTGGCTCCTTAGCAATGGAGAAAGTGGAGGAGGCAAGAGGGAGCACGAGGATGGAGAGCCGGGGTGGAGGCAGGCGAGGGGGGCTGGCTCCCAGTGCTGAGCATGGCCAGGGAGCCCACATTCTATCATCAGGAGGGCTCCATAAGCTGGGCTCTGACCTGGGCTCTGACAAAAGTCATCTGGAGAGTTTGGATTGCTGATGAAGTCGTGCTGTGTCCCATCAAAGCCAGAGCCAAGCGTTGGGGCCAGCCGCTCCTGCTGCCCTCCCTTGGGCCGGGCTGGTTTCCCAGGGCCATCACCTTGGCAGGTAGATTGAGTACTGTTGGAAAACCAGCTTAAATCCATCTCTGTCACATTGTGCAGAGCAGATAGGGCTCCTTGCAGATCTCATTGTATGTCAGGCTGGAGCAGAAAAAGAAACATTTTATGGTAATTTTTCATTGACTTTCCAATTTTTTTTTCTTGGTAAGCTGTCTGCAATCACTTACAGTGTTCCTGAAGGGATTAATTACTCACTGGAGCTCATTGTGCATATTTCATATTCTGAACCGTTGGATGTGATGCCTGCCTTGGATCGAGCGAGGGGTCACATGGCATTTCTTTTTCCATCCTTTCTCCCCTGTTCTGTTGTATCTGTCAGGCTCCTGGTGTGAGCGCTCGCTGGTGCTGCTGCGGTGGGTGCTCGCTCAGAGCGCTGCATGTGATCCTGGTTTCCCTGCTCCGCGCTCCTTTTTCAGGGGACCACAGCCAGAAGGAGACAAATCGCTTCCTTGTTTGAGTGACTTTTGGCTGATGCTTTTCCCCAAGCTGTAGTGTTGGCTCGGCTTCTCCCGCAGCGGTCGTGGCTCCGGGCTGTGCATCGTCAGTGCTTGGACAAGGCCCCCGCAGCAAATCTGGGGAGGAGAGCTCGAGGCACATTGCAGAGCTGCTTCCCACGGCAAAGAGGGATTGTGCCATGCAGGCAGCCATTGCTTGGAGCTGAGATGTCTTAGAGGGGATGAATCCTGGCGGTGGTGTAGCCATCCTCGGGAGCGTGGCGTTCCCGGGAGGGTCTGCCCGTGGGACAGTGCGCGCTGGCGCTTTGGCAGCGCGGGGAACGGCATTGTCTGCAGCTCAGCTGGGGATCCCAAATTGCCCAGGCTGGGGTGTAACTCGGCGTGGTCTCAGCTTGAACGGATCCTGCAGCCTGCAGGGGATGGGGCTTGCCAGTGTGAGGGGTGTGGAGGCGAGCAGCCACTCTCCCATTCTGCCCAGCGGCTCGTGGCCGCTGTCATCACATGTCACTCAGCCCTTGGTGTTGGCACTGCATAATGAGGGTGGCCACAGGAGCTGGCACGTGGTGGAGAGTCCAGAGGCTCCCCTGAAATCCGTCCTAATGGTGCTGATGCCTGTACTGGAGCATTTCCTGCCCTTCCCTTCGCTGGCACTGCCAAGCCCCCGCTGAAACTTGGACTTGCAGGTGGAACAGCAGGCTCTTTGCACTGAATAGTAAAGTGTGACACAGAATCACAGAATATGCTGAGTGAAAAGGGACCCACAAGGATCATCAAGTCTAACCCTTAGCCTGGCAAGAGTCACACCGTGTGCCTGAGAGGATCATCAGCGTCCCTCCCCTCTCCGTAACGCAGGTGATGGATTGGACGTGAAGAACACACGTCTTTTATGCTGTCCCCCCCCCAGCCCCCTGGGGTGCCTGGGCAGGGACCAAATGGTGGCTCCCATGAAGGGGCCAAAGAGCTTTCTGGTCCTAAGCGTAGCCTTCCCTCCCACGGCACACCCAGATTTCCTGAAGGAGACAGAATGTTCCTTCTCTGCAAATCTCCTTTAGTGAGAAAAGTGCAACTGCTGCTCAAGAAAACCTTTTCCTGGTGGTGGAGACCCTCTTGAGAGCACTGTGAGGGGAGCAACCAGTCTGGAAGCAGCCACAGGACAGTGCAGGTCGGCCGAGCCCTTATCCCTGCGCTCTTCTCCCTGCGGTGGGGAACCATCAGCACTAAGAATAGATCGTTTATTCATCCACATCCCTCTCCCTCTGAAGGGTGCTCGAGGCGCTGCGCAGCAATTAACACAAGTTTGTAATAGCTCCGGCAGATTGCAGCTCGCCCTTTGCTGCTGGTGGTTCTGAGGATGGATGGGGGACTCTGGTGCTGCTGAGCTCCCCGGCAGAAACACAGCACCTCCCCAGCACGGGGGTGTGGGGAAGTGCTGTGAGGCAGCAGGATGGATGCTGGGTGTGGAGCTGCAAGATGAGGAGAGGCATGTGGGGCTGATGCTGGTGGGGAGTGATTTTCGGGAGGGTGAACCTTGCCTCAGTGCCTGGTAGGACCAGCACCCTCGGGCACCCCAGCAGTGCTTGCCCACCGCACTGCCAGGGGACCACAGGTGCGGGGAGACCCCAAGCCTTGCGGGATCCTGGTGATCATATGTGCAGCGGACTTGTTTCCGGCTCCCTGCAGGCTGCTACGCCTGGTGCCAGCGTGAATTTGGCACCTGGCCCTCCTGCGAGGCTGGGGAGGGGAGAAGAAAGGCTGAGCCCTCCTCGCTTCAGGCAGGAGATTCAATTTCCCCCCCGGGCGTGCACAAAGGCCGTTTATCTCCGGAGCAAAGCCCTGGTAAGCACAGGGCAGAGCGTGAAGGGCTGATTAGGGGCTGCGTGAGGAGGGGCGCGGAGGTCGCGTGCAGGCACTTCCCTTCCCATTTCCAGGGCTTTCCATGGTAATGACTCCTATTCTGCTCCGTTGTTAGGACGTCACTCACACGCGGCTCCAGCGACATCTGTCAAAACACGTCCCCCCTGCCCTTGGCGCTCCCGGGAAAGAGGGATCCGTCGGCCCCGTACTGAGCCTGACATCAATTAATCATCAGCCTTAAAAATTAGCATTGTGGCAGTACACGTTGGGGGGAAAACGATTCCCCAGATGGAAGCAAAAATAGCCTGGGTTATCTCCCTCCTCCCGCGGGAGGTGGCAACAATAGATCCACTAACGAGCCTGGAACTCGTTAAGCTGGGTTTGCCCCCCGAGGTGCTCTGCCTCCTGACCCAGCTCTTCTCTCGAGGGGCTCTTGGGGGACCCTCTCGTGCAATGGCTGATGACCTTCCATGGGGTCTGGTGCTGCTGCAGCCGGATCCTTGTGGCTGGTGTCCCCTGGGCTTTGCAGAGAGTCCAGGGCGAGCTTGAACTGCTGAGCCCCTTCCTGAAGCTGAGGGTTTGGAGGGGAGCAGCACTGCTGGGGTGTTGCTCTTCTGGAGTGAAGGATGGTCCTTCCTGGCTGGTGCTGCTGGACTGGGACGGGGCTTCAGCCACAAGGGCATATCCTACTCAGGGTGGGTTGTCCCTTGTCCCTGTCCAGAGTGACAGCTCTGAGCAGCACTGGTGCCCACAGCAGCTTAGGAAGTGCCAGCTCCAATATTCAGGAGCTCAGCAGTGGGTTGGAGGTCTCCAGAGACTCCCTGTCTGTGGGGCGACTGCGTCAACTTCCCTGGAGGCTCATGGTGAGCTACTCTTTGTGCCCGTACCATGCTGGGATTTTCCATGCTTGGAGCTGCTCTTCCTTGCTCCCAGGCGAGCTGTAATCCCAGGGAGCAGCTCTGCCACTCGTAGCCTCCTGCCCCTCCACGTGACCACCCCTGGTACTTGGGAGCTGAAGAGCCCCCAGCGCCGGCTGCATTTTGGGTCTGTTTGGGTGGCTCTGATTGCTCAGTGTGGAGCAATCCACAGGCTGCAGCTGGCAGGGAAGCCGGGGAGGACATTTTACATTCCTGCTGGAGACACATGAGGACTCTTTGGCTGATCTGGTGATGGACAGACAGACCAAGTGTCTACCAGAGCCCAGCTGAGGCCGGGGAGAATTGTGTTTGCAACGCATTGCTCTGCACAAAGCTCGCAGTCACAAGGCGAGGGGGACAAAAGGCTCCCTGTTTGCGCCGTCCCAGTGGGTGCAATTCCAACAGTTAAAAAGCAAATGTGAGTTGTTTGTCTCCATGAATATAAAGCTTCCCCAAGCATGGCCGTATTCTGGCTGGGAATGGGGAGTCTGGCTCTGCTAATGACTGTTCTCCTGGAAAACGGAGCCAACTCAAGCCAAGAGCTGCCCAGCTGGGCCCTTCCCTGCCTGCCCCGGTGCAGGGACATGGGCTGGGGTGGGGACAGGCTCTGGGATCTGATAAATGCCCTTTCAGCCAGGCCTGGGTGCCCAGCAGGGAGCAGTGGGCAGGGATGGGTGTGGGGACCTTGGCCTGTTGTACCCAGGGTGACTGCCATCCTGTGAGCACCCTGCCAGCACCTGGGACCTTCTCCCTTGTCCTCAGCAACAGGGAACCCCCAGGCAGGGGGGCATCAGATCTGCTGATTTGGGGTGTCTGACTGTGAGTCCAAGGGCTGCTGTCACAGGTTGGGGACCTTGAGCCATGTCTCTCCATACCTGGGCTGGGGTGCTGCCCTGCTCATAGGAAAACCTGTGAATCCCCATGGCCCTGGGTTTTCACCTGAGTTTTTATTCCCAGAACAATGGGAGAAGGAAGGGGATGGATGTGCAGTGGTACAGGATGGAGTGTCAGTGATGTACCTGGTCCTGGTCTGCCTGGTTGTGCTGGGGTGGGGACAGGTTGTTGTGAAGCTGCTGTGGGGCCTGGGGTGAAAATGGGTCTGGGAGGAACAACACTGGGGCTTGGAGCATGGACACATCCACACCTCTCCATGGATGATCCCAAGCAGTGATGGAGCTGTTGAGATGTCACCAGTGTTAATGTGGAGCGAGCACTGTGGACGGCTGCCTGTGGCTCCCCTGGGGGTCTGCAGTGCTTGACCCCTGTGTCCATGGCAGCCAAGCTGAGCTGAACACAGCCCGTGGGCATCTCCAGCCTTGCCCATGAGTCTTCTCCTCCTCGGCTGCTCCTGCATTTGCCCTGTCCTCCCCTTGTCTCTCTAGGCCTGGGGGCTTTGGAGAAGGGCTGTGCACAGCGAGGGAGGGTTGTTACAGCCCTGTGCCCTCCCTTCTCTGCAGGGCACCCAGCTCGGTCCTAGAGATGCCGTCAGCACTGGGTGCAGGATTCCCCCAGCTCCCACATCCCCCTCCTCCACCAGGCAAAGCTTGGAGCGGGGGCTGGCGACGTCCCCAAGATGTAGGGCACATCTGGAGGGCACCGAAGCAGTTAAGTGAAGGGATGATTTGTGCTATAGAAACCCGCAGTTCCTTCCTTTGATCCTCTGAATCAGCCCATTGCCTCCTTCATATAAAGCCCCATTTATCTCCGCTTTTTCCCAGTAAGTTTGAAGGCGGTCGCGGCTCGTGGCTCCTCGGCAGCGGAGAGGAGCCCGGCTTTCTCTTCCGCTGAAGCAGAATCAGGTGAAATCTCTATGGCAACTGGCAGATGACAGGGAGTCTTGTTGCCTTGGAAATGAGGCAAGGCAAAAAAAAAAAAAAAAAAGAAAACCACCCAAAAAGAGCCATCTGGAATTTTGAATTTCCACAATGTCCAACCTGCGTCTGGTGATGCGTGGGGAGCGTGAACCCGCTGCCGCCGGCTGCTCCGGGGCCCCCGCGCCGGGGCCTGGCTGTGCCTTCTGCCTCACCCTGGGGGTTTGGTTTTTATTTTTTTCCTCTCTCCCCCACTCTCTGGCTTTTTTTTTGTTTTGTTTTGTGCAGGATCTGCAGCATTGCCCTGAATGTCTGCTGGTGGCTGGGGGGAAGGTGTCATGTGTGGAGCATTTACGGTGCTGAAACCCCCAGGCTGGACACAGCTGTGCCATGCTGGGGGCCTGCATGGTGCTGGCACACCCTGATAATGCAGAACCCTGAGGACAACAGGAAGCTCTTGGGGGAAACTGAGGCACAGAGCGCTGCATGACCCGTCTGACCCCGCTCTGTCAGCTTAGCACAGACCCCAGGTGCAGTGACCGCTGGTGACGCTGTCTCCATGTGCCCGAGGCCGTGGGGCTGTCAGCAGGGAGTTAATGTCACCGTGTATGTCTGCTGCTGTGTGTGCTGGTGTCCAGAGGCTCGTGGCACCCCTTGGAGCATGAATGCAGTCCACCTGCCATCCCCCTCCTTCCCAAGCTGCACAGGCACTTCCACGGGTTATTGTAAAGACCCACAGTGCTGGGAATGGGGGTATTGGGATGCTCCCAGCTCCTTCAGCGTTGCTCTGGAGGCAGCTGTGGCACTGGGATGTGCAGTGCCATGTGCAGGAGCAGGGTCTGTCCCAACGCGGGGGATTTTGGACTCCTCTGGCTCATCAGTGCAGGGGAACAGAGATCAGCACAGAGGTGGGATGCAGAGACACTGAACAGCTAGAGGCTTTGGAGCTGGAAAAGGAACTGTGGTTTGGACGTGCAGGTGGGGTGGTTTGGGGCCAAGTGCAGCATCCATTGAAAGAATAACCCGCGAATGGGCTGGAGGCCCGGCCTGGATCTCTCCAGCGGGTTCACTTGGAAACTTGTGTATGGGAGAGACCCAATTAAGTAGATTTATGGCTGCTCTAGCCTGAGAAAGTCTGAATCCCTTTTAAAAGCTTGGCTCACTGGAGCCAGACGGGGTCCAGACTCCAGGTCTCCCAGCCCTGCCCTTGTTACGAGCAGCGATTCACAAGGCTTAGCAGCCACGATTGCCCCCGAAGTGCTGATTCGGCTGAAGTCCCGGCCTGTCACTGCTGCACTGCTGCTTATTGTCTGCTCTCACCTGCCATTGGGGAGATGGTGGCTCCCTCCCACAGTGTGGGGCTGCCCCAGCCTGCGCTGGTGGCGATGGTGGGGATGATGGTGGTGGTGGTGGAGATGGTGTGGTGATGGGGAAGGTGGCAGTGATGGGGATGGGGATGATGGCAGTAATGATGACTGCAGTGATGGGCATGGTGTGGTGATGGAGTGCAGGCAGGGAATTGGCTTCCTCCCCTGCTGCAGCCACCCCTGGAGCCTCCCACAGAGAGATCACATTTTACAGAAAGGTCCATCCAGAGAGGTGGGGTGGCCGTGCCAAAGTGGGGTCCTGTCACTGTTCCTGCTCTGGCTGTGTTTTCATGAAGGGGCTCCCTGCAGGACTCAGGTCCTGTGGGGCACACGCTGTCCCCACAGTGCTGCCCACTCTTAACCCCCTTGCCTCCCCCAGTGGTTGCTGCCTGGCCTCTCCTCCCTTGGCCAAGGGCAAGCACAGGATGTCCTGGTCTGTGTAAAATCTCCTCCCTCAGCCTCACAGGGCTACATGTGGGGCAGCACCACGTGCAGAGCTTGGCCCGCCCTGGTGGAGGCATGGATGGGGACCTCAGGTACCTGCAGCATCCTCTGCATGTCCCCCATCCCCGATGGCAAAAGGCTGTCCCTCCATGTCCCGGGGTAACAGCATCCCTGGCTCCTCCAGCCTGGGGGCTGCTGCCTTCATCCAGGGAAGGGTGGCCATGCTTTTCCCTGTTGGTCCCTATCCTACCTAGGGTGGTTCAGAGTCACCAGTCAGCCATCTGGGTACCTCAGTGCCCTGTTAGCAGAGTGCTGGATGGCACAGTGCTCCCAGCCCTGTCCCTGCCCCTCAGGGAGCAGGACCCTCTTCCTGCACCGCTGCGGGGGATGTGGGGCTGGCAGCCAGCCCTGGGCTCACACCAATGAATGCAATTAAACCAGGAGTGCTAATGAACCTTCTGCCTTCTGGGTGGGGCAACAGGTTTGCAGGAAAGGGGGAGCTGCTCGCCCAGGGTGAGTGAGGGTGGAAGACGTGCTCTGCCAGCCTGAGTGTCCTGGGGCATCTTCTGAAACAGATGGGTGGTTTGGGGGTGCTGGTACCTCCCTGAGGGGAGCACGCAAGGATTGCAGGGATGGGGCTGGGCTGAAAAACGAGGTCAGTGGTGGAAGTGAACACTGTGGACATGGCAGTCACCCCACAGAGCCCCACTAGCCATCTCCACTGCTCGTTTCATCTGTTTGGGAACTGCTGGGGTGAGAAAGACAGCTAAGCCCCAAGGAGAAGGATTGCAGGTTGCGACCATCCCCCTACCCAGCCCCAGGGAGCGGGAATCAGAGCTGGATGTAATAATACAAGATAAAGCCATTTGCTCCATATGGAAAGACTCTGCTGTCGGTGAGCCAAGACGCCGGTGATGGAATCGCAGGCTGTGGGGTGTAAGTGGGGAACCCGCAGGGCTCAGCGAGCTTCACACCGGGCTCGGGGTGTTGGGTCTCCCCTTGGGCAGGCTCCGAATGCCAGAGCAGAGGGTTTTCAAGGAAAATAACCAGCAAAATGCTGCCTGGGCTGATTCATTCACAAACGGGGCTGGGAGCCCGGGCTGGGGCAGATGGAGGGAGCAGCGCGTGTCTGCACGAGGGTTCGTGGAGCCGGGGAGCGCGGCTGGGCTGGAGGAGGCTCCTGGCCCCTCGAGAATGGGTTTTATTGCAGAGTTTATTAGTGGATTTTTCAATGCGCTGGAAGGAATTGAGCAACCAGTTAAAAATGTTTCCGGGCCTGGGGAAATTCGTTGCAGCTACTGTGGAATAGGGGCCCACCGGAATGACTCAGGAACACCACGAGGCCTTTCCCAGTGAATTCCCGCTTGCTGCTTTACTGGGTCAACAGGAGTCCTTTCCTGGTTGGATCTTCTGAAACGAGATCAGCTGGGTCGTGGGGGGCAAGAAAACACATATGTGAGTGAGTTCATACACTGAGTGTATGAACACAGGCACAGACGGTGCATCTGTGTTGGTGTCACGTCCTGCTGTCCCCCTGCCTGCATACGTGGGCACATGTGCGAGGTCACAAGCGTAGGTGACACACGTGCACTGCCCCCCTCCCCACCTTCTGCAGGCCTTTGCTGCCATGTGGCCCACACATGAACATAGGAATGATGCAAACACACACACACGCAGGTTCCCGTGCCAAGGCACATGGGCCACACGTGTCCCACGGACGCAGCCCTGCCTCGCCCCAGTGGGAGCTGGTGGCCACATGCTCCTTTGAAATCAGCTGTCAGAGCCGTTTGGAGTTGATGATTTCCTCATTCCTTGGTGTGCTTGGCCACGCTGGCAGAGCCCGTCTGCAGGGCCATGGCTGTGCCCCAAGATGCGAAGAGAGGAGCTGTCACCACTCCCTCTGGGAGGTGGTGGGAAGGGCTGGACATGAGCACAACCTGGAGCTCCCTGGCCTTATCCAGCCACGGTTCTGGATAGGTCACAGTCAGACCCACAGCACACAGCACCACGCCCTTCTCCAGCCCTTCACAGCATAGGCAGAGCCTGGGAGAGCAATGGGAACCACTGAGGACCTGCAGGCCAGGCCAGAGCTGGGATGGGGAGACACCAGTCCCTGAGCCTGCAGCCCCTGTGGAGAGGGGAACGCTGTGGGACATGTCTCAGCTGTAGCTGCCCGGAAAATGAGCCTGGCTGAGGCTGGGTGTCCGACTGACCCCACCACGGCACAGACTGAGCCTTCTCTGCTGCTCCACGTTCCAACAGCTGGAAACATCTGGCTGTGCAAGCTTGCTAAATCGATGCAGGGAGGAATCCAGCGTGCTCCTGCTGTTCCCACACTCCAACCTCTCCCAGCAGCTTCGGTTTCGACTCAGCTCCCGCATGTGGTGACTTGGCCAGCCCTGAGCCAGCCCCCAGCCCCATGCTGTCCCTGGGGAACAGCCTGCAGGGACCTGGAGTCACTGCCTGGCCAGCACTGCAGGGACAGACAGTGGCACTTCAGTGCTGGCAGTGGGATGTGTGCCAGAGGTGGGTGAGCAGCTCCTCCAGTCCCGGTTTGGCCCTTTCCTTTGTGAGAGCTGCTGCTTTTCCTGGAGTCCAGAGTGACCTGGACTGTCACCCGAAAACTGGGGTGATGTCATCCAGGCTTGGATGGCCAGTGGTGTCACGGGGTGAAGCTGGGGGTGCGGGTCAGTGCCACTGCCTTCAAACACCTGTCCCTGAGCCCTGGGATGCTGTTTCTCCCCGTGAGTGCCCCAGCTGCAGGCGGTGCAGAGGAGGTGGCACCCCTGTGCTGGCCCCTCAGTCAGGGCAGCTGGGGACACAGCACGGGCTCGCCCCACTGCTCCTTGGATGGGGATGGCTGCAGCAGCCCCGCTGGCAGCGGCGCCCGGGGAGGAGGCAGCACCAGGCCCCAGCGCTGGCCCCGTGCCTGGGGGAATGGCTGCGGGTGGCCGTGGGGGAGGCAGCCTGGCTTTTGGGAGGGAGCCATGCCTGGGAGGAGCACGCTGTCGAGCTGGCAGGGGGTGAGAGCCACTGCTGGCGCCAGGGGACAACAGTGGCTCTTCATCCCATCGCGCTCTGCCCTGCCCCGGTGCAGGGACACGGCTCTGCCTGGGTGTGTGAGCTGCGGGAGCTGGGCCCTGGGTGACAGCACCCACCGAATGGGGCCAGGGGGAAGGAGCTAAGGGTGCTGAGTCCTTCCCTGGGGACACTGGTGGTTCTTTTATTGCTTTTCCTTGGGGTTCACATGTGTGTCCCCTCCCAAATCTCCCACTGCCCTACAGACTGCAGTGTGACAGCTGTGGACTTGGATGCAGGCTCCTGCCCCGCCATTTCAAGCCTGAAAATCCATCTTTCCAGGCAACCCAGGCGGGGTCTGACAACTTTGAGGTGTCAACATGATGTTTTCTGCCTGCCCCACCACAGGGGCACAGTGTCCCCTTGTCCCTGGCTGCAGAGTGGGGTGGGTGCTGCCTCCAGCACTGAGGGCCACTCGAGCCTCCCTGTGCCCTGGCTCCATGTGTGCAGCCACCTCAGCTCCATCCTTCTGCCTGGACTGATTGTGCATCCCTATCCTGTGGCTCTGGGGACCAGTTGGAGCCTCCGTGCCTTTGATTAACTCCTCCAACGTGCATGGGCCACAGTGGAGATTTAATAATGAGTTAATAATGACTTGTGTCCTGCTGAGCCTGGTTCTGGGAGCTGGACTGGGGTGATCAGACACATGCAGGGCCGGGTGTCTTTAAGTGATGGAGTGTGCTGGCCACGCTGGGTGCCCTGTGGGCTCACCAGCCCTTTTACCTCATCCACACTGGCTTTCACCTGCTTGATTGAACCCGTCTCATCGGGGCTGTTCCTGCTTGTCACACCCTTCCAGGCTCGTGCGTAAATTTGAGCCGCTTCACTGGTCTGAGGTGCTCCTGCCCAGGCCAGTGGGTTGGGCAGCATCACCCATGGGTGCTGCCTGTGGCATGGCCGGTGTGTGATGGGGACAAGGGACACGAGCCCTGCTTGAGCACTGCTGTGTGGCTGTGCTGTTGTGGGGAGCTGCTGGGGTGTGTGCCATTGGTGTCCCCCTGTCCCTGTGTCCCTGCAGCCAGGGTGTGTGTCATCAGAGTCCCCTGTTCCTGTCAGCCAGGGTGTGTGCCAGCGGTGTTCCCTGTCCCTGTGTCCCTGTGGCTGGGGTGTGTGCTGACAGTGTCCCCAGTCCCCGTCTCGCTGCAGCTCATACGGTGCCGTTTCAAATCCTGAAGCACTGGTTGCCACGTTACGTTAGGAGGAGCCACATCCCGTGTCCCTGGCTCCCGCTGTCACTGCGGATCCATGGCAGGCCCAGCTGAGAGGCCTGAAATCGGGGATCAAAGCCACAGTGGCATGGCTGTTAGTGCCCGGGGTGCACGCGAGCGGGATGGGCACACAGGGGCTGGAGCCGCGGCCCTGAGCCCACAGTGCTGCCAGGGCGGTGCCAGGGTTGACCCCCCTCCTCTGTGTGGGTGTCTGTGTTCACACACATCTGTGCAGGTGTCTCTGGGAGGGGTGCACACGCTGTGTGTGCAGGTGTGTGTGCACATGTGTGTGGGTATGCCTGTGTGTATCTGCACGTGTGTGCACAAGCGGTTGTGGTGCGGGTACATGCGTGTGCACATGTGGATTTTGGGGGGTACGTGGCTGTGTGTTTTGTGTGCACACCTGTGCTGTGGGTCTGCACACCTGGAGAAGCCCCAGGGCAGCCAGAACTGGGGGATTCCCAACCCTGGGCTGTGCCCATGGGGGCTCAGTCCCCGTGGCTGCCCCAGCCCTCTGCAGGAGCAGCCACCTTTCTGTGAGTGAGACCTGGTGTCCTTCACTCCCAGACACCCTTTTGGCCCTGCTGGGCCCATGTCCCCAGGGTGGGGGACACCCCCAGCGCCTGGGTGACACAGGGGCAGCTTTGGGGACGTTATTTCAGGACTGTTGCTCCTGCATGGCCCCATGGAGCAGGGTCACAGTGCTTCAGGGTCATCTGGCTGTAGTTGGCCTCCTGTCACCTCTGTGGGTCCTGTCCTGTCACCTCTGTGGACCGGACATCCCCATCCCAGCTGCACGCTTGGGAGTGGCCTTTTGGGGTGGTGCAGCTCCAGTCCAGTGCCAGCCTTGCCCTGTTCCCTCCTGGTGGACAGAGCCAGGGCTGGTGGGCATGGCCATGGGCAAAAGCCATCTGTCCATCCATCCATCCTTCCCTCCCTCCCTCCCTCCCTTTAAAGCCATCACCTTGTCTGTCCACAGACCCCGAGTCCCAGAGGAAGAGGACAGTACAGAATGTGCTGGACCTTCGGCAGAACCTGGAGGAGACCATGTCCAGCCTGAGGGGCTCTCAGGTGTCTCACAGGTGAGGTTCCAACACTGGATTCCCATCACCCCTTCCCCATAATCAGTGTCCTTCCCGGGGTAGCTGGGAAGCAGTTCTGGTCCTGGTGAGGGCCATGTGGATGGGAGTGAATCAGCTGTGCCCCATGTCCTGGGGACCCTGTGCAGGGAGGCTTGGAGAGAAGCCCCCAAATCCATGGGGTGTCATGTGTGGGACTGTGTCAGAGCCCTGTCCCTGACAGTGCTCTGGGACATTGGGAACTGGGAAGTGGTGTCAATGAGCGGAGATGACAGGCCAGAGAGAGGTGGGTGTGTTCCCAGTGGTTGGGTGACCCCAAGTGGACCACCAGAGGTAAGGGTGTCCCCTGTGCCCATCCAGGTTTGGACCAGAGGCTCCATCCCTGCCTCAGTTTCCCTGCCCTGTGTAGGATGATGATGGAGGAACCCTCAGCCAGAGCCCACGAGCAGAGGTGGGGTACCCTGGGCTGCCCTGCCCAGAGTGGGGCCAGGGGATGGCAGTGCTGGGGACAGGGCGAGCAGTGTGTGGGGAACCAGAGTGTGTGTACTCAGTGTGCTCTGACCACACCTGGGACTGCCTGTGTCCCTCTGGGTCTCTCACTTGAGACCCCCGCAGGGTTTCTGCTCCTCTCTGGATTTGCAGAGGCTGTGTGGGTGTCAGCCGGTCGGGAGAGTGAGGATGCGGGAACATCCTTCTCCTAGAGTGTGTTGCCACCTCGTGGTCTCCCTCGATCCTGATTTTTGTCTTGGGAGGGACAAAAAGCTGCAGCTTCCTCCCACCCTTCAGGCCCCTCTCACCATTACAGACCTTCCTGTGTCGCCCCTCGATCAGTCTGGCCCAGGATGAAGCAGCCTCTTCATCTCCCTTTTCATCACCCAAAATTTCTAGATCTGTGCTCATCCTTGCTGAGCTTCCCAGATCTTTTCTGAGCCAGGAGCAGCAGAGCACTGGGTTGGAGGGATTTGCACGGGACCATAACAATATTCCCCGAGCTGACTATTTGCTGGGATTGTCCATTTCAGCTCTACCACCTCTTTGCTTGGCACAGGAGCTGGGTCAGAGCCTGGCACTGCCCACACCGAGCCAGGGCTGTGTTGTGTTCTCTTCACCTTCATCGGTGTCAAACTCCACCCCCCTCCTCTCCCCAGCGCTCAGCTCCTTCGGAAATCCTCCATCAGCTCGGGTCTTAGGGAAATAGGGCAAGGATATTAAGGGTGATTATGATTAAATTAGCATTGCTGGTGGGATTTGACTCTTCACTATCACTTCCTTTCCTTGATGAGCTCTGAGTACATCACATGGTGGAGGCCTCAGCTGCATCCCTGCCACGGACTAAAATGGGTATGGATAGCCCAGGGATCCCTATCCCTGCACTCTGTCCCTTTCATCAGAACTTAAATATGTGAGGATCTTCCCTCTTGTCCCATAGGACCTGAATTTATTTGGAAGCTTTGTTTTATTCTGGTAGCCCATAGCAGCCTCAGCAGCTCCCTGCATTCCTCCAGGAGCTCCTTCATGGCTGTGAGCCAGATTTTCCTTTCCTAAAGCTGTGTCAGCTCTTCCCTGGTACGTTGTAATTACACACATACCCACTCATTCTGCTCTTGGGAACACTTCCTACAAGTCTGTCCAATTCAGATGTCATCTGCCATCCTCTGGGTGTGCCTGCATTGCCAGTGTCCTGTAGCCACTCTGGGCTCTCTCTTTATTCCTTCCACAAACTATTCCTCAAATTTCTCTTGTTCTCCTCACTGTGTTCTTCATCCAGTGGCTGAGGGCTCAGCCTTTGCTGTTCCCTCACTAGGATGCAAGTTGATTCCTGAAAGACGTCACTGTGTTCCTGGCAGTCTTTGCACCCAGCTGCAGGGCTGTGTGAGCTTCCTCAGAGGCTTAGAGAGTCATGGAATCACAGGATCATTTAGGTTGGAAAAGGCCTCTAAGACCGTCGAGTCCAGCTGCTCCCCTGGCACTGTCATGTCCACCATGAAACCATGTCCCCAAGTGCAACATCCACACGTCTTTTGAACACTTCCAGGGATGGTGATTCCATCACTGCCCTGGGCAGCCTGTGCCAGGGCCTTGACCAGCCTTTCTGTGAAGAAATTTTCCCAGTATCCAACCTGAACCTCCCCTAGCATAACTTGAGGCTGTTTCCTCTCCTCCTGTCTCTTGTTCCCTGGGAGCAGAGCCCAACCCCCACCTGGCTCCACCCTCGTGTCAGGGAGCTGGAGAGAGCCAGAAAGTCCCCCCTGAACCTCCTTTTGTCCAGGCTGAGCCCCCCCAGCTCCCTCAGCTGCTCCTGGTGCTTCAGCTCCTTCCCCATCTCAGTTGCCCTTTGCTGGACAGGCTCCAGCCCCTCAATATCTTTCTTGTCATGAGGGGCCCAGAACTGAACCCTGTTCCTCCTGCTCGGAGATGTGGTTGGCATCTGCTCCGAGCCACCGGCAGCACATCCTCAAACGGCCTTTGTGCTGCCGACAAAAACAAAGCCCTTTTAGCTGCCCCTTTTAGTTCCACTTTAACAAACTTCCTCATTTTTTTTTCTGTAGTTCCCTGTTTTAGATTCAGTGCTGCAGCCAGGGTTTGGCTTTGGGTGCTCCTGCAGGAACGTTTAATCCAAGCTAGGGAATAATTTGCTGATAGTAGCGTTTGGAGCCAATTTGAGGGCTGTGGGTTCCCAAGAAGCTGCTCCAAGAAGTAATCATTTTTGGTGCCTAAATTTAGTCCCAGCATCACTGTTTGCCTAAAATATACCCCGAGGGGTGTGGGGAGTGATGAAAATCCCTGTTCCTGAAGCACTCATGGGTTCTGGGACGGCTGCAGAGCACTGTGCTTGTGGGCAGCCCCTGGGACCGGGCAGTCCTGTCTTGGGGAGTCCCCTCCTGCCCAGCTGTGGGGGTTCACTCTCCATAGGTTCACTGAAGGTGTCCTATTATTGGGGTTCAGCACAACTGGGGTTCAGGGCCAGGGCTGGTCTCTGGGATGGTGCTGACCCCTCTCCCGGGCGTGTTTGCTACCAGCCCTGGTGGCACCCCTGGCTCTGCTCCAAGGTGGGTGGGCAGGGCCGTGGTGGAGCATTGTCTTTGTGGGGTGACTGGGGCTGTGGGGAGGCACAGAGCCCCTATCACACCTCATATCCTGCTCCACTGTCCCTGGGGAGACAAGAGCAGCACTTAGACACTGGTGCTGTGGGTGTCCCAATGGGTCCTGAACTGGGGGACACTGGGCTGTCACCAGGAAGGATAGGAGGGGACCAGCTGAGATGAAGGAGCCCAGACCAATGTCCCTGTGCCCCCACTCCCGGCCTTGCCCTGGCTGCCTCAAAGTGTGCAGTTTTGGTTTCTGAGTGCTTGCAGCTCCAGTTTGGGGCGAGGTGAGGCAGGGCAGGGACCTGCACTGCCCCCCATGCCCTGCCCTAACGCCCCATCCCCCCGTCCTCGCAGCTCCCTGGAGATGACCTGCTACGACAGCGACGAAGCCAACCCCCGGAGCGTCTCCAGCCTCTCCAACCGCTCCTCCCCGCTGTCCTGGCGCTACGGGCAGTCGAGCCCGCGCCTGCAGGCGGGGGACGCGCCGTCGGTGGGGGGCACGTGCCGCTCCGAGGGCACCCCCAGCTGGTACATGCACGGGGAGCGGGCGCACTACTCGCACACCATGCCCATGCGCAGCCCCAGCAAGCTGAGCCACATTTCCCGCCTGGAGCTGGTCGAGGCGCTGGACACCGACGATGTGGAGCTGAAGTCGGGGTACATGAGCGACAGCGATCTCATGGGGAAGACGCTGACGGAGGATGACGACATCACCACGGGGTGAGTGCCTGCGCAGGGGGCCATGCCTGGACCGGGGCTCTCCAGGAGGTTTCCCAGGAGGTTGGGGACACCTGACATGGTGGGATGGGTGGAGGAGCACAAAGTCACAGACAGTCTGTCTGGGTGCATCGTGTCCCCACATCCCACTGCCACTGCTGCTGTTGCTGGGGCAACTGGGACTTCTTGGGGCTGATGGCCTCCTGAGCTGGGATGAGCTGATCTCCCAACATATGAGAAGTGTCTGGCTTGATCTGGTGTTACCAGAGCAGAGGGCTGAGAAAAGCATATGGCCTGTGGCTGCAGCACCCTTGAGCCAAAGCCCTGCTGGGGTGAATATTGCTGCTTTCAGAAATGCTCTCACCAGTGAGTTGGAGCTGCCTGCTGTGACCCTGGCACTGTGGGGACATCCTGGGGCTGGGAGTGCTGGTGGCCCGTGGTGGGACGGGCTGGGTCAGTTCTCAGCACCCCAGGGAGAAGTGGGCACCGAGGTGTCACTGCTGATGGGTGGCACTGTGTGGAGCAGGGTGTGCTGCTGAGCAGGGTCCCCTCCTTCTGGGACCCTCATTGGCCTCCATCCCTCCACCCACAGGGCCAAGGGCATCTTCTGCCAGATGGGCAGGGCTCATGTTTTCTTTCCAGATGTGTCCAGCTCCTGCTGTGCTGTTGAGGTGCCGCTGACTCTGGCAAGGGTCCAGGGCTTGAGCATGTTGGAGGTTTCCTGTTTCAGCACAGGAGATAAATAACTCTGGCGTTTGAGCTGTCCCAGAGCAGGAGGAGGTATTTGGCCTCCTGACAGTGCTGCTCTGGCTCTCCTGGGGTGCTTGTAGTCACGTCAGCTTGGTACAGAATAGATCACAGCCCCTGGCTTTGCACCCATCCTGGGGTCAGAACTCCCCAGATATGGCCCAGAGGCACGTTTTGCAGTTGTGGAGGGAACACCCTGTTTCTGCTGGCCTCTGCCCCTGCCATGCTCCAGCTCAGGGGTGAGAGTGTCTGCAGCACTGTCGATGTCAGACCCATCGTTCCCACAGGCATGTGGGGTTACCTTGGGGGCTGCCCTGGGCTTGTGAACAGGGAAGCCTTGTGCTGGCTCAACATGGACTCTTCTGGAGATCATAACCCATTGCCAGAGGTGGCACATGTCACAGCCTTTTGCTGTTGCCACTGGTCCGCTGGGTATGATGGGCACTGAGGTGGATTTGGGCTGCCCTGGAGGGCTGGGTTCTCATCAGGGCTGGCTGTGGGGATGAAGGGCTCCACCACTCCCCATCTCCCCCCTTGTCTCATCTTGGTGCTGCTCATGCAGGCAGATAACCTTGGGGTGCCCTTGGCTTTGGAGGCACTGCCGGGAGGGGTGACCAGAGCATCATTTTGTCTCCATCAGCCCCTGAGCAGGTGGAATGTGGGCAGGGGCGGGGACCCCCGGTGGCTCAGCCCTGCACTACTCCAGGCAGGATTTACTTCTCCTCTGGGAAGGGACAAGCTCTGGGGATGGAGCCCTGTGTGTATGAGCCTCTGAGAGGCCCTGGCAGCACCAGTGCCCTGGTGTGGGTGAGGCTGTCAGTGCTGTTGGGTGCCGAGAGTCCCCAGCGTGATGCTCTGGATATGGCCCAAGTTCCCTGCTGTGCCGTGCCAGAGACAGACTGGGTGCTCTGTGCTGGTTGCTCTGCGCTGGGTACCCCTCCTCAGGGTGGCAGCACAGGACCCCCAAATCCACAGGGACATGTCCTGGGCATGAGTTATTTCACTGGGATATTGTGGGCACGCAGGGCTGTGTAGTGACCTGGTCACAGCTCCATCCCCTATGGCCCCACAGCAGGACTTGGGGGGGTCCTCAGAGTGGGTAGCATGGCAGGCCCTCTGTCCCCAGGGCATGGATGCTGGGGGACACAGGAGTGCCTTGTCCAGGGGTCTGGGCAGCGGGTGCAGAGCCAGGGCAGGACATCAGGGGCATCTCCTCCTTCCCAGAGCCGGATGGACAAGGAGCTGCCTTACTGGCCAGGAGCACTCACCCTGCACAGCCCCTCATCCATCCCCCCCTCAGCCAGCACATCCCCTCATCCAGCGCAGCCCCTCATCCATCCCCCCCTCAGCCAGCACATCCCCTCACCCAGCGCAGCCCCTCATGCAGCTTCCTCACTGGCTCTGACCTAGAAAGCCACCAGCGCCCCAGGCCCCATCTCCCGGTGCCGCTAATGCACCGGGCAGGAGCCGCGTGCTGCAGATGGGGCCGTCAGCCCCCAGCCCGGGCCGCGGGGCAGCGTCCCCTGCACGGCGCCGGCGCACGCCCGGGCTTGTAGGGCAGTAGGTCAGAGACGGCTCAGAGGACACGGTGACACGTCCCTGTCGGAGACGTGTGGGGCTGTGGGACGCAACCCAGCGTCCCCGTGGCTCGTCGGGGAAGCAGCCTGGAAGGAGCGAGGGCTGAGGTAGGTGAGGCGCTTGCTGCCCGTGGGGTGTTGTGGGTGGGTTCAGCTGGGTGGAGATTGGGGTGAGCCCAGCCAAGGAGGCAGTGGGGGACCTGGGACCCGGCTCAGAAAGGGAGTGGGATAGTCAGGTTTGAGCAGGGATTGGCTGGGGACATCCAAGCCCCCAGCAGCATTCCTGTGTCAGTCAAATGTGGCTCCTCGCCCAGCTGTGCCTGCGTCCATCGGCCTGACACTTCCTCCAGAGGCAACCTGCAGCCAGTTTCAGAGGCTGGAAAGCTGTGGCTTTGCCCCTCCAGTTCGGCAGCAACGGCACATGAACTGGGCAGTGGTGAGGAGCAGGAGCAGGAGCAGGGATGTGCAAGCCAGGTTTGGCCTGGTTTTGTTCTGGCCATGCCCTGCATGTCCGAGCAGTGCCACCACAGTGCTGCTGCACATTGTTGTGTCTCCCCCGTGCTGTGTGCACTCAGGACCTGACCTGATCTGGCGGGTCCTGGGTGCAGCAGCATCCCCAAGTGTTCCCTGGGGTCAGCTGGGTCACAGTGAGTGGGATGCTGTGAGGCTTTGCTGCAGCTGGGAGCTCGTGGGGTGCAGAGGGAGTGAGCGGGGCTGTCTGCTGAGTCAGCTCCTTCTGCTGCAGTGGCTGCAGGAGTAGTGATGGTCTCTGTGCACTGCAGGGCTGTGGGGGCAGCGCTCCAGAACCGGTCCCTGGGGCTGCATGTGTCCCCTGGGGCTTCCAGAGTCCTGAGTGGGGAGTCTTTGTGTGACCCTGGGACTGCTGTGATTTGGGGATGATGTCCTTTTGACCTTGTTGGCATTGGATCCCACCACAGCTACACCAGCAAGTGGTGAGCCGGGTACTGCCCTGACTCTGCTCACAGGCATGAAATGGAGCTGAGGCAGAAGCTTTTGGCATTGGGACCATGGGGCATGTATGTCCAGCTCATGGCACTGTCCGAAGCCACTGTGGTGGTGCTGCTGGCAGCCAGGTGCTGCAGGGCCTGTGGTCCCCTCCAGCAGGGCTAGGGGCTGTCAGCAGCATCCTCCTTGGAGGGATGCTCTGGAGCTGACACCCGCTGTGCTCAGGCTGGCCTGGCTCTGGCTTCCTCGCAGCTCCTCGGGCTCGACGCAGCCCGGAGGCGGGAGCAGATGTTTGGCTCGGCTCCCCAGGAGCAGCGGGGGAGCGGCCGCCTTCCCCTCCTGCTCCGAGCAGGATTGGCGCTGGCGCCTGTTCCCTTCCCTTAAACGCCCCTCGCTCAGCTTTGGCCAGTCTGGGATGACCCCTCACCCCATCCCAGCGAGCCTGTGAAGTCATTTCTCATGGGGGACATCCCGTGGGGCACGGCTGTGGCCCTGCACGTGGTCCGGCGTGTGTGGGGGGCCCTGGCCTGGCCAGCTGGGGAGGGATGTTGGATAAATATTTGCTGGGCTGTGCCGTGTGCTGGGCTCGGAGGGTTCCTCCCATCTGGGGATGGGGGATGCTCCCAGAAGGGGGCCCCAGGACCCTGCTGGGCACCACCACCATTCTGGTGCCTTCCTCTGCCCTGCCCTTCAGTGATTCTGTACCCTGGGGTTTGGGACCAGGACCCCAGTGCTAAACCCTGGCCCCCTCGGGCTGTGGCAGCAGCTGCACGAGGCATATTTTGGGAAGGAGATTCTGTGCCTGTGGGACTCGGGGATGCAGGGCACCTGGGGGTCAGCACACGCCCAGATGTGGGAAGCTGCTGGCTCCTGTGACTTGTTGATGGGGCTGGATGCAGACACAGAGCAATGCCGAGCCCAGGGCTTGACCTCGCACACCCCCCTGCCCTGGGGAGAGTTGCTGGGGGGAATCTGCCCCCCAAACCCACCTGCCGGTCTGCTTACCATCTGGGGACCTCAAGACCTGGCTTTGCTCTGTGCCCCGTGCCACCCTACTGCCTGTGGAGGGGTCACTCTGCTGTGGGCTGAGGTGTCCGAGGTCACTGGCTTGTCCAGACAACGGGAAAAATAGGAATTTCGCAAGCGGGCTGAGTCACACTGCTCCCCACCCCGGCACTGCCCTGGGACTCTCCGAGCACACACGCAGCCTCTGCAGCCCCCGTGTGCCATGGTGGCCCCGGCCGAGGCTTTGCGTGTCACCGTAACTGCCAGTGGAGATCCCCACACCGGGATGCGCTTCCTCTGGGGTTTCCACCGCTCGGGTGGGTTAGAGGGGTGACCCCTCATTGTCCCCCACAGTGGGGCCAGCTGAGCTCACAGCTGCACTGACACGGCGGACAGGAGTGTGGCTGGGGTCCGTGGTTAGTGTCACTGCGACGGGCAGTGAGTGCTGGGTGATCCCCCCCATGGCCTCAGCCTCGCTGCCACGGGGAAATCAGACCCTGCTGTTACTGTGGTTGGTGGTGCAGAGCTGGGATGGAGGCACAGCCTGGTCCCTGTGGTCCCTCTCTGGTCCCCCTGTGCAGGGACCACGCACACTCGGGATTCCCCTGAGGGGAGTGCCCAGCGCTCCTCAGGGCCCTGGGGCGCCAGAGGCCAGATGTGGTGCTGCCTGGAGAAGGGGGTGCTGGATCAGCTGCAGGATGTGATGTGCTGATCCTCTTCTGCTGGGTGAGCTCAGGCGAGTCAGATCCCCCTTCCCTACCTCAGTTTCCACATCTGCCAGGTCTCTGCAGCCCCCTGTTCCTTTGAGCACAGCTTCAGTGAAAGGTGCCAGATGCCAGTACCCCAAATCCAATCAGGAAACACCCAGGGTCAGGGTAGCCTGGCTCTCTGCAGGGGCTGGCACTGTCTGAGAGGGTACCTGGGGGTCTGGGAGGGTCCTGGAAGGGGTTTAGGGGGCTGTGGGGATCCTAAGGGAGTCAGAGAGGGAGTGATGAGTGTTGTGATGCCCTGAGGTGGTTTCTGATGTGGATGTGAGGGGGAAGCAGAGCCCCCCCTTGCCCGTGCCCATGGGGAGCCCTCAACCCTCCCAGCGGGATTTATGAAGCTAATTGGTTTTTCTGCCCCATTAAGTGGAGGAGAGGGGGAGGGTGGGAAGAGTCCCGGCTGTGCCTGTGCTTTCCTCACTGCTCCTGCCTCAAGTCACAGCATGAGGCTGGGGCTGGGGGCACCAGTGCCACAGAGCCCCCTCGGTGCCAGTGAGCTGCCGATGTGGGGTCTGGGACCCCCCTGGTGCAGGCCCTGCACGTCATCCCCTGTGACAGGAGGAAGGGGTCAGGGCAGACCAGGAGGGACTCACTTTAATCCAGGGTGGGCTTCAGGCAGGCAGTTGGGATCTGGCAGGACCAGCCTGGCAGGGACTGGGTATCAGAAGCCCCCAGTGGTTCCACCGGGTCTGTCTGGCGCACGGTCAGGTGTCTGTGCCAGTGTGAGACAGGTGAAACGGGGAGTTTGAACCTTGGGCCACAGCAGCAACCTCCCCTGATGAATTGGCTGGGGATGCTCCTCTGCATGGGGTCAGTGCCAGGGTTGGTGCCCGTGGGGCTGCTGTGAGCAATTCTCTGCTGTCACCTCACAGTGGGCCCGTGGCTCCGGCAGGGTCAAAGCTGCCTGTCCCAGGGGCTATTGTGCTGGGCTGTGCTGGGCTATGCCAGGCTGCCTCCCCTTGCCACCCTGGATCTCCCTAGCCCAGATTTGGGCCCAGCTGAAGCTCCTCTGAGCACTGCCCGAGCTGGCTGTGGCGGGGCTGAGGCAGCTGGCCAGCAGAAGAGGAGGGAAAGGACGGTGCCTGGCATCGTGCCAGGCTGGAGGGACCGTGGGGATGCAGTGCTGGATAGGCTGTGCTGCCCTGTTGGCGCTTGTGGCTGTGGAGCTGACACCCCACTGCGGGGCTGGCTGCCCACAGGAGGTATTGGCGACCTCACCATAAAGTCTGGGTTGGTGGGTGCAGGAAGGAGCTGATCAGTAGGGACAGGGATGGTCGGGTACCCATGGCCAGCCTTGCCGTGCCACGCCATGCTGGGGCAAGCACTGTGCAGCGAGCAATAGGGCAGTGAGGAAGGAGCCAAGAGGCGTTGCCGTTGCTTCAAGGAAGGAATTACTTATTTCCCAGCCTGCAGGGACCGGGTCTGTCTTGCTAAGGCTGCAGTTAACTCTCTCTACCCACCGTGGCCAGGCTGGTGAAGGTGTCCCCGTTGTCACCATCCTGGTGAGGACCCTGCAGCGTGGTTCCTGCTTTGATATGAGAGAGAGGAAAAAAGGACAAAAATAGGGATTTTAGTTGATGAAGGGCAGAGCAGGGTGGGTGTGGGTGTCCTTACCGGGGGTGTGCACTGGAGTTGCTGGGAGCAGCTGTCCTGGCACCCTGCAGCAGGAGGGGGAGGGAGAATGGGGTGGTTTGGGGGGCACTGGGGCCAGTCGGAGGGATGGCCTCTGGTGTCACATTGTGGGCTGGACTGGAGGGCCCTAGTGCAGCCTTTGGACGTGTGAGTGATGGCCTGGGGGCTCCGGGGGCAGCTGGTGGGGGACGTTGGGCTGAGGTTGGGGGACACCAGGGACCGGGCTGGAGGGCAGGATGTGGAGGCACGGCCGCGGGGCGGGAGGCTGGGGCGGGCGGGGCTGAGAGCCGGGACCCCGGGCCCGTCCTGGCGGGGTCGAGGCGGGGCTGGGGACGGCGGAGGGGCCCAGTGCCGCTGCCGCTTTAAGGCGCGGGCAGCGGGGCGGTCCCGCCGCCCTCCGCCCCTCTCGCCCGCCCGGCGGGGCCGCGCCGCGCCGCGGGCAGCACGATGCTGCGGGCGGGGAGGCCGCGCCGCGCCCCGCGCCTCACCAGCAGGTACCGCACGGGCACGGGCACCGCACCCGCACCGGGCGGGCGGGGACGCGGCCGGAGCGCGGCCCCGGCAGACAAAGCCCCGCGCCCCGGGGCCGCTCCGCGGGCGGTGCTTTGTCTCGGCCGCGCTGGGGAGCGGGGGAGAGAAAGGGGAGGTCGGGGCAGCGCGGTCGCGCCCGGGACCGCGACATCGGGGGCATCGGGGGACTCCCCTGGGCACCCCCATCCTCCGCCCCGGCCCTCGCCCCGCACCTGCAGCGCGGCCGGGCCGAGCCCCCCCGGGCCTCCCGCGGCTCCGGTGCCCCCGGCCGGCGGCGCTGACCCCGGGGCTGCCGAGCGGGGCGCTCCGAGCCGGGGCGCGGCCGGGGTGGAGCGCAGCGGAGCATCCCCGCGCACCGCGCCGAGGGGCAGGTCCATCCTCCGCTCCCTGCCGGTGCAGCCGCCTCTCCGGGCCGGGAATGGGGCCGGGGTCAGCATCCCCGAGGCCGTGCCGGGGCCATCCTGCGCTCGGTGGGTCCCATCCTGCCCCCGGTGGGTCCCGCCCTCCCGCCAGCGCCGCGGAGCGCGGCAGGACGGACACGTTGCCCTTGAGCATCCGCGTCCCCGGGAGCTGCCGCGGGGCTGCCTGCGGGTGGGTTCGGTGCGGGACCGGCTGCGGGAACTGGGAATGGCTCTGGGTAAGATGGAGAGGATGGAGCACAAAGCAGGGGGGTGACACTGCGACATGGCTGCACCCCGTTTAGGGGTTCAGAGGGGCACTCGGGATGCCAGGACTCGGCTTTGCTCAATGAGTTTATGCCTGCCGAGCGGCCAGTGGTGCTGTGGTTGAGGCTTTCCTTGCTGTGCTGCCAATGGCATACACGTGCCAGTTTGGGGGATCCCTCAATGTGCCAGCCATGTGTCTCATGAGAGAGTCAGTCACCCTCTCAGAATGCAGCTGGCTCCCAAGCAGCACCCCAGGCTTTGAGTGGTTTTGGGATGCCACCTGTGACCTTCTACATTGTCCTTCCTTGGTAGTGGGTTTCCAAGGAGGATCTGGGGTCACCTCCTGCCCCAGCTCAGCCTTGGACCCTGTGCCCCTTTCCCTGTTGCTCTCTGGGAGCCTGGGGCCAGGGCAGCAGGGGTATCCCATATGTGGCTGGGAGAGTGTTTGGGGTTTCTCTGCCAGGTCCCAAAAGCCAAACTGAGAGACCCAACAATCCATTATCCTGAAACCTGGCCTCGCTCCCAGCACTGGCTGCTGGGAGAGGAGCTTTGCTGCTGGCTCTTGGGTGGGGATTGCTGTCCTGGTGGGAAGTCACCCCCAGCACAGGGCTGGTGGTGGGAGATGCTTGGGGTTGAGCAGCTCAGCAGTACATCCCAGGCACGTGGTCCTGGTGAAATCCCTTCCTGGGCAGCAGCACCTATGGGTTCTGTCCAACCTGTGGGGATGCAGGGGACTGTGTCTATCCTGGCTCTGACCACTCTCTGATGAACTCTTTCCTGATGGAAAGAGCAGGACACACAGTGCTGGTCACAGGGTGCTGGAGCTGCCTGTGTTGCTCCATCATGGGCTTTGGGACATCCTGGAGGGGATGGTGGTGACTGTTACTTGTGCCCTGGTGCTGCATTTGGCACAGGTGCCCTCTCCTCTGCGTGGCCATGCTGCCCTATCCTCAGAATCAGAGTGTCACTTGAATGACACAAAATGGCTTTACCAGCTGCTGGGTCTCTGGTATTCACTGGGCTTCTTCTGCACCTCTCTGGCCCCAGTGTAGAGAAACAGGCATCTCCAGCAGGGACTGGGGTTGCCTGCAAGCCCCCAGCTCTGCTTCTGCACTGCAGCTTGTCACAGAATCATGGCATGGTTTGCGTTGGAAGGGACCTTAAAGCTGATCTTGTTCCACTCTCTGCCATGGGCAGGAACACCTTCCACTAGACCAGGTTGCTCCAAACCTTGTCCAGCGTGGCCTTGAACACTTCCAGTGGTTGGGCAGCCACATCTTCTCTGGGCAACCTGTTTCCAGTGTTGCCTCCCCCAGGCTCTCACAGCCCCTCGGAGGCTGCAGGGGCCTCGCTGACCTACTCAGCTGCTGACCTGAAAGGGGCCGTGCTCATCGTGCTGGAAGGTGCTCCGTGCCCGTCTGTGCCGGATCGCCGCGGGCACAGCCCTGCGCTGCGGAGCCGGCTGGGCCCGTGGGGCACCCAGGCAGCTGCTGGCCCGGCACGGCGCTGACTGACGGCCCTGCAGATGGGGTCGTGCACGCTCGGCTGAGCCCTGGCACGGAGCAGCCGCCTCGGCATAGCAGCGGTGTCCGGACCTGCTGCCTGTGGCTGCTGGGAGCTGGAGAGGGCGAGCTGGGTGCAGTGGGTGGGGGCCACCCAAGGAAGGGTGGATGCTTTGGGACGGCATGTTTGTTTATTCCAGCGGTCCTGCCCTTTCCGACAATCCCAACCCTCTTGGCGGGGCACATCGCAGGGGGTTTGGTGCCAGCTGTGGTGCTGCCTGCCCTGTGGTGTGGGTGCTGACTTCCCTGCCCTGCATGGGTACCCTCCATCCCCTCCAAAACCCCCACAGGGCCCTAATGGGGACATGTAGGGTCACTGGGGCTTGTGTGCCTAGTGGGCCACAGACCCTATTCTGGGCTGGCTGGAAATAGCTGTGACCCCTGCCTACCTTGTTCCTGCCATGGCACTACCAAGAGCTAGTTTTTGTCCTGGCAGCCCCTGGAGCAGGGAGCTCCCACAGGTGGTGGGACCCACTGGGCTGGGCAGGGATCCGACGCTGTCTGTCCCTTGCAGCTGGGATGAGAGCAGCTCCATCAGCAGCGGCCTCAGCGATGCCTCTGACAACCTCAGCTCGGAGGAGTTCAACGCCAGCTCCTCGCTCAACTCCCTGCCCTCCACCCCCACTGCCTCTCGCAGGAACTCGGCCATAGCGGTAGGTGCCAGCAGCACCCAGACCTTCCCAGCACTGGGTCCAACCTGGTGCCACTGCCTCTGCAGGGAAGAGGGGATGGAGTATGCCAGTTTTAGAGAACAGGCATGGCACAGGGTGTCTGGTGCATCCTTCTCCCAGCTGGCTGTCTGGGGATGGGTTTGGGGTGGAGTGCTAGGAGCGCCCCTGACTCCGCTCTGCCCACAGCTGCGCACGGACTCAGAGAAGCGCTCGCTGGTGGAGAGTGGGCTGAGCTGGTACGGTGAGGGTGAGGAGAAGGCGCCCAAGAAGCTGGACTACGACAGCAGCAGCCTCAAGATGGAGCATGGCTCCTCCAAGTGGCGGCGGGAGCCCTCGGATGGCGGCGAGGAGGGGCCCAAGGGCGGCGAGCTGAAGAAACCTGTCAGTCTGGGCACCCCGGGCTCCCTCAAGAAGGGCAAGACCCCTCCGGTGGCTGTGACCTCCCCCATCACCCACACGGCCCAGAGCACTCTCAAAGTGGCAGGTGAGACCCAGTTTGGGCAGGGTCCAGCTTCTCCAGTGGGGAGAGGGTTAGGTGATGTCTTTGTGCACCTTTCCGAGCACATCAGCCACAGGATGCCCTGTGCCTGTGCTCAGTCCCAGGAGCTTGGTGTGGGCTGGAGGCGGGGATGGGGCTGTGCATCCCTACAGGCAGGCTGGGGGTCTATGCCTACTCCATGGCCTTGAGTCCACATGCCAGGCTGGGGGCTTACTGGGCACACTGGTGACCTGGCATGTCTCTTCTTCTCCATCACACCCCTGCATCTCTGATGCGCGTGTCCTGTCTGGGTTAGTTCACTCCCAAATGTCCCCAAAGCCTCCTGGGACACTAACCTGTCCTTCCCTGCCACTAGGCAAGCCTGAGACCAAAGCCACTGACAAGAGCAAGCTGTCTGTGAAGAGCACGGGCCTGCAGCGCTCCTCCTCCGATGCCGGCCGTGACCGCACCGCTGATGCCAAGAAGCCCCCGTCGGGGCTCACGCGCCCCTCGTCCTCCAGCTCCTTTGGCTACAAGAAACCAGCCCCTGCCACCGGCACGGCCACCGTCATGCAGGCCGGGGGCTCAGCCACACTCGGCAAGATCCAGAAGAGCTCCGGCATCCCCGTCAAGCCAGTCAGTGGGAGGAAAACAAGCCTGGATGTCTCCAACGCGGCTGAGCCCGGGTTTATGGCCCCAGGGGCTCGCACCAACATCCAGTACCGCAGCCTGCCCCGGCCCGCCAAGTCCAGCTCCATGAGCGTGACCGGGGGCCGCAGCGCAGCCCGGCCGGTCAGCAGCAGCATAGACCCCAGCCTGCTGAGCACCAAGCAGGGCAGCATCTCGGTGTCACGGCTCAAGGAGCCCTCCAAGATCAGTGCCGGCCGCGGGACACCGGCCCCTGTGAACCAGACAGACCGCGAGAAGGAGAAGGCCAAGGCCAAGGCGGTGGCACTTGACTCTGAGTGCGGGACACTGAAGAGTGTCAGCTCCCCTGAGAGCACCCCGAAAGCCCAGGCCAACCTCCCGCCGGCGGCCAAGGTGTCTGAGCTGCCCCCCACACCTCTCAGGTATGGTCCTTCCACGCCTGAGGGCAGCAGGTGCCTGGCATGGCTGTGCTCATCACCAGCACCTGAGTCTCACCTGTTTCCTTACCCATTTTCCCCCTCCAGAACGGCTGCCAAGACCTATGTGAAGGCTCCCACCCTAGCCAACTTGGACAAAGTCAACTCCAACAGCCTGGACTTGCCCTCCTCTGGCGAGCTGCACCCCCCTCACACTGCCAAGCTCCAGGACCTGCACCCGACCGGGGGGCACCTGGCACCCTGCTTCAGCCCCAGCCCTGCCCCCATCCTCAACATCAACTCGGCCAGCTTCTCCCAGGGCCTGGAGCTCATGGGCGGCTTCAGCGTCCCCAAGGAGGGCAGGATGTACCCCAAGCTCTCTGGCCTGCACCGCAGCATGGAGTCCCTGCAGATGCCCATGAGCCTGCCCAGTGCCTTTTCAGGGGGCAGCACCACCACCCCCACCCCTGCTGCTGCACCCGCTGCCAGCACGGAGGAGGAGGAGGAGGAGGAAGAGGCAGGGGAGCTGGGCTGGAGCGGAAGCCCCCGGCTCACACATCTGGACAGGTATGGCTGGAGGAAGGGTTGGGTCTCTGGGGCACCTCCATGGGCTGAGATTTATCCCTGCTGTCCTGCCGTGACCTTTGCCTGCTTCAGAGCCTCTCCCTGCTACATTTCTGTGGAAAGCCCCCTGTCCCTGCTGCTCAATATCCATGGCTCCTTCCCTCATCTCTACAGGGATGTCATTCAGTTTTTCCTTCCCTTCCAGTGCCAACCGCGACAGGAACACCCTGCCCAAGAAAGGGTTGAGGTAAAAGAGCCCAAATCACTTTTGGATGGTACTGGGGAGGGAGAGAGGGCATGTGGTGCTTTCCAGGGCAGTGCCCCTGAGCTGAGGAGGCTGGGCCACAGCACACTGGGCAGGATCTGGGGCAGTGCTGGTCGATCTCACCGTGCCTGTCTGCGGCTCCCCAGGTACCAGCTCCACTCCCAGGAGGAGGCCAAGGAGCGACGCCACTCGCATGCCATCAGTGGGCTCCCAGAGTCGGACGAGCAGCAGGACCTGCCCTCACCCCCTGCCCTCCCCATGGCGCTGGTTGGGAAGGGTCCACTCACCAGCATCGGTCAGTGCCCTCTGCTGCTAGTCCCCAGCTCCCTTCCCTCCTTCTCCCTGTGCTCCCCTGGTGCCTCCCTGGGTGCTGCTTTTCTCCTTGCCCTCGCTCAACACCCAGTGCCTGGTGCTTTTGGTGCTGGGTTGGGACCAGAAATGTCCATCACCTCTGCTTCAGGGCATCTCACCCACCTTCGGGGCTCAGTCTGTGGTCCCTGTTCCTCTGAGTGTGCCCAGTGGGGCAAGGGGTGAGCCCTGCCCTGCTCTCACCAGGAGCTGCATGTTCCTGGCAGGTTTGGGGGGTCCAGACAGACGGGTTGGGGCAGCAGGCTGGGCTCCTGCACCTGCAGGTGATGGTCTCTGGCATGGTGGTGCCCACCTGGCCCTGGAGTGATGGATTTGTTTCTCAGCCCTGTGGCTACCTTGGTGCTAGTGCCCAGGTCTTCCCAGCATCAACCTGCCTTTTAGCTTTCCCCCAGCCCCTCCCTGCTTTGGGACCACAATCCCTGCTTCCTCCCTGCATCCCAGTTCTCGTGGATCGCTCCCAGCCCTGCTTCCCCATCCCGATCCCAGGTGCCCAGTGTGACTCTGACCCTGCTTCCTCCCCGCTTTCTCCTTGCAGTGAGCCCCACTGCCACCGCAGCCCCGCGGATCACCCGCTCCAACAGCATCCCCACCCACGACTCCACCTTCGAGCTGTACAGCACCTCCCAGATGGGCAGCACCCTCTCCCTGGCCGACAAGCCCAAGGGCATGATCCGCTCAGGCTCTTTCCGGGACCCTGTGGACGATGGTGAGAGTGTGCTACGCTCCTGCCCAGGCAGAGGAGGCTCCAGGATGGTGCTGGGGCTCCCTGTGCACTTGTCCCTTTCTCCTGGTGCTACAGCGCTATCAGAGGGGTCAGTGCATCCCATCCTTGGCATCAGAGCAGGGATAGCAGCCCTGAGGGGCTTGGTGGGCTCCTCTGTGCTGGCATCTGCCCCGGGGCCACAACCCACCCTGACCCCCATGGATTTCCAGTGTCCCTGGGTTGGCCCTAGGGTGCTGTGGCACTGGGGAGGAGGGAACCCAAGCAGCCAGGGAGGGTGGCAGAGCCCCTGAGATCAACCAGAGAGAAGAGTGGAGGGTGTTCCCTGCCCAGGGAGTTCAACAGCCATGCAGCAAGAAACGGACAGTGCTGAGCAGCTGCCATCCCACCCTGTGCCTCCCCCAGGCCTCTCAGAGCCCCCCACCACTGAGAGCCCTGTCCCCTGCGCCCTGCTGTGCCTTGACCTGCAGCCCCTGGGGTGCCACTGTCCGAGGCACCCTGACACCCTGGATTTTGCTCTGTTGCAGTTCACGGATCGGTGCTGTCCCTGGCCTCCAGCGCATCCTCCACCTACTCCTCCGTAAGAGCTGCCTCCGTGCTGCGCTGCTTTGTGCATGGCTGGGGGTGTGGGTGGGATCGGGGGGGGGCTCTGTGCATGTCTCTGCCTGGTGCTGAGCCTGTCCATGCCTCGCTGTCCCCCTGACTGCCTGCCTCTGTCTGTCTGTCTGTCTCTCTCTGCTCTCACGCTGCCAGGCTGAGGAGAAGATGCAGTCTGAGGTGAGCCCGCGCCCTCTGCTCATGCCTGCTCTTGACCCTGGCAAGGACAAGCACCCAGCCCCTCTCATCCCTCCGCTCTCTCCCCACAGCAAATCCGGAAGCTGCGCCGTGAGCTGGAGTCGTCGCAGGAGAAGGTGGCCACGCTGACGTCCCAGCTGTCTGCTAACGTGAGTCCCCACGGGAGCCTCTGCAGGCCACACCGCTCCGTCCCTGCAGGGCACAGGGCTTGTGCTGGATGTGCCCCTGGGAGCCCAATTTACCCCTTCAGCCTCTTGCGTCCCACACCTGGCAGTGGGCGCAGACCCAGCCGTGGGTGTTGATCCAAACGTGGGTTTTTCCGCGTTTTTCCACCTCTCCCAGGCCAACCTGGTCGCGGCCTTTGAGCAGAGCCTGGTGAGCATGACATCCCGCCTGCGGCACCTGGCCGAAACCGCCGAGGAGAAGGTGGGTGCTGTCGGGGTGCTGAGCGGGCACTGGTGGGGCTCATGGGGTGGGGGTGCTGGACTTGGGTGATGCTGCAGATATGTCTGTCCCAAGAGTGCTCTTGGGGTGGGCCCTGCACCTTTGGGATGCACTCCATGGCTCCCGGCTCTGCTCCCCCAGGACACGGAGCTGCTGGACCTGCGAGAGACCATTGACTTCCTGAAGAAGAAGAACTCAGAGGCCCAAGCTGTGATCCAGGGTGCCCTGAATGGCACTGATGTCACCCCCAAAGGTAAGGCATGATGCTGCAGCTCCCCTCCACAGGGATGCAGCCCTTCCTGAGCAGGGCTGCTCCTGCTGGGGCTGGTGCAGGGCCCCAGGGCATGCTCGCTCGTGGGGGCTCACCTGGTAGCAGCAGTTCTTTCACACATGAGACCCCTGAGGATCTGAAGCCAGGGTTGGACAGCCAGAGCTGTCACCACAGCAGGTCTTGGTGCTTGTGTGTAGGAGAATGGGGTGGTCATCCTCCCCAGGATATGTCCTTGCCAGGCCTTTTGCTGACAACCAGTTTTGGCTGCTGATCTTAGCTTTGTTCCCATTAATGCTGTTTCAAGCCCCAAAAGCCCAGTGTGAGTGCAAGGTGCTGGCAGGGAGGTTGACTAGAGCAGCAGCAGGATGATGGATGCTCTGGGCATCTCTCTGGGCTTTGAGGCAGTGCCCATGTGGTGTCTGACCCACACATCATAGTTATGAGGAGAGCTCAGAAGGTGTTGTATGGGAGGAGGGATGGGGTGCAGGGAGGGGAGTGCAGGATGCTCTGGTACTGGGGCGGTTGCAGGTGGCTGATCCCTCTTTCCCAATCTCTTCTGCTTCCCTGACTGACCCCAGAGCTGCGCATCAAGCGGCAGAACTCCTCCGACAGCATCTCCAGTCTCAACAGCATCACCAGCCACTCCAGCATCGGCAGCAGCAAGGACGCCGACGCCAAGAAGAAGAAGAAGAAGAGCTGGGTGGGTTGGATGGGGCGTTTGGCAGGAGGTGCAGGGCTTGGGGAGTCACTGGCAGGGTCTGCTTGGGGTCAGCCCCACAAACCAGCTGCTCTCAGTCTACCTTGGCTTCACGGTGTTGGTCTCCTCTGTCCCCTGGGGACAGCAGTGATGAGCAATGTGCAGCCACCATGGACACATTGGCTGGGACTTCTCCTGCCCCACTGGCCCTGGCTCTGCATGCCTACTTCCTTGTGTTTTCCCCCTGTCACCCTCCTGCCTGCAGGCTCTGGCAGTGTGGGGGGCTGGACACTTCAGCCAGGCAGCCCCTTCCCTGCACCAAGCAGCTCCGAGCTGGATGTGTGATTAAGTCTTGCTTTGTTTTGTTTCTCTCCCCCTATGCTGACCTCAACCCTTTTTTTCCAGGTGTACGAGGTAAGTCCCACGCCGTCCCCTCCACCACACGCTGTGCCCGGCCAGGGCCCCCGCTCCATTTCGTGGGATGGTGCTCATACACTCCCCATCCCATCCATCCCACTGGCACTAACCCCAGCACAGGCCATCCTGGATCCCCAGCCGGGTTGTGCCCACCTTGGCTGCTTCCTTGGTTGCTAAGGCCAAACAGGCACCCACCCATGAGAAGGGTTTGAACTGCCTGGAGGCAGCAGGATGGGACCTGTCCCCTGGATGGGGACAATCCCCTTCTTGCCCAGGGAAGGCAGGCACTCTCCTGACTCTCTGTAACTGGATATTTTGGAATGGTCATCTCCCTGTAGCCCTGTCTGTGGCACTGGGGGCACTGATTTGGGGCACTTGCCCATCTCTGCATCTCCAGGGCTGCCTGAGATGGCCCTGAGTGCCTCTGTCCCTGCCAGTACCCATGTGGGTCCCAGTGCTCCCCTGCTCCCACCATCAGCAGAGCTGGATACCCACTTTTTTTTACACAGAAATGCAACAATTTTGATTTTTGGGTCACCCCAGAGCACCCTGCCAGGTGCCTGTGGGGGTTGGGATGGATCCTGTGTGCTGTCCATCCCTTCTTCCTCCCACCTCCCCTCAGAGCAGGCCCTGGCGCTCACAGTGTGAGCTTGGAGTGCCTGTCCTACTGCTCTTCCACAGGCTGATGGAACCCAGATCCAGTTTGGTCCCTGTGCAGTGCCCGTTGTCCTCCCTGGCCTCAGGCCACTGCTCACCCACCCTGTGCTCTGTGTGTGCTGTGTGCATGCTGCATGCCCAGCTGGGACCCTGGGATCCGCCCCAGGGGGCTGGCAGCCCCTCTGCGCTTCCTGCAGGGCCCCTGGTGCAGAGGGAGGTGTGGGGCAGGACCCAAATCTGCAGTGGCTGGAGCGAGGGACGTCCCCCTTAAACACTGCTTGCTGGGATGACTGTGGTGGGGTGAATGTGAGCATGGATCAGCCTGTTCGATGAGCTGGGCTGCTGGTGTAGGTGCTGGTGGGGAGCAGGGTCGGGAGATGTTGTGTGTGGATGTGGGTCTCGCTCTTTGGGTCTCTGGTGCCATCCAGGCTGGGATGAGTGTTCCCCAAAGGGCTGTGCACCCCTCCTTCTGCTGTGCCAGCAGAGTAGGGTTGGGCTGGAGCCCAGCATGGTGGTGGGGCACAGTGCTGCCTCGGTGGTGGGTGTGGTGGCACTGGTCCCAGCTCAGACTGTCTGTGGGCTCTGGGCAGATGGGGCAGAACCAGGCCAGGTCTCTGCTTTTGAGGCTTGACTGTCAGGCTGTCTCTGACAAGAATATTTTCCTCTCCTGTAGCTACGCAGCTCCTTCAACAAGGCTTTCAGTATCAAAAAGGGCCCCAAATCAGCCTCATCCTACTCGGACATCGAGGAGATCGCCACGCCTGACTCCTCAGCCCCCTCCTCCCCCAAGCTGCAGCATGGCTCCACAGAGACTGCCTCGCCCTCCATCAAATCCTCCACCTCCTCCTCTGTGGGCATCGACACAGCTGAGTATGTGGGGCCAGAGAGGGCCAGTCGTGGGGGCCGCAGGCTCCTGCCCTGGGTGTGTGCAAGACATGGTGTCTCCCTTGGCCCAGGCTCTTCCAGGCCCACAACGAGGGCGAGCCAGAGAAGAAGGAGGTGTCTGAGCTGCGGTCAGAGCTGTGGGAGAAGGAGATGAAGCTGACAGACATCCGCCTGGAAGCCCTCAACTCGGCCCACCAGCTGGAGCAGCTGCGGGAGACCATGCACAACATGCAGGTGAGGAGCCCTGCCAGGAGCCCGGCTGCTCTCAGTGCCTGGGTGCCCACAGTCCCTGTGCCCCCCCAGGGTGCTGCTGGCATCCAGCTCCTCACCCTGTGCCCTACCTGCTTCTCTCACAGCTGGAGGTGGATCTCCTGAAGGCCGAGAACGACCGTCTCAAGGTGGCCCCGGGGCCCTCGGCAGTGCCAGGCTCTGTTCCCAGCCACATCACGAGCACATCGGCCTCCTCTTCACCGCGGCGCTCCCTGGGTCTCACCCTTGGTCATGCCTTCAGCCCCAGCCCGGGGGATGCAGGTGTGACAGAGCTGCTGGCAGACAGGGAAGGGCTGGGACAGGGAGGTGTGTGAGGTGGGAATGTGCTGCTGCTCACCTGGAGCGAGCAGGGGATCTGTTGTGCTGCCGATGCCACCAGTGGCCGCAGCAGGATCTGGCTCTGGCTGGGCAATGGCCACGCTCGGTGGCTGGGCCCTCCCTGCCGGCACAGCCTCACTGCTCTGTCCCCAGACGTGTCCCCAATGGACGCTGTCAGCGCTGGCGCCCAGAAGGACGAGCTGACGCTGCGGATTGTGGTGCGCATGCCGCCCCAGCACATCATCAAGGGGGTAAGTGTGGGCTCTGTGGGGACCCTGACCTGTCCCTATGTCGTGGCTCTGGCCAGGGGCCCTCTCAGGAGTTGGACATGGTGCTCCAATGCTGCACACCTCTGCCTTGGCTCCTAGGACCTCAAGCAGCAGGAGTTTTTCCTGGGCTGGACCAAGGTGAGCGGGAAGGTGGACTGGAAGATGCTGGATGAGGCTGTCTGCCAGGTCTTCAAGGTAGGAGCATGAAGAGCCGTCTTGGAAGCCATCCTTTGGTACTGCTCCACCATGTCTGGTGTTCTCAGCTCTCTTGGAGCTGCTCTCTGACAGCTCTCAGGTGCACTGACAGCTCTGTCCTTCTCCACGTAGGATTACATCACCAAGATGGATCCTGCATCCACGCTGGGGCTCAGCACCGAGTCTGTCTACGGTTACAGCATCAGCCACATCAAGCGGGTGCTGGACACAGAGCCACCGGAGCTGCCGCTGTGCCGCCGGGGCCTGACCAGCATCGTGGTCACACTCAAAGGTCAGTGTGGCAGAGGGGCTCTGTTGCTGTGCCATGTCCGTGCTCGCTCGCGGTGTCACGGCGTGTGAGCAGGACCCTCATCCCTCCTCTGCCTGCAGGCTTGAAGGAGAAGTGCGTGGACAGCCTGGTGTTCGAGACACTCATCCCCAAGCCCATGATGCAGCACTACATCAGCCTCCTGCTGAAGCACCGCCGCCTCATCCTCTCGGGGCCCAGTGGCACCGGCAAGACCTACCTGACCAACCGCCTGGCTGAGTACCTGGTGGAGCGCTCGGGTCGGGACGTCACCGAGGGCATCGTCAGCACCTTCAACATGCACCAGCAGTCCTGCAAGGTGAGGGCAGCTGCGTCCCTGCTGGCGCCGCTGCCGCGCTCCCTGCGGCCATCCTGCCGTGGCCCCACACCTGACACCCGGCCCTGTGTGTTGCAGGACCTGCAGCTGTACCTGTCCAACCTGGCCAACCAGATCGACCGGGAGACGGGCACGGCGGACGTGCCGCTGGTGATCCTCCTGGATGACCTCAGCGAGGCGGGCTCCATCAGCGAGCTGGTCAACGGCGCGCTCACCTGCAAGTACCACAAATGGTGAGAGCCCCCTGCGCCCTTCCAGCGCAGCCCCCCAGGCACACACGTGCTCCTGGTGACATCCCTGGGCTGTGGGGATGAGACTGCACGTGTCTGCTGCGTCCAGATCAGCTCTGCCGTGGGCAGGGGTGACACGGGGGCTTTTTCTCATGGGTCTTGTCTATCACTCACTCAGCCCGTACATCATCGGGACCACCAACCAGCCTGTGAAGATGACCCCCAACCACGGCCTCCATCTCAGCTTCAGGTGGGAATTGTATATCCCTGGTGACCAACCCCTGTGGAGTTGTGGAGGACAGAAGCCATCACTCACCACTGGGCAGTTCTGGGGTCACATCCTCTGACTGGGGGCCGTTATGAGGACTGAGCCCCAGGCCTGTCCCTGCCACCCCAGCAGGCCCTGAATCCCCAGCCTCGGGCACATGCAAGGTTGAGGGTGTGAGGACATCCCCTGAGGGTGCTGGGGAGTAGGGCAGCTTGCATGGAGAGCCAGCCCTGACCACCTGAGTCCTTCCCCTAGGATGCTGACCTTCTCCAACAATGTGGAGCCAGCCAACGGCTTCCTGGTGCGCTACCTGCGGCGGAAGCTGCTGGAGTCAGACACAGACATCAACGCCAATAAGGAGGAGCTGCTGCGGGTGCTGGACTGGGTGCCCAAGCTCTGGTACCACTTGCACACCTTCCTGGAGAAACACAGCACATCTGACTTCCTCATTGGTACGACCTTGCCTCATCTCCCTCCTTTGCCCTGCGCTGTGGGGAGCCCCCAGGGACTGGGGCCAATCCCTCCCAGAGGAGCTCAGGGGTCTGACAGGCTCCCTGTGTCCCCCAGTGCCACACAAACACAGCTGGGGGTGATGCATGCAAGCACTGCTCTTCCCTGGGTGGCCTTTGTTCCTGTGGGAGATGTCCCTGGGGTGTTAGCCAAGGCTGCCTGTCCTCCCACTACCCTGGGAGCCAAGGAGCATGGAGGAACTCTGTTTTCCTGGGCGGATCCCCCATGCCTCACCATGCTTTTAGGGATAGATTGAACATGGCAACCCCATTCCTTGCCTGGGAGATATCTGCCCACTGTGCCAGGTGGATGCTGCCCAGACACTGCTCCCAGGGCACCCTGCCAACCAGGTGTGCCCACCTTGGTGCTGTGAGCCATGGGGCCAGTGACTGCCAGGAGCAGGGAGACCCAGCTCTCATTTCCACTGTCTGCCTTCCCCCTGCAGGTCCCTGCTTCTTTCTGTCCTGCCCCATTGGAATTGAGGATTTCCGGACCTGGTTCATCGACCTGTGGAACAACTCCATCATCCCTTACCTGCAGGAGGGGGCGAAAGATGGGCTCAAGGTACCCAGTGCTGCTGGCACATGGAAACACAAACCAGTGCAGGGCTGTGCTGGTGCAGCCACGGTGGGGAAAGGGGAGGTACTGGGACCGTGGGTGCAGGTGACATCTCTGTCAGTCCATGCCGTGTGGCTGCTGTGGGACATAGCACTGTCCTGGGGGGCTCAGGGTGCCACACACTGGCTCTACCATGTGCTGAGGAGTCATCTACCACTTGCTCCCTGCCACAGGTCCACGGGCAGAAGGCGGCCTGGGAGGACCCCGTGGAGTGGGTGCGGGACACCCTGCCCTGGCCGTCAGCGCAGCAGGACCAGTCGAAGCTGTACCACCTGCCCCCACCCACCATCGGGCCCCACAGCGCTGTGTCCCCCCCCGAGGAGCGCGGTGTCAAGGACACGACGCCCAGCTCCCTGGACTCAGACCCACTGGTAGGCCGGGCACTGTGGGTGGGCTGGGAGGGGCTGGTGGAGGGGGCAGAGCAGGGTGGAGCTTTGATTTCCCACCTAATTTCAGTGTAAAATGTCTGTGGATGCAGAGGCGCTTTGCACTCCCGGGAGGAGCAGTGGGTGCAGGGTGGCGGTACTGGCAGGTGGGCTGCACACCAGGGCACGTGGTGATGTGCCAGTGAATGGGCATGGCGTGACACTCCACAAGGCATTGTGTCCCTGTGCAGACCCACACAGGGGCACACGTGTGCTCATGTATGTCCTGGCATGTCACCCAGAGAGGCTGCTGGCTGACTGGCTGCTGCAGGTGATGATGCTGTGGCACACTGAGCCTTGAGCATCCCAGCCGGGATCCTGGTGCAGGGGAGGGATTTTGCAGCATCCTGAGATTTGCTTTACCCTTTAAGGAGCTTCCCAGCATGGGTAGTTTGTCAAGGAGGGTTAAGTGGCCTCCCTAGCCACTCATGGGCCTCCCATCCCCTTCGGGCTCATGCCACACTCCTGCTCCCACAGATGGCCATGCTGCTCAAGCTCCAGGAAGCCGCCAACTACATCGAGTCTCCAGACCGTGAGACCATGGTGGACCCCGACCTGCAGTCGACTCTGTGAGGCCCGGACATGCCAGCCCAGGCAGAGGGGAGCTGCCAGCCACCGCTCCTGCTGGGCTGCTCTTCTTTCCCTTTGGCATGTAGGAGCGCGGGGCTGGCGAGCGAGCGGAGAGGAGCAGGGCTCCGGCGTGTCCTGGCGGAGCGTGGGGAAACTCGGCTCATCCACAGGGAGAGCACGAGGTGCCATCTCCCCTCCCGACTCTGGGGGTAGGAGAATCCTGGTTTCTCTTCTTGGGTTTTTTTTTCTGTCTCTATTATAAACTCTTGGGCTTTGGGACCAGGGCGACCTCTGCGGCCGTGCCCCTGCTCCTGGGAGCCGCAGGAAGGCCCCTGCGTGGGGCAGGGACCCCGCGGGAGCCGCCTGGGCGGAGCTGGGGTGGGGGGCACAGGAGGAGCGTGTGGCTGCAGGATGAGAGTGCAGGCCTGAGGGGCTCTGGCTCCCTCTGCACCCACCGGGCAAAGCCGAGGGAGCTGCTGCTGCGGGAACTCCTGCCTGTGCGTTCCCCCTTTCACCCGCACGGCAGCCCCCACGTCCAGGACGGCCCAATAAACCCCGCTTCGGTTATTTTATTTTGTTTCCCCCTTCCCCTTTTCCTTTGGCCGAGTCCAGACTTTGCTTTGGTCCCTTTTTTTGTTCTGGTTCTTTGCTCTCCTGGCCTGGAGCCCGTGGCCTGGTGCCCTCCGCTTCCCTGGCAGCAGCGCCCTTCCCCTTGGGTTTCTTTTGCAGCTGTTGGTTTCACCACTCAAACCACCTCTGTTACAAAACTGGTGCTCACTGGATGATCTCCAGTCCCTGAACCTGCCTCCTGGGGCCAAACAGCTTGGCTGAGGTGGGATGTGGACGCTGGTGGCAGTGGGGTGCTCCCAGAGCATCCCTCACCGGGCCACTCCCCCCTCCCCAAAAGCACAGGGCAGAGAGACAGGGTTTCTGCCAGGCTGGGGTGCCATGGGGCATCTCCTCCCTGAGGTACCAGGGCAGGGGGAGGCTTCTGCTACCCCATCCCTGGGCAGCCAGATGCCATCCCTGTCCCCTTGGTGCTGGGGGGCACAACCTGCCTCCCATCCCCTCAGTGCTACCAGGCCTGGGGATGTGGATTGATGATGAGCCTAGGGTTGCTGCCTATGCTGCCTGCTTCTCCCAGCCCTGTGCCCTCCTGCAGCCTGGCAGGGTCCTGCTGTGCCCCAAGTTGGTGCTCTGGGGACACCTGGGACTGCCATGTGTCCCTCTGGCCTTACCCAGTGCTGTCACAGGCCAGGCTCCTGCATGGAGTGGGTCAGCCCTGGTGCTGCTGTGGTGCCTTAATCCCCAGCCATGTGGGAAGGGGGCACGTGGGGCTTGGGTTAGTGCTGTCACAGCCTGCTCCAGCTCCAGTGTCCTCTGGTTGTCCCCAAAGCCAGCTTGGCTGGGATGGGACAGGGGTGCTGGCACTCACCAAGCTGGGGCTGCTGCCTGCAGCACCTCCTGCTGGCTTGTCCCCAGCCATGCTGTGGGGTGCCCTGCGGATCAACACCCCCCTCTTGTGCCCACCTGGCCTATGGGGGCCTGATCCTTCCCTCCAGCTCAGCCCCCACAGTCAACCAGGGCCCTGGAGAGACATCTGGGGAAAGGTGACCCCAGGGCCAGGTCTACCAAGCCTACCCAGTCTCCAAACCCTGCCAGGCTGGGGACTGGGCAGCCTCAGCCCCCTGTGCCTCGGCTGGTGGGGCCTTCAGGGACGCCTCACCCCCCTCTGGAACGGGCATGTCCCGCGGTGCCGCCCGAGGCCGCCGCCGCCTCTGCCCTTGGTGCTCTCAGCCGGTGCTTTCCGCCTCACCGCCCCAAGGTGCTCACTCCTCCGTCCGTCCGACAGCCTCCCGCTGCCCCCGCGGCCGGCCAGCCCGGCCCCTTCCCGCAGGGATCTCCCGAGGTCCCCTCCCCACGCTGGCTTGGGCGTTAGGGCTTTCTGTTCGCCTTCTCTTGTGTTGCCGCCGTCGGCCGAGGACTCGCTGTACATAGATCCGTCGTGGAACGCCCCGCGTGGGTTGGGGGGGCCCGGCCCTGCGCCTCGTCCCTGGTTTTGGGTTTTTTTTTTGTACTCTGTGATGACTGTGCTGTGCTGACTTCTTTTCTGATTGTACAAGACACTGGCTCAGCAGCCGCTCGAGGCCGGCGGTGGGGACCTGTCTGTCCCCTCCAGCCCCTCGCGCCCTCCTCGGGGCTCCGGTGCCCAGGGTGGGAAGGACACCGTGCACCTTTGGGGGCTGCCTCGTGCCCAGGTGCCCTGAGGAGTCCTGTGGGAGGAGGGGCAGCCTTGCCTGGGCCTGCTTTCTTTTCTGACACCCCCAAGGAGCCACCAAAACGTTGACCAAACTGTCCTGCCCACAGCTACTTGTTGTCCCCCCTCGTGTCCTGCAGGTTTGCCCTGTCCCTCCCCAGGACAGAGCTACCCCTGATCCTGTCACCTCAGCCTGGGCAGTTGGTGAGTGGCACGTGGGAGTGTGATCCAGGAGGAATCTCGGAGGAAAGGGAAGCAGGTGGGCCCTGGGATGGGCATGGGCTGGGGGAACCAGGTCCTGATGGATTCCTCCTGGCTTACACCAAGCACCTCGTGTCCCCCAGCCTGGCAGCTGTCTGGGGACCATCCCCTGGCTGTGGGCTGAGCCCCCTCTGTCCCCAGGGAATTGTCCAAGGATTGCACTATCTCATCCCCTGCCACCTCCAAGGGTGTTCATCACCCTTGTCACCCCCCAAGGGTGCCCACTGTCCCCAAAGGTGGTGCCTGCTGCCCCCAGTGGTGCCTGTCACCCCCAAAGGAGCTGGTCACCCCCAAAGGTGCCTGTTGTCCCCAAAGGTGCCTGCTGCCCCCAAAGGTGCCCGTGGCCCCTGGGAGCTCCTCTGAGGGGCTGGAGGTGGGTGACACCGACACCTCACCCTCCTGCCCCCTCGAGCTGCTGCTGCCCGGTGGCCTGAACCTTACAATTTTAGCTTTTTTCTATTAAACACAAACAACCTTTTTTTAATTAAATAAAAGATGAAATGGACAAATTCCTGGTTTAGATGATCTGTGTAATTGACTGGGTTTTGTGTTTCTTAACTGCATGGTATTCCTGCCGAGGGGTTTTATAGCACTTTTTAAATTTCTCTTTAAGATTTTGGTCCAGATTTCTACTGCTCTCGCCTGTCTGTCTTTGCTTTTTTCCTTGCACCCTCCACGTTTGTAAACTCGCTCCATTTTATACCTGATGTTGAGACCCAGCCCCACGTTGTACATAGCTGCGGGAACAATCATAGGGAACAAACAAACACCATCTGGACTCTTTCCACGATCAGTTGTTTTTACTTCAAAGAGGTTTTCAAAGAAGCATAAAAGGAAGCCAGGAAAAGGCTTGAGGATATTCCGAAAAGACAGAAACAAATCCAGCCCTGCACCAAGTCAGCTCCTGCTGCCCACGCTGCCCGCACCAACTGGCATGTCTCTTCTCGGTCGTCTGTCTAACACCATTGGATTCAATAAAGTGATCTCCTGTACCACTGGCTCCTGGTCCTGTGTCCGTGGGCTCTGTCCCTGCGCCTGAGAGGGGAGGGCAGTTGTGCCACTGCTGCGCATCATGGGCTCATAGAATGTTTGGGTGGGGAGGGACCTTAAAGCTCATCTCATTAAACCCTCCTGCCCTGGGCAGGGACAATTTCCACCAGCCCAGGTTGCTCCAAGCCCTGTCCAACCTGGCCTTGGACACTTCCAGGGGTGGGGCAGCCACAGCTTCTCTGGGCAACCTGTGCCAGGGCCTCCCCACCCTGACAGGGAAGGATATTAAATGGAATATTTTTCCCAATATCCCATCTAACCCTGCCCTCTGGCAGTGGGAAGCCATTCCCCCTTGTCCTGTCACTCCATCCCTTGTCCAAAGTCCATCTCCATCTCTTTTTAGGCACTGGAAGGGGCTCTGATGTCTCCCTGGAGACTTTTCCTCTCCAGGCTGAACACCCCAAGCTCTCCCACCCTGTCTTCATAGCAGAGGGGCCCTGTCCTTGGTAGTCACCTTCCTGCAAAATCTGGGAACTGGGGCTTGGTAGAAGCGCTCCTGGGTTGAAACCTTGGCTGTTTTGCAGGATGCTGGGAGCAGTTTTAGGGATTGGGGACCCCTCTCTCAAGGTCACACTCCTGTAAAGTCTGGAGTGGGCAGAAATGCTCCTGGTTTGGAATCCTGGCAGTTCTGCAGGACGTGGAAAGCAGGAGGTCCCTCTCCTGGGACAGGAGGAACAGGCTGTACTTGGGATAAGCAGGGGGGGAAGAAGGGTGGGTGGGCATCCCATGGACCCCTTTTGCCTCACCAGGTCTGATCCCCATGAAAGAATACAGTGGTGACAGATGCCACATCAGCACAGGGGGACAGAGGTGGGGCAGTGTCCCCTGTGCAGTGACAGTTCCCCTGCCTTGCAGCAGGGCACGTGGGGAGGATGAAGGGGGCAGGGAGAGCCCGGTCCTCCCGCGGCGTCTCCAAATTTGTTTTCCCCTCCGGAGAGCGATGCTGGAGCAGGGACAGATGCTTCAAGAACCGTTAATTAATGACGGGGTGGTGATGAGTTGTAAGAGGCTGCAGTGGCGGATCCAGGGCCAGGAGAGGGCTCTTCCCATCGGCTGCTGCTTCTTCCGCAGGGCGAGTTCACACGAGTTGGTTACGGTGCGAGCTCGAACGCGGAGAGCGGGACTGGTTTGGGCGAGCCCCGGTCCCTCATCCGCAGAGATGTGCCCTGTGCGTGCACCCCAACCTGTGCTGGCTCCGGGCCCTGTGCGGGCAGCAGAGCAGGCAGGAGAGGAGAGGAGAGCAGAGCAGGCAGGAGAGGAGGCAGGATTGCAGCAGAAGGGTCCCAGCCACCGCCACTTCACGGGAATTGCCACGGGCAGAGCCAGCGAGCGAGAGGAATCTGTCCCCAGGCATGGGGGAGGATGCAGAAGGACCTCAGGGGGACGATGATGATGATGCTTCAATTCCAGACAGACACCTGCATTTGGGAAAACTCAGCCACATGTTTCAAGGGTGATGGGCAGGGGAGGGTCCCTTTGGTTTAGGTAACCAGCACCCATGGGTGCTGTAGTGGGGATGTGATTCCCATGTAAGTCCCTTCCCATGCTCTCAGTATCTACTGGGAGCTCATGGGTGTTTCTGTGGTTTGTGGGGGTTGGTGCAGGGCTGCGAGGGCTGGGAAGGGGAGCTGCAGGGCACAGGGATCCCAGCAGCACCTGGACATGTTTGGAGCATCCACCACGAACATTCAGCACCCAGGATGTTCAGTAGCACCTGCCAGGTACTGACTGTGTGTGTGAGAGGGCCAGGTGTGCAGCCACAGCCACTGGGCACTGCATCCCTTGGGCACCGCATCCCTTGGGCACCACATCCCTTGGGCACCGCATCCCTTGGGCACCGCATCCCTTGGGCACCGCATCCCTTGGGCACAGCTGCCGGCATGTGCAGCAGCACCCAGGGGCTACAACACCCAGTCCGGGTACAGCAGCACCCAGTGTAGGCACAGCAGCACCCAGCAGCTCCTGCCAAGGTGACCCCACAACCTGTGTGCCAGCAGCACCTCCATCCCCAGGGACAGTCAGCCCTTCCTGCACAGACCCACAGAACGGTTCGGTGCTGGTGCCTCATACCAGGCCTGCTGTGAGGTGCCTGCCTTGAGGCGCCTGATGTGAAGTGCCCTGGTGTGGTGCTGGTTCCCCGTGTGACGTGACCCCAGCGAGGGGTGCCCGGTGCCCTGTGCCCAGTGCTGGTGCACAGCGTGAGGTGTCCCCGAGGAAGGGTGCCCGGTGCCTGTGCCTGGTGCGAGGTGCCCAGTGGCAGTCCCTGGTGTCGCTGCTGGTGTTGCGTGTGAGGTGACCTCGATAAGGTGTGCCCGGTGCTGAGGTGACCCCGGTGAGGGGTGCCCGGTGTGAGGTGCCTGATGTCGGTGCTCGCTGTTAGTGCCCGGTGCGAGGTGACCCCGATGGGAAGGTACCCGGTGCCGGGAGCCCCAGGGGCGGTGCCGCTCCCGCACGACCCCCGATCCGCGCCCCGCGAAGGATGGGTGGGTTTTGGGGCGATGTGTGTGGGCGGGGGCGCGGGCGGGGCCTTCGGGGGCGGGCGGAGCTTCGCGGAGCCGCCGCACGCGAGCCCGGAGGGGCCGGAGCTGCCGCAGCGCCGCGCAGGTCCCGCCGCCCGCCCCGCACCGACCGCCCCGCTCCGCCCGCACCGCCCCGACCGCTCCGCTCCCCGCCCTCCACACATCGACCGCTCCTGTCCCCTCCCGCTCCGACCGCACCGACCGCAGGCACCGCACCGCTCCCGCCCCGCCGCCCCGGCTGGTAAGTGCCCGCCCGCACTCCCGCAGAAGTTTCTCCCCGCTGCCGCAGCGGCGCGGGCTCTGCGGGACGGGGCCGCCCGGGCTCCCACCGAGCCCATCCCGAGGTGCGATCGTCCCCCGGTGGGGTGGGATGGAGTGCGCGCCGGTGACTCGCCGCGTCCCGGTGCCAGGAGCGGGGCAGGGAACGGCGCTTTCCCCGGGAAACCCTCCCGGGACACGGGTCCCAGCGCTGCCCAACGCCCCCGGGGCTCTCAGTGGGGAGCTGCGCCCCGAAGGCTGCTGGAGACAGAGTCTGGTGGGATGAAGAGGGGGGCGACCAGTAGTGCAGGGGGCTGCGGAACTGGAAGGGGAGCACTCAGAGGCGTGGGACCCCCCCGAGGACGTGAGACCCTCGGGGGTGCTGAGCCGAACCGCCAGGTCAAAGGTGCCCTCTGGGTGCTGCGGGATGCTCCAGCTTCGCATCCCTGTAGGTGCCCGACTGTTCGTGCCCTTGGGGTGCTGGCCCAGGGGAGTGACGGGGGGCGCAGGGCTGTCCCCGCTGCATTGCAGGGAACCCACCCTGATGCTGGGAACTCGTGGGAGCGGCGTGGCCCCAGCCGTGGGCGGCCGCAAGCCCCACTGCACTGGCAGCTTCTCCGTAGCGGCCTGGCCAGGAGCCAGCTCCAGCCAGACCCTTCTCCGGCTGGATTCCCCCACCGTGGCTACACCAAGCTCCGGGATCCTCCTGCCCTCCCACGCTGGCTGGGTGCCGTCGGGGTGCAGTGGTGCGGAGGGGCTCAGTCCAGAAGCGGGGGTGTCACACCGGGGTGCCGCAGCCCTCGCTGTGCTCAGCACCTCGCTGCTCCCCTCAGCCTAGTTTTAAAGAGTGATCCCGAAGGAGCTCTCTCTGCAAATTGCGCAGGGGACAGGCAGGGTTGCAAGGTGACTGTGGTGTGGGAAGAGGGGAACACGGGTCTGAGTCACTCATCTCTTCGTGGTCCCCAACTGTACACCCTCTGAGTGTCTCTGCACGGTCGCTCCTCGGCGCAGCGCTCTCGTGTCCTGTGGGTGAGAGTGGCCGGGATGCTGCTGTCACCCACCGCGGGATGTCCCCCGCTGTGTGCTGTCACCCGCTGCAGGGTGTCCGGCAGCCCAGCCCTCCTGCGCTGTGGAGCTGCAGGGCGCTGCGGGACTCCCCGCCGGCTCCTCTGCTGCAGCAAAACTTCAGTCCTGAGCGAGGGCTGGTGCGTGAGGTGCTGCTGCAGCGGTGTTCCTCCCGCACGCGCCGAGCGGCAGCGCAGCCACCGGCAGGAGTCTCCAGCCTGCTGCATTATTCCTCGCTTGCACAGTGCCTCGGCCGCACGCTGCCGGGGGCTCCCGGACCCCCGGGGCACCCCCGGGGCATCCCCGGCGCTCTGAGCCTTTGCTGAGCTTGGCTGTTTTTTGGCCGCAGCGTTTTGATGGGAGGGAGCGTGGCTCGCGGTGGTCTGTGTGCCAGGGGAGTGCGGGGCACCGGGGAGGTGATGCACCCAAGGTCATTGAGGCCAGCAGTGGCAGCGGGACATCACCTGTACTGCACGAGAACAGCACAATCCAGCAAAACACCCCACTCTCCCGAAACCCCAAATGCCTCTTGGTGCGATGCCCTCTTGCTTCTGGTGTAGTGCAGGAGGGGGTCTGACCTTGCCTGATCCCCTGGCACCTCGCCCGGCCTCCCGTGGCGAGCGCCACTGCCCCGCTTGCCGGGAGGCGGCCCGAAGCCCCGGTGCCCCCGATTTTGCCGGGCGAGGACACGTCCCTCGCTGCCTGCCGGCCCGGCGATGGCAGCGGCAGTGAGCCAGCACCGGCTGCGCTGCATCGCCTCGGGCTACCCCGCTCTGCAACCCGCTGCCCTCAGCGCCCGGGGCCAAGGAGGAGGGATGACACACAGATACATTCATATAGACCCTTATATGATATACTGATGTATATTATATATATTTAGCTGGGGAGGGGGCTTCCAAATCAGCGTTGCTCGCCCGCAGCAGTGCCCGTGGGCAGTGGAATGGCGCAGCCGTGGCATTTGTTGCCAACTGCTCCCGAGGGAGCTGCCTCCGGCCCCGTGAGCCCTGGGGATGGCTCGAGCTAAAGGCCGTCAAAGTGAGCTGGGGCTCCCGCTCACCCCGAGGGGTGGGAGCAGGTCCTTCCTCCAGCTCGCCATGGTTTTGGCAAAGCCCCAGCTCTGAGAGCCGGATGACTGCGGCTCCTCGTTATGACTAGAGTTTCTCCTTCCCTGGGCTGCGCAGAGAGCTGTGAGCTGGCGGCCGTGATGTTGTCCAGCAGGATCAATGCCCAAGCGTACAGACGGCACCCAGTGTCCGCTGGTTTTCAGATCCTCTGTGTTTTAATTTCCGATCCCCGGCCGTGCAGCTCGGCACTGTGCCTGGCCACACTCCTCCTCAGCCGGGTGGCCACCGGCGCCTTCCCTGTGCCGGTATCTGGAGCTGCCGGGAAGTGCAATTGGCAAAATGCTTTTGCCCTTGGCTGTCGTTGGCCTTTCCCTCCTGGATGAACACCCGGCTGTTCCCCAGCTTGTCCCCCCTCTGCGGTTGCCCTCGGCTCCGCTCCTGCCAGAGCCCACGTTCCCCAAAGTGCCCTTTGATTATTAGCTCTAATAATTGTGTTATCGCATTGACTGATGTGTTTCAGATGCCAAAGCTAATTTTGCTTTTCATGCCTTTCTTCATCAGTAATAGGATTTTGATAACATCACGCATCCCAAAGTATTGGATAAACTCAGCATAATTCCCCATTTATTAATTAAACTGTAAATCAGGCAGCGTGCGGCTGTAATCTTGAATGCCCTGAACAGGTGTGATCCTGCAGCTGGGGATGGTGCTGGCCCATCCCTGACAGCCCTGGGGCGTGGGATCCTGGTGTCTCCCCCTGAGTTTGGGGGCTGTCACGTCCCAGTGGGGCCACCCACTCCGTTGTTCCCTGTGTGCTAGAAGTCAAGGGATGTTTCATCAGCTCTGGTGTCTGGAGGAGGAACTGTGGGGCACCTGAATTTCGCTGCTGGTCAGACAGTGGGGTGGGGCCTGGCAGATCTCCCTGTGCCCCCAGGGTGGCTCTGGTCATGCTGGTGCTTTGGGAGGGGTGACTGCAGCCGGCTCCAGCAGTGCATGTGGCAAATTCCTGATCTGCTCCTGCTCTCCTGCCCGAGCAATTGTCTGACTGTTGCACCAAACCCAGCCCTGTTGTGCATCTGTGGCCCCACCAGCCTGGAAGGTGCTCCTGGCACCATCGGGGGAGGTCCTTCTCCTTGTGCATCTTAAGGAAAGCTGGTGTGTTTTGATTAATCTGGGTGTTTTATGCTCCCCAGCTCTTTCCAACCCTGCATGGGTGCATCAGATGTGGGTTCTGGGCTGGTGCATCCCTGAGGATGTGGGGAGGCCGGGAGCAAAGCAGCTGATTGTGGCATGAGATGCAGGTGGATGCTGGGGGCTGTGCTGGGACACATCCAAACCCTGAGCCCACCTGATCCTGTGCTGAACTGGAGAACTGGAGGTGGGCTGGGGGGGACTGTCCTGCTGCCAGGGACCTGGGGAGCTGCTCCAGAGCCAGGCTGAAGGCACAGGGATGCGTGGGTGTCTGTGGACAGCAGGATGCCCAGAATATAACGAGGTGGTTTGGGGTCGGCAGAGCTGATTCAGCAGCTGATGCTCCGGCAGTGCTGCTGTGGGTCGAGGAATCCCTGAGCCCCGTGAGCCTCACGTGGAGCCTTGGAACAATTCCACCAAAAAACCACAGAGCTGGGACCAGCCTCTGAACTGCTCAGCACCACCCCGGGGAGATGCCTCCCACTTTCCCCTGCAGGACACAGGGTGTCCCCAGGGACTCACTGGGACAGAGGGCTGCTGGGACTGAGGATCCCCAAGTGGCACCGCAGCTCCCATCAGCCTCAAGCACTGGATTCAGGGAGGAAAGCAACCCCAAGTTTCAGTGCTGTGCATGGATTTACCAGCACATGGACTCCCTGTGGGCTCTGTTGCTGTCTTGCTCTGCTCCCAGGGGAGTTGCAGGGTTTTCTCCTGGGACTGAGGTGTGGCAGGGCAGGGTTAGTGCCTGGGGTGAAGGTGCCAGTGTGTACCCACTGCTGTCCACTCACCAGACCGGTGCCACTCCCAGTAGCCTGGCACAGCCACTGCCCAGTGCTGCAGTGAACTGTGTGTGGCTGTGACAGCTCAGCCACAGCTCTGTGCCATGGCAGAGCCTGACAGGGACCTCCCTGTGGGGTGGGCCTGCCCATGGGGGACCCTTGGAAGGTGGGAGGAATGGTGGCTGCCAGCACCAGCGCAGGAACCGGGATGCTTTGCAGCTGGGCTCTGCAGGTTATTCTAGGGGGGAAACAGCCTTCCCTGGGAAATGCCAGTGGAGCAGCTCCTCTGTGCAGCCCTGAACGTGTGTGCCATTGTGTCTGTGCCTCCAAAGCACTTGGAAGGATGCTCAGGGGTGCAGCTCAGAGGGATAGGGAGGCCAGCCCCTGGAGGACCCTCCCGTGGTGTGCAGGGGCTGTGCCCATCACCCTGGCTGGGCTCCTGGCTCTCCTGGTGGCATCTGCACAAGGTTTATTCATGGGAGTCGGTCCTGTGTTCTGGCCTTGGTGGGACTTCATACCATAATGAAATGCCCTTGCCTGGAGTGGTGCCAGTCCCCTGTGATCCCATCGTTGTGCCTCCTCCATCCCCTTTCTCAGCCCGAATGCCACACGGGTGGGTGGCCCCAGGGACACGGAGCTGCACTCTGCCCCTGGGGCTCTCCTGCCTTGGAGCTGGGCGAGCAGCACCAGCACTGCTCCCACAGGCAGCCAGTCCCTGGGGACTGAGCCCGTGCTGGCAGGGAGGAGGGGGATCCTAGGGGATGAGCACCACTGGGGGCTCCCCAGGGCCGGGAGCTGGTTTTGTGGATTCTAACACCATCCTATTACCAGCTCGTGCTTGGCTGGGCGCTGTGGAGATCTCCCTGGAGCCACCCCGCTGGAAATGGCCCCTCGTGGCTTGTATCTGCTCATCTGGCCCCGTCTGTTGAGCTGAGGAGCGGCGCAGGATGTGTGCGCTCCTTTACTCCCCTCTCCGACCAATCCACCGCGCTCGGCTGTCTCCCGGAGCTGCTTCTGGCTCTTCCCCAGGAGCTGACCTGGCTCATTTTCACTCCCCCCCGTGCCGATCGGGAGCCATCTCACTGTGGCACGGGACCATGGCCGGGAGAGTCAGCAACGGGGCCGCGGTGCCGGTGCCCACCCGGGCGGGAGGGACTCGGTGCTCTTGGCCCGTGTGGTGCCTTCGAAGTGCCAGGACAGCTCGGCCCATCACCATCTGGTGCCCTATTTAGCTGCACACTGGTGTTGCTGTCGGAGCAGGGCAAGGCGTGGTGCTGGGGAACGGGCTGGGTGCTGGCAGTGCCCTACACCTATTTTTTGGGAGGCTTTTTTGGCTATTCTGCAGTTCTGTGTGCCAGGGGTGGGCTGCCTGTTCTCCCCGGGGTTTGGGGGAGCCTGGCAGTTTGCCGTGGCAGTGGCCAGTGCCCGGGGGGATGTTCCATATGGAATGCTCTGGTGTCCTAGGGAACACACCAGCCCACAGCTCAGGGGCCAGAAACCCCAGCTGCCTTTTCTGTGGGTGCCGTGGTGGCACATGGCACGTGCTGAAACCCTCTGGATGGTTTTGAGTGGTGCCTGCAACCCCTGCAGGATCCCTGTGGGATGCTTTTGGTGGAGTCTTGGAGCAGTGCAGCTGCACTGGGAAGCTGAAGCCATAGTGGGGAGGGGGGCAAGGTGCTCACTGGCCCCTTCGCTGTTGTCACCCAAGTGTTGGTTGGCAGTGGATGTCACAGCACCTGCCCTGGCTCCTGCAGGAGCCCTGGCACCGGTCCTAGCTCAGCTTCCTCCCCTCCTTCCTTCACTCCTGGGCTGGCAGCAGTGCTGGAGCCTGGGGATAGCCAGGGCCTGATCCAGCTAGGATCCAGTGGGCTTGGGGGGAACAGCACCCCTGGGTGCCAGGCAGGGCTCTGAGTGCTCAGATGTGGGTCCCCCTCTCTCCTGACTCAAGCCCTGGTGTTGCTGTCACTGGCCTTGTCCTGTTTTACCTCAGTGCTATTCTGATTTTAGAGGCAAAGGTGCAGAAAATCCCTGAGCTGCCTGTCTGGGCACCTTGGCACTGGCCATCACAGCACTCCCCTGGAATTACTCATTCCCAGGGCAGGGCTGGTGGCTGGGGCTGCCATGCCCCAGCACATCGTTATTTTTACTTGGCTGAGACAGGTGCTGGTGGGTGATGGGGCCATGAGCAGAGCCTGCCACGGCAGGGAGGAAGGATGTGGTCCCATCTGGAGATGCTGCTGGAGCATGCAGGATGGGGAGCAGTGCTGGGGGTCCCAGCAAGGCCTGGTGGCTGTCACTGACCCGGGAAGTAGCAGAGTCCCATCACAACTCTGAGCTGGGGGAATGCTGAATTTCAGCCCTGCTCAGGAGTTCCTCCCTCGGGGTGCTGCTCCCCATGCTGTGCCTCAGTTTCCCTCAGTGGGCAGAGGGATCTGTGCCTCAGTTTCCCTGGTGGGCAGGAGGGTCTGGCCAGCAGCACCTGCTGGTAGTTGGGTTTGGGGACAGGGGAACGTGTCCCTGTGTGGGCCACGTCTCAGCAGCTCAGGTCCCGTGATGCCACGTGCTACCGGCGCATCCTCGCTCCACACACCCCTCGCCTGTGCTGCAGCAGCTCCCCTGCCCAGCCCACTAGGCTTACTCTCCCATGAGAAGTATGGAGATGGGGGAGCAGAGACTCCTCTCACCCTCAGCAGAGTGAATCAGGATGGGGTTGTGGGGGGATCCCAGGGCAGAGTGCTCCCCAAGCTCTGGGGGCCGCCACAGCATCCTGGGGAGCTGTGGATGGAGAGTCTGATCCAACACCGCCGATGCAGCTGCTGTGGGGTCATGCTGGGGCTGGAGAAGGGGAACAAGGATGAGATTTGGGGATTTACTGGGCTGGGTTGTTGCAGAGCCCCTTTGCACCAAGGTCCTGCAGTGTCTCCCTACCTAGTGCCCCCTACTCTCCCTCCTCCCTGATCCCTCGGTCTCCCCATGCCTCCACACATCCCTTGCCTGGAATTCTCTGTTAATTAAATGACCATTAGAAGCCAAATCATGTTTTTGCCTTAATTAGAGTCTCCTGTCTCACTGCTGTGAGCTGAAACTCTGGCCCAGCATGTCCCCTCCGTGACCGACATCGGATACGATGGCAGCGCTGGGGGGGTCAGTGCCCCCGTGAAAGGCCAGAGGGATGCCCTGGCATCATGCCAGTGGATCCAGCAGAGATGGGATCTCCTCCTCCAGCCCTTGTCCTGCTGACCCCAGCTCCAAAACACCCGCTGGGGCACTGCCAAATATCTCAGCTGTACCTCGAAATCTCCGCTCGCCCCGGGGCTGCACTGCAGGATCCGGCTCCGTAGTTCCCAGGCTTCCCACCGGCATTGGGGTGGGAGGGGGCTCACCTTGGGACCAGTTTGGGATTTTCATTCCTGATATCCAACCCTGGCACAGGGCAGTGCAGGTTTTGGGATCAGCTCCCTCAGCTGACGTTCATAGAGGTCTGGAGGGTGTCCATCCCCCCGCCCCGTCTCCATCTCAGCAGGACAGCTCAGCCCCGGCTTTGCCATCCCGTAATGAGCGATAACTCATCGCTCCGGGCCCACGGTGGCAGCCGCCCTTCATTATCCAACGAGCTTCCCCCAGACCGGGGTCTCCCTGGGACAATTCAACCCTCTGGGCGGGGGGAGCCGGGGGTTGGACCCCCCCGTACCCGCCTGCCCGAGCCCAGCCCATGCTCTGTCAGCGCTGGCTGCTGCTAATTGCTGCCTCAGCCTCATTAATCTTCATTTGTTGCTGTTTCTGCCCTCCGTCATCCCCATCGCCTTCCCGGAGCGGAGAGGTTCCGGCTGCCCCCACGGAGGAGCTGGGGGCGTTTCCAGCAGTTGGATTCCCCAAAATCCCCGACCCCGGCGCTGAGCTCGCTGGGTGCTGCCGTGTCCGAGGACATCCCGATCCTTCTGTACATCTCCGAATCCTCATCCTGAGTCTGGTCCTTCGCTGATGAGGGCGACTCCCTGTCGATTCCCCTGCACATCTCGCTTCTCCCTGCGTGGTCTGCAAAGCCCACCCCCACCCCCCAACCGGTGAATCCACCCCCTCTCCATCCATTCCCATCCCACCCCGATAGGGAGCTGATGCCGGGGCAGGGGGTACCCATGATGGGACCCGTACTGGGGAAAGCCCAAATCCCCCTTGTTTGGCTTTTGGGATGCTGCGGGTGCTGCGGCAGCACAGGCTGGGGGGGTCTCTGAGATGGAGCCTTTGTGGGAGGAGGAGGAGGGATGAAGGGCTCGGGAAGGGGATTTTCCGGCGTCTGAACAGCTTTCCTGGATACGGGGAATGCCCAGGGGATGGAGGGGGATGGGATCGCCGGCTCCAGCCTGGGGTTTCCATCCCGCCAGACCTTGGGGTGCTGCCGGCCAACAATGCGGCAAATGGAATGTGTAAAAGGAATGTGTAAATGGGAGGGGGACCCGCCCACCCCCCAACCTCCGTTCCCCCCCTGCTCCGGGTGTAAATCAGCGGTGTAGCCAGGGGAGTTTACACCAAGAAAGGGCCAAAGACCCCACGGGGCTGGTCTGGGGCTCAGTGCATTTTCTCGGGGTTCAGTATAACAAAGCTGGGGGGAGTTTGGGGGCTGAGCCTGGAGGGGGTTTGGCTGGATAAAGTCCCTGGGGGCTCCGCTAGAGTTGGGACCTGGGGGCTCCTTCAAGGCCAGATGTTTGCAGCTCGGGGCACTGCCTGAGGGGGTACAGAGGAACACACCATGGGGTGCAGGGGGCGTTGGGGATCTGTGGGTGGTGCAGTGTCAGGAGGAGGTGTTGCTTTAGGGGGTCTGGGAAGCTGCAGGATGGGGCACAGGGTAGTGTCCCATGGGATTTGGGGAGTGCTGCACTGAGGGGTGCAGGATGAGGCACTGGGGGACGCAGGGGTGTGCGTTAGGGGGAAACACACTGTCGAGGGGATGGGTTTGGCAGGTTCAGTGTAATGCACTGTGGGGTGCAGGGGCCCAGAGCAAAGAGGAGCAGGATAAAGCTCTGGGGGAACAGGGGAGGTACCTGGGGGGCTGCAGGGTGGAGTGTAATGTGGGTGCATGGGTGATGTGCCATGAGGAGCTCTGCCCCCTCTGCCCTGGGGGGTCTCCTCAGCAGCTGCCTGAGTGAAGCCCACCCTGTCCTGCTCCACGAGGAGCTCCCAGTGGTTTTGGGGAGGGGTGTGGGGTGGGTCCTACCATTCTCATCAGAATCCCCCACGAATGCTGCACCCCAGGGAGGAGCTGGGGGTCCACAGGGGTCAGCAAGGCAGGAGGGGCATCCTTCCCAGCCAGTAATTTTTCTTGAAGCCTTAACCCACGCTCGTTCCAGGGCCAAGGGCTGATAGAAATGGTTAATTATAACCCTCATAATTTATTTATGTGCTTGAGACCCTGAGATCTTGGCCAGGGGAGAGGCATGGAGCAGTGGGGGGGGCGACGAGGGGCAGCTCCAAACCGGGGAAGAATAAAAAGGAAACTTGAAGCACGGGAGGAACCGCAGCGAGCATCCCCGGCGGGGGCGGCCGAGAGGGGTTTGAGGGCACAGCGGGGATTTCGGGGGGCCGAGCTCCCTTCCCACCCCCACCGCCGGCCGCTCGGCCCCTCGCCAGCTGCTGCCGCAACTTGCAGAGGGGAGGGGAAAAAAAAAAAAAAAGAAAAATTGCAAAAGGAATAAGAAAAAAAAAAAAAAAGGCAGCGGAGCCGGAACAGGACTGCAATGCAGTGCCGCAGCCCAGCCGCCGCACGGCCCTCCCGCAGAGAGGGGGGCCCGGCAGGGACAGGGGGCTGCGACAGGGATGGGGGCTGCGGCGGACCCCCTGCCCGGGAATCTGTGCCGTGGGGCTGGGAGCATCTCTGCACCCGCAGCCGAGGGCTTGGGCTGCCCTGCTTGTGCCTGCTGGGGATGGGGGTTGCGACCAAGGACGCCCAGTGAGGCCGTGGCACAACGGGGTCTGGGAGCTGGAGTTGAGAGGATGTTCCCAAGGACACTGCCTGTCCCTTCTGCCCCACTGCCTGTCCCCTCTGCCCCACTGCCTGCCCTCCCACCCAACGATGCCCCCTTGGCACTGCCCCACTGCCCCACACTGCCCAGCCTGGCCCCCATGCAGGAGGGGAATCAAAGCTTGGCCCCCTCACTTGGAGGGACAGGATCAGCCCCCTGGCCCCATGGCAAGGGCTGTAGGGTCCCAGGGGGCTGTAGGGTACTCAGTTGGTGGGGGGGCAGCAACATGGACTCGCTCCCCCAGGCCTCTCCCGTGCCTCAGTTTCCCCCAGTCCTCAGCTCTGCCAGCACCCGGTGTGCACCACAAAGGAGCAATTAGTGATGCTAATTAGCTGCCCTGCTCAAAACCAGCCCCTGTGGTGAGGCCTGATGCTGCCTGCAGCCTCCCCAGCCCTGGCCAGCACCGCAAAGCCCCCCGAGCCCCCAGAGCAGCACTACCCTGGTCAAGGGCCTGTGCTGCACCTCTGCCCCCAGAGCCCCCTGTCCCACCCACGATTCCCACACGCACAGAGGCACACAGAGGGGGTGTGTGTGTGTGTGGAGGCCTTGCACAGGCTGTGGGCAGTGCCATGCACACGAGAGGACACACAGCCCCCCGTGCAGGAGCTGGCAGAGCCAGCCAGGCAGGTGATGCGCATGCACACAAAGTGCTTGCACCCTGGGTGGATGTGCTGCATCCCTTGTGCATGTTTACACACACACACAGGCACAAGCACTCCTCCCCTGTGCACACACACTTGCACACATGCATTCCCTCACGTGCGTTTGCACATCCCGTGCACACGTGCCTGGATGTGCTTGCACATCCATTTACACACGTGCACAGACACACACACACACACAGTGCTGTACCCATGCACTGGTCCTTGCACCCCCGTGCCTGCAGGCTCGCAGAGGGGCACAGACACGCTCACACAGCCCTGCTCACGTCCCTCCCCACGCACACACGCGTGCACACGCGTGGGCTGCAGCCCGAGCGGGCCTGGCTGTGCCCGTCCCCGGGGACAGCAGTGGGACGTGAGCGGCATCGTGATCATCGCAGCACCGTGACTGCAGCAGGAGCTGTGACGTGACCACCGAGCTGACGTTGTGTTTCAGGGAGCCCCTGGCCCACCATGACGTTCAAACAGGCGTCCATGATGGCCCCGGAGGCCGCGGCCACCACGATGCCCATGAGCACGATGGAGAACTCCACCGAGGCCGCGGGGCCGGGCGAGAGCAAGGAGGACATGTTCACCAAGCTGAGGGACAAGTTCATGAACGAGCTCAACAAGATCCCCCGTGAGTAGCTGCTCCTCTCCCAGGTGCTACCCTCCTGGTGGCCCCACCACCGCCCTGGTCCCAGGGCAACACGTGGGACGTGGTTTTTGGGGTGGCTGGGAGGCAGCTGCAGGGCTGACCACAACGCTGGCTTTTGCCTGCAGTTCCTCCCTGGGCCCTCATCGCCATCGCGGTGGTCGCCGGACTCCTCATCCTCACCTGCTGCTTCTGCATCTGCAAGAAGTGCTGCTGTAAGAAGAAGAAGAACAAGAAAGAGAAGGGCAAAGGCATGAAGAATGCCATGAACATGAAGGACATGAAGTCAGGCAATCAGGTGATGTCCTTCTTGGACAACAGCTTGGCCAACGGTCCCTCTGGATGAGCTATGAACTGTGCTGGGGCACTCATGGGTCAGGCAGCAGATTGGGATGGAGCCACCAGGATATCTGAAGCCAGGACATGGAGCCACCAGCCACTGGGACGGGACAGTGCAGACAGGAGCCAGGACCTGAGACAGCAGCACTGTCCTCTTCCAGTGCCCGCTGGCCCAGATGGGACCAGGCTCAAACTGTCCTGGACCTGCCAATGCTCCACCTGAATCAGAAAATGTTAAATTAATCCCTTTCATCTTCCTGCCTCCCTCTGGGTTACCCTCATTTCACTGAGCCTTTAGCCAAGAGGGGAGGGCCACCAGGGCAAAATACATCCAGTGTGGGGTCGAGAGGCAGGTGCTGGTACCTGGAGCAGACCTGGGGCTGTCTCCCCATCCTTGGGGCCAGCCTGAGGGGGACTTTGGTACCTGCAGGCTTGGGGCACCCCAGCCCTTTCCATGGCCTTGACCCAGGGCCATTTGGAGGGGGTGGGAGATTTTGGGTGCCCGTTCCTGCTCTTCAGAGCTGTGTGGGCATCATGAACATGCAGTCAGGGCTGGAGCAGGAGTGGTGGGAGATGTGGGGTGGGATTCCCCAGAAAAGATCAAGGGCTGTATCCCCTGGGACTTCACAGGGTCACACAAACCCTGACCCACCCCCCCATGGTCCCTCAGTGCTCTGTGTAACGTGTCTTTCTTCCCTTGTGGTGCCCTCATCTCCTCCCACCCTGCTGCCCTGGCTGCCTGGTCCCTCCCCATCCTGGGACACCCTCCATGGTAAGTGAGCCTCCTTCTCCATCATCTGCTTCCAGGGTGGCTTGGGGGACCTGGAGACATGTCAGAGAGCAGATAAGGAGCCAGGGGTCCCACCCCATCTCCCACTCCCACAGCTTGGGGAGGCAGGAAGAGGGGTGTCTTTTCCTGGGGACAATTAGGGTGTATCTCTATTTCTAAGCCCACAAAGCACCATCTCTGATGCTTCCCCAAGTGCAGGACCCACTGCTTGCAAGCACCAAACCTCACTCCACTGGAGCCAACCCCTTGTCCTGGTACCCGGAGGAAGCCCCTCATGCCCCATAGGGGTCTCCTTTCCCCTCATGGGGAGAACCTGGGTGCTGAGATGTCAGCAGGGTTGGGGTGCTGAGGTGTCAGCAGGGTTGGGGTGCTGAGATGTCAGCAGGGTTGGGGTGCTGAGATGTCAGCAGGGTTGGGGTGCTGAGATGTCAGTAGGGTTGGGGTGCTGAGGTGTCAGCAGGGCTGGGGTGCTGAGGTCCCCAGTGGTGTGGGGACAGGGTTGCTGGGCTGTGACCGTGCTGCTGAGCTGGGCACCACGGCTGCCACTGCAGGACCAACAGGATGATGATGATGCAGAGACGGGTCTGACAGAGGGGGAAGGCGAGGAGGAGGAGAAGGAGCCAGAGAACCTGGGCAAGCTGCAGTTCTCACTGGACTACGATTTCCAGGCCAATCAGGTGATGGAGGGGCTGGGGCTCAGCTGATGAGTGGGGTTTGCCCAGGGGGGTTTTTGAGGGGACAAGCCTCCGTGTTGGAGCTGGGTGGCATGGGAGGGAAGGAGGAGCTGGGTGCTGTGCCACAAGGAGTCCAAGATGGGCCCTCGGCATCTACAGAGTGTGGCTGGGCTGTCTCACTGAGGACACCCCTCTGCCCCCTCCAGCTGACGGTGGGGATCCTCCAAGCTGCTGAACTGCCAGCTTTGGACATGGGGGGCACCTCAGACCCCTATGTCAAGGTGTTCCTGCTGCCCGACAAGAAGAAAAAGTACGAGACCAAAGTGCAGAAGAAGACCCTCAACCCTGCCTTCAACGAGACCTTCACCTTCAAGGTGAGAACACAGGACCTTGTCTCCCTCTCCCATCCTCCTCACTGACTGCACCAGTCCCATACATTGACCCTCACTGCTGGGAGCAGGGGGCCTGGCTCGGGGTCCAGACCCCAACCAGCCTGGTTGCTGACCCTGTTTGTGCAGGTGCCCTACCAAGAACTGGGTGGGAAGACGCTGGTGATGGCCATCTACGACTTCGACCGCTTCTCCAAGCACGACATCATCGGGGAGGTGAAGGTGCCCATGAACACGGTGGACCTGGGCCAGCCCATCGAGGAGTGGCGGGACCTGCAGAGCGGCGAGAAGGAGGAGGTGAGAGCCAGCCCTCAGCTAGCCTGGTTGGGGGATTTAGATGGGGGTGGCCACGGGGTGAGCTCTGCTTTGGGGAGCACCCCACAGTGTTCAGGGTGACGATCACTGTGGGGTCACACTGGTGTGGGGCTCGTGCCTGTCCTGGCTGTGAGTTCTGGGCAGGATCTGCCCTCTTGTTCCTCTGTGTAAAAACCTTTTTGCCACAGAAAATGAAGAGTATAAAACATCCTGAGTGCTGTGTTGGGCCTGGCCTGCCCCAGGCCCAGTGATCAAACCCCTCTGCTGGTGCATGGGATGCCAGCTTGTGCCTGCATCGAAGGCTGAGCAGGGTTTGGGGGGCCCTGCCCATGGGACCATGTCCAAACAGTGCAGTCTGATGCACTGGCAATGCTTTGATATCCACTCCCTGCTTTCCTTGGCAGCCAGAGAAGCTGGGAGACATCTGCATCTCTCTCCGGTACGTGCCCACGGCCGGGAAACTCACTGTCTGCATCCTGGAGGCCAAGAACCTGAAGAAGATGGATGTTGGGGGTCTCTCAGGTGGGTGTCACTCAGGGGCAGCCTCCTCCTGCCCCACTGGGGGCTCTCAGCACCCTTTGTCAGGAAGGACAATGGGGCCATCCCTCTGGCTGGGCTCAGGGAAGCCCCCCCAGTGCCTCCTCCTGCGCTGGAGGCAGCCCAAGGTCTGGCTGGAGGGCAAAGGGAGATGGGTTTGGGATGAGTCTTCTATCCTTAAGGAAGGACATTTTCAATTTGGTCCCACACTCTGTCCAGGACCAGGATGCTGCAGGACCCGGGTGGTGAAAATTCTCCTCTGCCATTTTCTCCTGGTCCTACTCCTCCTTGACTTGGTCCAGGGATCTCAGTTGACAGAATGCTTTTGCTCAAAAAGTCTTCCCAACCCCATCATGGGGCTGAGCTCTGTGGGGTCCTCAGCTCTTTCCAGACCTGCCTTAACCATGAGAAGAGCAGGCCCTGCATGACTGGAAGGGTTCAGCTTTATTATGGGGGTGTCCTACTCCAAAAACCTGGGTGACAGATGCCACCTGACAGGCCAGCTGTCACTCCACTGTCCCCAGTCCTCCTGCAAGAGGGTCCTCAGCAGAGAATCACAGAATTAATGTTGGAAAAGACCTCCAAAATCATCGGGTCCCACCTGTGACCGATCCCCACCTTTTCAACCAGCCCAGAGCACCGAGTGCCACGTCCAGTCATTCCTTGAACACCTCCTTGGACAGTGACTCCACCACCTCTCTGGGCAGTCCATTCCAACGCTTGACAACCTTTTCAGTGAAGAAATTCTTCCTGACATCCAACCTGAACCTCCCCTGTTGCAGTTAGAGGCCATTTCTCCCTGGCTAGTTACCTGGGAGCAGAACCTGACCCTCCCCAGGATCCACCCTCCTGTCAGGAGCATTGTAGAGAGAGAGTGTCCCCCCGAGCCTCCTTTTCTCCAGGCTGAACCTCCCCAGCTCCCTCAGCCATTCCTCATATGACTGACTCTCCAGACCCTCCCCCAGCTCTGTTGCATGCAGAAATGCTCCACCCCTTGGCCAGTTGCTCCCAGAAATCCTCTCCAGACCAACTATTTTGACTTTGGTCCCCATCCACAAACCCCAGAGCTCATGGACATCTCTACCTCATCCTGGGCTGAGATGCCTCTTGGCTGATGGTGCCCTCTGGGCATCTCAGCCCTGGCTGATGAACTTCTGACCCCCAGATCCCTACGTGAAGATCCACCTGCTGCAGAATGGCAAGAGGTTGAAGAAGAAGAAGACCACAGTCAAGAAGAAGACCCTGAACCCCTACTTCAATGAGTCCTTCAGCTTTGAGATCCCCTTCGAGCAGATACAGGTTTGTCTGATGACTCCCCTAGGAGGCAGAGAAGAGGGGTGGTCCCTGGTCCCTGAGATACACCCAGTCCCATCCTGGGCCTGGACTGATGCTGAGAGCAGCTGGTGCAGGGTCAGACTTGGGAGGCTGGGCAGCACCTATGGGAGATGCTGGAGACGGAGACAACAGCTGGAATGGGGCTTTCCTCTGCTCCTGATCCTACAGTGCTCACCCCAGGCATAACAAAGACACTCCAGTGGTCCTAAAGGCATTTTGGACCACTGGTCAGTGCCTTCTGCCCCTCCAGGCCCTGCCCAAGCCCCTGCACTTGCCCCTTGCCCCAGCCCAGTCTCCCACAGCTCTTACCCAGTCCCTTCACCACACCTTGGTGACCTAACCCAGGCGAGTCAGGTGAGGATGAGCTGGGTCCCCACTGTGGCTCTGCAGCCCTGGGCTCCTTGGGGAATGACGTGCAGGAAGCAGGGAGGGGGCCCTGCCCAAAATGAGTCCACTGAGCAGGCTCAGCCTTAGGGGATCCCCTGCAGCACCCTGGGGCCACGGAGCCGTCACGGTGCTGTGCCTTTCCACCCCCTAAAGAAAGCTTTTTACCTCCTGCAGAAAGTGCAGGTGGTCATCACGGTGCTGGACTACGACAAGCTGGGGAAGAACGAAGCCATCGGCAAGATCTTCACGGGCTGCAACTCCACGGGCACGGAGCTGCGGCACTGGTCCGACATGCTGGCCAACCCCCGGCGGCCCATCGCCCAGTGGCACTCGCTGAAGCCCGAGGAAGAAGTAGATGCAGCTCTTGGGAAGAACAAATAGGCGGCTCTGGCGGCCGGCGCGGCACTGCGGACAGTCCAGAGCTCCGATACCTCAGTCCTGCAAAACCTCCCGTCTCAGTGTTTTTTGGTTTTTTTTTGGTTGTGTTTTAAGCTGGAACGCCCTTTTGACGGCTCTGGAAGGGTTTCCAGGCAGTCCCATAGCTTCCCAGGGGAAGAGGTTAAAAAGACACGGATGGTTCTTTTCGTTCTTCGGCACCGCTCCCTTCGTGCTGCATGTCCTGCTCGCCGTCCCCCACCACTGCAAAGCCATGCCTGGGACCCTCCCCGGCAGCCACGTCACCAGCTTGCAGCGCTGCTGCTGCCATCCTTCCCTCGGGATCATGTGGGGAACCATGGAACGTCGCATGGAGGTGATACCAGAGACTGATGGTGTGGAGTGACTGGACCCACCGTGCTTGCTCGGGTTGTGATCAGCTGTGGGACGGCAAAACAGTGGAGAAGACCCTCTGGAAAGAGCCAGGTGCCTCCCCCTGGTCTCCCCCAGGGATGGCTGAATGCCCCTGGTCAGCTCCAGGTTTGGTTGCTCTGGGGAGAGGTTTGCAGGCGGTCCCCTCTGTGGCTGGTGTGGTGCTGAGCCCTTGGGTGTTGCAACTGGAGCTGTGGGGGCCTGTCTGAGCACAGGGAGCCCCGAGGGGGGCTGCTTTGAGGAGACACGTGGATGTGGATGCACCATCAGTGTCATGTCAGTCGCCACTACCTCCACCTCCACTGCATCCTCAGAGGCCAAGCAAGGGCAGTGCTGGGTGATTTGCATCTGTTTCACCATGCTTGGTGAAACCTGTAGGTCAAGATGCTTCCACAAGGCAGGTTTATTGTGCTGAGAGGTCTCCGAATGTGGCGAGGGCAGCCCCCCAGAGCAGTGCCAGCTGCCTCCCCAAAGCCCATCCATCGTGTGTCCCCTGGGCTCAGCCCCACTGTGGGCACCCCAGCACAGCCTGGGGGCAGCTGGGGGGGCTTTGGGGAGCTCCAGTCCCACCACTGCAGCCCACCTGATGCAGGGGGCAAGAGTGAGCCCAGGGCCAACAAGGGACCAAAGCCCCTGCCCCCCACAAGTTTCTGCTCCCCACCGGACCATTGGCTGCTGAATCTACTCCATCCTGCTCCCTCCAGGGGGTTTAAGCCATATCCGTGTCCCTCACAGTGAGGAAGAGCCTCTCTGGGCCACCTCTCCCACTGTCAGACCAAGCCCCTGAGCTGGAAAGCCAACAGTGTTCCCTGTAGCTGGGAGAGGATCCAGCAGCCCTGCCCAGTTCAGACCAGTCTGTACTGGAGCTCTGACATGAGGTGGTGTCCCCGTCCCAGCTTTGACTCCCTGCCACGGTCACAGCTCCACTTGGCTTCTCTGGACTGGGTTTTGGGGGTTCTGCCACGGTGCAGCAGTGAAGGGTGTTGCTGCAATGGAGCTGAGCCCTGGGGATGTCCCAGCACTGGGGACACTGCTCTGGGGGTCCAACATCTGGGCTGGGACCTTGGTGCAGGGTGTTCTGAGTCCGGGGACAAAGTGCCAAAGCTGAGCTCAGCCCAGTGCTGTCGGATGCTTCAGCAGCTCCCACAGCTCCCGGATCCAAAAGGGCATCCTGGCCTGGCTGGAGGTGGGGAGATGATGGAAAATTTGGTGGCAGCCACATCTCAGGGGGTTCAGATGGACACAGGGATTGGCCCTTGCCCCTGGAGGGATGTGCAGCTCTGGGACAAGTTCCCAGGGAAGGATGGCTCCACCCTTGGGAGCTTTGGGCTCGGATAACCAAGCTGCAGTGGGGGTGGATGTTGGATGGACCTCCAACAACCACCTCCACCACCACCATGGCTGCACTTGGCTCATGCCCTGGTGAAAGTGGCACCAGGGTCGCACCAGGGTCACACCAGGTTTGAAGGGGTCATCGAGCAATTGGTCCCACAAGGCCATCTCCGGCTTTAATTAGTCCCTTTTCCTAATCAATGTGTCAGCGTCAGCAAATGGGTCTTGCCCTGCTCCTGTAGCCAAAGGGAGAAGTCTCAGGCTGCTTTTAATTAAAGGGGAGTTGGGAGGTGAGGATGCCCCATGGCGAGGAGCACTGGCTGGATTCAGTCTCACCTTGGGGTCCATTCAGCCACTGGTTGGGGAGGGTGGAGTGTTTGCCTTACATGGAAATGTGTTAAAAAAGAAGAAATCTGAGAGAGCACTGAAATCCTTCTGTTGGCAGTCAGAGAGTGTGCACAGCCCTGCAGCCTCCCCTGGGGAGCAGGTGGAGGTGTGCACACCTGTACACACCTGTGCACACCTGTACACCTGCACACCTGTACACCTGCACAGCTGTACACCTTCACACCTGTACACAGCTGTACCCACACACACCCCACCATTCATCCCCCTCCTGTGCACCCCCATCCTCACCCCTCCACCCCCAGACCCACCCCATTGTCCAGGGTCTCACCAGGAGCGGAGATCCCACCTGACTGCTTTCCATTCAGACTCTCTAAGCCTTGTGGGGGCGGAGGGGGGAGGGAGAAGACTATGACTTTAATACATAATTTTTTTTTTTTAATAAAAAGGGGAAAACCAACCAACGTATTGAAGCCATCTGCGCTGCCTCTGAACCCCCCTTTCCCCTCCCCGCCCTTAGCTGTGTGTAGGTAAAATATATGGAGACATAGCTGTAAATACCACGAGCAGTGCATGTGATGCAGCCACGTAGCAGTAGCAGCATGGCCCCAGCCCGGCGCTGCCACCGCCCCCGGCACCGCCGTCCCCACCTCCGGCCTCCAGCGAGGGAGGACACGGCGACCGACGAAACTCATCGCTCGAGAGCTCTCCACCGCCCTGGTTATTTTGTCCCCCCGAACAAAAGGAAAAACAAACAAACAAACCAATAAAATCATGTAAAAGAAGAAAATAATGCCAAGAAGCAAAGCATGCCAAGCCCGGCCCGCCAGCGGAGCCGTCACCGATGCAGCCCGTGACATCCACGTGTGTCTTGTTCCTGTACTTCGTCGCGTTTGTCCCATGGCCGGGTAGCGGCAACATCGTGGCTTCCGTGTCCTGTGTCGCGTTGTTGGTGCATTTCACCGTCAGAGCAACTTTAGAAGCCATATAAGAGCACGGTGCGCCGGGACCCCGCGGGGGCGGCCCCGCGGCGAGCCGTGACCTCCTTCCCCCCGTGTGTGTCCACCGTCCCCCCCGGTTTCGTGGGGCTCAGGCTGCCAGGACGAGCCGCATCGGCCACCGCCTGGGTGGCCACGGGTGCCGCTGCCACAGCGGGCGAGGGGACGGGGCCGACCTGCCGGGGGCATTTCTGTGATGGAAAAGCTGGTTGGTGAAAAGGCTTTTCGGAGCAGTATGGGTTACATCTGCCACGTCCAGTCAGGTGGTTTCTGGTTTGGGGCATGAGAACTGGCATTTCCCCTCTCCTGGCTGCCCCGCGGAGCAAACCCAGCTGTGCCACGGAGGTGCTCCGGGGGTTAAAAGGAAGAGAAGCCGCCAGTCTTGGCCACAGGCTCTGCTTTCTTTTCCTTTTCCCCCCTCAAACTGGAAGGGAGGAGCCAGCTCCTTTGGGAGAGCAGACTCGGCCATTCCTGCACCCCCAGTGCCGGCCCCGCTCTGCCCCGGCCCGGCCCCGCAGCGCTCGGCTCCGGCGGAAGCTGCTTTTAACGCCCCTTCCCCTCGTGTGGACTCTGTCGTTCCCGTCTCTGATCGTTCGATGGTTATTTTGTAATGATCTCTGTTTCCTTATTAAAGAAACGAGCTGAAAGGAGCTGGTTTTCCCTTCTGGTCTTGCTGCTGGGGCTAGCGGGGCATCCGCGGAGAGGGGCAGGGAGCCCAGGGACGGTGAGAGGGATCGAGGTGTGAGGGGAACCCCACGAGTGCCCAGGTCCCCCGAAACATAGAATCATGGAATCACTGAGGTTGGAAAAACCCCTAAGATCATTGAGTCCAACCATTCCCCCAGCACTGCCATGTTCACCACTAACCATGTCCCCAGGTGTTACATCCGTGTGTCTTCTGAACACTTCCAGGGATGGTGACTCCACCACTACCCTGGGCAGCTGTGCCAGGGGCTGACCAGCCTTTCAGTGAAGACATTTTTCCCAATATCCAACCTAAACCTCACCTGGCACAGCTTGAAGCCATTTCCTCTTGTCCTGTCCCTTGTACCCTGGGAGCAGAGCCCGACCACCCCTGGCTCCCCCCTCCTATCAGGAAGTTGCAAAGAGTGAGAAGGTCCCTCCTGAGCCTCCCTTTCTCCAGGCTGAGCCCCTCCCAGCTCCCTGTGACTTTTCCTCAGCCTTGAGTCCTGGCTCTTGGCTGAGTGTGGCCAGCCCAGACATGGGGCACAGGTGGAAGATATCAAAGGTCCCCACCAAATTCTTGAGTCCCAGCAGTCTGGTCCCTACAATCATGTTTAGGTCCTGCCCTGCTTTGCAGAAGCACTGGACGCTCCCAGACTCCAAGGGAAGAGCTCAACCTGCTCCAACCACCTCTGAAGTCTGGAACACACGCAGGTTTCCAGCAGCCTCAGCTGGGACAGAGGATCCCAGATGTGACACCATCACCTGCTCGTATCTTTGCCACACTTTGTCCTGGCCAAACTCCTGAGAAGAACAAACATAGGACTTGGCAGAACAGGGGAGATGGTCCTGACCCCCAAAGCAAGATGGAACTCTCTCCCTTTTGCCTTCCCACTGGTGAGAAGCTTTCAAGGATGTGCATCCCAGTCCCTTCTTTTCAGCTTCCCTGAAGAGGCACCTGTGTTGCAGCTGATGTTGTAGCATTTGTGCTTTTATGGATGATGGATATTGTTATGCCATGACAATTTTGGGAGAAGCAGGGCATTTTAGTTCAAACAATTTACAATTCCAGAAAGACAGAAGCAAAGTCAAAGCTTCTATTTAATCAACTCTTATTTTATTCATTTATAAATACTGTTGTGTTTACAAGCATCATAGCTGTGAATATTATTCCCAAACTTTCAAACACACTTATAATACTATATAACAACAACCAGTAAAACAAATCATTCATCTCAGGGTTTGAAAGGCCACTCAAAAGTTGCATAAAAATACATTCTCTCCCCATCTCGTCAGCCAGTCCTGCTTCTCCAAGGAGTTTATTTACAAAGAGCCATCATCAAACTTGCAGCCACAACAGGCGGGTTCACCCCAAGCAATAAAAATGAATTCACCCCAAGCAATTGCTTAGAAAAGAAAAACAACCACCCTCGTGTTCCCCAAGGGAAACCACGTCTGGCAAATGCTCTGGTTCCAAGAGGGATCGGTTTTAAAACCTGCTCGCTCTGCACCCTGTCCCAAGCACAGGGTTCAAGGTGTCCTGCTTGTCACCTCCTCAGTGCACTGGTTATGTCAGGCAAGAAGTGAGACCAAAAAAAAATTCATTCTCAAGAATTTGGTTTGCGAAACGCTCACAGCTTTGGCTGATCAGGGACACTGAGCTATGGGGGCCCTCCCCCCCCTCCCTGGGCTTCAGGGGGGAATCCAGTGCTAAGCAGACACGTCAGCTCAAGTGGTTTGGCTTTGCAAGGCGCCACTCAGAGGAACGAACCTCCCACAGCCTTCCCATACTGTTCCTTAGGAAAAAAAACGCAGTGAGTGTCCTGCCAGGGAGGAGCAAAACATCAGTGCGGGATGGGTTTGTCAGATTGGGCTGAACCCTCTCCCTAAAACAGACACCAGGCTTCTTCCTGCTGCCAGGAACCCGCCTCGTGAGAAGAACAGGATCTTTAGTGTGAACTCTCATCCTCACCATCAGCTGGTGAGCATCTTCTCCTCCACACGGCACGGAAGGGACTGGGCTCCTGAGCTCCTGAGCGGAGCCGAGAGCCCGAGGCTGGAGAGAGGAGCGGGTCACCAAGAGAGAAAACATCAAGAACGCCAGAAGTACTCACATAAAGAGTGCACCAAGAGGGAACGGCGTGCAGGGGAAGCGTTGACCGGATCTCAAGACTTAAAGCTGTTAAATAGAGCAGGGTTAAAATCAAGGAATATAAAAAGGATGCCTGGCTTAGGCAGTGCTCTGCAGAAACCCTGATGCCTTTACCAGCTTTGGTCTCTTCCTCCCAAAGCTCAGCAGCAGAGGAAGGGCCTCAGTGTACCAGGGGAAACGGCACCTAAAGCTCTGCCGGCTGAAGAGGAACCTCTGGCCAGAGCTGCCTGGGGAAAGACAGCAGCTCTAGGAAGAGCAAGAGAGGTGGAAACAGGCAGGACAGGGAGGGGAAGGGGGAAAGATGGAGAATTAGGGTGGGTGGGTGGAGAACCAAAGAGAAAAAAGCCCAAGGGAGAGGAAAATAAAGATGCTTTCTGAGGCAATAACCAGCAAAAGGTTCCAAAAAGCCCAGGACTGCCTGATGAATTTTACCCTGTTGAGCAAGCTCAAGTACTCTGCTCATGTTCAAGTATCTCATCTCTCTCTTCCATAGCAGAGTCCCCCCAGCCCACCGTCAGCAGAGCTGCCTGGGAACGTGGGTAGAGCTGCTTCGTGGCCACCTCCAGGTTCAGTGACTGAGACTGCAGCCCTTGGCCAGACGGAGCTGGGAGTCCAAGGACAAAGGGAATGAAAAAAACAAATATGGAAGGATGTAGATGGGAGAGTGGTTTGGATACAGCAAGATGTCTCTGAGAGGGAAGGTATTGTTTGAGAGGAGTCAGTTAAGGGGAAGCTGAGCAGACCTGATGACAGGTCCCACAGCATGGAGAGAGGAGCCAATGCCCACGGGGAGAACAATTCCAAGCGGTTCTGAGTGCATGTAAGATTAAAGAGGGGTATTTTTGGAGGTTTCCTTCAAGGTCAAGGCTTATCACAAGCTTTTGATGGGTTTAGGAGACTTTCATCACAGTGATTCAGTTACCAGCAGCTCCTTGCCTGTCTGACACCCATGCACCCTCACCTTTCCAAGGTGTGTGCAAGTGATCACTGCTCCACGGTCCTCTGCCCTGGAATCCAGCAGTGTCAAGCTGCTCCACCAACAGAAGGGTGGGTGGGAACAGGACTCTGGCATTTCCCCTCTCTACAAATCCTGCTGCAAATCCAAGTGAGGTACCCAAAGTACCAGACCAGACTCCACTACGGGGCACTGCCTTCGTGGAGACAGCAGAATGTCCCAGATGGCTGTTTAGGACAGGGAGGCTGCTTTCTGGTGTGGGCACAGCAACGCTCTGTAAAAGCAGCAGAGGGGTCTCTAAGGGTTCAAGGTTGTCCTTCAGAAAGCTCAGAAGTACCTGTGATACATCCTGTCCCGAGGAGCAACAGTCCAGGTGCAAATGGATGCTACTAATTACAGCCAGGAGCCCTGGAAGAACACAACGTGACATGGAATCACCCAGGCTGGGTGAAAGGGAGGGTGAGGGATAAGGGTCTGATGCCAAGTGTCAGTGTTGCTGTTACTGAACAGGTTCAAAATCTTAAATAAAGGACTGGGTGTACTGGGGTGAGAGGAGGAGAAGGTCTCTGTGCAAAGCAGCCTGTGACAGACACGAGCCCAGGTGGCTTTCACAGCATCACATTTAGCCAGTCCCACATCTCAGTGGGTTGATGTGCATCCTCAGAGTCCCAGCCCGTGTGTCCCAGCCTCACATTTCCCACCTGTACAGGGCTTGGATGTGCTGGATTAGTTTTTGAGGTGTCACTTTTTACAACAGGAGCTTCCCACTCCAGGTCAGAGTCCGACACCAAGTACTGGGCTCCTGGAAGAAGTTTTGGCAGCTCAAACCCAGTCCTCACGTTTCTCCCTTGAATAAAATGTCCGAGATACCACAACATGCTTAAATTAAAAATAATAAAATGGCAGGGGGGTGTGTTGGGGGGGAAAAAAGGGGCACAGAGGGAATGTACAGCAAAGGGCAGGGCAAGGCAGGTGTGACATTGATCCCACGGCTGAAACACTTGCTGTACGTGACGGGTGGGAAAGGGCGGGGAGGGCTCGTGGTGGGGTTGGCAGCTGGTGTAGGGCCCCTCCTCATCCTGCCTTTGCTCAGGATTCCTATTTGGAGAGTTTGCTGATGACACGAATGAGGGCTCCGTTCTCGTCCTTCAGCCTTTGGTTGTCCGACTTCAGCTCTGTCAAAATCTGCAGAGAGACAAAGACAAGACGGGATCAGAGCTCGGCTCGGAGGGACCAGAGGGGACATCATTGCATCCCCTCCACCCAGTGTGATTCCATTTCTCTGGAGCATCTCCAGAGCTTTCCCAATCCAGCTGCCAGGCGTGGAGGGGTGAGAGGGGACTCGAGCAGAGCAGAGCCAGGGAGCCCCGAGCCTGGAAGCCCGTGGTGCAAAGCAATGCCACGGCCCCAGAAGCAGCTCAGCACCAGGCTGGGAGGGCAGGAACCATTTCTGAGCTGTTTCACCCCAAACCTGTGCCCAGAGGCTCATCAGAGCTCAGCACAAAACGATAAAGCTGGTTTTCCTAATTTGGGTTTTTTTTCTCCATTTTGCCAGGACTAGAGAGGAAAACAAAGGTCTGAAATTCTCTCACTTAGGACTGGACTCTGCAAAATCTCTTTAGAATACCCCCAAATCTCCTTGGGACCCCACAGATGTGTTACAGTCACATGTGCTGAGGCCAGAGGACTGGCAGAACACACTGACACTGGAGGTACCTCCTGGGTGCTCAACCAAGGGTTACAACACAGACAAAGGGCTGAGCATTTTGGAAATAGAGAAGAAATAACTTCAACAAGACCCTTCCAGCACTTCCAACTGGCATAAACCCTCCAAACTTCCCCTGCTCCCCATGCTGCAGGAGGGTGACCTTCAGTGGACTGTTCCTGGCCATCGGGGCACCAGGAGGACACTCCCTACTCCTGTCCTGGTGTGACAGACAAGGGGTCAGTCCCACCACAGGTGCCAGCAGACCACGGGGTGAGCAGCCCTGAGCCTGCTGCAGCAGCCTGGGGGACAGCAGGGTCACACACAGGCATGAACAGCACCGGTGTAAGCTCAGCCACAACTTCTCTCTGCCGAGGTGAATCTTGGAGGAATTCCCCCAAACCCACTAAATCTTCTCCTTCCTCCTAAGTTGGAGTTTCATCTCTGACCACAACTCCTGCTCTCCTCCACCTGCAGCCCCCCCTCCATGACCACTGGCATCGAGTGCAGGCAGTTCCTGGGGCAGTGCTGGAGTAATTCCCTCCTTTCACAGCCAGGCCAAGCCATGGTGGCCCCAACACTTCCAACCTCATCCCTGTGAGTGTTGGTGGTGGATGCTCCAGGCAGGAGGTTTTGCTAGACAGGGAAGAGGGGAATGGTGCCACATGGTGGGATAGTGGGGAAAGGGAAAACTGGTGTGCTGGGCTGGCCAGAGCTCCAGCCAGTGACGCTGGAAGTCTCTCCCTGGACCCAGTGGTGGAGTGACACGTGCATCACCACAGCTGGGCTGTCACCAGAACAGCACTTGTGGCTCCCTATGACATTTCTCACAGCCAAAGGAGAGGCACTGCCATCATCAGTGTTCAGGAGCTCAGAGACAGGGCAGAGCCCTTGCTGTCTCTGCACTCCTCTGTTTCCCCCTGAGCTTCACCCAGGGCTCAGCCTGGTGCCTCCCAGTGCCCTGTGACAGCTCAACCACCCACTGGGGTCTGTGGAGGGACAGTCCTTGTCCTCCCTGTGTCACTGTTGGAGTGGTTGAGTGCCCATTGCTGTGATAAGGGGGGTACAAAGTCCTGCCACTCACTTTGGTAGAGAGAATCTGTCACAGGCTCCCAGAAACAACTCCAGAGAGACCCACCTCAGTCCCACAGCTCACCAGGAGCTCTGGTGGCGTCTGTGCCTCACACATGGGCTCCAGGCAATTTCATAATTTATTTAAAAATGAAGAACCATTAACTGCATGTAAAATAAGTGTCTCTGGAAAAGTTTCCTGGTTGTATCCCTACTCCCATCAGTGCCCAGTGAGCCTTTCTGAAAGGGACACATCAACCCTGCACAATTTCACCCCTCCTGAGCCAAGGGTGTTCCTCCCTTCAAAGCTGAGTGGCCTCAAGTTGGGTAAAATAAACCACATGTGAACAGGCTGGGGCTGGAAACTCCAGCTTTAGAGGTGTCTCATGGGAGTGGAGAGGAGGGATGTGGCCCAGCCCCAGGGGATGGCAGGGCTGACTGTGATGCAGCATCGGTGTAAAGTCAGTTTTGGGCTGGAGGATGGTCTGAGCAGCAGGGCTCTGTGCTACCTGTGACACTGCAGAAAGTGGCTCCTCAGAAATTTGATGTGGGTTTGGGAAAACGAGACTCTTTGAAAAGCACTGCTGCTGCCAGGGCATGGTGAACACGAAACCAGTGGTGGCACTGCACAGCTGTGATGTCCACAGACCCCTCTGAGCCAGGGTTTACACGTGCCAGGGTTTACACTGTGTTAGACCTACTAAAAGAGTTGAAAATAGATCAGCAGAGCAGCACATGGCTCTTCCCCAGCTCCAGCAGGGCAGGGAAAAGCAAACCTGAGTGAGGAGGGAAGGATGAGCCCAGCCACAGCTCAGCCAGACAGGAGGGCACCTCTGAGCAGGGGGGGATGGAAGGGAAGTGATAACGTGGGCACTTCCTGAGAGGAGAAGAGAGGTGACTTGCAGGGATGGGTTGGAGGATACTTTGGCAGATTTAAAGCAGAAAGGCAGTGAGATCATTGCACCTGACCATCTGCACAATCCAGGGCACACAACACAACACTCAACTCTCCCAGCCCCTGGGACACACATGTGGGCTTGAGCTGAGACTCCTGGAAAGGGGAAGCCACAATTCCCCTGGTTACTTTTGTTTCTGTGGCTAATCAGCCTTGATATAATTTGTGTGCTAAGAATAGAATTTTTTATACCGTGGTGCCACTTCCAGCCCACAAGAGCACAGTGCTTCTGTGTCTGAAGGGATCTGAATATCCCTACTAACCTGCAAAGGACAGGCAGGGCCCTGAGAAAGGAGCAGTTACAGCTTTATTTTAGCACAGAACCAATGAAGTAGCAGGAAGGGATATAATTTAGCTGTGTGATGTGCTAGGGCAAAGCTTAGGGAAGGGTCATCTTTGGGTTTCAAACTCTAATTGCCCTGTACTGGATCATAAACTGAAGATGAAAACACAAAGTGCTTCTGGTCCAGCTCCTGCTGGGTCCCCCATCCTGTGCCAGCCCACAGGAAGCAGGGGGGATGCTGAACCTGTGGGCTCAGACTCAAAAATCTCCATTTAAAATGAGGGAAGGAGCTCAAGTGACCAAGAAAACCTGCTGAGGACAGCTCTGTTTGTAATTTTTCTAAAAATCCCCTGTCTAAAACATGCACTTTTCACAATATCCCTACAACTTTATGACACTGTTCATCCTGACTTTGGATTAGCAGATTTGCTGAGTGCCAGCTTCTCCCTGAACTGTCCAACTAAAGTCCAACTAAAGTCCAATTAAAAAAGAATTCTATTATGAGCTGACAAAGCATAAACCACCTATTTTCAGATGTCCAGGGTCCAGGTTGGACAGGGCTTGGAGCAACCTGGTCTAGTGGAAGGTCTCCCTGCCCATGGCAGGGGGTTGGAAATGAGATGAGCTTTAAGGTCCCTTCCAATCCAACCCAGTCTGGGGGTCTGTCTCCAGGCAGGGTACCGGGCAAGGGGCTGCTGGCACTGCCAAGCCACCCCAAAGCCATTTCCCAGGGCTAAGCTGGTGAGGTTGGCAGCACTGCCAAGCAGAGCGAGAGCCAGCAGGACGAGCAGAGCCTGCAGCAAAGCCCTGCCATGCTTTTGGAACTGTGAGGGTTCTTTGCTTTTGAGCCACAAAGCTTCACCAGGCACCCTGGAGAGCAGGGAGGAGAGGGAGCAGCACAGCCAGGGAGCAGAGACCTGCCTGGAAAAGTGGAAGAGGGAGGCGAGATGAGCCGGAGGGAAAGCAGCTACAGCTCCTCTGATTCTGAGGGCTTGGCGGGCAGAGAAAGTCTGGCTACGACCCGGGTCAGAGCCCTGTTCTCAGCCAGCAGTTGCTCATTCATCTGCCTCAGGGTGTGAATCTGTTTGAGCTGGTGGAGATTCTGCAGAGAGTGAGAGGAGTGGACAGAGAAACACAGAGAGAACATCACGGAGACAAATGGGCACAGAAATGTGAATTTAGTCCACAGGCAGTGAAAGGAAAAAAGAGAGTAAAAGAAAAATTAGTAGCAGTAAGTGCTGGACAGGGAAAGCCTGTCAACACACTGAGGATGTTTGGAGAACCGTCCCTTTCTCCAGGGGCTCCCAAAGCCTTAAAAAAGGTCAAATAAAGCGATTTTCCACCAAAAAGCAGGATTATATTCTAGTTTACCCAGACAGCCCTGGGACTTGGGAACTGCTGTGAGACCTATCACCATTGACTTACCACCTACACAGGCTCTGAAAGCACTGCTGGGAACTGAGAATTTCTTTAAAACTCCTTTTCTTCATGTTTCACTAAAAGTTAAAGCAGCTGTGTGGAGCAAAGAGCGACCAGAGCTTCATGGGAGATTCTAAAGGCACAGACTTGAAGCACCTGGAAGTGTCACTGTCCCACAGCAAATCACTGAGATAGGTACTGTGCCTGCTCCTGTCCCCTGTTCCTGAGTGATGCTCCTGGGTCTGCCCAGGCTCAGTCCTGCCAAAACGTTTGAGGTTTGGGGAGGTTTTTCACCTCTGCCCAAATTCAGCTCTTCTCTGGGGCTCAATTTATCTCTGACCTCCAGAGGTGGCAAGTCTGAACCTTAAGTCTCTCATTTTTAGCTGGAGGAGTCTGAATGAGAGCACCTCCCACGGGAGGGATGTGCCAGCCTGGCATTCCTGGTGACAAAGGCAATGGTGGGCACAGGACAGTGCAGAGATTGAGCAGCCCCACGCTGGGGCACAGGTACAAACTGGGCACAGGTACAAACTGGGTACAGGTAAAAACTGGGCACAGGTACAGAGGCAATGGGAGGAAGGGAACAGAAAAGCCACGAGGGAAGCAGAATGTGGAAACGGTACAAGCCAAGCAGACATCCCAGTGCCACAGGGACAAGGCTGTTCCCAGTGATGCGAAAGCGAATCCATGTGATGGACATTTACACCAGCGTGGGTGCCAGGAGATGTCAGGGCTGTGGAGCTGCTTCCTGAGCCATGGCCTGACTCTCCTCCCTGCTCAGAACTCATCAGGTAGCAGGGCCATGAGAGCAAGAACCCCTGCTGGACAAGAACCCCTCCTGCATGGTGGGGGGAGCACTGACACTGGACAGGGGAAGGCAGGAAGGGAAATATCCAAAAGAAGAGTTGTAAGTTCAAGTGACAAAATCCCAGCCCTGAACCAAAGTAGCTCCAGAAAGCACCCACCATGCTCCTGAGCTCGCAGCAGCAGGAGGAAATGGAGGGAAGGGTCTACAGGAAAGGGGATTCCTTTTTGCCATTTCATCAGAAGGAAGTGCTCCAAAGGAGGTCACTGTCTGTCCTGAACCAGGGGCTGCACAAATAAATCTACTGCATCACAAAGAAGCTGCAATGACCACCCACCCAACCTGCACGTCTTAGGTTGCCCAGAGAAGCTGTGGCTGCTCCATCCCTGGAAGTGCCCAAGGTCAGGTTGGACGGGGCTTGGAGCAGCCTGGGATAGTGGAAGGTGTCCCTGCCCATGGCAGGGGCTGGAACAAGATTAGCTTTGAGATCCCTTCCAACCCAAACCAGGGATTCCATGATGACCCAGAGCTGGCTGCAGCTGGCAAGGAACCTGCTGCATCCTGGGATATTTTGTCCAAGGGCTCATTCCTGTACATTCCTGTACAAAACAGAAGTACCATCCATTGGCTCCACTCTTAGCTGCTCAAAAGCACTACCTCTGCTCCTCATGAAGGAATCAAGACACCCTGCTGAAATGCTTTGCAAAACCAACAGAAGCAAGGTGAGGAGTGCAGGGAGCTAGTAAAGTATGGGGCTTGAGCCCCTCGAGATCATCAAACTGACAAAACAGCTCCATGGACACACCAATGCAATTCTGACACTGGACAAATCAACAGGTCCCGAGACAGAGCTACGGCCAACAAACTGCAGGAGAGCTGCAGGGACGCCTCACCAGTGAGATCTGTGCTCACCACATCCCATCCATCCATCCATCCATCCATCCATCCATCCATCCATCCATCCATCCATCCATCCATCCCTTCACCTGCCCGAGCTGTGCTGGCTGCCTGGGCACCAGAAGATGGAAGAGTCACTTCTTTTGGTGGTACCAAAAGCAGCTGAGGTCACTTGGTCTGTTCAGACTGGAGAAGAGAAGCCTGAGGTTAGACCTCATTGGGGTTTGCAGCTTCCTCATGAGGGGCAGTGGAGGGGCAGCTCCGATCTCTGTGAGCAGTGACAGGACTCGAGGGAACAGTTGGAGCTGTGTCAGGAGAGGTTTAGGGTGGATATCAGGAAAAGGTTCTTCCCTCAGAGAGTGCTTGGCATGGGAATAGGCTCCCTCAGGCAGTGGTTACGGCCTCAAACCTGCCAGAGCTCAGGGAGAGTCTGGGCAATGCCCTCAGGTACATGGTGTGACTCTTGGGGTCCTGTGCAGGGCCTTAGGTTGGACTCAATGATCCCCGTGGATCCCTTCCAGCTCAAGAGATTCCATGATTCTACAATACCACGGATAATAAACATCCTCTGTTTTACCACAGGGCTCACAGCTGGCAGAAAACATCCAACATATGTAAAATGAGGTGTCGTTCTACGCGAGATGGAAAGGATTGTGATCATCTCAGAGACCACCTTTGCTTTCCCACACCAACATAGCATGAAACCTCAGCGTGGTCCCATCAGCTGCCACTCAGCCTCAGCACGCTGCACAGCCCCCAGAAAGGATCATTTATGTAAAAATGTACACATGCTGCAGGTAGGCCAGGCTCCTATTTATCCAAGAAACTCAGCAAAGGCTGGGAAGCTGGGACTGAAGCCAAGGGCGAAGACCAGGATCTGGACGATACTGCTGTGATTGCTTATCACTCTGCTTGAGACTTGGCTTAGCCAAAGCAGGTCTCTCAGTTCAGCTGTACCTGCCTTCAATTAAAGGATTTTGTGCCTGCAACACTGGGGGAAACAAAAATGCCCGGAGCACGCACGATGGCCGAGGCCAGGAGCTGCTACGGAATAAAGAAGCTTCTGTGACCTTCAAGAAAAATTGCTCTGTTCAGCTGGGACCTTGGGCACTTGGCACTGAATTCGGCTCAGTGCAAATGTTAATTTTCTTTCTCCTGCCTCAGCCAAGGTTCTGGATCTCCAGTGGAATTCTGCAGTCGCTCAGGGAAATGCTGCACCACTCTGTCACTTTATCAAGAGCAGGTCTGAGGAGCAGCTCTGCCACCAAGGGTCTTGAGATTGCTGAGCCTGTCCCGCTCCTCTGTACTTCTTGATGGCTTTGTTAGCAGGGGTTACACTCAGGACAGGAACAAAGCTCATTCCCTCAAGCACAGCCTGAAGTACAAAGCATTTCTGTGCCTCCTCTTCCTCACAAGTCAGCTGCAAGGAGAGGAGAATCCTGGCCAGGATGTGTGGAACTGGACACAGACACCCCAGGATCAAGCAGCTGGATGTGAGCCTTGCTGGACCTGTTCGATTCAAAGACCAGTGGAAAGAATCCCCCAAACCAACCTGAGACCTTATCACCTGGCAGGTTTGGTTGTTTCCAACTGCTGAATAACCTTCCATGTTCAAGGAAACTGGTGGATTCACTTATTCCTTCCCAATTTCTTGTTTATTCCTTCTGACTCTGCTTGACAGCTACTCAGGCAGTGCATGGAGCAGGAATAGAAGTCCAACCAGAATTAATAGATTTTTTTTCCTGGCTCAACTCCCACACTGGGGACTAACAGGGATGCTCTGTGGAGGTTATCTCACTGCAGGCAAACACAGCAGGGCTCACTCTCCTGCTTCAAGGCACAATGAGAGTGGACACAAAAGTGCTTTCCAGATGCACAGGTCCAATTCAATACTTCTTTTTGTTGAGTGGTTGTCAAAAAAGACATGTCACAGTGCCCTCAGGTGCTTACTCATCACGGGCTGAAGGTTTTGCAAACACTAGTGAAAATGTAGCAGTGCCTCAGAAGAGAGATGTTCCACTTTCTTATCTATTTATTCTACTAAGAAAAGGCCACTTTGGTTATTTGATGCAGCAAGAACAGTGCAGAGAGCAGAGTCAGCACCACTCTTGAGGACCTGAAGCTCGTTTTCAACTGGACCACAGACTCCTTCAGCCCACACCTCTTGGGGCAGTGTGAGAACATGTGCAACCTGTGCTTCTCCTTCTGCACCACCTTGGCTTCCATCACTCTGCAGCTCTGGATTATCCAAACCAGAGGTGCTCTGGCTGTGTCCAACAGTCCCTACAGGCATCTTCCTTCATTAATTGCTCTCCAAAGCAATAAAAATGTTTCCAAACCGAGAAGCCACTAGAGGACACCACCTTGTCTTCTTACTCCACAGGCTGAGCTGGTTTGCAGTGATCTGGAGAGCTGAAGGACCAGCACAAAGTGCTCCTGCCTGTGTTTCTCTTGAAGGCCACAATTCTGTAATCACGGGAAGGTCTCTCTGAAGATAAAGGTTGTTACCTGCTCACCGAACAAAGAGGTTGGAATGTAGGCACATTCAGTCCTTTCTCCTCCCCCTCCTGGCTTGAACATCCACACTTATTTTCTCCTCTGTGAGAGAACAAGAGCCTTTACAGAAGACTCCACCACATCACTCTGCTACTGATCGCAGCAGAATACGCAGCACAAGCCACTGATCCTTTCAAAGCTTCAAACAGAAACACAAAAGTTGGAACCTCCTCCAGGGTGGCAGGAACTCGTTTCCACCAGCGAACTGGGAGAGCCCTCAGGTGTGTCCTTCCTTCTGAAAGCAGCTTGGTCCCACCTGGGTCATGCTCAAAGGGAACAAAAGCACGGGCACAGAGCAAAGGGGACGTTCATTCTGTGAACACGAGCGTTAGAACGCAGCCTAACACGACGCGATGCTGCAAAACCAGTGTGGAGTTTTAGGTGCACGAAGGTGCTGCCTCCTGCTCTGCAGTGCTCAGCCCCTGCTCCCAGGGCAGGAGAGAACCATCCTCGAAGCAGCACCACGAGAGAGAGAGAGAGAGAACACGATGGTGGCGATGGCTTGTGACGCTAAGCCGTGCTGCACATCTCGCCAGGAAGCAAAATTCCTCTTTGCTGAAATTATCCCAGGCCTCCACAGCCTCCCAGTGACATGCTTTGGGGGGGGAAACAATCACTCTGTGTTTTATCCTGGCCAGTGTGCGTGAGCTCAAAAGCCAGCTTTGTCTTCTTACCCATCCGGAGAGAACTTCGGCGGCTTAACTTGGGCTGCAGACTACTCAGAGCACAGGGGGTCAGCACACTGGAACTCAGCGATGCCACAAAAGGTTAGTTTGGGAGGGCACTTAAGGAGAACAGCTTTCACCATTCTCAGATCAAACAGCAGAACAAATCAAACATAGGAGCAATCAGATGAATGAGAACAGGACAGTTTATTAATTAGCGTTTCACGTTGGGAGAACAGGGCCATTAAAGCCTGACTGCAGAAAGGAACGTGGGTCCCTTCCCATGGACACCTTTAATATCCTCCTCCTGGAGAACAATCCCAAAAGACATGAATACAAAATGGAATAGACACAGTGAAGATTATTTCTTACCTTCATCTCCTCCTCCATTTCAGAGAGTTTCCGCTCCAGGGCTCGCTTCTCCTGTTTACAAGGATTCATAACAAAGAGAGTCACAAGATTTTAGAAGAAAAATTTACAGTGCATTTTCTCTTAAAGAAAAATAAGAGTCTTGTATTTCTGTAGGAGCATTCACTGAAGAGCATCCCAAAGCAAGGCAGAGGAAACAACCAGGAGGTGATCAGATGGGATAAGGCAGCTGGCAAAGCAGCAGGGATATGTGCTGGGGCCATTTGGGCAGATCCTGAGCTCTATTCATACCCCTAATGAAATTATCCCCCATTTTCAGTGATCCCAGTTCTCAGGAGTTGCTGATTGTAATGTGATTTTGAGCTCTGTAGGTGAAGCCGTGGATTTACTTAAACTTCACTATAGGAGGCAACAAGAAAAGTCACAGAGCCACTCAAATAGGAAAGAGAGAACAGGGAAAGGAAATTCCCTGCCTGGAAACCCTGCTTGTCCCAGATTAATTTAAGGCTGAAAAGCTGTAAAGCTGACTGCCTTTGGTGTATTGTGAAAAGTGAGGATTACACAGGTAGGCTCTGCCATGTGAGTGCTGGTGGTGCCCTCAGCTAGAGCCTGTGCCAGAGGGCAGATCTGGACTCCTCCAACGACCTTCCCAACATGAGGGGGCTCACAACGCCCCAGGGATATGCCCTGAGAAGGGGGAAATAGGAAATGTGGGTCAGGAACAGGATTTACACTCTCTGCCCTGCTCCTTTGCCCTCTGCAAAGAGACATGAGGTCAGGATAGTGAGGGAAATGCAGCTGCTGGGTGTGGCTGCTGCTGCTGAGTGCTGGGTCACTTTCTGGCCCCAGTGCACTCAGTCCAGGGATTCATCAGTGCAAAATGCATGAGCCATCCTGCAAACAGCTAATGCCATCTTAACTGAGAACAGTCTATCTCTTTTTTACTCTCTAACTCTCAGAAAGCTGTATTTGTGGCTGTTGTGACCCTAATTCAACACAAATCAAGCTGGATGTTGCTATAACTTCGACAAGATCAAGTGCAAGGTCCTGCCCCTGGGTTGGGGCAACCCCTGGTACCAACCCAGGCTGGGGGATGAAGAGATTGAGAGAAGCCCTTCAGGCTTTTGCTTAGTTCCCCCACCACCCCAAACCACTCTTTATTTATAAAGGATCAAGAATATTTTAAAGCATAATGGACCAACAGTGTCTTAGTGTGACACAATCCGTTGGTCTGCAGTTTCCTACAATGAAAGAGAGGAATCAGAATGAAGCCTGAAGTGCAAAGAAGAGCAGCAGAGTCTCAGGCCCTGAAAAGGTCAGAACACAATTATCACTGCGAGCTGGCAAAAATACAACTTATCTTTTAATTAACGCTTTCCTTCTAGAAATGACTCTGCCCTGCACAGCAACACGAGGCAAGGACTGCGACTCAGAAGAAAGCAGAGACACGTACCCTCTTCTCCATCTCCAGCATGCTGGACCGGTCAGAAGTTTTCTCCTGTTTCTGCTACGGAAATTAAAAATAGCAAGTGATTAAACCCGAGAGCACTCACAGGGTGCGGCACAAAGGCTGAGACAGCCCACAGATGCTCCTGCCCGGAGAGGCAGCAAGTCTTTACAGAACCACTCACTTATTTCTGTGAAAAGTAACAGTCTCTTCTACAGCACCTTCCCTCCCAGGAGCTCCCCCTTCCTTCTCCCATCCTGGAACAAGTGTTGGTTCATCATGGCCAGTACTCAGTTCCTCCAGTCAGGGCCTGGATTTTCACTTACCTGGGCTGCTTTTTCCAACTTTGCTTTGATGTCAGCCAGCTCAAGCTGGGCTTCTTGCAGCTTTGACTTCAGCTTCTGATTTTCAGACAGGGCGCTCTCGTATAACTGAAACACAAAACAACACCTCAATTACCCAGGTGGCTCCTGGTTAATTAACCCCACCCTGCTGTGCTGCTCTGAGCAGACACGTGCCCTCAGCACTGAGCTGTGGGGTTGCATTTGCTCCCCCACATCAGGAAATGAGAAGAAAGGCAAACAGAACCAGTCTGGATGCTTTACTTGTGTTTTCATAATTCGCATGAAATAAGAAAACGGCTGCTGAATTTTGTAGGGAGTTCAAACAAAGCCAAGAGGCAAAGAAAAGGGATGTTTTTAGTGTAGGTAATTCTTTACTCAGAGGGTGGTGAGGCTGCCCTGAGAAGCAGTGGCTGCCCCATCCCTGGAAGTGTTCAAAGCCAGGTTGGACTTGGAGCAACCTGATCTGGTGGAAGGTGTCCCTGCCCACAGGAGGAGATGGAACGAGATGGGCTTTAAGGTCTCTTCCAACCCAAATCATTACGCGATTCCATGAAACAGATAAAACCAAACCAGATTTTTTCTCTCTTGTCTTCCCACAGACTCTCAGGGCAGGTTTCTGCAGCCACAGGCAGGTTCTGCGGTGCGTGTGGTGACAGCAGTACATTTTAAACAAATCCTACTTTTTTGTAGTCCCTGTTGCTCTCCTCCTCTGCGCGGCTGCTGAGGGCGGCGAGCCGGTTCTCCCTGCGGCTGTAGGCACTGGAGCGACCAGAGGCACGGTCGCTGTAGGACGAGTCACTGGTGCTGGGGTTCGTAGCTGCTTCCAACCTGGAACAGGGTGAAGATCCAGCACTTGTGGAGCTGCTGTAACTTGGAACAAGCCAGCATGGACCCAACTGGTTGGCACTGGAGGCTGTGGCAGTCCTGGCTCTGGGATGGGTGGGAGCACCTCCACCCACTGCTGGGTGTTTCTGCCCAAAACCCGCAGCCACCACCCAAAAACAACAGGAAAACGTCCCCTGGGCACCAGCCCAGCCCCCATAGGCAGTGATTTCCCATGGACCTCTCATCTCCGTGGCGGGAACAGGCTCCATTTCTAACTGAGGGGTTTTCATCTCTGCAGTTAAATAATTTAGGGAGCAAAGGACAGAAGCAAACTGGCCCCACAGCTGAGCTCAGGAAAGAATGCTCTGTGCTTCAGGGGACAGGGTTTGGCTTCAAAGCTGTACAAAAACCCCGCTGTCAATAAATACTGCACAGGGAAAAAAATAAAGAAAAAAAGAAAATTCTTACCTGGAAAGTCTTTCATGCTGAAGGGGAAAAAAAAAAGAAAAAGGGAATTAATAATGAGGAGAATTAAAGGTTCAGTTCAACAACTGCAGAGCTGCGAGGCAGCAGCAATTTCCCACCTCTGATACCAGCACCCAGCTCACGTCAGGCTACACAGAGATTTCCCAGCACAAACTAGGAATCTCCAATCCCTGCCTGAATCTTCATCTGCCTCAGCTCCTCTGAAGCATTTCAAGATTTACTTTTTTTTTTTTTTGCTCAACTAAGAAATCCTGAACCTTGCTCTTCAATTCCTAATTTCCAGAACTGAAATCCTTTCCTTTGAACCCAAACTGCCCAGGACAGTAATGGATTCCCCATCCCTGGAATTGTTCAAAAAAGATATGGATGTGGCACTTGTGACATGGGTAAGTGGTAAACATGGGGAGTGGTTAGCCTCAATGATCTTAGAGGGCTTTCCCAACCTTAGTAATTCCATGATTCTATGAATATCCCTCAGAGGCTGGTTGTGGCAAACCACTGTTTTATTAAAAACAGTTTTCTGGTTTTTATTATCCAGTTTTGTGGATTGGACAATTCTTTCCCACAGTTGCAGACGTGGGGACCAGCTACCTGTTACCTGCACCTGGTTACTAAGTGTTCAATCCATTCCACACTAAATAGAACCCTCATCTTGCATCTGATTGAAGACAGGAGTGTCCCCAGGGAACCTGCAACCCCTGGGCTCTGCAGCACAGCCTCTGACAAGTGACACAGGAGCTGCCCAGCACCAAAGAAATTAACTGAAGGGACCTGGCACCAGTGAAACCTTGTGGATGGACAACACACTCAGCAAAGCTGCTGTGTGCAAAGCTCAAAAGGCCAAGCAAGCCCTGCTATGAATCAGCACATTCTCCCTCGAGCTGTGCCCTCAGCCGGGCTCCTGGGTGGGTTCAGTGCCAGCCCCACCCTGTAGACACTGTCACCAAAACCCCAAGAGTCTGTCCCAGCCCAGGATTATTTTATTTGCTCTGCCCCTCTCTCTTTGTATTTTACAGGTGAGAAACCTCCTAAGGAAGACAGCAGGTGACCTTCCACCATGAGCCATGCCAGATTCTGTCTGGGAAGCATCTCAAGGGACTCAGTGCCTGGCAGCTGCCTCATGTCGTGACAGGGGCACCTGAGTGCTTGTCCCAACAGCCATGGCTTGGGCCACACTCTGCATGAAGCTCAGAGGCAGCACGTTGGGACACAGTTTCTGTAGGCTGGTCTCTGGCAGGGGGCTGAGGTTACACAGACAGACCATAAATCCAACCACATCCTGGGCTCATCCCACAGCGTGGGCAGCAGAGGAGGGGGGGATTCTGCCCCTCTGCCCTGCTCAGGTGAGACCCCACCTGCAGAGCTGTGTCCAGCTCTGGGGCACCAACAGAAGAAGGATGTGGAGCTGTTGGAGAGAGCCCAGAGACATTCTGAGAGTGGAAGCCCCTCTGCTCTGGAGACAGGATGGGAGAGCTGAGGGTGTTCCAGCCATGGAAGAGAAGGCTTCAGGGAGACCTGAGAGCCCCTTCCAGTGCCTAAAGGGGCTCCAAGAGAGCTGGAGAAATACTTTGGACAAGGGATGGAGTGACATGACAAGGGGGAATGGATTCCCACTGCGAGAAGGCAGAGTTAGATGGGATATTGGGAAGGAATTCTTCCCTGGGAGGATGAGGAGGCCCTGGCACAGGTTGCCCAGAGAAGCTGTGGCTGCCCCATCCCTGGAAGTGTCCAAGGCCAGGTTGGACAGGGCTTGGAGCAACCTGGGATAGTGGAACTCCAGGGCAGGGGAGTAGAATGAGATGATCTTTCAGGTCCCTTCCAACCCAAGCCAGTCTGGGTTCTACGAAAGATTTCCCGTTTTCAGCCACACACACGCTGATCTTTCCATGGTGCTTTGTTAGCTGAGCTTTCAACATTTGCTTCTCAAACCCCTCAGTAGCCTCAGAGCTCCTTTTGAATTCTGGCCTAGTGACCCAACCTCCCCTGAAGACTGGGAGAAGGGAATTAGGCAGTGATTAACAAGCCTCTTGTTGAAAGTTATTTGTGCACTTTATGCTAATCCCCTTCAGTGGTGACTTTTGTTAGGATGACAAACGGCTGGGTAAGTAATCCACTCCATAGCAAGCCTGAATTTATTTCAACAAACACACCTGCCAATGGATTTGAACAGTGCTGGAAAATCCCCACGTGACTGGGCAAGGCCACGTGGAAACCAGGCACTGAACCCTGGCAGGTCCCCTCACCAGCCTGGCCACTTGCAGCACAAGGAAAAAGCACTTTTGTTCCCTTTTTTCCTCCAAAGAAACTAAAATTTCCACAGGCAGGGAGAGCAGGGGCGTGATTCTGCAAAGGAATCAAGAAAGGAATCACTTTAAACATATCCAGCAAAAAGGGGATAAACCCAGGATTACTGTATTTACAACCTCCCTGTGATGGTTACTGAGATGGACTCGATCAGACTGGGACTGTCTCTATGTGCCTAAAGGGAAGCAAAGTGCCAGACGAGAGGGGAGGACCCACACCATTCCTGTGCTGCTGCCAGCATCGAGCAGAGCCACCCTGCAGTGACCTGGAAACATGGAATCACAGCAGCATTCAGGTTGGAAAAGCCCTCTTGGATCACTGAGTCCAACCCTGTCCCCAGGTGTCACATCCACTCGCTTTTTGAACACATCCAGGGATGGTGACTCCACCACTGCCCTGGGCAGCCTGGGCCAGTGCCTGACCAGCCTTTCAGGGAAGAAATTTTCCAAAATATCCAACCTAAACCTTCCCTGGTGCAACTTGAGGCTGTTTCCTCTTGTCCTGTCCCTTGTTCCCTGGGAGCAGAGTATGATCCCCACCCGGCTCCCTGCTCCTGTCAGGGAGTTGCAGAGCCTGAGGGGATGTGACAGCAGCTGTAGGTGTGTCCCTGCCATAATGGAAGCTGCAGAAGAGTTTTCATCAGCAGATCCTTCTTCCACTTGCTTCTGCCTTCAGGGAAGGAGGTGAGATTTATTTATTTTGTTTTAGATCAGTTTCTGGATCAAGATTTTTCTGGATTTTGCACAAATGCCAGTGCTTGTGCTGGTATTTCAAAGAGCAGCTTACTCAGGTGGTTTGGGGGCTTTTTAAAACGAATGGAGGGAGAAGAAAAAATGCTGCATGAAAAATATAAGCTCTACTCTGCACCTTCAAAAAAGGCCCCAGCTAAAAGAGGTGACGTGGAAAGCAGCAGTTCTCAGCACAAAGAGAAGCTTTGAAGCACGAGGAAATGAGTTAAACAAAATGACAACTAAAATCTCCTGCTCCTGGGAGTGGCAGGAGGGATCCGAGAGGGAAAGAGTGAGCCCTGGGTGCAAAAAAAAACAAGTCAGCATGTGCCCATGTGGGCAAGAAGGCCAGTGACACCTGGCTTGTACCAGCACTGGTGTGGCAGCACAATCAGGGCAGTGCCTGTCCCCACGTGCTGGGCACTGCTGAGGACCCACTTCAAATGCTGGGGTCAGATTTGGGCCCCTGGAATTGCTCAAAAAAACCATGGACATGGCATTTGGGGACATGGTTTAGTGGTGAACACGGTGGTGCTGAGACAACAGTTGGACTCGATGATCTTAGAGGGCTTTTCCAAACTCAATGATTCTCTGAAACAGTGGACGAGGTGCTTAACTGAGACATCCCTGCCATTTGCTCCAAGAGACACAAAGAGATGCAAATCTTCAGGGGTCACAAGGATGTCACACTGGAGACATATTTTGAGCACAAAACAGCTTCTTTCCAGCTCATGTTTGGCCATGGAACCCTTGGAAACCCTCACCACTTCCAACCACACCTGCACTGTCAGCGCAGCCACCACCACTCCTCCCTGCACTGCCCCATCCTAAAACATCCATGAAATATTCTTTCAAACTCTGGCAGCATTGGCTCCCTATGGAATTGATGGAAGGAGGTTGTGTCTGCTTGGATGTGCTATCCCAGAGCTGGAAACTCCAAGATCAGAGTGAGAAGGCAAAAGATAAAACTCTCCCTCCTTCATTGCTGGGAAGAGAAGCTGGGGGTGAACAGAGGGAACGAAGAGCTGAGGCACCACACGTGCACTTGACTGAGCTGGTGCAAGAAAGGGCTCTTCCTTCGTGATTTTATCTTGTCAAGGTTAAAAAGGGGATGCTGAGCAACTGCTGTATCCACCCCAGTCACCATCACCAAACACCTTGGGTTTTTCTTCCTTCCCCTGGCAAATTTGGAGCAGCGCTGTCAGTTTTGCCCAGACTCCCTCATTTCCCTCGGGATCAGCATTTGACTAGAAACATTAAGAGCCAGGGAAGTGTCAGGTCGTGAAATTATCCTTCCACAATCCAAACAGGGTCAGGGCGCTGCAGGGGTTGGGGTGGGGGGGGAGGACCCCAGGGAACACAGAGTGCTGCAGGCGGATGTCCTGGTTCGGAAAGCAGCACGGCAGCCGGCGCCGAGCCCCCGGCGCTCCCGCCGAGACACCCAAGGGGATGACTTTTGAAGGAAGACTAAAAAGCACGGAGCACTTGCAGGCAGCAGCTCACAAGCTCCTGGTAATCCTTGGCTCTGAGAGCTCTCGCTGGAGAGATTCCACCACGTTCCCTCCCGTCCATCTCGTGGTGGGCAGCATGTCCAGGTAGCGCTGGGGTGGTGGGGAACTCTGAAGGGGTTCCACTCGTTTGGCCAGCTTGGAAATGATCCAAACCAGGACATCTGGGTCTGAGATGGGATCCAAGAAAAAAGGCGAAGAGCACCACAGAATTATGGAATCACAGGATGGTTTGGGTTGGAGGAGACCTTAACGCTCACCTTGTTCCACCCCCTGCCACGGGCAGGGACACCTTCCAGGTGCTCCAAGCCCCATCCAACCTGGCCTTGAACACTTCCAGGAATTCTCAGGGTGCTGACACAGGTCAGTCCCAGGGAAACGGCACAGCTGGGCACTGGCCATGCCTCCACTTGTCTGAAGCACCAGCATGCTGCCCAGTGCCAGGAAAGCCATCTGGGACTGATTTTAAAAATGCGGTTGGATTGTGGAGGGCAGGAGTCTTCCCTAAGAAACTCAGAAACTTTTGCAGCTGTTTGGGAGCTCAGTGATGGATAATTAAAACCAAATTCCTCATGGAAGGTTTCGATAAAATGCAGCCCTGAACTGCAGTGCCAAAAGGGGGCTCGGCCACTGCTCCTGCCAAGGCAGACACTGCCCTAATTGCTTCCAATTGCATTCTGTGGCTGAGATTGGAGCCAGTGAAGGCACAACCCCCCAATATTTACATTTTTTTAAGAAGACAAGTTAAAAATGAGAAAAAATTAGATGCTTTGGGAACATTTTTGGCTTCTTTACCTCCAACTGGCCAACCTCAGGACAGTGTGCACTTTTTTAAATGAGTTGTTGAGGAATTAATTCTGGTGTGTTTCGCCTCAGAAACCCTGATCAATGCCTACTATTAATTAACCACCATGTAATGATATCCTGGGGCACAGCTCCAACCCTGCCCTCCCTTAAGCATGAGGGCAAGTTTTAGGAACCCCTCAAATTTTATTCTTGTGCTGGCAAATATCCTCCTGGTGAGTCCTGTTTATTTTAGAAATGAGATGTAAAATAAAGCCAGCTGGTTTGAGGTTCTTTCCCTCTTATATGCAAAGTTACATAGCTCCTACACCTCCAAAGGCTCCAGTGCTGGGCCTGGCTGATGCACAGTGAGCCTGAAAAGACAACCTTCCTGAGCTGGAAGGGACCCACAAGGATCGAGTCCAACTCCTGGCCCTTCACAGACACCCTAAAAATCCCACCATGTGCCTGAGAGCGTTGTCCAAACACCCCTTGAGCTCCCTGGTAGGTTTAGGGTCGTGCCCACTGCCCTGGGGAGCCTGTTCAGTGCCAGCCACCCTCTGGGGGAAGAACCTTTTCCTGACATCCAGCCTAAACCTCCCCTGTCACAGCTCCAGCCATTCCCTCAGGTCCTGTCACTGCTCACAGAGAGCAGAGATTGGTGCTTTCTCCCTGCTCCCCCTCATGAGGAACAGCTTCAGATAGTTCCAATAGCTTCAGATCCCTCTCACACTGAGGTGCCCAAAACTGCCCCCAGGACTCGAGGTGAGGCTGTACCAGAGCAGAGCACTGCTGAGGGCAGGAATCCTGATGGAGCTGGCACAGCCAGAGCTGAGCTGGGAGGAGGAAAAGCCAGGAGAAAGGCTGTCTGGGACACCTGGGACCATTCCAAGTGGGTACAAGTCAGGCTGGCGTTCCCCTCCAGCTGCATTTGTCACAACAGTCAGGGATGGCTGGGGTCAAGTTTGGTTTTCTAGTGGGTGCAGAATAATTTGAAGGTCTGGCTGAACTCTGCTTTTGAGAATTATTTCCAGGTTGTTGCCTCCTTCAGAAAGCTGCTCCTCTGACCTGAGAGCCGTGGTTTGTGCAGCATCCCCTCAGCTCCACCGGCGTGATGAATGTGCTGCTTCCAGCTCGAGCCTGCAATCGTGCAAATGCAAGGATTCCAAAATCCTGTGGATATGATTAATAATCCAGCGCAGCCAAACCACCTCCACGTAACCTCCAACTCCCCAAAGCCTGATGCAAAATATGTTTTCTTGAACTATAAATCAATAAACTTTGCTTAAGAAAAAACTGCTGTTACTGAAGCATAACATTAAAAGCTTCTCCAAGATGGAACAGTGGTTCTGGCAGCTGCTGCCGCAGATCCCAGCGCTTTCAGCACGACTAGCACAGATTTATTCAGAAACAAACACCCAGGGCTGTGAGGGACCGAGGGCCACATCTCCTGCCATTCCAAACACGCTGAGTTGGATGCTGGTCTGTGCCATTTGTGCCATGGCCAGCCTGTGCCTTGGTGCCCCAAACCCCTCCCACGGCCCACGGGCTTTTCCAGCAGCTGCAGTTTATTCCCACTGTCCCCTGGGGATGAAACTTGCCACGTAAAACTTCAGGCTTGGATCGGATTTTAATTTAGGAAAGGCCAAAATGCTGAAACCCAGGGTTTGTTGCTCTTATTTTTTTTTTTCCTTCTTTTCTAAGGGATCAAATTTTATTGGTGAGAAATTTAATTTTGCAAAGCGACGTGATCTTAGACAAAACTCTCCAGACATGAGGAAATAAAAACTGAATGGCCAACTGACACGAGAGGAGATTTCTGCCCCTAAATTTCTTCCAGATGAGAATGCCACATGTCTGCAGGAACCCCTTCCCCGCCCTGCAAACACTCTGGTGGGATGTTCTCAGGTGTTTCATCAGGGATTTAAATACCTGTCACCAGAAGAAGAGACTGACTCCCATCCAGCAGTGCTGGGTTAATGGCTGGACTCAATGATTTTAGAAGGCTTTTCCAACCTTATTGGCTCCATGCTTCCATTGATTCTAGGCACCATCTCCCAGGAATGGCACAGGTGGAGCTGCCAGTGTACAGGGAAATGGATGGACTGGGCTCTTGTGTGTCTTCTAGCCCTGTTTTTGATGGGTTTGTGTTCATTTTATGATAAACAAACTGATGGGCTCCTGCCAGGGAAGCAGACAGTGGTTTCCAGCTCAGCAGGATGGAGTGGTTTGCTGCCCAGAGCGGTTCCACCCACTCTCCCCATCACTTCCGTGGCCGCTCATCCCCATCCAGCAGCACCTCCCCGTTTCTGCGTCCCTGGTTTTGTGGCTGTACCACGAGCTGACCCAAATTACAGGTATCTTCTTTCTCCTCCTCCCTTCTCCCCCTTTAGAGTCCCGACTGATTCCCTGGTCTGGTGCAACCTCAAGTTGTTCCCTGACCTTCTGACCCCTCTGCCCTGCAGGGGTTTCAAGGATGATCTGTCCCAAGGGATTGCCCTCCGGCTGCTTAACCAGCTCCTCCGAAGGCACCACCACTGACTGACCAGGCAGCTGAGGGTCAGAGAGGCATTTTAAATGAGGCTGTAGCGTTACATCAGGTCCTTTCCAAATCATCCACGACCACTCAGAGCCTTAAACAGTTAACAGACTCGCTGCTCCAGCTTTGGCTCGGATCAGTTCTGCTGCTTGGGAGCGAGGAGAGCTGGAGGAAGTTCAGCCGCAGGGACAGAAGGCGCTCACCCCACGGGTCACAGCACGTGCCCTGACCCATCTTGTTTATACAGCCAAATGCAGGAGCATCGTTCTGGCTACTGAGTCACAGCAGGGAACATCTCACGGGTGGTGCCCTGAGAACGAGCAGAAGTTCCCGATGCGCTTCCAGATATGGACATTTACGGAGGAAGACTCAAAAAAAGCCCGAGAACAAACAGAATGCAGAAGGATTTCATCCTGATACTCATCCGAGAACACGGTGCTTGAGGAACAACCAGGGATAAACAAAGCAGGATGCTGGAGAACACAATTAACTAAGGTTAACTGCCTTAAAGTTCAAGTTTTAGTATCCCCACATTTTTTGTTGGCTGCTGGGAGAGGAGGGAATCATTTTCACAAACTGTAACTAGTCAGCAATCCAGAAACTAGACAGAAAGTGTCATGAGACAATTTATTTGACTCTGTTTCAATTTATGCAGCATCACTTTTATCACAACCAGACGAGTCCAAGCCACTAAATGGAAACCAGGAAGATAAAGTTCCCTGGAGAAATATTTTCATAACACTTTTTATTCCCTAACGCACTTGCAGCAGCAGCACAGCAGGTTAAATGATTCACAGAGGAAAACCCCATGTGAGAATAAACCTGTGATCAGGAATATCTGAAACAGGATGGAACCTGTTGCAGAAATACCAGGGAGCAAAAGCTGACTGTCTGGCACATTTACATTCCAAACTCTAGGAAGGCCATAATCCACCCAGGCCTTTCTAGAGACCTCTCAGCACTCTAGGACATCGACTTTTTACATGGGCAAGAGACAGGAAAAGTGGGGGGACAGTTTTAAGCTAAAAGAGGAGAAATTTAGATTGAATATCGTGAAGAAATCCTGCCCTGTGAGTGTGGTAAGGCCCTGGCACGGGTTGCCCAGAGAAGCTGTGCCTGTCCCATCCCTGGAAGTGTCCAAGGCCAGGTTGGAGCAACCTGGGATAGTGGAAGGTGTCCCTGTTCATGGTAGGGAGTGGAATGAGATGAACTTTAAGGTCCCTTTTCCAACCCAAACCATTCTGGGCTTCTCTATGATCACTTCTTCATTAATACCCAACCCTTCTGTCGTGGTTTGTGTGCTGAGCACTTGCAGCTCTGCCCCTCACATTTTTTGCACATTAGCCTTTCTTTTTCCTTTAAGATTTGCTTTGCATTCTACAGATACATTTCCACACCACCCTACCCAGACTCGGTGCATCTGCTGCCATGGTAATCACTGCTCCGTGTGGAGGCTCGTTAAGAGAGATGGCAATTTGGGAACTGCTGCTTTTTCCACTCAAGCATTACTACCCAGTGACTCGGTGAAAACACACGGCCCATAAAAGGTGATGCTCCTGCATCCCATATTCCACCCAGCGCGGCTCCTTCAGACGCTCAGATCAGAGGCAGAGTAAAATCAATCAGGGCAGACCACTGAGTACACTTAGGGCTTTATTGCTGAGCCCTTCCTGACAAAAATTCAGCTGCAAAGCTCAGGTTATAGGCACTGAGGGTGGCTTAATGAGGGAGTGACTAACGCCAGAGGGAAAGAGCCTTGTAGTGAAACCGTGAATGTGGGCAGAACAAGAAGAATTATGTAAAGCCTCTTGAGGAGCAAGTAAGAACCATCAAGTGGCTGCTTTACAACCAGGCTGGGCGGAGAAGGGACTGAGAGCAGCCCTGAGGGGAAGGACTTGGGGGTGTTGCTGGATGAGAAGCTCAACACACCCCAGCTGTGTGTGCTTGGACCCAGAAACCCCCCGTGCCCTGGGCTGATCCCACAGCAGTGGAGGGGGAATTCTGCCCCTCTGCCCCCTCAGGTGAGACCCTCCCTGCAGAGCTGCCTCCAGCCATGGGGGTCCCAACATCAGAAGGATGTGGAGCTGCTGAAGGGAGTCCAGAGGAGGCCATGGAGATGCTCCAGGGCTGGAGCCCCTCTGCTCTGGGAGAGCTGGGGGTGCTCAGCCTGGAGAAGAGAAGGCTTCAGGGAGACCTCACAGCCCCTCCCAATGCCTAAAGGGGCTCCAAGAGAGCTGGAGAGGGACTTTGGACAAGGGATGGAGTGACAGGACAAGGGGGAATGGATTCCCACTGCCAGAGGGCAGGGATAGATGGGATATTGGGAAGGAATTCTTCCCTGGGACAGTGGGAAGGCCCTGGCACAGGTTGCCCAGAGAAGCTGTGGCTGCCCCATCCCTGGAAGTGCCCAAGGCCAGGCAGGACAAGGCTTGGAGCAACCTAGGGCTGGTGGAAGGTGTCCCTGCCCATGGCAGAGGGTGGGACTGGATGAGCTGTAAGGTCCCTTCCAGTCCAAACCAGTCTGGGATTCTAAGCAATGGCAGCCACACAAATTGAGTTGCTGTTGAACCAGCAGCCCCCACACACCAACGAGGGGTTTAAGCTTTGATTATCTCTTTTACAGCAAACAATACTGGATGACAAATCAAGAAGGAGCAGTTTATAAAAGAAGGGAAGGTTTACTGACAAAGAGTTGGGAAACAACTGAAAAGCTGCAACTGCAGTTTGTGCAGGAAGTTGGGAATGTGCATTCTCCTTAGGTTTTCCCACCTGACTGATATCCCATGGAGAAGGGATAAGGGTTATCAAGCACCAGAATAAACAGATGGATGTGCCTACACACAAACTATGGGGTATTTCCTATGAAAAAAAACCCTGGCCCAGCATAAATAGGAATAATATATATAAAAAAATTCAGCTCTTGCCTTCCAATCCTGCCATTTATTTGCTTAATTGCTCACCACAGGTTTCATACCATCAGCTGCCTATTGCACCCTTGGAACTGACTGTGGGAAGAATATTTTTTGAGGAAGAGAAACCCCAAGCTAAAGCAGTATGGGGCAAAATGTAATGAAAAGGTCCCCACTGCCAAAAACCTGAAGCTTGTGCCAAATAATGGGATGATCTGAATTGATTTCAAAGGGGGTTGACTTTCTTCTTTTGAGCAACATCCTCATTAAAGCAACATTTACCCTGGGGGATTTAACAGGATTTGCTGGGCTGTTTCTGTATGGTGACTACAATTCTGGGCTGTTGTGCTGTGACACAAGGAGTTAGGTATTTTACCTCGTGGAGGTTCCAGGGCAGTGGGACAGTTCTGGCCTGGCACAGAGCTGGGGTCACACACCAACACCCTGCTCTCACCACAATCTCCTGTGCAGGGTTATTCCCTCTCTTATGATTTGTATGAGTTCACTGCAAAGTGTTCCTCCTCATTGGTGCATCTGGGGAGATTCCACCAACTAAAGGTGGAAAAACCCCAGGCAGTATTATCCCAACTCCTAAGAAGGAGCATTCCAAACAGCAGTGCAAGTGCAGAGGGAATGCCATAGGAAACTGCTTGGCAAATGACATTTAATGCAGCTGTTTGGCACCGACACCTCGATAAATCAAACCTCCTTTGCTCTGTCTGGTTCTCCAAGAGATTTTTCCCCTGTCTGCACCACGTGTGAGGCTCCTGCCTGCTCATGTGTTCTCACACCCCTGCTCAGCTGGGAACGTTTAGAGCCCACAGCTCTGCTGGTATCAATCTTGACTGGATGGAAAGATAAAAGACTCCAAGATACCACATTCTTACCCATTTTAGAAAGGCTGGTGGCTCCCTGTAGCACAGACCTGTTACTGTGGGCATGGGGGAGTGAGTGTGGGGGGGGATAAACACGTGGGACAAATCCATAGAAAACCACACTCCGTTATTGCTCCTGCTCGTGGCAAAATTATGTTGTCTTGGAGAAAGAGTTAACACAGATCCCTGTTTTAGCCTGAAGTCAATCCTTCCCTAATTAGCCTTTTAAGGCATGGGCTATTTCCATAACCCAGATAGCACCAGGGCTGTTTCCTACACTGACTCTGAGCCGATGCTGCTGCATTTCCCACCTGGTTTCTCCCCATGGATGCTCTGGAGTCACAGCTGGCATTGCCATTACCACTGCAGGAATCACAAAGATTTCTGTGCTCATGTGCCAGCTTTCATCAAAACCCCACTGCCACAAGAAGCAGGCACTCCCACTACCACCTGGACATTTCTGTACTCACTCTAGAGCAGCTACCACCTTCTCCAACACCCACGAACCCCCAGGAGCCTGGGATTCCACCATGGCTATGGACAGAGAAACCAGCACCTCCTGTAAGTCTGCTCTGGACACATGGCAGTCACAGCTCCTGGGAGATGTTTGTCACCCCTTCACGTGTCCAGATGCATGAGAGGGGGGGGAAATGAGTTAGTCAGTGTTCACTGAACATGACTGACCTTAAAAACTTGTGTTTTGAAAGAAATTAAACCATTTTCAGCACACTGGGAAAGTTCTCCACCTGTCACCAGGCTGGTGATCAACACTGTGGCTGTTCAGTGAGGAATGGTAATTGCTCATCACAGCAGTGATGAGCAAAGTCCATCCAAGCACACGGGATAGTTTTAGATTATCCAAATCCCCTCAGAGACACTTGGCTTCTTCCAGACCAAGATCTGTCCCTGCCAATGGAGCAGACAATGCATATCTGATTTGAGCAAACACCAGTGCTGGGATTAATTTAATGCTCCCATCTAAAATTAGCCTGGCTGTTAAAAACTAATTCCTCCAGGCTTTGACTCTGGCATGATAATATTTCTTGATGGCCAAGAGGCTGCCTGTACAGTGATACGGACCTGGAGGGTTTGTGACAACCTCTTCCATGACTCCAGAGCTATTATACTGTTAGGAAGTGTTCCCAACTTTCCAACACCTTGGGAGACAGGGACAGCAGCTCTGGTTTGCGGAAGAAAGGTGCTGTCTACCTTGACTTGCCTCCTATAGATGGTTTTCTTCACTTTTTTGGTGTTGCTGAAATCACTAAACCACAGCACAGGCCAGCTCAGCCCCAGGGTGGAAAGCTGGACACAGACCTCATTTCACCAGCAGTATCAAAGTGTTTATGGAAAAAGTGCAGCTTAACAAGCTGGTCAAGTTGTGCCTCATTTTCACTGGGGAGATTTTTATCCAGCAACAGCCGAGCAGGAGAGCCACGTTCCAGGACAGGGGGAAAACACCACCCCAGCAACTCCCTACACCACTAACACAGCTAATCCCAGAGCAGGGACTCTGACAGCTGCTTAAAACCTGTTGCTGCAGAGGCACCTTCCCAAGTTTCATTTCAACCATCCTCTTTCCAAAGGAAACCACAGCCTCAGGTCTCCAAGGGTAAGAAAACAAACCACCACCGCCAGGCTCCACTTGGAGCACGTGCTGAGCTGGGTAATACAGAAAGGAAAAAGCTGCTTACTCTGAGTGTCTTTGCGATCGGGGAAGGAGAGGACGGGGGAGAGTCTGACTGAGCCTTCCTGCTCCGAGTGTATTCCTTACTCCTGGTGTACAGGGACGACATGGCCTCGCGGGCTGGGTGTCTTTGAGAAGCAACACCAGTTCTTGCTCTCTTGTCGCTCTTACGGCGCTGGGCAGGTCCTTCTTCCAAGGTCAGAGCAAACTAATTAAACTATTCACAGCTCTGGTAATTAAACCCTGCTGTTTGAGTGTATAATTTTAGGCATTAATCTGCTGCAGGGAGAGCTGAGGCTCCACAACGTTTCTTGTCCGAGCAGAAGAAGAGAAGGTGTCAAGGACTCGCTGTGCTCCGGCGCCAGGTGCTGCTCCGTGTCAGCCTCACCGCCCGGACCCCGTCCCGACTGCTCCGCAAAAGGACATTTCCCCTTGTCCAGAGTGTGGATCTATCTCCCCCCAAGAACTGCAGGAGGCAAAAACTCCCAGCTCAAGAAGAGAGCTGGAAAACCGGCTGGGTTTCTCTAGACATGAAACTTTAGCCAAAAAAGAAAAAAAAAGACAAAAAAAAAGAGCAAAAAAAAAGGAAAGGAAAAGCAAAGCCTGATTTACTCCAGAGCGCGGCCGCGAGCTCTGCCCTCGCTGCGCGGAGCTGCACGCTCTGAGCGAAACACAAAAGCATAAATCAGGAACAAACGCTGGTTTGGAAAGGGGCAGTCCAGCTGAAGTTGGGTTTTGTTCCATCCTCCTCCTCCTCCACCTCCTCCTCCTCCTCCCGGCGCCGTTACCCGCGCACAGGCTTCTCCTCCGTCCCTCCCGCCGCTGCCTTCTGACATTCCAGATCCTGACTCGCTCTGCGAGGAATGCTGGAGGGCAGCCAGCAGCAGCGATTCACTTTCAGCTTGGGATTTGGGCTGCCAAATTGGGTTTGGGATTGGGCTTGGGATTTGGGCAGGGAAAAAAGAGAAAAAAAAGGAGATGGGGAGACAAGAGAATCCCTCCCCAGCTCCCAGGGCCTGTTGGGCTGCGAGTGGGATGTCGAGGTGAATCGACCTTTGCAAAGCTTGAATTCCAGGAGGCTGTGACAAAGGGAGATGATTTAAGGGCCATGGAGCAGCTCATGCCATGAAAGGGAGGACACACTCTGGCAGCACAACAGGATTTTTGTTGTTTGCTCACAAGCCTGTTTGAGCTGTGACAGGGCGGCACGGAGCTTGTGTAATGTACACTGGTTCAAGGGAGTGTTCAGGATCAAGGAGAAGGGAGAGGAGCTTGAGGAAAGGACAGAGGGTGTGGAGAGCATTGCACCCAAACTCCCAGCTCTCTGCCAAGCTCTGCTGCTGCACAAGCTCACTGGGAAGTGGCAGGACTGCTCTCTGCGAAGGCAAGCGCGTGTCCCTCACATCCCATCGAAGTAAGCCCATGGGATGTTCATTTGAAAAATGTCCTCAAATCACCATGAATGATTTAGTAGCTCACAGAATCATACAGAATCACACAAAACCACAGACTGTTTGGGGTTGGAAGAAACCTTGAGATCATCCACTCCAACGCCCCTGCCAAGGCAGGGTCACCTGGAGCAGCTGACACAGGAATGCCTCCAGCTCTTATACACAAAGTCCATCTCGGAGTCATAAGGTTGAAAATCTATGATTTTCATTGCTGGAAGGGCATCAGCCCAGTTATCTGCACTGGACCAGTTCCAGTAAGGCTCAGCTGGACTCATTCACACCCACTCAACCTGGCCACTGACTGAATCACAGGGGGCCTGGGGTCACCCCATCCATGTCCTGATCCAGCTCACAGGCTGCTTAACATCAAACAATTCCTACCAAGGCCAGGTTTGGAACACTCTATTCTAGTGGAAGGTGTTCCTGCCCATAGCAGGGGGGTGGAGGAAGATGAGCTTTAAGGTCCTGTCCAACCCAAACCATTCTGCAAAGTGCAGAACAATATCTATACAAAAATATTTTAAGAGCATTACCCCACTCTCATTGCTCTGAGGTATTGCCCCTTTCTGCACCCTGCCTGGCACCCTGGTGATTTCACTGGCACACAGCTGGGGAAAAGGGGCTTGGAGTAGCAGCTGCAGTGATTTCTCCTGCCACCCAGCATCTTCACTCTCCAGGGGCAATGCAGCACTGCTGAGCAACCACGGAGAGTGGGAGACAGGGCTGCTGGATTGTCCTGCACTAAGAGAGTCACAGCGAGATCAGGTTTCTACTTGATATTCATCATGAGGAAGGAGGGGACTTGTCATCCACCGACTGCAGCAGGGGGAGGAAAAAGGTTTGAAGAGGTCTAATTCTGCCTGGTAATACCTCTGCATTCCCGTTTAAAGGTATGGAAATGAAGTCCAGACACACAGCAAGGCAGTGACAGGCACCCCGCTGCTCCAGGAGGCTGGGGCAGGACCTTGATCTTTCCAGCCTCCATCTGTTGCTCTCATCACCCACCTCTCCCCACGTCTGGAGCCCAACTCTGCTGTACAACAAGGTAGTTCAGGCATTTTAAATGCATATTTATAGACCCTGCACACAGGGGTGATTCCTTTCACACCAGTTCTCAGTTTCTGGGGTTTCAAAACAGTGTAAGTGAAACTGGGCAAACCCGTGTGGCCAGCAGTGCTCTGGGGTGTCCCAATCCCAGCTGCCAGGCTGCCAGAGCCCAGCTTAGTCACAAAGGTGGAGTTACACAGCTCAGAATTGCAGGGCTTGGCTTCCCCTCCCATCCCAAACAATCTGTTGTCACATCCCTCCACGGTCATGCTTCTGCTGAGGAGGGGCCAGAAAGCTCCAAAATCAACATTTTGGTAAAGAACTCGCAGCCCAAAACCAAAACACAGCCTGAACTATTCCCTACTAATTAAAAGTTAATTAGTCATCCCGTGCAGATCTCTCACAGACTGAGTGGACAGTAACTCACTCTAGAGAGAAGGGAAGCTCTGATTAGCCAGGAGACAGAGAGCAGCATGAGATGCAATATGGCAAAACACGATGTTTTTCATCATTATTCCAATAAATGCCTGATTTAGGGGGTTCTTCCTGCTGTTTTGTACAGTTGTCCCCTGTGGAAGATGAAACACAACGCTCCTTCGCTGCTGTTCCTCACAGCCTGAGCTTTGTCATGTTCAAGGTCATGGTTTAGATCTGACTGTTCCTGTCTGTTCAGGAGATTCCTCAGTAGGAACCAGGCTGGTACCTGCTCTGTGTACTTTGCTAAGGGATATTTATACAGTCTCCAGAAAGATATGCAAAAAAATCCACCTTCCATGAGCATTTTCACCAGCACAGCACACAAACCCTTAAGACTGCCTGGACCTTCACTTCATGCTGTGGCCTATTTCTGGGCAAAATCACCTTAGAGTTTCTCCTCATCTTGGACCAAGGCAGCACAACTGTACTACAGAACAATGTCTTTGTTTTATTGATATGAAGTGGTTTATTCCTGTAGTTAGCGCTGTGGTCTTGGCTATGATCACTCTTCAGACACCTTCACCCAGAAAGTGGTCACAGCACCAAGGCTGACAGAGCTCAAGGAGTGTTTGGATAATGGTCTGAGGGACAGGGTGTTGTTGGGGTGTCCTGAGCAGGGCCAGGAGTTGGACTCGATGCTCCTTGTGGGTCCTTTCCAAGTCAGGAGATTCCATGATCTTTCCTTGTCCATTCAGATGCCTGTCCTCTCCCTTTCTTTGGTGATGACACCTGTGTTTGTAACCCCATTTTTAAAATCACTTAGACAGGAGAACCCATAACCAAGAAAATTATGTACCAAAACCAGGATGAAGCCCTGAGCTAAATATTTGAGGGGAACACACACACAAACACCCCTTTTATCTGTGCTGAAAATCTCCACCTACAGAACATGATGCTGGTAAAATAAATGTCAGCTGCACTGTAACATTCCAACCTGCAGCAGACAAAACTGGGAAACAAAGGTGGGAAGTTGAAGGCAGAGCTGCAGAATGATGCTCAGGGGTGATGTGAACCCATAGCACATTCTCTGAGAGTGCAGAGGAGGAGAAGCCCTCTTGGGAGCCCAGAATTCTAATAAAACTTGAAGAATGAGACTAGTTGGTATTTTTGGAACGAATTATCCCAAAACTGTATCTTTAATGTCCTAGCTGTCATTTTCCACACCAGGTATAACACACAGCCTTGTACCCCACTGAATTAATTCACGTCCAGCTGACTTCTTTCATCCACAGCCAAACCTCCCCTATCTCCCAGCACAGGCACGTCCTGGAGAGCATGTTGGTGTCTCCAGAAACACAAGGCTCAGCTGGGACAGGAAACACGAACTGAGCCCACGCAGCTCCAGGATAATTCTTCACACTGTGAAGACCTTCCCTCAGGGCTTCCCCACAGCCAGGGACCACCCCTGTTCCACCACACAACCCTGCAGACCACCAAGCAGGGGGAAGGTGGCATCCAACGCTCCTCCAGATACAACTGGGCAAGGTTTAATAAATCCTGTGATTCCTTTCACCTCAGGGTGGCCTGTATTTGTGATTACTTCATGCCAAAATAACATGCATTCTTTGTGCATCCTAAATGGTACCAGTGCTCTGGCCCTGGAAGAGGATCTTGTCTCACACTTGTGTCCCTCTCCATCTGAATTGGCCCAAGTGCTGTTATTTGCAAAGGAAAAGCCCATGACCTGTTGGGTCAGGTTGGGTTTGACACAGGAACAGCTTTGGTTACACACACAGGGCTCCACAGCCAGAGGAAGGGTTACAGTCCCTGCTCACTACACCAGGATACCACTCACTGCTGCTTCTACATGGCATCTTGCAGTAAAAAGTCTCTAGAATATTACCAACAATTTGGAAAGCAATTCACCTGCAAACAAAAGGCTTAGCCTTGTTAACCCTCCTGCTCTCTCACCCCTTTATTCACTGCACCCACTGCTCTCTGTGCAAAGAAATTCTGCTGGTTCTGGAGCAAACCTGCTCATCTCAGTGCTTAATGAGTGAATCTGGAACTAGCAGCACCCTCTCTTAACTCAGGGGATGTGACCAAAAGCCACTCTTCATCATAGAACCAGAGAATCATCGTGTCATTAAGACTGGAAAAGACTTTTAAGACCACTGACCCTGTTCCATAGGGTGGTGTTTGTTGTTTTTTCCCTGACAAGGCTGTTCTGTTTTAGCTACAGAGCAGGAGAAGGAATGAGCTGCAGCTCAGGGGTTAGTGGTATTTGTTGGGTGGTTGGTTTTTTGTGTTTAATTGGTCTTTTTAAGTCTAGAAAATTTAGTGAGTCAGCTCCACTCTCACCCTCTGCATTGGTTATTAACAGTCACGTTCTCATGACACTGTTGGTAACCTGAGCAGGTAATTTTGGCTGAGTATGTCACTGTACAGTAAGAGAGCTAAAAATTGGCTCCAAAATACAGATTATTACCCCTGGGGCACAGTCATAAGGAGCTGAGGAGCTGCTGGATTACAACAACTAATGTGCTGAACAGCAGCTACAGCCAAGGAACTGTGTGCATAGAACAGCCAAGGAACTGTCTGTATATGGGTGGATAAACACTTAAATATATGTATGAATTTCTTTAGCAGTAACAAGGCCAAGACTTATTGCATTTAAAATAAGTTGTTAAAACGTTACTCATACTCTAGTCTACAATCTGTACTTTTGGGGATTTAATTCAGCTTTTTTAATGGAACTTTGTGCCTCAAGATCCAGTAATTCAAATAAACAATAAGAAATAATAATAACAGCTCCTGCTACAGCAACTGTACACGACACATAAGGCCCACTGCAAATAAATGAGTTTAAAATTAAAAGCAAGCTTTACAGGGTCAACTACAGCTCTGCAGGGTTTATTTAGCTCTGCAAGAGGCACTCAGGGTTATGCTGGGCACAGAATGCTGGAGGGCTGGAGCAAAGCAGCGTGGTCAGGCAGTGGCTGTGCTGTAATTGGGATGTGCAGGCACTGCTGCAGTTTCCCATAAATGGAATCCAAACTGAGGAGGGAACACGCTTCCATCCGCAGAGCACGGAGCAGGATTCCCAGGGGCAGATCTCCCTCGCAGATAGGAAGAAGGAAAGGATCTTCCTCTCCTCCCAGACACACACACAGCAGCTGACAGCCTATAATTGCATGTATAGCATCATCCTTCCCCCCCTTTTTATTCCCATCACCAAATTTATCATAATAAGGCTGGAAGTGCCACCCCTTAGACATCCCTGGATGAGCACTGAGCAGCACAGAGATCATTTTAGTGTGGGCTGAGAATGGCACGTTTTAAATATACAATTTCAGAATCCTTTGCTTTTTCCTTTCTTATAAATAGATTCAACAAAAAGCAGGGGTGAAGAGAGTTCAAAAAGCACCATTCTCAGCAGGGAAACATCATTCTAGCAGCTGCAAGGGCCCAATTCTGCATGCAGGAGAAATGTCTTGCAGCAGTTCTGTGGAGCAGAGTTGAGTTTTTGGAAGAAAGGTAAGGTGCCTTGGACTTTACCTTGGACTCAAACCTAGCATGTACAGCAGGATGGGAAGCTGGAGTGTTCACCAGCTCCTCTGGGGACATCCCTAACTTCAGAGGGGGAGAAATGGATTTAAAGAGAAGGCTGCAGAGTGAATTCACTGTCTTGAGTTCATCATTATCTGAAGATAAAGCTCAGGACAAGGCAGTAAACCAAACCAGATCTGCACTTCTAGAGCAAAGGAACAGGGAACCCAGGAGAGGGACCTGTAGGAGGTAGGACAAACCCATAGTTTGAGAATATCAAAACCAGAAATGTTTCTGAAAGAGTCCACAAAAGTTCATGTTCCCTCTCTGAATGTGCTATTAAAATATATTTCATAGAATCATGGAATCTCCTGGGCTGGAAGGAACCCCCAAAGATCATTGAGTCCAAGTCCTGACTCTGCACAGACACCCCAACAATCCCACCCTGTCCCTGAGAGTCCAAACACTCTCTGAGCTCTGGCAGGGCCATGACCACTGCCCTGGGGAGCCTGTTCAGTGCCAGACCACCCTCAGGGGGAAGAAACTTTCCTGATATCCAGCCTAACCCTCCCTTGACACAGGTTGATGGCAGAGGTTACAGAAAGGAATGGCAACAGTGGCAATAATCAGCAACAACAAACCAACACAGCAGCAACAGGCTCCTGTTGGGAGGGGACAAATGAACAGGCCATGTCAGGGAAGCTGAGAAAGCAAACAGCAGTACAAGAACCAGATGGAAACAGCTATTTCAAGCTAAGGGACTTTCCAAAATATGACATAGGGAAATAGAAATGTCGGGGCACTCACACTAGTCCTGATCAATTCTGCTTTTCATCCACATTCATCACATTCTCCATACCCACCCCAGCCACTCCACAGCTGCAAAACCTGTCTGTCCAACTGTGCTTCAAGCCTATTTCTGGCCTTCCTTCACCAGCAGCAGGTTGTGGTGCAGAAGGTTATGTTCACTCCCAAGGATGAAATCTAAGAGCAATGAAAAGTCTACATATATGGTAAAAACCCACCCAACAACAGTGCCCAGCATTGGGTACATGGTAGGTACCTACTGTACATTCATGGAATGGTCTGGGTTGGAAGGGACCTAAAGCCCATCCAGTTCCATCTTCCTGCCACAAGCAGGGACACCTTCCACTATCCCAGGTTGCTCCAAGCCCTGTCCAACCTGGCCTTGGACACTCCCAGGGATGGGGCAGCCACTGCTTCTCTGGGCAACCTGTGCCAGGGCCTCCCCACCCTCACAGGAAGGAATTTTTATCTAATATCTCATCTCAAGCTACTCTCTGCCAGTTTAAAGCCATCCCCCTTGTCCTGTCACTACATGCTCTCCTAAAAAGTACCTTTCCACCTTCCTTGTAGGCTCCCAGTATGAGTAATGAAGTGTGAATTAAAGCAGAGCAGGTGGGAAATTCCTGCCAGGAAGGAGTTTTGCAGTTAAGGATTCAACATCTTGACATACAAAATTGTCTGCCAAACGATTTTACTTCTCATAGGGAAACTCCATGTCCAAGAGCAAAAAACTAACAATGACTTTCCAAACATGAGGCTTTTTCTGAGGAGAAGCATATGGGAGGATACAAACTCTGAACAAAAAGTGACCTTTTAAAGACAAGGGGGACAAACAGCATCACCACACTTGCATCACCGCAACACACAATTTTTCCTACAGTAGTTGTTTCCAAAGGGTATTTTCTTGCCAGAGAATTTAACTTCAGTTTTCCAAACAAACTTAGATTACTCCTCAGTTCTCTCTTAGCCATGTGGCAATACAGCTTTTCAATCCTTCTGGACGTATCTGGGAGATAAATAATTTACTACTTAAATGTGGGACTGCACCAGCCTTCACAGGAGGCCATAGCCATCAGACAAGGACAGTTGGCTTCGTGGGGGCTTTGCCACAGAGAAGCATTCATGGAATCCTGGAATCACTGAATGGTTTGGGTTGGAAGGGACTTTAAAGACCATCTCATTTTACCCCCCTTCTACAGGCAGGGACTTCTTCCACTAGCCCAGGTTGCTCCCCGTTCAACCTGGCCTTGGACACTTCCAGGGATGGGGCAGCCACAGCTTCTCTGGGCAGCCTGTGCCAGGGCCTCCCCACCCTCCCAGGGAAGAATTCCTTCCCAATATCCCATCTATCCCTGCCCTCTGGCAGTGGGAAGCCATTCCCCCTTGTCCTGTCATTCTATCCCTTGTCCCAAGTCCCTCTCCAGCTCTCCTGGAGCCCCTTTAAGCCACTGGAAGGGGCTCTCAGGTCTCTCTGGAGCCTTCTCTTCTCCAGCACACCTCCAGCTCTCCCAGCCTGGCTCCAGAGCAAAGGGGCTCCAGTTCTCAGAGTATCTCCATGGCCTCCTCTGGACTGTCTCCAGCAGCTCCACGTCCTTCTGATGCTGAGGCCCCACATCAGGATGCAGAACTCCCAGTGGGGATTCTCCAGCATCCCAGGGAGAAGGGCCAGGAAACAAGCCCCAAGCACGGCACATCCCAGCTCCAGCCCTCTCCCACTGTCCCCCCAATCCACCTTTCTCCAAAGCAGACACTGTGTCATCACGACATGGCCACTAAGGCCTACCCAGGCATCCACTGCTGTAGGCAGGAATTTCAATCCAGTACATCAGATTTTTTGGAGGATGACTTCAACCACATCCACAGAGACATTCCCCTCAGTCTGCTGGATGACTGACACCAAGGCACAATCACCAGCTCCCAGAGGGGCCCAGAACCTGCTCAAAGTAGTTCAGCAGTCAGAGATACTTCTCCTTTCCATAATTTTGAGCATGTCATGAGGAGAGCTTGACAGTTTCCCACAAAAAGTGACATGATACTCCATTGCATATTTAAGCGCAGCCATATGCTATTAACCTTCAAAAAGCCAAAAATTATAAACACAATTAGACATAAAATGATAGATAGATTTATTCTGTCTTTGGGATATGGTCCAGGAGCAATGCTGCTCCTCAGGGCAGCAGGTCTGGGCTAACAGCCACACTGAACAGAGTGGTTCTGACTCCTGGAGTGGCCGTGCTGTGTCCACCCTGCACTGGGGAGATGCACACACACATGGATCCTGCTGTCACCCTATCCATCACACCGCTCCCAGCCCCTTCTGGGAAGAAGGCAAAAGGATCCCAGGACCCTTGTGCAATAGCTGCCATATAGGCAAAGTGATGAACTGGGATCATCTGAACTCACAGCAGTGCCAGCAGAGGCCAAGGGAGCTGTGGGTGGGTGCTGCAGTGCCAACCCCGGCTCCACGGCTGCAGGGGAAAGGACTTGCTGACAACTGAGAAAGATCGGTCACCTCAGACTACACCAAAATTCTGACACTAATCTACTAAACAAGATGCTAAAGCATAAAGTTACCTTAAATAGTTATGAGTCTGTGACCTTGGAGATCATTCCTGGAGGACTCACTGCTTTGCTTCATCTTCCCGGGACTCACAGATCGGATTTTAGCTGGTTTTGTGTTACTCATCCCCATCCCCATCACAGCCACTGCTTCACATTACACCTTCCTAATTCAGCAACTTGGTGAATTAGAGGAATTCACCTGAAGGCATTTAGCTGTAACCCTGTAGTGCACATAACCCACTTGGATCACTTGGCTTTAGGCACAAACAATATGTTTTCCCAGAGCTGTAAACAGGAGCTCAGAGCCAGGCTGAGGAGTAAAGTGCTGCATCAACAGGGAGAGCAGCCAGCCAGGCTGATGCCCTTCTCCACACATTAAGGTTAAGAAAATCCAACACAAGCATGTCAGGCTGGAGAACTCACGAGGCAAATCCTCCGTGCAGATGGGAACTATTTGTGCAGAAACATTTGCAGAATAAATTTTGATTTCTCTGGTGCCTGAGCCCTCCACCTCCCAGGGAAGCCAGAGCACTCTGAACACCGTCAGGCTGTTCTTCACCGTGTTCATGCTCTGTGGCACGGCACCAGCTCGTGCTCCTGCAGCACTTTGCTGCTGTTTTCTACTGCTGTTCACATGTATTAAAGACCTTTCCTCGCAGCACACACAGCCCATTAGAGCATTTTGTTTATAAACAGGACTAAGCAGAGCCGATCTCCCAGCTTTACGTTACCCGGAATGAAACGCTCTCTGATTTGACTACACCCCGCGAGTGACGCGCGGTGCCACCTACGTGCCCTTGGACCGGGGCCAGATGGTTTCCCTCCCACGTCACACCACATCCCTGCTAGAAGTAAACACTCAAGGGTAAAACCAGGGGAAAATACTCGTATCTTTAATCCCCAGAAGGGACCCTGGGCCAGCAGCAATGAGGCACAGCATGAACACCACCGTACAGCGCTGCCTGGATTAAAGGATTCAAGTTTCTTATCAGCCAGCCAGGAGTTCACCTATTTTGTTCCCTTTTACTGGTCAGCTTTCCCTTGTATCCCAGCAAAACAGTGCAGCCCATGCAGACATACCTTACCATATTAGGCAATGTGAGTCCCAAAAGTGGAGGACTCGGAGCCTTCCCTGGCTTCCAAACACAGTCTGCAGGCACAGGGTGAGCCTGCACAACACTGGGAAAGGGGGCAGTAACTCCTGGGGACTCCCAGTACAGCCAGCCTGGCTACGACAGGCAAGTCACAAAACACTTATAACAAAAGCTATTCCCGCTCTTCTAGTCATTCATCAAACCCATCTTTTACAAAAAGGCAAACAGCAGGATGACAAAAGCTAAACTGAAGCCTCCGTGGAAGGATAAAATGGCACTAAAAGCAAAAATACAGGTGAGAAATAGGACACACCAAAATCAGGGACTCCCAAATCATAGCTCTGAATGAGTAATAACATCAAGACATTTAGTTTGTATAAGGAATTCTCCTGTTCACTGGTCTTCCCTTAGAACTCATGGAACCAAGCTTAGAAATTCAGCCCTTCTAAGACAGAGATTCAGTTTATATTGGTATCCAGTTGCATCTGGTGATTTCATGCTAATAGTACAATTAGGCAGAACACTTATTTACAAACCAGAGTGGGCCTGAGTGGTGCTTTGCAGAATGTAAAACACTCATTCCATAAATCAAAGCACAGAGAGACAGGAATGGAGCCTATTTAATCCACTTACTGCGATCGTAATCCACAATCAAGCGGTTCAGTGTTATTCTTGCATAAAAGTTAATTCCATTAACGTGTCTGGGGTTTATACTGGGCTGTATACAGACTGTCCTGGAGGCAGTTCATGACAACAGACATTTTCTTTGACACTTTTACTGCCTGTAAACTGTTATTTTACTAACACAATACTCGATGTCTTCCTCTGAATTTGAAGCTTTCCTTTGACAAAGTCCCTCTGGATGAGGCGTGTCTGTAATGCCCCTGCAGAGAACTGCAAGGAGATAAAATCCTTCAAATGATTACCAACATTTTCTATTTGTTCTGCATGGTCTGTCATCTAAAATACACTTTTCTTCCAAATTTGTTCCCAATTTCTCCTGCTGTACAACAGCAATGGCACAGGTTGCCCAGAGAAGCTGTGGCTGCCTCATCCCTGGAAGTGTTCCAGGCCAAGTTGGACAGGGCTTGGAGCAACCTGGGCCAGTGAAGGTGTCCCTGCTTGTGGCAGGGGGTGGAACGGGATGAGCTTTAAGGTCCCTTCCAACCCAAGCCAGTCTGTAACAGATTCCATCATTCTAAGTCAGGATCAAGTCAAAGCCAGGAGAGCTGGGAATAAGGAAACACCAGCTCTGAAACGGAACACTGGACCATTCTCTTTAGTCTTCACTGTCATCCTCCAACTGCTGCATCCTAAACTGGAGCCACTGATCCCTATCTGCACTGACTCTGTTGTATTTGTCCTCGCTGGCCTCACCAAGATGGAATTCCTGCAGTCATTGGCTTGAGGGAACAGGGAAGCTTTCCCAACACCACTCTCTCCCCCTGGCTCAGTCTGGGTCTAACAGGACCTCTCAGACTCTCCCAGTTTTTACTTTCTGAGAAACAGAGACAACATTGTGGCCAAACTTGCCCCCAACTTTTCTCTGAGCTCAGGTCTCTTCCAATATCAGCCAAGATATAAACACTGGAGGAAAAATACAACTGCTCCCATAAAACCAGAGAGTTTTTGGGGATCTGCAACTAAAATGGGACACTCCAGTGTGTTCAAGTTCACATCTTGGTGACATGGTGGCACCTTCCATTCTAGAATTATTGCTATTGATTATTAATGATTATTAATTGTACTTTTCCCTTGGCACTAGAACTAAAAGAAAAGAGCTGCTCTGTGAATCCTGCCAAAGCGATGGCCAGTTAGGATGGAAACCTCTGATTTGGATCTAAAACGAGCCAGGGAAGACTGACCAAGTGACACGATGCTGGAGGCATGCAGCAAAGAAAATGAACTCCAAACTGGATAAAAACAGGATGACTGGGAAAATGGAAAAAACAGGTCTGGCACAGTGGGAGGAGAGTCTAACCCAGGTCTAATGTATGTGGGGTGTGTAAGAAAACAGGGTGCTGCTGCCCCAAAGCACCTGCACAAAGGGGCTGAGGGAACTGAAGGGAAGTTGCTCTGCTGTTCAATGAGAACCCACAAGAAAACCACAGGAAGCACAAGAAAAGGAATCCTTGCTGTTAATTTGGAGAAAACCAGCAGTAACTATAAGAGATTGGGTGACCTTGAATTTTTGTGCAGGTGGGTTCTCCCAAAGTGCAGCTTATCCATTGACATGAGCAGTGAGGACTGTGCTCAATTAAATCTTCAGCAATTTTAGGACTAGACTGTAGGAAGCCTCCAAACCTGCAGCCTCAGACAGCCTTTTGTCTTAATTTAGCTAGTCTGGGACAACTTCCCAGAAGAACAAGTCATTCCCAGCAAGTCCCAAACATTCCTGCTGGAAACAAGGTGTCCCTATTACGATTATTACTTTTTTACACATTACAAAACTCCCCTCCTCCAACCCTACTGTGAGACAGCAGAAGTGTCAAAGCAATTGTAACGATGATAAATGGCCAAATCTTTCCTGCAGGGCTCAGTGAGGATTCCAAGAAGCTCTGCTCTGTGATGAGCAGAAACTCCTGTGGGAAGAGCTGGGCTCCTCAAAGCAGGTGATGCTTCTGTGAGCAGGAATATCCCACATTTCACACTGCAAAGTAAGCACTGGGAAAGCAATGCCTGGCACGGAAAGATAAGCACATGCTAAAAGCCATCCCAGCACCACGTGAGTCTCTGGTCCCAGCAAGGCTGGCCGTGACTTTGCTGCATTCTGACCAACTATTGTAATAAGAAAAACAAAAATAAGAGTCTGCAGAGCGTTACTGCCAATTTTCAGCACTGAACCAGTTAATTTCAACTAAATGATGCTTCAATCACTTTATATATATCACTTTTATAGTTTGCATCACAAACTATAGGGAAAGGCTATCCCAAGTTTGGTGTTTTCCAGCAAAAATGAAACATCACACAAGTAGGCTGACCCCTACACAACCTTGTGTTTGCTGCTTCTCCCAGGTCTTGCACATTGTGCTTTAATAGCCTGGAAATGTCTTTAGCTTTGACATTGTCACAGTCAGTCATGTTGTCAGGCTCCAGTGTGTTTCATACAGAGACAGACAAAACCAAAGGAAACCAAGGCAATTCAGAAAGACTCAGTAATTATTAAAAAAGTAAGGGCCTCGAAGGATGAGACTATTGCAAGAACAGGGGAACATGGAACAACCTCTGACATGCTGCTTGTGAAGACAATTTCCCACAAGAAATCAAATCCGTGAGGAGACAGAAGGGCAGATTTCAGAAACACAAAACATATTGTCCAAAATAACAGTGTCAGGGTGATTCTGAGATCCAAGGGCACAGGTCTTGCCCAGGACACCTGGTGGCCACGCTCTGCCAGCACTGTGGCCCGACAGCTCCGTGAGGCTCTTGCTCAGCCCTGCTCTGCTGCACTCCCTCCAGGCTCCAGAACTGCCCATGCAGCTCTCCAAGAGCCAACTCTGAACTTAGGCCAGTTCTGCAGGTATTTTTTACCTTTCAGAAGAGAAATCAATAAAGAATTTGCTACTTGGAAGTGTCTCCCTGTTCGTACTCAGCTACTGAGCAGAGGCTGAACCTCTCCCATGGACAAGAGTAAAGCCACAGAAGATTTCTTGCCACCAACACCCAAAAGTGAAACACCAACGGTTTAGACATGGTCTCACTTACCCGAGTTTCCTTCACATCCTCGTTTCCATCAACTTCATCATCATCCTAGGATGAAAAGCAAACAATATAATTAGGCAGCTTTGGAGACAACAAAACTTTATCACAGGGTGATAATTTTATTGTTTACAGAACCACAGAATTGTTAAGGTTGGAAAAGACCTCCGAGATCATCAAGTCCAACCTTTGACATCATGTCAACTAAACCATATCACAAAGTGCCATGAAAACTTGTGTTTAGAACCCTTCCAGGGATGGTGACTCCACCACTGCTCTGGGCAGCCTGTGCCAGTGTCTGACCACCCTTCCAGTGAAGAAATGATCTGATGTTAAAGATAAGAAGAAGTCTCAAAAGAAATGCCTGTCCAGATGTTTTTGGCTGATTATCAGATCAGGTTTGGTGACCTAATGACTATTTAGAAGATCTTTGTACTGAGAACAGAATGACTCTCTCTGATGGCTCCTGCCATTTCAATGCTCCTGAAGAGTCAGGAGGAGGAAAAACAACAGCTCCTTAATACACTCAGGGAACAAACATGACACTTGGGAAGACTGCTCATCTAAAATACTGACACAATGCTGACTTTCAAAGAACATCACTTCGATTAGATCCCAGGAGAAGAGACTCATCATCCCAGATATCCTGCACTTGTGCAGCCTCTCAATTAGCCACTGCCTCCTTGTAACAGCTTTGGGATTTCACGGAGCAATGGGAAACTACCACAGCATCCCAGCTGACTTCAGACTAAACTCGTTAACCATGATTTCATAATCCTTACTCTCTCCTGAATTTTCCTAGCTGAGGCTCTAACCAAAGTTTGGAGGGCTAGATTTCTTCCCTCAGAGTGAAGAAATCCTCTGAAACCAGGACCAACAGAAATGACCATGACACAGACAGCTCTCTCCTGCACTTATGCTGTGAGTGTTCCCTGCTGCTGGGAGAGGACCCAGACCCTGGTTTTGTTCCTCAGTGTCTTCATTTCATGGGGCCTAAAGAGCAGACAAATTTGGGCTCAGAGGAATTTGAAAATACTTCAAGTGGCTTGTGACCTCCTTCTTCCAAAGGAATTAAGACTTCTGATTTCTCCTCTCCCATGTGGGCCCTTCCACAGTCCTGCAGGGTTCCCACTGATTTGTGGCTCAGGAACAGGCTGCCCAGAGCCCGCTGCTTGGTGTGACATGGGCCAAACAGGGATGCACCACTTTGGATGTGCCAGTCTGAAACAGAGCTGGAGAGGGAAGGACTAAAGGAAAATCAACTGACTGAGAAAAAAACCTGAAGCTTGGAATCGGAAAAAAATTCATCCTGGATGAATTACAGAATGAGTTTCTCTTTCTAAGGGACTCAAACTTACATCTTTTGTCGAGAAAATGATGCCGGTGCCTCTCCGTCTCTCTTTCGGCCGCCGCCGCTCTCGGATTGACTGTTTGTTCAGGGATCTGTCGTCTGAATCCTGATCTTCACACTCTGGCCAAGCAAAGAAAGACTGCTTTGGTTTCAGTGATTTACATCTGTGCTTTTTGCTAAGGTTCTGGGGTTCTTTTCAAGCTGATCAAGGTCATCTTGGCTTGTGTTACATTACAAAGCAGTTATTAAACCAAATGTGTCCTCCTACAGCTGGATACTCACACTCCTTCCCTCATCAGAGACAGAGCTTACCCCAGCTGGAAGCTCTCCCCAGGTCATCTCGACTTACTCCTTTTGTGAGGACAAGCTGTACTAAAGGAACCTCTTCCCCCAGCTCTAATATCCAAATGATCCGTGGGTCACTGTTTCATTTATTTATCCAAAGTGGAAGACATCCTTTTATCCCTCTGTTACAAGCAATAGGAATTTGTTTAACTCCATTTAAACAAATAACATTGGTTTTGTGGAGGTGGCATCTCCCCTCAGAGTAACAAGTAAACTTGTTCTCTCTGTCTGTACACACTGAAAGTTCTAAACCACACAAACCCCCTGAGCTCTGCCTGCTCCTCGCTCTCCTGGTACGTACCGTTTTTCTCCATCTCTGTGGCTGCCCCTCTGAAGTCTGCTGGGTTCACAGAGTCCAGGCCTAGATATTTATTTGTTCTAGTCAGGTATGAACTCGTGTAGAGCAGAGGTGCTGCTGTCGAAGGAGATACAGGTGTCGTGGGTTTGTCGGGCTGTGCTGGGCACCTCAGTCGCCGGCAGACTGACTATAAACACAGAGCCAGGACAGAAAGTCAGTAGAATGAAGAGGAACCAGCAGATCTGGGATTTCAGGGAATGTAGTAACCTTTCAGAGTGCAATGTTTTCTTCCCTGTTGCTGGAAATGATCACCTGCATCTGCCAGATAGGGTTCATTCCATCAGACAGGGATGGATGTTAAAATAAATAAATAAGTACAGCTACAGTGTGAGAGTGCTGTCCAGGGCTGGGAGATCTGGGATCAACCCCTTTGTCCCCACAGCCAATGGCAGGACAAACAAGGTATCTAACAGAAATAAATGATTTAGAGTGAAAAACCAGAGGTGATGGCAGGGGAAGAGGACTGGTCTCTCCAGCTTTCCATTACACATCGGAATATCTGCTGAAAAATGTGAACACAAAGCCTCAGCCCAGACTGCACAGCGAGGATGGATCCAGGCCACATTTCTATCATTAGCCTTCTCATTCCACTTTCTGGGATTTACAGAGTCTTACTTTCTGGCAAGAGGCAGAAAGCTGAAATTCCCAGTGGAGAGCCAAGGCACAGCTAAGCTCCAGCACCTCCAGATCCACCTCCCTCGTGCAGGTGCTGCTCCTCAGCACTGCTTCTTTCCAGCAAGTCTGCCCCCCACCCCCCTTAAAACGAAAAGATACCCCCAGGAGAATTCCTCAATGGTTTCATTAGCTCTGAAGCAATGAGCACTGAGGCAGAAGGATCACCTCCTCATCCGTACTCCTGCTCCACCGTGCCCGGCTCTCCGGCCTCTCGCCGCTCTCCTCAAGCTCGGTGCCCTCGGCTTTCTCGCTCTGCTGCTCCTGGGCCTGTCGCTCCGCCCGCGACCGGCTGAAGGTCCGCTCGGCCTCCTGAAGGTCTGTCAGGGTCACACCCTGCACACGAAGTAAAGGAGAATTCTTAAATTCATGCATAGAATCCCAGACTGCTTTGGGTTGGATCTGAAAGCCCTTCTCATTCCACCCCCCTTCTATAGGCAGGGCACCTTCCATTAGACCAGGTTGATCCAAGCTCTGTCCAACCTGGCCTTGAGCACTTCCAGGGATGGGGCAGCCACAGCTGCTCTGGGCAACCTGTGCCAGCACCTCACCACCCTCACAGGGAAGAATTCCTTCCCAATATCCCATCTAACCCTGCCCTCTGGCAGTGGGAAGCCATTCACCCTTGTCCTGTCACTCCATTCCTTGTCCAGAGTCCCTCTCCAGTTCTCTTGGAGCCCCTTTAGGCACTGGAAGAGGCTCTAATGTTTCCCCAAAGCCTTCTCTTTTCCATGTTGAAATTAGATTTCAAGTCTTCCAGGTCAGTTTTAAATGCAGCAGGCTCCCACCTGGCCAGGCTCAAGTTTCATCCCTAATGGTAAGAGAAAGGGAAGAATTCTCTTGCCTTTAATGTATTTCTCAGTGTACTGACCTATCACTGACTCAAAGCAATCCTAATACATGTGCTCACACTGCAAACTAAAAGGCAGGTACAGTGCAGAAAGGGAAGCTTGAAAATCCAACTCATGTATGTTTGGGGGAGGGTTTTGTATTAACTGTCTGAAGGAACTTTGGCCAGAACGTCTCCAAAACAGTGTGAGTGCAGACAAACTCCTTGTCCTAAGAAATAAAGTAAGGGAAGAAGAAAATCCAGCCTCTTCATAGAATCCCAGACTGGTTTGGGTTGGAAGGGACCTTAAAGCTCATCTCATTCCACTCCCTGCCGTGGGCAGGGACACCTTCCATTAGCCCAGGTTGCTCCAAGTCCCATCCAACCTGGCCTTGAACACTTGCAGGGATGGGGCAGCCACAGCTTCTCTGGGGAAACCAATTCATCAGCTCTCTTCATCCAACACATGAATGTGAGGATTTCCATTCTTTACCTGGGTAGATCTGCGAGTCTGCCGGGCCTGCCTGGACCGTGCCTTCCGCAGTGATTCCGCTTCCTCATCCCGCACCGGAGTCAGATATGACCTGGAAAAAAAAAGAGAAAAGGGGCAGAAGAGGTTAAAGTAAAAGCAGATGCTCTGTTTTCTTCTCCCTTCAGACTCCTGAGCTATTATTCTCTTTCTTATGTACAGAAACCAATTTTAGCTCCATCTACTACTGCTGCTGCTTTGGGACAACTCCCCCATGAGCACGAGAGACACCCATGCTCACAGCTCCCTCTCCCCAGAGCCCCTACATAAACCCTTGACAGTGCTGGACATGCTCTGTTAAAAAAGTGCACCTTTTAGTACATTATTTGCTCCATTCCACGTCATTGCAACATTACAGAAAACAACTCCCCCACCCCACCACCCCCTCTGGCTCAGATAAAGATCTCAGAACAGAAATCCTGCACTGGCACATTCCTCAGACCCTCCTTCCTGTCATTATAGTCCTGATCATATTCCTGCAATCTGCTGGCTTCATCAATATGAAACCCATCACACCAGGAACCGGCTGAACTACAGGCAGAAACCTCGAAAAAAGGCATGGAATTAAAGAAGTGACCTTCACACTCTGTGTAAACCGAGCTCCTTAACACTGAAAACCCCACGGTTAAAACACAGAGCGGGGCACCACTGGATTTCATTAAACCGGGCAGAATTCGAGAGAATTATTCACATGAAAATACACAGACTGTACCCTCTGCCCTGGCATTCTCTGGGAGGACCTGGTGAGGAATTGGGCAGTGCTCCCACAGTCAGGGAGTGCACAGCAGTGATTTCCATAATCACATAAAAAGAGGTTTCAGTCTTAGGAACGATTAATTAAATTGGACTCCTCAGCCTGGTTAGTAGGGAATGATTATTCACGCTGTCCCACTGTACAAGGATAAGGGTGCTGGAATGTTCTTTGCAGTTCTATCACTGCCAGAGGTTAACAGTGTACCAGAGACCTGGATGTGTTCAAAGGGCAATCAATGAGCAAAGTGAGGGATGAAGGTCTATCACAGAACAGGCTGACTTTGTCCTTGGACTCTCTTCCTGGTTCTCCACTAAGACCACCTTCACGGAAAAGATAATGGGCTGGAGAGGATTTGCACACGATCCGGTATGTTAAGAGATTTATTAGAAAGTTCACTAAGCTGCTGCACTGTGACAAAACCACAGAGAACCAGGAAACTCGGATCATTCTAAAATCATCTGCCTGACCTTCGACCTTCTAAAATCATCTGCCTGACCTTCGACCTTCACGGGGCTTCCTCAGCTTTTGGGAGGTAAATCCATGGGAGCCAGCCATCCCACACTCCTCCTAGTGCTGTGGGGCACTCAGTGAGAGTCTTCTCACCTGAAACTGGTGTAAGGATTTGACCTGATAATTCTGTCCTGAGCATCCCTGATCTCCAGAGGCCAAGGAGAGTGCACAGGATCGATGGTCCGTGCTGGGGGTGATGCACTGCAGATTCCTAGAGGAGCAGGCACTGATTTTGGCTCTCTGTGACCAGTGACAGGACCCAAGGGAACAGCTGGAGCTGTGTCAGGGCAGGTTTAAGCTGGATATTAGGAAAAGGTTCAACCCCCAGAGGGTGGCCCTCGAACAGGATCCAAGGCTGCCAGAGCTCAAGGAACATTTGGACAACACCCTCAGGGACACGGTGGAATTATTGGGGTGTCCTGTGCAGGACCAGGAGTTGGACTTGATGATCCTTGTGGGTCCCTTCCAGCTCAGGAGATTCCACAATTCCATGAACCCTGTCCTGGCAGCTGCCTGCAGAGCTGCACTCCCAGGGTGTGATTTATCACCTTCAGAGGAGCCTCCAGCACAGCCCATGTGGATGCACTGCAGAGGAGCTCATTTCTTCCCATTGATTATCCAGACAGACACACGAGCTGTGATGGATATGCCAACACGGGAAGCGCCTACACTTCAGAGGGATGATTACCTCCCAAGAATTTGCTGTTTCATGAACAAAAAAAGCTGCTGTTTGATGAATGAAAGCTGTGCAACTCCTAATTTTGCAGAGCAGGAGCTCTCCTGCTCTCCCTGCTGCAGTGTGTGCACTGCCCAGGTAAATGGCACATTAAGGAAACAATAAGCATTTTCTGCAGCTTTTGACACAAGCAGAATCGCTGCTGTTTGCCCAGCAGCCAGAATCAATAAGCCATCTACAGGAAGAAGGCATTTGCAAAATACACTGCAAATGAAGTTCAGAGCAGTAGTAAAAAAAATAAAATAAATTCCTGAAACATATAAACCCAGTAAATGTGCAGCTCAGTATGGTGCGAGGTGGGCAGTTTACTGCAATGGCTTTGAATCAGTGGAATTGAAATCTAGTGGAATTTATTCTGCAGTGAGGACACAGGTATGTAGGAGCTGCAGGTGTGTAGGAGCTGTGCACACACAAGGGAGTAAGAAGAGGAAGGTGAGACCTGCCTTTGCCCGAGGAGGAGTTTGGCTCACACACAGGCAGGTCTGCAGCAAGCACACTGTGCTCGTCCCAGGATCTGAGCAGCAACACCAGGCCACCTTCCAGTGGCTGAAATGCTTTTGCACACAAAAGGAAACAATGCTGAGCTCCTGCCACGGATGTGGGAGCGGACAAAAAAGGTTTTCAAAGGAGCTTCAGAAAAGGTTTGCCAAATCCGTGGGGAACAGGTCAGCCCCAGGCACGGGGAGGGCTCTGTGGCAGGGGCAGCCCAGGCAGTTTGCAGGAGGCTGCAGGATTTCCCTCGGTTCAGTGTTCAGCTGCAGCTTTGCTGTGGTTACGGCAAGAGAAAAACCATTTTGGGTCTGTTACCCCCTCATCCTCCTGGGCTTTTTTCCTCTGTTCTCCAAGAATTTATAAAAAAATGCAAATATGTTAGAGCATTATTAGCAAATCTGGAAATCCAACCTGTAACAGGGACTTCAGCAGAGCACATTTTGCTGGTCAGAGAGGCTCAGCCGGGGCTGCAGCCATTATCGATCACCAACTTTTGGGTTCTTTCCATTTACACAATTCATCACTTCCTGGAGCTCACCCAAAGCCATTTACAGCATGAGATAACCGAATTTTCTGAGTCAAGTCAGCAGAGCCACTGCACAGTCACTGAGCTGGTTTCTCCGGGGGAGCAGCTACAGCCTGTTCCAGGTGCTGAAGGTGCCCGTGCTGTCAGAGCCTCAAACACACACAGCAGCCCCATCCCTGCTGGCAATGCAGGCCCAGGAGGACTCTGCTCGGGGCTTTGTGTGTTTGATTTCTTCTGTGGGGGGAAGGGTTAGGGAAGTGCCAGATTTTACAGTTTTTACAATGCGTTGCTTTGCTTACAAACTGGATTTTGAGAGACCCGAGTGTGCTAAATGAGCTGGAAAGAAGAGAGAGAACAAATGCACTGGAAGGAGATGGAGAGTCATCTGCAGCTCAGAGCTGGGCTGGGCACAGGCAGAGCAGCAACACGCTGCTCTCCAAAGCAGAACCACTGCAGAGCACAGCAAGCTGCAGGGCACAGGCACCAAAGGGGGTGAGGCGGCCTGGAAACAGTCCACAGCGTTTTTAATTACGTTCTCAAGGAACACACACTGCTTGCTCAAGTGCAGTGCCCTGTCATCCTATTAATTCAAGCAAATATCCCAGGATCCAAGCAGATCTTCAAAGGAACGGCCCTGTGCACTGTGTTTCCTTGCAGTGAGCTTTCCCTGAGAAAGAGATGAAATAAGAGCAGCCACCACGTCAAGCTCAAGGCACCTATAAAGCAGAACAGATTTTTTACCAGAATTCTGGCTGCAAGTTCAAGGAGCAGAATGGAAATGGTGTGAGATGTGTATGTGAGAGTCAGCAGAACCACTGCAGAGGTTTAGAGCTCCCAGAGACAGAGATAAGTGTGTCCTGCTGCTATGAGAGAGCTACAGGCTCTTGGTTGGTGTATTAGCTACGAAAAAAACCAGATAACTGAATGATGAACCCAGCTCCCACTTCATTCTGCCTATTTTCAAGAAAACACCTATTTTTCTCTGTCAGCTCTTTCGATCGGGACAGTGCAACACAAAGGTGGATCCCAACCACTGACCAACATCTCAAGGCAAAAGGAGCTTCAATAAAATACTAATAGAGGGGAAGATTCAAACCAGGGCAATAGGAAGGCTGGATATACAGGCTGGTAAGCCAGGAACACAAGAGCAAATCTGCTAGAGAACCCGGGCCAGAGGAAAAGAAAAGAAGATATTGTACAGAGAAACATCTCCCAAGAAAGGGTGAATGATGCAGATAAAGAAGTTACAATCCCTTGTTGGTTGGTGCACAGGTAACAATAACAGAAGATGGATTTCTCCAAGAAACAAGCAACCTTCTGATAATCCTTTCACAACGCTGGTCTCCTTTCCTGCCATCCTGAACTCTTTCAGGCATTCAGAGATTGAAGTGCTTGTGGTAAACACCATCCACCACCACGGAGTCCTTTGGCAGAACATCACCCAGCCCCAGAGGGAACAATGAGAACCTGGGAGTTTTACATCACTCATGGAAGTGTTCCAGGCCAGGTTGGACGGGGTTAGGAGCAACCTGGTCTACTGGAAGGTGACCCTGCCCATGGCAGGGGGCTGGAACAAGATGGGCTTTAAGGTCCCTTCCAACCCAAACCACTCTGGGATTCTGTGAAAACCTGGCAACAAATCAGGACACTAAACATTCACCAGAGCTGCCCTCTTCTCAAAGTGGGTTCAAGGTATTTCACTCTGCTGTCAGGACCAAAAATTGAGATACACCCCCCATGACCTGTACTGGGTCACAACAGGTTCTGTCCCCTCAGGTCATTCTCACCTATATATATATATATATATATATGAAACCTCATGCATACTCTGAAAAAAGGAAGATAAGAAAAAAAAGCTCAGCAAAAGCCTCAAGTACAGATACTATTCCTGTGAAAACAATTGGAAAAGTACAGCATCCCAGCAATGCATTCCTACAAACTGGACTGTTGCCATTAGCAAATAACTATCTATAAGCTGGGGGAGGGAGGAGAAGCAAGTGCAAGTTTTGCAGGCAACAATGCTGACAGCAGTTCCCAAAATACAGTTCCTTAAGTTAATGAACTATGTCCCCAGCAGCAAGTCAATCATTGGCAGGTACACAGAAACAGTCAGAAAAAGAAACTTTTCTGCTCTCTGATGCAACAGGTTTCAGTTGTTCCCTGAATTTATCCCTGTGTTAACACATTCTGCCCCTCAGTCCACTGGAAATGTCATTAGAGAAACTGCCAGAAGCTGCTGTGCTGTGAGAGACCCTTCACCAGGCAGGAGAAGGATGACACATCAGACTCTGTGAGTGTTGGAGCCAGGAATAAGTGGGGAGACAGCCTGACAATTGCAAGTTATTTAATAAGCTGAGGACAGAGGAATAAAGGATCATGCTCCTAAAGCCTTTCACAGCTGGCTCAAAAAGGCTCAGCTGAGCTTTGCCTGTTTTCAGGCCTTTGCTGTTGGGAGCTGCTGTGTTTCAGTCTGGACTGTGAATTCTCAACCTGTGCAAGTTTCAATGTCTGAATTTCCGCCCTCTGGTGACAGTATGATTAGCAGGTTCACCAGCAGCAGATTAAATTCTTTATTTGCCACAGCTTTGCTTTGCCCAACATGCTCAGGTGCTGATCCGAGAGATTAAGAGGCTTGTGATCTTTGTCACTTGTTAATCAAAACAATGAGCCCCCTTTATCCCCACGGGACTCCTGTTTCCATGGATGTTACAAGGGGGTGAGGTTACACATATGGCAACTGATGCTCCAACAGCACTTCCCATCATAGAGTTCTGGATGATTTTCCCATGTCCCATCCCTGGGAATGTCCAAGGCCAGGTTGGACAGCACTTGGAGCAACCTGGCCTAGTGGAAGATGTCCCTGCCCCTGACAGGGGGTGGAACAAGATGGGCTTTAAGGTCTCAACCAACCTTCCAACCCAAACCATCCCATGGTTCCATGTTCAGCTCTTGTTTTATCCTTCAGACAGCAGAGCTGCTCCTCCTGTGCCATGTCCCCACGGCAGCTCCTCGTGCCTCCTTGGCAGCCTGGGCTGCTCTAGTACCAGGTGAGGAGAGCTCCGATTGCAGATCCAGCCCTGCATTTCCTCTGCCAGTGGAATAAAAGACAGCACTGGTACCTCACAAGAGCTCACAAAGTTTGGGGCTGGGGGAGTGAAGCTTTTAATGATCCCTTCACACTAATTAATGTCACTCAGCACCGTGGTGAAAAGGCAAACCCCACAGTGATCACATTCCCTTAACTGGTTGCCTTGACTGTTGCTGGAACCCAGACCTTTAAAGTTGTGCCAGAAGAAGAGAAATTGTACTTGTTTTAAAAAAAAAAAAATTCCAGGATTTTTTGCTGCAAAGAGGAAAGCCAGGAGTGCTGCAAACCCAAAGCAGAGGCAGTGGGCAACACCTTTCCCTACAAACTGCCCCTGAGACACTGAATGCATCAGCTGAGACCATCACAAGTGCAAAGCTTTCCAGGCTGGAATATTTTGTAACAGTTCGTGTTCAGCAAAGGACATCAGGTGTCAATACAGAGCACTGAGTGGGTTGTCACTGTGACAGGGAACAACGTGCACTGTCTGCAGTCCTCAGGGGCCGGATCCTCGCATCAAAAATCAGCTGCATGAACCGCAGAAGGATGGAACTCCACCTCCTACCACTGATGGAGGAAATGAAGGTGGAGAAGCAAGTGTCCTGTCTCTGTGAGCATCTCTTTCATTTCCAAGTGAGCCAACACAATCTGACACTTTAAACAACCTCAAGCAGACCTGTTACAGCTTTCCCAAAAGCTGATTTACACCATCTAAGCCAGGAAATTTTCCAGGGCAGAAAATCCCTGGAGGTAAAAAAAAAAAAAATTAACTTGGCAAAAATCTGACTATTTGGGAAATTGTCTTTTGCAACTAAAAAATAAAATAAACTCAAAACTTGATGGTGATAAAGAAGGTTCAGCCCCTGAACTAGATAAGCCTGAGGAGAGATGCTTGCCTGGCCAGTGCATCCCAGCAGCCTTCCACTGCCACCTCGTGGGAGCAGCTGCCCAGGAGATGCCTGAGCAGCTCCAAGGAACAGGATCACAGATCAGCCCCAGCTGAATTACAGAAAATATCACTGAATATTAATAATGTATCAAAGATTTACATTTCCCACTGAGCTCAGAATGCAATTTCTCAGCGTGCGGCTTTGGTTCAATTTCCAGTGTCCACTGTTCCCAGAGACAGAAGATTAATTAAGTTCGCACAAAAACTTTTCCGATAGAAATCCTGGGGAGGCAACCTGGCTCCTCCACCTGTCACATCCACAGGTCGGTGCTGTGGAGCAAAGAATTTACCGGAGTAGCTGAGTTAGTGCTGAATTAGCTCTCAGCTGTACAGACACACGGGATCACCACAAAGACTTCCAGTACATTCTTTACCTTAAAGGCCATTTTGGACACAGAGAAGTATCTGAACATGTCAGGGTTAGTAAAGCCCAGCTGCTGAGCATCCAGGCACTGGCACCTGGACAGCACCAGAGCCAGAACGAGCCGTGACTCGGATGTGCTGTCGGGCTCGAGGGGAAGCGCGTGCAGCAGGGCAGGAGTTCCCATTAGTAAGCCAAGAGGAATTGCACACAAACTCAGCATGGACAGGGCTGGGGAAAGGCAGTTTTACCTTCTGCTTGCTCCACGCTGCCAAGCTGCAGTTCTTTGACAAGGCTTAGCTCAAGCGGTCCCTGCTTCCTTTCCTTGACCATTCCTGAAGGATCCTGCATATACTCCTGCTTTTGTTAGCAGGCCAACCTACAGCCTGGGCTTCTCCGCCCAAAGCAAATGCCAAAATATCCACCCCCCTTCCCCTGAGCACTGGGGGATGGAGCCTCTGCAGCTGAGCAGAGCACACACCTGCTCACCGCCCTTACAGGAAACCGCCTCAGCCGCACTGACCCCCGGCCCACACCTCGACCTTATTCCAAATAAAAAAGCAGCCTGATTTCTGATCCAGCAGGAGCAATCTCCACTCTTCCCAACATGGACAAGCCCATGGGCCAGAAGAATTCCTGCCCTCCCACGTCATCTGCACCAGCAGCCTTTTAAAAAAGGGACAACTTTATCTGAAAGCGATTAACTGCAGAGGCAGTGGCAGAGAAATGCTGTCACAGCAGGTGCCAGATGACTGTTCTTCACAAGAGAGAGAAACCTCTTAACTTCTTGTTGTCCACTGTGTAGTGTGGACAGGAATCTGTGCCTTGCCCTGCAGCTCCTTTCACAAGTATCCCCACTGCTCTGCTTCCCCAGGGACCTTTCCCAGGAGATTAAGACCACTCAGCTTTAGATCAGTCAGCGATAAGGATTATAGAGTCAAATGCTATTAAAAAAAAAGGTGGCAGCGAGCTAATGCTCACAGCTTTTTCTACCAGTTCCGCTCAAGCGACATTTAAATACCCCTTGAATGCAATCTCACAGTTTAACTTTCACAGAGACCAGAGGCTTTTATTTTATTAGTGAGATAATAAGGGTTGAAGGACATAAGGGATATCTGTGCTCATCCTAGAGGAGACACGCTCTGAATCCGGACAGGACAAGAATCACAAGGTAAAAGGACTTGCCAAAAACTGCTCATCTAACAGAACTGGTGGAGGAGAATTCAATTATTAATATATTATTAATATATACTACTATAATTAGCAGTTGGATCCTTAGAATGAAGAATGAAAAATAAATTCCTCTTGGGAATGAAGCAGGAAATAGAAATGTTTGCCAGGCACATTTACCTGGCACATCAGTGAACTTCCTTCATCCGAAAAAAAATTTTAGGGGACAATTTAGAAGGCACGAAGGCACAGGCTGAGCAGACCTGCCAGCCCCAAAGCTGCCCAGAAAACAAACCCACCTTGTTCCTATTCTGGATTTATCATGGAATCACAGAATGGTTTGGGTTGGAAGAGACCTTAAAGCTCATCTTGTTCTACCCCTTGACACAGGCAGGGACACCTTCAACTACACCAGGTTGCTCTAAACCCTTGTTCAACCTGGCCTTGAACACTTCAGGGATGGCACAGTTATGTGAGAAACTGGTCAGAATACATTAAAAGATTAAGGAAGAGAGAGATGAGTTTCCTGTCTCTAAAAGTGCGCCTGATGGCAAGTGCTGGAACCACCTTGCTGGAACCTTCCTGAGGAACAGGAAGAACACACACAATTGCAGAGCTCAGATGTATAAACACAGTGTCTGGGGAGAAAAAACTGAGGAAGGTCAAATTAAAATCCTAACTCTTACCAAACCAGGAGAGATTTCAAATTCAAGAGTCCTCTTAGCAAAGTGTGTCTCACCTCAGTGCCAGCTGTGGCTGCTTGGCCCCCTTTCCAACTGTTCTGGGAACCAAAGCTTCCACAGAGTATGAAAGGGTTCAGCTGGATCCCCCAGACCTTCCTTTCAGCACAGATATTTCATGGCATGAGCCACATTCCAGCGTGACAGGATGCCTTGCAGGCCCTTTCCACACCCAGGGGACACAGCTCTGAGCAGCCCAGACCTGTGACACCAGGACTCTTGGGAGAAGCTGTGAGGAGAGCCCTGCACTGACTCTGCACAGGCAAGGGTCCAGATGAACTTTGGGAAGGAGCTTTTGGTGGCACTAGAGGCCGCTGTCACCCTGGGTGAAGGCAGATAATCCAGCTATGGGCTTCAACCAACAGGTCCCCCCCATTCCCCACCACCTGGTCACAGCCCATGGAAACCATCAGGCTGCTAGTCCTGCACAGGGGCTGTGTGGGACACTGCAGGCACAACATCCCCACGGCTGAAATCCACCCTCAGCAGGGCCAGGGCTGTTTGAGTTCAGCTGGACAAACACATTTGCAACAGGAGACAATTTGAACCTCGCAGGGGATCATCCGAACAGCCAGACAGCCCTGTTCATCAGCAGCTCCGAAATTCCCAGCAAAAACCCAAAAGCAATTGCCTGGCACAAACCCTGCCTTGTGGGAGATGGCAGGTTTCCAGGTTCCCAGCATCAGCACGCTGCAGTGCCGCAGCAGAGTGCCGAGAGGCTGCCCATGGATACATGGAACACACATGGCAGCAGCTGGGCTGAATGTCCAGGACATCTGGCCCAACACCAGCACTGACCTGCCATGGTCTGGCCAGGCACCCACATGGCACCACACACCTCCAACTGGTCCCTCCTCTGCTGACCCTCTGCTGTTTGTTTTCCTCCCCTTTGTAATTTACACTATTTCCCAGCTACTGGAGCGTTTCCCGAACAATTCAGCTGGAAAACAAGGAGCAGGTGAACCACTGTGGGTCAAACGCTAAGGTGGGGCAGGGTGAGGCTTGTTGGCCCCCACTGGATGCAAACCAGCGCTCCAGAGCTCTCCACCAGTCATTCCTCCTCAGCCCTAAAGCAGCCTCTTACTACTTTAACCTTTTGGCTTCACACAGATAATTTTAAGGCCACACGTTTGGAGACATCCCTGTGATCTAATATTAGATGATCAGCTTGTTTATGTTTTTGTTGCTAAGAGCAAGCTGGAGCTTTGGAAACACGAAAGCAGCCCAAACACTCCTGCGACAGCTGCCGCTGGGAACTGAAATCCGTGCAGCACTGCCCTGACAACTGTTTGGCATTCGCCTTTTCATTTTATTTTACTGGAATTGGTCTCCTTCCCAAATAAGCTTGTCCCATTTTGGTGACCTCTCCTGTCTCTCTGGGTCTGTGTTTCCCTGTTCCAGTGTGCATGCAGCTCCCAGTCCCTGTATCATGCTGTGAGGATGTACATCCACCGGTAAGGTTTCCTCCCACTCGAGCACAATGCATCATTGCTGGGCTTTTTTCCTCTCAGTAGTTTCAAAGCATCATTAAATGTGGGAGGAATTTTCTGGTGGTTTCTCTTTACATTACCATAAATCACAGGAGATGGTTCTCTAATAAAAATGCGGGAGGCAAACAGATCTTCTGTATTATTTATAGAAGCAGATTTGGCAATAAATGCCAATGCAGTAATATTAAAGGATGCTTTTTTGGGCATCTACAAGTAACTAGCCCAGTCTAGTCCCCTGTCTGCAGGCAGTGCCAAAAGTCTGGGAGGGGGTTTGTGCAGCCCACTTCTCCAAGGAAAACTCTGCTTCTGCAGCTTGATTCAGGGTCTGCCAAAATTCAGAGACTTATGAAAGGTCTGAAGTGTGAACTGAAAGCACAATACTCACTCTGTCCTCTTGCACAACCTCCCTGGGCACTGGCAGTATCTTTAGGCAGCTCATCTCAATTCAATTGCAAGTGACCCCAAGCCAAGTGACCTCCAGCAAAGTAACAGCAGCACACAGAGGCACTGCCAGGGTTAACCCCAGTGTTCTCCCACCAAAGATACTCTGCACTAGTTCCTACAAACTGGCCCTGCACACTGAGCTGATGAATGTGGCTCCTCCAGAATGCACTCCCTGTGCTGGCTCTGGAACAAAAAAAAAAGCCCAAACAGCATTAAAAGTTTGAGTATTTTCCAGCAGCACTGCCCACCTTGCTTGGATGTCCTGCAGGTGAAGTGGAGCAGCCCACCCTCTACAGGACACTGCAGCTCAGCCTCACCACCTTCAGCTTTCTAGGCTGATAATTTCTCATTACTGCTCTTCCCACCCCTTGGCCTCAGGCCATTTAAAATGTGTCAGAGCACTATCTCTACTCAGGAAGGGCTGTATTTCAATAAATCACTATTTTAGTCTGGAAGAATATAATCACTATACATCCTGCATGAACTGGTTGCTGATTAGAAACACACAGTTCATCACGGAATTTTATTTATTACCATTTGCTTTTGTCAATGCCATCAGGAGAGACAGATTTTGGAAAAGTTATCCTGCTTGCAGGAAGAAACACAGATCATTTGATATTCTGTACTTAATGCACAGGATAAGGTTCCTTTGAAAAGAGCTCTGGCTCCCCAGGTTTGCATTTCCCCAGTCTTAAAATAACATCATGTGATAAGAAAGAGATACCACCGGCTAGATCCAGAGTCATTCCCAAGGCTGCTACTGCTGGAATGGCCTCGGTTGCACATGGCAGACTCCCACCTCTGGCCTTTACAGTCAATCAAAGCTGTGCCTGCTGCTGGAGTCCATCTCCTCCTGTGTCACACAGCTACACAACCCAGGAAGGTTTGTTTTCCCCACTAACTGCAGTAGGGAATCTGGGGGTCCTGTGCAGTGCAGATGTCTCCATCAGGGCATAAGCAAACCCAGCTGAGCAGGATCAGAGGGACAGATATTATCTGAATGAGTCTCAGTCCAACACTCTTTTTAGGATGGGATTAATTTTATGGAACCTGCTGTGAATGGCTGCTCTGCTGCCTGTCCCTGAATACCCACAGGCTGGAGGTGCTAAGATTAGGAGCCGAGGTTAGTACTGAAGACAAAGGCTCAGATGTTGAAGACACAAGCAGAAAATTACAAGACCAAATTTAACCTACAAGCCAGAAATGACTCAGTTCAAAATCTTCAGAAAGAGCAGGGGCAGCAGCCTGGAAACTCCACGGAGCACCTAAAACCCAGTCCCTACACCCCCACCATCACCACCACGTGAGAGCTGCCCACAGAGTGGGCCACCAGAGCCCACTGCTCACTGACCTTCTGCGCTCCCTGGCCTCCTCAGCAGAGAGATCCTTCCCCGGGGCGGAGGCAGCCCCGGCGTTCGCGGTGCCGTTGGCAGCGCCGAGCACAGCCCGGTTTGTGATTACACCTAGAGGGGTAACACAGCTGCCCTCTGGGCTTTTCTCTACAGCAGAATCAGTTTGTTGCCTGAAAGGGGCTCTGAAATAGAGAAGACATACGGAAAGCAAAGCAAGTGAACTCAAGCGCTGACCAAGCCCAGCCTCCTCGAGGGAGCGCGGACAGATCATCCTCCTCGCCCTGCACTCTTGTGTTCGGGGAGAACAGCCACGGTAAAATGCGTTTTACAAAACTTGGAGGAGAATAAGTAGGAGGAATTAATAGTCTTCACTTCCCTGTTTGTAGCAAAAATGATTAGAAAAATGTACCTGGTGAATAAGCAGAAGGAAGGAACTCCAAGAACTTGTACACCGAGCGCCCGAGGGCGGCCTGAGCATGGGCTGAGTCAAGAGACAAGAGGGACCACTCCAGGGAGCTACAGTCACATCCCAGCTATTCCCAGCCTGCCAGTGCATACCCACTGCTGGAACTGCCCAACATCACCATTTCGGGACTGCTTATCATTCTGGGATTGCTTATCAGCCCTTCCCAGGCAGAAGCACAACTCCAATCCACGCTCCACTCCAGAACTCAGACCTTCCAACCCAAATGCTGACTTTCGGCAGCGCTCTCTCGGCCGGGAGCTGTTACCTGGTGTAGTGGCAGGCTGATGCAGGAGTGTTCACACCGAGAGATGTGGGGCAGGAAGAGACAGGTTGCCACGGGGAGCCCGGGGAGGTAGATGAGCCAATGGCAGTGGGTGAGGTAGCTAGAGATGGACTGCGACTGGCTGAAATGTAGGGACTGCCCAGGTCACTACTTCTACCAAATGAAGCACTGTAATAAAACATCACAAAATCACGTCCTTCAGAGCACAGTAAACATTCAACAGCACATCCCACAGCTGGGCTCGCAGCTGGGCAGGGAGCAGCTACCACATCGTAGCAAAACGAGTGCAAAGAGATGAGAGGCCGTCAGAGCTGCCGCAGGTTGTGCCAGCAGAGCCTGGCTTAGCTAAGCCCAGCTCAGTTTCAGCGAGAGAATAAAGGCGTGGGGGTAAATCAGGAGGATCAGGGAAGGGAAAAGCCCTGCTGCAGTGAAAGCAGGGCACGTGGAGCACCCCTGTGCACCGGGGAAAGGTGGGAACAGGGAGCAAGGATGAGGATGCTTAAAGCAGGGAAGGAGAGAGTGACATAAGCGGGTCTGGCTGCATCACACCCTAAGGATGTCCAGGACTTCCAGTTTTGTTTGCAGTGGCTTAAAGCTTTGGAAAAGATGATCAGTTCAGGCTTCAGTTTTCTTTAAGGCATGTTTGGCACAAACTCTGTATTTCTGGAAAACAGCTATCACAACTGTCCAAAAATATTGAAGAATGAGCAAGGGAAATACATATTTTACCAGTTTAAAACAAACCCTGAAAACCATTCTCACTAAAAATCTCTAAGTGTTTAAGTGCTCGTACTTTGGAGAAGAGACAGGAGGAAAGGAGAAGAGCTCTGATATAAGGATGGACCATTTTGCTTTTTCAAAGAAAATCCAGCCTAAGTGGGAGATAAAATCCACACTAATGGGAGAGAAAATCCACTCTAGAGGGCGAAGCCGCACATCTCTGAAAACAGACTTGATGAAATCTGGTAAAATCTCCTTGCATGTGCCAGAGCCCTGCACACAGGCTGCTCACAGCCTGCACACAGAAACCCAGCAGGATCCAGGGCCCTGCCACACCTTTCCCAGCAGCTGGAATGCCTGGTTGCTACTGGTCAGACTGGGCTGTCCACAGGATCAAAGGCTAGGAAGGTTGGAAGGCTGGCTAGCACTTCCTGCAGCCTAAGGGCTCCCATGGCAGGACACAGGGGGAAAGTGGCTGCACCAGGAATAAAAGGTGAGGAAAGCAGCAGGCTGGGACAGAGCTGCAGGTTTTTGGGAAGGCCAGGGACAATGGAGTGAAACTGGAAGTCAACTCTAGAGTAAGAGTCAGAGGGAGCAGCCCCGGCTGAAATAACACTGGGAAGGGGCAGGATCACAGCCAAGGACAGGAGGCTGGAGGAAGGACCCGGCCCAGTTTGCTCAGGGACCGAATTTACAAACCAGTTTTACATGCCAAGGCCCCAGGCCAGCCCAGCACAAGCAGCTGGTCCCATGGGAACCAGAAGGGACAACAGGGTATCCTGGAAGGCCTCCATGGGGAGGAACCTCCCACTTGGGCTCCTCAGTTGACGGCTGCCTGCCATATCCACGTCACACAGGAACAAGTAAGTTATTGTCACCAGGTAGCAACCTCCACTGGACCCTAAACAAAGCTTCCTCTGGAATGCTGGCCCCTGCCTGGAGCACAGGAGAGCAGGAAGTCCTGTTGGAAGCAAGTGCCTCCTCCCTTTTTGGCTCTCTGCTCCAGAGGGAAAGGCCAAGCCCTGGAGATGGGCTGGGCGGAGGGTGGGAGTGGGGAGAGAAGCCTGGCTGGGGTGGGTGTGTGGAGCAAGAGGCTGTGGAGCCACACAAATGAGTGTTCTGAGGAGATGATGGCAGGGGAGAATGTGCCAGTGGAAGGAATGAGAGGATGGGCAGGGGGAAAGCTGGTGGCAACCCTGGGGGCAGCAGGGTTGATGTGGCACCATCCTGGGAGAGCCCAAGGCAGAGGCTGGGGAGCGAGGCGTGGCTGCAAGAGAGGGCAGGAACTTGGAGAGGGAGGGAGGATGCAGGAGGGTTATCAAGTAAACCCTGACAAGGATTGCCTTCCAGAAGGGAAAGGTAACAGGTGAGGAGTATGGAAGCAGAACCAGGGGCCTGGGAGAGTGGAGATGTGGAGGATGAGAGGGGAAGGAGCAGGAGGAATGCAGGAATAGGGCTTGGTGGTGGTGCTGTGCCAGCTCTGACACGCACACGGCTAGAGAAATGTCGTGCTGGGGGCACCAGGCACACACTGCTGCTCCCAGGGGAGCCACAGCACTGCCAGCTCCGTGGGAATCCACCTCCCAGCCTGGCCCTGTGCATGGGTGGCACTCCACAGTGTGAGGAGCACTTCAAGGCATTTCCTCCACTGTTTGCATTTGATCTGAACAGGCCCAGAAAACTGCAATAAAAAGGTTAGCCAGGAAATCCTGTTAATTAACAGCTGTGTCCACAGGAATCTGTGAAAGGGAGGATTATGAGTTTATGTTGAAATTCAACATTAGAAATAGAAAAAGGCACTGACACATTGCTCCTCGTTCTCTAACATTATCACCACAACAGAACCATCCAGGAATGAGCAATGAAATGCAAAGCAACATTTCAAAGCAATAAAAAGAAATACTTCTGAGAACAGCTAAGGCGTTAAAAACCTTAACTTAAAAACCTTCAAACCCTAAAAAGCTTCCACATGTGCTAATAAAAAAGATTTGCGAAAAGTACATAACTACTTTTTTTAAAACACACTGCCACGGGGCATTGCAGAAATCAAACTAGGATTTGGGTATGGAAGTTGGCCACTGGCCATTAAGAACAATGGTTAAATGTAACCCCTGGCTCCTAAATTCCTGATTGCTGGAAGCAAGGAGAGCGTGGGAGATGGAAGATTGCTCTGAAGCTTTCCTGGCTTTTGCAACTTGTCCTTCAAAACCAGTTGGTGTCAGAAACAGAGTCTGGGCTGCAGGGACTGTTGGCCTGACTTGCTGCAATGGTTTTTATGTGAACAGAACCAGTAAGGAGGCATTTGCATAAATGTGAGATGAAGGAGAAACTAACTGTGTGGATAAAGGATTTTGTTTTGGTGTGTGAGCCCTTCCTGGGAGGCAGGATGCCAAATTAATCCAACCTGCTATGCCAGTTTTCCTCCAAACCCTTTAATATACTGGCAAAGTGACCTGGATGTTCGGAGGCATTAAATGGAGACCAGGTTGGCAGAGCAGGGTACTGTGCAACCATAGAGAAAGCAGAAGTGCCAGTACCATTACAGAGAGAGCTTCAATATCTGCTTCAGCTAAAGCTGAAGAACATTTGCAGCATTGCTGCAAGTTATTTTGTTCCCTTTTGCACAAACCACCTCCCCCCCATTTTCCACATCTTAAGATGATCTGCTATGTTCACTCTGTGTTTGGGGGTTATAGAACATAACTAGGGTTAGATGGGATATTGGGAAGGAATTCTTCCCTGGGAGGGTGGGCAGGCCCTGGCACAGGTTGGCCAGAGAAGCTGTGGCTGCCCCTGGATCCCTGGAAGTGTCCAAGGCCAGGTTGGACAGGGCTTGGAGCAACCTGGGCTGGTGGAAGGTGTCCCTGCCCGTGGCAGGGGGTGGAACGAGATCCCTTCCAACCCAAACCAGTCTGTGATCTTTATGCAGATTGGTGAAATGCTGAGGCAGAGGGGAACTGCAGACATACGGAGTCATCCTCTCAGTGACATCCAAGCATGTCATATTCCCTCGAATTCTTTCTCTCTCAGAATGAGCTTTTATCTTTTGGAGTTGTGTTCAGAGTTTTGTTAATACTTGAAAATGATAAAAAGCTTATGTTTAACAGGTAGCTAGGTTCCCTTCCTCATCTTATGGGCTGATGCACAAGGCTGGAGAAGTCAGAGGTTCAGCGTGATTATATTTAATTTCTCTGTGCTCTCCTACAGAAAACCACATGAGATAAAGGTCAAATTGATCATGATGCTATTGTATGCATACAAAATGCAAAACCATTGATCTCTCCTTCAAAAGCACATTTATTCCTACTTGACAAAGCTCTTCTCTGTAACTGCCTGTAAACCAACACCCTCCTACAAAAGGCCAGAATTCAACCTTTGTGACAGGAACTCGGTATTAGTGACAGCCCACAGCAGCTTAAACCTTCCCCACTCTCTGTCCAGTTTAACCAAGGAAACACAGTACAACTGTGTGAGGGTAACACTGAATGTGCTGCTGGATTAGCTGGGATAAACAGGCAATGTTTGTGAGACTGCAGTGGGCAGCCCGTGGGTGACTGGGCTGGCCCTCAGAGCAGGGAGCAGCAAGACCTGCCAGCTGCAAGGGGAAAAGGCTTTCCAAGGGAATCAGCTGTGGTCTGTCAGGCTGGCTTTGGAGAGAGACAAGTTATGAAGGCTGGGCTGTCACCACGTCCCAGGATAGCTGTGAAATCAGTGCAATGGATCAGCAGAGCAGAAGGCTTCTGCTGGAAGGGGCTGCTTCACCTTCTGTTGCAAAGGGCCTATGTGTGCTCAGAAATTGGCCACACACCCCTTTGAGCACCACTCACCTCTGCCACCTTAAAGCACTGAAACTCAGTAAATCAGCCTCTTCCCAAGTCTCTCAAGCAATTGTTCCATCTACAGGACAGATATTTAGTTCAGGGTCTACAATTTAGTGAAACTCAGTCTAAAACCTTGAACTGCTGTTTTCCTTCAGCAGAGACCCAACAGCTTTGCAGCGTGACATGTTTATCACAGGCTGGTTAGATGGTCCCCAGGATTAGCTGGAATAAATGTGAGGAGTGGCACTGTACCTGCACGAAGGGCTGGTCCTCCTGCTCACAACTGAGGTGAAAACCCAGCAGTGCAATATTTGCCTCACCAGAGCAGGGCATTCCTTCAGCTCACTCAGAGAGAGCTGTCAGCTCAAGGACACTGAGGCTCTGCCTCCCAAAGGTGAACAGGACACTGCAGTTACAGGAGTTCTGCCTGGAATTGCCTTCCTGCCTCTGCCTAGCCCCTTCACCAACAATCAGCCTCTACAACTTCTCACACACTGTGCACAAAGTGCTTCTTTGCTGCCACAAGACAGTGGTTGGAAGCATCAGTCTTACTCCTAACAAGTGCTGTGTGCCAAGCATGGGATCACTGCCACTTTCTTATAATGATGCCATAAACATGGACTAATATAAACCAAAATACGAGGAGATAAGCTACAACTTACCTGCCAGTAGCTATTTGAACAATGCTTTCAGATTCTGATTACTTTAATCTTTTTTTATGATCAATTTTGATTTTATATTCTAACCATAACAGCATTAAACGGAGAAAACACTTTGCATTTGAATGCGAACAAGAGTATTTAAATTCAGTTCAGCAATTTAGAAATCAGTAAAAATTACAGCCTTTAAAAATACCACTTAGCATGACAAATGCCAGAAAACCTTAATTTTTCTTTTCTGCTCTCAGCAGAGGAGAGTCCCAAGGCCAGTTACAAGATGCAGCAGGCAGCAAGCAGGAGGCTGAGATTTGGGAGGCACGTTTAGAGTGGAACTGATTGCCTGGGAACCCACAGGAGACAGAACTGGACATACCTTTTCAAGTAGGTGGATACATAAGTGGTGGGTGCACCAGAATGGGGAGCTTCGTTTCCCTTTGCCTCGTCCCTCCACGGCTGCCGGGTGTAGGAGCCACTCCTCACCAGGTTCACAGCTGATTCCCTAAGGTAGGACAGAGCACAGGGCTTGGTTACAGAAACCTTTGGAGTCTCCTTTTGGCTCCTTTACAGTTCCACAACACAAATCCTTCCCTTACACCCACGTGCACTGACGCTCACAGGTGACACAGCTCAGAGAAACTCCTGTTCTGGCCTTAATGATCCTGTTATTGCCAGATCCCTTCAGAACCACACGTGCTGTAATGCTTTGCATAAAGAGGAACAAAATCCTTTTTAGTCAGAAAACTTGCAAATGAAATTTAGATAGTCCATAAAATTAATGTAACACATTAAGTAGTGTCATTTGATATTTCCTCTGCCATCTTGTATCAAACAACATGGTATAAATGGGTAAAACTTCCCAGACTCCTGGGAAGTTTTTATTCTCCCAAGTATCCAGGCAAGGACAAAAGCAATCCAGCCCAGCAAATCCTTTCACAGAATCACTAAAGTTGGAAAAGCCCTCTAAGATCATCGAGTCCAACCATAAACACAGCACTGCAGGTCCAGCACTAAACCACGCAGCAGAAAACAACACACAAAACATTTGCAATATCTCAAACTACCGGACAAGTTATCAATAAATTCCTAGCAGTCCTATTTATCCTGGTTATCTGAAATCAGGGCTCCTTCCCTCTGGTGGTGTGTCCTGCTCCCCTCTGGTCCTGGACAGGACCTGGAGCTTGCAGTGCAGCACAAATCCATTCCCCCATCAGCCTGTAATTATTTTCTATTTCCAATTGCTGTGCCCATGCTGACCCCCTCTCAGACACCTGTGGGTTCTGGGAAGTCAAACTCAGCTGCTTTTAAAGGAAAGAACATTGGGAAAATCTACTCCCCAGCAGGCCTGGCACCATCTGTTCCCGCAGGCCAGTTCTCCTTGGCCCCACTCACCCAGCAAAGGACACCTGTCAGCACTCACTGGATGTGCCACTCGATAGCAGCCTCTGCCAAACTCTGAGATTCTCTCAATCTCAGAGACTGGCTGAGAGTGAGCAAGAACACAGCAGGGAGGTTCCAGCAAAAGATCAGCAAAGAATCTCAAGCTGTGCTGAAATTCTCTCAGGGTGTTGTCTGCCACAGCTCCTGCCCAACAGTTACAGTTCACAGCCACTTCTCTGCATGTGCCTTTCTTCCTCCATTGGGGGAGTGCTCAAAATGAGGTTAAGCTCAAATTTTACTCCTTCTAGCACAAACTGAACCACAGAATGGCTTGAGTTGGAAGGGACCTTAAAGATCATCCCGTTCCACCCCCCTGCTGTGGGCAGGGACACCTTCCACTAGCCCAGGTTGCCCCATCCAACCTGGCCTTGGACACTTCAGGGATGGGGCAGGCACAGCTTCTCTGGGCAACCTGTGCCAGGGCCTCAGCACCCCCACAGGGAAGAATTTTTTCCTAACATCCAATCTAAACCTACACTCTGCCAGTTTGAGGCCATTCCCCCTTGTCCTGTCACTCCAGGCCCTTGTAAATAGTCTCTCTCCATCTTCCTTGTAGGGTCCCTTCAGATACTGCTGAAGAAGCTGTTTGTAGAGATGAGCTCCTCAAATATATCTGGAGATACTGGATATATAAATATCCCATTTATACTGTGGTTCTGTCCAGGGGCAACTACACCCATTGACTGTAAAAACAACCCTGCAGTGACACAGTTCCTACATGGGAGACTTCACAGGCTCAAGTGAATCACAAGTGACAGATGTGTGAACAAAGGGTCTGCAGGTGACTGCTGAACAAGAGACAAGTGCAAGTGCAGGTGCCAGCTACAAAATAAGGCACTTGCATAAAAAGGAACAAGGCTGCATAAACCTAATTCCCTGGATGGAGCCCATGTCTGTGTGAGCACTGGGGTGGAGGAACCAGCCTGCTACCCCGCTCACCCAAACGAAAAGCACCACAGCAGAGCTTTATAGACCAGAGTTGGCTCTTGATCTTGTGAATTCCTGTGTCCTTGGGACTGCCAAGAAAATTCACAGAGCATGACTACAGAAAAATGGAACTGCTGACAGGATGGAAGCTGAGCATTAAGTTCAGTCAGTCTCACCTGTTCTCTTTTTCTTCTATATCGCTCGTGCTGCTCAGTCTTCTTGGGGCTATGGTGGCAAGATAGCTCTTGTTGTCTTTATCCTGGTGAAGCAAAACAGGGACTTCAGCTGCACATCTCTTACCCTTCCAGAATGTTCAGTAGCAATTAAATTCATGCTCAAATTTTTTCAACTAAGCAAGCATTCTCCTATCTAAGGACAGCCGGTTTAAGGCATTTTCTTGGGCAACAGATCTACAGCACAGTTCTGAAAGTAATTTCCTGAGGAACATGCTAGTGAATAAAAGCATCTTTTAACTTACAGAATTGCTTATAAATCACAGAATTGGAGAATGGCTTGGGTTGGAAGGGACCTCTGGAGGTCATCTAGTCCAGTGCCCTGCCATGGGCACGGACACCTTCCATGAGACCAGGTTGCTCCAAGCCCCATCCAACCTGGCCTTGGACACTGCCAGGGATGGGGCATCTACCCATGGGGTAGTTACAGTTAATGAATATGTGGGGTGGGAGTCACAAATACAGCTGGTGGATACAGGAGGAATCCCTGTAGATGACAGGGAAGGAGAGTTTCCACTGGAGGTATGTGCTACTGTCTGGATTTGGTATTTTCTGGTAAAGAAGGGGCCACGTCAGACTGGCAGCCCCTGTTTAGGTGCAGCCCAGTCCAAACTGAGCACAAATTAGGTCAAAGGGGCAGCAAACTCCAGTTCTGGAGGAACAACTGATAGGAGAGGAATAATTTGCAAAGGAAAAGAAACAAAGAACGAAAGAGACCCAACTTTGTTATGGATACAAAACCCAGCAATAACTCCAAGGGAAAGGGTCTTAAACACATGAGGTGAAGTGGGCTGCACTAAGGCATCCCTGCTGAAATCCAAACCTTTTCCTTGTTGTCTAACAGTGCAGATATCCGAGGACTGGAGGAGGAACGATAGATAGAAGCAGCCTTGTCTCTCTGTGCCTCACGAGTGGCAGCGACTTCACTTAACATGTTGTGGCTGCCCGTCTTCCTCAGCCCCAGCCGCCACGATGACGGCGACTCATCCTTCTGCTCCTCTGACTTGCTGAGCCAACTGAACTGCAGAGCAGAAACACGGACATTGGGAAGAAGTGAGAGCACTGCAAGGCACGCTCTAACCTCTCAGAGTGTTTCAACAAGCCCCAGTTTTAGCTGGGCTACACTTGTAGGATGGAGTGACTTTGACTTCCTGCTTTGCTTTAATTACAGGACAGAGCTCAAGGTGAACTCACAGGGATGGAAACTGAGGTAGTGCCTCATCCCCGAGGACACACAGTGAAAGGAATGTTGTGTCATTGTGCAGCTCTTGGCCTGCACAATGCCCTCCTCCATCTTCGAGGAAAGAATATAAGGAACAATGAAGCTTTTATTAGCGCCCTTTTAGGAAGGGGGAATTATTCAGTAAAGGCAGAAACCAAAAACAAGTATTCAAGTCTTTTGGGACTGGCTGTAAATAAACCCCTCACACCAGCTGAACTGGAGGGAGTCCAGGAGAATCCACCAAGATCATCAGGGAGCTGGAGCCAGTGATGACACTAAGGGAAAGACTGAGGAAACCTGGACTGTTTAGCATGGAAAAGAAAGGATTTAGTTGCTCTGCTAATTCAGGATGGGTTTACAAAGGACATGGAACCAGACAGATATAAAGCAAACAAATTAATAGGAATTCTTGGAAAAGTAAAGAATACACAACACAGCACCATTACAGCTCTGTGTTACTGCAGGGTACAATCACATCTTTGGTCTCATGCACAGCTCAGCATTAGACAAGAAGGGAAGAGATTCAGAGAAAGGCAACAAGAACGAGCAGAGCAAGAGAGGTTTTGCATGAGGAGATGCTCAGTGTATTAGGAATCTCCAGGCTGAGATGTGACCAAGGTGCATGAAACCAAGTGGCACACAGACGAGTGAATAAGGATCAATTATCCCTTGGTCCTTCCCATAAAGGAACAATGGGCAGCAAACAAATCTGGTGTGTGGCAGGTTAATTGAACAGGGGCAGGGAGCTCTGTAGGGTTTGTAATTAAGCTGAAGGACCCTTTGCCCCCGGACATTAGAGGATCCCAGCCAAAAAGTGACTCCACAAATTCACAGAGGAAAAGTCCAACGGGGGCTACTGAAGACAAAAAATACCCCAGGTTCAGCAAGTCCCTGAAATGCCAATTGCTGGAAGATGGGACAGAAGTCCTGCAAGATTCTGTCTTCTCTGTTATCTTCTGATGGTCACTGTGAGGGGCAGGACACTGGGTACTTTCAGTCAAAGTTGATCTAAGCATTATTACTCCATATTCTACATGATGTAAATCATCCAGAATAAATGGAGTTACTGTGGAGCTCTGCTCTCAGACTCAAGACTGCAAAGCTCAAATTATCCCTGCAGTATTTGAGTAATGTTTTCAGCTTATGTCATTTTAATGCAAATGCAAAGAGTTAGTCTGTACTGCACCATTTCTGGCACTTCCAGCCTACTGACCTACACAGCTCTAGAACTTTAATGTAGTTTTGATGCTTTCCTCAGAGAAAGCTCAAATCCACAACAAAAGCTGCTGCCTGTAAATTTTGAACAACACAGCATGTCCTAATAACTCCCCAAATGGAGGGCAACAGAAGCACTTGTATGTTCTCATCCAAAGCCCAGTGTGTCAGGGAGAGTCACAGAAAAATCAAACAGGTAAGAGAAGATAAAGTAACTGATTTTAAGTGACTGAGGTCAAATCAATAACTGCTCTCCACACAGGCCAACTTCCATACCCTAACAGCCTTATTTTGGTTTAAACATCTCAAAGGAATGAGACCAAACCTCTGCAGCTGGGAAAAGGTTAACTGAAGTGCTTCTACTTCCCAGTATCCTTCTACCTCTGACAGCTCCCCTGCTAAGGCAGCCTGAGTTGAACAATGCCCAGAGGAGCTCTCTTTCATTTGATCTGGATGAGAAATTACACTCAGCAGCATGTGAAAAATACAAAACTGTGACTAAGCAAGGAACATTTCCCTCTGACATGCACTCAGTGCTTCAGCCTGGGGCCAGGTGCCTGCGTGGCTGTTCTCCATAGTCTGGTGCTAAAAGAAACCAGCAGCAGAGGACACCAGTGCTGGGCAGAACAGGGTCTCCTGGTGCCATCTAGCTGAGTGATGTGAGAGCTGGAGGAGTCAGGTAAGAGTGCAGTAACTGCTTCACCTTTCAAAGTTCTCATAGTCCAGCTGGCCTGTCAAGTGCAAACCTCTGCTTGCTGGGCTGGAACAACACTGAGTCAACAGGGTTTGGCACGTCTGGGGCACTTGTGATGACACTGCCAAATTCACCCCCGATCCACCATCAGGAATCAGTTCTGATGAAAGGTCTCCTGGGAAGAGATTGGCATCAGCCACCTCGGAACTGACGGCACACAGAGCACGTGCTGTAGGTTGGGTTTCTTGGGAACAGGACAATTTGCTTTGGAGGGTCAGAGATTCAAGAGGAACCTCATGTTACCAACACCCTCCTTGGGGCCAGTCCTACACTGGAGTTAACACAGAGCTTTAACAGATTTGCCTAAGATCAGGCTTTCCTAAATTCAAGTCTTAAACTGCTCTGAAAATTGGTTTCAGAGCATCCATCTCCCAGTAAAACCTCCTGCTTCCAAGCACTGCTGAGTCCCCACTGATTCCAAATTGACTTACTCTTCTGGCAGACGCAGTGAAGGAGTTGGGCTCGGGTGGTGGCATTTGCTCAGTGATGCTGGGCCTGGATTCACGGCTGGAGTGGTTGGCAAAGGGCTCTTCCTTCCTCTCTACAAATTTAAACAAGAAGAGAAACCAACTGTTTCAGTGTTGCCCATCTCTACACAGAGTGTGCTCTGCACTCCAGTTCAGTGCTGTGTGACCTCAGCCCCCTCAGATGACAAGGCTAGCCAGGCTTTCTGCAAGGAGCTTTCCACTTCCTAAAGAACAGGATGGATACACTTGGCAGGCAAAGCTTTAGAATTTGATCCCCACAGACAAGCAAAATCTTAGCAGAAAGGAGGACAAACATACTCTTTGTTTTTCACAGTTTTGTTCCCTATCTGGGAATGTTCTTCCCTTGCAAAACCTGGGATGAAAAGCAGCACGTGCTGTTCCTGCTGGAGCACACGGGTGTGTTACAGCCCACGGCCCCAGGAGCCTGGTGTGGGTTTCATTGCATGGGTCTCTGCAGTTGCTTGTGCTGCTGGGCAGAATTTCTGGTCTTCTGCAGCAAAATCCATCTTTCTACAGGAAGCCAGGACTGCTGACCAGCAAAACCCTTTACCAGGGCTCCAAGCAAGCTAAGCAACCCCTGTCCAGGCTCACAGCTGGCTCCCTGCTGGTCAGACCAGTACAGCTGTTCACCATTACATTTATTTTTGTATTTGTGCACTGAGCTGGACAGAAGAACATTCACCAGACATTACCAGGGAGAGAGGAATCAAAAAGTGTGCCTCAGGCAATAGGTTCAGTTGACAGGAGTGCAAAGGGCTGGAAGACAGACTATTTACCAAAAACCCAGGCACATGCAACGTGCCTGAGAAATGATGTGCCTATACCAAACAAAATGTTTTCCTGAGAGCTCTGAGTGCTCACACAAACACGGTTTGGAAAAAAATAAAGTAATTTTAAGCATAAGCACCCAAACAGTCTTAGCAAATGAGGTATGTGCAGGGAATAAAGATCTGCTGTTCCACACTTGGAGCAGTTTGGGGTGGAGCATCTGGGAGGACAGCACCTTGGAGCATGAAGAGCAATCTTTCTGAAACAAATGTTCTGAGTCCTAGAAAAAAAAGGATTGAAAGGACATGGAAAACAGAAAAGAGCCAAGAGAAACATTTAAAAATAACAGGCAGTGAGCATGACCGACAGAGCCTGAATTAAAGTGGCAAAGACAGAATCATGGAATCTGAGCAGGGAAGGATCCACAAGGATCACTGAGTCCAACTCCTGGTCCTGCACAGAACACCCCAACAATCCCACCCTGTCCCTGAGAGCATTGTCCAAACACTCCTTGAACTCTGGCAGCCTTGGGGCCGTGATCACTGCCCTGGGGAGCCTTTGGGGGAAGAACCTTCTCCTGATATCCAGCTTAAACCTCCCCTGACACAGCTCCAGCCACTCCCTCGGGTGTGTGTGAGACCGAAATCTCAGCCACTTTCCCTTTCTATGTTGTCTCAGAACTTCCATCCAAGTCATCTCAGAAGAGGATTCCAGTTCTGGAGCCAAACACTCGGGTGCATTGTCACACAGCCCCTTGGGAAAGGGGCCACACATCACCCACTCCTCCTCTCAGGCCTGGCTTGGCACACTTGGCCTCTGCGTCCATGGAAACGCACACAGACAAGGAATAAACGCTCTGCCATGTGCTGACTTCTGGAGCCTGAGGCCTGGAAACCAGAGGGCACTGCAGCAAGGGGAGGCTGCACCAGGCTGTGCAGGATGGGTGCTGGGGACTGGGAGCCTGCTCTGGAAGTTCATAGCTCAGAGATCTCTTTTAAGGTCAAGCCTAATCAGAAGGGCAGAGGCTTAAGTGGTAATGACAGGCTGGGAAGAGCTCTAACTGTGAGCAGTGTGACTGAAGGGAGTTGACTGCAGAAGCAGGACAGGCTGAAGGACCCTGTGCTGGCAGCAGGAGGTGGCACAGTCATGGGCAGCACTGCCTTTGGGGCAGGGTCCCACACTTTATTTTACTGACATTTCGGCAATAAACATTACAAATTCCAATCAAGGGAAACTGTCGAGGATTAGTTCAATCTCCCCCAAAAATTCGGTGAGAGTAAGAATGAAGTTTTCTATTTTCTTTCTCTTAAGGGTTTTTGATTTAGAGTTTTTGTTTGGTTGGTTTTTAAACAAAACAACACTGAAAGCTTCCCTGGCCTGCTTTAATTCCAAATAATTACACATTGTAATAGTTCCCAGCACAGATAATGACCATAGAATTATATCCTGATCTTTCTCTTGTTTTATATACAACCCAATTCCAAATTAATTGTCCTCAAGATGAATAAAGTGGCATTAATGCCCTTTGTTTGAAGAACACAAATTTCTTACAGATTGTCAGAAATGCTACCCTGAAGCCTTCCAGTAATTCCACTGCTTCTCTCATCCAATTTCTTCCTCCCACAGTCTCTGCAAATTCACTCCAGGCCCCTGTAAATAGTCTCTCTCCATCTTTCCTCTAAGTTCCCTTCAGGTCCTGGAAAGCAGCAATTAGGTGTCCCCAGAGCTTCTCTTCTCCATACTGAACAATCCCAGTTGTCTCAGCCTTTCCTCACAGCAGGGCTGCTCCATCCCTCTGATCATCTTGGTGCCTCCTCTGGACCTGCTCCAGCAGCTCCATGTCCTTCCTCTGCCTGGGTCCCCAGAGCTGGAGGCAGCTCTGCAGGTGGGGTCTCACCTGAGGGGGCAGAGGGGCAGAATTCCCCCCTCCCCTGCTGTGGGATCAGCCCAGCACACAGCTGTCTGCCCCTGAAACCAGTAACACACTGACATTTATAATTCTCATTAGCAAAAGCCAGAACTGACAACTGTGTCTCCATCCAGCTGGGCAAATCCACGTTCATTCTATCAGAGGTTTGAGAAGTTTACAAAGTGGGGTTTGAATTCTAATGGAACTTTCTCAAAGGAGCCATTAATCTCTCCAGGAAAGTAGAGCACAGGTAACAAAGCCTGAAGCTTAATCATTACTTGAGTGCTTTTTGTCTTCCATTTGTATTGGCTTGAGTGGTTTGACATAGATTCCTACAATGTGCTTTGCTCAGTGAATTAATGCAATAAAAAGACCAGTTCTGGCTTTACACAAAATTTAATGGTGAGTGCTGTGGATCTTTCCTTGCTGAAGGATCTTAGGCTGTTCCTGGCTCAGTTAAACCCCACACAGCTCCAGCTCTTACAGGGGTCTGTACATTTGAGATGTTTTGGTCAAACTCCCACCATGTTTAACAGGATTACAAGGTTTGGCACACAACTACACAGCTAGAATTTATACAGGTATAATTTATATATGTAGAAATAAATTTATATATTAAAAATATATATATATCTAAATAATCAGGGAAACCCCTGATTTATGGAGCAAATAATATGTGACTGTGTGTCTGTTTCTACCACTGACTTCTCAGCTAGATCTGCTTGATTTAAAAGCCAAAAGATTATTTCCATGTGCTACTGCCATGGTGTAACACCAGCTCTGGGAGGAGCAGCCAGGATTCTCCACCCCTCTCACCCTGCCATAGCAGCATTAATGACACAGGTGACAATTCCACTGGCACAGAAGCAGGACAAAACTTCAAACTGCACTTCTCTGCAAGGACTTATTTATTAGGATATTGGGATATAGGCCAAGCAAGCTGATGTTAAAAGTAATTTAACCATTAAACACATCACAGACCAAGATCCATCTGTGTTTGCAGAATATTAAGTACAAGTAAGTCTCAGCTTACTGTAAAATTAAGTATCTTTATTTAAACGTTCTGTGCTGCACATAAACACTGTTTAAAGTAATTAAGGAAGCCATGGAAACTATGGAAAAGGAATGGGAGTAAGATGCCAGCAGTATGCTATAATGTAAAGGCTAATCTGACTATGCACTTAATCTTTATTTTCCACTATGTTTTGCAACTATTATACATCCCAGTCAGGACCAAAAAAAAGTTCCTCATCTCTATAATTACCCAGAACAGCTTCAGCCCTTTGTTTCATGTCTGTAATCCAAACACAACAGGTTATTGCTTTCCTACACCTTCACTTGCTTTCTGACCATCCTGCACTACCTGAAGGGTTTATCTTGAACTGGGCCAAAACGAAAAAAAATCTCCTGTTTAAGAACAAACTATAAACAATGTGTTATCTCAAGCAGAAATTGAACGGGAACTGCAGCATTTTTGTTTTGAAAAATTATGCTGACCTGGGAGTCAGCATTTGGATCAGCTATTTTAGCACACAAGCTCCAGATTTCTCCATATTCTGTATATATACACTGGAATGCTAATAATTAAATTCAAGTCTTACCTGACTCCTTTTCAGCATCCGATTCTGAAACTTCATCTTCAGCTTCTTCCTCCTCTTCAGAACTAGAACTGCTCGAGTCCTTGTTCTCTTCCTCCATTTCCATGGACTTCAGCATGTCTTCCTCATAAAGAATCTTCTCTTTGCTGCAAAATATAGAAATTTTAAGGCCTTCCCCAGGCGAGTGAGTTATTTCTGAGTTCTACTTCTCAGGAACACACAGACGTGATTTACCACATATAGAACAAGCAAAGGACAAAATCCATCTACAGATTCTACACCCCAGCACTTCCAGCACGGCCCATTCGCTATGGATTCCACTGCCAGTCTCCCATTTCCTAAATCTGCAAGCATTTTTCCATCCAAAACAATGTGATCTCTTCTTTTCCTAGAGCCACCCAGCCCAGCAGCTGGAGGGCTCCGTGCAACAAAAGGTGCAGCTCTCAGCTCAAAGCTCCCACTGATCCTCAGCCAGAGCAGGAGTTGGAGAACCAAGCACCGACCCCTTGTTCCACCACTCAGTGGGTGTGCTGAGAAATAACTAAAACTTTATTTGAGAGAGCTCAAACTTGAAACAACCATGAAATGAACAGCAGTGAACTGTTTCTGACCCAGCTGAAGCCAGCTGGCTGTGACAGATGAAGCTGCTCTCTCATTACTCCCTGGGCAGCTCCTTTTCACCAGACTTACTTGGTGAAGAGCCTGCTTTGAGGCTTCCCGTTCATGTCAGCTTCAATCAGCTTATTCCTCGTCTCCTTCTCACTTCGCAACTGTCAAAAAGCCCGGGAAGATTGGAGAAAGAATGAGAAGAGACTTGTTAACCAGCCACCTCAGCACAATCCAATAACCACCAGAGCACAAGGTCAGCCCCGCCTCATTAGACCAAAAATACAGTGGATTTGTTTAACAAGCCAATTCAACAACAGCACATCTGCGAGGGCACTGCCAGCCTTGCACTCGAGCTCTGTCAGGGCACAGCTACACACCCAGCAGGTCCTCACAGTGCCACATGAACCCTTCAGAGGCACGTGCAACAGTCCCTGCCCAGACCCAGAGACAAACCCTGACTGCTGCCCAGAGAGCTGTGGGCTCCCCATCCTTGGAACTGTTCCAGGCCAGGCTGGATGGGACTTGGAACAACCTGGTCTAGTGGAAGGTGTCCCTGCCCATGGCAGGGGGTGGAACCAGAAGAACTTCAAGGTCCCTTCCAACCCAAACCATTCTGTGATTGTGCTGGAGATCTGTCCACACGTGTGTGTGCCCATGAAATCAGGCTGGATATAGTCAAGAATTCGCTGCCTTTGTAGCTATTATTGACTTGTTCTCAGAGGAAAACATTCAAGTCAGGATGGGTCACTTCTTAAATCTCCCAAATGCATGAAATCATTGCACAAGAACACCTGGGATCACCACAGCAGTGGAAACATTTTGCCCAGAGAGTAGCAAAAGTAATTCTGCTGCCATTAAAGGACAAAATAGTTCCCAAAAATCATTTTAGTACCTTCCAGAAGCCCAGACATAGCTGAGGCAGAAGAAGAGATGGCAGAGGCTCAATTTAAGGCAGGAAACAGCCTGCTCCATTCATAGGGATGGGGAAAAAAAATCCAAACCCAAACCAAATTATTGCTTCCAGCAAACAAAAATCCCCTCTGCTCTCCAATAGCAGCAGCACATCTTTAAGCAAGGAGGGCACAGTGTTCTGACTCAAGCTTTAGAGTAAAAAAACATCTGATTTGAGAGCCATTTTCAAAGTGAAATAATGACTTAGAGCAATGTCATGGAATTGCCTCTTTCATCCTTAACAAATATGAGTTTTCTATTTTTAAGTGATAAAAATGGCACATGATAAACGCACACGATAAAATGGCATTTCCATTAAAAAATCATATCCACTAAAAAAAAAAAAAAAAGAAGTGTGATACAATCTGGATTCTTCTGCCCAGTTCCACACTAAATGAATAAATGGAAAAGGCCTTTATATAGTGTTGCTATATAGAGAACAGAGGGGTTGTAGCCCCTGCAAAACAACCCTAAAAATGGGTGAGCACCCAACAAAAAAAATTCTTCTAGTAGTCTTTCTTTTTCTTTTCTTTTAAGGAGTGCAGTTATCTGCAGAATCCTGGGGTAGTGGGAGAGGAGGGAATCCAAAATACAACCCTGATAGTATTTATCAACACCTCATTTAGGGAGAAGCTGATTAATTTTAAGAAGTTCCTGTGAATGTTAAGGCTGCTATTTGAGGATTGCAGCAGCTGTGTTGTGATCAGAGCTGGAGTTCTAACCACCCACATTGTCAGTTCCTCAAAATACTTTCCCGGGGTTTATCAGCACTGTTCTCATTCTGTCTGTTTCTGAATCCAACTTTTTAAATAATACAGATTTTTAATTCTTTTTAAAGAAGCTTGGCTTGTTTTGTGGAAGCACCCAAATGAGACAATTGAGTAGATCAGATAAAACAGGAAAAAATCCAATCCAAAAACAACTTTCTGGTTTGACAGCTGGCCTTACTTTGGCCAAGGTATATTTTTGCTCTCCTTTTTTTATGCCAACTTGTGGCTTATAACCCCCTCCAACATCTCCACTGCACCATGAAATGGCAATTTAATACGGTTTTGAAATGTCCCATTTCTTCAGAATTCCCTGAAGCTTTTAATTTCTTCTCCCTCAATCCAAAGCCTCCCTATTGTAAAAGAGGCAGACATGGTTAACAGAACTCTTTCTCAGTGCTGATAGTGTATTTCCTTGGATGTAAACACAAAGTGGACTTGGAAATCACTCCTTAGGAACAGAGCAGTTTGATGCTAGAGAGGGTGTGATGCCAGCAAACTGCAGGATAATAACAATCCCAAAGGTGAACTGTACATTCCTTACCATTTCACATAATTCTGCATGCCAGTACACTACTGACCTTCTTGCTGCAGTCATACAGTTATCTGGATTTCCAGCTATTAAAAAGACTGCTGTGATTAAAGACTGCAAACAACTAACAACAACAAAAAAAGATAGCTGGGCCTCATTTTCCTGCATCTGTTGGCACCATATGTTTTGGAGAACACCTGCGTGTGGAAAGGTAATTGGAGAGGTGGAAAATGATCTCCAGAAGCTCACCACAGTCTGTTTCTTCTGCAGCATTTCTAAATGCTCCACGAGTCCCTCATCAGCCACGTCGAAGGGCGTCTGGCCCTGGTGCAGTGAGAGAACACAAGAGGGTACCTGATAAGGCACGGTGGTAATAGCCAAAAAAAGCACTATTTACCAGTGAATATACATCACATCCTCCCTCCCCAAAAGGTGAGGGACACTCCCTTTCAGTCCAGAGCAGGGACACATGTGACAGTGACCACAGATCACAGAAGGTGCCCCTGCCCATGGCAGGGGGTGGAATGAGATGAGCTTTAAGGGCTTTCCCAACCCAAATCAGTCTGTGATTCCATGATCAAGCACCAGGCAATAAAGCTGTTGTTAATCTGGCTACAAAATACACTGCATTAGTCCTGTACTCACCAGCTTGTTCCTGATGTCCATGTCACACAGAGCCTCGGCCAGGATGGAACACGCTTCCTTCACCCCCCAGTGTGCGGCAGCGTGGAGGGGAGTCCAGCCATCATTGTCCTGGACATTCAGATTAAACCCAGCCTGGATCAGAAGCCTGGGGAAAGAAGCACTACTGATCCCAGCTCATCCAAGAACGGCTTCCCGACTGAGCAGAGTTCCCCTGTGAGCCCAGCTCACCACCATGAGCTTCTGTACTTTATTCCCCCAAGCAATATCCCACTCCATGTGCTCCAAACTGTGATGGGAAAGGGCAGTAAATGAAAAGTGACTGATGTAAAACCTGCTGGAACGTGTCAAATTGATGCTTCCTTTCAGCATGCCATAAATTTGGGGACCACCTTAATTTCTCATCTGGCATTGGTGACCCAGCCTGAACTGTTGCTTGAGTGGAGGAGAGAGCCTGGACTGGCTCAGGCACCGAGTACACAAACAGCATCTCTGCAACTGCATCCCCACAAGAGAGACCAAGCACAGCACCTGCCATGAGAGGGACGTCTGGGAAATGGAGCTGGGCCTTGGTTCTACGAGAGCACAAGGCCACAGTGTGGGATGGTCCATAAGGAGACCAGCAGGACTGCCAGGAAAGCACCAGTGACATTACTGTGATTGACAGGGGTGAAATTCATATGTTAAATAACCCCCATTTGGATTAAACAACCCACAATGCATTTTTTCACACTTGCACAGTTCAAGTAAATCTTCCCCAAGTGAAGCTGCCTGGGAACTCCCAGGCACTCAATGCTATGCCCCTTCCAGCCCCCTCTTCTCCATCAGACCAGAATGCTGGTGTTTCACGACATCTGGAGCTGAAATATTTAACACCAAAACAAACACAAGGGGGTCAGTGTAGTCTGAGGCTCCAGAGCCACGTGCAGTGGCAGTGATCAGGTGAGAGCACTGAGCAGCTCGTGCATCAAAACTATTATCCAAGTTCCTTAAATATTGAAGATCATCCCAGGGGAATTTTGCAAGTCTGGTAAAACTGCTACTGAAACTTTCCATCATGGGAAAATCCACCATCCAGAGCCACCTTTGCACAGCATGAGCCAAATCCAGCACGACCCCAGAATGGCATCAACAGCTTGGAAACTCCTGTAGCTTTACACCGATGTGCTACTGTGCTAAATAAAACACAGTGACAGTAAAGCAGCTGTGGGCTTCTCTGTGAAAGAAATTTTAAATTAGGTGCTGACTTTCTGTTGATTTTCCAGCTGGCAGAAGGGAGGAATAGAGCTGCTAAGAGTCTCAAGGTCACAGACAAATTCCATGTCCCATTTAGAGTGAGCTGGCTCCTGGCTGTCAGCCCCTTTGGTTTAAGCCATTGAAGATTTGTATTTGGACTTAATGCATGGCCATAACATACACAAGAGAGGAACAATGTCAGCCTGCCCTGAGATCTGTTTATCATTAAAACAATTAACGCCAAGGAGTCCCTGTCCAGAACAAAGTGACCCTGCACACACAGTGAACTTCATCAAGGAGCACTGGATATACAACCCTCCTCTGACAGTCCACGGGACCAACACCTCCAGTGCAGGAGATATTACATTTCTGTTCACATGAGCTGTGTTAGATTCCTGTTCTCGGGCATGGTACAGGCACAGACAGCTCATAACTCAATTATAAGCTCTAATGATTGAATACAAGTCAGAAACACAGAGAATAATAAAACTGCTTGAGCTTGAGATGAAACAGCTCTTATGCATGTCACTTAAAATTATGAAACTGAGAATCAAGACAGATGAACCCATCCAGAACAGATTTTAATGTGGACAGTAGAGTAACCTTGGAAAGACTATTTACAAGAGCATGTAGTGACAAAACAAGGGAGAATGGCTTCCCACTGCCAGAGGGCAGGGTTAGATTGCATATTAGGTAAAAATTCTTCCCTGTGAGGGTGGGCAGGCCCTGGCACAGGTTGCCCAGAGAAGCTGTGGCTGCTCCATCCCTGGAAGTGTTCAAGGCCAGGTTGGACAGGGCTTGGAGCAACCTGGGATAGTGGAAGGTGTCCCAGCCCATGGCAGGGAGTGAAATGAAATGAGCTTTAAGGTTCCTTCCAACCCAAACCATTCTGGGATTCTGTGACTCCATGTTTATGACAGTTCCACCCACAAATAGCAAAGAAAGCTCTACTTTGGAAACCTTAATTTGACCTTATCTGTAAAAATATTAATGTTTTTTTGCCAGGAAACCCTAAATTGGGCAACTTGATGTTCATAATAGTGTTATTAGTGCCCAGGCAGCAGAGCTGCTGGAATTCCTCTGTCACTGCAGGAGCAGTAGCAGTACAGGGCAGAGGACAGTGAGACAGAGGTGGACCCTGGGTTTTCCCATCAGACTGGTCATGTAAACTTTTGGGGTGTTTGTGACACTGCAAGTGTGTGTTGACACTTTGTAGGCTAAAATTATACTTTCATCCCCTAATGCTGCTTCACTTGCTAGTCCTAAAACTATTACTCTAATAGTGAAAATGAGACCTCCTCTGCCTTGCTCTTTGAAAAGCTTTCCTCACTTCAAGGTATGAACTCCAGTCCCTGTGTATTTCTGGGTGAACCACTGTGGCTGGGCACATAAAACCACACAGCCTTTTGAGAAACAGCAGCCTGAAAAATCTCAGTATGGAACAAATTTCTCTCAACTGTAAAGCCAGATGTGTTCTTTAAAATAAAACCAGCCCTAATTCAACGCATCAGCCCTGGGGAGGAGCTCTCCTACCTCATGACTTCAGAATAGCCCTTGGCTGCAGCAACGTGAAGGGCTGTGGCTCCTGTCCGAGGCTGCTTTACATCCTCAATTCTCCCACTGTTCAGCCACTGCCGGGCGTCCTGGAGCATCTGCTGCTCCTCTTCTTTCCTTGACAGGTCTAGGTCTACACCTAAGAGGGTGAAGCACAGAAGAGAAGATGAACAAGGGAAAGCTCCTGAGTACTTGTTAAACTTACCCTACGCTTCATTTGCTGAGCAATATTAGTAAACTCTTTGTAATCTTCCACAAAACAATCAGCAAAAGCACCTTCTATGAGCTGGGAGAGCTCTTGTGTCATTGACAGAGACTTCAAAAACAGCCTGACTTACAAAATCTGAAAGTTGGGCCAGAGGTTGCAACCCACCCCAAGGAACTACAAGCTTAGAAGTGCACTAAGGGTGGAAGGATTGAATTCTAGATATGCCAGATTGAAATAACATTCTACAGATGCCTATGTGTCCCAGACTGAAACAAAAAAGTCATGAAAAACAGCTTAACCAACTGAATTGCACTGTAACAAGAGTGTAATCTGTAGTGAAGGTCCGAAGACTTGATCCTCAGGTGTCTCCTATGGAGAGCAGTGTGAGCCCAGCTCTGTGCACACTCAAAACTCAGGACAACCTGCAAGTGACACACACAGGGATCTGCACTGCTCCAGAGCCATTCCTGCCAGGCACACTGAGAGTTATCCCACTGAGCAGCAAGCCCCCTGATTCTGACAAAACACAATTCTAAATCATTTGGGGACAAGAAGGCAAAAAAAAAAATGTACTCTGGTGGCTGCCACTGCTTTAGTTGAAGTCAGATCAGGCAAGTTCATCAACACACACATTTGGTATAGCAGACACATGGACTGTGAGGCTCTGTAACAACAAGAGGAATGAGTCTCCCACCTTAGGAAACAACTGCTGTGGTGTGGAAAGGCAGGTGGATGATGTGGAAAGGTAGGTGGATGATTGGAGAGGCAGGTGGGTCTGGCTGACAGACTGTGTCAATTCTCACTAAACCAACAAGAGGCAAAACTAACTTAGACTTGTTTTCCTAAGTGGAGTTTTCACAATAAAGAGGTCATGGAAGGTTGATGTATGAATCACAAATATGATACAGCTCCACACGAGATTAATCATATCAGAACTCGCTGATTCAGGACAAAATACAAAGGAGAAGATGACAAATCTCAAAAATCAAGAAGAGTGTTGAAGAGTAAGTGTCCCCACGGATTAATTCTTTCACTATGAGGATGGCACGATTCCAAATTAAATTATATGGCACTAGGTTTAAAATAGCACCAAAGAAAACACTTCACCCAGAGTCTGACCCATGAGACCCACTGCTGCAGGATGTTGCAAAGATCAGAAACACAACTGGCTCCAGAACAAGGACCTGGCATGTTTGTAGTTATTACCCATAATGCTGGACACGCTGCATCTCCCAAGGAGGGCTGACAAGCTCATGAAACAGAAAACCACAGGGGACTCATGAGTACACAGAAAGCCCATCTCGCTCAGGAATTCCTGGAGGCACAGTGGCTGGAGACTGGGAAAACGTCTGGGAGGGGAATTTTACTCACTTGTGCTGTTCCAGTTTGCACCAGGCATCTGCTTCAAGCCACTGCTGAGGACAGGCCCTGAGCAGGACAAAGCTTATTTAAAGTTCAACTCCATTTCCTCCAGCAGTTATGAGCCTTTAAACTGTGTTGATAGGAAGCTTCTCAGTGGAGACAGATGGTTGTTTCAGGGCATCTTAGCAGGATGCAGCTAATGTGGTGAAGCAATGCAAGCAGAATCCCAAAAAGTGTCAGGCAAAATACCTGCAGCTGAGGCAGGATCGTTGCCTTGATGTCCTGTAAGGTTTCAACCACGTTATCACCAGGTTCGAGACCATCTAAGGATCCTGAAGGTGCACAAGTCCATGGGACCTGATGAGATGCATCCAAGGATCCCAAGGGAGATGGCGAAGGAAGTGCCTAAGTCACTCTCCATCATATTTGAGAAGTTGTGGCAGTCCAGTGAAGTCCCCACAGACTGGAAAAAGGGAAACATAATCCTCATTTTTAAACAGGGAAAAGAAGACCTGGGGCACTACAGGCCAACCTGTCTCTCCTCTATGCCCAGCAAGGTCATGAAGCAGATCTTCCTAGAAACTATGCTAAGGCACATGGAAAATAAGGAGGTGATGGGTGACAACCAACCTGTCTTCTCTGAGGGGCAAATTGTGCCTGACACAGCCCTGTCTGACAGGGGACAGTGCTGGTGGATGAGGAAAGAGTGACCGACACCATCTACCTGGACTGGTGCACGTGACACTGTCCCACATGACACTCTTGCCTCTAAACTGGAGAGATGCAGATTTGGTGGATGGAGCACTCAGTGGATGAGGAACTGGCTGGATGGTGACACTCACAGTTGTGGCCCATGGCTCGATGCCCACGTGGAGCCCAGTGACGAGTGGCGTCCTCAGGGGTCGGTGTTGGGACTGGTGCAGTTTAACCTTTGTTGGTGTCATGGACAGTGGGATTGCAGCACCCTCAGCAAGGTGCTGATGGCACCGAGCTGTGTGGTGGGGTCACACACCACAGGGAAGGGATGGGACACCCAGAGGGACCTGGACAGGCAGGAGAGGTGAGACCATGCGAACCTCATGAAGTTCAACGAGATCAAGCACAAGATCCTGCCCCTGAGTTGGAGCAACTCCAGGCACAAATCCAGTCTGGGAGATGAATGGATTGAGAGCAGCCCTGGAGAGAAGGACCTGGGGGTGCTGGGGGATGAGAAGCTCAACACACCCCGCCTGTGTGTGGTGACTCCCAGTGTGCTGGGCTGATCCCACAGGCTCTGGAGAGCTGGGAGTGTTCAGCCTGGAGAAGAGAAGGCTCCAAGGAGACCTTAGAGTCCCTTCCAGTGTCCAAAGGGGCTCCAGAAGAACTGGAGAGGGACTTGGGACAAGGGATGGAGAGACAGGACAAGGGGGAATGGCTTCCCGCTGCCAGAGGGCAGGGATAGATGGGATATTGGGAAGGAATTCTTCCCTGTGAGGGTGGGGAAGCCCTAGCACAGGTTGCCCAGAGAAGCTGCAGCTGTCCCATCCCTGGAAGTGTTCAAGACCCCTTGCCTTGGGCAGGGGGTGGAATGAGATGGTCTTTAAGGTCCCTTCCAACTAAAATTATTCTCTGACTCTATGCACAGCTCTTGATAACCACTTTAAAGACCAAAGTTACACTGCTGCAAAGAAAGGATCTCTGTCTTTCTGGGCATTCAATAAGGCCTGAATGCCAACAGGAAAAAAGGCATGGCTTGGACAGCCCAGTAAAACAAAGGCTGACTGCAGACACAAATCTTTTTTTTAAAATACATGAGCAGAGTAAATATAAGGGAGAAGAGCTACTTAACCTTATTTTAAAGGGGATGGGAAAGGGCAACAAAATAAGAATAACCTTGTCACAAATATCCCTGGACTAAAAAGTGAAAAGTTTTTGTTTAGAAGGAAGATGATCCTGCATCAATTTTCCAAGAGGAGCACTACAGTAAATAACAACCAGCTCTCAGATGAACAGCTACAAACTCACCTGTGGAACAGTAACACGGGTGACAAAGTACCACGGGACTGATCTCCTCCCTAACTACACCTCAAAGGAGCTTCAAAAATAAAGTAACCACCATGTGTCAGAACATATCTCACAGAGGACTGGATTCAATCCAGCGTGCAGACAATCCCCACATCAACCTGCAGGCATAAAATAATCCACACTGAAAATAATCTTTGGGGATCTCTAGCCCAAATCCCTGCTCAAAGGAGGGTAACTTCAAATCCAGATCCAATAGCTCAGAGCTGAATGCAGCTGGGCTTTGACTACACTCAATGATGGGAGTTCCAGAAATTCCTTGGTTCCCTGTTCCATCACTGCATCCTTCAAAAACATTCTTGATGAACTTTGTAGACAGGATTTAAAATTCTCACCCACGTGTACACAGATTTAATGACTCACAGATGAATTCCATGGGTTTGAAGAAAATGTCACGCTAATAAAGCATTTCTTAATTATAACATCAGCTACAGAGTCCAAGATGATTCTACTGGGAATGTTTGTGCAGGGACAGTCTGGAGAGCAACCCCTCAGCCAGGCACACCTGATGAGAAAGGGGGCATGGCAGATGGGCTGCAGAAGAACTCCAGGGAAGGATCAGGACAAAGCAGGTCACTCCAGGCCTGGAATACTCCTTTCCTGTTCCCTGCTCTTGGAAGTGCTGTAAATCTCACCTCTGTTTTATCAAGTCTTAGTGAAACAAGACCTTTGAATGATAGCAGAGGTCAGGATTAAATCTCATTTTACAAGCAAAACGATCTAATGAATCAGATTTCAGTACTGTGGTGTCTTGCCTTGTAGAATCCCAAGGACAGAGACCACACACCACAAACCTCCTGCATCTGCTCCACTGTCCTGACAGCAAAGTAAATTCTGTCTGCTGTCTCCTGAGACTTTAGATCTTTTCACTTACAGACAGCAAGGCAGCAGAGTTCTCTTATGGATACTTTTAGGCTCTGACTCTCCCATATTCAATCCCACAGCTGACTTACCTTGCTTCTTCACTTGTTCCAGAAGCAGGTCCTTCATGGCTGCTTCCTCTGCGATGTCAGACGGGACCTCCCCTTCACTGTTCACAGCAGCCACGTTGGCTCCATGGCTAATCAAGTACCTGCACCCACGAGACCCAGACAAGCACATCAGCCCTCGTGTGAAGGCGTCAGAGCAACTCACACAGTACAGCAGGCAGCACAAAAACTTCTCATTCAAGTTCAATTACCAAATGAGTACCTTATTCTTAGCCAATTTCTAGACTAAAAATGTTCACTGCTAATGCAAGGTTCCTGCTCGGGGGTTCATAGTTTTCTTTTCTCTATAGTTATTTAAATACTCCAGGTTCCTGCACTAATCTGGTTGATTATCCCCTAAAAAGAAAATAAATTTAAAAAACCGGCAAGCCAAGCCATCATCAGTTTTTAAATTTGCCTTCTCTACCAAAGAGATATACAAATGTATATACAGTATCCATCACCTGTGTACCTGCTGTGATGAGAAAGGCACGGGAAGTGTTATAAATACCCGGAATAGCCCGAAACTCACTCACTCTGCTATGTTCAGATAGCCACAGGAAGCCACTGCATGCAGAGGGGTCCAGCCCTCGTTGTCTTGCTGGTTCACATTGGCTCCATTTTCTACCAGGAACTTCACCATGTCCAGGTTTTCATCAATACAGGCCTAAGGGAGGAGAGAAGGGGAATGTCGAGGGAGGAGGGGAGGTGAACATGCAGGGAGGGAAGGATTGAAGAGAAAGGAAAGGGAGAAAAAAACAGGGTGTTGGTATGAAATCAAACATACAACCCTCACTTGCAATTTACTGGCAGCAGGCAATTCCTGGGCTGAACATCCCACGCTGTGGGTGAGCACACCTTAAAGCTTAGGGTAGCATCAATTTGTGAACTGAAACAAATCAATTTCAGGACTTTCAAAAGTAACTGTAACTCAGATTCCACAGGTGGAAAACCTCTGAATTTGCTCAAGCTTTGCCTCTCACCATTGAACTGTTTCCTTCCTTGCTCCCCCACTGTTACCTCCCCACAGCTGGGATGCTGAAATGATGGATCTCTCTTAGTTTTAGGCATGGCATCAAATCCCTCTAAGCAAGGCAAGCTGTGTATTCACTTAGATTATGTTGTTCCTCAAAATGTCAATGAAACGAAGTCGTAATAGTGAACAAAATGAGGCCTCACTAGTGGCAGGGATGAGCAGGGAAAGCAGGAGCTGAAGAAGCCTGACCAAAGCAGCCCCCCAGTGTACAGGTCACCAGGGCAAAAGCAGGGTTTTAGAGAACTTAATAACTACTTCATTCAGCAGTATCTCTCCGTTTTCCTGAGTATAACACAGTACAACTTTCTCTGTTTGCTCCACAGCCCTGTGAGCTGCTGAAGAGAACAACGGCCCTTGATGAGCTGCTGTAGTCACTCCCGAGCCTGCACTTACAGGGAGCTCCCTGCTTTGAAGTTGTCAGAAGAAAACCCAGCTTGATTTTCAAGTCTCAGCAGTTCTGTTGGGTGGAATTCCTCCTTCCTCAAATTCCTGGCTCCAGCATGTTCTGCGTTGCATTTACAGCTCAGTGGAAGCTGCTATTTAAGGATGAGCTGGCAATTTAATCCATAGCTCTGAACGCGTGTGCCTCTGCTGGGGAGCACCAGGCATGACCAGGAGGGGCAAGGACTGGCTTTTACTGCATATCCATCCACAGGCAGAATCCCAGTTCCTCATTACTAGAGAGGGAAGCAGTCGGAATTGCTCCAGAACCTCAGCACTCAATCCCTTTGCACAGCTCAATGTGGGCACAGCTATCCCTTATGGCAGTCAGGTGATTCCCAGATGATCTGCCTATAAAGAGCAGCACTGACTATCCCTCCTGTGCCAGTAAGGATTGAAAATGAGGAATCCTCTCAAACCAACATCCCCACACACACCAAAACCAGACAATCCCATATTATCTAACATGTTCATCTCTCCTACACTGCTTATGTCAAAGGAGAGGCACATCCTGCACCAGGACATCCAGCTCTTTCTACTTCTACTGCAAGTAGAGTTGGACTTGATGATCCTTGTGGGACTCTTCTAACTCAGGATACTCCATGATTCCAAGTTACAATCCCAAACTAGCTGCTTAGGCTGTAAACATGAGCTGCTCTTCATGTGGTTGGTTCACAAAGAGCCACGCACAAGCCCCAGTGCTTCATCCTCCTCTCTAGGGGTAATTTTTCTAATCTGGATTTTTTCCTTGCTCCAACTAGTTCCTCCTGCTCCAGCAGCACAGGTTTAGCCTCCAAGTGTCAGCAGGTGATGAGGGCAGGAAACACAAGCCCAATATTCCTACTGTAAAGGGGAACTAATATGCCCACTATGCATACAGTTAAGTTCAAGACACACTCTAGGAAGGATAAACTCCCAATTTCCATAATCCCAGAAACTGCACAAACCAACCTGTCAGTGTTCTATGTCTGTACCAACACACTGAAATGCAGCAGGAAGGTGAAGGATGTGATGCACACAGAGGTCGACATGGACACGCAGAGGAACCTAATAATCCCTTTTCAGTTCAAGGAGCAATTCTTTGGGAATTAAGAGTCTGAGCCTGCAAAACTCACAGCTAATCTATTTTTTGTTGCCACCCATATTTATTGTGATATACTTTGAGCTTCCCCCCAACACACCTCATATAAATTACCCTTCCCGATGAGCTATTTACATTTTGACCTGGGAACACAACCAGCACCAATCACTTCTTAAATAAAGCTGACGTCATTTAAAAGCATATTGCTCTGAGAATAGCCCAGAAAAGTTCGCCCACATAGTGGTTTCTTTTGGGTACAATCCCTCCTGGCTGCCCACAGAACCAGAGCCTGGTTACAGAGGAATTTTATCAGCAGAGCTCTGCCAAGGCAGGGAGGTGAACAGTTCCTGCTTGTGCACACTGCTGGGTTTGTTTAAGTGTTACCTGCAGCTTGAGTGGGAATCTAAATTTAGGCTGAAGAATGTCTCTATAGCATGAGCTTTGTATGTATTTGATAGAGAATTATATTTACATTGTTCATCAAACACACCCACTTCATCTGCATAGCCTGGGGACCAGCCAAGGGAAAACCCCGGCTCTCGCTCGAGTCACTGGACTCTAAAATGAAATATCTGTTGAAATGCATAAACAAGCCCCTCTCACTCTTTGAAATTTCTGCCTTTGTTGCCTCGCTGTTCTGCTGGTCCCATCCCGCGTGGTTCCGATGGAATGCACGCTCCAACCAGCAGGGATAATGGGATCAACCTCCACCTGTTCCCACACCGAAATCTGCAGTAATTCGACTCTCCTGGCTCCTGCAGGGAGAAAATGATGACAAAGTGCCGGGGCTCCATGGGTGCTGACAGCAGCAGGCACTTGCTCGCTTCCCAAGGGAGTCATGGCCATTCCATGCCTCCCTCAGGGGAAAAAGTGCACCAGGAGAAAGCCAAGTGCAAAGGGGGAGTAAGGCCTTAACGGGGCAGCAACATATTCTTTAATATCTAAGAGAAATAACCCTCACTCCACCCTTGTGCAGCTCATGGAAAGCGGCTGTTCAGGGTATGTGGTCAAGGAAAAGCTGCTGCTCAAGGAATGTGATCCAGTCAGGGGACACTGCTTGGCAAATACTGATTTTAGTGTGAGCTCAGGGCAGAGTAACGCAGTTTCCTAAGTGACCTGTATGACTCCTTGACTGCCTCAAATACTAAAATGCAAGAACTTTCTGCATTGTTGTATCATTACATACTACTAATTACACTGAGAGTAGAGAAAGTGAGGTGGGAAAGGAGTTTCCAAACATGGCACTTGATAAATAGAGGTACTGAGTAACCCCTGCTCAGCTCTGAAAATCTCACTGTGGTCTTACATAAGCGACTATCAGGCAAAGGATTATTTACATCACTTTTTAGTCAGACACTCTAAAAGAACACACTGCTTGCATCTTAATATACTATGACATATTTAACACATCTCAGAGCAAGAATTATGAGGCCAACAACTTGGATAATGAATAACATTTCTACAGATCTGAACGTCAAAAAATGTTTATAAAGGTTATAACAGATTAAATGGCACCTTTTAGGGGTTTCAGTGTATTTCTGTGTGTCTTTTTAAGGTACCAACTGATATTTTACCAGGGAATTCATACTTGCACACACATTAATAGTAGTAATAGTTTCACACATGACATCATTTTACCAAGACACAAATTAAGGAACAGATATTCTCTCTGTTTAGAAGTACTCAGGGCACACATTTGCCTACCTAAAATTTTTGAGAGTCCTGAGTGCTGATACCCTTCCACCAAATTTCTGCTGCATGTTTTCTTGTGCATATCTGCTAAAATAAAGCACTGTGAATGAACCACCCCACAACCAAAACACTTTCACTGGGATCCAGGGGGCAAATCCCCTTCACGCTGAGCCAACTGGGTTACCTGAGGTTACTGGAGGAAGGAGAAGAGGACAAAGAGGAAGTAAAAGGGTAGATATGTCCTCCTTTAGGTACTACTAATCCTCCAACCTTAAATTTAGGAGAGTGAATAAGTTTAGTAACCCGAGAGGATCTATTGCTATGCAGAGTTCTCCTCTCTTATTTGAGACGGCGCTCCTTGGGAACAGGGTAAGAACCACGACCTCGGAGGAGAGAGTCACAAAGCAGATTCCTGCTCTCCAGCAGGGCCAAAGGGATGGGCCAAAGTCAAAAAGAGTTGGTTCAAGAAGTAATGATGTTGCCATTTTGGTGGGTAGTTACTTCATGTGAGGAAACATTCCCTTCTCCTAAACCGTCCTTGAAATCAGGTATAAAGAAAAATACAGGGATAGGCTTCATTCCTTCAGTTTTAGGTCCTGCTAACCCCCAGCTGCGTGGTTCACACGTAGGGGAGGTTAAAAGCGAGGTTAACTGCAGAGCACAGCAATTTTGTCTTTAAATTTATAATTCCTTCTTTATCTTCTCTCTCTGTACAACCTTCAGGGCGATGTGACAGGGTGGGAGTACAGGGTGAGTATCTTTCCCTCTCATCGTGGATCTTCAGCAGGATAATCTCTTGCCATCCCTGTATTTTTCTTGGCAGTTGACAAGCTCCAAGCGCCTCTGGAACGGCACTAATGTATTACAGTTTTAGCAGTCTTTGATGCAAACTGCATCCAGTGCCCAGAATTACCCACTCACTGCCCAAAGAAAGTTGGCTCACAGGATTTAAATCCCAGGCATCGCTGGGCAAGCCTCCATCCCCAGCTCACGGTGTTCCTCCAGCTCCTGGCAGGAGCCCAGCATTTAGCAGTTTTTCCATAGGGAGGAAGTGCTCAGTTTCTAAAATTTGCAGATATGGCAGATTAGCTTCCCCCTCTCAGCTAACAGGTGGAGCCCTTTCCAGCCAGGGACACTCGCTGCAGGCCCGAGTTTTGCCAGGAGCTGTTGCCAAGGCATTCTTCTCCCGAGCACGAAGTTTACATTACAGTAACGACACGGGGACACCAGGAAACGGGACACAGCAAACTCTGCACAGCTCGGCTCGGCTGGCAAGGCTTGTCCAGCAACCAGACAAAATCTGATCGTTATCTTTGAATGAAACCTCGTTATTATCATCGTGTTGCTGTGTTTGCTCCTTCCTTGGGGCACCGCTGAACTCCTGATGGGTATCAGCAATGCAATGGCTCCTGCTGCCCGCCAAGGGTTTGGTTTGCTTATCTCCTGGGCATCCCCTGGGACAGAGATTGGAGGATCAGGGAGGAAAAGGAGCCAGATGGGATGAGACTGAAGGGTTCAGAGGGCCGGGAACTGAGCTCCAAGAAGGTGTGAACAGTGTGACACTGCTCACCTTCTAGGGGTGCATCACACTTAGCAAAGGCCTCAGCCTAGGACTGGTGTTACATTCCCACTACATACTGAATACACACAGGATAGCAGCAAAGAGAGCAACTAAACCACCTGAGAAATTCCTAAGAAATTGCTTGGGATCAGCTGGGAGATAAAAAAATACACCTTTTCACATCCACAAGAAGAAAGGTGGTTACAAACCCAGGAGAACACAGAAGCCATGGCAATAACTGCACATCCACGGTGCTGTCACAGGCACGTGAAGGCAGCTGTTTTCTCCACAACTTACCCAATACTAAGTAGTTTAATATAAATACACGAACAACATTCATGTCACACTGCAGCTGTGGGAGGGCTGCAGGAAGGGCAGTTCTTGCCAGGATACCAGGATATCAGCAGAGCTGCTCAGCAGCACCGGCACATCCCCTGCCCTGGGCCTGCATGAGGTGCTCACCCTGTGTACAACCCCTACAAGAAGGGTGAACCCAGCTGCAAGCATGTGGCATCACTCCCTGCAGCCCCCTGAGTCAACATTTGGTTTACAAACAGTATGTCACATCCCCCAGTGTCATATGATCATGGAATAAAGCAGCAGCAGCAGCATGCAAGAGCTTGGACTCAGTCAGCCAGGAAACCTGTAATAACTGCTGTGGGTTAATTTTGGCTGTATTTAATTTTATGGTGCTCCCTCTGTGGTTGTTGGGATTTCTGAGAGAGAATCCATGCATTTGCTCAAGGCAGAGGGAAGATGCAAGAAGGAGAAAGCAGAAAGGGCTGCGTGCTTGGCTGCTGTGTTACGTGTTTCTGCTGTGAATACACCAGTCTTGTGACTGAACCCAACCTCAGTGACTTCTCTGTGCACAAGAGTGAAAATGTCCTAATCCTACCGTGTCGGATCCTTGGGTAGCAATCCCCATGGTTCCCACATAGAAATCATACTTGGCAGTTCCACTTGTCACACATAAATGCAACACATAAACTGGCTGGTCAGGCACATGCTGGCTTTTTAAATAGAGTATGAGAGATGCCAGGCCAGGAGAGGCCTTTGCTTCAGCTCTTCTTCATTACTCCAGTAAATACTTGTCTCTGGAACCTCCTCCAACTATGGTACCTGTAGGTCTATGCAAAATGCTACTCTTAAATCAGATTGCTCCTGAAACCCCTATTATTAATTCTTTAACCAGACTCTCCTCCAGTCCAGAAATCAAGTGCTGAACCATCTTCAAAGATCTTTGCACATCCAGCCCTCCCCACGGTTTGCTTCCCTCTCTTCCATCCCTGATCCCAATTGTGGGGAAGGAGTAGAAGACACAGATTTTTGTCCTGTGTCTGCAGCCGTTCTGATCCAGACCTGACTCACCTCCATGGTTTTGATGTGCCTAAGCCTCTGGCTTTCTCCTCCTAAATGATGTCCTCATGCTGGAAACCTGATGTAGACTCATTTGGATAGCAGAGGCTGCACCACCCATGAGCTACACAAAATTCTGCATCAGATATGGGGTGAAAAAAGTGGGGTTTGTTCATACAAACCAAGGGGGGACGTCACACTCACACGGATTAAAAGGTTTTCTCTGTGCTAAGTAAGAGCCAGAGTACAGGCCATAAAAAGCACTAATCTCAAAGCAGGATGGTTTCTGAGTGCATGCAAGTGCAGCTCAAATTCAGTCTGAGACCCCTAGAAGAGCTTGGGCAGGTTTAAGCCCATCTTGCTGCCATGTGCTCCCACACCTTGCTTTGCACAAGATTAGTTCCATCCACATTTTCAAAGTGTAAAGAGACAGAGATACCCAGGGTGTTCCCTGTCCAAGCTGGGTGGATGCACCACTCTCACAGTACCTGTCCTTTCCCCCTGCCGTTAGCTGGTAAAAGAGTTGCTGCAAATCAGAGGCTGACACTGACCCCAGGAGCACCTTTAGCTGGTACACACTGGGCTGGAAGCACTGGCAGGGCAGTTCAGTCATCCAGTCATGACAGAGAGTCAAAGGGATTAAATGACAGGACTCACTTCTCTACTGTTCTCCTGTCATAAGTCTAAAATATATGGAACAAGGTTGGCCAGGAGATGGAGGGAGACAATCCTCCACTGAATGCAAAGCAAGAGTAAATACATGATGTCAACATACACCTCAAACCCACAAACGAAGGCAAGGCCAATGACAGCTGAACAGCAGCGGGGTTAAATCTGGGAGCACAGAGAGAGGAGTTCACAGAAAACAAAGAGAAAAGCCTCCCAAAATAGCCTGGCAACTGTCACCACTCGGCCTGTCGGCACTGGAAGGTATGACATTGCCATGGTGTCCCATGATCACAGCTCTGCTCTTAAGGGGCTTCTGTCAGAACCGGCACTACCAAAAATTCCACCTCCAAGTGATCCCGTATCTCTGGCAGCACAGATTACACTCACCAGCGATTTGGGGAACAACAAACAGCTCGTACTGCTGCTCCTACAACACCACAGAGCTTCTGCACCTTCCCTTCTCAGTCCTCAGCCCCAGCTTTTGTGTGTCCTCTGTCTCAATACCCTGCACAGGCACTTCTGTACCACGAGCCCAGTTCTAAAACCTTTATGCTTTAAAACCCTTGAGCAAATCTAATCCCGAAACAACCAGAAGAAAGAGGTAAATTCTGCTTTAAAGAGAGCAGGGGGAAAGGGAGCAAAATGAGATAAAAAGGTTCACTTTCTAGTCTGATTAATTAGCTATGGAGCTTCATTTTTTTTAACAGCAGTTGAGTCATACTTCTCATGTAAGCAGGAAGAGAGATATGGATTATGTCAGATTTTTCCATCGGAAAAAACCTCACAACAACTAGAAGTACTCAGCAGTATCCATGCCAGTCACCAAAAGAAACCAACAACAAATCTCTTACAATGATTAGCACAACAAAAAACCCAGCAGAGCACAAGGGAAGAGAGGAATACGTGCAAAGGCATAATTATGTCATGAACATAGCATTTCCAACATGAAATAGCAGCACGAAATGTCAGGTGGAGAAGTGCTTTGAATAGAAGCCACGTTTCAAAACTCCCCACGCCTTTATATGTGCACTGGGGCAATCAGCTTATTTACCAGGAGATGAATGTAAATACCTGCTGCAGTAAACCAGAGATGGCTTGGCTAAATGTCTGTGGAATTCTTTACAACTACCAGCATCCTGTGTGAGCTGCAGCGATGGTGCTGCCAGTGAGGGCTGAGGCACCACACTTCACTTCCCCGTGGCTGGACAGGAGCTGTGCTCACCCAGGCAGCCCTTGGCATGCCAGAGCTTCCAGCTCTGCTTCTGTGGGAGAAACGGGAGCCACTGCTGGGAGGAAAAGAGAAGGTCAGCTGGACACTCACACTTTGTGTTACTGAAACGGGAGGGAAATGGGAAGAAAGCTAAACTGCCCTGCTTTTACTCCTGCTAGGACATCAGGCTCAGGCTCGTGCAGGATTGGCAGCTTTTGGCCCTCATTTAACATTTCTAATCAAACAGCATTTTGGCAAAGCTAGGAAGCTCAGCACAGACCACTGACAGGGAATTCACCGTGCAAAGAGCCACAGGGACCAACCCTTATGCACAACCTTGGTGCTGTGAGCAGGGCAGTGACCCTGCCAGAGCTCAGGAAGTGCCTGGACAACGCTCTCAGGCACAGGGTGGGATTGCTGGGGTGTCCTGTGCAGGGCCAGGAATTGGACTTGATGATCCCTATGCGTCCCTTCCAGCTCAGGACATTTCATGATCCTACGAACCCCCTCGAGCTTCAGAGTATTTGTGGGCCATGTGGGGCTGACTTCAAAATGCAATCTAGATTCATCATCTTACTCCCTGCCTTTTCATCATCTTCATCCCACTAATTCCAACATGATTTTTAATACCCATTATTTCAACAGCAGTCAGAGGCTAACGCTTTGTACCATCTGAGAACAGAAATGAGTCCAGTACGTGATCAAGTGCCAACACTAAAAATAAAGTCTTTCTGTCACTAAAAAGCAGGGACTGCCAGTTTTCTAATGGTATGGAGCAGGACTGGCTTTTCAAGTCTCACCAGTTTAGTCATTCTGACCACTAAGTATGTCATTTCTCTCCCACTCAGCCAGCACTCCCTGGCACTGGATCAAGACAGTCTATATAAAATCTTGCCCTTAAATTACTGAAATTTTTGTTCCTGCCTAAAATAACTCTATATTTCATAATTAGAAAGCTCACAAGCATTTCACTCCTGTGTGGAAAATGGAAATTCAGCTACTGCAGGTTTGCTTAGCAAAGAAATGTTCTGCTAACAACACCCTTGCCCTTGCAAGTGCTCCATTAGGGGTTACACTGCACTATTTAGTGCAGTTCCTAAAGGCACTTCTACAACACAAGCAAATATAGATGTCGTTTCTGCCATCAGCTCTATTACATAAACATATTCTAAACTTCCAAGATGCAGCCTTAGATCAGCTGCGGCCCATGGCTGACATTCATTCTGCTGCCTTGCAGTGGCAGAGCAGTGCAGAACAGCCAAAGCCAAATGGAAACTCACCTTGTCAATGGTGGGGGAAAAAATGTAAAATCACTTTGTAGCCCACTTGGCAAAGTGGCTTCACACACCCCACACCCGCTCGAAGGGCAAGGTGGGGTGGGAAGACAAGGCAGGGCCCCTCTGCTCCAGCACTCAACCCTCTATGGGAAGAGTCTCCCCAGGTCTTCTCCCACATGGGAGACACATGGAAAAACAAATGGTTTTAGCTCCAACTTGGCAAAGTGAAGGTGAGATTTGTGTTGCCTAACTGGAGACCTCAAAGGCAGTCAGAGAAGTCTCCACCAGTCACTCCAGGCTTTCTTTAGCCTCTCCCATGGCAGGGTCTTGCAGCAGGCTCTGCTGAAGCCAGGGCTGCTCTCACCCTGCCCAGCCTTACCCCCTGCCAGCAGAGCCTCTGCCCCACCAAGGGCACTGAGAACTCATTTGATACCCCACTGAACAGATCCAGGAGCTAAACTGGCTCACAATGGGAGCAGACAAGCCCTGGCACTGGTATGAAAGGCATGTGATAGGAGCAGCAGGAAGGGCAGGACAGAGATAGTCCTAAGCTGCCACATAACATCTTGCTCATGTCAAGACAGACAGTTCACACTGACTACAACCCAGGGAAAGATGGATTTGTCAACAGAGAAAGCACTCAAGTCCCTCCACAACCACTACTGCTTTCACAGAAAGCAACTCTAACTTACAGACATCAAAGCTCTCATAGAAGTTCCATGAGCTCCTGTGAATGCCAGGAGTGCCCAGTTAGCACTAAGTAAGGGCAAAGATGATGAAACCAGTGGCTGAGTACAGAAACACCCCTTGTCCTGTCATTCCAGGCCCTGTCCAAAGTCCCTCTCCAGCTCTCTTGGAGCCCCTTTAGGCACTGGAAGGGGCTCTAAGGTGTCCCTGGAGCCTTCTCTTCTCCAGGTTGAGCACCCACAGCTTTCTCAGTCTGTCTCCAAAGCAGAGGTAAAAATCTGTTCAAGAATTCCCAACACTGGAAAAGACATATGTTTGAGAATCCAATTTCCATTAGTTTTGAAATGCCAACTACACTTTCAGGCAAAGTTCATTAGAACTTGCCTTTATCCACTGGAGAAAAAAAAAAAAAAAAAAAAAATCAGTTGACACTATCAGGGCTGCTCAGGGAAATGTCTTTGGGTTTTTTTAATCCTGTGGGAAACAAACTAAAGCAAATCTCAGCACGGCCACCAGTAACAAAATCCTTCAGTGCTGGTTTCTGAGCACAGCCCCCTCCTGCTGCCAGCAGCAGTGCAAAGAGAGGGCAGGGGCTCCATCCTGCCCGTGGAAAAGAGAGGTAGTGGCAAATATGGTACAGAGAACACTGAGCTATTAAAGAAAATGACCTGTGGGATGAGGTCACTGCAGAGGGACCTCAAGAGCTGCTTGAAGGCCAGTTCCCTGTGAGACCCTCACACCCTCAGAGTAACTGAGTGCTCTGCACATGAAGGATGAGGCCGTGCACCAACCCTTGTCAGAGGGCTGGACACCAGATATCCTGAGAGCTTGAAAGATGGACACAACTAAGGTGTCACCTTTCCCCAGTGGCATGAATGACATTTTGAGTCTAATAAAGAACTGTGGTCTCTGTGATCAAAGAAATACAGACCTGATACAAACTTTTATGTTTTCCTAGGAGTAACATAAACCCAATTATTGCCTTGACACCCCACACATGCCCTGAGGGGCTCAGATCCTGGCAACCCCTGTGAACTCCGACTGAGTGCCCTGTCAGGACTTCCAAAGTGTCACACAGCCCTGGCTGGCAGAGCCAAAAAAAGGTTGTAGCCAGAAATGGGGAGAGCAAATGAATGTATCCAGCAAAGGGAGGGGTGGCAGGGAGAGCAAACTCTGCACCCCTGCAAGCACCAGAGCAGCAGCCTGGCAGCTGCCTGGGCTCACAGCGGAACTGCAGCACTTACTCATCCCTGAATTAAATTTGCTGGAAGTCCAGCTGGAGGATGGGGAATTCCCTGTTTATTTCCTTGTGTACTGGAGCACGAGTCTGCCCTGCAGGTGGGTGGCACAGGCAATCCTCAGGAACAGTACATTCCAACCTGGATGGCGGATAGGAGAAATTTAGGAGAGGGCAAGGTTTGCTGACAAAGCCGAGCTGCCAGAGCCATGGAACAGTCTCACCTGTGAGCGGATCACCCCAGCCCAGAGGAGGCTGATTTGATCAGAGGGATGGAGCACCTCTGGTGGGAAATTGTGCTGTGTTGGAAAAGATCCACCAAGGCTCTCACAGAGGGAAGTCATGTGACAGAAAGGCACTGGAGTCCTTCAAAGGGTAAATAAGCACAAAAGGAAGGGAGATCCAGGTGCTACAAGACATTCACCTCACGTACACGGTGCGATTTTTTGGGTTCTCCTGTGCAGAGCCAGGGTATGGACTCGATGAGCCTTGTGGGTCCCTTCCAGTTCAGGAGATCCCATGATTCTATCCACAAAGACTTCTCACCAGGCCCCTCTCCGAGGCTCCTAAAGCCACTGAGTTGCCTGGGTAAGAGGGGCGCTTTTGGCAAGGCTAAACGTATTTTCGTGATGGGGAGAGCAGAATATGTGATAGATCCTTCCAGGGGATCTCTGCAGAAAGCTCTCCCAAGATCTGTGCCACCAAATGTATTACATAAGGACATTTGAGGAGGTGAGGTGTTTGCTGATGAAACCATTCAAGAGGGTAAAGAAAAGGGCGAACTTGAAGAATCTTACAACACTGAGCAAGTGCAGATGAAATGCAGTGAGATCACTGGAGAGTGAATCACAGGCACAAAATACACCGAACGTCACGTAACAAAATGAAAGGCTCTGAGCTTATTACTGTGTTCAGGGAAAAGCTCTTAGGATTATAACAAATAGCTGTAGGAAAACATCAGCTCCAAGCTCAGAAATCAAAGCAAATTCTAGAAATTACTTGGATAGGAACAAAACAAACCAGAAGATATCATCAGGCCCCTACCTAATGCAGCAGATTTATCATCTTATAAGAAATTCTAGTCTCCACAGCTAAGACACATGTTGTAGACATGAATGGGAAAAAGCAAATAAATAAAATGCAAAAAAAAGCCAAAACAAGAAACAACAAACAAACAAACAAACAAAACCCACAAAACCAAGAAGCCCAAACAACTTCCCCATTTCCCAAAACCATTTCTTATGGATTTCTGTGGTATCACAAACACGGTTTATGCTATTTGTAGGGCACCCCAGAAATAAACTGCTAAGGAAGATTTCAGAAAGATAAGAAGAGAACAAGTTGTAAAAGGTTTGGGGAGAACAGGATGCTCACTCCACATCCACTCCCCACTGCTGGCACCCCAACCCACTGCAGCTGCACAGCAGGGATGGGGCTGTGCAGGGAAGCCCAGGATCCCTGAGCCTGGGGAAACACTTGTGTGAAGGACTCATCAGAACACACCAAGGAGGACCAGCTCTGCCCCTCCTGCTCAGCAAAAATGAGAAGCAGGGATCATGTTTTACCGGTGTGGGATGAAACCAAAGGAGAAGGTGGCGAGCTCTGGGAAGCAGAGCCCAGCCTCAAAGTGTCCCTGACAAATGTTCTTGCAAGAAAGCAAAAATACGAACATTCCTACGTTTAACTGGGAGACTCTAAAGGCAGAACAAGGACAAAAAGGACACAGCACCAGAGGAGATCACTGACCAGGTGAGAGTAGCCCCAGCCCTGCCGTGCCACAGAACTCACACTGGTCCTGACAGCCCCCAAGCTGCTTCCTTGGGATCCTCATCCTTCAACTCAGCATTTACTGATACGTTGTTACAGCATCAATGGCTGATGCTATCACTTTGAATTTTGCATTACCATCCCCACGGGGTAACTGGGGGCTGGCTGGGGAGACCTTTGCCTAAAGGGCCTCCAGGAGAGCTGGAGGAGGACTTTGGACAAGGGATGGAGTGACAGGACAAGGGGGGAATGGCTTCACACTGCCAGAGGGCAGGGTTAGATGGAATACTGGGAAGGAATTCTTCCCTGTGAGGGTGGGCAGGCCCTGGCACAGGTTGCCCAGAGAAGCTGTGGCTGCCCCATCCCTGGAAGTGTCCAAGGCCAGGTTGGATGGGGCTTGGAACAACCTGGGCTAGTGAAAGGTGTTCCTGCCCATGGCAGGGGGTAGAACAAGATGAGCCTAAAGGTCCCTTCTAAACCAAGCTACTCTGGAATTCCATGATTCTAACTGCTCAGCTTACCAGGCCCTGCAGGCTTCCAAGGGAGGTGCAGACAAGCTCTCTGAGAAGATGTTTAGGAAGGGATTAGCTAACTCTTTTGGAAAGAGCTCTGATAAACCTGGTCATGCCTTAGTGCAGAGGACTGGCTCAGAAGGGCTTCTGTGACCTCCTCCAGCCACATGTCTGGAATTCTCCAAGTGCAGCCACCTTGACCCCACCACCGAGACAGCCCAGACTGCTCTGTGGGCAAATGGCAACGGGCTGAACAAATGGCAGCAGAAGAGACACAGCTTTCACCATCACACCACAGAAGGAGAACCATCCAAGCACTGCTCCAAGAAGCCAAAGCATTAGGAAACCACCTGAGATAGACTGGGGAAGGGGTGAGTGGTTAGAGACCGAGGTCAGGCCAGAGCAACACATTAGCAAGATGGGGGTCAGGCTCTTCTCTCAGGTAACAAGGGACAGGACAAGGGGAAACAGCCTCAAGTTGCACCCAAGGAGGTTCAGATCAGACATCAGGAAGAATATTTTTAAAGAAAGGGTCATTAAGCATTGGAAGGGGATGCCCAGGAAGGTGGTACAGTCACCATCACTGGAGGTGTCCAAGAAATAACTGGATGTGGCACTTGTATGAGATGGTCTAGTTGATAAGGTGGTGTTTGGTCAAAGGTTGGACTTGATCTTGGAGGTCTTTTCCAACATTAATGATTCCGTGATTCTACGATTAAAATAAATAAATTATATATTAAAAAAAAAAAGGCAGGTAGCTTTGTCAACAACAGGTTGATCCCCAAATCTCCAAGACTGTGAGGGTTTGTTTCACCACCACAACACTGTAATTTGAAAGGTAATCCTGGAATCAGATTACACTAAAATGCTTTATTTCCTCCCTAACGCAGCAGTTCTCGTTTAGGTCAGGGCTTGAATCGAAGTCCTGAGCAAAATTTGCAGGAAGCTGGGCATGCTGTCAGCACATGGATCCCCTCCCAAGGGTTACAATCAATTCTTTGTTCCTTGCTCGCTTTCCGCAACGTCGAACAGTTTTCCTTCAGATTAGCAGCACCTAAACTAAATGGGAAAGAATGGATTTTGTGGACTGAGTTGTAGGCTGAGGAGAAGCGAGGAGAAGCCCATACCCAGAATCACTGTAAGACACAGGGCCATAAGCACAGGCCTCCCTCTATAGCAGCTATTAATAAGGGATCAAAAATAACTCGTGCAATATGCGCTGAAGTTCAAACCCTGGCTCCGCTGCCGCGCAGGTTGGCACGGCCCCGAAGTCTCTCACTGAGACACAGACACAGTAACCACTTATCCTTCTCAGCACGAGGGAATGCTTGTTCAGAATAACACAAGTGATATCCATTTAAAAGACAAACCATTTAGGGCTGCGAAGGTCAAATTCTGTTTGTCGGCCCCCCGAGAGAGAGAGAAGAAAATCCAGTGCAAAGCACAAAGATGAGACCCATTCCTTGCACGAACACCTCGACTCTCTGATCAGTCAGATCTATCAGCTCAGGCTACTGAGAGTCAGGAAGGGAAAATGCTCAAACCCCTCCTGGATTAGCAAGGTGACATCCTACATATATACACATGCTTTCTTCTGGTTTAGAGCATGCTATGAAATAAAATCTTCATGCCGCTGCAGTAAGTTACCCAAACAGTCAATTCCACTAAATACAAAGCAGAATTGCCCACCAGTTCTGCAGGGTGGTATTACTGAGCCTCCTAAAAAGCACTGGATTTTCATTTTGAAACTATTGCTTTAACAATTACGAAGGCCTTATTAATTCTCCCGTCTTACTTTCTCTTCTTGACTTTCACCTGCAACAACTAATGCTTTCTTAGTTGTTCTTTATATCATTCACCCATCCTAGAGCCTGGTGATGTGGAGCTTAACTTCGAATTAGAACTTGTACCCATCACGCAGATTCTGAACACATTGGTATGAGCTGTGTCCTAAAGCAATTAGTTCCACAGCTGAATTTTACACAGCATGAAAAAAAAAAACCAAACCAAAAACGTTTTAAAACACTGATGTTCTTTAATTCTTTCTTGTGGGGAAAAAAAGAAACATTCCTAATCCCATCTTACATAAAATTTTGGATACCTCTCATTGAGAGACAGACACAGTTACCACAGATGCTTGTGGCTTTCCATCAGTCAGAAGGAATCGTAGACAGTTTTGATCTTTCCTGGTATAGAAACCATTCAATGACTTTCATCTTCTCGCTGTTATTTCCCATCTCTTTCTCTTAACTACATTTTTTTGAGACGGTAGGAAGAGGAACGTGCATACTAATAATCTACACAGAGGCACAACATGAACTTAATGCTGCCTTTAAAATATCTGCTTTATTTATTCCTTTCTTAATAGTTCCTAATGTTTGATTTGCTTTTTCAGCCACTGCACGTAATTCCACGCTATTACATTAAATCCCCAGAAAACCTTTTCCAGCCTGTAACAGCTGCATTGGAAGCCACTGTTTCCCCACAAACATTACTCCCCGTTTATGGACCAAATTTTGCCAGCCACTTTATTAGCAAATTGGCCAATATTGTGACACCCTTCACTGCCAGCTCTTACTTCATTATCCTGACTCTGCAGAGCCCTTGGCAAACTGCATCCTCGCTCTAGATTCCCTTTCCTTTCTCACCTAAGGGTGTGCAAAGCAGCACAGACTTCAGGGTAGATGCACAGGATAACTCCCCTTCCTCCTGCAAACTGATCCTTTGTTTTCTCTCTTTCAGGCAGTAATTAATCAAAGATAAGATCTCATTATACTTCAAAACAGCTTTATTTCTTAGGGCTTCCATAGAGGGGTGTTGTGAAAAGCATTTTGGAAATCCAAACATATCACCTCCACCCCTTTCTCCACTCCATACGCTTTTTGCCTCCTTTGGGATCATCATTTTCCAGTTCTTCTTAGAGTCCCTTATGGAAATTGGCACCACAGGGAGAACTGTCACTTCCCACTGATATTCTGTGGTAGTGGCTTAAGTGTTTTAAGGTATATTAAACACAGTGGATTAGAGCTCAGTGACTGCACACATGCCGGTTCCTCATGAAAAAATACCAGCTGGTGCTGAAGACCCAACACTTTTAATTTGTCTGAGCAGTTCTGGAATCTCTTGATCAATACTCCAGCCTGGGAAAGCTCAGAAAACTGAATTTTTAATTTTTATTCCAAGAGATCTTTGTACAGGAAAGACTGAAGGCAATGCAGCCCTGGTATTGCTGAGAAACACTACAAAACTGTTCAGCACACAGTGGCAACACTGGGACAGACTTGTCATTTGAAACTATTCTGTTGAGCTGTGTCCAACACTCAGACTCTCTCAATACTCTCCAGAAAAAAACCCTCAGGATTCTCTGTGCTCCCTGAATAGAGCCTGTACCTATTACCATGACTTATGATACAGAGGAGAATGCACACAGGCCATGACATATAAAAGATGATATGTCACAAGGAACAATATATCATTCTTTCCAGTCTGAAATAATTAGGATTTAAATTCCACTAAATCACCACTTTTTAATTTTCCTTATTGGAAGTCCCCCTGTTCCACAGATCCAATATGCAGTAGTTTGCAGAAATTCTATTTGTCTCCTCTCCACCTTCTGCATCCATGTGTGTGGGGACAGGGAAGCAAAGCCCTGCTCCTGTACCCCCTTTCCATATCAGATGGCACTGAGCAACAGTTAATACCTGGAGTGAAGGAATGATTAAATTGGTAGCTGGACCGAAAGTAAAAAGGGCTCCACTAAAGTAGACTCACAAGCCAAAAATATCCGCTCAGCTTTATAGCATTTCCTCCAGTGTCAGCACACCGGAGCAGGGAGAAGCATTCTCAGCAACTGGAAGGAATTGCTAAGCCCATTAGTAAAATTAAGGCAGCCAAGTTCGATAAGAGAATACCCCAGCCTTAAGAGCCACTGACGTCTGAGCTGCAGGACGGGGAAGGAGCATTTACCAAAGTGGTCACAGGAAACAGAAATCCACAGTCATCATCTCCCCTGGGAGACATCACCTGGCAGCACCTCTGACTGCGTGTTTACTCCTGGAGGAAAGGGGTCATGACCTGCCTTAAGACTGGATGGGTGCTGACAGACAAGCGGTTTGGAATCATTAGTGAAGTCGTGCAAGTTTACACCAAAAAGTAGAGAAGGCACCACATGAGACAACAGGAATTGCTCACTGGTCATGTTCCTGCAGCACTGAATGTGAAGCACTAAGAGACAAGTCAAGTAGAAAGAACCTCTTCTATTTCCCTCCTGGCAGGGACTTCACCATAAAACTTGAATTTTTCAGAAAAGGGGAAAAAAATAAATCAGAGAGACAAGAAAACCAGGAAAATGCCCTAGAAATGATTAGTCTGCTGTGCCTGTGAACTACAGGCCTGTCAGTCCCAACGCAGTCCCTGGAAGGGCCATGTAGTAAATCCTCCTGACTGCCATCTCCAGCAGGAGGTGGTGGTGACTGGGAACCGCCAGCTTGGATTCACCAGTGGTAAATCTTGCCTAACTTGACTGCCCTCCACGAGGTGGCTGCGTGGAGGACAGGAGAGAGAGCATGGAACACCTTGGACACTGACAGTGTTCTTAGCAGGCGGGAGCTGGACTGCAGGAGCAGATGATAAAGTGATGAAAAATTGCCTGGGATACCACACAAAGTCCAGCCAGCAGCTGATTACCAGAAGCATCCCTCAGGGCTGGTATTGAGGCCAATACAAATCCATGTCTTCATTAACAAACTTGATTAACATCAATTACAGGACAGAGAGCACTCCCAACAAGTTTACAGATGATACCAAACTGCTGGCACGGCTGGGGCAGGAGGTCCTTCTCAGAGGGATCTACACAGGCTGGAGAAGGGGCCTGATGGAGGGTTTTGGAGGGATAACCAAGGCAAACAAGAGTCTCCTGCCTCTGGGACAGAACAACCCCTTGCACCAGCACAGACTGGGACAACTGGCTGTACAGCAGCTCTGCACCAAATGACCTGCCAAGCTCTCAGGGAGGCTGAGCAGCCAGAGGACAGACAGACAGTGCTTTATGAACTATCCATACAACTGTCTGGAAGAGACTGCGACACAACAGTGACTTTCTGCTTCTCCAGAGTCTTTGAAGCCAGTCATTCTGAACACAGGTTCTACCTTTCAAAGCCTGTGAAGGGTACACAGATTCCCCTAAAAGGGAACGATGAAAACACCAGTCCACAGTAAGTGGAGCTGGCTGGAGCACAGAATAGATCAGTCGGCTTCCTGGGAACACAGGGAAGGAGCACGGAGCCAAGGAAGAACTGAAAGCCAGGATCAAGTGATGAAACCAGCTTTGAAGGTTTAACTTGTTAAGAAGTTAAGTCAGCAGATCTTTCTTTTCCTACCTGTTCTAGAGAGCCATTTCAGCTCAGAATTCCTAATTCTGCTTGAAAGATGATGATGTGGTAATAGGCTAGAAAGTAGCATTTCACATGTGCCATCAAGCTGCTTTGAAAGCATCTTTGCCAGAGAAATGGTTAAATTAATGCAACGTGTCAGTCACATGGACATCAGCTGTGACTGTCAGTAAAAGACCCAAACAAGGGTCTGTGGTTCCCTAGCACAGGTACTGCTACTGGTATTATCATATCCATTTAAAAAAAAATAAATATATTAAATCAGACACTTGGCAAGTGTGTGGTGTTTGTGTGGCTGTCCCAGTGCAGGCTCAGGATGTGCACCTCTTCCTGGACAGGTGTGGGCCCTGCTAATGCAATCACTTAGCTCAGATTTGGTCTTATCCACATAAACACCAAACCTGTCCATGCTGTGAGAGTGTCATCTCATTTACAGAAACCAGAGAATAAATGAGGTAGAAAAAGTGGTTTGTTCGAGAAAAAATTAGAACATTTCACCCTCCAATACCACAATGGTATTGAAGATAAATATTCTGATGACTTCTGTTCACCTCCACCAGCAATCTTCCAAGGGAGAAATCCTGAAATCCCCATTGACACGTCTTGCATGAGGCAGCAAAGCGTAATAGATCACAAAATCCCAGGATGGTTTGGGTTGGAAGGGACCTTAAAGCTCACCTCATTCCACCCCCTGCCATGGGCAGGGACACCTTCCACCAGCCCAGGTTGCTCCAAGCCCTGTCCAGCCTGGCCTTGGACACTTCCAGGGATGGGGCAGCCACAGCTTCTCTGGGCAACCTGTGCCAGGGCCTCCCTACCCTCTCAGGGAAGAATTTCTTCCCAACATCTCTTTACTTTTAGCTTAAAACCATTCCCCCCTTGTCCTATCACTATCTCTCCATGCAAAAAGTTTTGCTTTCCCCCTTTTTTATAATTGTCACTCCAGGTGAATCCATAATTAACACGTGTTTTGGGTAAGGCTGACAATCCACATGAATTGAAATTCCTGGCAGATGAGGAGGAACTGCACCTTGTACTTTGACTTCAAAATGAAACCATGGCAGCAGCAGCACTTCAGGATGCTCCAATTCGAGCACAAAACCCGCGTGGTGAATCAGGCACAGCTCCCTGTGCGGGCCCTACCAGCTTCAAGCTGGTTTACATCCCCCTGGGTGATGGTCTTATATTTACAAGTGCAAACTAAACAGACATAAGCCAGGTTTGGGCAGAGCCCACCCACAGTCCCCTCAATCACTGCTGGAGTCCCCTTGCTAAGCCAGCACTTGTGTTTAGACAAGCCTGGACCAGGAGTTGCCGCTATCGCACGATTTCAGATGTAAAAAGGCATCAGGTTTTGTAATGAAATTGCATTAACTAAGACAGCGAGGAATGACGAATTATAAATAGGAGGTGGCTTCAGAGATTCCAGAAATGGATGGTGAGCAATCACTGTGGCAAATCAATGCTCCGACTCGGGGGATCGGAGAGGGGCCAGGTTTAGTTTTACCCTGAAAAGGCAGTGACACATAAAAAGCTAATGGCAGGTGGTCACTCTGCATTCTGTACATCTCACAAAGATTTATGAGCAAGGCTGAATGCTGGAAAAGCAACGCTGAAGCTGCTTGTGTCCCTCTGCAAGGTCAGCTTATTGTATTATGGAAACATTTCCAGTGAGACTCCTACAAGTTGAGGCTGTTTTGTTTTGCCCAGTTACAAGAAAGAAGCTACTGAATACAAGCAGCATTAAAAGAAAGAAAAAAATCACACCATTTACTCCTAAATAGTGAATTTTCAGTGGTTTTGGTTGCCTTCAGATGAGCAAAGCCTATATTTAAGCTAAGAGTTTAAAGCTGGAAGGAGCTTTTCAAAATTTGTTTAACAGGAAAATATTTAACAAGAGAGCACACGGATGTATTTTCTAAATTACTAATCACTTGTAAGTACTGCACATTTTAATTATTATGAATGAAAACTGTCATGAGAAATTGTGTAGGTGTCTAAATCAAGAATTCTGACGTTCATGATTGTCAACAGCTTGACGTGGAATGGAAGGCCTGACTCCTGGGATGTGGCTGTGGGGTATCATTCTCACTAGTCTGTGAATCTAGAAAAGCAAATTTCCTCTGAGAAGTGTCTTAAGTATTTAAGAATGGTCCTGTTCCACCACAGTAAGAGGTAGAACATCTCTGGAGCCAAGAGAGGAAATAAAATTTGGCTCCTGGAAGCTCTGCAGGTTGGAGCCCCATCTCACAGCTGTGCTCTGGATCCTATCACCTGTATCTTCAACAAGTTCACAGCAGCTTCAAACATCTCTGCACAGGCCTGTACAGAGTAAACTCACCACGAGCTTGTTCTTAAATCCATTCATGCTGAAGTGACCCAACAGGAAAACTGGCACCTAAATCCCCACCAAATCATTCCTCCGTAGAATCATCGAATGATTCAGGGTGGAAGGGACCTTAAAGCTCATCCCATCCCACGCCCTGCCACGGACAGGGACACCTTCCACTAGACCAGGTTGCTCCAAGCCCCCTCCAGCCTGATCTCAACACTTCCAGCAAGTGAAGTTTTCCTGCTAAGGCCTAAGACACAAGTCCCAGCTCCTCCTGCACCTTTCCTCCCCGCACAGATCGTTTTGCTGTAGCCCAAGAAAGGAGATTGCAGGGACAGCTGTGGCACCTCCCTTCAGAAGGACAGCTGAAAATAAACTGCAGACTCAGATCCCAGGATTTATACTGGGCACCTTCCCCGTGCTGGGGCCATACCATTATCACTAGGTCAAACAGTTCACTCAGTGGAGAGCTTGTCACTGGAGACTGGGGGTGCCATTCCCCTAAAAGACTTTGGGTTTCTCTTTCCTTCATTTTTTTACCCCAGCCTTGAGCACAAACACGATTTTTTAAAAACCAAATCAGATGTTTAAGAGTTTTTAATGTTCCACCTGCCTTCATTTGTATTCAAAAGCTAGAAAGAACGAAATATCAATTTATACAACTGCTTATATAATATTCCCCTCTCCCAAACTTCTTAAAACAAATTGCTCTAATATGCACAGTCTGACAGGCCTGTTTGACTTATGGTATATAATAATCCTCAACTGGAAGCCAGCATGCCAACTGAGAAGTCTTATATTTTAATATTAAGTAGTTATTATCTCAGTATATTAACAAGACACAGCACTTGAGATGTCTCACAAGCCCCACAGTACTTTATGTGAATTCTAAATCTCTAAACCTGTTGGAAATAGAAACAGCTCCCAGTCCTTAACGCTCACCGATAAAAAAAGCAAGAGGCATTATAAATTGCAGAAAAATAATACCAGGATGACAGCAGTTTCATCTAGGCTAGAGCTGAGAGTTCTGCACAGAAATGTACTGACTGTTTGAGCAGGTTCCAGCCACGCCAAGAGGTGCTGCCAGAGCAGGGACCGTCCCACTGCATTCACTGCTCATTCCTGCATTTTTTGCTGAGCTGGCTTTCAATCTTATCAAACCATGTTGATTCAGACAAGTACACAGCCCTAAAGACTTGTCTCCACCTCTAAGGCAGGCTCAAGAATTTCATTTGCAGAAGCCAGAAAGCTTTCAGTGTATGTTAGGCACAACAAGCTTTCCCTAAAAGCTTCCCAAAGGAGCTTTCCATGTGGGGTGAGAGGTCTGGACTGCCCACCAGCTCCAGTGGAGATGAGAACCTTTCCACAGGCAGCACTGAGGGACCAGGTTCAGCACTTCCAGCTGCTGCCATGAAGGAAGCTGGAGCTGAAAATCCCATGAGTTCCCTTGCTCCCTGTTTCTGGGGAGCAGCCGAGCCTGACGCACGGAATCACACGTAGGATAAACAGAGGCCGAGGAAGGAAGCAGTGAAGATGCACATTTCCCCTCCCAAATACCCATCTACTTACTAAAACACAGGGTGTTTCCTCCCAGCATCCAGTACTGAGTGAATGCTGGGGTTGGCTTCAGTTTCCAGCAGCCAAACCAACCAGTTGAGAAAGTGCCCCAAACCACACCAGGGGAGGGTTTCCTCCCCTCGCCAGGAGCAGCAGCTCTCCCAGGCTCCAACTCACTGCAGCTCAAGGTTAGTGTAGTCTAGACTTATTTCTGCCCACTTAGGAGACTGTTTTGGAAATGGAGATGCAAGGGACAGACAGATGAACCCACAGGGACAAAACATCAAGCCAAAAAGGGACTGAGTCAGCCAAAAGGAAGAAAATTAAAGCATGAGGTTGATAAAAGAGCAATTTGGATCTTGACTATTTTGTCTAATAAACTCCTGGTGTATTGTAGGCAACTTCCAAGCTCTCTGACTTTATTTAGAGTAGTATGGGACAGTAGATGCTACTGCATTCCCATTTTTAACTGAAACCCACAAACTCTGTTTCCCTAGTGATAAACCCTATTTTTGACAGTGCCATATTTCAGCTTGACGAGCAGTGTTAAACGCAGCACAAACAGCTTGCAACTTCTATTTTCCCTGGCAGAGGCCTTTGGAAAGGAACTCTGCACAGGGCACTGGGAAAGGTATGACTCTCCCTAGATAACCTTCTCTCCCGAGGATGAATGTATTTTTAGGCAATGCAGCCACCCAATCTTAAAAAATGCAGCCTGATTTATGACACTATCATCACCACTTAAAGATCAGAAGCTGAACCACCTTAAGGCACAGCTGTGATGCCCCAAAGATGGGGTACCAGAACATCCATTCAAGAGTTTTCACGTCACTGTACACTTTGTCATCTCTTCACTTTTCAGGGCACAAACTGGTTGTTACCTTTTGGTGATTAAGAAATTCCGTGTCCAGGGAAGGTAAATGAAGCTGGGGAAGAGTCTGGAGCACAAGTCTGATAAGGAGCAGCTGAGGGAGCTGGGGGGGGGCCCAGCCTGGACAAAAGGAGGTTCAGGGGGACCTTCTCACCCTCTCCAGCTCCCTGACAGGAGGCTGGAGCCAGGAGGGGGTCGGGCTCTGCTCCCAGGGAACAAGGGACAGGACAAAAGGAAACAGCCTCAAGTTGTACCAGGGGAGGTTTAGGCTGAATATTGGTAGAATTTCCTCCCTGAAAGGGTGGTCAGGCACTGGACCAGCCTGCCCAGGCAGTGGTAGAGTCACTATCTCTGCAAGTGTTCAAAAGACGTGGATGTGGCACTTGGGGACATGGTTTAGTGGTGACCATGGCAGTGCTGGGTTCACTGTTGGACTCAATGATTTTAGAGGGCTTTTCCAACCTTAACAATTCCTTGATATCATTCCATGAATTCCCAGAAGCTGTGGCTGTAGGAGTACAGCACTTTACTGTGTGAGTTGGATCTATCTCAGTTATCCTGTAAAACAAACCCAGGCTGCTTCAGCCACTATTGCATTCCCAACCCTTTGCTCCATGCTCTTCAGGAGTGATGTCCCAGCTAGGAAAAGTATCAATCCACCCAGGAATGCTCTCTTTCTTCCCCTCAGTCTACAGATTTTGTTCCAGATTTTGCACCTCAACAATTCTTCCAAGTCTCCAGACTGCTGTGACCAGAGTGCTCTGTAACATATTCCCCCAGATGGTTTTAGCTTTCTCCAAAAATTCTGCTGCCTCCTGCTTTGCTGGGACTGCAAACAACCTCCAGAAGGGAGGAAAGGGAAAATTTACTGAGCAGTAACTGAAAACTGCCCAACCCTTTTGACATACTGCTCTTCCGAGCTTTACAAAGCAGCAGCATCCGAGACATACCTGCAATTTTACAGCTGTGGCTCAGAAGGAAGAATAACTTAAACCAAGATCTCCTGGAGGGGTTCCGGCCTCCACCTAACCCAGAGTCACCACACAAAGCACCTGACTTTTCAAGAAGCAGCTTCTGAATAAGCACAAGTGGCCAGCACCCGAAAACAAGTAAACAGCAAGTGCCAAGGTACTTGCAGAGTACTGTAAATGACATGAACTCGGGAGTTATTTCATGAGCAACTCACTTCTCCTTGGAACAGGCCAAAGGGAAAGAGGGTAGATCATCAAAGGGCAGACAGAGGATAAACAATCTTTGCTGTCATCCTTTCTGAACCAGTCCTTGAAGACAAACAAGCACTACTATTATTACATTTGGAGATGCTTTCCCAACAAGAAGCAGCAGACTTCTTCCCCTTAAGACTCAATTTTCATATAAGTTTACTCTTCCACTGGCTCTGTCACTCAGGAGGCAGAGGGAGCAGTTCATGCCCATTTCCCACCTCTTGCAAACCCTAGAGAAGTTCACCAGCCACCAACAGTTCACTTCACCAACTGGAAGCAGCTTTCTTGATGATTCCTAAACATTCACTCACATTTAACTAATATCTCCCTTTCCATTCTGCATTAGACACAAAACTATTGCCAAAAATGATTCATTGAATACAGCCTAAGTTAATAACTGAAAATAGGGGACTGATGTTCATCCGGCAGCATTCTGCAGGCACTGAGGGAGATAAAAGTACAGCTGAAGTCACCACCCAGGTGATTTTCACACCAGACACGGGCTGTGGTGCAGGTCTGTGCTGTACCACAGAGGACGATGACACAGGCTGGAGGCTCAGGAACACCACTTGTAATTTCAAAGGTTATTTTCAAAATACAGCTTTGTGGCTATAAATAGCAAAGGCAGCTTCTCACCCAGCAAGCACACAATGGGTCTTAGTCACAGTGGCCCAGATACCAGAGAAAGTGTAATTTTACCTTTGTGAACAACACACAACATTTGGGGCCACCCTGCGTTTCAAACAAACTAACCCAATTTGTAAGACTGGTCTTAGGTTTTGAGGAAGCAGCTGCCGACTCTGACAAATTAAGGCAATTGACTTTGTTAACCCTTCCATTACCTAAAAAGACCTGTTAGCCCGTCCAGAGCAACTCTCACTTTGTATTAAGTTCTTTAATCAAAGAAAAAAATTTTACTTGATTTTTCTTTCAACAAAGCCAGCTCTTTTTAACATGTAGGATTTCCCTCCTTACTGTGTGGCCCTTTGGTTTTACATGTATTAAACAAGAGCAGAGGGTCACCACCATCTGCCCTGTAATGTAACATTTTGATTCTAACACTGAGAGAAGTTACTTAAATATCCTCACATCATTTCTCAACCACAGCTCTGGGGACCCCCAATCTAACTGGTCTCGGCTGACACTTTACCATAGGCAGTATTATTCTCCAAGTAATATGAAAACAAACATATTTTGGCCAGGAACTCATAACAACCTCCCTGACCACGCTAATAAACATTTTCATCCGATACAGATTTACAGACTCGGGATACACACGCACAACAAAACCTCTAACAAAACAGTGTTTGTTCCATTTGGGTGTGCAAGAACATCTCGTCACTGCTCAGCAAAAATGTTAATACATCCATGGGACATTGAAACAAAGTTTTTATTCCAGTCACAGTGAAGTCACCCTCCCTTCCTGTCAAGTTAGTGAAGAAACCCTTCACGTAAGCAGCTGGCTGGTACCGCCAGCATCTGCTCCACTGCTCACTCACCCAAACGCTCTTCCAAGTATCAAGCCCTTGGTGTTACTGCTCAGTGTCACCCGATACTGGGCTCCTAAGACACATAATAACACAATTCTGCACCCTTTACATAGGCAGAATTCAATGTGCAGCCTGCCTGTCAATACAGGGCTCACCATGGGCTCAGCAGCGTGACCCTGCTGAGCTCATCGCCCGCTGCTGGACGAGTCCAACGCTCCTCACCAGACACCTCTGGCCAAGGGTCACGTTGCCTCCATCAGCAAGAGGCCCAGGCAGTTCTGAGGAGATCAAAACCAATCCTGGTTGGAAAGCCCTCACAAAGTCATCCCAACTCTACCATCCACCTTAAATTCAGCCTTCTTGGTTGTCCAAACCCTTTTCAGTAGCTGGTTCTTACCAATATCTCTAGGACTACTCATTTATCTGCTAATAAATGTACACAGGCCAGACTGGAGAGTATTTGTGCAGTGTAACTTACTTGCTTCTGCTATATCAAAACCCACAACCAACCAAAAAGAAAGCTGAGCCATCACGAAGTTCACTGCTTTGCCAGCTGAAGTCTTATTCAACCTGATGGTCTGTGAGCTCTCATGCTCTTTGCTTCATAACTTATTTTTGGAAGCCCAGAATAAAATGTATCAATCTTCCCTCCCCTTGTTCCCTCACAGGAGCCAGCGAGCTCCTGAACCAGCTGACACGTCCCAAATGCTTCAGTAACACCAGCCCAGCGAAGAAGAAATCCTGATCAGCTCAGCGACTGTCCTGCTATTTGTGCTAATAACGTGTTATTCTTTACAAACACATTATTTCCAGATGTTATTCCTGATGGTGCCTCTTTTCCCGCTCCTGTTGCTACACTGCATGCTTAATCTACAAGATCTTGAGCTAAGAAAATTTTCTTCCCGAGGCTGGCCCGGATCCAAACCAGATTCGTTTCACTGACCAGATGCACCAATGTGGGACACTGATTTCACATGCCCTGCTAAATTCTCCATCCGTCTTAGATAGCAACAGGTTTCCCAATATTCTGGGGGGGCAATTTCACATGCTCCCTCGCATTCCTGCTCATTTACACAAGGACGGCAAAGGCTATGGATGAAACACAGCACACGTTTCTAAACAGCCAAGCCTTTACCGCTCCACAGCCAATTCCTGGGACCACCTTGTACCATCTTCAGCGCGTGTGGCTGAATATTAATTACTAGAATCTGTGTCGCTTATCGGGGATGAGGGCACTCTGCTCCCTGCCAAAGGAGCAGTTGGGGGAGTTTCAAGGCAACTCCGATAAAACACAACACAGGCGCTGACCAGACACACTCCTGACCTTGCAAAATCCGCGCTCCCTCGGGAAAATTTTTCCCAACATCGCTCCTATTTCAGCAGACCCCGAATTCACAAAGGCAGAAGTTTTTTCCAAAAATTAACAAACCGGCCAGCTGGCCAGGCCGGGCAGCCCTGACAGCCCCTCTCGGCCTTTATTCTGCTAATTAAGCTCCTTAATAACCCCGCAAAAGCCCGGCACATCACGCTGCCCGACCAGGACAGGCCACCCGGGGCCGTGCCGTGACAGCGGCTGAGCGGGGCTCGGCTCGCAGCGCCCCGTCCCCCTTTGTTTACCGACAGCCCCGGCCCCGCGGAGCCCCCCCCGGCCCCGGTACCTGGTGCAGGGCTGTCAGCCCGTCCACGTTGGTCGTGTTGATGCGGGCGCCGCGGCCCAGCAGCCGCTTCACCTCCTCGGTGTCGCCGCTGGAGCAGGCGGCCAGGAACACGGCGCCCTCCTCGAAGCGGACGCGGGACCCCCCCGCGCCGCGGTGCCGGCCGCGGCCGCCCCCCGCCGCCACCGGCTCCTGCTCGGTGAGGGAGCCCTTCCAGCGCCGCAGCTGCTCGGCCCGCCGCAGCCGCGCCGACTCGGCTCGCTTGCCGCCCAGGTGCTCCGGCTCGGACATCGCCGCCGCTCTGACGGGACGGGACGCGCGGGGGCCGCGCCGCGCTCAGCCCGGAGCGGGGCGCAGCGCCCCCGCCGCCATCTTCGCTACGCCCCCCCCCCTCCCGCCCCGCCCGCGCCCCGCAGCACCCCGGGACATGTAGTTCAATGGGGGGGCGGTGCCGCACCTGCCCCCCCCCACCCCGGGGGCGGCCGCGGCTTCCCGGCGGCCCCCGCGCCGGCACGCACCTGGGCGCGACCGGGACTACAACTCCCGGCGGCCCCCGCGCCCGCGGGGCTGGGCGCCATCGCTGCGGGCCCCGCCCACCGGCCAGGGACGGAATTCCACAATCCGGGAATCACTGAGGGTGAGAAAAAAAGATCTCCCGGGACCTGTGAGCGTAACCTGTCAATGCCTGACAGAGGTTTTCACGGAGAAATTCCTCCTGATGTCCGATCTGGACCTCCCCTGGCGCGGCTTAACACTGGGTCGTCTTGACCTGTCCCTTGATCCCTGGGGGCAGAGCCGGACTCTCCCCTGGCTCCCCCCTCCTGTCAGGGATTGCAGAGCCAGAAGGTCCCCCCTGAGCCTCCTTTTCTCCAGGCTGAGCCCCCCCAGCTCCCTCAGCCGCTCCTGGTGCTCCAGACCCTTCCCCAGCTCTGTTCCCTTCCCTTCACTCAGGGTGTGGAGCTCTCAGAGCAGCGGGTCCGGCGGCTGCAGCTCCAGTCAGACACCGGTGGGTTCATGGAGGAGCTGCCAGAACCTGTAAATTTGAAACTAAGGACTAAGCAATAATCGTCAGGAGGGCTGTGAGAGCTCTGGGACCCTGGCACAAGAAACATTAAAAAAAAAACCACACACACACACACACACAAACCGCAAAAACAACAACAACAAAATAAACAAAAACACAAAACCCAAAAACAAACAAACAAACAAAACCCCAAACAAACCCCTCCAAAAAACCACCACCAAAATCACGGTGATGTGAAAGTTCCCTGAAAACAAATTCATCCTCCTTGGAAAACCTCAGAAGGCAAGAAGCTTTCTCAGAACTTTATGCAACTCTTCCACCACATTAGTACAAGATGTGTGCGGGGTTGCAGGCGTTAGAGAAGAAATATTATGAGAACCTTCGCTTCTTTGGGCATTTAAAGGTGTATTTAAAGAAGCCCTGGGAAAAAATAGTGGTGGACAAATGCATGTGATACAAAAAATTTAATATTTCAATTCCTGGTTTCCCCAGGTTCACCCGAGCCCGGCCAGTGGGGTTGGAGCAGAGCCCCCCAAGGGAACACGGGTGTCCCTCCGGCACAGCCCCCCGGGCTGCTCCCTTGCAGCTCCACCTGCTGCAGAGGGGAAGCTTTGGGATGAGATGTTTGCCTTGGCTTCGTTGCGCCTTCCCCGAGCCCCCTCTCGTGGCTGCGCGTCCGTCCCGTGGCGCTGAGCGCCCTGCGGGGCTGGCTCTGCTGGGCTGGTGCCGAGCATCGCTCTGGGCTTCGTCTGAGCTGAGGGGCTGCTCCTCTTAAAACAACTCCAGGAGTTTTCAGCAGAGTTTCAGGATAACCCCCCAGGGACTTTTTGGCTTTGGTGGAATTGTAACGAAGCCTGGAGAGATCCCCCTTTGTTGCCCGTGGCATTCCATCCCTGACGGCCACAGGGACTCCCAGGAAAAGAGAACGAACACACCCAGTCAACTTTCACAGAACCTTTTATTAAAATAACATTCTTCAATAAACGTATTACAGAGGAAAATTTAAAATCCTAACTTCAACAACTTAACATTATTAATATTTAAACATACTTACAAACAGTCTAAAACCAGAACAATGAGAACTTGAAGATAAAGCTAACTTATCTTCTTATCTTTTACATAACAAACTCTACTGAAGTAACAAAATCTACAGAAGCCTATCTTCTACCAAACAGTAACTACAATTAAAACTAACTCCAAAAACTTAACACTCAACACTTGAAGAACTAGAAACCCTAAATGACAATTCGTCTTCCAGACTTTGTGTTTTCTTCAACAGCAGTGACGTGCTCTTTTCCTTTTAACTATCTCCTCCTCCTCGTGGTCAGTACAATCCATCTGTAGACGTCTCTGCCAATTAGAAAAAGGAAATCCTCACCTTGAGAAAAATACCCACCAATGTGCAATTTTAGTACACACCCCCCCAGCCAGCCTGTCAGGACACCCCAGTAGGCAGCAGAAGGTGCCTGGGAGATCCTTTGGCATTCCAAGACCCTTGGTCTGGAGATGGTTTGAGAGTGGTTTTGAACCTCAAGCTGCAAAAGGTACTGGAGCTTCCTTGCTCCTCTGGCTGTGGCCTCACAGTTGTTTCAAAATCCCTTTGGAAGCTCCCAGCTGGACAGGCACAAACTCCAACATGCCCCCTGAGATCCCTTTGGCTACTCAGCCTTAGGGGTGGGCAATCAAATTCCTGCCACGCTTTGCTGGAGCTGCTCAGGAGCTCACGGGCTGGAGACTCCAACAGTGCACGGCTGTGTCAGGCACCACAGAGCTGTCATTACTGCCTTGGTCTGCTTTAAAACACTCAGTAACCCCCCCAGCTGGGGGACACTGACACAGTTCCCCCAAATCCCAATCCCATCTGTACCTCACACACACACAGCAGCACCTGGGCAGGGACAAAGCCGAGGGGTGGCACCAGTTAAATGACACAGAAGATGCGAGATCAGACTGTGCCACCAGATCACCAACAGACTCTGGCCCCACCCAGTCCTTCCTTAACCCTTCCCCCAAAGCAGCCAGGGTTTTCCTAGGCAGCTCTTGGGGTGAGTTTCTCTCTCCCTCAGCCCCCTGCCTGTCACACCCAGTACAGCTCTGCTGTCCCACCCAGGACAGCTCCTCACACCAGTTCTCCCACCTTGGGGGCCGCCACCGCCGGCCTCAGGGTCGCCTTCTTTGAAGGGGAGCCACGGTGTGGGACACTGTAAGAGAGACAGGACAGGTGATTCCAGCTTTGCTGCTGTTTCAGACTCAGCCAGGATCAGAAATGCCTTGCTTAGCTTTAGAGGGAATTGGGCACACTTGAGAAGGCAATCCAACTCCATCCCCAGTTCTGCCCTCACTGGGAGGCTCACCAGCACCCCATCTGACACTGAGGCAGAGTGAATCCCAACTCAGGGGACAGAGCAAGATTCTGCTCTTCAGAAGCTGAGAGTTTTCTGAAGGGAACAATTAATCCACTGACCAGCATCAGCTCTACTACAGGAGGCCACGAGGAAAGGCAGATGGGACTTTCCTCTAATCCAAGAAGTTTTCATCAAGAATGAAACCCAACCCCAGTGCCCAGTGCTCCTGCTGCCCTCTGGGAAATTAAAAATCAAGGAGCAGCCTTGCAGAATGGCAGTCCCTGGCAGGCTCAGGACACACAAACTGAGGCCTACCTGCTCACTTTCTGCTCTTGTTGCTGCTCTTCTTTCTCATTGTTTGTCTTCAGTCCAAAAGTCTGAACGTAGTTGATAGATCCAAGTGCCTGACAGAAGTTGTCCACTAGGTATCCACTAAGGGACATGCCATCTTCCTGCAGAAAAACAAACCAGGGTTTCAGTCTCAGATGATCCCAGGCAGAAGTTCAGAAACCTTTGAGTTTAATTTGGAAAGGAACTGATTCCTTGGCCAGTAAGTAAAGAACAGTTGTGAAGCAACTGGATTTATCCTTAATAGAAAAGCTGAAATCTAGAAATAATTAGGAAGCTTTGCATGGAAATGGACAAGAAACTCAGCAGTGTCCTAGCGCTACTTGTGACACTGCCATTCAACCAGGATGGTGCAATCTGGGAGAGCTGCATTTTACCTTTTGCCCTGAGAGGGCCCAGACATGTCAGAGCTGAAGCTGCTGCTGAACTCACCAGTTTGATGAATTCCAACAGCTCAATCACAGTCGGGATGAGCAGCTGATACACAGCTCCATTTTCCAACACAGCAAGTAAAAACGGCTCAAGGAGGTTTCCCTGGGTGATGTAATGGTTATAGAACTCATCTCTCAGGCAAATTACCTTATTCATAAACTGAAAAGCATCTGTATGAAGAGAGAAATTCAAGCATTTAATAGCCACATGCCCGGGCTCCAGTCCAGAAATTCATTCCCGTGAATTCTGAGTTCAGGTGTCCACTGACACTGGAACACCCTGCACACAGGTCATACAAAGCCCTGAAGAAGGAAATCACCACAGTTCTATACTCACTCAAGGCCAGAAATGTGTGTTTGGAATTCATCAAGACCAGGACTCTTCTTAGCAAATCCCTGCTGATAACGTAATGCCTCATGTGCTCCTTGTGCCATTCCAAACAATATGTGAGCAGCTTCAAAATTAGGGAAAGCAGTTTTGCCGTTTGATGGTCATCTACAAGGAAAATTAATGCCTTCAACTAAGCAAACAAACCAAATAATGTATTGTCATGCACACCAAACTCAGTTCCTGTTACAGTTCCTGACATGTTCTTAGTGGACTTTTGCTTCAGGAAGCGGAACGCTGGGTCAGAACAAAACACAACTGGTTTTGCCCTTACAGCAAATATTCTTTAAAATTATACAAGTCAAACTGCTACACCATTAAGGCCACACATCAAGGAGGTGCATCTTTTCCAAAGAACAGCATCAGGCTCTGTCAACACTCAGAGCTGCAAGACAGGGCTGAAAACTGCTGCCCACAAGAACTCCAGTCCCTGGGGGAGCAGCAGGGATGGATGCCTGGGGAAAAGCACTTTCCCCAAGTGTGTTTCCAGCTACCCTCACGAGCTGATTGCTGGGATCAGCACTGTCAGTCACTGATAAACATTAAAAGCCTAAAAGGGGGGGAAAAAAAAATTCTCATTACCTATTTCACATGTGCCTTCTGCTGCATTGGCCGAAAGTGGAGCAGTCAGAACAGGAAGACAGCAGGTGTAGAAGTAGTTGAGAAATTGAAATACTTGTGCAGCCTAAAACAGAGAATCATTTCCTTAAACACTGGCCTTCCCATACACCTTTTAAATAAGAAAGGGCAGTAACAGCAGAAACAGCCTACAAAGAATTCTCTTGGCTCCTTCAACTCTGCCTGGATCTCTCTCTGGCTGGACCTGCAGCATTGTCTGCACTCAACAAAGATCAGCCAACCTCACTGTCACGGGTGCAAATATATCCTGGGAACCCACCAGTGACTCCAAGTGCTTGACAAAGTGCCCTTAAACCATTCTCAAGTGCAGGAATTATGTCATGACAACCTGCAAACCTTTTCACAGCTATTCCTGCACATTCCAATGGATTAAAACGTGGATTGGGTTTCTCAGGGACTCTCCTGGACTCTGTTCTTTCTAGATTTCTCCCCCAGCCAACAGGAGCTCTGCCCAGACAGGGCTGTGTCACTGAAACCCAGCGCTGCTTGGCTTAACAAATCCCATCCCAGTGCCCCACACACAGAGCTTTCCTGAGCAAAGGGAGTGGGAACTTCAGCTTGTTTCACAGCATCTTTAAATTCAGTACCAGACCACACACAGCACCCAAGAAATCACCCAGAAACGAAAACTCCTTTTACCCTCTGCCCACAAAATCAGCAGTAGAGAATCTCAGGGTTTCAGGTTTGCTGAGACAGTGATGTGTCTTCAGCCCTTCTCATTTTCTTACCTTAGCTGTGGGCAGCAGGTTCCCTGGATCGAGCAGAGTGCACAGCAGATCCGTCAACTGCTCAGCTTCCCCAAACTCGGGACCGTGGCGGCGGATCAGCTGCTCAGTGAGCACGCTGATGAGGTTGGTATCCTGCAAAAAAAAAACCCAAACAAAGAAGACACAGAATAATTAGATAGCCGAGTGGAATTAGTTCCCTGGTTTTCATCGTGGTTTTTGTTTGTTTGTTTGTTTGTTTTAATAAAAATTACAATAAAATAGAAAGATGGAGATTTTGTTTGGCTGGTTTGCTTCCTGCTTGCCCTAAGGCTGGTTTATTCAACAAACTCCAACCCACTTTTACTTACAAGGTGATTCTGCTGGGCCTCTTTCATTACAAATTCTTGGACCATGAATGGACAATAGCCTGCTAGGTCAGACAAGATGTCTGCGGCAGCACCTCTAACTTGCAGATCATCCATTCCCTAACAAAAAAGAGATTAATTTGCCAGGGCAAATCAAGTTTGGGATTTATTATCAGGTAAAGCTACAAAGAAAAGGGAGTTAAAAGGTTTGGGAGTGTTTCATGACAAAGTTTCTATGAGAAACAAATATATATGTAACCATATTACAGAAAAACAGCAGTAAACCAACAGCATCTTTCCCCCACTCAGCATTTTCCCATTGCTGATTAAGACATATTAATCTGCTAACAACAGGATCTTTTGGGTAGGAACCAGCTGACAGTTCGAGATTACCTAAAAATCCTTCTTTGGCCCTGCTCCAACAACAACTGCAATGGCAACACGAAAAATCTCCAGAGCACCCAAGTCAGGGCCTTCAGAGAGCTGTGGGCAGCTTTTGGGTTCTGAACATTCCAACCAGCTTCCACCCTCAGCAGAGCAAAGCTGTCCCAGCAAGCTGACACAGAAGTGCTCAGCAGACCCCAAACCTGCTTCAGTGGCTGAGGGATTTTCTAGTTTGATTAAAATCCACTTGAAGTTTTCACTTACGATTAGAATTGCAAGAGTTGAAAGAATTCCCAACTTGATCGATCTTTGTAAAAATTTCTGTCTCTTCTTTTGGAACATGAGGGAAAAGGTACAGACTTCCTTGAGAAAGTTAACCTGATGCATAAGAAAAAATAATTTCAGGTGTATTTGAGTCAGAAAAGTCTCTGAAAGGAGGAAATGGTTCCAATTTGTAGCAGAGTTTGAGTCCTAGCTGGGATGTACCTTCCTACAAAGTAGTATTGTTTTAGTTCTGTCTCGTCCAGCATTTACCAACATCAATAAAGGAAAGTAAACCAAAGTAAAACACAGAAAAAGAATAAATGAAGGTGCTGGGCTTGAGCTTGGAAAGAAATACAGTCACCTTGTAGCTGTTTTATCACCCCAGCTTAGGAAGGATTGATTCTCCTGCCAGGTCTGAAGGGATAAAAGGCCTTCCTCTCTGAAAGTGAGCACTAAACAAGGAATTTAGGCAGCTAAATGTGTTCAAGGATAAATACAATCTGTAATACATATATAAAAGAACAATCCTCAGTCACTGGACTTTAAAGATCTCTCTGAATCAGTAAAGCACAGTGACCAAAGCAGTGCTGATATGACTGGAAGTCAGTGATCTGGGAAGCTGAAGGGCACTGGGAAGAAAGGAGAGCTTGGAATCGATGTCAGCTCAGTGCTAGTCCTTTCTGCACAGTAAAATCATTATTTACCACAAATAAATCAGAGCTTATGTTGCCAGAAAGATTTTTGTAGTGGGTACTTAAATGAAGACTGAGCTCCCCTGGATGTGGTTCCAGGGCTCCAGAAATACTTCAGTGACCTCAAAGAACTCATGGAACGATTTCACTTTTTCTACTTCATCTCTCTAATTTTCAAGCATTCGAGGAACCACTGAGAGCACGGACTTACCAATTCCAGTCGTTCGTCCTCAGCTGTATCTTCATTTGTTAACTGGGCAAAAAGGTCAGACAAAAATTCCTCGTCTTTCTGCGTGACACACAAAAGGAACACAACTCACACAGTGCCTCTGGAGAAGGCTAAACTTCCTTCTTTATGGGATCCCACACTGCCCAAAGTCCAGCTCTCCACACCTCCATTCATTTCATCCCCAAAAAGGCAAATGCCAGAGTACACACCCGGCAGGATCATTTTCCAGGTCACTGTTTCAGCATTCCCTCCATGCAGCAGAAGCAGGTCCAGGAGACCAGACCCACAGGATAAGCTGAGATAAAACTGCAACTACAAAGAACCAGCCAAGACACAACTCCTCCCGTGCTGCACCTGCTGTTCACACTCCACTGGGAACATCCCACAGGATCCCTTTCCCTCTTTGGGATCTGCAGCCCTGCAAAGCATCTTTTCAAACCACCTGGACCAGGGTGACCAAATTCACGGTTTGCTGCAGCTACATCCCTGTTAACCTTCCTCACAATCAACTTACAGACACTCTGCTTTGCACCTCTGGACAATTACTGGCTTTTTTTTTTTTTTTTATTCCTTCCCATGGAAGGCAGATGTGGCAATCTCTCTGAGCAGGCTCTTTGGAATCGCAGGTTCAGAATTTGTTACACACACACACATCACAAATTTCCCTGATCTGGAATACCAGAAGTTGCTCTTTCCCTACACACCTGTACAAACCAGCTCAAAAGGAGGATTAGGAATCAAAGAGAAGAACTTTAAACTCTTTACAATCCATTAAAAAATATTTAGATATTCACCTGAAATCTTCTGTTTCTAAAGCACAGAGTCAAAGATATGAGGAAGAAGGGGAAACATTCTGAACACTGTGCAAGTGAAAGCACGTGGGATTAACTGTGATCCATTGGAAACTACAGCTCCAGGGCCCAACCCCTTTAGACCAGATCAAACCCACTTACCTCCAACACTCGCAAGATCTCCTCTTTCTTGCGGCGGATGAAGGAATTGAGGACAAAAGGATAATTCTCTCCCAAATCAGGCGGATTTGGCAAGAAGTTAGCCTGAATATACTGTGCCTGGTACATCTGGTGGAATTTTTTCTGGATCTTGGGGTCTTTGATGGGAACGATCTTCTTAAGCTTGGCTCTTTGACGGGAGAGCTGCTTGTGGTGTTTGGGCTGAGCCAGCGAAGGATCGTACTCCAGGCATCCGATGACATCCATAATATACTTCTCAGAGAACATCACTTCAAACAGGCTTGTTTTACCAAGGCGCAGAATCCCTTTCATAATTCCATTCAACTGGTGTAAGGCCTTGGTGGTCTTGGACTTCTTGCAGGCTTGGAAAAGCTGCAATAGTTTTGGAATATAGCCCTTCCTCTTCATGACCAGCCCCAGTTTTTCTCTGCGGCTGCGTGAGGAGAGGGCAGAGGTGATCAGATCGGCGACGTCTGCGAGCCTGTTGGTCTCACAGGGAGGAAGGTCGATCTTTGAAGGCATTTCTTGCCGATGTTCCTCTTCCGACACAGAAAGACACGGGGGTGACTTCCACGGGACGTCGAAATCCGAACGCGGAGCAAGAGGGAAGGCAGAGAGAAGCTCGCGCTGCGCTTGCCTCCTGTTTGCTCTGCCCCTGAAGCTTCCACAGTGTTCCGTTGTCTCCAGCCTCCTTGTGATGTCACCTGCACCGGGATGCTCTGCACCTTCATCTCCAGCCCTCAGGGTTCCTAAGGTTCTACGTTCCGGAATGACCGACCAACGTCTGAAACTTGAGGAGAGAACTTCTAGAGCTAAGAGGAGATGTTCCAGCAGCCTTCCAGTACAGGAAGGCTGGACAGAGACTTTTGCCCACGTCATGCAGTGACAGGACAAGGGGCAGTGGCCTCAAGCTGAGGGAGGGCAGGTTTAAATCATGTATTAGGAAGAAATTCTTTACTCTAAGGGTGGTGAGGCCCTGGCACAAGTTGCCCAGAGAGACTGAGGACTCCCCAGGCCTGGAGATGTGTAGTGAGTTGACCCTGGCACTCACCAAAGATGCTCTGGCCTCCAGAACTGGACAGCAGAGAGAAATTAGAACAAAGGGTTCATGGGTTGAGATAAGGAGAGAGACCTCACCATACACCATCATGGCCAAAACAGACTTGAATTGGGGATATTAACTGAATTTATTAATAAAAAAATCATATGTGGCTGTTAAAGGGTCCTCCTGGTCACTCCCTTACTCTCCAGTCAATGAATTAGCTCATGGATGGGAGTCATGGATCTCAGCTGGTGGATATTGCTGGCACTGTACTTTTCTGCTGGCAATTGGCACTTGCTGGTCTTCAGCTTGTAGCAATCCCACGATGAAGGGATCTTCTGATAGACCAGGCAGGGTAGATAATTGTTTGATCTTCTCTGTATTCACAGTAGCTACACCAAAAGCCCACCAATACTCCTTTGGATCCTTGAAGTGCCCTCTCCTGAGGTAGTCAGTGCCAAGGATACACAGGGCTTTTGGGCCAGTCACAATCAGGAGCTTTTCCCACTTGTCCCCTGCTAAACATCGAATCCACACAGTCCTGTATGCCTGGTTATTCCTTTACTCCTCCTGGCTGATGGCAGGGAGCCTCTATTCCTGTTCCTGGCCAAAGTATTCGCTGTCCGACCTTTGCGATGCCAGACCAGAAGTGCTCTGAGTACCGGGAGCGATGCTCGGCACCAGCCCAGCAGAGCCAGCCCCGCAGGGCGCTCAGCGCCACGGGACGGACGCGCAGCCACGAGAGGGGGCTCGGGGAAGGCGCAACGAAGCCAAGGCAAACATCTCATCCCAAAGCTTCCCCTCTGCAGCAGGTGGAGCTGCAAGGGAGCAGCCCGGGGGGCTGTGCCGGAGGGACACCCGTGTTCCCTTGGGGGGGGCTCTGCTCCAACCCCACTGGCCGGGCTCGGGTGAACCGGGGGAAACCAGGAATTGAAATATTACATTTCTTCTATCACATGCATTTGTCCACCACTATCTTTCCCAGGGCTTCTTTAAACACACCTTTAAATGCCCAGAGAAGCAAAGGTTCTCATAACATTTCTTCTCTAATGCCTGTAACCCTGCACACACCTTGTACCAATGTGGTGGAAGAGTTGCATAAAGTTCTGAGAAAGCTTCTTGCCTTCTGAGGTTTTCCAAGAAGGATGAATTTGTTTTCAGGGAACTTTCACATCGCTATAATTTTGATTGATAATTTTGATATTTTTTTTTAGTGTTCCTTGTGCCAGGGTCCCAGAGCTCTCACAGCCCTCCTGACGATTATTGCTTAGTCCTTAGTTTCAAATTTACAGGTTCTGGCAGCTCCTCCATGAACCCACTGGTGTCTGACTGGAGCTGCAGCCGCCGGACCTACTGCTCTGAGAGCTCCAGGCACCCTGAGTGAAGGGAAGGGGACAGAGCTGGGAAAGGGTCTGGAGCTGGGGGGGCTCAGCCTGGAGAAAAGGAGGCTCAGGGAGGACCTTCTGGGGTCAGACTCCTCTTCCAAATAGGAAGCAACAGGACGAGAGGAAATGGCCTCAAGTTGTGCCAGGAATTTCTTAATCCAGAGTTCAGGGCAAAATTACTGTTGAATCTAATGGCAAGTTTTCCAGGTCCAAAGGAAGCCCCTCCCTGCTGCCCTCCCAGTCCTTCTCCCTTCCTTCCAGTTTCAGTAACACACTCCCAGCAGCTGGAACATTCTGGGCTCCTCAGCTCCTGCCAGTGAACTGTCTTCCCCTGATGAGCCGTGGTGGCTCAGAAGAGCAGAGTGAGTGCAGAAGGGTTCCATGAGCCCCATAGAGCAGCAGCAGCCTCTTCCTACCAGATACCTCTTCTTTAATGGCTACTTACATTTTTTTGAGTAGAAAAAGCCCAGCCCAGGCACGAGACATTAAATAGGGGCCTTTGCCAATTGCATCCTGGTCTGGCTTGGCAATCCTGTCCATGGGCACAGTGATCAGGAGCACTGGAGCATCCTCACCTACTCCAGGGGCTGGAACATCCTCATGAAGCACAGATGAGCCTCAGGGGCTCCCAGGGCAGCAGCTCAGGGTGGGAAGCAGTTTAGCCACCAGCAAAATCTGTTCTCTTCTCCTGACTTCCCCTCATGGAGCAACCTGAGGAGCTGCTCCTGGAAGTGGCTGCCTTTTGTTGGTCTCCAGGTCCAGGGAACAGAACATCCATGGATTGGATCTTCTTTGGATCTTCAGGACACCAAAAATGCCTAAGAATGGGAAGATCCTTTCTCTGTCCAGGTTTCCCTGTGTGGGGTTTGCTGGGATCGAGGAGGGTATTCCCACTCCCCTCCTTGCCCTCCTCCATGGGTAGAGGGGGAATGCCAGAGGGGGACAGATCCAGGGGAATGGTTCCCAAGGGCATGGAGAATGGGAACTTGTACCCCAACAAGCTGCAAATCAGACATAGATGATCATACAAGGGAACACCCAAACTCAGACTGGGATGTGGAGTCCTGATGGGGGATGTGAGTATGGAGATGCAACCAGGGTTGGACAGACAGTTCAGTGCTGGGTCAGTCTGCAGGGCCTACACATGGACCACCCTCAGCTTTTCATGGTTTAAACAGCATTACCTGGAGCCTTGGGGTTGTTTTTCACATGGTCCTGGGCCTTCCTGTGCTCCTGTATTGCCCTGGCACAGAAACACACAGGAAAAAGGGAAAGAGCAGCTTTGCAGCCCTGCAGCCACACTTTCTGTAGGCTGCTCTGGGAATGTGTTGGCTCGGAGGGCACTGCTGGAGGGTACAGAGGGTCCATGGACAGCAGGGAGGTGCGGGTGTTGTCTCTGCACACACGGCTGGGGCGCTCTGAGCTTCTCATTCACCAACACCCCCAAGTCCTTCCCCTTCGGGGCTGCTCTCAGTCCATTCTCCTATCTTGCAACTCTTATTTAAATTTAGAGGAAAACGTCCGGCATAACAGAACACCGAGCCAAACATCTGGTAGATGCCACCAAAGGCAACATCCGCTTGGGAACCGGCCTGAGGGCTTTAGGGACCCGCCGCTGAGGGGGGTCCCGGGGCCGGTGGGTGTCGGGGAGTCCCCGGGCCGGTGGCGGGGCTGTCCCGCCCGTGCCCTCCTCCGCTGGATCCCGTGACATCAGTCCCGGATGGCTCCGAGCGCCGCCGCCCCGCGACCCGCCCTCCCCCGCCGCCAACAAAACCCCGAGCGGCCGCCGGGCACAGCCCCGCTCCCGACAGCGGCACCGGCACCGACAGCGACAGCGACACCGGCCCGGCCGCAGGTGGGTGCGGGGCGGGGGCGGCCACCGGGTCCCACCGAGCGCAGCGGAGCCGCCCCCCACCCGCGGCCCCGCTCGCCGGGGCTACCGCTGCCTCCATCCCTCCCTCCTCCCTCCTGCCATCCCTCCCTCCTGCCATCCCTCCCTCCCTCCTGCCATCCTTCCCTCCGTCCCCACGGGCTGCCCCATCCCCGCTGCCATCCCCACTCCACTCCCTCCTTCCCCAGCCCGGCGGACCCCACCGGGGTGGGATGCGGGGCTGGAGAGGGGCACAGCCCCGCCGTGTGCCCGTGGGGTGGGCTCAGGGCGGGGGAACCCCTGAGGCACGATCGCCGGGGCACCCGCGCACGTGGCGGGGATGCGGAAGCCAAAGCTGTTGCATCAGGTCGGGTGAGCTTTGCTGACCCGGCCGCGAGTGGGCCTTGATCCACGGGTGGTCACTGCCCACCTGGGTGCCAGACTGCCAGTCATCGGAACCCCCCACTCAGTGTTCCCTTTTGCAAAGGGAAATCTCAGGGGGATGGTCTCGGGCTGGGCTGTCAGCAGAGTCCTTGCACCCTGTCCCCTCGCCAAAACTCGGGGTCTGCTGTCCCTGCACTTTGCAGTCTCAGTAAAGCTCATTCCCAGCTCGGCCCTCGCTGCTGTGGTGAACTCGGCTCACTTCACAGAGATTTGCATCACTGGGGACCCCGCTGGGTTCCTCTGCTCTGTCCACGCGCCTCGTCTGCCTGGGTGACTCCTGCTGCAAATCTCTGCCCATTTCATGGCCATGCCAGCTGCTCTCTAAACTGGAAGGCACTAATCAGACCCTGGGGTTTGGGGCTCCTGCTATGGCTCCCTTCCCTTTGACTTGTCCCTTTTTGCCATGCCATGTAATAATCCTGCGTGGGCTGCTGTGAACATCCTTAGAGTGAATTTTGTGCAGCTCTGACTCTTCTGTCATTCACTTGTATTAATTCCCTCATTGGAAAAAAAAAAACCAACCCTTTTACATGGGCCAGCGCGAGTGTCCTGTTCCTCAGTGACCTCCAAGCACAAAGTGATTGCTCTGCAATTAATTACTGTAGGATTTTAGTAGGGCACATTCTTGGGAAAGGTTTTCCAGCTGTTGGGATGTTCCTGCCCTGCTCTGGGTTGCTCCTGTGGCCATGGAGCTGTGTCCACATGGGGACGGGTGCCCCTTCAGCTCCAGCAGTTACAAAGCAGCTGCCTGCAGGTAGGCAGGAGGGAGGTTTTCAGCTTGGATGGGAGTGACCAGCGAATACTGGTCATTCAACCCACTCTGAGGAGAGGGTGACTGTGTTCCTGCTGTCTGATGGCTTGGCTGCATCTGTTCAGTGCTTCCCCTTATGGCCCATGTTCAGAGGACATCTGAAGGCACCAGGACATGCTGGTTCCATACTGGTTTATGCCTGGTTGTTCAGTGTGGCTTAGACTGCCTCCCAAACTGCTGCAACCCTGAAACATGGGTGAGTCTGTAGCTCTCATTTCATAGAAACACAGAATGGTTTGGGTTCGAAGTAACCTCAGAGATTATCCAGTTCCACTCCCCTGCCATGGGCACCTTCCACTAGACCAGGTTGCTCCAAGCCCTGTCCTACCTGGCCTTGTCGTGGAGAACTGAGCTGCAGCAACATCAGCCATCAGACACTGGAGTTAGTTAATCTCTAACAAGTGTCAGCCTTGTGTGGTTCTGCACAAGCCTCCCTTGTGTCTGTGCTCCCCAACAGTACAGCTGCTGCTAAAGGTTTTTGGGGTCCCTTCCCTTCTCCAGAATGGATGATGGAGTTGCTCTGGGGCTGAGCCTCCCTTGGCACAGAGGATGGTGTCTGTAGGGCTCTGGTTGTGTTTGCTGGGAGTTGTGCTCCATGGGCTGTGGAGCTGAAGGAGGAAGGAAAATAATCTTGGGTTTTGGCGACCCTGTGTGTGTCTTCTGCCTGTGCTCAGGGAGGCTGTTGGCTGCAGGACAGTCACCTCCTGTTCCTCATTCTGCACAGGGCTCAGAGTGACTTGGAGAAGTGCAAGTGAGGTCACTAGGTGTTGCAACTGGGAAAAATATGCAATGTACTCTGAAAAAAAAATGCTGAAAGGATTGAAAACACTCCAGCATATCTTAAAGTGGTCATTACATGATGGGTCTGTCTGGATGGGTGCTGTAAGGACTTGGATTTTGAGAGGGCTGATGCAGGTCCCTGGCTCCATGAGCGGGATGCTCCTATTCCTTTTTCCTGCTGGTACTGACCTGGAGCACAAACTGCTTTTTGGTCTCTGTGTGGCCTGCCAAGCTCTCAGAATGCAGTGTGGGTGTTGTGGACTAAGAAGGAATTCCCAGCAACTTCAGTCTTTTCTTGGGCTTTCTCTGTGCCCAGCTGTGAGCTCTCACATGGATCCCCAGGAAAAACTCCTTTCCATGGATACTCCCCTCAGGAAATCCATCCTGGTGTGCCAGGATGTGGCTGTGCTGGGGCTGCATCTGTGCTTCACGGTGAGAGTCATCTCCCTAAATCCCTGGGGTGTTGTTTAAACTGTGTGGAGGCACCTGCAACCTTCCCATGGATGGGTGGATGGAGGAAAATGAGCAGCAAAAGGGCTTGGGCTCCTCGTGTGGCAAATGTCAGATGAGCTTCCCCCAGCAGCACCTTTATCACCTCCCGTGGGCTTGCAGGCAGCTCTGGGGAAGGTGTCCCCAGCACCGAGGTCTTGGTTTGGGCTGATGAGCCCTGATGTTCAGCACAAATCTCTTCCTTCGCTGCTGCTGTTGCTGTAAGGGGGGGAAAGAATGTGTGGTGGAAGCAAAGGGGAGCAGCTGGTTCCAAGCCATGCAGTGTGCTCAGGGATGCCCTGGCTGTGGAGCAGGGAGTGCTGGCAAGAGGCTGCCCCTCAAAATCAGGACTGGGGAGTCCCAGAGATGGGGTCTGTCAGCTGCTGTGTTTGGAAAGGGATGGGGGACCCAGGGAAGGTGGAGCCTTCCTGAGGTGGGATCTGACAGGTGGGCACAGGGGCAAAAGGGGTTCCCACACCGTGCAGGGCTCAGGGGCTGGCAGGGAGATGCTGCTGGATGTTTCTGCCCTCCAAGGAAACTCCTGAACCAGGTCAAGCCCTCTTCCTGATGCAGGCGAAAAAAACAGGCTCTGGAGAGAAACAATCTGTGCCCTTTTAAGGCAATCCAAAGGCTGGGACTGGAAGGACCAGGCTGGGAGGGATTTGGCACGGTGAGAAGCCCAGCCTCCAGGACCTTTGAAAAAGAGACTTACAGGCTGCTGTTATCACACCCCAAACACAGCTCTTGGCATCCCTGGAGCCAGCACAGCCTCTCCAGCCCCGGCTCCTGGCACCCTCCACAGTGTTTGTCCCACTCTGAGACCCTCTGGGCATCCAGGAGCTGAGGCTGGGCTAGAGCAGGGCCCTGACCCCTGCCCTGCCTGCTCTGAAAACCAGGCTGAGATCCAATTCCCTGTTCTATTGCCTGAGAAATGCTCTTACACAGGGAAGAGGACCCGAGGGAACGGCTGGAGCTGTGTCAGGTTTAGGTTGGAGATCAGGGAAAGGTTCTTCCTCCAGAAGGTGGTTGGGCACTGAACAGGCTCCCCCAGGGCAGTGGGCACAGCCCCAAGGCTGCCAGAGCTCAAGGAGTGTTTGGACAACGCCCTCAGGGACAAGGTGGGACTTTGGGGTTGTTCTGTGTGCAGGAGCTGGACTGGATGATCCTTGTGGATCCCTTCCAGCTCAGGAGACTCTTTGAAGAGCTCAGTTTTCCCACATCCTTGTGCCTGTGAGCAGAGGGTGTGTGGAGCTTTGTGCTCCCCTATCTCTCTGCTTGATGTTTGTGGTGGGCTGGCACATTGTGGACTGGCAAAATGGGGTTTGGTTTCGGGGACATTTTCCTGCTGCTGTAGCTGTTCAGGAGTCAGGAAGCGTGTGGCTGGGGGAGGGTGACTTCAGCTGCTTGTCCCCACATGGGAACAGGATGGAGAATTACAGAGGTGTAATTACATGGAGAGAGGCCCCTGGAAACCTCCCAAGCTGCAGCTTGTGCCCATTGACCTTTCTTGCATCACTGGGCTGCACCAAAATGTGTTTTATTGTCTTTGGAGCAATCTCAGGTTGCTGTTAGATCCTCTTTAGCTTCCTTTTTTGGGGAGTTATCTGCAAATTTGCAGCTCAAGGGGCCTCTTGGTCTTGTCTCATCAGACACAGTTCAGGAAAGAGGAGAGAGGAACAGAAGCATTTGTATCCTGCCAGCGAGCTGGGTGGTAGCTTAGGCTGGTGCTCAGGTCTTTGCACCTGCACTGTGTCCCTGATTTCTGATTTTCCAGCCTCTGTGACTGTGCCTGCAGCCCTGGAGGAGGCTGAGCTGTCCAAGCCCCCTGTTTGGTGGTGTCAGGGGTCAGCCCCTCCTATCTGGGCAACCCTGACTGTACCCCTGCCCTGCAGTGGCTGAGATGGAAGAGTTGGTCAGGGAGGAGAAGCTGGCACTGTTTCCAGAGGGGTGACAGCTCTCACTCTCCAGCACCAAGGCTCAGCCCCATGGCCATGGCTGAGGGGGGACAGCAGGGCTGGGATCTGAGGAGGTGCCAGGGCCGTGGGTACCTCTGTAAGTGCTGTCTCCCATCATTGTTCCACTTCCTGCCTTGCCCTGGCACTGAAAGGAGCTGTGAGGTCCCACAGCTTGCAGGACAGAGGGATTTCTGCTGCTGCTGCCTGGCAGGACCAGTGGTCCCTGGGAGGCAGCTGGGTGCTGTAGTGATGGGCATCCTGAGTTCTGCTAATTCTGCTAATTAGACCCTGTGTTTGTCTCTGTGCCCACACCAAACATCTGTGGGGGGATCTCTGCACATGTCAGATGTGGGAAAGCTGCTGGAGCTCCAGCTGGGGATGCCCACTCCGACTGCCCCATCCCTGCTCCTGCCTGGCCCCCCCACCCTGACCCTGTTCCCTCCTGTGCTTTCCCCTCAGGATGCCCAACTGGGGAGGAGGAAAGAAGTGTGGGGTCTGCCAGAAGGCCGTGTACTTTGCTGAGGAGGTGCAATGCGAAGGCAACAGCTTCCACAAGTCCTGCTTCTTGTGCAGTGAGTACCAGCCCCTTCCCTCATCCCCTCCCTCCCCCTCCGCTCCCCTTCCTGGCTCTCAGCCGGCCGGGAGCCCCGTCATGTCCTGTTTACGGGCTGGGTAAGTGCTCCTTAGGATTCCTCTGCAATCAGACACGCTGTGGGAGCCGTGTGGCAGGGGCTCCCCTTCCCTCCAGACTTGCAAGTCACTTCTGCTGAAGGAACACGGATCATCCCAGGACACCACAGGCTGTCCAAGCCGTCAGGGCTGACCTCAGCCAGCACCCACGCAGAGATTTAATCTGTCTCTACCCCAGGGAAAGGCCAGGCTGGGTCCTCTAGTCTGTCTCCAGATGTTAAGGATTAGAGCATGAGACAGGGACTCTCCCAACAGTGGTGGAAGGATGTGATGCTAGCTTTAGTCTTCTAAGTGGCCTTTGCCACATCAAAAAGGTGGTTGAGCCTTGGGACCTGGTTTGGGATCTTCCCCTGTGTCCCAGGAGATGATGGGAAGGGAGATGTGATCCTATCCTGCTGATGGATGGCCTCCTAAGAAGTGTCAAAGCATCACCCCCAGCCTGCCTGCAAATCTGCTATTGCTGAGGGTGTCTCTGCTGTACGTTTGGACTCAAGTGTCACCTCCAGGGAGGTGCAGAGGAACAGGATCTGGCTGTGGGTGACTCAGTGCTGAACTCCCTTCCCTCTTATGCTCTCTGGGATCCTACAAGTGCTGCTGGTTTCCTGTTGCAGTTCCCCAGACACCCTTCCCCTCCCTTTGGGGATACCAGGGTGTTACAGTGCAGCTCCATAAACCTGGGGCATTTGCCTCCAGAGGGGCTGCAGGACCCTTTTTATTTAAAAAGATTAAAATTTTAAAAATTTAAAAATATAAAATTTAAAAATTTAAAATTTAAAACATTTAAAAAGATGAGCACTGTCCTCAGCCTGTGTCACCGGATTTCTGCCCCCTGCCCTCGAAGGCTATCACGTACCAGAACTAGTGATTCTCCTGTGCTCACATGAGATGGGGCTTGGAGCAACCAGCTCTAGTGGAAGGTGTCCCTGCCCATGGCAGGGCATGGAATGGGATGAGCTTTAAGGTCCCTTCCAACCCAAACCATTCTGTGATTCTCTGGGCAGGAGCACACACGTTTCCTGCGTCCACTGATGGCTCCTCAGCACATTTCACCGGCCACAGAGCAGCAGAAGTGCATCTTCAGAGCTGCCCTTGCAGCTCAGGTGTAACGTTTTCTCAGCTGGTCCCAGCACCCTGGTTCCAGTCTCACCATTCTCCCACAGCAGGGAGAACAGGCAGGCTCTTTTCCTTATGGGCAGCAGGCAGAGCTGGGAGCTGTAAACAGGCCCACTCCAGGACCAAGCTCAGTGGAGCTATTCCACAGGGAAATAGCAGTGCCCTCACGGGATGATCGCTCCCTGCCACGCTCCTGTGTCCACCTGGCCCAGCTCCCGGTTCTTCTTGGCCATCCTGCCTGGGATGCAGCTCACACAGCTGGATCCAGATGTGAGACAGAGAGAGAGAGAGAGGCTGCTGCTGCGTCTCTGCTCCCTGCCAGTGTGGAGCGCGGCCAGTGCTGGCCGGCAGCTCTCGGATGTGGGAGTTTCCAGGCTGGAAACTCGCTTTGGCTGGGAGGACTGAGCAGGGGAGTCGTGGAGAGGTTTTCCCTGGCAGGGAGGGGGTGGCAGTCGAGTCCTTATTGCAGCTGTTCTGCAGAAGGAAGTCCTGTTTCTTCGGAAAGAAGATAAGGAGGGTGGGGAATGTTACCCTCACCCTCTGTGCTCACAGCTGGTTTGCTGCCATGAGATGCTGGCACCCAGAGAGCAGGGCAGGCCTCCAAGAGCCATGAAATGGGGCTAAAGGCATTGCTTCCAGATGGGAATACATGGCCCAGCAGCTCTGCCTGTCCAGGCTCCCCAGCTCGGGCCGTGGCTCATGTGCCAGCCCACCGTGGTGCCCACTGTTCCCAGCCCTGTGCCACAGGCTGTGGGTGGTGCCCCCTGAGCTCCTGCATTCCCAGCCTGCTCCCCAGGCCTGCTGCCTTTGGGCCTCATCAGGGAACTCAAAACATTAGCTGTAGGGGAGAATAACAGATACTTTGACCCGAGCTGCCAAAAAAAAAAATCATCAGAAAGGAGCCAAACCTACCACAGTGCATTAGAGCTGGAGATGGGCTCAGGGAGCGACTTGGTGATTGACTCCTGGCCTCGATCCAGCTGACAGGGTAGTACAGCAGAAATGTGCTGTAATGAGCCTGCTTGGCCTTGGAAAGCAGGGGCAGTGCTTGTTTAATTGTTTTGTGGAGCGACTCAGCTGCTCTTAGAAAAACAAAGGGTCCTTAACTCCATGAGTGCAGCTCACTGGAATTTCTGCAACGCAGAAACCCCGAGAGCTGGGGAAAGAATTTTCCTGCTGCCTCTCGAAGCTCTGTGACCAGTACAGATGAGTGACTGTGAAAGCCTAGGTTGGAGCTCCAGATCCACTCAGATGCCACTGAGATCATCCACTGCCACCCCTGGGGCAAAGCTCACAACAAAGCTCTTTGAATGTGCCAGTAAAAGTTCCCCAAATTCCCCTCCTGAGGGTCTGCCTGAACACAGCTGAAGCCCCAACAGCAGCCCAGTAGCTTGGCAGCGATGGGAGCAGTTACCCAGGGCTGGTTTTTCCCAGCAGGGATGCTGGATCCATCCAGCTCCTGCCGTGCTGGGAGCGCTTTGCCAGGAGAGGATCCAGCCAGGTCCTCCTTAGATGGCAGGAGATGTTTCCCTGTCCAACTCTTTCTCCCAGCACAGCTCATGGGCCCCTGGAGGAGGAGAAGCACCATATTTAGTCATATTTATCATATTTAGGGCTGGGCAGCCCCGCCTTCAGTGCTGTGATTTGTGCTGCTCTGAGGGGGGAGCTCCTCCGTGTTTGCATTCCCGTGTCACTGGTTGAGGCCAAGAAACTGTTCTGCTGGCCAAGAGGCTGCTGGAAGCCTCGACATTTAAGGTGTGTGGCAGCTGCAACCGGATCTGTTCGGGGCTGGCTGCCAGCACTGTGGACTCTGCCCCAGGTGTTGGGATCCTGCACGGAAACACCGGAGATCACCGCGGGTTTGGGCGCTGCTCACCTCCTGCCCCAGGGCTGTGTTCCAGGAAGGGTTTGGAAATGAGCTGGGACAGGAGTTGGCACTGCCAGTACCTTAAGGGGGCTTGTGAAAAAGAGGCAGAGTGACTTTTTACACAGGCAGATAGTGATAGGCTGGGGGGGGGATGATTTTAAACTGAAAGAGGAGAGATTTAGATCAGATATAAGGGAGAAATTGTTTCCTGTGAGGGTGGGGAGGCCTTGGCACAGGTTGTCCAGAGAAGCTGTGGTTGCTCCATCCCTAGAAGTGTCCAAGGCCAGGTTGGACAGAGCTTGGAGCAACCTTGGCTAGTGGAAGGTGTCCCTGCTCATGGCAGGGGTTTGGAATTGGATAATCTTTTAGGTCCCTTCTGACCCAAACTGTTCTGTGATTCTCTGATTCTAAAAATCAGGAGAAGACCTGAGCCCAGCACCAGGCTCAAGCTCTGGGTAGGCTCAGCAGGGACCCTGAGCCTGGCTGCTTCCTCCTCCTGTCCCATCTTACATCCCACATTGACCCCCAGGGCTCCAACACCCAGCTGAATTAGTGTTCATCCCCTGAGACCACCCTACACACACCCTCAAACCAGGGCATGGTCCAGGGGTGATGTCTTACATGAGTCCTTCCATCATCTCAGGGTCCTTACCCTTCCTTGGGTGTGGTGGTGGCCACAGGGCTGCTGTTAGTCCCTCTGAACACCAGGAAAAATGCATTTGCTAACATTTCTTTGCCCTGAGTGCTTCTCGCTGTGTATTTGCAGCAGATGAGCTGTGGGGCCAGGACATCCATCCTTGGGCTTGGGAATCCTGCGGTGATTTGTAGAGAAAATTCAGGAGACCAGCATCAAGAGGGTTAACAGAGCTTTCTCTTGGTATCATCAACCTCTTGGCTTTGGTGGTTGCTTCCTTTTAAAGCCAGACAATGTTCTTTTTGTGATCCTTATCTCTGCTGGTTTGCGTTCACTCCCTGCAACTGGATCCTGTCTAGGGTTTCCTTGCTCCTTGAAAGCTGAGCTGTGCTATCCCTGTGAGGACTTGTTTTCCCCAGCTAATTAGTGAGCTCTGGATGAGCAGGCTGATGGCACACCCTCCCCTCTTTTCTAGTGGTCTGTAAGAAGAACTTGGACAGCACCACCGTTGCCGTGCACGGAGAGGAGATCTACTGCAAGTCCTGCTATGGGAAGAAGTATGGCCCCAAGGGCTATGGATACGGGATGGGAGCAGGGACCCTGAGCACTGACAAGGGCGAGTCTCTGGGAATCAAATATGAAGAGTGAGTTTGAGTCTTTTTTTTGAAACTGGGGCTGTTTGTGGGCGCCTTCTTCCCCGTGTGTGTGCTGTGCTGCTCGGCTGTGCAGCCCGTGCTGAGCTCCCAGCAGCACCCAGCTGGAGCTGTGGGCTGCCCTGCCTTTCTGCTCCTCAGGGGAAATCCACTGAACCCTGTTTGCCAGGTGAGATGGGGCTTGACAGGACAAGCCCCAGCTGCCTGAGCACGCTGCCCACCCCCTCCCAGCACACAGCCCTCAGGCTGAACTTTCCCTGGCACTCGACACACAGTGGGTGAAGCTCCAGGCCCTCCAAAGCTGGGCTGGGATTTGGGATCCCCGTAGCTCTTCCCTCTCTCCATCCTGCCCGTGCATTCCTGACCATGAGCTCCCTCCCTTCCACAGGGGCCAGCCCCACCGACCCACCAACCCCAACGCAGCCAGGATGGCCCAGAAGGTGGGAGGGTCTGATGGGTGCCCTCGCTGCGGCCAAGCCGTCTACGCGGCCGAGAAGGTGATCGGAGCTGGGAAGGTAAGACGGGGGATGCAGTGGATGTGGCACGAGTTGCTGTGTGGCAGGGAGACCTTCAGAGAGGGTCTTGACCAGACCCACGGGATGCTGCCAGCTGGGCTGCCAGAGCCTCTGACCAGGGCTGACCAGACCACAGGGTCTGGTGGCCACGCTCACCTGGAAGCCTGGCACCAACAGGAGATTTTGACGTGTCTGGATGCCAGGTTCCCCAGGCTGCAGTGCTCTCACAGACCTGTAGATGGGAGAGAAATAAATTCAGTATTAAATTCAGAGCCCTGCTCAGCAGAGGTCACTCTGGATGTCCCTGCTGTAGATGTGTTGGGAGGACCAGCAGCGATGTGGGCCATGGCCACTGCCACCATTAACTGAAGAAGTGCATCATCCAGTGATCCTTCTCCACCTCTGGTCAGTGCTGCCCACAGGCAGGGTGGTTGGAGGTGTGGGCACAGGCTCGGGGCATCTCCCTCGGGCCGCTCCAGAGGTGAGGACTGGGTCAGCTCAGGGTCTGGTGTGAAGAACATTGTAACAGCTCTGCTACTTCCTATGTCAAGTTCATCACTTCATCAGGGTCCTTTGCATCCTGAACTGTGGCCTTGTCACCTCACTGGTGGGTGACCCTGCTGTGCTCTGCCCTCCTGGGGCTTCTGTGCTTGTCCTCTGTCCCCAGAGCAGGGAGAGGAGGCACCTGGCCACAGAAAGGGCCTCCCAGCATCATCATCACCCAGCTGGCACTGCAGGGACCTGTGATGGACATGTTGAGGGTCAGCCCAGAGTCAGAAGCCAAACTTACCCTTAAAACAATGATCTGGGCTTCCTGGTCAGCTTCTGGCCTCAATGTTTATGGGGAACCAAAGTTGGTGAAGCAATTAGACTCAAGCAAGCCCAGAGAGGATTCCAGAGCATGTATTTCATGTGCTAATGTTTGCTGGATGACTCCATTCACTACCTCCTCCTCCTCCTCCTCCTCCAGCCCCCTAATTTCACATTTTTTTCCAAAAAAGGTTTCATGTTTTCCTAAGTGTTTATTTAAATTCCTCCATGAGCAGCTCTGGCTACTCAAGGTCTGCCTGAAGGCTGTGAGCTCATTTATCTCCAGGGGACTGCTGGAACTGTGTGTGGGGGGGTTATTTTTAAACACTGGCAGTTTTCTTGCATTCTTCCTGTCCGTTTGCTGCCTTCCTTGGAGCTGTGGTTCTGTGGGGGGCAGGTTTCCCAACCCTGCTGCCACCCCCAGGCTAACGTGGGTCTCAGTTAGATAACTGGGGGGGAATTATCATGCTGGTTGAGGAGGACAATCCCCAAAGAGGGGATGATTGCTCCTTAAAAGTTGTTGTACCAATTATTGTACAAATTAATTCTGTGAGTGGGGGCAAAAGTTCTCTGAAACCAGATCAACACGGGAGCAGTGACCGCCCCTGGTGTTTCCTCTCTGTATCTTCCCTCTTGGGCTGGGAGGTCAGAACTTTCCAGAGAAAAGCTTTTATCCCACTGAGAGCTCTTTGCCAGCAACTTCGGGTCAGAAATAGAGAAGTGAGCCCACTGGTAGCCAAAGCCTGCTGCCCTGTCCCTGGCTGTTGTCTGACCAGGCTCTGCTCCTGCCCCACAGTCCTGGCACAAGTCCTGCTTCCGCTGTGCCAAATGTGGCAAAAGCCTGGAGTCCACCACCCTGGCAGACAAAGATGGGGAGATCTACTGTAAAGGTGAGTCCCACCTTCCTCACTGGCTTGTCCTGGGCTCTGAAGGGCAGCGGCAGGGGGTGGAAATCCCTGTGCAGGGACCCAGGATGGGCTGGAAGTTGGGGAGGTGGTGGCCCTGGCAGCTGCATGTGGGGACTAGCTGTGCCGACTGGCCATGGAGCCAGGGAATTTCCTGCCTGGCCTGTGGCCTCCCTGTTTGCCCAACAAACAGGGCAAACCCTGTCCTGTTTACGCAGTGCCTGCTGTGGGAGGAGGGCCAGCCTTACCTGTCTCTCCCTTCTGTCCTCTGCAGGTTGTTACGCCAAGAACTTTGGTCCCAAGGGCTTTGGCTTCGGGCAGGGCGCCGGGGCGCTCGTCCACTCGCAGTGAGGCACCAGGAGCCGGGCTCTGCGCTCGCTCAGGGCTTGTCCAGACCAGCCTGTGCTGCCAGACCCTTCCCACGCCCTCCATGAGCATCCTCACCGTCATCCAGAGCCACCCGCGGCTTCGCAGCACGAGCCCCCTCCCTCCCCGCCCTGCCCCGGCGCGCCCCAGAGCCAGGGCAGTCCCAGCACTGTCCCCACCGGGTCCTGCCAGGGCGGGGGCTGCTGGGGGGGCTGCTCACCCCCACCTCAGCGAGGCCCTCGGGCCCGAAACGTTCTGCTCCGCGTGTCCCATCCCGGCACGTGTGCTCGTCCTGCCGGGATGTGCGCTCAGCCGCACCGTGCCGCGCCACTGAGCAAGCAATAAACGTCCAGAACATCAAAGCTGACCCGGGCCTGGCCTTGCCAGAGAGTTTATTCCCTGTCTGGGGCTGAGGAGGTGCACTGGGTGGCCAGAGCTGGAGGGTCAGGAGGTGAAGGGAGGAGGGGCAGTGTTGGCACTTGGGGTTTGGCAGGAATGTGTCAGTGCTGAGCTCTGCAGGTCGACTCAGCTGGGCTCTCCCCCTGCTCCCACCGTGGATCATCATACAGTGGTTTGGATTGGAGGAGACATTAAAGCCTGTGTCGGTCCAGCCCTTGCCATGGGCAGGGACACCTTCCACTAGACCAGGTTGCTCCAAGCCCCGTCCAGCCTGACCTTCAACACTTCCAGGGATGGGGATAACTATTCCAAAAGCAGTGGTTGATGCTTGGAGGCCCAGGGCAGCCCTTCTGGGGTGTGTCAGTAGCACAGCATGTGTGCTCACCCTATCAAAACCCCTATCGGTGCTTTTAGGTGGCACCTCTCCAAACAGGAGTGCCCAGCAGTGCCAAATAATTAACAGCTTTTCACCTACTCCCTGGATTTTTAGCAGCTTGGGGATCATTAAGCCTCCAGTTTGGCAACTGCCCAGGTCTAATTCGTTTTCATCTAAACTCTTCACTCCCTTTCTGTGATTCTCTTGTTGGACCGGTGTGACATACCCACAGCTCAGAGTCAGGAACTCCACAGGGAATTTAGTTCTGGGGTTTTTTTAAAGTTACAAACATTGTGGTTGAGCAAATGAGATGGGTAGTGTTCTGAGAAGCACAACAGAGGTAGAAATCCTTTGGTGGGGCAGGACTTGGGCTCCTTTATCAACTTAAGCACTTTCTCCTGTTCATCAGACCCTCGTGTTTTTGAACACCCATGTTTTTGGAGCTGAGGTGGGGAGTAAGCTCTTTACCACCTCCAAAAGTCCCCTCTTCTCCAGTTTTCCCAGCCCTGGGACCAAGAATCTAGTAGGTCTGTTTGCTCTGGGGTGTGTGGTTATGCTTGATGGTAGCATTTGGCACGAGGAGCAGCAGCCCAGGTTCAAGGGATGTGGTGGGGTCGGGAGCTGCAGCACAGAGGGCTCATGTACCACCCTCAGTGTGGGGACAGAGGGTGGTTCCCTCACTTGGCAGAGGCCCTGCTTCCCCGTGGAGGCTTGGGGGGGTCAGGAAGCTGCTGGCGTTCTCTGGGAGCACGTGGGGGATGTTGTGCTGCTGCAGGATCTCAGCTGGATGTGCCACAGAGTGGATCATGCCCAAGCAATGCTGGTTAGTCAATAAAGCCACAAGAAGTCAGTCTTTAGTCCCTTCTGCCCACAGATGTAGAGGTTCTGTCAGAGAAGGGAGGAGTGGGAGCCCCTCTGCTCTGGAGACAGGTTGGGAGAGATAAGATGTGGGTTTTGGACATCCCCTGCCCTGCAGTGGGACAGCTCTGACCATCTGCTACCCTCTGCTGGTCACTGAGCATGGCAGGGCCCCAGCCGGGGGGGTCCAACTCCATTTAGAGGCAGCAGACCTGCGCTGTGTCCAGCAGTTCACACCCCTCGGGGGGCTGCCAGCCTTGGAAAAGGGGCTGTGGGGCCCAAACCTGCCCCCAGAGAGATGAACCAGGGGGTCGGCTCGTGGCCAAGGACCCTGGAGCCTGGTGATGATGACACCACTTAAAGGGTTGGATTGGAGCCTCTGAGCCCCATGGTCGGTGGCCCTTGTGGCAGGGGATGTCACAGCGCCACCGTGCTTTGTGGGGATGTCACCTCAGGGCAGGACTGAGCCCTCTTACCTGCCCCGAGGGCTCTGTGTGGATGGGATGAGCGTGGGGGCCGTGGGCAGCCCACGGAGCAGCCTGGCACAGCGAGTCCTGTGGGCTTTGCTGGAGAGCAGGAGCTGCGAGCTCATCCCCCCAGGCAGCCCAGCAGGATGGGCCTCCTGCCCTGTGGATCTGGGAACAGACAGACAAGGAGAGGGGAGCGGGAAGGACCTTGTCAAAGCTCCTTCACACCCGCAGCTGCGGGCCCATCACCTTCCCTCGGTGGCTGGAGTCCAGAAAGGCAGAGCAGCACAGTAAGCAGCAGAGCTGGCACCTTGGGCAGAGGGTTTGGCAGCCCTTGGCTCCCCCTTGGGCTGTGAGGATGGAGCTTTGAGCTGGGTGCTGAGCCGAAATTGCCCACAGCTCACCAGAGCAGCCCTGGGAGCAACAGTCCCCAAACCACTCACCCCCAAGCTTCCAGGGCTCAGCATCCCCAGAGCTGAGCTTCTTTACCTGTGCGTGGGAAAAACCTTCGGAGGGGAACCCACACATCTGCTGTGCTCCTCCCAGGGGTGCCGGGGTGCTCGGGTGACCTTCGGGGAGGCACTGGCCGCCCTGGCGGTGGGGGTGGCGATGGCCGCAGGGGAGCCGGGGCCGCCTGACGTCAGGAACCCGGGTCTCCTGGGACACCGGGGATCTCTGCCAGCGTGACGAGGTTGGCCCCAGGGAGCACGAACCAGTTCCTGGCTCCGACAGCCGCCCTGCCCTCTTAATGAGGGATAATGAGGTGCATCTCATCACCGCTGCAGACTTGCCCCCTGGCCACGCCAGCTGCAAGCAAAGCCCCCGGGAGGGACCGGGAAGGATGGAGGGGTTGGGGAAGAGGGGCTCCAGCCGGGGGCTCCGCGGGGCTGGGGTCTGCAGGGGCACGGGCAGGGTGATCCGGGAGGTGGGCACTGGGGCAGTGGCTGCGTGCCAGGGAGCCAGGGGCTGATCGGCGGGCTCCTGCCCCGGTCGGTGATCCTGGCACATCCCCGGGGGAATTTTTTCCCATGCCAGACCTCACCTGGGTGAAGGACCCACACCCTCAACATCTGTGGGGGCACATCCCGCCACCCAGCAGGCTGTGACCGTCAGCCCCTCTGGCAACCCACGGCCAGCACCAGTCCCCAGATGTCCCCCCGGCAGCCCGGCACGGCACCTCGGTGCCAGGCGCTGGCACGGGAACAGACGGAGCTGCGGTGTCCGGGAACGAGACGGGCTGGAAAGGAGACTGGTGTTTCGCTGCAGGGGAGGGAGGACTCAGGCGGGACCGGGCTGTGCTGTGCTTTGCTGTCCCGGCCCCGCTCCGACGGCTTATCCCCCCTGCACAGGTCACACGAGGCTGGGGGATGCTGGTCCTCGCTGTGGGACAGCCTAGGGGCTTCAAATCCCTGTCCCAGCAGATTTGGGGCATGGGAGCTCTGTGTGCTGAGGGTGGCCCAGCACCCTTGGATGCGTGGCTGGGTGGTTGGTGGGTGTCAAGGGTTGTTCCCATTGCTACTGTCTCTGCTTTTGACTCTCCTCTTGGGCTGCACTCAGTGGTCCCCATAGCCCCTGCCTGGCTGGTGCTGCACCCACAGCCCCCTGTCCCAGCTGGCACTACACCACATAACCCCCTGGCCTGGCTGGAAGTGCAGCTCATAACCCTGTGCTCTGGCTGGCACTGAGCCCCATAGCCCCCAGCCCCTGCTGGCACTGCACCCCCTAACCCCTTTGCCCTGGCACTGCACCCCTTGTGCCTTCTTGGCTGGCACTGAACCCCACAGCCCCCCAGCCCTGATGGCACTGCACTCTGTACCCCCTTCCTGGCTGGCATTTTATTCAGGGTCCCCTGCCCAGCTGGTACTGCACTCCACAGCCCACTGTGCCCACTGGCACTGCACCCTATAGCCCTATGCAGCTGGTGCTGCACCCCAACAGCTGGTGCTGCACCCCCAACAGCTGGTGCTGAACCCCATCTGGCCTTGCACTCCACGCCTGGGCTGCCGTGCAGAAGTCCCTGAGCCCTGCCCTTGCGCCGCTGCCGTGCAGACCCATCCCACACCCTGCCTGTTCACACGAGGGCCCTGGGGCAGCGCCTGCTCGCGGGCACCCCAAAAGCACCTCCTGGGTGAAGCGGGGCTGTGCCGGGCCTGGCCGGGCTTCGCCTGGGCGTGAAGGGAGCCTGAGCGCAGGAGGGGCCAGGCGAGGCGGGAGGAATGCGAGTGGGAGAGCGGCCGGGCATGTAGCGACAGCTCCTGGGGCGCGCTGCGCCGGGATCCCACACGCTGCGCGGGGCAGGGAGCAGAGCCCCGGCACCAGGGCTGGGGTCGGCATGGGGCACCCCTCCGCTCATCCCCTCTGAGAGCCGGCAGCGCAGGGCGGGGAGAACCCCGGGGGGGTAGCACAGCCACCGCGGGGGTCCCGGCCCCACCGAGCTCAGCTCTGACGTGGAGGGGCTGGGAATCCCCCAGCGGGTGATGCCCGGCTGAGCCCACACGAGGTGCGGAGGTTCCCTGGGGGCCGAGGGGCCGCTATGACCCCCGAGAAGGTGCTGAGGGAGGGGGTGCTGGAGAAGCGGAGCGGGGGGCTGCTGCAGCTCTGGAAGAAGAAGCGGTGCCTGCTGACGGAGAAGGGGCTGCAGCTCTTCGAGCCCAAGGGCTCGCGGCGCAAGGAGCTGAGCTTCGCCCGCATGAAGGCGGTGGAGTGCGTGGAGTGGAAGGAGCGGCACATCTACTTCACGGTGGTGATGGACGACAGCCACGAGATCGACTTCCGCTGCGCCCAGGAGGACCCGGGCTGGAACGCCGAGATCACCATGGGCCTCGTCCGCTTCAAGAACCAGCAGGCGATCCAGGTCGTCCGCGCCCGGCACAGCTGCCGAGCAGGTACCGGATCCGCCGCTGCACCGCGGGTCGGGGTGCAGGACACGCCGGGGGAGGAGGTCCCCGGCCACCAGATCCCGTGTCCGAGGGGTTCGGCTCCCCCAGGGGAACCACAGAGGTCCCGTGGATTGGGGTGGTCTGCAAGGGTGGTGGTCCCCTGCCCCCTGCACTGGCTGGGACGCCCCCATAGGTTTTTATCCCCCACACCCTTGGAGAGGGACTTTTCCATCACCCTCCCTCCGTCTGGGGTGACCTGAAGGTTATGGGGCCCTTTGCCATCTTGCACGTGGGATGGGGTGGGGGTGGTGGCTGGCTCTGCTCCCCGGTCCCCTCGGGGCTGGGCCCTGCCCCGTGTCCCAGCACTGGCCAGGTTGGTGACAGGCGCCTTCTCTCTGCAGTGGCGCAGTTCGACACAGCCCCGGTGGGACAGCCCATGGACACGCAGCACCCGAGGAGTCGGATGGAGATGGCTCTCGGCTCGGCACGAGGTGGGGAGAACGGGATCCCAGCGGGCAAGTGAGGCCACTGCTGTGCAGCCCAAGGACAAGGACGGTGGCTCCGGTGAGGCCAGTGCAGGCACTGCCCCCTCCCCACCTCCATGGTAGGAGGTGACATCCATGACCAGGGGCTCACCACCCTTCAGCTGACATGTGCAGGACCTGGTGCACTGGTGGGGACACCTGGACCTCTCCTGCAGGACAGGGGATGGATGAGGCTGTGCCCGAAGAAAGCAGTGGAATGGGGAGCTCTGCCTGTGTGACAGTGACACTGGGACAGATGGATGTGGTTGGGGACACAGCTCCCCCTGAGCCCCCATGTTGAGAAGGGGCTGGATAGCTGCTGCTGCACAGGGACCCTTCAAGGCGCTGAAATGATGGTGCGGTGACACTGCCGTGCTGCTGGACATTGTCCTACCCTGGGATGTCCTTGAGCTGATAGGGAACACTGGGAGGGCACTGGGGATCCCCATTCCTTGTACCAAAAGCGTCCCCAAACAGGACTTTCTGCTTCTTACCCTGGTGTTGCTTTGATTTGCGGGACCCTGCAGGGTACAGGAGAGCACAAATCCTGCACAGAGCTTTGCTGGTTTTTGGCACCCCCCTAAACCAGCATCCCACAGTCGGGCTCCAAAGCCCCCCCCCCCACTGCTGCCCCGAGCCCTCTCTGGTCACCCATCCCACTGCTCCCGTGTCCCCAGGGATTCCCACGGTGGTTTGCGGGCAGGCGACGCGGGAGCAGCGCTCCGGCTGTGCAGGCAGGGGAAGGGACGGCCCTGCCCCGACAGGCAGCGCAGACACCGGCGCCTGGAGCCACCGAGCTCCGCAAGCCGGAGCCTGAGCCCCAGCCCCGCGGCCGCGGGCGCTGCGGATCCTGCCGGAGGTTGCCCGGCCGCGTGGGAACCGAGGAGAGCAGTGCCCCTGTCCCCGCGGGCTTGGGCTGCTGGTCCCAGCCTGCACACCAGCCCCCTCTGCCAGACCCCACGGGGCCCACGGGGTCCTGTCCCCGCGCCAGGGCAGCGCCAAGGTGGCTTCAGGGAGGGATGGTGGCGTGGCTGGAGCCTGCTCGCCGTGCAGGGCCAGGCTAGCTCAGTGCTTTAACAGGCATCTGGGTGTTTTTCCACCCAAGGAAGCCTTCTTGGCCACCTGGTCCTCAGAGCTGTATTTTCTGAGAGCCTGCTGACTTGTGAGTAAAGTTGAGGGGGGGCACACAGATGAAACTGGACCCAAACTCAGCGCAGGTGGAGCTTTGCACCACCCCAGTGCTGTGGCAGGAACATGGTGGGCTCCAGGGATGGGGGGACCTGGTCCCCCACCCGCAGGAGATGTTCTAGGTGTGGAGCCCTGTGTGGGCCAGCCCCCAAAACAGGTCCCCACACACCTTTTGGATGAAAATGAGACTGTCAGGAAGGTGCTGGTGCTCACACAGCATTTCCATGGCAAGGATCTCTGTCCTGTGGTTTCTCTTAAATCTCCAGCTCCCTGAGTCAGGGCATTCAGAGAGGCTCATTCAAAGCCCTGTGTGCATCCCAAGCCTGTGCTGGGGAGGGCACCAGTGGGGGGGAGTACCCAGTGCAAGGGGAGTTTCCAAAGTTGCCAGTTTTGGGCAGTGTGACTCCCTAATTTTGGCTTTTCTGCTCTCTTGCTCCCCGTAAACAGCTATTTTCTGTTTTCCAACTGCCAGCAACAAACTGGGGGCGGGGGGGAGAAAATGGTCAAGATGTGTGTGGGTGTAAGTTCCTTGTGTGCAGACACCCACATCTGCCCAATCCACCCTCTCTGGGCAGATTCCTGACCCTGGGAGCTGGGGCCAGGGGGTGAGGTCAGAGCCAGCGGCCGTGCGGGTGGGAGGCGGGACGGCTTCACCCGCCGCCTGCGAGGGCTGAGTTTCTCACGCAGAGGAAAAGGTCACCCAGAGACTGAAAAACAAATAAACAGCCAAGCGACTCGGCCAGGGAGCAGAGCAGGGACGGGGCCGGCGGCTGGTGCATCCCCCAGCACCAGGGATGTTGTGCCAGCACACTCCCAGCCAGCCTGAACAGCAGGGAGAGGACCACGGGCAGTGTTTCCAATGCCCCCAGAGGAGGGGAAGCTGAGGCAAAACGCGGGGTTGGTGGGTATGTGGCCTTGCAGCCCCTCCAGCACATGGACTCCTTCTTCAGTAAAGGGCTGGCCAGGGTACCCCAGTGCCAGGGCCCCCAAGAAGAGCTGGGGCTCAGTGCAGAGCCCCAAAATGCAGCGAGGTGCCCCGGAGCTGCGGGAGTTCAAAGGCAGGAGCCTGAAAATCCGGCTTTTCTGCTCCCAGCCCCGCGGTGCCCCCTCTCCATCGGCCCTCCCTGCGCTGCTCCGAGGATACCCCGATGCTGGGGCTGCTCTGCCCGGGCTGGGGGCTCCCCTGTGCCTCTGCCCAGGGCAGGGGCTCTGCCAGCACCCAGCGGGGCAGGGACTGGCACCCTCCTTGCAGCACCGCGGGGGTGCGGTAAGTGCAGGGGAGGGGGGAAGGAGGAGCTTCAGAGCCCTTTTTTTTTTTTTTCCCGATGAAATCCAAGCTCTGGATTTGGGGTCAGATTTTGGGGCTGGCTGGACCCCCTCCCAAGTGCCAGGGAGGGTAGTGGGGGTGATGGTGCCAGTGATTTTGGCAGGTGAGACCAAATGTACCTCCTCCACCACCGTGTGCCCTGTGGAGAGGCTGCTACTGCCTCACTTCTCCTGTGACCATCTCTGACTTTGTAGGTTGACTCTCCTCAGATAAAAGTGAAAAGGAAAAGAAATCACAGCCGTAGCAAGCAGTGTTCTGGTTTTTTAGCTTTGGGTCACACGTCCGACTTCCTTCAGATGCTCCTAAAATTATTTCATTGTTGACCATCCTCAATTACAGTTCCTAAATCACTGGATTTGGGTTTGGAAGCCAACACCTGCCCACAGCCAGGCTGCAGAGCTTCCCAGAGCCCTGTGATGTCTGTGAGCCCATGCTCCAGGGGAGCAGAGGGCCAGGATGTCCACACCACTGCTGGGGGGGTCTTGGCCACCTCCACTAAAGCCCTCTTGGATTTGGGTGTAGGAAGAAATGCTGTCATCAAAACACAGGAGCTTGGGATGCTGAGGGGGGTCCAGGCAGGGATTGCAGGGATTGCAGTGGGGGTTCCACAGTGTCCTGGTGGTGTGTCCTGGAGGGGGTGTCCCAAGGAGGTAGAGGAGCGTGGTTGTGAACACCATGCACGTGCACCTTCCATCTCCACGGCTGTCCCCACTGCCTGCTCTGCTTTGGTGCCTCGGGGCATTGCCCAGGTCTGGTGGGACTCACTCACAGATGCAGAGGAGTGAGGGAATCCTTCCCAGGGCTGCAGAAAGCATCAGCTGCTGGAGGAACATTCCAAAGGTTTTCACCCCTGCTGTCACCAATCCATGGAGCAGGTGGGACTGGCTGGATCCTTCCAGCAGCTCGTGAGGGGTGAGAGCTGCCAGATGATCTGCAGGAGGAACACCCAGATGGGACCATTCATCAGGACCAGTCCCACGGACCCTCAAGATTTCACTGCAATGTGACCCTGCCAGCCTTGCAGCCGCCTTGCTGGGAGGAGGTGACCTCAATGTCCCCTTGTCTCTGAGCTGTGTCACAGAGGGAAAACCTTCTCCTACCCCCATGGTGAGTCTGTGGGGCATCCTCTGTCCCTGAGGCAGCCGGTGGTCCCCTGCCCTCTGCCCGGCACTGGGGGCTGGCTCTGAGAGTGGCAGCTGAGGGTTGGGATGGACTTGTTTGGAAGGTGGGTCCCAAAGGACACCAGAGGCTCAGCTGTTGTTTCTAAGTCTGGGATGCCCTGGGGATTGTGTGAATTCCACCAGGGTTGACAAAACCAGGACGGTGCTTGGAAGAGGGCAAGGACGGGATGGGTGGGAAAGACTCCAGAGGAGGGAAAGAGATCGCTGCAAGTCCATTTCTTCAGGCAGATTGCCTTCATGTGGGACAACTAAACTGCTCACAGGGGTCAGATACCTTTGAATTTGGGGTCCCAAGACCCTGAGGAGCTAGGGGCCATTGTGGTTCTCCCAAAGTCAGAGGGCAGATGTGGAAGCCCCTGCCACGTTTGTGAGGCTGATGTCCAATGAACGACGAGGAAGCACCAACAGCCTCCAGGGACTTGGAATGTCCAGAGAGGGAAACTGCCCCATCCATCTAAACACATGCCAGGGGGGCCACTCCTAAGAGACCAAACACAGGTGACCTGTAGGTCATGGGGACATTTAGGGACAAACAGCTGTCCCTGGGGACTTGGTCCTGGGTGGGTCTGACCTCCCCATACAGCTCTCTGGGAATTTTCTGTTGACATCCATCCCCTCTGTGGCAGCCCATGGGGACCCTTCACTTCAATCAGTGGCTCTCAGTAACAGGGATATTACTTTGCTTTGAATTTGGCCTCAGCACTGCTCTGCCCTGATAGGTCCTGATCCTTCACACCCCCCAGAAGCTCAGAGTGATGCCCAACCTCAGGTGGTACCTGATAAAACAGCCCCCTCACCTTGAGGCAGCTCACTGTGGTTTGTGAGCTGCGCTTGGAGATGCAGACCTGAAACATCCCCATCATGTCAGCCGGGCAGGAGGGATGGAAGATCCCAGGCTGCTGCCACTTCCCCTGCTGCAACCCCCCCACGGCAGTGCTGGAGCTCTGAAACCCATGGGGAAGCCCCAAATCGAGGGGTCTCACTACCCCACCCCTTGCCTGCCCTTTCCTCCTCCTCAATCCGGGTCCCAGCACAGGGTGAAACCTGAGCCTGGAGCAAACGGCATCTGAAGCAGCCCCCACCCCATCCCCGGGCAGTGGGAGCTGTGGGAATGCAGCGCCTTTGTCACAGGCTAATTTTGGCTCCTCTGTGCTCCGAAAACAATCCCAAGGCAGCTGGGAGGAAAGATGCTGGAGGCCTGGCCCCGCGGGGCTTTTGCCTTATAAAGGTCTAACGGGGTGGTTTAAACCCTCCCCCTCTTCCGCGGATCTGCTGCACCGGCTCTTGGAGCCAGGGGAGGGGAGAGCCCCTCGGAGGGGTCCCCGAGGCGGGTGGGTCGAGGGGGGTTTTCCCCCTGCCCACTGGGATTTGTTCAGTGCAATTCACACAAGGATGGCACTGCAGTGTCACCGTCACGGATCTCCCAGCAGGTGTCGGGGCAGGGGGAAGGAGGCCGCGCATCCCTGGCTCTGCGGGATGGGGGGACTGTCTTTGCTCCCCCCTCCCCGCCACGGGACCTGCCCCACGCACGCAGCTGCGTGTCCCTCCGTGACCATAATAGCCCCAGGATTAACATTCCGGGCATTGTCCCTGCTGGGCCCCACGCTGGGAATTGTTTGCTCCTAAATTTGTCCCTAAAAATATCCCAGGGAACAGGTGCTGCTTGCCCCGGGATTCTCTGCCGTGCAAAGCCTCCCTCCACAGGGCCACTGGGCAAGGGGCTTTGGAGGGTGCAGGGGGGTGAAACAGCATCTTTTTTGCTGCTTTTCAGGAATTTCATGGGGAAAACTTCAGGGCTTGTGAGAGGCTCAAAGTTGCTTGAGCATCCCAACCCCCTGGGCTGTGCTGAGGGAGACTGGATGGTCCTTCTCCCCAAAGGGGACAGCTCCTTGATCCCAAATCCATCTGTTTTAGCCCATCACCCCTCAGCAACCTGGCTTAGGGGGTTTATCCTCTTCTCTGGTGGCTCCCAGGAAGTCTCTTGGCCAGTGCTGCCCTGGGGACATCGTTCTGTGTATGTCCCATCATGCAGGGGGGTCAACGCTGCAGCATCTCCCCAGGCTGCTCACAACTCCCCACCCCCAACCCAGCAGAGACCTACTGAAAGAGAAAAAGAAAAGAAATAAAAGGGAGAAAAATAAAAAAAAAATATAAAAAAAAAAAAAGGGAAAAAAAATCAAGAGATTTTCTGCAAAGAAAAAACACTGCAGTTTTTTAGCTCATGGGTTCTGTCTCCCCCAAAAAGACTCGGGGGTTTTGCAGCATCTCTGGTGCTGTTTCACACTGGAGAGGAGCAAATCAGAGGTGCCATGAGGATACACCTCATCCCCACAATCGTTGGGCATCACTGTCACAGCCTGGCCAGCCTGAGCTGGTCCCTCTGTGCATTCACACACAACACCCGTGTGAGCAGCAAGTGCTGCCCAAGCCGGGGGGATTCCAGTGCCTAAAGGGGCTCCAAGAGAGCTGGACAAGGGATGGAGTAACAGGACAAAGGGGAATGGTTTCCCACTGCCAGAGGGCAGGGTTAGATGGGATATTGGGAAGGAATTCTTCCCTGGGAGGGTGGGGAGGCCCTGGCACAGGTTGACCAGAGAAGCTGTGGCTGCCCCATCCCTGGAAGCGTCCAAGGTCAGGTTGGACAAAACTTGGAGCAACCTGGGCTAGTGGAAGGTGTCCCTGCCCATGGCAGTGGGGTGGAACAAGATGAGTTTTAAAGTCTGTTCTAACCCAGACCCTTCTGGATGCAAACAGCCCCAGAATTCATCAAGGGGTGCTCATGGGTGCCCTGAGACGGGCGGGCACGGACACAGGGGTGCTGTGTGTGTGTCCCCCCGTGTCCCAGCCAGTGCCCCAGGTGTGTGCAGCACGTCACAGCATGCTGGGGCTCGCAGCAAGCGCCTGCAGCAGGAGGGGATTTGTGCTATTTTTACTGACCACTTGCAGGCAGGGCTGCCATTCAATACTCCCCCTCGGCTGCTGGCCCCCTGCACTGTGTGGCTCTCCGGGGGCCAGGCATCACCTCCCTCCTGCACAGCCCCAGGTAAGGAAGGCACTGCCCCGCTGTCCCCCTGCCCGAGGACCCTCGGGTGTGCTGGGGGTGACACAGGAGGGACCCCCAGCACTCAAACGGGGCGGCGTGAAAGGGAGGGATGTGAATTTGCCTGAATTCCTCCCCCTCTCTGAGGTAGATCAGATAATTCCCTCTGCTCTCGGAGAGAGGATTGGTGAGGCTGCGACGGGGAGAAATATTTTGGAGCTGATATTTGATTGTTTTGTTGTTTTTTTTCCCTGGAAAACTGGCAAACAGGACAGCTTTGGGGAGCATTTCCCTGCGTGTCCCAGTCTCCAGTGTGAGGTTCAAGGGTGGGGGCAGAGTGTGGTATTGCGTTAACTGGGAGCGTGCTGGTGGTTTGTCTCCAGCCTCCTGGGACAGGGGAGGATGTCAGGATTGACTGTGTTTGGCTTTATGGGATTATTTCTCTTAAGGATTTCCATGATCCAATGGTTTGATAAGCTTTTTAAGCTTTTCACAGCCGGGTGAGTGCAAACAGTGCAGTATTAGCTTGTCCAGATCCTCTCATCACCATCAAAGTCTCTCGTGGATGCTCCAGATCCAGCTGGAGCCCAAAAGTCCTGGCACTGGGGATTGCTGGGGATGTCTTACCAGCACAGTTGGGTCTTGGCTGTCCTCTGGGAGGGCAATTTGGAACTATTTGGCCCTAAAAATTGACTGACCTTGGTAGAGGTCATCAGCCTGAGGTGCTGTGTGGATCCCACCTCCTCGGGACACTGGGGACACTGAGAGGCTTCACCCAGCCCTTGTCACCTCCAGAGAGACAAAGGCTCTTCTCCCACCCCGAAATAAACTGGGGAGGAGCAGCTGGGACCCAACGTGCTCAGTGCACCAGTGCTGACTTCTCTCCTTTGGGATGTTTGTCATGGCACCAAAAACCTCCCAAAAGGCACAAAACAGGTGGCTCTGGCTGATGTGGCTTTGAGGACAAAAAAACCCCTCCTGCTCTTGGGATTTTTCCCTGTAAATCCAGGGATCTGGGAGGCTCTGGGGAGATTCCTTCTGGGATTTTATGGCATTTCAACCCCTCCAACTCCATTCCTCCAGGACACAGCTCTGGCCAGGTTTCAGGGAATGCAGGGAGGGGACAGGGACAAGTGGACAGAGCTGGGAGGTGCCCTGAGATTTGCTAGGCACAGGCTCCACGCACACCTGGCAGCAGCATTTTGAGACCAGAGTTGTTCCTTTTTCTTTCCCCCAGCAGAAATCGTTGTGGTTTAAACCCCTTTCCAAATTTAGGGGAAAAATAAAACCCAATGTGGCCATTTGAATTCTAAGGAAAAGGGCTAAAGAGACCCCCGGAAAATACTGTTTCTTTCTAAAATATGGCATCAGGTTGGAAAGAGAAAGAGAATAAAAAAGGATTGGCATTTTGCCACACATTTTTCTGTTACCGGGGCTCACTCGGTGCCCCCCCTTGGCAAGCGAGGGCAGTGCCAGCGGCGGGGCTGGGGGAACGAGGGAGGCAGCAGAGTCTGGAGCAGCTGCCAAGGCACGAGATTACCAAGCAAATGTAAAATACGAGACCCTGAGTGTTTCACCGGGGATGTGGCTGCTAAAGGAATCTGCTCAGCGGTGGGCTGTGATTTACTGAATCCCAGAATGGTTTGGGTTGGAAGGGACCTCAAAATTCATCCTGTCCCACTCCCTGCCATGGGCAGGGCTCCTTCCACCAGCCCAGGTTGCTCCAAGCCTTGTCGTGCCTGACCTTGGACGCTTCCAGGAATGAGGCAGCCACAGCTTCTCTGGGTAACCTGTGCCAGGGCCTCCCCATCCTCCCAGGGAAGAATTTCTTCTCAATATCCCATCTAACCCTGCCCTCTGGCAGTGGGAAGCCATTCCCCTTTGTCCTGTCCCTCCATCCCTTGTCCCAAATCCCTCTCCAGCTCTCTTGGAGCCCCTTTAGGCCCTGGAAGGAGGTGTAACTTCTCCCTGGAATCTTTTCCAGGCTTAACACCCAAACTCTCCCAGCCTGGCTGCATGGCAGAGGTGGTGCCCCTGGTTCCATCATTCCCTAGATGGGTTTTTGCTCCCCCATCCTTCCATTGCCCACAGGGAGCTGCAGGACAGGACTCCCCGAGCCGACACAGTGCGGGGAGCCCCAGGACACCCCATTTCTCCCGAGATTTCCAGCCACTCTCCCCTCCATCCCCTTGCCCCGAGCTGGGGCGGGTGATGCAGCCGGCGGGAGAACAGCTCGGTGCTTGGGAAAACCCCCGAGGAGCGGGAGCTCGAGTCCTGCAGGGCCGGCTGGCGGCAGGTTGGAGCTTGCCCGAAACGAAATCAGGTTTCCTCGGAGCCAGACGGCTCGTCCCGGTGTTTCACCGGAGCCGCTTCCCTCGGCCGACAGCGCGGGGCAGCACCGGACCTCGGGATTGTTCTGTCACTGCTTTCTGGCTTTGTGTGCACTTGGGATTTGCACCTTTGTTTCAGCTTCTTCCCTCTTTTTGTTTTTTTGGCAGGCGAACAGCCCGTCGCCGCAATGCCAGAGCCGTAAGTAGCACCAGGTCCCCTGGGATTCACTAAACCCTCTCCTGGCTGCTCGTGCCAGCTGAGCTTGGAGGGGTTCAACTGGGAGTCTGGCCCCTGTGCCATTCCCCTTGCAAAAAACTATCTTTAAGTGACACTTATTAGTGATTTTTGATGTCCCAGTTCAAGCCTTTGAGCTTTCCTGGATCCCAGAATGTGGATCTGAGGTGGGCAGCACCACTTGATTTGCTGTGAGGCTCCTCACAAAGAGAACATGTTCCCTGGTGTGCAGAGAAGGGAGAAACCTCCCTGCCCTTCAAACCTGAGCAGGATCCAAACATCCTACCCTGGCTGCTCAGGGAGAGGGTGGATGAGAGTACTGTGGCCTGAACTGCAGGGACTGAGCTGGGGTTGGCAGGATGGGCACCCTGTCAGCTCCCCTGAGGCATCTGAGTGGCATTTTGGCTTTCTGAGCAGTGGCTCTGAGCTCCCACTGCATTTCCAGCGAGCACCATCATCTCAGACCTGACTCACATGATGGTGGCAACCATTAGATATAGAAATAAGGAACCAACTGCAATCACACAAGATGCTTTCCTTAACTGTTCCCTCTTTTTTTTTTTTCCTCTCACTGATACCCTTTTTTTTTTCTCTTGTTTCTTATTGCTCCTTCCTGGCTGCTCACCTGCCTGCAGGGAGGTAAGTGCCTTTCCCTTCAGGAGTGATCTCGATGCGTTTGTTGTGAGTTTGTTTTCAAAGGGTGTTTTCTTTTTCCCTCCCCTTTCCCCCAGAGAAAATCCAAGATCACAGCCTCACGCAAACTCTTGTTGAAGGTGAGTCCTGAGGGCTGGAAACTCCCTGGGATTTGTGTTGCTGGGGGGAAAGGAGCCGGGGTTGGCGTGCGTGGTTGGTGGGACAGTGATGAGGAATGGCACAAATATGGGCCGTGGGGAGCAGCTCCCGTCCCACCTCTTGTCTTCTCACTCATGTGGGCTTTGTGGTCCAAGCACCAAACAAACCTCCCCTCACCTCGCCTTCACTGAGACGGGGAGAGGCTCTGACACCTTCAGCTCTGAAGCCACAGCCCCTGTGTTGGTGCTCCAGCAGCATCAGCCCAGGCGCTCCCAGGGACGTGGCTTGGGGTAAACAATCAATGCCCAGAGAGTGCCAACGTCAGCACCCGTCAGGACCACGGCACTGCAGCTGCTGCTGCTCCCCCCGCCTTTGGGGCCCCCACACGAAAGGTGCAGGGGAGTTTTGATGTGTGTTTGGGGGCACAGCTACAGCAGGGAGGAGGTTTGGCAGACGGGACTGTCCCATCCTACAGATGTGGGACGAGTAGGCTTGGGTGGTGGGGGGGGAGGAACAGAGGAGCCTGTGCACACTTCTGCCATTGAGTTGTGCTTGTAGAGTTTGATGCTGGCGAAAGCCAAGGAGGAGTGGGATCAGGAGATCGTGGACAAGCAGTCAGAGAAGGAAAGATACCTGTCGGAGCGGATCACACCGCTGCACACCAGCGGGCTCTCCTTGAGCCAGCTCCAGGTAATTCTCAGGTCCAAGGGTCAAGTGAGCTCCTTGGGAGCGTGGAGGGGCCTCACTCACTGCTCTCTCGTTGTGTTTGGCCCCCAGGACCTGTGCAGGGAGCTGCACGAGAAGGTCGAGATTGTGGATGAAGAGAGATACGACATTGAGGCGAAGTGCAACCATAACACCCGGGAGGTAGGAGGCAGGATGGGCTGTTTGCAGCAGCTCCCTGCCAGGGGGTAGCTCTGGGCTCCACGGGGGTCTGACAGGGACTGGCTTGAGCTCAGATGTGGGACATGCACCAGGGTTATTTAAGGGCTGGTGTTTGCTCTGCAAGGCACCACTCAGCACAAGGTTCATCCCTGCCCAAGGGAACTCAAACTGTCCACGGGGTCCACAGGCAACCTCCTCGCTCTCCTGGTCACCCTGTGTGACCAAGAGGGTTTCTCATGGTGCAGCTGCCACCTGAGCAGGCTGGGACGAGGCCACCACAGCAGCTCTGTGCTCGGGTGGACAGTGCCTTGGTGAGGATGGTCCTCATGGCTGCAGGAGAGGTGCAGACCCCTCTGGGGCTCAGAGACTCCTGCCTCACACACCTTCTCGTGCCAAGCAGCCCACGCAGCGACCTCCCACTCACCCTCCTTCCCTCAACCTGCAGATCAAAGATCTGAAAATCAAAGTCCTGGATCTCCGAGGGAAGTTCAAGAGGCCCCCCCTGCGGCGAGTCCGCGTCTCCGCCGACGCCATGCTGAGGGCTCTGCTGGGCTCCAAGCACAAGGTGTCCATGGACCTCAGAGCCAACCTCAAGTCTGTCAAGAAGGAGGACACTGAGAAGGTGGGTGACCCTTCTGGAGGCCAGTGATGCTCCCTAGGAATGCCCTTGCCCTTCTCCAAGGTGCCCCTGTCATCCCCTGTCAGCCTCAGAAAGAGCCTTGTGAGGCACTGCCCATTGTGGGATGTCACAGGGCCACGTAGGAGCAGTTTGACCAGGCCAGGTGGATGGGAACAAGTGAGATTTGGGGCTATGTCCGTGATGTTCTTCCTTCCCACAGCACGTGGGGGTCTTTTATTCTTCCTCGGCATGACTGCTGAGCTGCACGTACAGAGAGTTTGCTCTTTGATCATCCAGGGAACCAGGAGAGCTCCTGATGGGAGCAACAACACCCAGAAAACTCCCAGGGAACTCCCAGGCCTAGATTAGATAAAACAAAGCAGCCCAGCAAGCACACTTGACCTGAGATAAAGAGCCCAGTTCCCACCAGTTTGGCAGAGGTGTGAGAGGGAAAAGTCTCAATACCAGGGATGAAGAGGGTGTCCCAAACCTGCCTGGGGTGTGCAGGGGCCCCAACAGCAAGAGTTGTGCTGCTTTCCTAGGGCCCCTCCCCAGAGGGGTTTTACCCTTTGGTCCCAGCTCAGCAGATTGGATGAGATCTCAATTTTCAACTATTTTTCCTTTTTCTTTCTCTTGCTAGTCTAGCACTTTTCCAGTCCTTTGGGTAGAAAAGTGTGCTTACAGCCCTCAGCACCAGGTGGTGAATGGATCTGGGTTTATTTTAGATGTCATGAGATGATGTTGGGGCACAGCTTGTAATCTATGAATGCTGTGGGTTGGCAGAGCAGACACCTGGATGTGGTCCCAGAGCTGCCATCACCTCCCCTGTCTGCTCTGGAAGTGGCTGCCAGGCTCTCACTGTCACAGCAGCAATCCCAGTCCCCTCTGAAAGCTTGGGGAAGGTGTAAGAGGGTTTTATGGGAGCTGGAAAGTCGAGGCAGGACTCTTTTACCTCTGCCCCAGTGTGCTGGTGTCGATCCGAAATCCCACGTGCTGGTTTTCAACTCCTAAAGAAATTTTTCTGGGACTTCTGTGCTTTCTAGTGCAGGAATGCAACTTAGCCAGGCTTTAGAGGGGCAGTATCCACATGAATCCAGATCTCCCCGTGGAGATCAGACCTTCCCAGTCAGCTCCACGTGCAGGGACAGCCGGCAGAGCTGGATCTGCGGGAGGAGTCTTTGCAACAGGGCAGCTGCCTCCCTCCCCCAGCTCCTTGTGCAAGGGGCAGGGACAGCGTGGGGCTGCTGCTCCCGCCATCCCCCAGCCCCTGCACCCCTGCATCCCTCCCGGCAGGAACGCCCCGTGGAAGTGGGTGACTGGCGGAAGAACGTGGAGGCCATGTCGGGGATGGAGGGCAGGAAGAAGATGTTCGACGCTGCCAAGTCCCCCACGGGGCAGTGAGAGGTAGGGCCCTGCTCCCCCTTCCCCCTGTGCTCCCTGCAGCCTCCTGGTCTGTGCTTGTGGCCAGGGAAATGCAGAAACCAAGCCCATCCTCGCAGGAAGAGAAAGGCATCCCATCCCCATCTCCCACCCCGCACTAGGGATGGGTATCTGTCCCACATGTCCCTGCCAGCAGCTGTTCTCTCTCAGCTTGTCCATGCTGCCCATGTCACACCATGGGCATCGCTGGCACTGACTTCAGGCTGCTGAAAGCAGCCCAAAAAAAGCTCCTCTTCTGCCCCACTGCTCTGTTTCTTTCCCACAGGAGCATCAGGAAGAAGAGACGCCCCACCCCTGCTGCCTGCCTCCCTTTCCCTCACTGCCCCTCCGTGCTCTTCCCACCCTGACCCTGAATTCACCACTGAGCTGAAACCTGTGCACAACTGTGTGGGAAGGAGACCTGAGCTTCTTTCTTCCAGCGCTGCCATCAGCCCTGCTCCTGCTCAGCCACTCCCCAGTATCACCTGCACGGGCCATGCTGTCTCCAAGGGGCCACCGGCCATCCCTCCCCTCCCACCACTGCAGAGAGGCCTCAGAGGTGGCTCCTGCTCCTCCCTCTCCCCCATCCTCTGGCAGGTGCAGCCTGAGATGTCCCGGTGTGGCTGCACATGTATTAAAGGACGGTGTCCCAGGCAGAGCGTCGCGTGGGCTCACCAGTGGGGACACTGGCCAGGGGCAGGGGCTGCTCCACAGCCTGGTGGGGAGGTCCTTTCCTGCCCCCCTGCACTGTCCTCATGCTGTCCCTCAGGCCAGCAGCACATGCTGGGCTCAGGCTGGCTTTGGGCTCATCTCTTCCAGCCCCCAGGCTGCTCCCTCATCTCTCACCAGCCCTGCTGAGCCCTCCTGGCCACCCTTGCTGTGCTCCAGCAATGCCCCAACCTGCCAACCACCAGGCTGTGAAAGAGCTGCCTGCTGGCTCCCTCAAACCCCCCTTTTCCTCTGGTTTTAGAAAAGCCTTCAGAGCTTGCTCCCCAAGACAGCAACTCTCCCACCAGCTGCCCCATCACAGGTCCAGGAGCTGTGGGAATTGGGGCAGCCCCATTCCAAGGCTTCATTCAAACAGTGCTTCAGGAGAGCACGAGACAAATCCACCTTCCAGGCCAAAAATCTCATGCTCCCCCCACCTCAGCCCCATCATTTCCTGTATCACAGCTCCCCAGACTGAGGCTGGTTGAGTGAAAGCAGCTGGGAATGTGTCAGCTCATCCCCAGAGCAGGGCAGGAGGGGTGAATTAGTGAGAATTCACACTATACTGGGCCTTCTGGGTGGTTGCAGTGCAGGAGATGCTCGGGCCCCACAGAGTGCTGGTTTTGGTGTGTGTAGCAGTGCCTTGTCCATGTTCCCAGAGTATCCAGAGGAATTACAGCATCCACTGGTTTCAAACCCACACCACAGCATGGGTGTGTTGCAGCACACCCCATCCCTTTGTAGTAAGCTTGTAAAGTGCAGAAAATGCAATAAATTGGGAGCAAAGTACAGGTCTTTGACAGGGCTGGAAGGAAACAGCATCAAAAAGTGTGTGGCTTCCAAGGAACTCAAATCTTCCCAGGAAAAGATTAAATTCCTTAGGGATAAAAAAGGGTGGCCCTATGCAGATGGCTCCTGCAGGACTCTCCACAGCAGGCTCGTGGCTGGCAGTGCAAACAATGGAAGGTGGGTTTGGTTTTGGAAGCTGGATTACTCTGGGCAATCTTTGACCAATTCAGGGCCTGACCTGCTCACTTTTGTCCCTGGACAAAGAGGGTGAGGGCAGGTGGGGACTGATGGGAACCCTTCTTTCTAGCACGGTCATTGGCACTCAGGCTGCCACAACACCCAGCAGCTCCTTCACAGAGGATTTAAAACTCATATGAAAACTCATTCCAAAATCAGGGTTCGATCAGAGGTGGCTGCCAGCTGGAAAATGCACATTTGCTTCATCAGCAAACACTGATGCTTGATCTTTGTCATCCCACCTGACCCTCCAGGCCCTTGGCATCCTCCTGCATGGCTGGAGCAGTTGCATGGCACACACAGCCCTTTCCACCCATTTCTTTCCTGTTCAAGCTTGATTTGGCCAAGCAGCTGCAGCCTGGCACGGCTCCAGGACTCACTGACCCCTTATCCTCACCCCACACAGCCCAGGACGGGCTCTGGGCAGGCACAGCTCTGGGAACTGAGTCTGTATTTGGGGCCAACCCAAGTGACTCCTGACTCAGAGGTGATCAGAGATCACTCACAGTGAGAACCCAGGATCTGCCAAGGCCCAACCTGCCCCCCCACTGGAGGCAAAAGGTTTTTTTGGCTACCATCCTACCCCTCTGAGCTCAGTGCCCGAGCAGGAGCCGTGCCCAGGCAGCGTCCTGGGATCCCGCCGTGTGCGCTCTCCCCAGAGGGAACTCACACACTCGGCAGCGATCCTGGCACAGGAAGAAAGATGTGCAGGGAGAGGTAATGACTGTTACCTGACCAACTGGTAGAGCTGGAAAATGCAAGAGAGGATTCGTGGAAACAAAGGCCTTCTTCAGACCTGGAAGAGAAGCAGAAAATGGCACACCAAGGGTTGAGAACAGTTGCTCTGAGCTTAGTGCAATTATGCTAATTTGGTAATTAAAAAAAAAAAAAAAAACCAACTCAAAAAACGGGGTGGCGTTTGTGGGGTGGAGAGGGATGGATGGGAGATGAAAGACACTGCAGGTGATGGGTGCTGTGGGATCAGGCCCCAGCTGATGCAGTCAAACTGTGCCAGGGCCCGTGCCCAGCTCATCGTCAGATCCTGCACGCCAAGAGACCTGAAACTGCGGCCGAGCAGAACCTCAGGGCTGCCCAGTGGGACTCTGCAGCCACTGCAAGGACCAGGCTGGGTGTGCTCAGCGAGGTCCCACATGCTCTTGGTGTTGGCTGCAGGTGGCTTTGTGGGGCTGCCTCGTGTTTTAGATCGAGGGGGAGAGAAAAACCCAACCCCAAAACTCTTCACTCCCCAAGTTCCCCTACTTTTCCAACCTATGATGCTCCCCAGTCACCGTGTCCCATTTTCAACCCTCTCTGGTGGAAAACCACACTGACTATCACGGGAAAACAGAGGTTTATGGATTTCAGTTTTATTGGGAACATGGGAAAAACATGGGGGGAAAAGCCTCTTAAGTGAGATTGAACCTCAAGGGGAAGATGCCACTGTCTGCTCTGAGCACGAGGCTCTCCTGGTTTTGGATCAGGGCACTGGGAGCCAAGTCTTCTATCTCCACTTCTGGAGCTGTTTCTGTGGCTTTGGGCCACCTGGGAGCCCAGCTCTCCCCTTGGCAAAGGTGGAAGGTGGAGCCTTCATGTAAGAAAGGGGAATCCCAACTGGTTTGGATTGGAAGGGACCCAAAACTCATCTTGTTCCACTCCCTGCCATGGCCAGGACACCTTCCACTATCCCAGGTTGCTCCAAGCCCCATGGCCTTGGACACTTCCAGGGATGGGGCAGCCACATCTTTCTCTGTGCCAGGGCTTCACCATCCTCACTGTGAAAAAATTCCTTATATCTAAAGCACAGTCCCCTGGTTATTTCCCTCCCAAATGACAATAATCTCATTTTTTTCTGGCTGAATTAGAAGGCAACCCTACAGTAATCCCCTTTTACTGAAAATTCTGCCCAAATAGGGGATTTACAAGGCTTTTCTTAGGGAGAGAGACTGATGCTGGAGGGGTCACTATGGAAATGGTGTTTCTTTCCAGTAGAACTGGAAGTCAGTCCTGTTTCCTTGAGCTGAGCAGAACTGCCTCACAGTTTGCTCCAGTGCAGCCAAAAGCCCCCAAAGCAAAGCAAAACAAAGCAAAGCAAAGCACTTGAAAGTTAGAACTGCACAAATTTCAAATGAAGTTGGACAGTAGAAAAAAACCCACATTGATCAAGGCAGTGATTTTCTACTGGAAAGGTTTTTCTGGGAGAACTGCAATGAGGGAGATCAAAGCAGCTTTGTCCAATGAGGATCTTCCACAATATCCCTCCTAGTCAGTTGTGAAATGGTCCCTTCCTCTCCTAGGATGCTCTTGCTGACCAGTCATGCTCAGAGACATCTGAACTGTGCCCAAATATTTCCCCTGTGGAAAAGGTTAAACAGTACCCCTGGGACCCCTGTGGCATTCCAATCCCACCTGGATGTGTTTTCCTGTGTCACCTGCTCCAGGTGACCCTTCTTTGGCAGGAGGGTTGGACTGGGTGATCTCCTGAGGGCCCTTCCAGCCCCAACCATCCTGTGATTCTGTGATTCCCTGTGCTCTGAGGGTGAGCCAGGCTTGTCTTGTCCATGAATGGAAAATTTTACACTGGATTGGATCTGGGGAACCAGAGCAGTGGCATCTGCTGAGAAGGACAATCTGCAGGGGATGCAGTGGGAACCTGAAGGATAATGTAGCACCTGTGAGGCACCACGGTGAAATTTCTGAACCAAGAGTTGTCTGTTTGGTTTTTTTCTTTCAAAAAGAAGTTAAGCAACAGAAATAGGCCCTTTGTGAGTGAGGCACTTTGGACAACAGTTATTCTTTTCCTGCAGGAAAGTCTGTGGTCAGTTTTTGTCCAGTTTCTGAGCAAGCCTGCACCGATTTCAGACACTCCCTGACTTTCCTCTCAGAGCAGAGGGGATTACACAGCCCTGTCCCATCAGTTCATGGCACACCTCTCCCCAAAACCTGAAGGAATTGCTGTGGAGGAAGGAGAGCCCTGGACCAGCACAGGGATACAAGGAGATTTTTAAAGCTGGTGGGACCTTTGGGAGCTGTGACACCGCTGCAGAGATGGGATGGAGCTGAGCAAGGGTGAAAAACCCCTTTCCATGGCCATCAAGCCCAGTGGGGAAGCCTGAGCAGGTGATGCTGCTCCACCACAGCGGGGATGAGCCTGAGGAGCCGAGGGAGGAGCTGAGCCGTGGTTGATGCTGAGGGATGGCACAGCACAGAGGGTGGAGGTGGAGGGTTCACTGCTGGGCCCCAGGAGAGGCTGAGGAATGCCCTAATTACAGCACAGTTGTGGAAACTGGAAGCTCTCCACTGCCCTGTAGCCAAAGAAACAGGATCTGTGTTGGGATGAGACACAGGACAGTGTTCCCAAGGGAAAAAAAAACCCTCTGTTGAATCTGGTTTAGCTCCTAAGTGGGTATAAATGAGTGTCTTCTGCTGATCTGCATCAGGGGAAGGTCTGGCCTCCCTGAGGCAGGTGCAGGTCCCCTGGGCAGAGCAGGTACCGAGTGGTTTGGCCCTGGAGCTTCTTCCCTGCTCACAGCACAGTCCTGTGGCACCCAGAGCACAGAGCTCTCCTCCCCAGGCTGTGGATCTGGAACAGCACACACGACATTCTGGTGCGTGGAGTGGATCAGGATGAACATCAGAATGGTCCCCCCGAGCATCCCTTCCCCCACAGACTCACCCCTCTGCCTTCATTTCATCACCTTCACCTCTAGGGGCCTGCAGGTTGGGCTGGGCCTCGGTGGTGAGCTCAGGGCAGCCAAAAGAGCTTTATTAAGGGAAATCCAGTCTCACAAAGCAACTGGTGTTTGCTGAAGGCATCAGAGAGCTTGTGGATAAGGCAGGCAAGAGTTTTCCTGGATTTCCAGAAGCAAAGATCTTTAGGTCAGACACAGCTAAGAGGGAAAGTCCAAGCAAAGCTAAATAATCAACCAGCAGATAGGAAACAGTAGTGAGATAACAAACTGCTGCTGATAATTCCTGTGCTGATAATTCCTGTGCACTTGGCACAGCAGAGGTGAGGACTGGTGACACAGACGTTCAGAAGGATCTGGCAGGACTTGGAGTTTGGGGATAAAATGGCAAAGGATGTTTGGAGGAGGATAAAGTGACACACAGAGGGAAAATTCCAGCAGGGCTTCATATATGAGACAATGGGCTCTGGGCTGGCTCTTGCCTGCTTGGGATGGGTATCTTTGGTGGGCATGAAAACACCTGAGGAACATCAGGGAAAATAAGAGTTCCATGGCAACAAAAATCCCTAACCACGAGAGATCAGTGCTTTGTGCTGTTGAAACAGCTCTGCAGGACTCATCCAAGTTAAAGGAGGAGTTTTTCCAGCAGTGAGGAATAGACCTTGGAACTTCTTACTGAGGGATGTTTTTTATACTAACAATTTTCCTGGGTTTTAGTGAAACTGGGCAAATCCGTGGAGGAGAAACCCCCTGAGTAACCTCAAATAAAGAGTGAACTGAGCATTCAGCTCAGAGGGTTTCTGAGCTGAAAATAAAATCTGGGAGAGTGTCACAGAGGCTCATCCTCTGCCTAATCCCCAGACACTAAATGTCCATCTAGAATTGCTCCATCTTATTAATACAGGGAATCACAAACTGTGAGGTTTTATATTCCTTTGCTGGGGGTGTTCTTTCACTGCCACGTTCAGTCTAATCCTTTTGAAAATCCTGCTAAGTCCCGTGCTCCAGTGCTATCCTTTGGCAATGAGTTTTGCAAGCACAGTGCTTGCCATGCATTAATCAGAAAGGTTTATTGCTTTATAGTAGCTCAGTGATGCTCCACTGCTAAATATAGTTGGTTAGCAATTAGCAGGATGCTTGCAAGGTCATTTAAGTAAATTTTTCCCCCCCTTTATGCCACAACTCATGGAATTTTCTGTATGTATGAAAACACTTGAAAGAAAAGCAGTTGCTGCAAGAAGAAAGAAAGAAAGAAAGAAAGAAAGAGAACAAACCCTGCTCAGAGCGGAGGGCTCAGTTGACAGGGTTATCTTTTAGAAATGGTATTTTAATCAGGAACCTTTGATTAAAATAGTTGCTCAGGCCACAGACACACCCCTGTGGGCTGGAGGCGTGCAGGGCAAGCCCAGCCTTACAACCAGTTCCTCGGCTGGCAGAGAGATGGATCTCCCAGGGTTTGGAGGCTGAAGTTGTACTCAAGGGGTAGTGGGAGCACAGGGTCCTGGCCATGCTGTGTGCTTGGGTTGGACCCCAGTAAAAACCAGGCTGGGACCTCCTGGACCCCCTGTCACCCCAATAAGTCAATCAGCCCGTCCCCCATTGCCTTCACCCCTGCCCTTTGAAGGTGGTGTTGCCCTGTGTAGGTGTGGGTGGGGGCCTCAGGGCAAGTCCAGAGGGGACGATGGGTTTGATGGGCTGGGTCCAAGCATGGGATGAGCCTGGGCACACAGCTCCTCTCTGGCACAGGGCTTCAGCCCCGAAAATTGAATCCTGCCGTGTTTCAGCCCTTTTCCTCTGAGGCTTGGTGAGTGTTCTCTAACTGCAGAAGAGCTGGTAACGTTGTTCTCATAACAATGCAGAGGCCGTGACAGCTCGATCCAAGCCATCTAGAAAGGGCTGGAAGGAGCGCGGGGGGGGGACCCTCCCATGCTCTTTGGAAAGCGCTGGGCTGCACCCAGCCGGAGGTGTTTTAATGACTGTTTTGGATCGCTGGGAGCCAGCCTCCTCCCACTCAGCCCAAGGTAATTCACCTCCTCCGCCGGTGCTGGAGGAGTTGTTGACTGGTGGAGGGCGGCTGGTAGAACAGGTTCTCCGCAGGGAGTTGTCTCCGAAACCCTGGGAGACCTGGATGGATCGAGCCCCGAGCGCGGGTCCCTGCTCGGAGCCTGGCACGGCAGGAGGCGAGGAGGGAGCTGTTTTTGCGTGGCACTTCTGGGCAGGGCGTCTTTTCGCTCCGCGCCGCCGGTAGACGAATTACAGCCCTCTTGCCTGTGTCAAGGTAGATAAGGGACCATGTGATGCAGCGTGGTGTAAACTGGTGGCAGGCAGGGTAAAGGTGCTCAGGGAAATAACCTTGCAGGGAGTTCCTCCCTCCCTCCTTCCCTCCTCGGGGGGCAGAGTCTCCGGGCAGCGCTGATCCAGCGGCGCCTCGGCCTTGATGCCTGCTCAGGTTTTGGGGGCTCTCTGAAACTCGCGGGAAGCAGGAATGTCTCTGAGCAGGAGGAATTGGTCCGATCTCTCCAGGTAGGTGCCGGGGTTTAAACGCTCAGCCCTTCCCGCGGGTGGGAGGCAGGGGGTGAGGGTGGGCTGCTGCACGGCCAGCCGGACCAAGGGGTGTTGGGGAGGATGGGAAGAGGGGCAGCCACCCTGGGGGTGTTGTTTGCGGAGGTGTTGCCAGCCCCACGGAGATCTGGGCACTGCTGGGGTTTCTTGTGGGTGGGCAAGATCAGAGGCGTTTTTGTTTCTGCTGCCTGGGGAAGCTGAGCACTGCACGGGAAAATTACCCTGGAAATTCATTTTCACCCCGTGTGGGATATACTTTGGGTCTGATTTGCCTTTCTTTGGGGCACGGTCTGGCTGGGCTCTGCCTCCAGGCTTGCTCTGGAGATGGCTGGGGTTTTCCACTCAGCCCATGCCCATACAGCCCCTGGGTGTGTGTCCTGGCTCTGCCCCTGCCCATCCGGTGCTGAGCAAGCCCTGATTCAGCGGCAGTCACTGAGCCATCCCTGCAGCCTTTCCTAAAGAGAGATTCTTGGCTCCAGTGGGAGCCGGGGTGGGTGAGGCTCCTGGGCATCGTGGGGTGAGTCAGGGGCTCACACGAAGCTGGGGATCCCTCCTGACCTCCTGCAGGCCCCAGGGCAGCACTGCCAGCCAAGTGCAGGTGGAGTGATGGAGACTCAAACACAAAAACCTCCCGCAAATCAGAGAAGAAATCCTGGTTTAAGTTGATCTGATGGTTCTGAGACTTAATTGCAAACCGGGGTAGTTCGTGTAAGAAAGGGGAATCCCAACTGGTTTGGGTTGGAGGGGACCCAAAACTCATCCTTCCACTATCCCAGGTTGCTCCAAGCCCCATCCAACGTGGCCTTGGACACTTCCAGGTATGGGACAGCCACATCTTCTCTGTGCCAGGGCTTCACCATCCTCACTGTGAAAAAATTCCTTATGTCTAATTGAGACCCCCCTGCTCGGAGGTGTCCAGCTCACACCCTGCCCTTCCATGAGTGGGATGGATCCAGAGGACATTCCAACCCCATCCAAATCCACCTCCTCTGAGCCACGGACCTGCCCAACCACAAGCCCAGCACCCTGCGTGTTTCACAACCCAGAAGGCAGTTCCTGTGCTCTCATTAGATGAGGCAGCACTGAAACAGCAGAAATGTCAGAAATCCCTGCGCTAATGATTAACAGGAGAGGACAAGGCAGGGACACTTGCCAAGCTTTTTACTCATCTCTTTGAGGTTAAAAAAGGTAAGACAGCGAAAAATAAATCCCCCTTTGAAAAGAGGAGGGGAGGATTGGCGAAGCAAATCCGTCGCCTAATGGGTGGATTTCTTAATTAGAAGTAACGAGAAGCTGCATGTGGAGGTTACGTGCTGCCTCAGAAAGAGCCAAGGAGGGAAAGAACCAAGGCAGGAAAATCCCAATTTTCATTTTGAAGGAGCCTGTGTGCGTAAAAACAAAGAACGAACTGGCAGTCACGTGGATTTAAACCGACGTTAGTGCTTGGTGCAGTCACTGCTTGAGGGACAGGAGTGCTGAGCACGTGTGTGTGCCCATGGATGTACCTGCCAGCCTTTCCAGGTGGGAATGTGTGTGCAGGGATCGCTGCACTGGGACAGCAGACACGGCTGTGCTGCCTTCCCAGCCCCTCCGAGCTGTGTACTCAAGGTCAGGGTCAGCCCAGGGGGGTGGGCACGAAGGAGGTGATGCTCATCAGCTCCCCAAGGGCACAGCCCAGCCTTTTCCCTCCCTGTCTCTCCCAATGTCAAGAGTGACATTAGGGACCACCTGGAGCCCCCTAGCACTGGGTTGGATTGCTGTTGGGGTGTGCAGGGTGTTTGGGGGTGTAGGGGGTGATGGGGGCAGTGGGAGGGAAGGGCATCACCCTCCCCCCAGTGTTACAGAATCTGCTGAGTTGGAAGGGACCCCCAAGAATCCAAACCCTTAACTCTGCACAGGATCACCCCCAAGAGTCACACCCTGTCCCTGAGAGCATCGCCCAAGAGCTTCTTGAGCTCTGTCAGGCTTGGTGCTGCGACCCCTGCCCTGGGGAGCCTGCTCAGAGCCCCACCACCCTCTGGGGGAAGAACCTTTTTTTGCTAAGGCACAACCTAAACATGCCCTGACACAACTTCAGGCTGTTCCCATTGCCCTGTCCCCAGCCAGGACCTGCCTGTCCCTCCTTGCTCTCCGTTCCACTCCGCTGGCCCTGCTGAGCTCCCCCCTCCTGCCCTGAGCAGGAAGAACAGAAGCCACAAACAGTTGCGGGGGGTAATGTGGTTTAATTTATGACCCAGCTTTGATTACACAGTAACTCGTAACCACGCTGAGAGTCACCCTGTTCGCAGTGGGGCTTGCCCAGACCCGGCTGACTTTTACCTTCTTAAAAGTCAAATCCACGGAGCACTCCCAGCCTGGATAACACTGGAATGCCAGTGACAGAGGTGAGGGTGAGGTTCTGGGATGGACCCTCTGCCCCAGCAGGCTGTTGGGGTGCTGGGAGCTCCCTGCATCTGTTTGAGGCTGATTGAGATGCTGGAGGTGAATGAACACTGGTGTGAAAAGCTCCATCCAGCCAATAAAAATATTTTCCAACACAGTTCATGCACTGGCACAGAAGGTGGGAAGGTTTAGTGCAGAGAAAAGACAGGAAAGCTGGTGTTTTCCAGACAACTTTGTATTCAGGGTGACATTTTATAAACCCACACGCATTTGGCTTGTGCAATATAAAATGTTCAAAGACGATGATAAACCTTTTCTTTTTGGTACAGTCTGTGATTATAAACAATACCCAGTCCAGCCACATGCAGGGAGGAAGAGGAGCCCCTGCCAGCCCTGTCCCCAGGCACAGCATCTCAGCAGTTGCCTTCAGCACTTGTGCTTTTGCATCTGAGGCTTTTTGCTCTATAAAAATTAAATTGCCATCACCACAACTTGCTTTTGGTCTAAAATCTTCTGCCACTAGTGGTTACCCTTGCAGTTCGTGTGGTTGAGGTCTGTGTGGTGGCTCTAGGGTCCAGGTCTTGCTGAGTTACAGGTTCAATATCCTTCCTCTGGAAGGTTTGCTTAATGTAGGGATTCCTTTTCACTGAGTGCTCCCTCCAGCAGGAGGAATTGGGAGTTGCAAAGTTGAGTGCTTGTGGTGGGAAATGCCTGCATGAGCTGGTGGAGTGAGAGCACTTTGCTACACTTGGCTCTCGCCGGCCTCCCTCTCCTCCAGCCCCGTGCAGGGCAACTTCTGTCATCCCCTGGGCCTTGCCCAGCGTGTTTCAGTTTCCTTTCTTGTGTGGCACCAGGGCTGCAGGCTCCCCGTGCAGGACACAGCCTCACCACCTCCTTATGTTTCATCCCAAACAGCCTGGCCAGGCAGAGGACCCTCGAGGATGAAGAAGAGCAGCAAAGAGAGCGCCGGCGAAGGCACCGGAACCTGCTGTCCTCCACATCGACGGATGAGGAGCCTCCCAGCCCTGGGAAAGACCCCAGCCCAACTTCCAGCAGGTGTGTGGGGGGTCCTGCTGGCATCAGCCTTGCTCCTGATGCTGACAGCTCACATCTTGCTGCCTTTTCTCAACCTGCTGCTGCAGTGGGTGGGAGTCTCTCCTGGATGAGGGTGGGCTGAGCTGTGGGAAGAGCTGGAGTCCTTTGGGCAGAAGGATGGGCTCCACAGGAGGACTGAAGAGGGGGTATCTCTGGTGACCAGTCTGGTGGATTGACTTCCCACCAACACTTCACGCTTAAACACGCTGGGATTTTTTTCCCAGTCCAGTGAAGAGCCGCTGACACACTTCCCATCCATCGGCACACCCAGCACAGTGCCCTGAGCCCACACCTCCTTGGCACAGGACTTGGTGGATGCTGGTGTCCTGGGATGAGGCTGCAGAAATGCTTAATCTCTGACACAAAGAGAAAATAATAAAAAAAGACTTTTAATCCAGTCTTATCCTCGGAGACCCGGGCTGGGGTGCTGGAGATGAGTGTGGCTGCAAGACCTGGTCTGATTGGGGTACTCCGGGATGTCGGTGGAACTTTGTGTGTCCCCATCCAGAGCCTTTTGCCTCCCTTAGAGCATGAAAGCCATCCCTCTGGCCCTGGGCTGCCGAGGTTTGCCCCCCAGTTATGTCTCTGTCTCTCTAGACCTCAATCCCTGGTGAAAGCAGCGTCTCCAGAGGACGGGGAAGAGCGGAAGCTCTCGGAGGCGCTGAAGACGCAACAAGGCAGACGGATGAGGTGCCTGCCACCTGTGTCTGAAAAACTGAAGCAGGAGAAAGAGCAGAAGGAGCCAGGGCTGGGAGAAGGCCACACGGAGGCAGGGACACAGCCAGGAGTGAGGCAGGAGAGCGTCTGGGCGGGAGAGCGAGATCAGGATGCAGCCAAGGGCAGAGGGGACCCACCAGGAGATCGGCACCCAGAGCCTGTCTCGGAGAGGAAGGTGGTGCTGAGGGGACGGCTCCGGGACAAAGAAGAACAAGGTGTGGGGACTGCCCGGGGGGAGCAGAGGAAGGAGCTGAGGGAGCTGCAGCAGCGGGTGCCACCGGAGGTGGGGGGCTGCCGGCTCCGGGAGGTGAAGATCCTGACCAGGCAGGGAAGCCGCAGCACAGAGGAGAAAACAACCTCGGTGGTGACCTCACCTCTGGAGCAGCAGGTGAGCAGGAATGGACAAAGCACCAAGCCTTGGGGTGCGGGGTCCTGGGTGCAGCAGAGAGAGAGGGAGAGCCCAAAAGTACCAGGAGGGAAATAATGGGACCTGAGGGATTTTGGGGAAGGTTTTTCTGAGAGCTGCAAACCACGAGGTGGTGGAAAGGGTCCCTTCATCTCCTGCCCTCCCTCACCTGCACTATTCTGACCAACTTCTCCAGTAAGCCCCCACTGACATCATAGATTCACTGAAGAGGTGTTTGGGGCTTTGCATATCCAAGTGAGGCAGCCAAAGCTTGGAGGATTTAAATCTCAAAAGTCCTGCCTCCAAACCAGTTCCCACCGTGGCTGTTCCCTGCACCTCTCAGCCTTCTCTCTGCAGACTCCGCAGGGACGCATCTGATGTCTGCTTTTTCCTCAGCAGCCATCCAGGAATCCCTCAAAGCAGGTTATACAACTGTCTCCCACACAAGACGAGCCTGCAGAAAAGTCAGACCCTTCTCCAACTCATGCCACCTACAGCAGCTCCATCAGACGAACCAGCCCAAGAACCGTCTCCTTTCGGGTAAGAGCTGAAGCAAGTGGCCAGAGAACCTCATTGAAGCAGTGGAGGATGGGAGGGAGGGAGGAAGGGAGGGTTGCTTTGGCCCCTGGATTATGCTGGCAGAGCCTGTTCTCAAAAGTGTGTTCGAAATCCACCCTTGGGCTGGGCACTGCAGTTCTGCTTCAGTCTTCCCTTCATTTCCCTTCTCTGTGTCTGACCAGAGGCCTGTGATGATGGACATGTTCATGTGCTTTGTGCTGGCCAGTAAATTTATGGGAAGTGATGAGAAAACAGGGAGCTCGTTGTCCTGAGAATTTCCAGAGTCACAGGAATCACCATCCACTTTCCGGCCTTTCCAGTCTTATTTGAAAGCACGGGATAAAAATAGAATCCATCTCCTCCCTTGTTACGACTCTGAGAATATATTCAATTTCAGCCCTCCAAAAAAGATCTGTGCAATAAAGTGGCTGGAGAGGCTGGGAAAACCAAGAAGTGTTGAGACCCTCCCTGCTGTGGATCAGGGCTGTCTGGCTGTGCTTAACTGACTTTCATGTGGCTTTATCAGGAATAAAACTGTTATCACCACAAAGCATCTTTAGTCTGGGGAGCTTTGAGATAGGAGATAAGCTCTGCTGTGGGTGCAAATGGAGCTTGCTTGGCACTGGGGGGGAGATGGCAGAGATAGTTTGTCCCACGCTTGTCTCTGATAACCAAAGCTGGCTCCGGTATCTCCTCTCCTTGTGTCTTCCAGATCATCTCGAGAAAGCAGAAAGAAGAAAGCCAAAGCCCTCTCACAAGGAGGTCAGCACCTCCCTTCGTGTTACTTTGGTCTTGCTGGGCAGGAATTGTCCTCCTTTGTTTTCCCAGGGGGGAGGAGGAGGAGGTGGTGGGACATGGGGGTTAGTGAGTGCCCTGGCACAGGTCTGCTGGACATTGGTCCCTGGACAGTGCCTGGCTGAGCAGGCAGAGGACAGGACAATGTCCAGTGTGCAGCTTGCATCTGTACAAGATCACGGAATCACAGACTGGTTTAAGTTGGAAGGGACCTTAAAGATCTAGTTTAAACCCCCTGCTGTGGTAGGGACATCTTCCACTAGCCCAGGTTTCTCCAGGTTCCCCCCAGCAACGCCCTGCTGTCTCTTGGGTTCTGTAGTTTCATGTTTCACTGCTCATGTCTGCACAGGAATGGTTGTGTTGAGTGGTGCAGCACCACAACAGGGTCCCATCCGTGGGGATATCAAAACATCCCCTGCAGGTCCATGAGAAACATGACCTGGCTTTGGTGGACAGACCAAATGGGAAGGTTTGGCCAGGTGGCTTAAAAACTGGAGGAACCAAGAGCTCAGATGTGAACACAGGGAGCTGAGAGGACCCCCTCTCCTGAATGCAGGACAAGGGAGTGGGTTTATGGACACTTGGGCTGGCTCCTGTGCTGTAGGCAAACCCAAGCTGGTGTCAGGGAGGATGCAGTTCAGAGCTGGCAGTGGTGAAAACAGGGCAAGGTGAGGAGCTCAGAGATGCATTTCAATGTACAGTGTGGCCCAAGTAAGACAGTGAGACCCAGAGATCTTGGCCACCAGCAGGGAATGAGCTGCCTGGGTTCACCTGGGAGATGGATGCAGGACTGCTGGGGTGAGATGGGATCTTCTCCTGCCGAGTGCAGTCCCCAGGACCATGAGCTGAGTCCAGGAGATCCTGAGGGGGCTGTGTTCAACTCTTCCCTCTTCTTCATCAGTGCGAGTCTGAGGATCCCAGGTAGCAGCAGCACCATTGGGGAGAAGCTGGAAAAGTACAACTCAGCTGTGCAGGTACCAAAACCACTGGGCATAGCCAGGCTGGGGTGGGAGGGATGTGTGGGAAGAGGGAGAGAGGTGACCTGTAACCAAGTGAGGAGGGGAGGGACTGAGCTACACTGATCACCAGGGCTAATGGGGTTGAAGAAGATGGTCCCAGGCAGAAAAAGGGATTGGCCTCAGGGTTTTAGCAGCAGAGTGGTTTGAACTGAAAGAACCACAGAACGGTTTGAGTGGGAAGGGACCTTAAGGATCATCTCTTTCCAACACCCTGCCGTGGGCAGGGACACCTCCCACTAGACCAGGTTGCTTCCTGCCTTGGGAAGGGTCTGCACAGTCCTGCTGGGGGGAGGCAGTGGGGCAAGCCTGGGAGCTGGTGAGGGGCAGGGAGGGAGCAGACCCCGAGGGGCTCAGGCTGTGAGCCAGAAGCAGGGCGTTGCTTTTCACCCTCTGGGGAGCAGCACGGCCCCTCTGACGTCCCTCTCTCCTCCCCCCAGCGCTCGGAGGGCGTGAAATCCTCCGTGCCTGTCCAGAAGAGCCGCCTGCTGTCCTCGGAGGGGGTGGCCAGCAAGCGCAGCTTCTTCGAGGCGAGCGCTCCCAGCAAGGCGGAGCCTCTGGCCGTCAGGAAGGTAAGGAGAGCTGGCCCGAGCGAGCACCTCCCAGCACCGCCCCGCACCAGCTTTCTGGGCAAATCTTCCTCCTGGCATAAGCAGGGCACAGCCTGGCAGGGGGCAGTTCGGAGGGATTTGGGTGCCTGTTGAGCGGTGCCAGGCGGGGCTGGGCTCGGGCACCGAAACTCCTCCGTCAGTCTGTGTGGGTTCCTGCCGATGTGCTGGCATTTGAGGAGCTGGGATGGAGCCAGCGTGTGGGCTGGGCTCTCTGCCTGTTGCAGCTTTGCTCAGCCTCCCCGTGCCCCGGGGACTGGCCTGGGCTGTGTTCGTGCAGTGGGAGAGCTGGTGCTGTAACCCCGGCGTCCCTTTCTGTGCCGCAGGACAGCCTGAAGATTCCAGGATCGGTGACATCTCGCATTAATCTGTGGATCAGCCGGGCTCAGGAGCCTGCCAAGGAGGACAGTAGCAAGGTACCAGCTTGTGCCAGCTCCTCGGGGGAGAACCCTGAGGCCAGGCAGCCTGGCAGGGCAAGGTCCTGCATCTGGGGTGGTGGGGCTTGAATGAAGGGTTGATGGAGCTTTGGCTGAACCCACTAAAGGGTTTGAGAGGAGTTCAGCCAGGTTTGGAGGTCTGAGTGCTGCAAGGCCACAGTGATGAGGTATTGAGGCACTAATTGTTGCTGTGCCCTGGTCTCAAACCCAAAATGCCTGAGACAGCTGATTCCAGCCTTTGGTGAGGTGAGGAGGGAGCAGGTGCCAGCTAGGTGTGCATCCCAGGACATGTAGGGGTACCTGACCTTGTCACCTGTGAGAGAGATCACCCCAGCATGATCCCATCTCTGCCAGTGTCTGGAGGACTAGCTCTGATCCAGGGGTCACTGAGAGTTGTCACTGAGAGAGTCACCGTGTGCTCAGTCCTTCTGCTCTGAGCTCTGAGGGGCTTGGACACCTGTTGTGTGCTCTGAGAGTCCTGATGCATGTGTGATCTGGGGTCATCTGCCCCCTCATGTGTATCGCAGTCCCCCCAAAATAGGGTGTCCTGTAGCTGTGGGGGCTCAGTGCCCAGCTAAGGGGCCTCAGAGGTCACCACTTTGCCCCTGAGGCTGCTCCATGGATATGGATGTACCAGAGACAGACAGGAGGGCCTTTGGCCTCAGCATGGTTTTACTGTTCTTGGAAAGGCTCAGTGAATCCTGGGCAGGTATTTTGGCCACTGCTCATAGCAGAGTCTCCTGCAGCCACCAGGGTACAGGACCAGGAGGGGCAGCTCCAGCCCAGCCCCACAGCCAGGGAAGGCAAGCCTGGGCACCCCCAGTGCTGAGCTGCAGAGATCAGCTCTGCCCAAACGTGTCTGTGCAGGGTGGCTGTGCTGGCTCGGTGTCTGCCAGGAAAGGGTTTGCTCCTGGGGTCACTCCTGGGCAAAGCTCACAGCTCCTGGATCAGTTTTCCTGTAAAAACCCCTGCTTCCTCTCTCTGGGCTGGAACTGCACTGGGTTTTGAGGGTCTACCAACCTCTCAGAACTGGCTGGTTTTACCTGAACAGTGTGTGCTTCAAGGTTTGGTTGAAGTCAGACCGAGGTAACACTGGAGAAAACCTTCCTGTGGCACTTATGACTCTCCTGTTTGCAGGAAATCAGGAAAATCAACAGCCTGCCAAAGCGTGATGTCTGGATAAAGCAGCCTGGAGACACCCCTGGGGACACCAAGGTAGACACAGAACTGCTCTGGTGCATCCTCTGAGTCTGGGGCAGAGCCAGGCCCTGCCTGCTGGTGCATCACCCATAGGGCAGGAATAAAACAGGCTGTGGGGGGAGAGGGAACATGAGGGTCATCAGGACCCCAGGGCTTGGGGGAGTCAGCAGGAGGAGACAGCTGGAGGCATCTGTAAGGGTGAGGAGGAGTCTGGTCTGGGAGAAGAAGGGAAGTAGCATGTGGTAGGATATAGGGGATGCCTGCCTGCCTCATCCCCTCCCAGGTCCTGGTTAAAGCAGCTGCCTCTGGGGGCTTTGCAGCCCCAGGCCCAGCCTCACTGGTTCTCACTTTCTTTTCCAGCTGCAATAATACCAGTTGTAATATCAGACGATCTGGGAAAAACTGATTTGCTCTGAAGAACAAAGCCCAGCCCTACCCAACCATCCAACAGCTCACTGCCATGAGCCCCCTGTGCCATGTGGACCACCGGAGTCCTCTGCTTGGGGGATGGGAAGGAAGAAGGCTGGAGGAGTCTCCCTGTGCTCCCAGTCCTCACTCACTGCCTGTCTGGGGTTGTCCAGGCCTGGAGGCTCCTTGCAATGCTGAAGGCAAACTCCTGTCTCGTTTTCCCACAACATTTTGGTGTTCTGCTCCTGATCTCTGCCTGTGCCCCATAACTGCCCTTGCAAAGGGGATCAGCCCACATTGTGTCCCTCACAGATGGAAGATGCCAGTGGGGCAAGAAGCTGCCTGGCCAAGGGAGTTTCAGCTGCACATCCGTGGACATGTCCATCCCTTCTGCCTGGCCCGTGTGAGGTGAGGTGGGGCAGGCAAATATCCACCCCACCTCCCAGGATGTCCCTGCCAGAGGGACCCAGCCAAAGGAAAATGGTGTTTGCAGAGTCACACAAGTGCTGGTGTAGCTCAGAGATGCCTCGTGGATGAAGGGTGCACCTGGTGGCCCTGGTGCTTCCCTCCAGCACTTTTGCAGCTGAACCAGAGACTTGTCCTTGTCCCTACCTCCCCTGCCCCTACAAGCAGTGACCCCTCTCATTTAGTGATACAGGGAGGGTGGGCTGGCCCTGGCCCTGGCCCTGGCCCTGTTTTGGGGGTTGCAGGGAGCTGAACACCCTGTGCTGGGCCCCATTTCCCTCTTACCATTCCCCCTGAGTTGTGCAGGCCCTGATCCTGCTCTGGGAGCCCACCCAGCAGGGATGCAGGATGCTCTCTCAAGGCTGGCTTTAGGGTGCCATGGGCAAAGGGCTCAAATCCTTGTGCTGGGGGCATTCCATGGGCTTGGGCTGTGCCTTGAGCAACCACTGTGGTGACAGATTTGGTGTGGGACTCTGCTGCTGCCCCTGGATCTGAGCTTGCTTGTTGGGCTTTGGAAAGGACTTGGTTTCCTCTGTGCCTTTTTTTTTTTTTTTTTTAATAAAAGTTGCTCTTTCTAAAACACTCCAGGTCACCTGTACTCCTGGGCTGGGCTGGAGAACTGTTCACTTCCCTTCTCCTGGCAAGGGGAAAAATGGGGAAAAACCTGAAACGAAAGTGTCCTGAGAGGGTAAAAGCAGCCTGAGAGTCTTCCCTTCTCATTAGAGCATCTCGAGCTCGGTGCAGGGGCTGAGTGAGCCGGGGCCGGGGGGTGCCAGGGAGGGTCTGCTCCTCCACTTGAGGCAGCGCTGCCTTATCAGCATCCCCGGCCCTGGTTGACAGCCGGGCTGGCTTGTGTCAGCCCCTCGGGCACTCGCGTATCTCGGTCCGGAGGGTTTAAAATAGCAAATCTCCGAGGCCGCACAATAGCTTGGGCTTATATGGGCTCCTGGGGAGGAAGGGGGAGCGGCGGAGGGGGGCCGGGGCCGCGGCTGCCGAAATAGCAGCTCACAAGTGTTGCATTCCTCGCTGGGCGCCGGGCACATTCCTGCCGGCGCTGCCCGCCCCGGGGTGGGCGCTGGAGCCCCCTTAAAGCCTCCTGTCCCCCAAGAGCATTTCCCAGACACCCGCCGGCTTCCCCTCGGCTCCCTGGGACCTCCCGCGGCACAGGTAAGGCTGGGGCAGCCCGCTCCCGATGTAGATGCTCGGTGGAAGGCAGCGCTTACGGACCCAGAAATGATCCGGCTCCGGGTTCACGGTCCTCCCCAGCCCCTTGCTCTGGTGTGCGTGTGTTTGCCACGAAGGCATTCCCAGGGATAAAGCGCCGGGACCATCTCCATCCCGCTGTATTTGCAGTTTGTCCAGTGCCTTTTGAACCACCCTGATGTGTGCCGAGGTGGCTGAGATAGATTTTGGCTGCTGTGGTTCTGGGGGAATCTCATAGATCCCCCATCCCTGCGTCTCTGGAGGGAACAGAAGGGATGTGGTGCCTGTGGGAGGGTCGGGGCAGCCTGACCCTGGCTTGCTGGCAGCCCGTGGGGTGGGATAGGGGTGGGATGCTCCTGGGCATGGTCTGACCCTGCCAGGCAGGACCTGGAGCAGTGACACGACCCACACTGGAGCAAACGGTGGGAAATGGGAGCTCCATGTCTGAGCAGCCTGTGAACCACGGATTAACTCAGCCCCACAGGGGTGACCAGCCAGCCCTGAGCTGAAGGACAGGGTGATTTTAAGGAGTGGGAGGAATATCTGGATTGTTTAATACACAACAAATGATGGGAGATTTTTTGCAGTCAATAAATAATACGTGCAATGTTTCCTCTTTAACTCTGTACTGTATCTGCTGGTTCTCCTAACTCTATCAAAACAGAATTTCAAGCTTAAATGGAAAGGTTTATCTGTTTCTGGGCAGAGGATGGGTATATACTCCCTAGAGCCACTTTGTTCTTGTGTACCCCCTTAACAGTCCTGGGTTTGGTGCTGTTCCCTCTGCTCTTTGGGATCTAGTGATGTATGAGAGAGGAGGGGAATGGAAACGTAGGAATAAACTTTCACATGTTTGCACTGTCATGGCCAGGAGGGGCCCTCCACTCCTATGTCATGAGAGGATGACATGAAGCCTTCTGCTTAGAGGCCACATAACAGATTTGGCCAAGCTTGGGGTTTCAGAACCATGCTGAGCCAGGGGGAAAAGCAAGGCCAGGAATTGATATTTGAGGGGAAGTGGAAATTGAGGGGATGGCGCTGGAGGGGGTGCTGAGGGCCAAGCCCCACATCCATCAGAAGAAAGGGAACAGCGACAGCAGAAGCAGGAGGTGACCCCGAGGCAGACGGGGCCGAGTTCTGACTTCGTGTGTCTCCAAAAGCCCCTTGTGAGTCACCACCCAGAACTGAGATCTGACAACCCCTGGAGCTGCGGGTGTGCCCAGACACCCCCCCTGTAGTGCCTTTCCCATGCCTGAGGATTCCAGCTCTGGATTCAGCACCTTGAATAAGCAATCCTGAAGCCTGTCCTACCCATCCTGGGTAATAAATGCTCGACAGATGTAGCCAGGACCAGTTGTTCCCAGACTCCGGGCAGCAGGAGAAGTGAAGCGTTGCTGCTCTGGGAACAGGTGGTTTAGCACATGGAAGTTATTTCTAGAGCTGCCTTGTGTTGTCCTGAGGCATCTCAGCTCTGCTGAGGTCTGGCACGGTCATGAGCAGTGCATGGGCTGGGCAGGGGATGGGGCTGATGCTCTGGGCTGCTCCAGGATGCCCAAGGATGGGGCTGGTCAGTGGAGCATTGGGTGAAGGTTAGATGAGGTGGGATGATGAGCAAAGTCCTCCTCAGCACAGCTGGGAGGGAGACAGATTTGCTGGGAACATAAGCAAGGCCGTTGCTGCAGAGTTTTTAGCCCTGTTGCTAAAACCAGGCTGTGAATTATCCCTTTTAGCTGACCTCAGGCTCAGGGCCAGCACCAAGAGAGAAATGCTCCTGCTTAGCCCAGGTTGCCTCTTTCCAGAGCCCTTGGAGGGCTGGGCTGGGAGATCTCCCTGAGGATTTGTGCTGTGCCTTGTGCAGGGCTGTAAATCCAAGATAACAACAGGTCATCCCTGAGAGCTTCAAATGAGCTAAGAATAGTCAGGAAGCAAAACAAGCTGCTCATTGCAGTGGGGTGATTTTCCTGCCCCCTGAGCAAACACAGCCCCCTGAGAGGGCTGAGGAGAGGGGAGCTGTGCCCTGGACATGGCTCCTGACAGAGTTATCAGTGCTGCACGAGGCTGTGTCTAATCTCCTGCCTTCAATTTGAGGCGAGCTGTGATCCTGGGACAGGAGGGGAGGGGGGAGCCTTATCTCTGCTGAGATAACGCTGTCACAGCCCAGCTGGGGACAGCTCAGAGCTCCAAGTCCTTTGGAGAGAAGTGACACCTCTGTGCCCATGTCCTGGTGCTGGAGGACGGGCTGTGCTTGTCCTTATCTCAGCTCCTAACCCTCACTTTTTCCAATCTGCCTTGACCCCTGCTAGATAACCACAGGCATGTCGGACACTGAAGAGGTCACTGAAGAATATGAGCAGTAAGTGGTGTGTTTTTAGACACACTTCCTTTCCCCCTATTCCCACTTTCCCAGAGGTGCCATTCAGAGGGCACTGGCTCTTGTTGTTATCCCAGCACTCAGCATGAAGCCCCCCACCGAAGCCTGTGCCCACCTGCACCACTGCCCTGGCAGTTCCAGACCCCCAGCAGTGAGGAATTTTGTGTTAGGAGCTGTTTCCACACACATGGATGGGACAAAGAGATGGTTCATATATTAAAAAAGCTGCAGTGTAAATCAGTGAGATAGAGAGCTGGGAAAAACATGATGCCACCAGTCTGTTGCTGACGGGGTCCTGCTGCCACACCCAGACCATCAATCCACAAGGCCCGAATTTGAGAGGAATTTTTGCTGCTGAGGGTTCCTGGGCCATGAGGTGTGTTCTGGAGGGATGGGGCTCAACATCTGCATTACACAGTTATGGGGATCAGTGTGAACACAGCTCCTGCTTCTCAGGAAGCTGAAGAAGCAGATTTGCATCCTTCTCTTGTGTTTCAATGCCATCCCAAACTCACATGTGTCAGCAACCTGTCCCCTGGGCACACCTGAGGACAGGCTGTGCATCTTCCCCGAGGTCAGAGAAGATCTTTGGGGCAAAGATGGGATGTGAGATGACTGTTTCTGGGACTACAGGCCATGGTCACTCAATCTTCTCAAGCTGCAAACCCGTGGTGTGCTCTGACCACTGTCAAAGTGTCAGTCATTCAACTCTTGCTGTTCACAGCCTGCAGAATGACCTGGGTCTTGTCCCTGTCCCCACTGCCACCTTAAAGCCACCCACAAAACAGTCCCTGCCCATTACTATGAGAAAGGGGATTTCCTTGAGGAAATTCCCAGCTCCCCTCCCGATGGACACACGTGCCCAGTTACAGCAGACCGGTGTAACTCCAGATATTTGTGTTGTGCTTTGCAGGGAGCAGGAAGGTAAGAGGACGTGGAGCATCTGCAGCTCCTCCTGGAGCACCTGCAGCTGCCCTGAGGCCGAAAAACGATCACAGAAACTTCAATAACCTGCGTCTCCTTTCCCTTCTCTCTCTCTCCCGTGCCTGTGTGTGCTCTGTGAAGAGGAATATGTGGAAGAAGGTAGGTGTTTACCTGCAAGGACCAAGAGACAAGTGCTGTGGGTTCAGTGTTTTGCTTGGGGGGGCTGTGGGGGTCAACTCATTGACTGCAATGGCCAAATCATGCCCATGCATGTTTGAGATTCCTCCCCCTGAAACATCAGTAGGATCAAAACCAGATTGAATTTTCCCGGGATCTTTTCAGTCAGAGTGAGCTCTTGACTCAAAACAGGGGTGGAAATGCTGGGCACGGGTGTTGGCAGAGCTGGAACTTCAGCTAGATGTGTGTCAGTGATGCTCAAGCACAAACCTCCCTCTGCCTCAGCCCGATGATGACACAACCACCCCCTCCCCGTGCACGGAGCTGCTCTGGGGCACAGCTGAGCTGGGCTTTTGGGCTGGGCTGGGGAGCTGGGCTTTGCTGAGCCTCTTGCTGCTTCAGGGCACTGCCAGGCAAAACATCCTGAGCCTTAAGAGCAAAGAGAGGCACAAAGGGGAAGCCACTGCAGTGTTTGAGTCCTTGTCTCATGCACGCCAGAGCTCCGCAGCTTCATGGCCTCCAACTAACTCTGCGCTTATTCCTTTCCCTCCTCCCTGGCCCAGAAGAGGAAGAATGGATGGAGGAAGAAGACGGTAGTTATTGCACCTTTCTTTATTTCACCTCTCCACTGCTGCTGTCAATATGTCGTGGGTTGTGTGTCTTTCGCCTCTCCCTGGCTGGGAGATGGTTTTCTTTCATTCTTCCACTTCTCTCTCCTGGTCCTTGCACTCCCCTCTCCTGCCCTGCTGTGCTGTCTGTGGATCTGCTCCCTCGTCTGTGGCTTCTCTCTTACATCCAGCCGATCAAAGGCACTCGTGGTTTGCTCTCTTTGCTGTCTTCTTTCTCTTTCCTTCTGTCTTGCTGTGGGGCTGCAAGTCCTCCCAAGACCTGCGAGCCCCAGCATTGCTGACTCCAGTGGAAGACTCTTGTGGGGACACTGCTCCCTCCAGCGGAAAAATGCTCCAACAGTGTCACAAATAAGATTGTGAGGGTGCCAGCCAGTCCTGGGCTTCGCTGGGCTAGAGGAGAGCGATAGAAATCCCTCCTCCCTTCCTGGGGTGTAAGGGAATGATAGCGTGAGAGGGAAGGAGGGACAAAGCCAACAAGTGGCTATCAATCCTTTAATTTCATTCATTTATTTTTTATTTCCTTCCTGAGGACAGAGCAGCCCTTGGGTAAAGGTTAGAGCGAAATCTTTTGCTTTCTGAGCCTCTGTTTCTCTCTCCTGTGGCTGTGTCTCCTCTGGTCTCTCTCAGTCGGCTCCATGTCACAGTTGTCCTGATACCAGGACGTGTAGGGAGCCAGAGGGAATGGTGTTGTCCCACTCAGGATGTGTAGGGAGCCAGAGGGAATGGTGTTGTCCCACTCAGGATGTGTAGGGAGGCAGAGGGGATGGTGCTGTTGGACTCACACTGCCCCTTATCCCACAGGTCAGGAAGAGCAGGTAGAGGAGGTGGAGGAGACAACCAGTGAAACCAAGGCAGAAGGTGAGTGGTGGCTTTGCCAGCCAGCTCCCATGGCTTGACAGGAGCCATGCTCTGCTCCAGGGGCTGAGATGTCCCAGCATGGCCTGTGACAGGGGCCAGTAGCACCGAGGGGCAGCTCTCCCCCAGCTCTGTGGTGTCCAGTAAGGCAGGTGGCAAAGCTGAGATGCCCTTCCCTGACCTGCCTTGGCCCTGCAAGCATGAGGATGTTTGTGTTTGCTGCTGGTTGCTGATTGTTTTGTGTCCAGCCCTCTGAAATAATGCCAAAAATGAGCCAAGCCTGTTCCACCATGGGGTCCCCACAAGGTTGGGTTTCCAGAGCAGGGGTCATGCTCTGATGTGTCTCACCATCTAAAGAGCACTGGGACATTTGGGGTGGCCTGAGGTGTGACCCCCGTGCCGTTACAGCTCGTCAGGGGGCTCAGATCCCCGCTGTGTCCCCCAGGTTTGGGTGCTGGGACCCCTGTGTGGTTGTCCTAATTCATATTCTCCCCATTTCTTTTAAAACAGAGCAAGAAGATGAAACAAGGGCATCAGGAGAAGGTAAAGCAGGAGTGAAGGAGAGATGGTTTTGGCCATTTCAGTCTTGACCCCAGTCCCCCAAGACACTGGGCCCTTGGAACAGTACTTTTGGTGTTGAATTAATTTTCTGCTGAAGGGAGAGAATCTGTGGTAATCAGGGCAGCTCACCCAAAATCAGAAAGTCAGAGAATCATAAAATTATTTGGGTTGGAAAAGACCTTAAAGATCATCTTGTTCCAATCCCTGCCCTGGTCAGGGACACCTTCCCCTAGACCAGGCTGCTCCAAACCCTGTCCAACCTGGCCATGAAGACTTACAGAGAAGGGCAGCCACAGCTTCTCTGGGCAACCTAGAAGGGTTGAGGTACAATTCAAAGTACAAAATACAGAAGGAGAGGGTGGCATTGCTGATTTTTGGACAGTGCTCTCAGGCACATGGTGGGATTGTTGGGGTATCCTGTGCAGGGCCAGGAGCTGGACTCGATGATCCTGATGGCTCAACCTCTTCTATAATTCTGTGACTCTGTGTTTTCCACAGGTGGAGAGGGGGACAGAGAGCAGGAGCCTGGGGAAGGTGAAGTATCACCCTCATTCCTTTCATCTGTGTAAGGAGGTACCAAAAACTGCTCTGCCCAGCCAGGAGCACTGACGTATGTCTCGGGTTTTGGCACAGGGATGGACACCTCATTGCTGGAGGATGATCCACAGTGCAGCCTGTGCTGCTGGGAGAGAGGGGGAGCTCGGCTCAGGGTGGTGGGTTTGGGTCAAGGTGTGAAGGAAATGCCTCTGTGACCCTGACCTTGTCTTTCTGTCCTGCTCCTGGGGACCTGCAGGTGAATCGAAGCCAAAACCCAAGTAAGTGTCACAGTGTTTCCTCTGGGACAAGGTCTGAGCTGGGAGCTGTGCCAGGGCAGAGGCTCCATGTGATGGGCTTAGCACCCTGATCCATAAAGGGCATGGGACAGTGAGGCCTCCAGAGCATGGAAACAGAGTGAGACTGGGAGATGGAGGAAAAAAAGGGAGAGAAACAGGTAAACATGGAGCATGAGGGGGATCCTGAGAATGGAGTCTCAGGAAATTCAGCTGCCCTGTGACCCTGTAGCTGGGAAAAAAATCTGTACACCCAAGCCTGGGATAGAGAGCCCATGGCACAGCCAGGGTCTGGCTTCTGACAGGGTGCTCCTGGCCACAACACGAGCACCAGCATTCCAGGCACAGAGCACCTGCCCCAAGGAGCGGGGCTGTGAACCACTGCCAGGAACCTGTGGGTCCTCAAAGAGCCCCGGAATGCTGTGGTGTGGGAGGCAGATCTGCCCTCAGCCATCATCCCTCTGTGTCTCTGCGTGCCCCTACCGAGCATCTCCCGCCCTCCCTCAAGCCCACAGAGGGGATGGTCCCCAGCTCCCTGTGCCAGGTCACACTGGAGCACACGGTTCCTCTGTGCCCTTTTGGGTGAGCAGTGGGTTGGCTGCCAGCCCCAGAGTGCTGGCAAAGGGTCGTGGTCATGTTGTCTGCAGCTTGCAGAGCTATTCCAGCCATGCAGGCGCCTTGGAGTGCTTCTCGGGAATGCCACGGGTCTTCCTCCGAGGCTGCCCAGCTGGCACCCTCCAGCAAGAGTTATTGCACTTCCCTGACCCACAGCTGTGCTCACTCTGGGCTGGGTGGATCAGTGGATGGGTGAAAGGCCCCATCCTGCCCCAGATACCTGCTGTGGGCCCACCATCCTCCTGCTCACCTTCCACCGCAGGGTCTTCATGCCAAACCTGGTGCCTCCCAAAATCCCAGATGGAGAGAGGCTGGACTTTGACGTAAGTTGTGCCCTCAGTTCCCGTTCCCACGGGGTGATCCCCTCACGTTGCTCCCCTCACAGTGCCCAGCAGCTCCCCAGCTCAGGGGAGTGTTGCTGTTTGTATCTTGTGCAGGACATTCACCGCAAGCGGATGGAGAAGGACCTGAACGAACTGCAGGCCCTCATTGAAGCCCACTTTGAGAGCAGGAAGAAGGAGGAAGAGGAGCTCCTGTCCCTCAAGGACAGGATTGTACGTCTTCAGCCTTTCCCCTCCCGTGTGGACAGACGGCCACCACCCTTCCTCACAGTCCTGACAGGAGGACATGAGACATCCCATGTCCCTGCAGGACAGAGCCTGAGATTTGAGCCAGATTTTGTACCTCAGTGCCCAGGAATTACAGAATCATAGAACCTCCTGAGCTGGGAGACACCTACAATGGCCACCTCAACAATCCCACCTTGTCCCTGAGAGCGTTGCCCAAATGCTCCTGCAGCTCTGGCAGCCTTGGGGCTGTGCCCACTGCCCTGGGGAGCCTGTTCAGTGCCCAGCCAGCCTCTGGGGGAAGAACCTGAGATCCAACCTGACCCTTTCCTGACACAGCTCCAGCCCTTCCCTCAGGTCCTGTCACTGGGCAGCCCTGGCCCATCCGCGGTGCCCGATGACGATGCACCTCCCTCGTGGTCACTGTCCAAACACACTCCCCTGGGAGATGTGGGAGCAGCAGATCCACCCTTGGGGCTCTCAGGGCTGTGAGAATCAGGGAGGGACAGAGAGGATGCAGATTCTCCAGGGTGTCCGAGCCAAGGTCCTCTCCTCGTGCAGGAAAAGCGGCGAGCGGAGAGGGCGGAGCAGCAGCGGATCCGCAGCGAGAGGGAGAAGGAGCGCCAGGCCCGGATGGCCGTGAGTGTCTCCTGGGAATGGGGAGCTCAGGATGGGCTGAGGGGGCTTGGGAAGCATGAGCTGGGTGCTGGGTGCAAGACAGCCCGTGATGTGTCCATCCACCCGCTCCTGACCCACTGCTGGCCTTGGCAGGAGGAAAGAGCCCGCAAGGAGGAAGAGGAGGCTCGGAAGAGGGCTGAGGAGGAGGACAGGAAGAAGAAAGCTCTCTCCAACATGCTGCATTTTGGAGGCTACATGCAGAAGGTGTGTAATCCTACCCCAGGCGGTGCCAGGAAGCTGCTGCTGCTCCTGGGAAGGGCTTGACCACGGGCTGAGCTCACCCGGTGTTGATAGACTGTGGTTTCTAAAGGCAGGAGAAGTCAGGTCACCGTTTTTGGGTCACAACAGAGTTTATAGGGCCAAAGTGAGGTCAGAGCTGCTGTGAGCTCAGCTCTGCTGTGCAGGTGCTGGCCAGGGCAGCTCCAGCCTTGCCTCAGGGACAGGGATGGAAACAGAGGTGTCTTGTCCACTATTGCCAAAATTTCCTATAAGACCCCATGTGCTTCTGGAACCTCAAAAGCTGAGGGTGTTGGGGGCAGAACTTTGGATGGAGTAGAGCAAAGGCTGGGCAGATTTCCTTCCCTCCAATGAACTGATGGTTTCCTCAGTCAGAGAAGAAGGGCGGGAAGAAGCAAACAGAGCGGGAGAAGAAGAAGAAGATCCTCAGTGAACGGCGGAAGCCCCTGAACATCGACCACCTCAGTGAAGACAAGCTGAGGTGAGCACAGGCTGCAGGAGAGTTGTCCAGGGCAGGAGCTCGGTGTTGGGTCTCACATCCTGAGGCAGGATGCTGGGCTGGAGAGGGATGTCTGTGGCAGGATCCTGGGCTGGAGAGGGATATCTGGGGCTTGCAGCCCAGACAAGAGGGTGATGGCACAGATGGAGATGGGCTGTGACACCCCTCTGGGGACATGGCTCCATGGCTCTGCCGAGCCAACACATCCAGGCTGTGGCTGGTGGCACCAGCCATCAGAGGGAGCCAGGCTCACACTCATGGGACATGTGTGTCCCAAGGGAACCAGGCTCACATGGGTGGGAGGTGCATCCTGAGGGACCCACTCCCACGTGTGTGTGACCTGCACAGACCTCCACCGTGGCTCTGGTCCACGTGTGGGACTGGCATCACCACCTGGTAACACATCCCTGTCTGGGCAAGGAGCCTCCAGAGCACGGGAGGTGTTGGCATCACTGCCCCATCCCCTGCTCTGAGCTCCCTGGGAGTCATGTCCCTTCCCTGCACTGTCACCAGCTGGCTCTTCCCACAGGGAGAAGGCCAAGGAGCTGTGGCAAAACATCCGTGACCTGGAGGCGGAGAAATTTGACCTGCAGGAAAAGTTCAAGCGGCAGAAGTACGAGGTGAGCCTCCAGGTCCTCTGTGATTTGTTCACCCTCCACCTTCCTGGTTGCTCCTTCTGCTCCCCAGCTGGGAGATGAGGTGGGTTGTCCCAGTGGCCTCCCAGCTCCTGCTTGGCACTGCAAGAGGCTTCCTGCTCTGCTGCACAGCTCAGCCCTGTCCAAGGCCAGGTTGGACGGGGCTTGGAGCAACCTGATCTAGCAGAAGATGTCTCTGCCCACGGCAGGGGATGGGATGAGATGAGTTTTGAGGTCCTTTCCAACACAAACCATTCTGGGATTCTGTTATGCTAAAGCCCATGCAAGAACTGCAGGGAAAAAGAGAGCAGTGATGCATCTTCAGCCTGACCCTTGTCCCCAGCCAGGTGTGGGGCATCTTGCCAGGCCTCACCATCCATCCACCTGCATTTTTTCTTGCAGATCAACGTCCTCCGAAACCGTGTCAGTGACCACCAGAAAGTGTAAGTCCCTGGGGAGGTTACACCTCCCTTCTCGACATCTCCTGTCCTCCCAGCTCCAGCTCCCTGTTGTCCTGGTCCCAGTTCCCTCCCTCTGTTATCGCCCCACTCTCTTACACCCTCTCTGGGCCACCTCTTCTTCCTCCCACCCCTGCCTCTGGTCCCACTGGTGCCTGGTGTTCACAGACCTGCAGGGCTGGCCCAGAGATCTCAGTCTCTGCTCTTCTGCTCCCATTGACAAACCCTCATGACTTCCCACCTCCACCAGCTTCCCCCTGTCCCACAGACCCTGGCTGGGGATGGACCCTGGGGAGACCCCGCCCTCTGCATGGGGAACCTTGTGTCCTGTGAGGTCCTTCCAGCTTCCAGAAACCCCCATCCCTGCAAGGGATGCTCTGCCTAGCATCTCAGGGAAGTGCTGGAGATCCCAGCTTGTCTAGGAGGGGAAATCCCACTGGCTGTGGGAGCTGTAGAGCCCTGCAAGGGCAGGGGCAGCCTGACCCCATGTCCACGTTCCCTGCACATGATTGGGGGACCCTTTGTATGAGGGTGGAAGAGGGTGTTTCACCCTCACTCTCAGGAGCACCACGCTGCTCTCACATCCCCATCCCAACCCTCCTGTCTCACCTGGGAGATGCTCAGCCCCCCCTGTGTCAGGTGCAGCATCTCCCACCCACTGACACCAGCTCTCTCTTCTCTCCTGCCCCAACACGGCCTGTTCCTGCAGCAAAGGGTGAGTAGAGGCGTTTCTGAGCGCTGTGTGTCTCCCACTGCACGTGTGCTGCATGGACACCGGGACAGCAGGGAAGCAGCAGGGCTGAGGGACAAGGCAATGCCAAGGATTGGCAGCCAAAGCCAGAAATGCCCTTCACTTTCCTCTTCCTCCCTCCTCCTCCTCTTCCTCTCTGCTGACTTGTGCCCAAAGCAGTGCCTGTCCCCCTAAGCTAGTTAAGGAGAGCGATGTGGTGTGTCCTGAAGGATTCTGCAGATGTTTTTATCCCCCTGCACCCAGAGGTCCAACTCGTCAATTGTTCTCCAAAGCATCCTTAGATGGGGAGAAACACGGAAAGGGGATTGGGGCTCCTTAGAAACTCCTGGCAAATGCATGAGCTTGTTCCTACAGAGCCCCAAAACACTTGAGTCGGGTCCCAGGGTGTTACCTGGGGCCACTGAAGACCTCCATCCCCACAGGGCAGTGAGCATCAGTCAGAGATATCTCACTCCTTTGCAGGAGCGCTGACAGCACCCACCTCACCCCTCCTGTCATGATTGCTAATGCCTTTCTGCTTTTCTGCTTCCCTTCCAGGTCAAAGGGTGCCCGTGGGAAGAGCATGGTGGGTGGCAGGTGGAAGTAGGAACTCAGGAGGCACGGAAGGCTGAGCCACGGGGAGGGGCACTGCCTTTGGGCTGCCCCATGTGCCCACCCGCCCTCCTGCTGCATCAGGCCCTGGCTGCAGGCACAGGGCGGGCTGGGGGAGCAGATGCTTCACCAGGTGCCATTTCTCATCTCCACACCCCCAGTAGTGGTGTTGTGTCTGTAAATAAAGAGAGCCGTGAGGGGGTGCGGGTGTTGTCTCTATCCTGACGCTCTGAGCTCAGAGGGAACAGGCACAGGACGGTCCCAGCAGAGCTCGACAGAACCAGCACGGTTGCACACCTGCTCCAGGCCCCCAGGACCTCCTGAATAACATAATCACAGAATATTTTGAGTTGGAAGGGATCCACAAGGACCATCCACTCCAACTCCTAAGTGAACGGCCCATCCAGGGATGGAATCCACGATCCTGGAGTTATTAGCACCACGCTCCAACCAACTGAGCCCATCATGTCCTTGTGCCTCACAGCATCTCACACCTGCAGTCCTTGGGAGGTTTTGTAGCAGACCTCAGTGGTCTGACCTGCTTTTCCTGCCCCACCATCCTTGTTATGGCCATTTAAATTCCTGCTTTTGTTGTCCCCGTGCTCCTCTCTGGTTATCTCTCTCTCCCACAGTGCCTTCTGGGGGCACTGCTTCCCAAGTCTCTTGGTCCATGGAATAGTCACAAACTCACCCTCCAGGCCATCCTTACTCCTATTTCCACCACTTGTTGCAGGGCTCAGACCAACTGGGTTTGCCTCCTCTGTGTGTTTCTGACAACATCCAATGAAGCCTTGAGATAAGTCAGTGTGGAGAGGCCATTTATCTGTGCCTTAGGGGTGTAGATCTCTTCCCATCTGGCTGTGGGCACCTCTGTAGCGTGTTCACACGTGCAGTGCCTGCAGTGGCACATCAGCTGGATAGCCCAGAGTGTTCCTGGTGGATCTGGGCCTGGACTGACAGCCATCTGAAGACACTGCCCATTTCACAGGGCAAACTGGCCCATGGTGTTGATAAACAGCATCCATGAAGCATTTCCCAGTGCAGTGAGGAAGGGAAGGATGCACAGGGTGGTGGATCTTCAAAGGCTTCTTGTCCCCCAGCAAGATATTTTGTCTCCTCCCTTACTGGGGTCACCTGTCCTCCCCTTCCCCTCCCTGCTGATGTGGGGATATCCTGCAGGTTGAGCTCCTGTTGGGGGATGATTTATTTTGCCTAATTCAACACAACCATCAGGTTTTAGGGAACAAGGCTCTGGGAAGCCTCACACTCAGTGAGGCAGCAAGTGGAGGACAAGCAGCTGCCTGTCGCCCACTTCCTCAAAAATGGGGTGTGAAGGGCTGAACGTGATCCCTTACTGGGACAAATGGGGAGAACTGGGGAGGGTGGCAGTGCTGGGACATGAAATGTCCGGAGGGTGGCTGAGTGATGGTCCAGCAAGTGACATTTCCACCCCGCCTGGCACACGGCAACAGGAGAGAGGAGCGCTCGGGACAGACAGCGGTGTGCGGTTTGGAAAGAAAACCTCTCATTTTCCCAGGCTCGGAAGGTCCATTCCCCAAACTTTTCCGGCAGGTAAAGGGCTGGTGGTGCCGCACAGCGGCACTGCAGCCGCTCTGCCCGTCCCTGCGGGGCTGGCAGCGCCCAGGGCGGGGGTACCCGGGCACTCCCTGCTTCCCACAGCGCTGCCTGTCGCGGCAGCTCCTGGCCCCTGTCCAGCCCTGCTCCCTGCGCGCCGGGGCCGAAACCTGCGCGCTCCCTCCACGCCCGGCACCTCCCGCCCCGCGCCCGCTGCGCGCTGGCACAGCCCGTGCCAGGCGGCTGAGTCAGCGCCCAGCCCTCACACCCACCCTCCCTGCGCCCCCTCCCTCCCGTGCCCGTGGATTCCCACCCTGAGCGGGCACGGCGGAGCGCGGGCGATCCTCTGGGACGTGGCAGAGCACGCCGGGGGCTTCCCCGGGGGCTTCCCGGGTGCTGGCATCACCCCAAGCCTTGTGACGATGGCAGCGGTGCGGCGAGTTGTGCCAGGGATCGCTGGAGCGCGGCTCGGGTGCTGTGTGCTGGTGAGCAGCTCTGCTCTGTCGCCCCTCCTCGGGGTCTGCGGCTTCCTCCCGAGGGGCAGCACCGCAATCTGCTCTCTGTGACCAGCGACAGGACCCGAGGGAACGGCTGGAGCTGTGTCAGGGCAGGGCTAGGCTGGATATTTAGGAAAAGGTTCTCCCCCCAGAGGGTGGTCGGGCACTGAATAAGCTCCCCAGGGCAGTGGTCACGACATCAAGGATGCCAGAGCTCAGGAAGTGTTTGGACAGTGCTCTCAGGCACGTGGTGAGATTGTTGGGGTGTCCTGAGCAGAGCCAGGAATTGGACCTAGTGATCCCTGTGGATCCCTGTGGATCCCTTCCAACTCAGAACATTCTGTGATTTTATGATCCTATGATCTAGTCCAACCTGCCTGCTCAAGCAGGGTCCCCATGAGGTGTTGGAGCATTGCTCCCCCCATCAGGCACAACACAGGGAGCCATCACCCACACTCCCCACTGCAGGATGGGGGACCTGAGTCCCTTAGAGCTGGAGAGGGTGTGCAGCACAGGATAACACACCCCCAACTCCTGAGCCCATGGTGGATTGTGGGTGCCACACAGGGTCCCCACTGCCCAGGCACAGCCCACCATGGGGGCTGTGTTTTGTGTGACATCCAGGGTGTCCAGGGCAGCAGAGCTCTGTGGAGCACAGAGTGGGTGTGGTATTGGATGCCATCCCGGTGGGCATTGCCCATTCTTGGGAATGTGCTGTGGGATTCACCACTCCCCCCATCCATGAACTCAGATACACGGTGGTCACACCACACTGATCCGCTGTCCCCAGGTAAAGCAGGGGGTTACCAACCTCCAGCTCAAGCCAAGGCCAAACACCAGCAAAAGAATTCCAGAAAATAAACCAGCACAACCCCCGATTTCTTGCAGCTCAGGTCCAACAACAACCTGTAGCCTAAAAGACCGAAAAAAGGGTGTAAATGCTGAATTTTGAAACACCTTCCAGACGTGGAGCTCTCACCTCCAGAGTCCCAAGCCATGGTGTTGCTGTGCCATGGCCCTCCCCAGCACACTCCCTGCAGGGCAGGCCCGTTTGTGCAAGCACCTGACGCTGGCAAGTTTCTTCCGATTATTTTTTAAACGCCTTATAAAACAGCGAGTTTCGTGGAATGCCTTAGCCCTGCAAAGCACTGCCCAGAGCAGCTCATTCACAGGTATCAATTAATGGCCTTTAATTGGTTAAAGTCAGCCCCGGTTTCTGCTGATTCCACAGCTGGGTTAAGTCACCAGTGAAGTCTTTAAAGCACCGCAGATGGGGTTTAACATCCACACAATGTCCATGAGACAGGTCCCGCTGACACAGCACCCAGCGATGCTCTGGGATGGGAAGGAAGAGGCTTTGGCTGCTGTCAGGAAGCAGCATTTTACTGGCACTTAGTGGAAGGAAAATAAGCTTCCTGGCGATGTCTGAATCGCTGTGTCTGCGTGTGCTCTCACGCCTCGGTTTCAGTGCAAGGCCCAAGTGTAAACTCTGCCTCCTCGGTGAGGGCAGCCACACTGGCAGGAGCACGGAGGTGTTGAGCCCTAACAGGAGCTGGGATCTGCCCTTTGCCCAGCATTGGATCCATAATGTCCATGACTGGTAGAGGGGGTGCCTGCCCCGGTGTGGAGCTGAGCACCAAAGCTGCAGTGATGCTGCAGAGTCTGGCAGTCCCAGGCCAAGGGATGGCACAGATCTAGGGAGGTTTGGAGCACTGGAGGGAACTGGTCCCCAGCTGCACAGATCCTGACCCCTCTCCTCTCCTGAAAGCACTTGGAGTCCAGACTCACCCCAGCTTAGCTGCAGCAAACAGTGAGCTGTGAGAAAGAGCCAGGGCCTTTAGCAGCATCTCTGACAAACCCTCAGAGCCAGGTCTCAGAGCCCACATTTGCAGTTCTCCTCTCAGGTTCCAAGTCTGCTGATGGCCACAGACCCCTCCACAAGCACGTTTAATGAAGGATGTCACCTCTGCCAAGTGCAATGTCCTGCATGAACCCCTCCAGAGCGTGTGCCCTGTTCCACACGAGCTCCAATTTGGGTCTGCTGGAATCTGAAAGAGATGGAAATGCCCAGGTGTGAACTCTCAGGGTTTGCCTTCAGACCCAGCCTGGGAAAATCCTCCTTACCCGGCAAGTCCCTTTGTATTTCCCATGGGAAATAGAAATGCAGGAGGCTGGGCTGCTGCAGATGACTGAAGTGCTTCACCAGACCCAGGAGTGCCTGACCTCTGCCCCAGAGATGCCACCACACCTCCCTCATCCCTGCCTGCTCTCTGCTCCCAGCCCACTGCTCGTGCTGCTGCATCCTGACCCTGCTGAGCAGCTCAGCACCCCCCAAAACCAGAGGGGGGGTTTGCCTGAGAGGCTGAGCCTAAACAATAAACAGGGCAGGAGGGAAAAGCAGCAGAGGAAGGCAGTGCATCTCTTATCTAACAGCTCAGAGGTTACAGCACCTGCTGGTGAGGTGGAAGATTCAAGTTCCTGTCCTTGTCTGATAGGAGCAAAGCTTTGAGGTCTGGGTTTGAACCCCAGCTGAGCTGCAGCACTGAGTCCTGGCTTTGTGTGATGCTGGTTTACCAGAGAATCCCAGAATGGTTTGGGTTAGTGGGGATCTTAAAGCTCACCCAGTCCCACTCCCTGCCCTGGTCAGGGACACCTCCCACCAGCCCAGGTTGCTCCAAGCCCCGTCCAACCTGGCCTTGGACACTTCCAGGGATAGAGCAGCCACAGCTTCTCTGGGCAACCTGTGCCAGGGCCTGCCCACCCTCACAGGGAAGAATTCCTTCTGCACATCCAACTTAAATCTCTCCTCTTTTAGTTTCAAGCTCCTCCCCCTTGTCCTGCCACTATCTACCCACGTAAAAAGTAGCTCTTCCTCTCTTTTATAAGCCCCCTTAAAGTATCAAAAGACCAACCACAATGAGGTGTCCCCTCTGTATCTCAAGTTTATAAAGCTACACAGCCATGCTGGGCTGTGGCACAGGCAATACTGAAATGGCTTTGTGGCCCGTGCCCTCCTGGTTTCGGAAGCGCTGTGAGCCACTCACACCTTTTATCTGCACCTGTAAACAAACACAGTTGTGCCTTGGCAGAGTAGTAGATCTACCTCTGATATAATGACAAAGAGGGAACACTTTGATCCAGGGAAATGCTTTGATCTCTGCTGTGAATCAGATGCTGTTGATTAGCTGCAAAATTTCGGACAGCAATTGCCAGGAGTTTTCCTGTGGTGTGGCACTGCCTGTGCCACATGGCCTGTCCTGTACTAGCTGTGTGCCAGGCTACACCTCAAATGACAATTGACAGGACATGAAATTCAAGAGAATATGAAATTCAATTGAATATAAAATTCAGCTAAGTTATGCCATTCTCAAATTCTTAAATTTTTGGACTAACATATTTCAGGAAAAGAACATTTGGCTTTCAGAGGCTTTTCCACCTCAGGGTTTTCATCCAGGCCACTGTTTCAAACACTTGTGATGTGATTACAATCAGCAGCATCCTGGAAAAGACTGGGAAGCATTTCTGAGTGCTGGCAGAGGTGCTCAAAGGCCCTTGAGGAGGACGAGTCTTCTCCCTTGGGCTGAGCATCTCAGGGATCTCCCCATCACCTCCTGGCTGCCCAGAGCTCATCCTCCATAGCTGACAAGTTGGATTGGCTGCACCAAGGCCTCCACGGGGAAGAAGGCACAGCATGGAGGAGATCTCACCATTACTGGGCTCCAGATCTTCCCACAGGATCCCTGGATACCACCAGCTCAGGACCTGCTGCCTCTCCAGAGGCATGGAGTAAACCAGGCACCGTCGGTCCAGACTCATCCCAGCTCCCAGCAACTACTCACGGCCTGATTTCAATCCCAGGTCTCTCCTGGCAGAGATAATTTCTCCTGGGAAATTATCTCTGTACGTTCCTAAACCTTGTGATTAACTGCAGCCATCCAAACACCTTCACTGGGAAGGACGAGCAACTGAAGGATTCTGGAAATTGTTGGCTTTTCTTGGCCACTGCAGAAATATCCCAGTTGCAGTTTGAAGGCCCTTGGGCTACAGGCAGGACAACCTGCAGCAGAAATTCTTCTGAAGGGCTGAGTCTCTGACTTCATTCGCTCATAAAAAACCCCCCCAATGTTCCCATCTTTATTTTGCCCGAGTAAATGTAATCTACATTCCCCAAAGGACCTGCAAAAGAAGTCACATCCTTGTGGAAGCTCAAGAATTTGCCCAAAGCAAGGAATAAGATTGCTGGGACTTCAACACAGCTCCTCAGGCTGGAGACACAGCTCCAAGGCCCGGTTCACAGCACCCACAGTATATGCTAAGGAAAGTTAATCCTCCACTAAAGGACACTGGTGAAAGTGTGTTCATTCTGAATTAATGGTTTTGGGAAAAGGCTGTTTGCAAACAAAGCCTTCCCGTGTGGGGTGGGATGAGCCCAGGCTTCGTGGAGGGACTGTTAACTCAGCAGTTTCAGCTCACCTGCAAATTAAAAGGAGGAAGCCACACAGTTGGTTTTCGGGCATTCCTGTCAAGGTGTTGCTCTTTTGAAGTTGGTGGGGCTTCTCCAGGGCTGGGTCCATCCATCTGTGCCTCTCACACCCCTGGAATGCGGATTGGGGCGACCAGTTGGGCCAGTAAACAGACCTTCCTCCAAAATGAGTTTTTACTGAAAACTTGCAAAGAGCTGTTGCAAGCACATTGACTCACATGGTTTCTCAGCTCTTAGTCATGAGCTTCTGCTCTGGACAGTTAATTAGTTTGTTCTTGTGGAGCTCTTTGAAGATGCAAAGCAGGCTGAGAAAGTGAAGTGTTATTAGCTCATTATCTGCAATCTTTTTTTCTTTTTTTTTTTCTTTTGTCACAGAGCAATGAAGTCCAGGCTCAGCCTAAGATGCTTAACAGCACTAAAAACCCAATCGTCCACACGCCCAGCTCTGTCCCTATTTCAGTGCCAAGGCTCAGTGACTCTTTAAACTAAAGCTCCCCAGCACCAGCCAGGCAGAACAGGATGGTTTAGCCTCACTGCCCAGGTAATCAGCAGCAACTCTAGGATTTAGCCTTACCCTGACAGAACTATTGCAAATTTGGAATTTGGACCATTAATTTCATAATCTTCTTCCTACTCGTTTTCTCTTGGACTCAAAAAGGGAGAATGAAGTCAGTAGGTTATTTTTATAATTTATACCTTCATGTGCTGATGGGGGTTGGTATTTGGGGTCAAGTTCAGCATCTGAGAAGGTAAATCTTCACAGAGAGGAGTAAAATTAAGCAGCTCAGAAAATTCTGAATGAGATGAATTAGCCTCTATCTGCACAAAGCAGCTCATGTGTGTGTGCTTGCATTTAAAGAGAAGGAGAAATATTAACAGTATTATTGTCGTGTCTGCAAAGGGAAGCTGTGGAGTGCAGCAGCTCCAACAGCTCCATCTGCAAAGCTGGTTGTGCATCAGGAAATTTGGGGATCTCACCACAGGCACTTCCAAAGCCAGAGGGATGTGGAGCTGCTGGAAGCAGATGTGTCCTCACAACTGGGGGCTTCAGCTCTTCTGGCCCAGTTTCAAAGTCCTCCCGTGCAAAACTGAGCCTCTTGTTGACTTCTAGACCATCCCTGAGCATAAATATCCACCTGTTTCTTAGGGAAAGATGGCATGTGGGCTGCCCTGGTCAGCCTGCAGACCTCCAGCCTGAGCCTCCACCTTGACTTGAATGTGCTCCAGCAATGCCACAAGGACTAATTCTGTGGGAAAAGGCCGGGCTGAGCCATGAGCATCATCCTTTGGGCACGTGGAAGTGCCTGAACACACACACACACACACAGGGGAGAGAAGATCTTCCATGACACAAATGTAAATTAAATACCTAACTGCTTCCACTGGGTGCTCACTTCCAGACTGCAGGTTTCACCTTATAACGTCACCCCACCTCGAACAACCAGAATTCCCAAGATTCTGTGGTATGAGTTGTATTTCCTTGTGTTGCTGGAGAACAGGAGACTGAGGGGAGACCTCACTACAGTTACAGCTTCCTGGGCAGGGGCAGAGGAGGGGCAGGACTGAGCTCTGCTCTGGGGGGACCAGGGACAGCCCCCAGGGAAGGGCTGGAGCTGTGTCAGGGCAGGCTCAGGTTGGATCTCAGGGAAAGGTTCTTCCCCCAGAGGGTGGTTGGCACTGAACAGGCTCCCCAGGGCAGTGGGCACAGCCCCAAGGCTGCCAGAGCTGCAGGAGGGTTTGGATGATCCTCTGGGGCACAGGTGGGGACTCTTGGGGATGGTCCTGTGCAGGGCTGAGGGATGCTCCCTGTGGGTCCCTTCCAACTCAGCATATCCTGTGATTCTGTGACACAAATGATGAATTCACATTATCCCTCGATACCATAATGAATTCATGGGATTCCTTGTCTGGGGAACAAGATGTCTCATTTTCAATGCCTTTTGTGGCTCCTGGCACCATTTCTACAATTCCCAGCTCTCATTTCACTGCCAGGTCACAGCACCACCAAAAAAGGCAAGGCTGCACAAACAGATGAAGCTTCCTCTGCCACCCAGCCCTTCCTGCATTGCTGTGTGCCTGACCAGAGACAGTGAAAGCAGCCACAAATTGCAAAGGAAATCCAGCTAGAAGGGCTTCCATCCAAGGATGAGCACCACGAACCACACTCGGAACATGAGTCACAGCACCCAGCCATTCACAGCGAAGTCCTCTTAATCCTCCCCACAAAGACACAGCTACCCTCCAGCACATGGGCGGTGCTGAGCACGTCAAGCTTTCCTCAGAGGGCTTCTGCCTGCAAATAAAAGAAAGCAAATGTCTTGGGTGGCTTAATGACTCCTGGAAGAGGTGTTTTTTGTTTTTTTTTTTTGGAGAAGTGGTGATGCCAAGGCAAGGCTTGGCAGCTCTGCACCGGTGGGTGCCCCACGGGCTGCAGGAGGGTTGCAAAGCTGCTGTGGTTTCACCTTCTTTGTTGCTCTGATACCAGTTTCATGCTCAGGCCAGAAGGACATGAGATGTGTTGTTTGCCATCTCCATCCTGCCAGGGTAGAGCTGCTCTTGACATCCTGGAAAGGAGATTGTTCAGCATGGTGTTTCTGTGTCTCCCAAAAGATGAAGGGTCAGGGCACCCAGCTACACCTGAGCCCTGCCTGTCTTAATCTGCACTTCCTTAATCAGCAGTGGAAATAGAAAACTATTAATTTTCCCCACCTCCCACCTCTGCTTGTTGATGGGGTGAATCTCATGCTGGGCAGACTATTCCTCCCCACTAGCCAGGAATGGCACCCAGAGACTTCAGTGTCTAATTTGAAGCTGCCCGAGTGAAAATCAATTGATTCTGAGAGATTCCTCCTAACAGGGAAGGAACAACAAAGGCCAGAGAGGTAGGAAAAGCTTTTTAGGTGTGGTTGTTGAGCTCAGTTTATGGAGAGCTGGTACTGGCAGCAAGGAAGCTGCTCTACCAACCCTGCAAAGCCCTGCAGATGGGAAGGCAATGGCCAGAGGGGAGGGGATGGTAGATCCTTTCCCTCCACGCTGCTGGCAGCCCTGGCACAGCTGCCCTGCACTGCACCCCCACTGCTACCACTGCTGCCAGATTTGTTATGCTTGGAGACCCCCAAGACAGCTTTAAAAACATGGAATCATAGATTGGCTTGGGTTGGAAGGGACCTTAAAGATCAATAAATCCAAACCCCTGCCATGGGCAGGGACACCTTCCACCAGACCAGGATGCTCCAGGCAGGTATCTGGGGGTATCACAGAGCACCTGAAGTTATGGGAGAAGTTTTCTACCAGGATTTCTGGGAAGGAAGAGGCACAGTGAGCTCCCAGGGCTGCTTGAGCTGCTCAGGACCCAGGCAGGCATCCCATGCTAATGGCCCGGGACTGTCTCAAAACCAGCAGAAAGGCCAAAATATGCACCTGTAAGTGAGATAAACTCAACTCCTTGCTGGGTTAAAACGTTGAAGGAGAAGTTGAGGAGGTACAGAGGTACATTTCCCCCTGCAGGGACGTGGTCCATGGCAGGAGGACACCGCTGGTGGACACTCATCGAGAAGATATTCCCACATCCCGCCTTCTTGGCTCTTTCAGCACTGGGCTCTGTTTGACCCATCCCAGGGCAATGCCAAGCAGTCAGCTCCCTGCCCATGAGTGATCTCGTGCTCATCCCATCCTTTTCCTGCCTGCTGGAGCCTTGATTGTCACTGTCAGTCCGTCCCTGCCTCAGTTTTTGGAGGAAAACCTCCTCCATCCCCCCTCCTCACCCACCATCTGCCCCCTTGAGTTAAACCTCATCCCTGGCTTAACTGCACTGCCTGGGGATGGGTCTGGGATGTAGGAACCACCCTCTGGATGCCTCTCCACGGGTTCTGCTTCCTCCTGCTGCCAGCAAGGTGGGGCTCTGACTCACCAGCAGCCGAGTCTGGATGTTCCCACGGTGCCTGAGCCCTGCAGTGATGTGGCTGCTTCACCCAGGAGCTTTGGGGCTGGAAGGCTTCAGGGGCAGGGAGGCCATGGGTGTGGGATTTGCTCCGTGCACCGAGGGAGTCATCACTTCCAACGGCGTAAACACTCCTGGAGCCATCTCCTCCTTCTCTCCTTTAACCTCTCTCCTTTGGTGCATCCCGCAGGAAATGATTCCTGTGCTGCTTCTGGGCTACCCTTGGGGGGAAAAAACCAACAATAAAAAATATTTGGGAAAGGCACAGCCAGTTTCTCACTGCCCAGACAAGAATGAGAGAAGCCATTTAGGAGATGTGGGAAATCCAGAGTCTGGCTGAAATCCTGCCAGTGACCCTGCCCTGATCCTTTCCAGTGTCTTTCCCCCTCTTGGATGTGTCTCCTCCCATGAAAGGAGACGAGAATCAGTTTTCCCCCTGGGTAAAACGTGCTGAAGAAAAGCTAAGGGTGGAACTCAAAGGCACTCAGATAATCTCCAGTTTTTTTCCTTTACGTTTTTTTCGAGCGATTCTTTCAGCCCTGCTGACGTGAGACCGATTTTCCTGTTCTGCCAGGAGAGATCCCTGTTGACTGAAGCAGGAGTTACCTGTACTGGGAGATAAAAAGGCTTCCTGGGGAAAGAATAGAAAACACAAGAAAGCAATAAGATGCACACAAATCTCTGCCACCCTTCATTGTGCAGCACCGGGCTGGGGCATCTCCCAGACTGAAACTTGGCCTCAGGACCCAAAAGCAGTGACAGTTTTTGCCTGAGCTCAGATCTGTTGGGTAAGATCCTGCAGTGCACTTGCAAGGCTTTTTGTGCAGGGAAGTGCCAAGGGAAAGGCAGAAGGAACTCCTGTTCTCAGGGAAACTATTTGGGTTTGCAGCGCCAGGAATTTCCGATAGATTTATGACCTTTGAAAATTTCTACCTGTTTTTTTGGTTTGTTTTGTTTTTTCCCTTGGGAAGCCAGACACGTGTCTGCAGTGAGGGGGTTATTCCCTGCTGCCCAGGCTGGGGGTGTTTTGGCTGTTTTCCTCCTCATTTGCAGAAGTGCAGCCAAGGCAGGTCCCCTGCAGGCTCTGTGCCCACGTATGACAGCATCAAGGTCTGGAGAAGCAGAAACAAATGCTCACATCTGGCCATCTCTCAGCTTTGGGACACCTGAGATCTCATCCAAGACCTGAAATATTGACCAAAGCGTTAATTGGGACCGGATCTGCTACCTAAAAATGGCTGTCAGCAATCCCAGGCTCCCAATGACACTCCCTAGTGCCCTGCAAGGTTTCCTGCAGTGCTTTTGCTTGTGCTGAAACTCTTCACTTGGTCATCAGCTGGGATATGAGGAGGTTGGGAACACCAGGGATCTCATTCCTGCAGCAGGGGTCTCATTCCTGCCACCACGTGCAGGAGGGGGCAGCAGGGAGGGAATGACAGGAAAACCTCTTGTCAAAGCCTTTTCTGGGTGAAATTATCAAGCTGCTGAGAGCTGTGCTGGGAGCTGGAGCTAGAAAAGCACTCGTGGGGCTCAGCTGGAGCTCAGCAGTGGATGCCACATGCTGAAAAGCTGAACACAGTTTCCCTCATCTGGGAAATGTTGCTCTGGTTGTCACAGTTCCATTCATCCTGGTGGAGAAGAAGAAGATGCTGTCAAGGCTCAGGTAGAGCTGCAAGGTTTTCCTGCATCCCAGAGGTGCAAAGTGGACACCTCCTGGGGCTGGATGAAAGGGACGCGGTCCTGCTCATGGGTGTCCCTCAAAAGGCTTTCCTGAGGCAAAGCCAAGCTTAGAAAGCACCAAGAAAGGGGCCAAGTCCAAGGTTGGAGATGTAATAACTTCCCTGCCATGGGGAGATTCAATCTGCATAGATTGTAACTGTGGGGAAGATACAAATGAGGGTTGTACGATAGAGGAGCACAAAGCCCTGCACGTTCCAGGGCAGGGAAGGAGGGAATGAGTCACTGTGTGACATCCTGAGCAGGCCCCTGGGGCAGAGGTGCCAAGGGGTGTGGGTTGATGGGGGCTGGGGCAGCTCTGGGCTGTGGGTGCCATGTACAGCCACAGAATCCCAGGATATGCTGAGCTGGAAGGGACCCACAAGGATCATCCTGTCCAACCCTCAGCCCTGCACAGCCCAGCCCCAAGAGTCCCCCCCTGTGCCCCAGAGGATCATCCAAACCCTCCTGCAGCTCTGGCAGCCTTGGGGCTGTGCCCACTGCCCTGGGGAGCCTGTTCAGTGCCAACCACCCTCTGGGGGAAGAACCTTTCCCTGAGATCCACCCTGAACCTGCCCTGGCACAGCTCCAGCCATTCCCTGGGGGCTGTCCCTGGTCCCCCCAGAGCAGAGCTCAGTCCTGCCCCTCCTCTGCCCCTGCCCAGGAAAGCTGTAACAGCAGTGAGGTCTCCCCTCAGTCTCCTCCAGCTGAACACACCAAGTGTTCCCAGCCCATCAAGGCCCTTCCCCATCTTCATTGCCCTCCTTTGGCCACTCTCTGAATGCCAAAGCTCTGGTGCACACAGGGCTGTCTGCTGTGGGTGTCTCCCAGCAGTGCCCGTGGGGGATCGTGGCGCTCCCGTGGTGTCTGGGATGCCACAGCGGTGCCTCTGCTTGGGGTCATCCCACCCAGCACGTGGGGATGACTTGGCTGAGTGAAATCTGCCCCAGCAGGGCCTTTGTGTGTCCCGGTGGGAGATGTTGGCGCTGTGGGGTCGTTGGTGCTGTCGTGGTGCGTGGTTTGGGGTTGGTGTTCCCCACGAATGCCCTGAGCAGTGCAGCGTGGTCTCTGTGCCATGGAACTGCTCTTGGCTGGGAAGTGGTGATCCTCTGGGATGTGGCCTGGGGAAGGCAGGAATTTCTGAGCACGGTTGGGATCTTGGGGTGAAGGCATCCCATGGGCAGGAAAATGGAGAGTGGGGTCTGCTCTGAAATCTGCTTTATCAGGGGCACTGATAAAGGACTCAAAAGTTGCACTGTGGGATGGGAGAGGGACTGTTTGCCTGGTGGGATAAGGCTTTGCTGCTGGAGTCCTGTGCATTATTTGAGATCCCACAAGATGGAGGACCTGTAAGCTTTCCAAGGACTTAGTGCTTGCCCTGTTTGGGACAAGGAGTGCTCTGGGGATACTCTGCACCTTGCAACACCCACTGTCCTCCCTTGAATCCTGCTGCAGCACCAATCCCATCTGAGCTAAATCAGTGCATCCATTGACTGTCTGACACAGGTTCTAGAAGGGATCCATTTTTCCTCACAGTTGAAGCACACGAGGAGCACCTTGGTTGACTTTTCCTTGCAACCTGTCCTGTGGTCTCTGTGTGTGTCTGCAGACCAAAAATGTCCTGTCCAAAAATGGGCTTTTCTTATGAGTTCAAAATAAAAAGACATGCTGGTTTGTTGGTACTCATTTTTCCATGCTTTAAATAGAGCCACAGATTCATAGATTCAAAGAATCATAGAACAGCCTGGGTTGGAAGGCACCTTAAAGATCAACTTTGCCATGGGCAGGGACACCTTCCACTAGCCCAGGTTGCTCCAACCCCCTTCCAACCTGGCCTTGGACACTTCCAGGGATGGGGCAGCCACAGCTTCTCTGGGGAACCTGTGCCAGGGCCTCCCCACTCTCAAAGTCAGAACTTTTTTCCTCATATCCAACCTAAATCTACTCTCTGCCAGTGGGAAGCCATTCCCCTTGTCCTGTCACTCCAGGCTCTTGTAAACAGTCTCTCTCCATGTTTCTTGTCAGCTCCCTTCAGGCACTGGAAGGCCACAACTGGGTCGTTCTCTCCTCCAGGGGGAACAATCCCAGTTCTCTCAGCCTCTCCTCACAGCAGAGCTGCTCCCTCTGGGGGCTTTTCCCTGCAATGAGCTTTGGATTCTTACAGCAGGGACACAAATGACGTCACAGATACAGATTTGTTTTCATGGATTGAAGTGATGGCTGTAAAACTCATGGGAGAGAAACCCACCGAGGGTGTAATCACAGAATCTCAGAAGATCCTGAGCTGGACTAGACCCACAGGGGTCATCCAGTCCAACTCCTGGTCCTGTATGGACACACACACAGACAACAATCCCACCCTGTCCTGAGAGCATCTTCCAAATGCTCCTTGAGCTCTGGCAGCCCTGGGGCAGTGCCCACTGCCCTGGGGAGCCTGTTCCAGTGCCAGGCTGGAGGAAATGGGATTTCCAGCTTCCTGGCAAGACAACCAAAATAAAACCATCCAAAACGGGAGGCTTGAAGAAATTCCAGCGATTTTTATTGATTTTAGCTTTTCCAGTGAAGCAAATACATACAGTACAGCCAAAACAAAACTCTGACACGTTATTCTCACATACCTCTTATCTTACAGAATACACTGTATAGCTATGGACCTGTAGGCTGAGTTGGTCTCAAACTGGTGTGTGTTCAGAGAGGAAAGAAAACTGCCTACTGCCTTCTACTCATCCATGAGGCTTCTGAAATGCTGGGGTGGGTTGGATTGTACAGACACAAAACAAACAAAGCATTTATAGGAAAACAGACCCCAAAAAAAAAAAAGCTCTGCTACGCCCAGGGCAAACAAGTGTGGTATTTATTTACATGGTTGTGTGCCCTGTGCACAAATCAGGCCCCAGCTGCTCTTATTTCTGCTGCTGGCAGAGCTAATGGTGCTGCTGGTTATGGTCCTTCCCTCCTCAGTTAAAAATGTGCCTTTAAGAAGGAATACCTCCCTGGAATGAAAAAAAATAATAATAATCTTGGAGGAGAAAACAGCATTAATTTATGATGGAAGGAACCTCACTGGGCTCCCCAAAGTGCTGCTAATGAACATCCAAAAAGTCTGATTTTCCTTTCTCTTCACTGACTTGGGTGGAGTCTGCAGTCCAGATTTTAAACAGAGCAACTGAGAAGAAAACAGAGTTGAGTATCCATTTCTAGAGAATTTTTCTGGGGGGAAGAAACAGCTGCAAAAGCAGCGCTGGGATGGCAGAACAGTTACAGCTCATGCAGCCAACTGCTCTCTTGAGTTAGCTCTGTTTTGAGGTATGAAAGCAGTAAAAAACAGCATCATAAAAGTAATTCCATTGGAAGAAACCTCTCTGGTCTGCCCAGCTCAAGGCAGGGCTAATGTCAAAGCCAGGTGAGATGGCTCAGGGCTGTGCCCAGTCATGTTTTTGAAGATCTCTGAGGATGGAGACAGATTTTATTTCTACCGTTTTATTAGCTTTGGAAAAACAACTGTGATAAGAACAACCGTAGTGATTTTTCTTAAATAAAATTTATGTGAATGATGTATCTGTCTCTTGAAGTCTGAGACTTCCTAATGAAACCTCCAGTACTTGTAAATTTAACTGTGAGCTGATGATCATGTAGCTACGGCTCCTTGTGCCTTATACAGCGATTCAGTAACTGCATCACGGGTGAAAGCAGCAGCAGGGTTTGAAAACAAAGCCTAAACAACAGCCAATTAGAAAGCATTTCCTCAAGATTCCACCATTCCATTTCGTAGTCAGGTTTCCCCAGTTAGTTTTCCAGAGAAAAACCATTTCCAGAGAACTCCCAGGACTCCTGTCGAACGTGTCACTACAGGAACAAACCCGAATGCAAAATCACACCCAACAAACTTTTCCACCCAAACTGAAACAATCCTGGGGATGCTGCAACAACCACTTTTGGGCATCCAGAGCCTTGGGTTGTGCCGAAAACATTGGGAACTGCGCATCTGGGAATGCACAGCCAGTGGGGGAACTGCTGGCAAGGGCCTGCCCATGGGCTGGGGCTCCTGTGCTGCTGTTTGAACGCTCCTGAAACTGCCCTACAGGATTCTCCTGGTTCTAACTCTCCACTTCAAAGGTGCTTTTTTTTCCCCCTCTCTCTCATTTGGCTGCGAGCTCGGCGCAGAAAGCTCTCGGCTGAACGTGGGTGAGGGCTGGCAAAGAGCTGCTGCTCGTTAAAGTGCACGGGATTGAGCCACCCTTTGCAGTGCAAGAGGAAAACCAACTGGGAGATGGTCTCCCTGGGTGGGGAGTGAGCTCCCTGTGCTCTAGAGGGGGGGACCAACAAGTGCCATCCTTGTCTCTTAGCTCTGGAGCTGTGCCAGAGCAAACCCGAACCTCGTGGGTGGTTCTTCGGTGGGCACGAATCACCCCGTGGATGTGAACGGGGACAGGCTGATTCCCACTAATTTAGGAGTCTGACACCTGCAAAAAGTGAGGCTGTTTTTCCACTTCTAGGTTAATAATCCCCCCATCCCAAAAGCACCTCCTGAACCCCTGATGTTTGAAAAGGGGGGTCCTGAGCCCCTGCACAGTTTGAAGAAGAGTAACCATCACAAAACCTGGTGTGTGGGACAGCCAGCAAATGCACCCTCAGCTGGTCCTTTCCCCGTGGATCTGAGCTGTGTCCCCTCCAGGGACATGTAGAGGATGTTTTTCTTCCAGAGGGAGGAAGGTCATAGGAACTGGGTTGCCCTAAAATGAGCTCAGCAGTCTCCTATCACAGCCTCACATCACAGGCAGACTCGTGCAATTAAAAAGACCCCGAGAAATAAAAACATTTCCAAACCTGGCAGCGCACAAGTGCTTACATTCCTTTGCTTATTAACACTACTCCTTTACATTGATCAATAAAACCTAAACATGATTAAAAATCACTCATTTTTCCTTCTAGTATGGCAGTCAGTGATCCTTGGGGGGGGGGGAAAACCCCACTCTGCCTGTCCCGCTCAGCTTCTCAAATGTTTGTCCAGGTGCAGTCAGGAGATGGAGTTGTTCTGGTGCTCAGAGTGGATCAGGACCCCGGGGGAATTATTCCTGCTCTGCAGATGTGCTGCAATTGTCCCCTCACATTCAGCTTCAGAGAAGGGTCACTGAGACCCGGGAGAGAAGTGGCAGACGTCAGTTTGCTACTCGAGACAAAGAGTTCCATGTGACTGGAAAGAAAAATGCTAATAACTATCAGAGGAAAAAAAAAATAAAAAATGCTAAGCCTTGGAAAGAAGAGCATCGATGTGTGTGTGTCTGTTGATAACAGCCATGAGCAACAGGGGGACTCGGCCTAAAAACTGACATTTTTTTTTGTGTGTGTGTGTTTGTGGATAAAAATGGGTCGTGGCAGTGTTTGGTGCACGGATGGGGTGGGACTGGAATAAAAGTCTGCAAGGGGGTTAAACTGCACAATTTTTGGGGAGGAGGACGGGGGGGGACTGAGCCTGTAGGAAGATCCTACTCACGGCGTGTGCCCGTGTGGTGCCTGCACACACATGCACAGCACAGACTGACACAGACACACTCTCGGGGAAAAAAAAAAAAAAAATAATTATTGACCTCAAGAAAGTGTTATAAAAGTCCCTTCTCCCGCTAAAAAGAAGAAAATGCTTAAAAATATCAGTATCATCCACATGAAATCCACGTGTTTAGTTTGCTTTACAAGTTGAGTTAAACTCAGAAACACTCTACATCTTTAACTTCCTAAGTAATCGTGGAAGGGTTGTCTTCCTGGACATGAACCAATTCCGAATTCTGAAATGGAAAAAAGAAAATACAAAGAAAAAACAAAAATGCAGATAATTAAAGCATCCAAGAAATCTTTTCATTACATTAAACCCCAGCTTTTAATCTTTTTTTTCTTAGCCTGTACCCGCTTTCTTGGTTGCCCACAGCTTTTCACCCTGGACTTCCACGTTCCTGAGAGTCTCAGTGGGAACAGACCCACGGGATCACAGAATATGATGAGTTGGAAAGGGCTCACAAGGATCATCGAGTCCAACTCTACATCCCAACAGAGCAAGCAGTGAAATGTGATTCCACATGATTCCCCTCCCCTGGCTCCTCCATTGGGATTTTTCAGCTGACAGCACCTAGTTCCCAACTTTGACACGAGGTTTACAGGTGGATTAAGGGCTCAGACCATCCCTAAAGCTGTAGCATGGGCTGGAATTAATTGTACATAATGCACAGCTGGGCAACATCTGCCCTGAACCCAGGGACAGCAGAGCTCCTGCCCTTCCATCGACACAAATGCTTTGCTGACAAGGTTTGGGATGAAAATCCCCCCAGACATACTTTAGGGGTGATTAAAAATACCAAAAAAGCTCATAGGGCTCCTCTGCCCCAAACCCACCCGTGAGGGCCCCGTTCTCACCTGCAGCCTGAAGGTGCACGGAGAGGCTCCTAAAATCTGGAGGAGAGGGTCCTGAAGGTCGTTCCAGCTAAAGATCCCATCATGTTCTTATCAAACCCTTGCTGGAAAAGCAGATGCATGTGAAGTGCAGTGAGTGCATATCAATTTCCAGATACCTATAAACTTATCTTTATATCTACATACCTATAAGTCTATATATGACAGATATCTACTGCCTCCTGCCCAACTTCAGCACCTGTCCTTCCCCAAAGTGTGCTTCCTTCTCAGACAACCCCTGTTTGTCAGCCCTCTGTGAGCCTTTGCCACGTCAGCCCTATGGATGGACTTCACAGAATCATTGAATCATTGGTTTGGGTTGGAAGGGACCTTAAAGCTCATCTCATTCCGAGCCCCTGCCATGGGCAGGGACACCTTCCACTAGACCAAGTGGCTCTTCCTTGCATTGCTTCCCATTGACCAAGAGCTGGAATTCTCCAGATGTTTTGTTTTGTTTTGAGGAAAGCTTTATTTAATCATTCTCTGAGTATTTTTCTGGCTTGTTCCTCATCCTGAAAAAGCAGCACAAGTCAATGCATGATGTATGTTCCCCTTGCAGACTCCCATCCTTCTCTTCTCGTGTTTACCTATGCAATGAACATCTGTGTGAACACCAGAGTGACTCAGTCACATCACAATGAGCTGGCAGAGGCTGCTGAGCAGAGCCTGGCACAAAGCTGCCCCAGCTCCTGTGCAGAAAGTCCCTAACTCTTAATATGAGAGCCATGTTTGGGTGCTCTCTCCCTTCCTGCCCCCAGGTATTCCCCTTTGGAGATATTGATCCTTCTCTTTAATTTGGCCCTTTACTCTCTGCAGGTGCTGCTGCTCTTGAGTTGGAAAAACCCAACTTGTTCAAAGCAAGCCACTGGGAGCTCAGTGCCCGTCTGGCTCTGCACTTTCACACCTTCTGTTGCAGGGAGCAAAACAAACCCTAAAATACTCCTCCTCTTGGTTCAAAAGCTTCCCCTGACTGCAGGGGCGATGTAACCACCAGGGTAGGGTTATGGACACACTAGAAAAAGGGGGGGAAAGAGGGAAGGAACCTTGCCAGGGATCTGCTGGGACATGTTGAACCTACACGATGGGTTGCAATGAAGGGAATCTCCTGAACTAGTGCAAAAAGCCCAGAGCAGTGCTGTGCACACACACCCCCCAACCCCAGCAGGGAGGTGGCAGAGCCCACCTAAACCAGCATCAGCCCCAGGGAGGAAGATGCCTAACACAGGCACACCACTGTCTGCTCAGCCCCTAAAATCAGCTGGGATCGCTGCCTCCTGCTCGGATCTCAGGGGGTGCCATCGTGCTCCTCCCACCACCACAGGCTCTTCCCAGCCCCTGATTCACCAGCTTCAGCAAATGAGCCAAGGCAGGGTTGTTCCTGTCTCCCCAAAGCACAAGTGTTCTCCTTACCTGCTTGAGCACACTCTGGAGCTCCCTGTTGGACCAGAGATCTGTCAGGAGGAGGCGAGCGGCTTCGGCCGCCTTTGGACAGGAGCTGGGAAGATGAAAGCAACCCCAGTGATTTATGGCAGGCCACAGAGCAGCAACCCACAGCCTCTGCTAGCAGCCCATCTCCAGCTGGAGCCTGGCTAGACACGATGGAGCACTGTCAATAAAACCCTCCCTGCTGTCTCAGCAATATTGTGGGACAACAACCTCTGGGAGCAGAACAGGACGAATGAAAAAGAGGGGAGGATCTGAGAGGGAAAGTGAGCACTCAGCTGAGCTGAAGGAGTGTTTCTGAGTGCGGCATTTGAGAGAGAGAAATAGAAGGGAAATGGTGCCAACCCTTCCCTGGAGTCTGCAGGAACAGCGTGGGTGGATCTGCTGGGAGGGCAGCAGAGCAGAGGGCTCCGTCTTCCTGGGGAGGACGAAGGAGTGGGGAGCATTTGTAATAACAACATCTGCAACCATAAGTCCTTACTCAGCACAAGTTAATAGATACTTGCTCGTGTAACAGCTCCGAAACCGTGAGTCATAGCAGTGCCTTTTATAATTTTGGAACATTTCATACAACAACCCAGATCTAAACCTCCTTGCTGGCTCCTATCGCCGCTCCTCATCTCCTGGACCTCGTCTGGGTCTGTGGGAGACTCCTGATCTGGGCTCAGTGCAACAGCCCCAGCCTGCCTCAGCCAGGGGGATGGAGAGGTGCAAAACCAGTGTGCCCCCAAAACATCCTCACCAGGCTACCAGAAATGGGACCACGGCTGTGAAGAACCCGGGACCTCGAGCATCGTACTTGGAGTGAAAGGGGACAGCAGTGTAACCACATCCAGCAAATTTACCAAAATTTACCAAAGGAATGATTAAGTTTGACTTGATCATAAACTTCAAATGGGTTGTGCAGCTCGTGGTGATGTGTGGAGGGCTTGGGGCACTACCAGAAATCCTTGAGCAATGCTTTGGGACAAAAAAAAAATCAGGTTTTATTGCAAAATCTCTTCTCTGGTTATAACCATCCTATGCTCTGTCACCAGAATGACTATGCTTTAAACCATTTTTTGGCTGAAATATTATTTGTGGCTAAAAAAACACTAAAACCCAATAAACCCAAGGGTTCCTGTGATGAATTGGTCAGTGCATGTCCTGGACACTCTCTTTCAGGAATATGTTGCTTCATGTAGTTTCTCTCTTTCTAAGGCAGAGTAATTTTTGTTTATTTTGTAAATAATTTACTTCTAATGATAAATCCTTTTTGCAATTATTTCTCCAGAGGAGCCCTCGAAAGTCTTTTAGTTTCCAAACCAAAAAAAAAAGGGGGCAAAAAAAGACAAGAATTTTGTACATAAATATCAACTAATAGGGGAGAACAATTCTTCCTCAAAGGACAAAGGTATAAAGAACCTTGTGTATGCCACAGAACATGCCCAGGAATACCCGGAAAAAGGATTTCTCCAGGATGTCACAAGTTTATAAAATTTGTATCAAGGTGAAATCTCTGGAAGAAATGGGAAATTGGAGATGAGTGGATGAGAACTCTCTTCCAGAGGAAAGAATCAAGGGAAGACCTGAGTTTCTTGAAAGGTTAATTTGGATAAAATGCCGTGGAATTTAGATGTAAAACAAAATTTTGCAATAGAAAAGGGGTGAAAAGTGAAGGAACAAAGAGAAATGGAAATAAATCTGTGATAAAGGGATTGTGAGGTGAAAGATCTGCAAATCTGATGCTCTAAAGTACAGGGAGAGATTTTGGAGAAAAGCTTTGCCTGCAGCCAGGAGAATTATCGAGAAAAACTGTAATTTTATTAGTGAAAAAAAAGGTGCTTGATAATGAGCAGAAAAATGCTTTTCAGACAGTTGGAGAAGAAAGGTGCAAAGGAAATCAAGACATCACAATAAATCAGGTACAGCAGCTTGATTTTTAGAAACAACAACTACAAAAAATAGGAAATATTCAATATTTTGGCAACTTGGTTTAAAAATAACAAAGAGTGAATGAGCACCATCATGACCATGAGCCCCATGTCACAGATGAGAGTAACTGCAGGAGACAGAGCCAATTATTTAATTGGGGTGCTCAGGAAGGAGAAGAAACCACATCTATCAGATAAACTGCTGAACCATTCATGCCTTTCACTCAGAAACCAGCTACGAGAAACACGAGGAGAAAGAAACTTGGGAAGGGAGAAGAACGTGGGAAAGGGAATGTTTAGGAATGGACAAATCCTGACCTAATTTTTCTTGTTTATCTTCACAGGCTGCACATGACAGCGGGAAAATACAGATCCCCTGTGAACTGACAAGTGTCACAAGGGCTCTTTCACATCCACTCTGTGGGAACAGTCTCAAATAATATGGCTTGAAAAAGTAAAATTAGTCCTGGCTGTAATTTTTTTTTTTTTTTTTTTTAAGAATTGAACAGCATAAAAAAAAGAATGATGGAGGAAAAGGAACTCGAGTTTTTGGATATTGTAAGAACCGGGGTGTACTTACAATACAGACAGGAGGGACACGGTGAAGACACCTCAGAGTTTAGTAACTCCTCACAGTTTTAATGAGTCACTGCAAACAAAGCTCATCACACCAAGCAGCGAAGGCAATTAAGGTGAGCACAGGTTGTGCAACGTGGGGCTGAATTAGTAAATTAGCTGACAACTGGTCTGAGGCCTCCGAAGCGGGACTTTGGGCAGGAGTAAATACCATTCAAAACAAGGAAGACTTAGAAGAGGGCTGGGTTTCATGTTAATTGGGCTCGTTGGAGAGGGGAAGCCCATAAAAGCAGCAAACAGAGCGGTGCTCACTGGCCCAGGCCCAAATTAAACAGGGAGTGTAATGACTGAGAAGCCTCCCTGCTGCCATGAAACAAGTGGTAGATTGGAAGTGGTTTATCAAAGCACGATGAAGGCAATGCAAATGTCTTTTTTCACGGCAGAAAACAAAAGGCTGTTGTATGAGGCGTTTTAAAACAAAGGCAGATGGTGGGAGAGATGAAAGCCCAGGAAGGAGAACACATGGTCAAAGATAATGCAGGTTTAACACTAGTTTGGCCAGAAATGAACGTGGAGCTTGGCAAGGCTTGACAAGCCCTGTGCACAGGGCTGTAGGGAATATGGGTAACAACCAGGACAGAATTGCTACCACCAAACCCCAAACCAAGCCCTAAAATAGAAAGCGGCAAAATACGTCCGTGATGGCTCAGTTGTTGTAAAATACCTGAGTGTTTGAACATCAGACCTGACCTTCGTGGTAAGGTTTGCAGGAAGCCACGAGCAGGAAGCCCAGGAGCCAGGGAATCACTGACATCCCTTGTTCTGAGGGCTGGGATTTTTTCATAGATCAGGAAATTACAGACTGGTTTGGTTTGGAAGGGACCTTAAAGCTCACCTTGTTCCACCTCTTGCTGTGGGCAGGGACACCTTCCACCAGCCCAGGTTGATCCAACCCCATCCAACCTGGCCTTGGACACTTCCAGGGATGGGGCAGCCACAGCTTCTCTGGGCAACCTGTGCCAGGGCCTGCCCACCCTCCCAGGGAAGAATTTCTCCCCAATATCCAGTATAACTCTCTCCTCTGTCAGTCTAAAACCATTCCCCCTTGTCCTATCACTGTCGGCTCATGTAAAAAGTCACTTTAACCTCTTTTTTTATCACCTTTCTAAGTAGTATTTTTAAAAGCCTTTAAAGTGTTGGTGCTTCAGCTCTTTTTAGAATTTCCCTAAAAATTCAACTGGGAAATTTCCCTGAGGCTCCCCTTTACAAATCCCTCCCTGGATGGCTCCTACCTGGTTCCGAGAAACCAGACATGAGGATTCCTGTCTACCAAAACACAGGGTACATTTTGATCCCATTTTACAAGCCCAGGGAAAGGATGATGCTCTACTACGGCTCTGAAGGCTGTTGGGAAGGCTCTGGGGTCAACCTGCACAGGGTGTGGGGGCTCAAAAGTGCCTCCACACGACCCTTTCCGTGCCTCCTGCCCCAAACTCACCCATTTCGGCACAGGCTCACTACATTATTGAGCATGTTGCTTGACAAGTAAGACTTTCCCAGGTGGGGGTTGGACATGATGAGGTTCCTCAGAGTGTAACAAGCTGATGTCATGATCTCTGCATAGCTGCTGGTGTTTCCAGACTGGAACGACAGGAGACGTGATACATCTGGCAGCACCTGGTGAGCTAAAGAGGTGGAGGGAGGAATGTTCCAATCAACAATTAAATCAAACCTTGCACAAGTGAGTGATGCTATTTGTGTTAATGCTATTCGACACGAGAACGCAGTGCTGTCTCTGGGAGGAGGCACTGATGATGTTGGGCAGCAATGGCATAATGTTCATCACTTGATCCTTCCAAAATAATATGGGGGGGGGGGCTTTTGGAAGGGCAGTGTTGGTGGTCATGGGCAGTCAAATCCAACTGAGTTCCCAAAAGTGTCACCCTCACGATCCTGCAGATTTATTGCTGCCTATAAAACCCAGCCTGTTGCTCCCAGAGAATCTGAGATGGCACATTCCCTTAATTCAACCTGCAGATATCACTGATAACCCTCCTTTGGGCCAGAAGAAACGACGCCGCTTCGGCCAATTTGGGAGCTTGGCTGAGTCATCTTATGGGGGTGATATCACAAAACTAGAAACTGGGCACTGTCCTGCAACCCACCGTGGTGGAAGTGACTTCACTTACCCATGGTTTTGTGGAGGACAGGATGCCTGGACATGTTGCTCAGCAAAGAGGCCCCAGACCGGACAACTTCGGAGCTGTTGGACTGGAGGAGCCGCGCGATGCGAGGCAACCCTTTCTCCTTCAAGCCAATCAACTGGCTCATGGCGTTGGACATCTGGGAGAGAGAACACAGATGCCTCAGGGACTCCTCAGGCCAGGAGGACACAACTGGGAAGGATGTGCAGGGCTGGAGAAAAGTGACTGTACTATAAAATGGGCACCTGCACAAAACCTTCTCCTGCTGCCACAATCCCACTTCCTTTGTCATTTGCCTCTCTTCTCCACAGTTATGTGAGCCTGGAGAAAAGGAGGCTCAGGGGGGACCTTCTCACTCTCTACAGCTCCCTGGAGGATGTCCTGCTACAGGTCCTTGTGTCCTGCTACACCAGCAGGACTGGGATGTGAAAGTGGAGCTGAAGGAGATTCAGAGCCATCCTAAATAAGCTAAAATTTTGCAAGCTTATCCTCAGCTTCCCTTTCCATCAAGAAACAGCAAACCCAGCAACCCACCCCAGCTCCAGCTCTCAGCTGCAATAAAACCCTTAAAGGGAGGAGCCAATTCAGTCTATCCAGACAGATTTCAGCCATTCCATTCCAGAAGGCTGAATTAAGTTGCTTCAGCACTGTCAGAGCAGGGTTCTGTTTGTTTGTTTGTTTTCTGCCCCCGTGTGCCCAAGAGACATCCTTGTGCAATGATGCTGATTGTCGAAAGGCTTTTCATTTCCCCAGAGCACTGAACACCAGCCCCATTTCCCTGATCAGCCCTTACCCAATCCTGGGACAGCCTCTCTCCACCTTCTGCTTAGTGACACCGCTGAGTTAAACTGCCAAAAAACAAGGTTCCCAAAGTGTTTCACACAGAACTGCTTGTAACAAAAGCTCCCAGGGGACTGGAGCTGGCACAGGTCAAGGCTGTCCCAGCAGTGAATCCTCCTCCCGTGAGTCACCCCGTGTTTCTGGGTGGAGCCCTTCACACACGTGACGCGCCTCTCCTACGTATGAAATCATTATCTCCTTTATCTCCCCATCCATCTCATTTAAATTGGAATTGATGAAGTTTGGCCCAAACAGACAAGTCAAGGTTTGTCCGTGCGAGGGAGGCCTGCGAGGACATGCCCGTGGCAGCGACATCGGGCACGGCAGAGCCGCTGTCGTGACGCGTCCCTCGCTCCCGCAACGCCCCTGGCGTCACACCGCCCGTGGCACCTCCACACTGCCATGCCCACGGGTTAGCACATCTGCCAGAGCTGCTCTGATGTGAGGACAAGCCTCAGTCCACGGAGCAACCCGTCCCTTTAATTAGAGCCACCTCCCGCTTGGAGAACACACACTGACAGTGTCACACGCACAGCCCTTCTCTCTCCCCCTCAGTGGCATCTGTCCACCTGTGCACATCTGGCCACATCCTCACTGGTGCCCTGAGGAGAGGGTGCCAATACCAGCAGATGCTGGTGGAATGACCAACAGACTGGGGAAACCTGGAAAACCAGTGTATGGACCTGGGATAGATAGACTCTTGGGGTGCTGATTACAGCTGCCCACAAGACCCCGTTTTTGGAATTAATAAACATCCCACTGGAGCATCCCCTGGCCTGAGGACCAGGGTTAAACCCTCCTGAGGTTTAAGGAGGACATTTTCTTTTTTGGTGGCTGTAAAGTGATGATCATGCAAGTGATCTTAGAGCTCTTTTCCAACCTCACTGATCCCGTGACTCCACGAAAGTGCCGGCACATTTGGCTGCACAGGTGCAGAGGACACAGGAGTGCTTACCAGCCCCCGGCTCGCAGTGAGGTTCTGCAGAGCTCCAGCACAAGCTTCCAGGGTCGCATCCTTCTTGCTCTGATCCATCAGGGACAGGTAGGTGCGGATGGCATCGGAGTGGTAGAGCCAGCTGGGCCCTTTGGGTTTAAAATCCTCCTCGGGAAGAGGGACACCATACTCATCGTTCTACAGAGAGATGAGAAACTGGAAGCTCAGATCCTGCTCCTCCCTTGCAGCCCCGGCCTGGGGGCTGAACATCACATTCCCAATCCCCCGTGGCACATCTTACCTCCATTTTCCCACTCCTGCTGTTGAAACAGCCCGTGAGAGTTTTGTCCATGTAAACGCTCCGGGCCATGTGGTTGAGCTGGGTGTATTTGTTGGGAACCTCGGCATCCAGGCGGTAGGAGAGGTTGTGCAGGATGCAGATGCAGTTCTCCACAGACTGAATCAGCACCGGAATAAAAATGCAAACATCACATTAGGCAGAAAAATATGGAGCAGCACCTGCTACAGCTGCAGAGAGGACATATCCCGTGCCATAATCAGCTTTTTTCAGCTGCTGCACCACCACACACGCTCCTGGTCTTGCTTTGGATGGAAAGGAAGCAGGAGGTGCACTTGACATGAAGGAAGAACCACACAACCCAGATGCTGCAGTGTGGATCTCAGTGAGGTGACTGACTCACAGAGCCTTGGTAGCTCTCACTGCCCACAGGCAGGCTGGTAAACAGGAAAGGAGAGTGTCAGGGTGGTTACCCCAAACTGTGAAATGCCAAATCTTGCAAGTCCTCCTCTTGCCACAGTCAGCTTTCAATTACTTTATCCAAGTCACAGCTACAGATCAGGTGACACTTTTTACCAAGAACATCCTTTTAAGCCTCCTCTACCTGATGTCAGAGTGGCCAATGAGAAGAGCGAGGGAGAATTTGACTGGATACCCATAACCAACACCAAATCATGTGCTTACATTTCCAAAGGGCTGTGTTCTGTATGTGCTGCTGAAACCAGCCTTGAAAAGGCCATCCCCAAAAGAGGATTTGCTCAATCCTGAGATAATTTGAAGTAATTTTGGCACTTTCCTAGACACTGAGGACTTCAGGGTGTTGACCTCCTGAAAATGTGGCTATAAACTCTGTTTTATGGGGGTCTGGCAGAAAGATGCCAGTTCCTGACTTCTTGCTCAACATCACGCTAATCTAGGGATTATCCACTTGAGTCCTGCTGGATGAAGAGATGTGGAGATGGGAAGAGCAAGAGATAGGGATTAGGATGCTGGAAAGATCTCAAGGTGAGAAGGGAAGGGGGTAAAGCACATTGGGGGCTCAGTATTTTGCTTTGTCTTTGTGTTTGGGAACAGAATATTGTAAATATAACAGATCAGTCCCAGATCCCAGAGGACTTGTAATCCTACAACAGATCCCACTGGGGCTCAGAAGGACAAGAGCAGCCACAGAGAGTCCAACCCCCTCTTGTGTTTGAAAGGGATTTTGAGCTATTCCCAAAGTTGAATTCAACTTTGCTGAACTCCAGCAAACAACCCGGGGTGAGCATCTGGTACCTTGTCATCAGGTCGGTTGGAAGCCACACAGTTCTGGGCATAAGTCATGACAGAATCAATCAAACCAGGGTAATTCCTCATGGTCTGGCGCCCCATGTCTGCAGAACTCAGGTTTCTGAAGGAAAGCCATCGAGGAGCATGTCAGGAGAGAAGGAGAGAGGGTTAGTTGGGCTCTGTTCTGGCTGTGGCTGTCACTGAATTCAGGGATTTTTTTTTTTGTGTGGATTCAGCAGGGCTGATCTACTGCTCTCATTTTGGAGGCCTTCTGTAGGACTGTGCTGGTGCACAACTCTCTTGTTGCTCTTTAGGACTGATTTAACTTGGGAAAATGTCCTGTTAAGGAGAAGACACTCACCCAGTGAGAGTAACCAGCAGGATGTTACCTTAGAGGCTGTGCCTGTGCCATGACCCCTCACTGCCTCCTGCCAAAGGGAAGACTGGCTAAGGACCATCTGGGATCATTGTGATCACCAGGAAGGTGCAAATGTTTGTAAGCTCAGAGCTACCAGGGCCAATAGCAGATTGATTCTGACACAGGGCAGAGGTGCTGGAGAGCAGCAATAGCTCTGACCAGAGGGACTGACCGGTTTGTGAAGTGGTAATGGATTCCTGGGCACTGGTTGCTGCCAGGACAGGGTTTTTCCAGTAACAGGAAATGGGTTTTTTTTGTTGTTTTGTTGTGTTTGGTTTGTTTTTTTTTTTTCCTTCTCTTGTTTTATTGCCTTGTAGCTTGCAAATGAAAAACAAAGAGAGGCTGGCAGTCCTTGTGAGATATTCACTCCAGGCGTTCCAGAACTGGATTTGATGTTCACCGTGATTTGCAGCCTCCTCATTACCATGAATTCATCTGCAATCCAGAAATGCTTGAGCAGCAATGGCTCGAGCCCAGGGCAAACCCAAGGCTGTTCTCATCCCTGCGCTGGGATGTGGCAGGGCAGTGAGTCACAGCAATCCCGGCTCACCCCTCACAGCAGGGGCTCCAGACTCAACTGCCCGGCTTTCCTCACTCTCCTTGCTCCCCAGTCCTGCTCCCTTTGGGCTTTTGAGCTCCCTCTCTGCCCTGCATCTGCCAGTCTTCATCAGGGGGTTGGACACTGCTGCCACAGGCTCTGGTAAATCCCTGCAGACAGAGCCTGCCTTGAGCTGAAATCCATGGAGAGCTCCTTTTACAAGATGTCACCACACTCATCCCCTCATTTTAATGGGATATTTCGTGGCATTGGTGACTGGAGATGGTCTTAAAGTCGAGCACCTCATACACACAACGCACACCACACAGCTGCACGTGGGAAAACTGCCCTCCAGGACAGGGAAGGGACCAGCACCCACTGCCTGGCAGGCAGCAGCACCCACTGTCTGTCAGACACGGTTCTCAGCCACAGAAGACGATGGTATCACCATCTCCAGAGGCCCCTGCTGCGTTCACCCAGTTGGTTTCACAAGCAGATACAGCTCCTGCGAGCTGCGTGTCTGGGAAGGGCGCGGCCGCCGCTGAGCTCCCTCGGGGAGAGCTTCCCTTGATGAAAGTACCTAATTATACAGGGTAGATTCTTTTTCCCCACTTGTTCCCATTGAGACAAGGAGCTCCCATCCAAGTGGAGGAGGGTGGCAGGAGAAACAGCAAGTCAGGGCGAAGATCCTCTACAAACGGGCTCCGGCTTTCCCGGGAACAAAATAAAAGCACTCCGGGCTCAGCCTGTGCCTCGTGTTTTGTAGCTGAGCTGCTTGACAAAAAGAGACAGGAAAAGTCCAGGAAAAGTGTTGGGACTGTTCTGTGCTAAAACAGTTATTAAAATAAGTGGGAAAATGCTTGTTTTCCCCACAGAGAAGATTCCGTCTTTTCGTCACTTAACGCCCAAACCGGTTTGTTTTCTAGCAAGTAAAATTTTCTCTGGAAGCCTCAAAATGTGTCCAGTTTCCTGGTCTGAGCTGAACACTGACGGGTATCAGTGTTGCACAAAGCAACTTTTGCATTTTTCCGAGAAAAGCCTTAGCAAGAACAAAAATGTTTAAAAAAAATTAAAAAAAAGCTACTCCAAAAGTATTTTATGGGTAATGTTTTTTTCTTCCCCTTCTCTGAGGAAAACTTTCTCAAGGAGAGTTTGTAATTAACACAATTGCAGCAGGCATGTCTTCAGCTCATTGTTAGAGGATTTAGGTGGCTTCAGCTTTTGCCAACAGACACAAGCTGCAGTAAGTCCCTGCTTGGTGACTCACCTCAAACACCCTGTGGCATTGAAGAACACCTCTGGGTCAATAATTTCTCTTGTCCTATTGCAGCTGCCATCAGACCAGCCAGAGAAAGGGATGATAACACAGTCTGTCAGGACGGGGAGGGCCTCCTGTATCAACTCTTCTTTTAATTCATCAGTGGAAGAGAGGTTCCAGAGCAATCCTAGGATGGAGGTGGGAGACAAGTTCAAGCAGAGGGTCACCGGGCATTAGGAACTTTGTTTAGGTCAGAGTGAATTCCAGCACCAATTCCAGCACTGCCCTAAACCCAGCCTCTGCATCCCTATGGGAGACAGACAGGATGGGCCCCATGTGGAAGATGGGCATCCAAGCACCCTCCCTCCTGCCAAAATTGGTGTTTATTGCCATTAGGTTGTGGGGGGACGGCATCTCTCTAAGGATCTCATAAAGGCTTGCACATAAGAGCTCAAACACAGCTGAGCGTGATCTGCACTGAAAAAAACTCACACCAACCCCTCAGGAAAAGGAGAGACATGAATTAGAGAACCTGCCCAACCATACTGGGGTTTCCAGCACCCTTGGTCTTCCCTGGGAGCATCACAGTGGCCTGGGGTTCAGGAAGGCATGTGGGTGGCCAGGGTGACCACAACTGCGGGGGAAACCTGGGGCAGGTGCTTCCCCAAGGGGCACTCTTGAAGCGAGGAACCCTTATGGGACACTGAAGGGCCAGGACCTCCTCTGCTTTACGATTTAGGTCACCATTTGGTGCCACAGGAACACAAAACACCCCTTTTTGTTCCCTGGCAGCCCCGTGGGGCCTTTGTGTGCTGGAGCAACACGGTCTGTGGGGAGCACAGCTGAGGGCTGGGCAACTGTACCTGTCAGCTGTTTCTGGATTTCGGTGTTCCCCGTCCTCCGCAGGAGGCTCACGCACTCCCTTATCCCGTTCTGCCGCCGGGTTTCGATCTTGTTGGTGGGATTCTTGAAGACCAGGTTCCGGAGGGCCCCGGCCGCTGCCCGCTGAACGTTCTGGTTGGTGCTGCGGAGCAGCTCCACGAGCTTGGCGATGCCCCCCAGCCGATAGACCTGCAGCAGGAGAGGCAGGCTGCCATCAGCCCAGGGTGCTCCTCAGACTCAGGGGAGCTGGGGAAGCTGAGCTGGCCGGGAAGGGTGGCCGGAGGGGGCATGTCCCAGAATCCCAGACTCACAGAACCCCAGACTCACAGAAATCACACTCACAGAATCCCACAATATGCTGAGTTAGAAGGGACCCTCAAGGATCATCCAGTCCAACCCTCAGCCCTGCACAGCCCCATCCCCAAGAGTCACACCAGGTGCTTCAGAGAATCATCCTCAATCTCTGGCAGCCTTAGGGCTGTGCCCACTGCCCTGGGGAGCCTGTTCAGTGCCCAACCACCCTCTGGGGGAAGAACCTTTCCCTGAGATCCACCCTGAGCCTGCCCTGACACAGCTCCAGCCATTCCCTGGGGGCTGTCCCTGCTCCCCCCAGAGCAGAGCTCAGTCCTGCCCCTCCTCTGCCCCTGCCCAGGCAGTTGTGACTGCAGGGAGGTCTCCCCTCAGTCTCCTCTGCTCCAGCTGAACACACCAAGTGCCCTCAGTGTCCTCACACGGCTTCCCCTCAAAGCCCTGCCCCATCTTCCTTGCCCTCCTTTGGAAACTCTAACAGCTTCATATCTTCCTTATATTGCAGTGCCCAACCTGCCCCAATATTGCAGGTGAGGCTGCCCCAGAGCAGAGCAGAGCAGGACAATCCCCTCCCTCTCCTGGCCAGCAATGCTGGGCCTGGTGCCCCCCAGGACACGGGGTTCAGGCCATGGGTCATGACCACAAAGCTGCTTCAAGCTTAAGCTCTGTAAGTGGATGTCTGGGAGCAATGGCCATGGACCGAGTCCTTTGCTGATGTAAATGTGCTCCCGCAAACTTTCACCAACCTCCACAGCTTGCATCAGGTGGAAATGTCGCTCTGCCCATCTGCAGAGGCCATTTATAGCCATGTAATGACAGGCTGTGGTAATTTATCTGCATGCTGGAATCACAGACTGAGCTCAGAGGGATGGTCATGGCACGGTGTCACCACCCTCGAGCTCAGCCTCTCCAGCTGCTCCAGCACCAGGAAGGGGTGTGAGCCCAGACCTGCAGGACACCTCACACGTGATGGAGAGGCTTGAAGGCAAATTCCTCTGGCTGAGCTCTCCAAAACGATGAGTATTCCTGCTGTAGGATGTCCTCTGTACCAGGATATGATCCTGCCTGGAGCCCCTCCTGGCACAAACCAACCCCACTGACAATAGACAATGAATGAGCACCTTTCAGAAACCCACTGTGTGCTCAGGTGACTCACACACCTACTCTGACACATCCTTTCTGGGAAGCCACGGGACAGGCCAGTGCTCAGAGAGTGTTTTCAACGGTAAATGAAGGGTGTGGCCACCCCCACAATTAGCCCTGTTAAGGTGGACTGGGGGACCTGCACTGGATTCAGACACAAAAAGGGCACAGGGGCACATCCAGCTCCACTGTTGGGCCAGGAACTGGAAAGCCACCTCTGCAGGGTTGGCATTTTGATCAACCCCTGTTTGCATCACTGCAAACACACCAGGGTGGGAATAAATTTTGGTGGCAGTCTTGCTGCAGCAGATCCATCCTTCAGGCTGCCTCCCTTGAAGCATTTTGGCCAAGTAATTGAAGAGCAAGAGCATAACAAAAATAACCTGTGCTGTAAGAAGGGCATCTGTTTGTTCCAATATCACACAGAATGATGGAATGGTTTGGGTTGGAAGGGACCTTAAAGCTCACCTCGTTCCAACCCCTGCCATGGGCAGGGACACCTTCCACTAGCCCAGGTTGCTCCAAGCCCCATCCAACCTGGCCTTGGACACTTCCAGGGACGGGGAAGCCACCACTATGGATATGCAAAATCTGTGCAGCCACTTCCCAGCCTTTTTCAGCCACCTGAGCCAATGAATTGGTGACTGTGTACAGAGTCACTGGGAATGCTCAGGGACAATCACAGTGGGCCTTAGGGCGACTTTGCCTTACTCTGACACTGCAGCTCTGAGACAGTGAAGGGTTTATGTGGAACTGGGAGCAATTTTCACCCAGAAGAGGACACTGGATGGCTGCTTCCATCTTGCCAGACCCCATCAACCTGTGCCACAGCAGCTTGTGGTGATAAGGTGAACACAGTCCCCTGTGTTAAAATCCTGGCTAACTGCTGTTGGGAGAAAGTGGCCACTAAGAGTTGAAAAGTTGGAAAAAAACCCACCTAATTAATTCCTGAAGGTGACCACTGAGCTATAAGGCTGTTTGTGATCCTGTGATTCATGAAAACCAAGGATCCTTGGTACTGGGAAAAAGCCAGCTCCATCCCCCTCCTGTGCCGTCACCTCCCGCGTGCCGGCGGAGCTCAGGTGGGGGTTTGCTCACCTCTTGCTTGGCAGACTCGTCCTGGAAGCAGGTGTGCTGGAGGTAGTAAGCACCCATGGCCTGGTATTTGTCATCAGAGGAGCACAGGAGCTGTATGGCTTTCTGGATGGTCATTGTCCCGGCGTCTATCTCATCGCCACAGATCCTGCGTCAAAGAGAAGGATGGCACGGGTTGAGTGCTCGGCCAGCAGAGCTACAGCAGCACTTTTGAGTTCTTGGGAAGGAATCAAGGGTGAAATGTGAAATATTATCACTTTCCCACATAGAGCACACACAGAGCATTTCTCTGTCTCAAAAAAAAGAGAAATGGCAAAAGGTGGAAAACACATGGTGGAGGGCACTGAGGCTAATAAATTACAGATCCAGTCTATCCAGAAGCAAAGGAGACAGAAAATGAAAGCTCAGTTGGATGTCTAATCATGTCTCAAGTGGAAGGTTTAATGAACAGAGAACCAGTCTTCACTGTTCCTCAATAAAAGAATGAGTGGACAAGAGTGAAACCATCCACCAGGTTATTAGGACAGGGCAACGTGGGCAGATGATTTTCCCACAGCGTGGGATCCTTTGATGTGAGATGTGGTGGAAGCAAAAATGTGAGAGCAGTTGATGGTCTCAGGAGGCCTCAGCAGATCCCTTAGGAAAAGGCAACAGGCACGTCTGGAGTGATGGGGAGGGCAAATATTGAGTTTATTAAATACTAATAACAGCACTGAGACATCCTGCTCCCAGGGTATGTTCACCTTGGTAGTCTCCACGCTCTCCATAAAAGTTGACCATTGTCCCCATCCCTTGCTAGAGGTAAAGAATGTGCCTAGAGATTCCAGAGGAAGGATATGATGCCACTGGCTTGGGGCAGGACTGGAACCTTGGGAGAAATACAAGCACTGGAATGTTTGTCAACGTGTTTATAATATGAAGGTCCTGCTCTTTTTTGGTTTGTACTTATTTAGCATCATGATGTTTTAACCACATAAAATTGGAAAAGGGTCCAAACTTTCAGACTGATGAAGGGGGCCTGAACTGCAAAGCTTTTCTGTGTTTCCAGTTATAGAGATTATTCTAATTAAAAGTTGCCCTCTCCTCTCAGCTGCAGTTTGATCTCCTCTCATTGCACCAGTGTCTGAGTTAATTTTCATCACAACAAACAGCCCCAGAAAGTTCAGGACTGAGGAGAGTGAAACCTCAACCTCCTGTTTGGTTGTTTCTGTCAGCAGTGACAGGGCACAAATGGGAAATGCTTCATTAACAGCGGGTGAGATCCAAAAGTGTGAGGGCTTTGCTAGGCCAGCTGGGCCTGACTGATGTTATTCCCTGTGCAGGACCCAGCTGGGACTGCTGGTGAGTTAGTTTTACCTGCAGATCAGGAAACCAGTTCCTCTTTGAGCCACATTTATTTATTTATTTATTTATTTATTTATTTATTTATTATTATTTTTTCCTCCCTGTCATAGCTGTGAGTGGCTGTGTAGGGGGGATGATCACACATGTGGCTGATCCTCTTCAGCCAGTCCAGTAGACTGACAAAACACAGTGAGCCTATTACCTTTGAGGTAATTCCTCTCTTGGAATGCAGGAATGACAGACAACAGCCTTGGATTGGACCTTAAGCATTCGATATCTAAGGCTGGAGGAACCTCATTCCACTTCCATTTCCACACTGACAATAAAACCATCACTTCATTATGTGACTTTTCATCAGTTTGAATCTTCATCAAAACTTGGCACCAAGGAAGTTCCCTTGAACTTGCAACAGGGAAACACAAAACTGGAAAGACAAAGTTTAAACTGGAAATTATGGAGCCCCATAAACCCCTTGGTTTGACCCAGGATGTTGGGATTTTCACTTCAGTTTTTTTCATGCTCCTGAGACATGATAGAGCTGAGACACTGATGGATCCTGCACCAGAGGGACCTCTTTGAGAACTGGGACCTGGGCTAGCAGTGTGGAGAGGGAGGCAGATTAGATAAAATGTGCCATGTAAATCGTGGTGATTTCTTTTCCTTTATAATTTATAGATCAAATGCACCTTTTCTGAGAAACAAGGATCTCCACTTGGTCCAGCTACTCGAGGAAGGCAATTTGCTTCCGACCTACTCCATAAGAGGGCAGGAAAAATCTAAGGATCCAGGTGTGGGAAAAGGTGGAGAAGGTTCTGTTTTCCCTGCTGGCTCATCAGAAGGATGGGTAAGCAGCCAGGCTCAGAGATTTCTCCTTGCTGGGAATGTAATGACCCTGGCAAAGCCCAGCTAAAGGGAGATTGTTCATCAGCCAGTCAGGGATATGCCTGACCAGATCTACACTAGGGGAAAAACATCCTGCTCCAAGACAAACTCTTGGCAAGTGGCCACCTCCAGCCTGGCCAACGGGCCTGGTAGGAAGAGTTCCAAAGGTTGTTCCTCTTCCACAAGGCAGAAGCAATAAAAATAGGAAGTGATTCAATGGAGGTAAATGGAAATTATTCCGTGGAGACAAAACAGATGATTACGCTCTGGAATGGAAGGGAAGCAAACAGTGAAGAGGATCAGTGTCACAGAAAGGCAAATTCCCTCACCTTGCATTTGTGTTGATCAAATCTGAGTCTCCATCCTGGTTGTTGGGGCTACAAATCCCGGGAAACGAGAGGAAGCCAGAAAACTCTTAGAAAATTTCATTGTTCATTAATAACACCAGAGTGAAAACACTCAGAGTATTCAGGACACCCAGGCCTTTCAAAATAAAGCTGCTCTGGAGCAAACCCGACAGCCAGGCAGCCACCTCCATCTCTGGGACCTGGCACTGAGGGGTATTTTGTCCCAAATGAGAACAAACCAAAATGAAGGTGCCTTTTGTTGTACAGGGTTCTGCTTTCATGAAGTGGCATAGCCCCAGAGAATTAATCTTTTTTTTATCTTTATTTATCCCAAAAGACAGGAGATAGATCAGAAAACACCCTCAGCACCTTTTCTGGCTGTTTCAAGAACCTCAGTATGTTTTCACAGTTTGTTCCCAGTATTTCCAGGGTGGCTGAGCTCAGCTGAGGGGTGGGTGGTTATGGGACACTCAGTTCCTGTCTCTGAACTTCACTCACAGAGCACAGAGGCCGATGCAGCTCAGCTGGGGCCAAACTGGTGCCACCACACACAAATATGAACCCAAAGAAAACCCAAAGAAAACCCCAGTCTTTACTGTCTCCTCCAGCAGCCAAGGTATCCAAGACCTTTACCAGAGCAGCATCAAGAGATTACATATTTCCAGGTGCCTTGAGAGTCACTTGCTTTCACATGATCTCTAATGAGGCGTTTTAGCCTCGTTTCATACACAGAGAACTCCAAAGGGAAATGTATCCACATCTGAAAAGGAGGCCAAAGGTGCATGTGGGATTGTAGGTGTCCATTAATGGCTCCTGATCTGTATCAGCAGCCCTTAAGCTGGGGAATGTCTGCAGACAGCCCAGCTCACCTCTTCATCTCCCCAAACGAGAACACCCTGAATCCTTCACCAGGCCTGGGATTGGCCTGATCTCTCAGTAACATCTCCAGCTCAGACACTTGGGGTTCCCCTGGAGACAAGAAGGCCACTGACTGTGTTAGGGGGGTAACTCAGTGGCTGAGCTCCGAATTCAGCCTCACTGGCCACTGCCTGAATCTCTGCAAGGGCACCAGGGGCCCTCAGCTACGATGCAGGGATGTCCTAAACTGCTGGAGCCAGATGACCAACTGGCCTTTTCAGTCCCACGGGGCACCTGAAGCACAGAGTGCAACACATCTACAAACAGAACCAACATAACATAGACACAGGGTTTTTTGTCCCTCAGGGTCCAGATGAAGTGGGACAAAGGCTCAGGAGTTCCCAGGAGGCATTAAACATCACCTCCTTTATTACCTCTTCTCATTATCAGTACCTGATGACCAGAGCAAGATGTAGGAACTTTTTTCCTGACTGGGCATAAACGACATAAATAATATTGCAAGATGTTATTTAGCTGAAAGCTGCCGAGCTCAGGGTGACAACCTGTCACCTGGAGCATGTTGCAAGTGCCACCCATCAGAGGAAGTGATTTAAAGTGAGCAAAGATGGGTGCTCTTCACCAGCTGCTGAAATCACTGGACAGATGTGCTGAGCTTGGAAATGTAGATCCAGATATGACATAAAGCTTACAAAGGCTTAAGTCCCTGAGTGGTTATAGAGAAGTATGTCTGGAATCACAGAACCATTTAGGGTGGAAAAGACCTGCAAGGTCATCAAGTCCACCCTGTGCCCGATCCCCACCTTGTCACCCAGCCCAGAGCACTGAGTGCCACGTCCAGTCATTCCTTGGACACCTCCAGGGATGGGGACTCCATCACCTCCCTGGACAGCCCCTTCTCATGTTTAACAACCCTTTCCATGAGGGAATTCTTCATGGAAGAAAGGAAGGGGCATCAGAAGGTCCCTCTCTGCTCACTGAGGCAGGATCATAACAACAGGGCCAGTGGAAGAGAACTCCCTTCAGGAGGAGTTTTCTCCAAGCAAGCCACTAGTGCCCAACCTCCTGATCTGACAAACAGTGCAAAACTCAGATTTCATCACCAGAGCCAGTGCTATGGGGTGAGTAAAACCCTATGTCATGGTTTAGTTTATCAGAGAATCAGAGAATGGCTTTTCCTGAAAAACATTGAGGTGTTAAACTACTCATCAGCCAGCTGGAGGAAAGGTGCCTTCGTCAGAGTTGCTGTTGTAAGAGGAAGGACTCTCTGAGAGATAACTATCAAAGAAACAGCTCTTCCATGTCTCACACAGCCAAAGCCTGTTCAATAAAAGGCAGCAATCACACAGTCAAGAATAGTTCCAGAAATGAAATAACTTTGTGACCAAATGCAGAGGGATTGTTCAGTACAGTGTTTGACACTCAGTCAGGCACTTGTTGCACACTCGGTATTTTGGTATCTCCACGCCATTCTCACTACCTGAGAACACACAGTCACCCATTTTTCATCTCACACCATCCAAGGAGATCAGATCCCTAGCAGAGGACATCTGAGAAGCACCACTCCTGAACCAGCCCTGCCACCACCCACAGCCATTGCATTATAGAGGAATTTTGTGGGGCAAACAGACCCAGTGGATCACAGGTCCCACTGCAATCACTCTCAGAGCAATGGAAATCACTACATGGATCACCTTGGAAAGCATGGAAAGCATCCAGCCCTTCCCTGCCTCATGCAGGTGGTTTGCAAACCTGCAGACAAGACATCCACCCACGCAGGAGATTCACAGCACAAAAACCCAACACAAAATTATCCCTGTTACAAAGGCTCAAACTCGACCTGGAAGGGAAGGACAGAGCCCCAGACTGGGCACTGCAGCAGCTGTGACCCAGCTGAGCCCTGTTCTGCATGCACAGGTTAATAAAGGGGTACAACTACAAGCAAACCTCTCCCTACTCAAAGGTCAAGTGACCCAAGTGAAGACTGAGATCCCCAAGCGGAGAATCCTCCAAACACAACAATCCTACACAGCAAAGAGAGGCCAGACATGGTCCTAACCTGCCTCTGAAGGCCCTTTCCCACCCAAAGAACACTGCAGAAGGCTAAAAGTCCACATACTAAAAGACCAGATACTGTCTAGGGGCCAATGGTCTTCCAAATGAGTAATTTTTCCAAAGAGGAGAATTCTTTCCTACGCTTCCAAAGCTTTACGGGCAACCAATGCCAACCTCATCTCCTGGGAGCAGAATTCCTTGCACCAGCTGCCCTCAGCACTAGTCCAGCTCTGCAGTCTCAGGTGGAGCAGGGGGTGTGCCCCAGCCAGATCAGATTTACTCAGGGGACACAGCCCCAGCTGAGCCTCCGACTTGGAGCCGACGTTTCCACATCAGAACCAGTTCTGCCAGATGGGCCATGCCCCAAGCCAGGAGAAGTGTATAAATGGAGCCACTCCCTAACCAGGGGCCATCCAGCACTGGAGAAGGTTCCTCTCACAACAGCAGTTCTGCTCCTCAGAAAATGCCATCATTCCTACAAGTGACCTTTCCAAAGCAGTGACCAAGCAATGTGCAGGGCTTGGCTTGGACGGAGCCTGCCTGGCAGTAACTTCTCAAAAGCACTGTTCTCCCCAGAAGAAGGCAGCTGCAGCCCCATGTTTAGTCATCCTGCCATCCCTCCCACTACACTTCTATGCTCTTTAGTCAGAAATTCCCTAGATCAAGTTATTCCCAGGTTACGTAACACCAGTTTCCCGTTCCAGAGGATTTACAAAGCTGCTGACAGCAGCAAGTCACTGCCACCAGTGCTCTGGGTTGGCCAGGGCTAATTTTGCATATGTTAAACAAGAAGTAACTGGACACATGGGTAGCCAAGGTTTCATGATAACATGCTAATGGGTGAGTGATGTTCCGTGGCATACACGCTCTGGGACACACTCCTACTCGATACAAAACCAGGGAGGCTTAGCCAGAGAAATCTGGAACACTGAGATATTAAAAAAAACCAGCTTTCAAGCAACACCCCAGTAACACCACCCAAACAAGGGCTGATTTTTAGTGGAAGCTCTGCTGCATTGTCCAGTTACATCCTTGGAAGTGTCTGAGCTCCCTGGGGTGTTTCATCTGCCCTGTTGCTGTAGGCAACTTCTACAAGAAAGGATCTGATGCTGACATGTGATGGACCATCCTCCACCCTTATGTATTTCCTAACCCAGGTGGGACTGGATGCTCTGGACAGCAAAGAATTAACAGCTTCCACTGATTCCTCTTTACTGACTGGGCAAATTATTCCAGTTAGGGTATTTATTTCAATGGTGGACTCAGGTTTTTTCTGGAACCCGAATCAAACCTTTTGGGCAGATGAAGCACAGGCTGGGTGGAAAGAAGAGAGGTAAACACCACCACTCAGCAGGCTCTCAGCTCTGCTCTGAGTCAGACCCTCAGGAACCAACTCCTTCAAAGACAGTTGATGGGGTTTTTTTTTTAGGTATATTTTCTGCCAAACCGAAGCAGCCTGACAGCCAGGAGAGGCACCCAGACTGCACACCAGGCTTTCTGCTCTTCTCCTCCCCACCCTTATCCTGCAAAGGCGCTGTCAGTTGACGCCGCCACAGGGACTGAGGCATCATCTTGCCCAACACCACACGGCTCCAGCAGAGATATCTACACCGAGCCAGTCATGTTGGTTTCCCAGTCACGTTGGTTTCCCTCCATAGCCCAGGAAGAGAAACAAACCCTCCAAGAACCTGACTCATCCGACCCACTTTGCTGCGCGACGCGATCGTGCGCGGGGCGCGCCGGGGAGGGATCTCCAGCGGCCGTGAAGCAGCCCAGGTGACCGGCTCTGACGGCCCTCCCCAACCTCATCCACGCTCCCTTTAGATCGCAGCAAACTTACTTGGAGCTGGACTGAGCCTGCCCATAAACGGCGTCCTGCTTGCAGCTCATCATGGGCTGGGCGTACACCACGTCGGGCTTGTTGCTGGAGGGGCAGGAGAGGGCCCGGGCTGGCATTTTTTTACTCGTCCTGGTAGTTCCTTGCTGGGTGCTGCAGCTGCTGTAGATGCTCTGGCGGTTCAGGGTCGCCTTGTGCTCCGCCCGGCCCCCGACCTGGCTCTTCCTGAGGGTGCCCCGGGGCGGTTCGCAGTAGAGGTCGGGCTCGCTGCGGCTGCTCTTGATGTTCTGCACGAAGCAGTAGTCGCTGCCGGCCCTGGGGCTGCAAACGGCCTTGCCGTAGTGTTTGCTGCCCCAGCCCTCCATCTGGCTGTAGGAGCTGTAGCGCCTGTTCTCCACCTCCCTCTTCAGGGTCCCGTTGTACAGCTGGAACACGACAGAACAGGGCACAGAGCTGTTAGGGAAGGAGCTGCAGACCTGCGTGGCCGAGCCCGCTCCTGTCACGGGGTTGCCAAACCCCCCTGTGGATCTTTGGTGTTTTTTTTTGGGGTTTTTTTGTGGCCCAAAATCTGTGGGAGGTTATCCCACCTGCAGCCCTTACAAAGGTGTCAAACTCGATATTTCACAGGATCCCAGGATACGCTGAATTGGAAGGGACCCCCGAGGACCAACGAGTCCAACCCTCAGCCCTTGCACAGGCCCATCCTCAAGAGTCACACCGTGTGCCTGAGAGGATCATTTTGAGCTGTGTCAGCCTTGGTGCTGTGTCCACTGCTCTGGGGAGCCTGTTAGGTGCCCAACCACCCTCTGGGAGAAGAACCTCTTTCTAATATCTAACTTAAATTTGGGACACCAACCTAATTTGGGACGCTTACTGATCAGGGTGTGGCATCCAGGAGCTTTAAAGCAGAACTGAAAGATCAAACCTGACCCCGACAACAGAGAAAATGCCGTATTGCCAACACACACAGGGTCTGAGGAGCTCACAGCACATCTCTTGCCCTCACAATTGATGCCACATTCTCACCTTCCAACAGTGCCTGTATTTGTTTTTCATTTCCTTATGCTATTGTCTTCCCCTCCCATCTAGTAGTTCCTTAGGAAGGGAGTAAAGGGAGTGCAAAATGAGTAAGAAGGGATTCTCGAATCAAACTGTGCCAAGAAACAAGTGGAGACAACGATTATCTGCTTATGAGTTACGAGGTGTGTAGTATCAGCTCACATAATGGGATGCTCTGGGAACAATGCGGGATGTGCAATAAAAACTGAGGTGACTAAGCCAGGAAATAAAAAAAAGAAAAAGATAAAAGATGGCAAAATAAATCATCTGCAATTAACAAAACAAAAAATGGCTTTAGCTGTTCTGCTGTCAGTTCAAAACCACTGTACCACTTCACCAGAAGTCCCCCCCAGATTTGCATTGTTTGCCACACCAAGGATGAATTCAATATTCTTTTGCAATATTAAACTTTCTGGATGTCAGTGCTGGCATCTGGAAGCCTGCAGGGTTGTATCCAAACGAGAGATAAGTCACTAAGGTGTGTGCTCCCCAAAGGAAAATAAATACAGCTATTTTAGTGCTCTTTGCCCCATGATACTGAGTTTGTGCACTGCACCCCATCTGCACTCTGGGAAGCAGATCTCCAAGACATGCAGCCAAGAGGGATAAAAAGAACTAAAGAATAAAACTGCCTGCCCCATCCCCCTTTGGTTTATCTGGGGAAAGCTCATCTGTGGTCCCTTGTTGGAACAAAGTGGTTTTTTTCTCATCTAAGCACTGGTACTTCAGGTGCCTTTTTCTGCAAAGGCCACCCAAGGGTCTCTTTGGCTGGGAGAAAAAAGTCAACACTGGCACCTCACTATTTCCATGGAGATATGAAAAGCCTGTGCCTGGTGTAATAGTTCATGTCACTGCAAAAAACCCCCATATCTCCTAACCTAGAAACACCACATGGCAGAGAAATGGGAATTCTCTGCAGGCTCACCCCGAGTCCCTCAGCCCTGAGCACGCTCAGCATCATTCCCGCCTCCAACACTCTGCAAAATTGTCATTATGTTAATTAATTAAGCCAAATATTTCCATTAACAAGCTGATATTCAGGAATGCAGGGAATCCTCTCGGCTGAGTCCCAGAGAGCAGCACAGGTCACAGCTGAAAACCTCCCAGAGGGATTCCCTTGCAGGCACAGCATCTGGGTGAGAGGAAACCTTTAGTCCAGCTGTGCTGGCACCCAGAGCCCTCTGTCATTTGCAGGAGTTTTCAGGTGAATTGTTGGAAGGGGAGGAAAGGGGAGCAGGTTCTCTTTGCCTTTACTGCAGAGGACAGAGAAACAAAGCTGGTCCAGGTTTGGTGCCACGGGTTTGGGAGAACAATGTGGATGTCATAAGAAGAGCAAGGATAAGAGGCACATGTGATGGGTCTCAGGGGCTCCCCTGGCAGTGGGAGAGGAGGAGAACGAGGGGAGACCTCACTGCAGTTCCAGCTGCCTGGGTAGGGGCAGAGGAGGGGCAGGACTGAGCTCTGCTCTGGGGGGACCAGGGACAGCCCCCAGGGAATGGCCTGGAGTTGTGTCAGGGGAGCTTCAGGTTGGATCTCAGGGAAAGGTTCTTCCCCCAGAGGGTGGTTGGTACTGAACAGGCTCCCCAGGGCAGTGGGCACAGCCCCAAGGCTGCCAGAGCTCAAGGAGTGTTTGGGTGCTTCACAGGCACATGGTGTGACTCTTGAGGATGGGCCTGTGCAGGGCTGAGGGTTGGACTGGATGATCCTTGTGGATCCCTTCCAACTCAGCATTATCCTGTGATCTGTGAAATGTCCAGGATGGATGTGCACACAGGTTCTCTCCATCCCAGTTTTGCCTGGGGTGCAGCACATGCGACAACAGCGAAGTGACCTTTCACAAAGTCGTGATGCACCATGTATGCCCTTCTAAAGTGACATCATCCTCATTTTTAATTCATTTTCCCACGTTTATAAACCCTTGGGACAGTGAGGGATGGGACAGGGCTGCAGTGGGAAGGCACAGGGGGGACTTCACTGCCTGCTGGAGCAGGGAACCCATTCCCAGGGCTCACCCCCGGCAGCTGCCGCAGGACAGACACCAGCTTGTTAGACGTGAGCCCTGTCGGTTTTCTTTGTGACTCAGTTTGAGCTGGGTTTATTTTGTAGGGCTGTCAGAAGCTTGGCAGAGCTGTGGAGCCCCTGGGCATCTGCTGAAACTGATTCAGCCAAGCTGTTGTTTATCTAAGGCTTTTGTTTGCTCTGCGGAGCTCTCACGCTGTGGCAGGGCGGGCGAGGGAAGCTGCGAGCGTCTCCCTGTTTGTTGGTGCGGAATTATCAATTCTAGATTTCCTGCTGGGTTTTACAGTGGCCTGTAGAATTGTTCTCTTCCTTGCCAGCCCTGGGACGGGTGAAGCAAAGCCACTGCCTGTTTGGAAAGACAGCTTTCTGCAACACAGGGAGCCCTGAGTGGCAAGTCAGTGCAGGTCCCGGCAGGGCGGGGAAGCCTTTTGCAAACTCATGGGAAAATAGTTCCCGTGTGATGTGAAGCTCATTACCAAAGTCAGTGCATGACTTTTATTGCTGATTCTACCAGATGCTTGGCTGAGCCCATTTTAATCTCTTTCAAGTGGCATGGACCTAATTGGTATCTTAGAATCCCTCTCTGCAGCAGGAGCCTGATCCGAGGCCTCCGAATCGATGAGGAGCGTCCTGCCAGCTTCGGTGGATTTCTGTTTGCCAAAGAGTCCCTATGAATCCGTGCACAGACTGAGCTGAACCCTTCTTAGATCTCAGCAAAGTGCTGTGTCTGTGCCCTCAGAGCAGCTTTCTCAGACTGAAACCTCTCTCCCCATTTTGGACACTCTGACCCAGCTAAGTCGAGGACTGTCCCTGGAGCAGTGGTGGCCAAAGCAATGGAATTCCCTGTGCTGTGATCTCTTCCCTGGCTGCAGCGATCACTGAGATAGGAAGCGAGGCAAGGAAGGAGTTGAGGCAGTGTGTCTGGAAAGGAGATGACATCTCTGGAGGTGAAGGTGATGCTATTACACAGTCTGTGGTTTAAGGAGCCACCTGGCAACCAACTCACAGCTTTTGCTGATGCCACTCTGCGTGTAAGGGTGAGCTCTCCCTGTGCAGAGCAGCACTAGTGAAAGGAAAGAAGAAATCCCTGGCCTTCAAACCTCATAAGCTGCCCAGGTTTCCTAACAGCCTGAATTGCATCTGCTCACTGCTTGTGGGTGTTTGCCTGATGTGCCAGGTCACACCTCCGCCCTTCAGGAGTGGGGAGACATGCTGGAAAAGGCGAGGAAGTCCCACGGAGTGGGGTGGGGGAGAAAGCAGTGATTCCCCCAGCACTGCAACATCTGGAAAGCATTTTGGAGGGCACACAACTCCTGTGGTAATGTGAGTCTGCAACCCAGAAAGCCAACGGTGTCCTGGGCTCATCCCACAGCATGGGCAGGAGATGAGTGAGGTGATCATCCCCCTGTACTCTGCTCAGGTGAGACCCCACCTGAAGTACTGCCAACAGTTCTGGTGTCCCCAGCATAAGGACTTGGAACTGTTGGAGCAAGTCCAGAGGAGGCCACGAAGATGATGAGGGGACTGGAGCACCTCTGCCTATGGAGACAGGCTGGGAGAGCTGGGGCTGTTCAGCCTGGAGAGGAGAAGATTGTGTGGAAACCTCACAGCACCTTTCAGTATCTGAAGAGGTCAACAGGGAAGCTGGAGAAGGACTGTTCATCAGGAATTTGAGTGACAGGACAAGTGGGAATGGTTCACACTGATGTAGAGTAGGTTTAGATTAGATATTAGGAAGAAATCCTTCCCTGTGAGGGTGGGCAGGCCCTAGCACAGGTTGCCCAGAGAAGCTGTGGCTGCCCCATCCCTGGAAGTGTCCAAGGCCAGGTTGGACAGGGCTTGGAGCAACCTGGGCTGGTGGAAGGTGTCCCTGCCCATGGCAGGGGGTGGAATGAGATGAGCTTTACAGTCCCCACTACTCAAACCATCCCATGATCCTGTGATTGCAGCCATTCCACCTCGCACTGTCCCGTAGGATTCAGGAGGATGCTCATGTGCAGCCAGGCAACCCAACATCCTGAATTTTAGCCTGAACTTCTCCTCCCTACTGTGAAATGAGCCTGTATGTTTGAGGCCAGGTCCTGGGAGCTGTTCATTCATATTTAAACAAGGGAGGGAGGGACAGAGGAGAGCACTGGGAGCACTGGTGCTCCTGCCAGGCCCAGGCAGTAAGTTCTTCCCTGCACTGGCAGCAGCCTGTAAATTAATACCATTTGTGTATCACCAGTTCTCAGCCTGAAATATGTTTGGGGAACAACAGTTGGAATATCCAACAGTCTCACAAAACAGGTGAATAAACACCTTTAACCTTTTATTTCAGCTGGAATACAACTGGTTCTAAAGAGAAAGTCAAAATGGCACTATCCCGTGAGTCCTTATTCTTCCATAAACTCTTTTGCTTGTCAGGAAAAGTCCCTCCCTTCCTCCTGCTTTCCAGAGGAGCAGAAGCACAGAGCAAGGTGCACCAGCCCCTGGGAATGATGCTCTGATCCCAGCTCTGCCTTTCCAGGGGTGTTTCTGCCTCCTGCATCTGAGGACGCCATCGGTTCATTACCCGGCTCTCTCATTTTATTTGATTTTTTTTTCTCCCCTCGCAATTTGTTTGTTTCTAGAGCAGCAGACAGAGAGAAGTGAAGGGCTCCGTATAAACACGTCAGGAGCAGGTTTCTCCCAGGCTGGAGGGCAAAGCACAGGCGATGCAACATGACAGGTCCCACCCTGGGTGATGGGTGGGGAAAAAACTCCTGGTGCCGCTTGCGAAACGCTCCAGCTGCTGCCTCCTGCACTCGGCATGGCAGGGAGAAAAATTGCAAAACCAGCAAAGACGTTGTTTATCTATTTCTGAAATGCTTTTTCCCACCTCTCCTGGGTGCTGCCTTTCGCTGTGATTTTTCATTTGGGGGTTTTTTGGTGTTTTGTTTGTTGGTTTTTGGGGTTTTTTTTTGTAATGCAGCTGAGATTTAGGTGTTGGTCGTTCAGATTGTTCTGTCCAGGGAAGGCAATGTCCAACCTGCTACTACAAAGCATGAAGCCTCTTGCCAAACCTCACAGGGACACCAGGGTCTGACCAAGCAATGACTGTTCAAGGACTCTAAATCTTTGTTTTCCTTGACAAGATTGCCCAAACCACTCTGTTTTGGGGTTCTTTTAAACCTGAATGCAGCCATCACAGGAAATGACACGTTCAGACCTGGAATCCCAATGGAACAAAGCTCCCACTGACAATGAGGGATGTTTGTCCAGGGGAAGGAAAGCCAAGCAGGGACAGCAGGGAGCATTCCTGTCCGGTGGTGACAACTCACCTGCAGATAAAGCACTTGGGGGAGAAAGCTGTGAACCCTTCTCCCACAGAAGCCATTTGGTTAAGAATTTTCACAGTCTCTAGAGCAGAGGGATCACCAAAGTGGTTTTCATTAGTGCCATCAGGGACATAATTGCTACAGGGACCCAGCTGGGTGGGCCAGGGCAGGGCAGAGCCCGAGGCTCCAGCAGTGGGGCCTGAGGAGAGCAGTGGTGAGCAGGGATGGACCAGCAGCCACTGGTCCCCACCTGTTCTGTGCCAGGATCCAGCTCAGTTAACTGCTTTAACTGGAGCACCATTAGGCCTGACAAATATTCCTTGGTCTGGCCCTCATGACAGGAAAGACACGGAGGGGCTGGAGTGTGACCTCAGAAGGGAACGGAGCTGGGGAAGGGGCTGGAGCACCAGGAGAAGCTGAGGGAGCTGGGGAGGCTCAGCCTGGAGAAAAGGAGGCTCAGGGGGGACCTTCTGGCTCTGCAATCCCTGAGAGGAGGGGGGAACCAGGGTGGGGGTCGGACTCTGCTCCCAGGGAACAGGGACAGGAGGAGAGGGAACGGCCTCAAACTGTGCCAGGGGAGGGGCAGGTTGGACATCAGGAGGTGCAGTGGTGTTTGGGGGTTTGCATCACACATGCTGCAACTCAGGGACCACCAGGCTGTGCCCTTGGCTTTGAGCCCAGTGCTGAGCAGATCCTGTTTCAGGGGTGCTGTTGAGGTGTCAGGGTCGAGGGGGCAGCTCGTGCTGGGCCTCCTCCTGCCATGACTGCACCACTCTGGGTGCCCCAGTTCATCTTCCCTAAACCTCCCTCAGGTTTGTCTGGGTAAATCTTGGTCACCCCTGAACCTCCTATGGGACCTGTGGCGTCACTCAGGCCTTGCATCAGGACACAGCACACACAGTTCCTGCTGGATTGGCTTTGGGAACTGGTGGCCACTCATAACTCACGTCATCAGTAGGGTGACAAATGTCTCTAGGGGTCTTCAGGGCTCGACAGCACCTGCACTGGAACATCACCTAACCCATCAGTGCACCCCAGGATGGTCCCTGTGCAAATGAACCTTCTGGAAGGTTGGACATCCCTGAGGGCTGAGCCATCCCCTGGCACATGAGCCAAGGAAATGCTGCAGCCAAGTGCAAAGCCCTGATGTTCAAGTGCCTCTTTCTGGAGTGGCCCCACTGATTCCAGTGTTGCCTTCTACTACTACCACTACTACTGCAGTGCCAGCTACAATAATCCTGCAAGCAAGGCACTCCACAAGAGGAATAAACAGAAAATAATCTTTAATAAAGGGTAAAGCAGAGGTTTTAGTCAGCAGTGTTAGAATCATGGAATTTTTAAGTCTATGGCTTTTTCATAGAATTGGAAAAGCCCTCTAAGATCACCAAGTCCAACCATTCCCCCAGCACTGCCACAGGCACCACTAAACCATACCCCCAAGTGCCATATCCACAGGGTTTTTGACTCCACCACTGCCCTGAGCAGCCTGTGCCAAGTTGACTGATCCAGAGACAGCTCCTCCTCCAGATCTATCATTTCTTCTGCTCTAATATTTGAACATCAGTATCATAAAAGATGAAAACACAGAAGCAAAAAGGAAGACACGTTTCCAGGAAGGCACAAATCAAGACAAAAGGAGGAAGGCAGGGATAACAGCTTTTAGGAGCTGTGGGTGAGACAGGAAACCTCCTGTCCTTTAACGTCACCATCTAAGGCAATGTCTTGGATTGAGGCAATTTAAGGGCAGTGTCTCAGCAACAACATGGACATGGATTGCCTGCTACACCTTTTTAACTCCAGGGGTATTAAGAGTGAGCAATTTTCCTCGATATGAAGCTGGGTCATTTCCCTGAAGTATCTGAATGTGCCTCTGCACCTCAAAGGACTCTGCTGCTTCTGAGGCACATCCACAGCTCCAGGTCCAGCTGGAAAGAAGTCCAGCAATTTTGTTCTTCAAAAATAGATTCACTTTAGCTTTGTTTTCATGCCTTCCAACCCAGAGATTACAAACAGGAAACATTTTTTTCAGAAAGCCTAGAACCTGCAGAGACTTCAGAAAAGGCCTGCAGACCAGAGCTGAAGTTAACCCAGGCTGGAGGCTGGTGGTGGATGTGTGTAAACCTTTAACACTTTCTGGAAAGGAGCAAAATGGAGGAGGTTCCTCAGTGTGGTTGGGGAATATGATGTCTGTTAAGCTTGTTAAGCAGATTTAGGCTTGAGGTTATATGTTCCAATGTGCCAATGGCACTTGGGACTCATCGCCCCCAACCTGCAGCCTGTTAATGTGACTGCTCCCATCCAGCTCCCAGTGGCAGGAGATAGGAATCCAGAGGAGCTGATTCATCCTGACCTGACAGATCTCCAAGATACAGCAGATGAATCACCTCCTCCTTGTACCTCTCTCTTTGCTGGCCAGGGGAGGAGGCCAACACGACTTGTCAGGACTGAATGGCTGATTTTCAGATAGACACAGTTAGGTAAGACAAATTTCACTGTGAATCCTTCACGAGTCCCAGTCCTGAACAGTAGCCCAGGTCCTGAAGACCTTTACCAAAAATTTCTAAAACAAAAGGCACTTCAATTTGGAGAGAGACCTTCCCTCATAAATAACCCCAAAAAAAGACCTTCAGAAAACAACCAGAGCTGCATAAGGCCATAGGGAACCACAAGTGACTGAAATTCTGTGTCCATGGGACTCTGGTGTCTCATGGAGGCCCTGATCTCCATCACCACCTTCCAAGCTGTTCAGCATTGCTGGATGAAATCCCCAGCAGCCAGTGGCATTTCTACCTACCTAGAATTTGTCCAGGTGTCACAATATTTGGGAATAAGATCAGTTAATTAACAAGATTAAACAATAATCCTCACATCAGTAGCACTGACTGCAGCACTGTGTTCCCAGCATGAGCATGAGCTCAAAGGGCTGTTGCAGAGCTGGGGCCGAGCTCCCTCTCTCTTTAACAAAAAAAAAAATCCATCCAGAAAAATATTGAAATGGCTGAAACAGAGCACTTCTGCTTACACAAAGCATAACAAACTGCATTCAGGAATCACAGTGGACAATACATCATCAAAACAAACCATCACCATCATTTCACTTGTGAGGCTCAGAGACTCCACCTCTGCCTCGGGAGGTGCCTCAGCTGCACATTTCTGGTGGCCACAAAACCCCTGCCTGTTTGCCATGCCCAGACCCTTCTGCAGGGCCCCACCACTGCCTTAGGGGTGGAGAGAGGGCAGTTAAATGGATGGACTTTGCTCTGACCCATCACAGAATCCCAAACTGGTTTGGGTTTGATGGGACCGTAAAGCTCATCCAGTTCCACCCCCTACCAAGGGCAGGGACACCTTCCACTAGCCCAGGTTGCTCCAAGCCCCGTCCAGCCTGGTCTTGGACACTTCTAGGGATGGGGCAGCCACAGATTCACTGGGCAACTGGAGCCTCCCCACCCTCCCAGGGAAGAATTCCTCCCCAATATCCCATCTAACCCTGCCCTCTGGCAGTTTGAAGCCATTCCCCTTGTCACTCCAGTCACTTGTAAATAGTTTCTCTCCATATTTCCTGTGGGCTCCCTTAAGGTCCTGGAAGGCCACAATTAGGTCACCCCAAAGCCTTCTCTTCTCCAGGGTGAACAATCCCCATTCTCTCAGCCTTTCCTGACAGCAGAGCTGCTCCATCCCCTTACTCAACCTGGCGGCCTCCTCTGGACTTGCTTTTCCAGTTACAGTCAATACAATCACCCTTTTGGGGGCAGATACCCCACTGTCTGGGATTTAACCAGCACAGCAAAAGGCACTGAAACAAGACAACAGACAGGCTGTAAATAAAAATTTCCAAGACGCTCCAGTGCTCCCAGTTTTCCTGCTGAATGTGCAGCAAAACCCAGCGGTGCAAACCCAGCAAGAGGCATCGCTGCCTTGAAGCAAGAGTGCTGCACCAAGGCCATTAGGAACGACACAGGAGTCCTTCTGAAGCTGAGGAATGCTGATGCTCTGAACAGGCAGAGGATCCAGCAACTACTAGGAAAAGCTGCAACCCTCTGTCTGTGTGCTCGAAGCCAACAAAAGCACCTTTCCTGGTTCAAGCCTTTGATGGTCGACTCGGAGCTGCTTTGCAGTCCCAGAGTTGTTGAAAGGAGCCCTTTCCTTTTCTCATATTCAAATCCCAGAGCTGAATTGTTCCTTTCTACTTCAGAGCTGATGAAAAGCCAGGAAAGAAGAGAACACAGGGCTGAGGTGGAACACGAGCACAAGTTGTGCCAGTAGGCTGTGGAGTGGTTTGGAGTGAGTGATTCCTTGTGTGATTCCTTGTGTCACCAAGGACAGGAGCAGGACTCTGGGGGATGTCCTGCACAAAGACAAGGACTATCTCACCTGTGCTTTTTCTGGAAATCTGTGACAATTTTTGGGGGAATCACTGCAGAAGAACTGGACAATCTTTTTTTTTTCCAAGCACAGAGAATATCTGGCAAGGCTCTGCACTAGCATGAGATTGGGAACAGCAACACAGTTGTAATGCAATGGTCATCACTCCTCAACCACACTAATGTTGTTCAAAGGGACATTTTGGTGCACAGAAGCAAAAGTGGAAACTGCTGCAGGTGGGCAATGGATGTGCTCCAAACCTGAACTGAGCTTTAGGAGCCTGAACCCAACACTGATCCTTCAGACAGCTTCAAACCCCTTTCATGAGCTTATTAATCCACAAAACCCAACTAAATCTTGTCCACACTGAAGTCCCCAAGCACATAAGACATAGATGGAGGGTCCTTGATAATCCTCCCCCTTTGAACTGAATCACTTTTTAAGAGAACATAGTGATGCATAATCTCTCTTGGGCACGTTTCTGAAGCACTGTGACCTTCCTACAAGACTGTGAGAGCATTTTTTCTGTGCAGATACCTCAGAGCAAGCCACAGTTCCCAGATCAAAGAGTTTCTTACCGGATATCCCCAGCTGCTGTTCCCTGTCTGGGTTTTGGTGTAGTAGCTGCCCCGGGATGTCCCGTAGCCATAACCATCAGCTAAACCATCATACATGGAACCTGTAAAGGGAAAAAAAAAAAATAATGTGTTCAGCAGGAGAAAGTATTCCCATGGGACACATTTTAGAGCACTGAGCTCTTTTTTTTTTCCAGCAAGTTTAGTTATGGAATAGTAACAGAGATATAAATCAGGAACACAGAAAATAGAAGCTGTAAGTTGAGTCCTTGCCATGGCAGGCAGCTCATAGAAGATGGTCATTCCAGAAGAGCTCTTGGAAACTCCAGCTCTCAGACCACAGGTGACACCCTGAGGTTTTCAGCACAAAAGACCCAGTGCCATAAAATCTACAGCAGATGAGCAGAAAGCACCAGAGAACCAGCCCAGTGTCTTGGGTCGTAGAATCACAGAATCATGTAGTGGTTTGGGTTGGAAGGGACCTTAAAGCCCATCCCATTCCATCCCCTGCCATGGGCAGGGACACCTTCCACTATCTCAGGTTGCTCCAAGCCCTGTCCAACCTGGCCTTGGACACTTCCAGGGATGGGGCAGCCACAGCTTCACTGGGCAACCAGAGCCTCCCCACCATCCCAGGGAAGAATTCCTCCCCAGTATCCCATCTAACCCTGCCCTCTGTTAGTGTGAAGCCATTCCCCCTTGTCCCATCACTCCAGATCCTGGTAAACAGTCTCTCTCCATGCTTCTTGTCAGCTCCCTCCAGACACTGGAAGGCCTGAATTGGGTCACCTCAAAGCTTCTCTTCTCCAGGCTGAACAATCCCAGTTCCCTCAGCCTCTCCTCACAGCAGAGCTGCTCCAGCCCTCTGATCAGCTTGGTGAATTCCTCTTTGCTCTATGAGAGGAACTTGATGGTATTTTGTGCTGCACAGCCTGGAAGGTCTGACCCTGGAACCCACTTCCTTCACTCTGACTTGGAGATAAATAGGATTTCCCTCTCTGGAGGAAAAACCCATCCCTGACCCTTTCCATGGTCTGCCTTTCTGTGTCTGAATCCTGACAACCACATCAACACAAGCAGCCTTGCTAAAATCAATAAACAGCCAATAACAAGCACAACAGGTAAAGGTAAAAGTGTATTTAACACATGGGGATCTAAACCAGTCAAACACTAAAAAGCCTGATTTCACTGCCTTAAATTTCAATGTCATCTCTAAAAGATCACTTGGTGTGTTTGCACTTTCTTTGCCTGAAAATGTATTAAGCTCCATCATCATTTCTGGGATGATGGGGGAGAAAAGTGAGTCTGGATCTCAGATATGCTTTCTAAACATCTTGGATCAGGAGGAACTCATCAGCCATTTCTGCTGTTCCTCAGTGCTTTAACCAGGGTGTTTGGACTTACCTATCCCAGCCCTTCCCAAAGCTGTCTCTCCCCTTCGGCAGCGCAAACCTCGGATCCCTCCCAAAAAGATTTTACTCAACGCCACATTCATCACTACAAGGAAAAACGAAGCAAGTCCTTCTCTTTCCACAGGGTCATTTCCTAAACCCCCTTCAGATGGTCCCAAAGAGTTCAAGGCCATTCAAGTTTCGTTTCCAGAGCCGCTCAAGGATTGTGGCATCATCCCAGGTCCCGTTATGAGGAAGCACAAACCCTACACTCAAATGAACTTCCAGGGGAAGCTCTGAATGCCTAACAACCTACAGAATCAGGACATACCTGTCTCAGCTTATGCACCTAAACTGGTGGGTAATGTCAGAAATATCCTAATCTCTGTGATTGTTTGATAAGACTCATCTCTTGAGATAAACTGGATAAGCTCGACCGCAAAGGCCCCGAAGCCACTCCGGTCTTCTACAGCCACTGATGCCCGGAATAAACCTGATTTATTGCCTTGCCTGAGGCTCCCAGAACCTGTTATGGTGATTTGGTTTGTGGCTAAAAATTCTTGCATTTTCTCAGGAAGATGATTCCTGTGGATAATAATGAGATTTGCTCTCTGTTGTCAACGAGAGAGGAGTGAGTCTGTAGGGATGGGAGCACCTGGAGACCATCACCCAGTGCAGAACAGGCAGTAGTGAGGTATTTTCACCTGTGCTGGGAACCACAGGGCCTCATTTTCCACAGTCCAGAGCCTGGGTGGGCATTGCTCCTTACTGACATCTCTCTAGCCCTGATGGCTTTAGGTGTATAAAGCTGTACAGAACTTGCTGATAAATCATGGAAATGGCCATGGGCATGCAGTGGGACATTCAACCATGTCCTTCACCTTGTGCTCCCTCCCCACCCTGGGATTCCCAGATCAGGAATTAGTGTTGGGCCTCAGCAGCAGAAAGGCAGGGCTGGAAATGGTTAAGTTTGGGCCAGAGTTAACCCATAACCATCATTCTGAGCACAAAGATCAAGCCATCCCATGGTCATTTCCTGGGAATTCTTTCTTTGAATCAACCTCTTGATCTCTGTAAACGTCATGTAACTGCAGGGGGGAGCACCTGGGAGCGTTTTCCTGACACAGTGAGGGAGCAGGTGCAGGAAAGGGTTTTTGGGCATGACTTGCAGGTCCATCTGACCAGTCCTCCCTGGGGATCAGGTTTGTCCTTTCAGGATCCGTTCTTGCCACGCACTGCACTCAAGACTCAAGGACTTTGCATCTGAGCAAGGAGACACCAAAAAATAAGCCAGTTGAGGCACATCTCTAATTTTCTTGGATAAATTTACTGCTACATGGTCAAATTCAAGAGATTGGGCAGCTCCTGCAAGTTTATGTCCTTCAGTTGTGGAAGAGTTGCCTTCACCTCCAAGAACTTGCACATAAGAGCTTATAAATACATAATTATATAGAACCTCAAATGTGCAAGGCATTTTGAAGTCACCTTGCTGGTTGGAGAAGATGCTTCTCCTGCCACCACACAACTGTGATTTTATTGCTTGGAGAGCTCAGTCTGAAGGGCAGGAAGGACCTGGGGATTTTCTGATGGGGGTGGCTAAAGAAAACATCACCTTTGTTTGTTTCTGAAAGTTTAGACACTTCTTGGCTGGGTCCTTCTTAAGAACCAGCTTGGAGGTGTGATCATCCCTCAGGGACAGGAAGGACATTCCTCTTTTCAGCTGGTCACAGGCTCACAGAATCTGGGGTAAAACCAGACAATCTCAAAAAAAAAAAAAACCCACCCATTTTTGCAGGGTGTGGAAATGCTCTTTGGGGGAGGTGACTCCTTGGTGATTTTTCCTAGCAATGTTCACTTATATCTGTGTCCCATTTGTTGTCATCCAAGCAGCTGGTTGGCTCTCTGAAGTGCCCACATGCACTTGGACAAACACAGAGCCAATCAAATCCAGATATTAGCAGTAGATAACAGAGAATCACAGAATCATTCAGGTTGGAAAAGGCCTCCAGGATCACACTGCCATGGTCACCATTAACCCGTGTCCCCAGGTGCCACATCCACAGCCCTTTTGAACACTTCCAGGGATGGTGACTCCACCACTGCCCTGGGCAGCCTGGGCCAGTGCCTGACCAGCCTTTCCAGGAAGAAATTCCTCCCAAATATCCAACCTAAACCTCCCCTGGCACAACTTGAGGCTATTTCCTCTTGTCCTGTCCTTTGTTCCCTGGGAGCAGATCCCAACCCCCACCTGGCTCCACCCTTCTATGGGGGAGTTGGAGAAAGCCAGAAGGTCCCCCCTGAGCCTCCTTTTCCCCAGGCTGAGCCCCCCAGCTCCCTCAGCTGCTCCTCATGACAAAGAACCACTCAACAGATGGAGCAGAGGCAGAAAAGATGTGGTTCCAATCACCCAGATGAAGCTCAGCCTCCCAGTGACCACACTGTGGACAGAAACCCCCTGAGGGCTGCTCAGGCTCTCCCCCCTCCCCGGGTTATCCTTCCCCCCCAAGGCATTTCTTTCAAAACTAGGTCAATTGAAAATCTTATTGACCTTCAGGGGGACAATCCCTGAGGGTAAAATCGAATTAAACCAGGTAAGAATTGCAATATCTTGCACTTTGCAGCCCAGTGGGCCCCCACTACATTCTCCCCTTGCCCTCATCCTCCTCTCTATGCCTGTTATGGATCATTGCAGAGCAAACTGAGACTGCCACCTCAAGCAATGTGAGTGTTCTTGATGAGTTCTTTACTTTCTCCAAAGGCAGCTTTCCTCTCTTGAAGCTGAGAGCAGATGGCAAGGAGAAGAACTGGGTTCAGAAGAGCAGCAGGGACAGCCAGGGCTTCAACTGGACACAGCAAAGCCAACGTGGAGCATTGTGGAAAAGGATGCACGTTAATAAATATTAATCTGTGGCAGGGAAAGGCAAGACAAGAACCAGGCACTGGTAGTGCAGGCTAGACAAGTTAAATCATAAACTATGCAGGGCTTTCAAACAATAAGGATGATTAAACATAGGAAAAACACAGTAAGACAAGAGGGCCTGTGGGAGGCACAAAGCAAAGCCTGGATGCCTTCTAGGATGGAAGTGGCAGTGAAATCCCAGACGCTGAGATTCTTGCAGGAATGACCAAACTTCATTGCTGCCTTCTGGCCTAAGAGCTGAAGGGTTTTGGTACTTTTTTTTTCTACCCCAATAATCTGAGGTTTGTGGAAGAGCAAGGGTACAGAAGTCTAAGAACCAGACTTGCTATCCCCAAAATTTCCTCCTCCCTTCACATCAGTGTAATGACCCCCATCAAAACCAGGTGGGATCCCATCAGAGCTCAGTGGGATTTCTCCCCTCTCAGCCACAGCCAGCACAGGAATCCTCTCAATCCCAGCTCAGCCATGAGACAGTTGGATATGACAGTCCTTGGTTGGGTTTCCTCAGTGACAAGTCCCTGGCAGAACCTTTCTTTAGCCAGAGGACTTTGCAGACCAGCACCGTTGGCCACGAGGGGCTGGCTCAGCTCGGCCTGGCCTTTTCTGCTGCTGTGCCATTGAAATTCATTTTCCCTGTAAATTTGCATTACTCACAAATTCAGTGGGAGCCATCCAGTCAGGTATTCCCATGGGGGGAAGGACAGATATGCCCTAGGGCAGATCCCACAGACCCAAAACCCGAGGAGAACACACCCCCACTGATCCAAAACCCAAGAAGGGCAGACCCCAAAGAACCAACAGACCCCCCAGACTCTGCAGTCATGCTTGGGAACATCTGTAACTGCTGTGCTGAGACAAGGTCCCACTGTGGGTGCAGGCAGCTGGTTTCTGCTCACTGTCCTACCCCAGTGCACACCACTTTGAGCCCAGATTGATCACCTTGCCCTGCTGTGACTTGTGCCACACGCTGGGTGACACCAGATCTTCAGAGAGCGGCCACAACACCGTGACCTGCTGGACTCCAAATAACTGACCCATTTTACTGTATCCATCAATCAGCAGGATACTGAGGGAGCGTGTGTTGACCCTCCCAAGGAGCTCCAGTTATGGGATACACCACCACCCATCCCTGCCACGTGCAAGAGGGTTCCATGTGCTTCCCATCCCACATACACAAGGCTCCTGAAGCTGGGGGAAGCTCTGGCCTGTGCTGCAGCTCTGCCTAAAAACACAGATCAAAATGCAGCAACAGACACCTGGACCTGGACCAGCACCTGCCCAGACACACGCAGGGAACTGTCTGGGAGCAAGGGGAACAAAGCATGTGGACATTAAGCAAGGGGCTTTGGGAATACCTCGGCTTGGAACTGCCTTTGAGGAGCATCCCTGAGAAATCCCAGGTAGCTGGTGTTGGAGGAGCGCTGGGACAGGCAGGATCCACATCTGACAGACCCATGTAGCCTGTCTGTAGGAAGCATTAATTTTCCTCCTCAGGCCTGCCCAGCTAATCTTTGGCCAACAGCAGCGAAAACCAACACCTGAAAGTTTAGTTTGACCAGCTCAGGCACCAGCCAGGAGAAAAACCTGAGAATAAACGGCAACTTCTCGCCCTGCTGGGATTCCATCCATCCAGAAATTCACTGACAGAGCAACTGCTGGGGTGAATCAGCCACCAGCACCTTCGTGCTGGCCAATCCCCCCGTGGTGGGAGTGGGGCGGCCTCGCCCCCGTGTGTGGAGGCAGCTCCTGGGAGCGGGATGAGACTCAGCTTCCCTGGCACACAGAAACCAGAGCTGCACGCACTTCCCATTCCCCAGACATTCCCAAAGGTGGCTGGAGGAGGGGTTTGGCTTGTCAAGCAGAGACAGGCGGCTTGGGAATGCGCTGTTTTTCCTCTTGCCCTGTCCCATGGGTTTCACCTGGGCTCCTCTCCAAAGATAATCCCATGCTGCCATCCTTCCATCCTGCCTACGGGCAGCAGTGGGAGATATTCCTCTGCCCACTTGCCCTTGAAATGCCCCTCCACTGGAGAGGGAGGCTGGCAGTGCCCTGATGCCCATCCAGAGCCCCTCATCTCCTTCTGGCGTGTATTTTATTTTGTCAGCTCTGCCACCGTAACACCTCGAGCGACGAACCCTCCGGAGGTGGGAGGAGATTTGTGTCTCCTGCTTGGGTGGCAGAAGAAAGCTCTCCTTGCCCCAGCTCCCCCTCACCCCTTGGATTCTGTGTCCACAAAAAAACCAGAAAGCAGAGATTTTTTTTTTTCCTGGCGGTGCCCACATTCCTTCCACCACAGGACACGGCACATGTGCCCTCCACCAGGAGCCTGCTCTATTTCCCCCATCCCAGCAATTCCAATGCCAAGAGCCAGGATGACTCCCAGAGGAGCACCCACCTCCACACTTCACCCAACAGCCCTGTACCATCTGACTTCTCATGGCATACCAGCCCAAAATGTGTGTCTGGACCATGACACCTCACCAGTGCTGGATTTGGCCTCACAGTCCAGCTTGGAAAAGCTTCCAGGCAAGGCATAGTTCCCAAAAAAAAAAAGTGCCAGAGCCTGGCACAGCTCTCCCAGCTTTCCAGCTCACTCCAAACATTCAGCTGAACATTCAGTCTTAGCCTCAGCATGCCTGTCCCCCACCAAAGCCTCGAGATTTCCTCTCCCTGGGGGACTCAGCCAGGCCAGAGCTCTCTCCTGCTGCCAAAGCATCTCCAGGTCTGTGAGATTTTACACTGAGCTGTCTCAACCCTCTGACTCCAGCTTTACCTCCAAACCAGCTTTCTCCAAGCCACAAGGATGGCAAAGAAAACGATCTGCCAAGCCTTGGGCCAAAGAGGAAGGTATTCCAGCAGGAAAGCTGGCTCCAGGACTCAGCTGACTGCTTGTTTTCCGTGGCACAGGCTCGGTGCATGGAGCTGGAGTGGCTGCCCAGACCCCAACAGCCCTTTCTGCTCCTCTGCACAACGAGAGGGGGCTCTGAAACACCCCCACCAGGGACACTTCTCCTCCCAGCTCAGCTCCTTCCTGCCACTCACACCAGGGTGGTCCCAGAGACTCCCACACTTCATAGCCCGCAAATGGCAGACGTGTTGGGAGCTCCAGAGTGAAATCCCAGGCCCAGGTTTGTGCCCTGTGAGTGGGCACAGCTGCCTGCTCTTCACCTGCCCAACGCTCAGGAGGCAGTGAGCCCGGAGCATGGCCAGTTCCAGCCCCACAGCACGGTGGAGGAGCAGCTCTGCCAGCTTTGCCCATCCACGGGAGGGGATGGTGGAGAATTCCAACCGTGGAGGCACTTGCGGAGGAAGGATTTGCAAAATTAGGCAGCTACTCCAGCTTTAGAGCCAGGGGAAAACTGGTTAATAGCACCACACCGAAATGTCCAAGTGCCTCGGGGAGGTGGAGCAGTGCAGCACTCCCAGGGGATCAGCTCCACAGGGGAGAGAGTCGATGCATCCAGCTCCGAGTCTTGTCCTAACTCTTCCATCCAGCGCAAGACACCTCGGCATCCCCTGCTTGGGAGTGACCGTGAGAGAAGCAAACCGGTCTGTCCCCCACAAACAAAACCCCACCACAGCACCCCCAGAGCATCAGCCCCATCCCCAGAGGGGACCCCCCGGCCGTCCAAGGGTTTTACCTCGGTTGGAGTGGCCCACGCTCGACGACACGGACGACTTCTGCTTCTGCCGCTTCACCGTCATCATCACCTGCTCCTGGACCCGCTGCTTTCCCGTGCCCTTGGTCTTCAGCTTGTGGTCCGAGGGCAGAGCCAGGGTGGAACTGGCCTGGTCTTGGAAGCATTCATATGCCAGGGCCGTTTTCAGCGGAGAGTGGAGCATGGCTGCGATCAGAGCGCGGGGGCACAGGGGGGCTGCACTTCACAACACAGGGCGACCGCGAACCGGCTCGTGCTGGGGTTAATCTGCCGAGCCCCTCCTTGCCATACGTCCCCCTGGCCCGGGGTGTCTCAGGGCTCCTGCTCCCAGCTCGGCTCCCCGGTGTTGTGAGCAGGCACACCCTCTGCCAGACTGGATATACAGCCCTGCCTGCACACACCCACGCGCTCCCGCCGCGGCTCCTCACAGCCCCCGCGCCGTCGCTGCGGGGCACGCGGCTCCCCGGGGGCCCTCACCCCAAAAACCACCTCCCCCAGACCCTGCCAGAGCAACATGGGGCAAAGAGAATGGGTGGGTGGGTGCCACAAAGGGGAGTGGGCAAGGCTGGGAGGCGCGAGGGTTGGGGATGGACGTGGCCGTGCCCGTCACTGCCAAGGGCTCGAGGGTGAGGCTTTGTGGGCCTGGGTAGGAAACGGAGCTCTTGGGCAGCTGGAGGGCTGGAGGATCTCCCACACAGCCCTCACGTCCTGGGTTCTGGCATTTCCCTTAGTCTGAACTGGATCAAAACGGTGTCTCGGTGCCAAAAGCCTGGGGACGTCCCTGCTAGTGGGTGCACAGGGTCAGAGGGGCAATGCTGCCCACAGTGCCCACCCCTGCCCGGGGTCCAACCTCCAGCCTGCCAAGGTGCTCCTGGCTCAGTGTGTGCAGCTCCCAGTCTGCAGAAATCTTCCTCTGCCTGCACAAGTGGCAAATCCACCCCTCCGAACTCGGGAATGCAGGATCCCTGCAGAACACCCAGCACAGGGGTCAGGGAGGGGCCCGAGGTCCTCAGGAGGGTCCCGGTGCTGCCCACGGGGGTGAGACCCCTCCCCAGAGGGTGTCCCACTCGCTGCAGGGACAGGCCTGTGGACAAACACGCCAGGCAGAGTTGGGGCAATCTTTACAAGCAGTTTGGGGTAGCAGGGAGAAAACCAGGACATTTAGCAAGCAGAGTGGAAGATAAAATGGCTGTGCAAGAAATGACATGCCAGGCTATGAATGTGAGCAGAGAATTCTCCCTCTGCCAAGCCACACTGCAGCAACTCGTCTGCAGAGGACTGAACACCTTGGTGCTGGTGTGACCAGTTTCAGGTCACAGCAAGCACTGACAAAGCTCCTGCCAAGCCACAAGAGGCTGATATGGGAGAAGAGGCAAAAACCCCATCAGGAGGGAGGCCGAGGGGAGGGTGCCCAGGGCAGAGGATTCTTGGGTCCCCCAGGACCAGATCCTGGGTGTTTGTGCCAGCACACAGACTGGAGAAGGGCTGGGAGGAGCAGAGCCCTCTGTGCTGCCAGATGGAGGGTGCTAGAAAGGCAGAAGGATAGAAGGGTAGTAGAAAGGACTTGGGTGGTTTCTTTCCAGTGGGAATCATCAGCAGCCAGGGCCTGGCTGTCTGTAGATCTGATGCTTTCAGCTCACAGATGCTTTATTTCATTCCCATCCATCAGGTTTCATGTTTCCCTGGTGGTTTGTGTCCACACAGGGGCCACATTTCATATTGTGTACAGACAAGAGCAGTCTCAGAAAGCAGAGGGCAGACTCCCCAGGAGGATCAGTGTTGTGCACTGTCCTCTCCCGATGCTCCAGAATGCTCCTCCCATGAAACCCAAGAGCAGAAAGCCAGGTTTTTGTCAAGGAGACGCAGGACTAGAGCAACTGGAGGGTATTTGCCTTTAGTCCCTTCTCCCCTCATTTCCCAGGGATGCCGAGGCTTCACTCTGTGCCATCACCCAACCTGCCTGCACTTTTAAACCGTGCCCAAGCAAGTCCAGCCAGGAGGAGGGCTGAGCGCTGCCCAAGACCTGGTGGCTGATGCCCAGTGAGACAGAGTGGGAGGAGTGGATGCCCTCCTTTTCTGCTGCTCCTGAGCGTTTCACAGGCCGGGGAGAAGTCCATGTGCCTCCAGACCACGTAGGGAGCAGCAAAGCAACACCTGGGTGTTGTTTTCCCCTGTCCTACGTGTTTCTCCTGAAAGCTTGTTATCGATGCCAAGCGATGTTTTCGCAAATCAATGACAGGCTGTCAGCGTCAGGTGGCTCCTGCACAACAAAGTGCCCGGCTCTCGCAAACCTGTAATGTCATTTTCCCCCCGGGGCGAGGAACAGCCCTCACCCTGTCCCCGCGCGCGGGAGAGCCGAGTGTTTATCACAGCCCCGTCATTTGGCTCTGGCATCTGCCCTGTTTCATAACTCGCCCAAAATGCTGAGCTGGGCTGCGGAGCTGCGGACAGGGAGCTTAAGAGAGGCTTTCAAGAAACAATGGTTTCTTGGGGCGAGTTTGCCGCTCTAGCCCAAGCCAGGGAATCTCCCAGGTTTCCGCACCAGACTCCAGACCTGGATCTGGAAGAGCAAAAGGTGCTTAAATAAGGAGTTTATTGCAGCTTTATGCAAACTGCTGCTCTGCTCGGTGTCGGGGATGGTCCCTGAGCAGGGCACGGGGAGTGTCATCCCCAGCGAGCCCAGCGCAGCAGCAAAGCCTGTGTATCCACCAGCGCCCGGAGCAAATTCCCTGTCTGCCTGTCTGTCTGGAGCTCACGGGCAAAGCGGGGAAGGCTGAAAGGGAAACAAAACCTGCGCCCGATTCGGGCGTGCGACGGGCAAAATAAAAAAGAAAAAAAAAAAAAAAAAAGATCGGAGGGTTCAAAAATCCGATTGAAATCCCCGGGCAGGCGGTAATGTGAGGGCGAGGGGGGGATTCGCTGCGGTGCCGGGGCCGCATGTGCAACACCCCGAGCATCGCATGGCGATGCCGTGACTCACAGCTCCGCACCCCACACAGGGGACACGCCTTGTGCATCTGGCCTCTTCAAAGCATTTTTGCGCGAGTTCCTGGGATTCCTGCCAGCTGGCTGATCCCAATCAAAGGGCTCGCTGGCCCAACGCTGCTCCCGCAGCGCTGCAGGTTCGCTGTTCCAACTTGTCGGGCGCTCCTGAGCTGGAAGTGTCTGAGGAGGAGAAGAATTGCCCCCTAAAACTGGTGGCAGGGAGTCCAGCTTTGGGGGTTTTCTTAGCACGGAGGGTTGATTCTTCCTCAGGGCTGGTGGTCACAGGAGGGGCAGAGGTAAAGGTGCTGGGAATTCGTTGTATTTCCCGGGATAATGCCATTTTCTGACAAGTGACTCAGCCTGGCCCGGGCACAGCTGAGACTTCGCAGAGCCTGGCAAGGTTTCTCCAGGAGGAAACCTGGGTTTGCAAACCTTAGTTTTGCTCTGCCTGCCATGAAAGTCTCTCTTTCTTCTGTGGGGCCAGAAAGCACCTCAAGAACGGGACAGATGGAGAGCTCAGATCCAACAGGGCAACCGGGATCCAGCTGAAAGAAGAGAAAGAAGAGAACACAGAGTCACTCAGGAGCCTGCTGGGACATGTGGGCAGCTTGTTCTTGAGCAAAAATCCTTCCCTCCACTCCTTGCACAAGTGTGGCACTGAGATGTTTTTGGGGTGGTGCTGTGAGGGGGGGCAAGAAGGAGACAGCACCGGGGGGGTCACGGGCTGGCCCTTGGAAAAGCAGGGACTTCACCAAGCCCCAGAGATCTCCCAGTGGGCATGGGAGCTTAGGGGGGGAAAGCATGGAAATCCCTGGTTTCTCCAGGAAAGGGAAGGATGGTTTATGCAGAGCAGCCAAGAGGCTCCATCCAGCTTTGTGTCACGGAGATAAAGCACCTGGGAACATCATTAAGGTGCTCCCTAACAGAAACATGGAATTGTTTGGGATAGGAAGGGGCTGCCCCTCTGCTCAAAGCAGGGTCAGCTTTGCTGAACTGGGTCAGGACACAATTGTTCCAGACCTTGTCCAGTGGAGATCCCAAAGCCTCTCAGGCCTCTCCCCCCAGTATTTGACTATCCTCATGGTGAATTTTTTTTCCATGTATCTAAGAGGAATTTCCCATGTCCCAGCTTGTTCCAGTTGCCTCTCCTCCTCTCCCCATGCACCTCAGAAGGTGTGACTCCATCTCCATAAAATCACAGAATGGATTGATTGGGCTGGAAGGGACCCTAAGGTCACCTCTTTCTATCCCTCTGCTGTGGGCAGGGACACCTTCCATTAGCCCAGATTCCTCCAAGCCCTGTCCAGCCTGGCCTTGGACACTTCCAGGGATGGGGCAGCCACAGCTTCTCTGGGAAATCCATCCCAGCCCCTCACCACCCTCCCAGGGAGAAATTCCTCCCCAATATCCCATCTAGCCCTGCCCTCTGACAGTGGAAAGCCATTCTGACTTGTCTGTCACTCCAGGCCCTTGTCCAAAGTCCCTCTCCAGCTCTCCTGGAGGCCCTGCTCGTTTGTGGCAGATGGCACATGTAAACCACTCAAGGGGGGCACAACACAGGACAGGGTGGGCCGTGGGCTGGAGACCCCCCTTAAAGCTCTGGGCAGGAGCCTGCAGGTGCCTGACAGCAGGCCCAGACTTGGCACCATCAAGGTTGAGATCGTCCCTGCTGCCCCTCCCTGCGCTTGGGCATCCCCTGCCAAACAGTCACATCCCGGGTCCCACCTTAAATGAGCAACAACATCACAGCCCTGAAGTGCTGACAGCTCCCAGGGCTGAGCAGGATCATCAGCAGAGAGAAAGGGACGTGGTCAGCAGGTCACTCAGGAAACAAGCCCCAGGAGTGGCCATGCAGCTGCCAGGGAAGGGCAGGCACCAGGGAGGTGCCCTGGGAGGGGAGGATGGTGATGGAGAAGGAAGGATCTCTGCTTCCTCTCCAGGAGAAGGCCGTCCAGTTGGCCAATCCACCCAGTTTTCATCTCCTTGTTTCCCTGTTTCGCTTGAGGATCTCTAGTGGATTGAGGAGCTGCTGTTCTCCTCCCATCTCTACCCAGTACTCCCTGCCAGGGCCGTGCCCAGGACAGGGTGAGCTCAGCCTGCAGCTGTCTCCTCAGCCAGCTCTGTGAGGGGGATGCACAGCCAGACTCACCACGGGGACCCTGCTGGCCAAGCCCCTCCTTGCCACAGACCTGGCCCAGCAAAGTTTGTGATGGTGTTTGAGTGAACGTGGGAACAAACCCCTCTGCAGCCCCAGGAGGTTGCAGAAGATCCCAGCTCAGGATCTCTGGGGCTGGCCCTGTCCCAGGGACTCCCCTGGTGCCAGTGCACCTCAGGGGCAGGTTGTGACATCCTCAGGAGGGGACACGTGGGAGGGGATGGGTGCAATGAGGAACTCCTTGTGCTGATGGCACCTACCTGTGGTGGTGCAGCCTGTTCTCGGGGACCAATTACCTGGTGATGCTGCAAGAGGCTTCCCTTGAAAGTGGGCAGTGCTGGTGAGGTCAGCACGGGGCCCTGGGCTGAGTGTCCGTGCCGTGGGGCTGCCCACCACGTCCAGCCCTGTGCTGGACCCCCTCAAGGGTCTCCTGGCTGCCTGTGAGGATGCACCAGCCCCTCAGCAGGGTTGTGTTCCCACAACAGGCTCCAGGTGACAGTGAATCCTGCCTGACTGTGCCCAGAAGACCTGGCAGACCTCCATTTTCTCGCTCATTTCATCTCCCTGCTGCGTTCCTCTCGGTCTTGAGGACCATCCAAGGACCTGTCCAGAGCCTTTCTTGCTTCTAGATGTGTAAAGGGTTGAAGAGTCCCCCCACTCTTCATGCCACCCCGTGCCTGGTAAGTTCACAGGGAGCTGGCTGTCAATGGAGGCAGTGCTTGAGGATGGCTGTGGTTGGAATAACCACTCTCAGGCAGGGAAGAAGAGCCCACAGTGCCACGAAAAAGCCTCAGGTAACCTAAGTGTGCACCCCATGGGGTGTATGAGCCTTTCCTGGGTGGTGCCCTGCACATGCAGTCAAGTCAGGTCCTTCCAGGTGCATCTGCTGCTTCCAGGAGGGGTTGGAGGGAGGGCAGGGGTGTGGGGCACCATCCCCAGAGGTGATGCTGCCAGGCCCAGGAGCGTTATCAGTGCATGGCACAAAAAGTCAGGGAGAGGACTTGTGCCCGTGGCCACTGCAGGTCAAGACAGACTCCAGAGGGGTGTTTGGGACCAAAGAGGCGTGAATGGTGTCCCCACACCCAGGGGAGGTAGAGGCAGACAGACAACTCAACAACCAGGATGGTACCTGGAGTCTTGGGCCCCCCCCGAGCCCATCACAACCTGGACCAGATGACAAATACTTTAGGGAAGGGAGAGTTTGTTCCTGTTGCTGCAAAAGGTGCAGAGGTGACAGGGTAACATTCTGGAAGGGAGCAAGTGTGTAAATGGTGCGAGGACGCCCTCGATTCCGCGGCGTTGTGAAATCCCTGCACGGCTGGTGGGGGAGGAAACCTCACAGACCAACTTATGTAATGATTTAGCAACATATTCCAGCGTGTGACCCGACTTGTCACAGCAGCCCCTGGAGAGGGGAGCAGCGAGAGGGAGGTGATCACACTGATCACACCACAGTCCCCACTCTGCTCTCACCTGGGGTGGCCTCACCTGCAGTACTGGGGCAGTTTGGGGCACTGCAATGTAAGGAAGATCTGAAGCCATGGGAGAGTGTCCAAAGGAGGGCAACAAAATGGGGAAGGGCCCTGATTTGAAGCCGTGTGAGGACACTGAGGGCACTTGGTGTGTTCAGCTGGAGCAGAGGAGGCTGAGGGGAGACCTCCCTGCTGTTACAGCTTCCCTGGACAGGGGCAGAGGAGGGGCAGGATTGAGCTCTGCTCTGGGGGGACCAGGGACAGCCCCCAGGGAATGGCTGGAGCTGTGTCAGGGCAGGGCTGAGGGTGGATCTCAGGGAAAGGTTCTTCCCCCAGAGGGTGGTGGGCACTGAACAGGCTCCCCAGGGCAGTGGGCACAGCCCCAAGGCTGCCAGAGCTGCAGGAGGGTTTGGATGATCCTCTGGGGCACAGGGGGTGACTCTTGGGGATGGGGCTGTGCAGAGCCAAGAGTTGGACTGGATGGTCCTTGTGGGTCCCTTCCAACTCAGCATAACCTGGGATTCTGTGAGAGGGTTTGATTTCTCCCCACAGCCTGTGATAGGGAATCCTGTCAGAGTTTGATCCCAGCTTAAGCACAGTTTGCCAGTGGCAGGGTTGTCCTCTCGTGGGGAGGATCAGAGAGCCCTGATCCCCAGCCCGAGCACTGGGATTACTGGTGATGCCATCTCACTACCTGTCCTCCAGGCCTGGCCTCTTGCCTGCTCCAATTCCAGGAGGATTTATCTGCAACTCCCAGCGTAGGTGAGACCTCTCCAGATGAAGAAGTTGTCCTGACCCCGAGCACAGAGTGTCCTGCACCGTTAACCCCGTGGGGCACCGGTGCCCACCGGGAGCTGTGGGGTTGACAAGTCCCACTGAGGGCATGCTCAGCCCTTTGGAAAAGCAGCTCCAAAGGCCCAGAGCTCCGTCCTGTGGTGCCAGGGGCAGACACCAGGAGTGGGGAGGAAGAGGGCCCGTGGATGTCCAGTGTGGGGTTGAGGTGGTTCTCACAGGATGTTATTTACTCACTTGGCATCTCCTTTGGGGTGCAGGGAGGGACTTTGATGACAATAATGATCCCAAAATAACCTAGAAGCTTGTTCTATCTCCTAAATAAACTAAGAAACCTGCTAAATAAAAACTGCTATGAACCACTCCATAGATTTATGCAAGTCATGCTACTAACATCCTTTCTGAAGGATATGTTTTATTTTAACAGTGAAATCTAACACTAGTGATTAGAGATACTATTTGAGGCTAATCAGCACATGTCATGCAGGGGTTCTCTGTTTCACTCATGCCTGCTCTCCAGGACCAGTCCATCCTGAACTGGGTTTTCAAGATGGACAAGTATTCACATGTTCCCCTTCAGACCGAACAGGGATAAACAGATTTTTCGAAGGCAATTTATGAACCATCATCAGGTAGCAGTGCTAGAGAAGAGGCAAAGGGTCTTCCCTGACAGTCAGGAAGACTTTCAACCATCCAAGTCCTGCCTGCACACTGGGTGTTGACCCTTGGCACGGCCTCTGGGTCCCTTTTGCCAGGTCACACCTTGCAAAAATCCACACCTGGAGAGGTGCTGAAGCACCAGCGTGATTTTTGTTGGTCTATTCTCTGTGTGTTGGTGGGGGGGAAGGTTGTTGGGCTGCTCTGGGAAGCCCAGCATTGCCAGTCCAGCCACTCTCCCCATGGGGAGCAAGCACAGATTGGGACAGCCTGACCTGGCTCCCACAGCAGTTCCAAGAGCTCGGGGCACAGCAGGTTCACACCTCCCCTCAGCCTTGGTTTAGGGATGCAATTTATTCCACCTCCCAGGCAGTTGGCTGAGCTCCTGCTCCACATCCCAGCAGCCCCAGGCACCGCAGAGGGACGTGGTGACACTCCCTGGCAGGTCCAAAGTGGAGCTGGAAGCAGGAACAGCTCTTGGCCCTTTGTTGGGATCTGATGTCTTGACCAGGGCACAAAATCAGGGAGGACAAGAGGAGGTTCATCCTCCAGAGCTCATCCCTGCCCTCCTGCCAATGCTGCTGGAGGACAAACACACCCAGCCCTGGTTTATAATGGAAAGGACTCCTGAGGTGCTCCAGGCAGGAATGTCCCACACAGCCATGCCCTGGTGCACAGAAAGGCTGGGCTTTGGGGCAGCTCCTCCTACCACCCCAAAAGCCAAAAACCCAAGCAAGATAGGTCATTGTCGAGGAATAAATTAGAAGGAGTTACTAGAGAAGGTCCAGTGGAGGCCACAAAGGTGGGGAGGGATCTGGAGCATCTCTCTGATGAGGACAGACTGCAGGAGCTGGGCCTGGTTAGCCTGGAGAAGAAAAGAGTGAGAGGAGATGCCTATCAATCCACACAAACATCTCCAAGGATGGTGCCACACTCTTTTCAGTGACAGGACAAGGAACACAAGAAGTTCCACCTCACCATGAGGCAGAACTTCTTCCCATGGAGGTGGCAGAGCCCTGGAACAGCTGCCCAGGGAAGGGTGTGGAGTCTCCCTCTCTGGTGACATCCCAAACCCACCTGGATGTGTTCCTGTGTCACCTGCTCCAGGTGACCCTGCCTTGGCAGGGGGTTGGGCTGGGTGGTCTCCAGAGGTCCCTTCCAACACTAACAACTTGGTGACATCTCCCTTTCTCAAGTCTTCTGCAGGATGCCACGAGCTCCACGTGTGGGTACTCGTCACTGCCCTGCAGGACAAGGCAAATCACCAGAGATTCAGGCTGGGAGGGACTTTGGGAGGCCCTGAGCCCAACACCACACTCCAAGCAGGGCTTGGGTCACTCCAGCCCTTGCCCAGTCGAGCTCTGAACGTCCTCAGCCAAGATCCCATCCCAGGGCTGCACAACTCTCACAGAGAAAACCTTTTTCCTTATTTACACTTGAAGTTGTTCCTGTTGCAGCCTCTGCACGGTGCCACTTGTCCTTTTTCAGTGCAGCAGAACTCCAGACCCCTGGTGTGCAGTGGAAGCCTCCAAGGTGGCAGAGGAGGTTCACCCCTGTGTGACACCAAGGAGCACTTTCTCTTTTCTTTAAGGGCACAGTGACTGAGGTTGGAATACACCAAATTTCATTAAAATCACATCATTAAGGACTGCTCTGCCCCTCAGGAATGACTGGGGAAAAAAAAAAAGTCATACCTTGCTTCTGCAGATCAAAGTGTTCCTCTTGTAATCACACAAGGCTGACATTTGTACCAGTGTTTGATCCAGACAACCAGAGAGGATGTTTCAGCAGTTACCAAGCAGCAGCTGTCCTGAATGATTTTTAATCTCTTATTTAAGTCAATTTGACAAAACACAATAAAATGTAGAGCTTTCTGGGCAGAATCTGGTTTTAACACAAGTTTTCCAGACACTTCTACCCCATAATTCCACTTGAGGCCTCAGGTCCTGGAGATTTCCTGCCACTCTGGGCACCTGAGCAGAAGGGGAAAGGGCCCCTTGCTGTAGCCCAGCAGCGATTTTGGGAGGAGGGAACGTCCTTGGGAAGGGAAACAGCTTGTCCTTGGCACAGCCCATGGCATCCAAAGCATCTACCGTGGCTGTGGGAAGGCAAGGAGGGCACATTTGCAACTGGGACAATTTTTCAACATTGCCAGTACCAAAAGTCCTGTCCCAACGGATTGGGACAAAGAAGTATCGGCCAAGGGGACTCCCACCCACCCCGTGGGTGTCCTGAGGGTCTCCCCTGCTCAGCAAGGATGGAAGTGTCACCACAGGTAACGCAGGATGGACAGAGATTGATCCCTGGTCCTTGGGCAGGTAGCAGGGATGGGGGCCTGACCATCCTGCTGTGGGCCATGCCCCTCCAGAGCAGGTTGTATCTACAGATCCTGCTCCCCAGACCCACGACATAATTACTGTTCTCAGAGGGATTTTTTTCCTGTGTGACTCAAGTGACAGAAATAATTGGAAGGCAGCGGTGGGGTGGGGCTTTTCCAGCACGAAACCAGGCTTTTGTCCCGCAGAAAGATGGGTAGAACAGCTTGTAACGAAGCTGGAGAGTGAGCTGATGGTGGGGGGAGCGTGGGTGGGGCTGGACCTGCTCCCTGGAGGTGAGCACAGATGGATGTGCAGTGGCAATCACTGCTCTCAGCCGAGCCCAGGCCCTCCTGGCAGCACAGCAACTGCCCCCAATTGCAGATCGGATGTGCTGGCTACAAATTCCTGCTGCCCAGAGATTCCCCCAGGTCGACCAGGGCGTGGCTGGCTCGCATCTGCGATTGTGTTAAAGGCGAGGAGCTCCTCTCGGGCCCGGTTTTCTGGCGGGTGGCTGGGGAGGTGGTGCAGCCCTGCCGGGACACGATACCCCTGCCCAGCCTGGCCGCCCTTCGCACCGGGGCTCCCCGGGCTCAGCTGCCTCGCTGGACGGGTTTTTAAAAGGCAGCTCTCAGCTCCTCGCTCTCAAACACGTGTCCCTGTAATAGAGGCAGTTTATCCCCTGCTGGAATTAAGCAAGCCAACCCTCCTCTTGCATTACCAAGCCCTTTCAAGCATCGTTTGATAAGCATTGTGAGCGCAGCTCCCTGGGCATTGCCACATCTTTTGGCGTGCTTTGCCCTGCCAAAACTGAGTTTCAAGGTAGCTATAAATTAGGCTCCAAGGTCGGCTTTCATCTGCTCGCCGTGCAACAGGCGGGAACAAAGGGCCAGGAGGTGCCACGCCAAGGCAGAGGAGCCGGGAGGGAGCCGGGTGTGGGCAGGGCAAGGCAGGCACGGGCTGCCGGGGGAAGCAAAACAACCTCGACGCGCTGCGAGCCCTTCACCAGGGATGTGGAAAGCCTGGGTGGCTGCTGCTGCAGCCGGGGAAGGAGCAGCTGGGGCTGCTGGGTGAGGGACAGGAGGGCAAAGAGAGCACAGGAATCTGGGTTTGCCTGTGGTGCTGAGCAGGCAAAGGTGGGGGGTGGAGATGGTGAAGGGTCTGGAGGGGGAAATTGAGGAGAGACTGAGGGCACTTGGTTTGTTCAGCTGCAGGAGGCTGAGGTCAGACCTCAGTGGTGTCTTCAGCTTCCTCAGAGGAAACGGCTGGAGCTGTGTCAGGGCAGGTCAGGTTGGATCTCAGGAAAAGGCTCTTCCCCCAGAGGGAAGACACTGAACAGGCTCCCCAGGGCAGTGGTCACGGCTCCAAGGCTGCCAGAGCTCAGGGAGCATTTGGAAAACTCTCTCAGGGACAGGGTGGGGATGTTGGGGTGTCCTGGGCAGGGTTGGAGGTTGAACTCGATGATCCCTGTGGGTCCCTTCCAGTTCAGGAGATGCTGTGAGGCAGCACCGTCCCACTGAAGGGACCACACAGAGGGCAGGGGGCTGGACACGGACAAAAGAGGGGACAAAGGCAGAGCTGTGGGCACAGGAAACAAAGAGCTGCAAAAACCAGCACCTCCAGAACCTCCAAGTCCTCCAAAGCCACCCCAGAGGGAGCGGCATTGCCCGGACCAGAGCTTGGGGCAGGTCAGAGAGCGGCTCCATCGCACAGGAGCGAGCAAATGAGAGGAAATGTCATTTACAGGGTAACAGAACTTCACAGGCCACTGCCTCTGGGTCTGTCATGCAAATCTGCATCTGCTGGAGAGGCTGAGCCTGCCCAGGGCGAGGAGGAGCCCATGTCACCCAGGAGGACGAGGGAAAGCAGTGTCAGCCAGAGCAGGCACGCTGTGGTTTGGTGCTCCCGGTGACTTTACTCAAGTTTCATGTCATAGAATCATAGAAACATATGAACCATAGAATGGTTTGGGTTGGAAGGGATCTTACAGACTAGTTCTAACCCTTTGCCATGGGCAGGGGCTCCTTCCACTAGCCCAGGTTGCTCCAAGCCCTGTCCAACCTGGCCTTGGACACTTCCAGGGATGGGGCAGCCACAGCTTCTCTGGGCAACCTGTGCCAGGGCCTCCACATCCTCATAGGGAAGGATTTTTTCCCAATATCCCATCTAACCCTGCCCTCTGGCAGTGGGAAGCCATTCCCCTTGTCCAAAGTCCCTCTCCTCCAGCTCTCTTGGAGCCCCTTTCAGCACTGGAAGGGACTCTGAGGTCTCCCCAGATCCTACTCTTCTTCTCCAGGCTGAACAGCCCCCAATTTCAGCCTGATCCTTTCTGGCTGAGCTCTTGGACAGCTCTGGCCCTTGAAGGACCATGGTCCATGGGCAGAGCCCCAACCCTCTGGCAGTGCCAGGGCTGGGCACAGACCAGGGGGTGAAGCTGGAGGCCTCCAGAGTCCCCTCATACAGCAAGAACATGGATGTGGAGAGGATTTCCTTATCAAACAACAAAACACACATCCCAGCTCCCTGTGGCATAACAGGAGCTTTTCCATGGATCAAGGAGCCTCCCAAGGCTGCTGTCAGAGGGACTGAGCACACAGAGCATCACCTTTGACTGAACTGCTGCTGCAGCCTGGCTTCAAAGAAAACTCCTTGAACACCAGGGAGCTCCACAGACACAGCAGGGTTTGGTTCAATCCCACATCCATGGCCCACAGACCATGTTCAGTGATGACACAGGAGGTGATCAGCCCACACTGCCTCCAGCAGGGAAGGGCCAACATGATCCTCCTGCAGCTTTTCTGGCTTGTCTTTCGTGTCACCAGGCCCAGAAATAAACCTAGGCAGGAAATGAGGGTCTGGTGGACACCTCCACCCAGCTTTGCCCATTGCTAACAGGTCCCTGTGGGTGAGACAGAGCTGGAGCAGCTCGTGCATCCGGACGTGCTGCCCTGCAGGAAACCTGCCCTGGGTGGGGAAGAGCCCTGGGAGCTGCAGCTCTGCACAAAATGCCCAAATCACCAGAGGTTCAGCTGAGCTGGGCAGCTGCTGGGCTCCCATCAGTGCTGAATCACTGCAGAGGGTTTAGAAACACTCCAGACTTGTCCAGGTTGACTCCTCTGCAGTGCCAGTCGCAGCAGTTTCAGCCAGACCTCCCAGAGCACTTGGGGGTGACTCAGCCAAGCAAGATGAGCTTTCGGTGCCTGCACCCCTCTAACTCACCCCCAGACACCCAGTGCTGGGGCAGGAAAGGGATTCCAGTTCAGAGGGTGCTGGCAGAGCACCCAGTGCCTTTCAAACCCCTCTGTGTGGGAAGGTTGTTCTTTTCTCCCCTCCCTCTGGCTGCTCCAACAGCCACCTCCTGGTCTGCATCTCCAGGCCGGCTGCACTGGCTCCACTCTGGAACAGGCTCTGGAAACAAGGACGATGTTTGTAGTCTACAGACTACAGACTCAAAAATTTGGGGGTGACACATCCAGGGCACCCTTGAGCTTGCAGCTACCCCTGCTCTGATCTCATCACCCAGGAACGAAGAGCTGGTCCGAGGTGGCTCGTGCCGATGGCAGCTCTTCAACCAGGCTCACGGGGGCTCCGAAGCGTCTCCAGCTCCAGAAGGAGCTGGGATTGCAGAGCCTCCTGCGCTGCCAAACCCTCTCCCTGCGCTGTCCCCGGGGAGCTCTGCGGTCCTGCAGCTCCACTCCCTGGAGATGGAGGGATGGCACCGGCTGCGGGGCGGGGAGCAGCGAGGACAGAGGCTGTTCCAAGGGCTGCCGCTCCCTGCTGAGCTCTGCCAGCTCCGGAGGGAACCGGCACCCCTCTCCTGCAGCCCCTGGATGCAGGAAAGGGATGCGAAACTTGGCTGCCCGCGGTCCATCCATCACCGCCTTGCCCTGCCAGGAGCACGGGCTGTGAGCTCCGGTGAATTCCAGAGGGGAGTTACCCTTCCCAAAGGGAAAAGGACCCTGAATTCAACCTCGGGGGCTGCTCAGGACTCCCACCAACACAACACGCTGCAGATGCGTCGCAGCTTCTCTGGGCGCCCTTGATTCCTCCCTCCCATCGAGAGAGGGATCATTTGGGAGCGCAGAGATGAGAAGTTGTTGTTGTTTTTTTTTTTCCTGGAAGAAATGAGGGAAAACAAGAACTCAGGACACGGATCCAGGCAAAAAACACGGGGGCAGGGCCGGGGGGAAGAAGGTAAAGCTACCCCTCCGACGCGCAGGGTGCCTGGGTGACATTTCAGGGACACCGCAGTTTGGGAGCAGGAGATGCTGTTTTATTTTTTGGGTTGGTTAACCCCCTCCTAACTGCAATAAAGCCAGCCGGGAAGATCTCTCCCTGCCGCCCCCACGCACAAACCACCTCCTTTTGTCGGCTGCTCCTTCACTTTATTGTTATTTTCCCGCCGCGCTCGGGCTCTGTCCCCGCTCCCCGCCCTCACGGACCGGACGGGGCCCGCGGCTTTTCCCGGGGCTCAGGGCAGCGCTCCAGGACTGAGGAGCCCCGGGCAGAGCCGAGGGACGATCCAGAAGCAAAAAACCCACCACTTCTGGCTCCAGGGGCACAAAAAAAAACCCCACTCCGAGCGCTGGCAGCTCCCGCGGGAGAGGAACCAGCGCACCCCTCCAGCCCCGCACTGGGCGCCGCCATCTTGGCTGCGGGCGGGGACAGCGCCGCCATTGGCTGCTTCGGGCAGGGGCCTGAGGATTCACCAATCAGCGGCGAGAATTGGCGTGATTGACGTGAGGGGGGCGGGACTTGTGGCTGGGCGGGCGGGAGAGACCAAGTGCGGGCGGTGCCGGGGGGAGCCTGGGCTGGTGTGTAACCGAAGATGACGAATAAATAACAATAAAACATAAAAGATACGCTCCGGAGAGCTAAATCAATCCAAGATTAACCAGAAGTTTAAGTTATCCGCAACTAAAAATGGATGCTGATGTCTTGTGGCAATAAAATATGAAATTATTTCAGAGGTTAAGTAAAAGAAGTCTAGGTTGCCTTTAGCTAAGGATTGATGTTGTAAGAATAAAATGATTGACTGTCAAAGAATGGGCTTGAGATGTTAAAGGGAATTTATCCCTTGTTCCAGTGGAGTGTTTATGGAAGAGCTATTCCCAACACCAGAGGGCTTAACAGTCTCAAGATGTTGACTTTAATTTCTTTGAATCAAGCCATTAGGTGTGAAAACTGCAGCAGACAGGGGCTGGCATTCAGGAGCTGGCCGGGCTGCCCCTCCAAAAGAAACCTGTACCCGTGGTGGATTTTACTGCATTATGGTTTAATTTCATAATCTACAGTTTGTCTGTACAACGATGTGTAAAATGTAACCAGAAGGACCATTTCAGCCCCAGGGAAGGGTTTGGTTGTCCGAGGGTCCAGGGAATTGAAGCTTTTGATCTGTTCTATCCTGTCTCCTGGATGCTGTCACAGAAGTACCTTTGGTGCTCAGGTTGTGACACCTCCCTACACTTTTCCCCAGGAAAGAAAGCCCTTACCCTCAGGCTCTTGGCATTCCATGCACAGCAAGAGCTTTCTGTCCTGGCAAGTTTTGCCTGGAAAGGAATCCTCTTCCATATTCCATTCTGGAAGTCCGAAGGGCAAGTTTAGCGCCCTAAACCTGGGGCAGGTGACACAGGAACACATCCAGGTGGGTTTGGGATGTCAGCAGAGAGGGAGACTCCACACCCTTCCCTGGGCAACTGTTCCAGGGCTCTGCCACCTCCATGGGAAGAAGTTCTGCCTCATGGTGAGGTGGAACTTCTTGTGTTCCTTGTCCTGTCACTGAAAAGAGTCTGGCACCATCCTTGGAGATGTTTGTGTGGATTGATGGCATCTCCTCTCACTCTTTTCGTCTCCAGACTAACCAGGCCCAGCTCCTGCAGTCTGTCCTCATCAGAGAGATGCTCCAGATCCCTCCCCACCTTTCTGACCTCCACTGGACCTTCTCTAGTAACTCCTTCTAATTTATCCCTCGACAATGGCATATCTTGCTTGGGTTTTTGGCAGCCTAGAACGGGGTGGTAGGAGGAGCTGCCCCAAAGCCCAGCCTTTCTGTGCACCAGGGCATGGCTGTGTGGGACATTCCTGCCTGGAGCACCTCAAAAGCAAGGCTGGTTTTACGATTATGAGGGTAGAGAGAAGCTGAAAAGCAAAAGTGCGTGGCGCAGTTCGGTGCGTGCAGCGCAAGGTGGAGCCAACAACAGCTTTTTCACCTGGCACCTCCTCCAGCTGCTTTCAATCGTGCGGCTGGAGTGTGGGAAAAACAAAAACAACAAACGTGTCAGCCCGTATAACTGGGAAAGGAGCTCCTGCTACCCCTCGAGGGTGCTGCCAGTTAAGGGTGTGCGCGCGAAACGGGAGGCTCGGCCAAACCTTTCTGTCCTGACACGGTTTCTTTTTGAGAGGAGCGACTTTTCCGACTCAAGATCCGCGCTTTTTTTCGGCCGGTTTCGTCCTGGGGGACCTCGGCTCCTCTTGCGAGCCCACACCGCCATCGCGCGGTGCTTTGCTGAGCGGTGAAGCAGCGAGAGCTCCTTGACCATGTCCTTCCTTCGGCAGCATTTACTGTAAATGCCCCGCTTGGGATCCTGTCTCCTCGGGACAGGAGGAATGTCACCCTGTGTGTACGTGGGAAGGAAGGCGAGTTCATCCCTTTGTTATTTCCAGGCTACAAAAGAGACAGCCTGGGGTCGAATAATTCACGGGGCCAGTGACAATCTGCATGAAAGCATTCCATGCCTGGGCAAGAGGAAAGGGAGCCCAGGGAGCCTTTGGCATCTTCCACTGGCACTTTTTGCTGAGAGGACTTTTGGACCTGGAGAGGCTTTTGTAGCTGGAGTGTGTGGGTGAACCTGCTGGTCTCTACCAGGACTGGGGGATTTCGAGTCCCAGCCCCTTTTGTGCCTCAGTTTTGCTGCTGTGGAGGGGCAGCACTGTAGGTTTTAGGCACAGGGGAATGTGGATTCTCGCAGCTATGGATTTATGGAGGTACCTGGCTGGGTTGGCTGGGTTGGTGCAAGATGTGCTGCTTTCCCTGGATGACTTGTTGGTCAGATGGTGGGTTCTGGTGGAGGGGCTGTGCTTGGAGGGCAACACACACAGCAAGGCTGTCCCTGCTCTGTCTCAATGTCTGCATGAGCCACATCCCATCTGTCCTTACATGGAACCAAGGGGGAGATAATACAAGACTGGCATAGAAATTTGGGCCATGCTGGGATTGACATGGAAATTTGGGCCATGCTGGGATTGACATGGAAATTTGGGCCATGCTGGGACTGACATGGAAATTTGGGCCATGCTGGTGTGGTCCATGCTGGCACCAAATGTGGGTCAATGCCAAGGAAGTTTCTGCTCCTTTTGGACAAGTAACTGTTGTCGCCAGTGGGCAGGAATGTGCTGAGCCCCAGAGTGCTTATTGCATCCCTGCCTTTTCCCTGCCCTGTCTCTGGGATAATCCACCAAATCCCAGTGTCCCACAGGTGGTAATTCCCAAAACAAGGTCAGGAAAAGGGGAGGGAGGGATGAACCCTGCAACACACCAGCCGGTGCTCCTGAGGAGCTGTTGGTAGGAAGAGCCTGCAGACACTCTTGGGCTTTTAAAATCCATAGATTGTTCAGCCTTTATTCCCACAGGATCCTGGGGAAGTGCTGAGCTGGATGGAGAGAGCCAGAGCTTTGCCTCTGCCAAGGCCAGAAGCACAAGAGGGAATCTCCTGGCTCGAGGCTTTACAAAGTGATCGATTGCAGCTAAAGCAAGGGTTGAGCCCAGGGTGGGTTGTTGCAGAACTGGGAGCAATGCAAGTTTTGGGAAAGGTGGTAGTAATTAAAGCCTTTTGTTGTCACTCTGAGTGATGTGAGTTGGGGACAGTCACCATCTCCTCATGTCTCTGCCTGGGAAACAAGGGAGTGTGGCTTAGCAGAGCTGTGGCTGTGGAATTCTGCAGAGCTTCACAAGAGGGCAGAAAATGGCTGTGGAATAACAAGTTGGCTCTGGGAGGCTGGCAGTGACTTCCTGATGGAAAATGGGTAGGGAAGCTCTGGTCTGCTTGGAGGCAGAAGTGTATTGAGGATTTATCAGGAGACCTGGAGTAAACATGGACCAGAAAGCAAAACCAAGAGGACATCCCTGCCTGTGTGGGCAGTAGTGCATTTCTTACCAGCAGAGTCACAAGCCTTCCTCACTCCTCTGTCTCCTGGGGAAAACAGAGGGGATTTATTCCACCTAAAAGTGTGGGGAAGGAGAAATGAAGTTATGGGATGGAGTATACTCAGGGCTTTGGGAGGCTGGAGAAGGGGTGGCTGGATGCAATTGTGTGTTAATGATTCCCTTGTTCAGCTAAAGTTCAATGTCCCCTGTCCCTAAGACACTTCTGTTTCCCAAACAGGAACTGAGGTTTACACCAGTGCACTGGAAGCTGGTGTGATGGAGGGAGAAGGGATTCCTCCCAGCTGGATGCAAACCACCAGCCACCACCAGACACACACAGGGGTGTCTAGGGAGAATGTTCATCTTCCCTGCAGCTCTTGGGGACTGCAGCCCTTTGCTTTGCTGAGGCCTGGCCTAGGGAAACCCCTGCTGTGGCCACCTCAGAGTGACCAGCCCTGGCCCTGGGGAGCTCTGTGTTTGCCAGCTCCAAGGAATCTGTGACAGGGATTTGTATGTGTGAAACTAAAGGTGTCAGCCATGTGAGCAGGTGCTTAAACACCACCCCCCCCTTCCTTTTCCAGCTCCTGTCGGTATTCAGGGGGTTTGGAGACATTCCAAAGAGCAACCAGGAGCCTCAGCTTGTCCTTTTCCAGAGCTGAGCCCTTGCTGAGAGTCAAGTGAGTCTTTGAGTCTTGCCAAGGAAGGTGAAAGTGCTGATCTTTCCCCCCTGCTCTTTCCCTGACAAGCTCGTTGAACCTCAGGCTCTGACTACTCAGGACCAAGCTCCTCCAGCGCTGGGCTGGGTATTCCACGTTGTTTCCCTTTTTCCCCACTCCTGAAGGAGGGAGGGCAGCCTCAGGCTCTGGGTGTTCATGCTCCCCTCCACTGATCTGTCTGCAGGAGCAGGGACCAGGAGTCCTGATCCTCATCCTCCCCTCTGCCTGGCCAACCCCAGCCACTCCCTGTGGGAGCAGATGGAGAGCTGTGGAACAGATGGATTCCTGACAAGAGCTGATGGTGCAACCCTGCAGGACGGCCCTGGGTGCCCAGCACAGCAGGGAGCAGAGCAAGGATGGATCCAGCACTCCAAGGATTAATCTTACCCCTCCTGAGCCCAGGGAAACACAGCAGGGCTGTTTGGATTCGGGCTTGAACCAAACACCCTGCAAAGCACAGTCTTTTAGCTCTTAAACCCTCACCTGTGAGGCGAGATTTGCCCAGGGAAGCACCTGGGCCACCAGTTTTCTCTCATGTGGACTCTGGCCTGGAAGCAGAACTTGCTCATGTGGATCTGCTTCAGGAAATCAGTGCCAAACTCTTTAAAATAATTTACAGGCCAGTTTCGCTTTGTTTTTGTTGTGTTTGGGGTTTTTTTTTGATTTTTTTTTTTTATTTAAAGGAGCTAAAAATACATCTTTAGTTGTAAAGCCAAATAAAAACACTGCCATCTTTCATTGCAGTTATTATACAGTAGCTGGCATTCTTTAGACAAAGCTTAAAATAACCATGAACATACCAGTGAAAATAAATGGGTGAGTCATGTTTGTTAAGGCAGGATTAGAAGGATTGCTCTTGGCTCTCCTCCTGTGGAGCGTCGCCTGCTCCCTCAAGCAGATCCGAAGGTTTCAGGCAGGCTGGTGAAAGGGAATTGGTGATCCATCAATTCTAGGTCATCCTGAGTGGGTCCTGTGCAAGGCAGCATGAAACCAGGGATTGTTTTTTGTTTATTTGGACAGCCTTTGGCTCTGGGGTGATGGAAATATTTTGTGGTGTGAAGTGTCAGTAGGAATTAGGATTATGCCTCACAGTCTTTGGCTATGAAAGGCTTATTTAGAGGGGTGAAATTGTAGAATGGTTAGGGTTGGAAGGGACCCTTAAACTCATCCCATTCCACCCTCTGCCATGGGCAGGGACACCTTCCACTGTCCCAGGTTGCTCCAAGCCCCGTCCCCAACGTGACCTTGGACAATTCCAGGGATCCAGGGGCAGCCACAGCTTCTCTGGGCAACCTGAGCCAGGGCCTGCCCACCCTCACAGGGAAGAACTTCTTCCCAATATCCCGTCCATCCCTGCCTGCTTTGACTTTAAACCCATTCCTCCGTGTCCTGTCACTGTCTGCCCATAAAAAAAAAATCCCTCTCCTTTTCATGAGCCCCTTTATGATACCAGAAGGCCACAATGAGACCTTCTTTTCTCCACACTGAACAAAAACGGAGAAACTCACTGAAATATTCATCTCCAAAGCTGCTCTGAGCTGGGCTGACTCCTGCACTCCTCTGCTCCCCTTTTGTGACTCTCTTCCCTAGGGCTGGACTTGAGAGAGGAGGAAGAGGTGATGGATGGTACCTGAAGGGCAATTTCAGAAGTTGCTGATGGGTTTCAGGCCCCACAGGGTCCATCATCTGCTTTTTGACTACAAAAACCTCATTTCCCCTTTGGAAGAACAACTGCAGCTGGCATTTGGCTCTCTGCCCCTTGCCTGCACTGGGGCACAGAGAGGGGCCAGCAAGGCTTTATTAAAATCCCACCTCGACCATTTTTGGGGCTGCTGGAGAGGGAGGGGGTGGGTAGAGCAGCAGTGGAAGGGCAGAGCAGTGCCCATGGTGATGTTGGGCACAGCCAGCTGCCCCAATCCCTGCCTGAGCCAACAGCCTGTGTGGCCAAAGCAGTGGGAGGTTGGAGCAGCAGGATGGATGCTGCAGTTTTCCCTCCCTGAGGTTTCGGGGTGGATTAAGGAGACATCAGTGACCCTGGCTGGAGCAGCTGTGATCTCTAAGGATTAAAGACTTTGACAGCCCAGCCCTTGCTCTGGCAGGAGTCACCTTTGCCAGCTGCCTGGAGGTGACTGCCCCAGCAGGAGGGACGGCTGGGTGCTCACACTCATCTGCATCCTGCACGAGCTGGGGGTGACAGTGATTGAAGGCTGGTGGTGACAGACGGAGCTGGGCACTTGAGACACAGAGGGGGGGCCGGTTTGGGAACGGGGAGGGGAAGAGCTGCCACGGGCAGCAAGTGCAGGGCACTGGCCTTTTGTGAAAGGACAGGTCCAGGCAGACAGAGGGGACTACCAGGAGAGACAGTGGAGCTGATGTGGGAAACTCAGAGTGAGGATTCCATCGAGCTGCTGCTCGTGGACCTTGCTGAAAGACTCCTAGTGAGGTGTGTAGTCTCAGCTGAACCAGAAACACAGAATCATGGAATCCCAGAATCCCAGAATGGTTTGGGTTGGAAAGGACCTTAAAGCTCATCTCGTTCCACCCCCTGCCATGGGCAAGGGACACCTTCCACTAGCCCAGGTTGCTCCAAGCCCTGTCCAACCTGGACCAATTTTCATTTAATTTGAACCATTGCCCCTTGTTCTATCACTACGTATCCCTGTAAAAAGCTTCTCCCTGTCTTTCTTACAGGTTCCTTACCAGAAAATAACGCTCTAATCTGCATAATCCATTTTCATCCAAGTCTGGTGCCCTGCCTGTGTCCCAAGACCCCCACCTGCAATGCCTTGAGTGGTGCAAGGTGGAGCTCAGCTCTGCCTTGAGCTTGATTTTCCCTGCAGCTGGGTTTGGACTTCCATCATCATCATCCTCAAATCACCCACCCATGGACTGGCAAAATGGGAAGCACGGGGTACATTTTGCCCCCATCCCACCCCCCAGTCTTTAAATTTCCTGGTATCAGCCTTCCCCCACAGGGGGACTTCCATGCTTTCATCTTTCCACCTCTTTAAATATCCCAGGCCAAATATAGGCCATCCAGAGGAATTCCTTATACTTCTAACTAAGGAAAAAACCCCAACCCACCAGAGCTGGGTGGCACCGCCTGGTACAGCACCAGTGTGTCCCCCCAACAGGATGTTCCTCACACCTATTGTGGCTCTGGGTGCTTGGCTTGTGTTTTTCAGGGCAGACACAAGCCTGGGAACTACCACCTTGGGAGGAAAATCTGGAAAAGCCTGACTGAAAAATAAGCTGAGAGCACTGGTGCTTGTAGCTGACAGAAAGCATTAGGAGCAGAGCTTGGCTTCATTAGGGAAGTTAGTAGTGATGCATACTGAGGAGGACACACACTTTGGTTATTTATGAGGGAAAGAAATGCTTTTTCCTGTGAATATTAAATGCAGCATGTCCTCCCCTGTTTAATTCTTCCTTCGTCTTTCAGGCAGGTTCAAATGGGTTACTGAGCAGAAAGAACTGAACTCACTGCTGTGCCAGAGGAAAAAACAGCCGTGAGCTGTGATCTCCCCTCCCTCAGGGGTTTCACACTTCCCTCTGTGGCTCTTAATTCTTTGATTTTTATTGCTGCCAAAGTGAGAATTCCCCCATCCTGCTCCTGATGTTTCCTCCGAATGGTGCTCAGGGCGCTGTGAGACCACCAAAAAAATCTCTTTATTCCTGCAGAGGTCGAAAATCACGGTTTGAAATCCCGTTCCCAGCCTGGATTTCTGGATCAGCTGGACCTGGATCGTGGCATTAAGGGTCAACAATCCAGCGCTGGGCGTCCCCAGACGTGCAGCTCCCCTCAGTACCAGGAGAGACTTGAAACCAGAACTCCGTAAGTAATCTTCAGTAGAAATGCCTCAAGAAACACTCCCTCTCTTCCTTCCTCTAGACTTTGATTTTTATCCCTTTGGATTTCTGGTGGTGGGCGGAGGGAGCCGAAGGAAATATCAGGGCAACCCCGCTTGGCTGGAGGCTCATCTCGACATTTTGGGATGACGAGGTGGACTTTTCTAACATCCCCTGGCAAAGCGGAGGAGTAGGAATGTTCCTAGCCTTGCCTCTAACCCTGGCTGCCTGGCTGCTGCCACCCAAAATCCACTGCAGTTTGGCACCGGGGGGTGCAGCAGGATGAGATCCAAGTGGAATTGGTCCCATGGCCAGCGGGAGAGAGGCTCCTTCCTCTCTTTTTCCTTTGGCTCCCAAACAAAAGGCAATAAGCCAGAGGCTGCTTGTGGCGTTTATTAGGGCTATTCTTCTTCCGTGACAATGTGCTAATTGGCTGCCTGGCCGGTGGCTGCTGGGGTTGGGTTGTTCTTCCTCGTGGAAAAGGAAAAATAAATATCTGCAAAGAGCCTTGTGAAGCTCCGAGTGAGAAATGGGGTGTCTCAGGCTTGCCCTCCAGATGCCCGGAGAGCAGGAGAACCGCCCAGCCCTCTCCGCGCACTCCTTCGGGGAGCACAGATAACAAATTCCTCCTTTGTCAGCGCTGAGGATGGACGCGGTGAGGCAGCTTGGATCCCTGTGTGGGATGTCCCTTCGCTTAACCCTGCAAAAAAACCAGAAGCTGGCACCTCACAACGAGCAGGGTTTGCAGAGGGGGAAGGTGGATGCACCGATCAGCTCTGGCTGCAATAAGCTCCGTGATTGCCTCCCCTGTGCCGATGCAATGGCCCGGAATCATCGGGGCTGTCTCGCCAGTCAAGGCCAGCGCTCTCACTCCTGCCTTGGGTGACTGTCAGCGCAGAAGAGGCGAGGTTATTATGGGTGACAGCCTTGTCTCCCCTCTCGTAAATCACACACCAGCACAGGGTCTGTTGTGCCGGTGGTTTATTTTATTTAGGGTGATGGTTTGGGGTTTTTTTGTTGTGTTTTGTTTTTTTGGTTTTTTTTTTTTTTTTTTTAATAGAGAGGATTGTTGCTGATCAAAATCCTGCTCTTGGCTCCCAGGAGCCAGCTGTTCCGGGCAGTTTCTCATCACCTCAGCTGCCAGAGTGTTTTCCCTCTGCCCCGGAGCACGGTGGGGCTGGTGGGTGACAGTGCCCAGCGCTGCACGGAGGTGGCAAGCCCTGCTTTGCCCTCAGGCAGCTCTGATGAGGTTTGGCAGCCCAGAAGAGCAGCCTCCAAGCCCCTGCCAAACATTTTTCTTTCTACTTCACGTGCTTTGGCTGGACTGCAACCCCTAGAGTCGGGGGCAGACTGAGAAGACTTTCAGAGAGGAGGGCATGTGGGGACAGTCTGGGTGCCTCTTCCATCCTGTTTCTCATTTGTGGCTGCACTAAGGGTTGCTTTGTTGCCTAGCAGGGAATGTTTTTGCCCTGTCCCCCTTCCCAAGTAGTTCAAGTCCTTACCATTTGCTCCTGACATGGGGTTTGGGGTCGGATTCCCATAAAATGGGGAAATTCCTGAGATCAAAGGGAGATGGTGACGCTGCCTTGGCTGGTCTGGACTCAGATTTTCTCTGTTGTGTTGACCCCTTCAGGGTTACAGCCCCGGGTGTTCTATGACCAAGTCCCAGGAGGACCATTTGGTAGAAGGCAGAGATCACACCCAAATCCCACAAAAACCATCAGCACTTTCCAGCAGACTCTGCTGGGCAGGCAATACCCTTTTCTCCTATTTATAACCGGGTCTGTCATTGAAAACACTCCACTAGGAAGCTGAGGTTGGACCCCAGACCAAGAGTGTTGAAATTCATCTGTACCAAGGACTGAGAAACTTTCTGGAAGGACCTCACTTAACAGCACCCACCCCAAGCAGATGAGACGATTTTCTGGGTAGTTCTTTCATGCACTGACCCTATAGATTTTATAGGAAATGCCTGTGTAGATATTACAAAAATGTTGAGCTGTGTAAGTATATAAAAGGATGGAAGCCACCAGCTCCTGGACTTGGATGAGTCTGGACCATGAGTTTGAGAATGTGTCCAAAATATTCAACCTCAACTTCAGAGTGACCTAATTGAGGCCTTCTAGTACCTCTGGGAGCTGAAAAGAAACAAGAAGAGACCATTTAAAAGGACCCAGAGTGACAGGACAAGGGGGAATGGCTTCAAACTGACATCTGTGAGGGTGGGCAGGCCCTGGCACAGGTTGCCCAGAGAGAAGCTGTGGCTGCCCCATCCCTGGAAGTGTCCAAGGCCAGCTTGGATGGGGCTTGGAGCAACCTGGGCTGGTGGAAGGTGTCCCTGCCCACGGCAGGGGGTCATCATCATCATCATCATGGCTAGGCTTCGCGAACGAAGATTTGAAAGGGCTCTACCCACGCTTGCTACAAGCGCGACGGCAGGGGTTAAAACAAGAGGAATTTTGATGTCCCTCCCAACCCAAAGCACTCCATGATTCCATGATACTTGTTACACCAGGGTTTCCAGCAGCCTTCCTGGATCTGGCCGTGGATGATGAGGGTGGCTGTGCAGGAGGTGGCTCCATTCCAACCCCCATTCTCCTGTGGCCCTTGATAAAGTGACACCAAACACCTCAGCAGGAGGAAATACAACCGATAAATGCCAACCTGCTTGGTGTTCACCGAGCGGACTGGTTAGCACTGGGTGTGGGACACGGGGAGTCCCCCCCTCCCTCTGACACCCCTGGAGCGTGCACCAGGAAGGGTTTCACGCAGGAAATAGAGCAGAAGGAATCGAGCAGAGCATGTGTTCCTTCTAAAGATAGCACACCAAAGATCCCGCCACACTCGGCATCCGCAGCGACCCCACCGCTCTCCCTCCGCGACTTCCAGAGCGCTGGAAGGACGCCAGGCCTGGAGTTCCTGGGACTTTCCTGCCCTGCTGCAGTGGACTAGAAAACATATCCCCAGAGCATGAAAATGCAGGGCTCAGTGATGGCTCAGTGACTGGCACTGCAGGTGTGGTGTGTGGGGTGCACATGTGATGTGGGGTGCAGGGCACAGCGGGGTTTTCTGCCCTCCTGAGCCCCGCTGTGTCACCTCTGTGTGCTTGTCACCAGCACTGCCTCAGCCTCTGCCAGAGGGGAGCAGCAACCCAGCCCTGGTTTACAGCCTTGACGCTGGGTGGTGGCCTCCTGTGTCACTTAAATCAGCTCCAGGACAACCAGAGGATGTCCCAGGGTGCTCTTATACGGGAATGGTTTGATCTCCCCGGCCAAGCCCTGCTTTCTCTTGCCACCCTGGGTATCAGTGTCACACCAGGACTCCCCACACGCAGGGAACCCCGTGGAGGTTGCCTTCAGGCGCTGCCAGGCTACTGGAGCAGATGCAGGACCTGGGCCCAGGGTTTCTGTGGGATTGCTCAGCACATTAAACCCAACCGTGCTTGCTCGCCTGAAGGTCCTCCATCTGGTGAGTCTGAGCTCAGCAGGCTGTTGCTGTTCAGAAGGGAGGTGGAAAAGGAGCTGGGAGAGGGGGAGGCTTGTCCTCATGGTAAATCTTAAGCAATGCAGGTCACAGAATCCCAGGACATGCCCAGTTGGAAGGAACTCTCAAGGATCATCGAGTCCAGCTCTTAGCCCTGCACAGGACAACCCAAGAGTGTGTCCTGTGCCTGAGAGTCTTGGGGTTGCCATCTGTAACCCTTCACCCCCACAGTTCCAACAGGGAGCATCTCAGGATCTCTTCAGCCATCCACCACCACCCTGTTGTGCATAAAAACCTGCAGGGTCTGGATTTTTGGTGGACCTAAAAATCGTGGTGTCCCTGGGCAAGGTGCTGGGGAAATACGTAGTACCCACGAAGGACTGTCCCTGTGGGAGAAGTGGGAGCAGGGGCTGATCCCCCTTTTGCAATTAAAGGGAAGAAATCATCATCTCATAGGAAAATCCCACACACAATTCCCAGTGAGGTAGAGCTGCCCACAGCTGGGCCATCCCTGCTCCCAAGCAAGGTGAGTCTGACAGATTCACAGCAATCCAAAACCAGAAAGAGAGAGGAAAAGACAGATCACAAAAAAAAAAAGAAATAATCCTGTCAAGTCACACTAAAGCAGGAGAATCAGTTGCTGCAGGCTGAGAGAAAAAGCACTGTCTGGGGTGATGTCTCGTGGAGTTTGATGTGTCCAGCCCTGCCTGCAGAAGGGATTTGTGTTCTCCATGTGGCTGTGGAAGTTCTGGATGGTGTCAGGCTCTTTCCAGTGCAGTGTGAAGGAGCAGACCTGGCTATGAGTTTCCCTACTGGGGAAGCACAGGTTGGGGTTGGCAGAGAGAAGTGAGTGTTGGGGATTGGAGAGAGGGACTGGAGACATTCCCGGGTGTCTGGTCCATCAGCCAAGATACTGAATTCCTTCTCATCAGCAGCATCTGCAGTTTGCTCTTCCAAGTTTGCCGTGAAGAGGCAAGGAAACACCTCAGAATGTTCAACAGCCTCATCTGAACATATTTCTCATGGGATTTGGGGCCAACCAAAAGCAGTTAGACCCTTTTCTCTTGCTCTGTGGGGGTATGAGTTGAGCATTAAATGCACAGCCATGTGTAAAAGCAGCAACCCTGGAACCTTCTCTCAACTGCCTTCATGTGCCATAAATTCTCCCCTGGGCTCAGCAGAGTTTCAACCAATTTTAGTGTTTTCCATCCCCTGCCCTCCCAGCCTCTCCCTGCTGGCACCTCAATATCCTCACCTCTGCTTTTTGTCCCGCTTTTTATGCTCGGTTGTTTCCTGAATCCAGACACAGTGCAACAAAAACTGCATTTATGAGGGATTAGCTCAGCTAATCCACCCTAAATGTGGCTTTACCAGGTTATCAGACTCAGGTCGATGTGTGGGCCTTTCTCCATCACTGTACTGAGCCAAAGCGTTGGTGGAACACTCACTGCTGGCAAGACAAGCTTTTCCTTGTTTTCAGGATTATTTTGACAAGGATTAGGAAAACACTGGAATTGCCTGCCTGGCTCTCCAGGTTCAATATCCCCCTTTTTTAACTTTCTTCTCTCCCAAGCTCCAATCGCTGCAGATGCAGTAGAAGAATTCTTATTAAAAATAAATACAAGCCCACTCAACAGAGCAGCCTCAGCCACTGCTGGGCTGAAGTCCCTGTGGATGGGATTTTTTAAGTTTCCTGGAGCAACATGTGCTGCTGGTGCAGCACTGAGGGTTTATTGTCTGTTTTAATTTTGCCTCACTACTCACGCCATTCCCCTCCGTGAATTCAGCTGCAGGTTTGGGTGTGGGAGTTGGCAGAGTGGGTAGGGAAACAGAGTGGCTGGGATGGGGGTGGAAGCTGTCACCTCTGAGCCAGGCAGCAGGATCTGCTCCTGGTGGTGATCTCCAGGTGGGAGCGGTGGGAGATGCACAGGGGACATGAATGGGATATTGGGGAATCAGTTTTCTTGCCCCCGAGATGTCATTGGCTCTCCCATCCCAAACTCTGCTCCACATCCTGGGAGGAATGGGATGGGGAGGCTTAGGATGGGTTTGGAAAGAAATGGGTAGGAGAGATTGGAAAGGAAGGGGTGGGATGGGATGGGATGGGATGGGATGGGATGGGATGGGATGGGATGGGATGGGATGGGATGGGATGGGATGGGATGGGATGGAAGGGTTAAGGTGGAATGGAAGGGATGGGATGAAAGGGATGTGGTGGGGTGGGATGGGATGGGATGGGAAGGGGCAGGATGGGAAGGGATAGAATGGAAGGGTTAGGATGGAAAGAAAGGGATGGAATAGAAGGGACAGGAAAGGAAGAGGCAGGATGGGATGGGAGGGCTAAGATGGATGGGAAGGGCTCTTTCTCTCGTGTCCATGGTGACTCAGCTCAGGGATGTGAGCACTAATCCCCCTGCACAGCTGAACACATGACACCTCCAGTGAGGTGACCAGGTGACTCCACCTTCTCCCCAGCGCCGTGTTCACACTGCTGAGGATCTGGAAAAACAGAGCAACACCTCTTCAGCAGTCACACAGCAGCACCTTAAAATAGAGCTCATGTATCCCCCAGCACATCTCACCCGGGCAGAGGATGTCAGCCCATCCCTTGGGTTGGGAACAGATCCTGCTGCGGGATGAGCGACGGTAACGAGGAGAGTTCAGCCATCCCCGTGCTGAGACAACAAAACTGAGGTGCTGTTCATCTCCCTGAGCATCTGGGGGTGCCTTGCAGGGCTGAGATGGCCCCGTGGGTTAATGGTGGAGGTCAGAGGTGAGAGATCTGCTTGTGGTTCCAGACTTGAGGCTGCTGGAGGAAACCCTCTGCCTTGGTTTCCCATCCCTTTTTGGGGGGGAAAAAGTGGTCTTCCAGTAGGTATGAAGGCAAGATGTGGTGCAGGGAGGGGTAAAGCCTGATGGGGGCTTTTGGTGTTGAGAAAGGGTGGAGGCTTTTCTGGTAGGGGTTACCAGCATCACCCACAGAAGAGGTTGTCCCGTTGCTTGCAGGGCTGATGAAAGGCCCTTAGGGAATCTCCTTAGGATTCATGGGGATGATGTTTTCATCTACCTCCAGGAAAGCTCTCCAGCACTTATGGGCACCTCATGTGCTCAGCAGGACCCGTGGCAAGCGGGAAAAGCATCTCCTTGGTGTGGGGTCCGTGGCAGGATCTCGGGAAGTCAATTTGTGCCGTTCAGTTCTCATCTCCCTCCCAGTGCCAACACCTCCCAACAGGGAGGTGGGTTTGCTCTTTGCTGCCCTTCTTTGTCCAGCACTTGTGTTGCTGAACTTTGCAGAAAGGGTTTTTCTTTAAAAAAAAAATAAAAAAAAAAAAAAAAAGGAGTCTGGATCGGGCTTTTGGGAACGTCACTTTGAGGCAGGCAGGGCTGGTAATCAGCGGTGCCAGCTCCAGTTCATTCAAGTTGCTTAATGGAATTTCTAATCAATTTTCTTAACAACCCTGGCTCTGAATGGCCTCCTAAGGACTCGAATTCTGGAAGTGCCAATTCTCTGAGCTCCCTAGAAAGAACAAATGCGTGTCATCCTCCAAGCAGCTTCCTTTGCAGGGCGAGGAACAAACCTCTTTGTCCCAGCTGTGACAATAAAACGAACAAAAAAACCCAAGGTGCAAAGCGTTTTGTCCCTAAATCTTGTCATTAGTGATGTTGGTGGAAACGACAGGCTTTGAATAGAGAGAAAAGAGGGCTGTTAGGGAGCAAGAGGATGCAGCTGGTGCTTGGACAATGGAAAATAAGCGGTCTGGCCGTGGGGTTACTGGTGAGAAATGAGAGATAGTATCACCTTCATTCATTGTCTCCCTATCAGCTGCTGCAGATGAAGACGAGCAGTTTAACCAGCTCCAGATAAACACGGAGGTTAAATACACGTTTCTCTTAGAGGAGAGCACTCCTCAAATTGCAATTATGCCTGGGAAGGAACAAAGGGCTGTATCAGTCAAATATTCCTGCAGCTGGAGGAGAGATTTGCATCTGATTTCAATACACACGTGCAAGATCTGGAACAGCCTGGTTGGCAGCTGAAGGTGTCTGGGGGGAAGACTTGGGTAAATCTGTGAGGTTTTCTGCCTTATGGAAAATATCTCCATGCTTGTCAGCCCCCCCATCCTCCAGAACACGAGCAGGAGCTGAGCAGTGTTGGGTCTCTCTGGATGGAGGAGATGGGCATCGTGTGGGGGTGTCCAAACGTGCAGGTGAAAGGAACAGGGTGTCTGTGTGCCCTCACAGCTTCCCCAAGGGCAGAATTCCTGCCCAGTGAGGCAGAGAGCTGGGCCCTCCAGCATCTGTGTTAAAGCAGAGCCAATAACCCAGAGCAGCAAGTTTTTCTGGATGAACTTGTTCCGCTCGGCTGAGCTCCGGGGAACCACAAAAGTCGGCCTTGATCCTCAGAACTGAAGCTTCCCATCCACCCAGCCATGGCTAAAAATAGCCATTCTGTCCTCATATATTTATCATTGGGTCAGTCCCAACCATAGGAGGAGCAAGAAGGTCACGCAGTGGATCCTCAGCCCTTCATGCCTGGCATCTTCTCCTCTGTCCCCACCTTTGCCAAAGGGACTTGGGAGCACCTGGGGGAGTTTTGCCCCCAAACCCCACAGTTCACACAACTGTCAGTCTCCAAAAAGGGGGAAGAAAGGAGGGAACAGGTGAGATCGTGGATGTGAAGCCTGGATTTTTTTAACACATCACCTGCACTTCCAAAAAATTCCCAAGGCTAATCCCTGGCTTTCCTAGGCAGGCAGAGCAGGAGAGCCTGTCTAAGTGGAGGTCAGCAGAGCAGTATAAACAGAGCAACATGGAGATTAACAAGTAAAATGGGCAGAGTGGGGGATTAATGCCAGAACCAGGAAGGATTTGGTCACTGCTGAGCTTGGTTTGCTTGGCTAACACACAGAAACCCTTCCTGAGAAGAGGAGCAGCAGCTTCACGGGATGTATCCAAAGCAATAGGCTCAGCATCCAGCAAAACTGAAAGAGGCAAATAGAAATTGCATCAGCATCTTTTGTTCTGTCTTTGTGCCACCTGGACCCAGCTGGTGTTAAAAGAGGATGAGAGGCAAACTCCTCGTCCCTGATGAGCTTCAATCACTGCAGATTGATGGCTGTGTTCACTCCAGGATGGTGTCAAGGCCTGTGCTAAAGCCTTTCCCTCGCTGGCTTGTGCAGATAAAGCTTTCTTCTCAAGCAAAATTGAGTTTTTGAATCAAACCCTGCATCTCAAAAATAATTAATAGGAATCTGAGCTAAGCAGTGTTTCAGTATCCAGAGGGCTCAAGTGTTAAAATACTTGGCAGGGAGATGCTGCTCCTCATCTCTTCTTTAAAACTGCGCCTCCACTTCCACAATGTCTCGAGCTGAAGCCCTAAAATTTGTGGTTCAGAGGCTGCCTCTGTCCACAGGAGTGTCTGCAGGATGTAGTGAAATAAACTCAGCCATGGAATAAAGAGAGAAGGGGGAAAAGTAATGGAAATTTTGCACTGAGATGAGGTGTAACATCCAAGGTCTCCTCCAGCTCTGCTGCAAGCCAGGCTTGATGGGGGAATTGAGGGACAAAAAGTTGTTTTATGTTAAACACACGGGGAAACTTTCCTGCTCCCCTGTAAATCTGTGTTGTTCTAACACCCAGCCAGAGGAGGGGAAGGGCATATCACTGCCTTTGTCAAACAAGAATGGGTTTAATCTGCACTTTGGGGTCACAGTTTGGGGGAAAATTTCAGAAGAAAAGGGCTGAGCTCAGGCTGTTGGGGTTTTAGAGGAGCCTTTTAACAGGGGCAGGGAATTTTCAGTAGCATGAAGCTGGTTTTTTTTGGGTGCTTTCATAGCAAACCAGTTTTTTAGGGCAGCTCACTGCAGAGCACACTAGGGGCCAAAAATGCTGTCCCTCCTGGTTCAGAGCACTTTGCAGGATGCTCTGATGACGCCCAAGGCACCAGCTCGTGCCACAGCTGGATCTCCAAACTGTGGATCTCCCTTCCCTCCTTGCTCTGGAGGAAGGGCAGCTGGAAATAAAGTCAGTTCCTTCCCCCAGCAAGGGAAAGAACATCAGTTCATGCAGGTAGGAGAGGGGGTGGAAGGGGAGGATCTCCTTTAACAGTTGGACTCCATGATATTGGGTCTTTTCCAACCTTAATGATTCTCTGATTCCTTTAGAAAAGAGTTTGTAATGCTTTGCACTTTGTTTGCACTTACAGGCTGATTGTGTTCAGCTGGGACTTGGCTTCTCTCAAGATCTGGGGTTTGGTTTTGGGGAGGGTGGTTTCAGGGTAAATACTCAGCACCACAAGCTGAAATCTGCCTTAACCAGCCCATCCTTCGACTTAAAAACCCCAAACTCACGTGCTGGGCGGTGAACACCCCCACCACCTATCCTTGTCCTTCTGCCTTTCCCAGTGCCTGGGGTGGCCCTGAGCTTCTTGTCACACTGAGGGGGACATCTTCACAGTGATGGCTTCATCCCCCCTGCCCTGCTGTCCCCAGGTCCTGTGTCTCCCTGGGGCACGTGGGGTAAATGGGAATCTGTTCCAGTGCACACACCCCGGGGTGTTGCCGCCTGTGCGGCTCAGCAAGATCCAGAGGCCGACTGAAAGTCGTGGGGAGAGGTGTGCTGAGGATCCCCCAAGCGCAGGATTTGGCCCAGATAATCCATCTGCCAAGGAACACGCTGCAGCACAGCCCCCAGCGAATCCAGAGTGCTTCATCAGCGCTGGAGCCTCCCCGGGGGGCTGCGTGTCCTACATAGCCGTGGAGTGGCAGGAGGAGGTTACGTGACAACCCACAAACCTGCTCTCCTTCTGGGTGGCTCGAGGCTGAAGTCACAGAAACACCAAACCTGGGCTGCCCGGCCTTGGCTTTCAGCCAGTGGTGACATCCCAGCTGTGTGTGTGTGCCCGTGGGGGATTCAGCTCTCCGGGAAGGCAGTGTCTGGAGATGCAGCTGGAAAAATGGGCCCAGCGACCCCAGGAATCGCTCCAGGCTGAGGGCAGAGTGGCTGGAAACCTGGGAAAGGAGCTGAGGGTGCTGGTGACAGCGGCACCTGGATTGTCCCAGCCATGGTGTGCCCAGCAGGACCAGGGCAGTGTCCCTACCCTGGGCTGGGCACTGGTGGGGCCACACCTCAAATCCTGGGGACAGTTTTGGGCCCCTCCTGATAAGAAAGACACTGAGGGGCTGGAGCGTGTCCAGGGAAGGGAAGGGAGCTGGGAAGGGGCTGGAACAGCAGGAGGGGCTGAGGGAGCTGGGGGGCTCAGCCTGGAGAAAAGGAGGCTCAGGGGGGACCTTCTGGCTCTGCAACTCCCTGACAGGAGGGGGGAGCTGGGGGGGGGTCGGGCTCTGCTCCCAGGGAACAGGGACAGGAGGAGAGGGAACAGCCTCCAGCTGTGCCAGGGAGGGTCAGGTGTATTATTTCAAGGCCAGGGGAGGCTCTGGTGTATTATTTCAAGGCCAGGTTGGACAGGGCTTGGAGCAACCTGGTCTAGTGGAAGGTGTCCCTGCCCGTGGCAGTGGGTAGAACAAGATGAGCTTGAAGGTTCCTTCCAACCCAAACCAGTCTGGGATTCTGGCATGCTGTTTATTTGGGACCCCTTCAAAGATCAGGAGGAAATGAGTGCTCCCAGTCCAGCAAAATCCCTGTAGGCTCATCTGTAACCCATGTTTGGGGACTCAGAAGACACAGAGGCTGTAAACTTCAGCCACCAGTGCCCCAGAAACTGCAGCAGACCTGTCCTGTAGGTTTTATTAACCAAGGTCTGCATCCTGGCAAGAGCCCCTTCTTCACTTTCCCCCAGTACATCCTATTAGTCATCCCTAATTATTCAGCTCTAGTTGAGGAAAGCTTTGTCTCTGTCTTTTTTCTTCTATTTTTTTTTATTTTCCTTTTTTTGTGTGTGTGTTAGCCTGAAAACCTATATTTAAATAAGAAGGGCAGGAAGGCATTTTTAATCCCAGCTGGATAATTCCTAAAATGTACAGAGGTAAGGCCTGATCAGGTAGATGCTCTGAGAACGTGCTGGTGCTTTCCTCAGCTGCTTTGGGTAAGAAAAGCTGGGTTTGAGCACAACTTATGCCAGGCTCTACCTCACTCAAAGCCTCTTGGGCAACATCCACGTCCTTTCTGCTGGGTTTGTGGCACAGGACTGTGTTGGGATGTCCGTGAGGCCTTTCTGGATCTGCATGTTTTGTTTCCACCCCAATCCTGTCGTGGGCACCTCTTAATACCTCTTGCCCCACCTTGCTGTGTGAAGCCCAGGAACTGTCACATTTGGGAGGTTTTTGGGGAAGTATTTGGGATGAGCAGAGAGGGGTGACAGAGCTCACGGGACGTGGTGGCAAAGGGGTTTTTATGGAGGTAAATTCAGGGGAAGAACTGGGTAGATTTGGGGCTGTTTCTTGAGTAGAAAGTGAGATGAAGATATGACTGAGCCAGAAACACCCAGCAGTGACCACAGAGCAGACCTTGCCCCCTCAGTGGGGAAAGGAGAATGAAATACTCTCTGGAACAGAAATAACACACTTGGAACCCAAATATGAGGGTCCAGACCCCAAGAGATTAAGATTCCTCACCCAAGGCTACGTGGAACGTGGTGGCAGAAGCTTCCTCCAGCCTATTCCACTCCTCTTCATCGTCATCTTCCCTCTCCATCCCGACAATTTGAGCTGAGGAGGAGGCTTAGTCTTGCCTCGTAATCTTGATTTGGGATTTCACTTTGAATTGCTCGAGCCTCACGTGCCTGTTGCAGATTGATTCGTTATGCCAAGTGCCTGCCAAGTGCATAATGAGGGGCTAAATTGGGCCGTACATAACGAGGCAGAGGCTCAGTCATTGCAGGCTCTGACAAAAGCCTCGGTTCCTGCTGTCACTCGGGTTTTGGGACCTCCCCTCACACGCATCCACACACACACACACACACAGAGGCGTTTCATGCTTTCTGGAGCCCGCCCCGTTATTTATTATCGTTATAAATATTGCTATTTTCACACACACGAGCGCCGGGCTGGGAGTTCACCCTGCGGGGATTTGTGTTAATGAGAATTGGAGCAGCTTTTGGAGGAGGGGGAGGGGGAAAATCTCTGCTCCGATCCATTCACAAAGTCTGTGTGGCAGCTCCTAAAGACCGGCGGCAGAACTGAAAATTAACCAAATGAAGGGGCTGTTAACGACGGCACATCAAAGAGGGATGGGAAGTCTTCACACCATCAGCAAAAAAAAAAAAAAAAAAAAAGCTTTTATCTCTTCCTAACAAATGTGAGAATCCAGACACAGCCCTGATGGGGTCTGAAGTGCCATTAGAGGATGTGAATAATTATAATTGCTGCCCCCTGCTCACATCTTTCCTCGATTTTGGGGAATTCCGTGAAGCAAGATCGATACCTGCGCCCCCTTTACAGAGGGGGAGGCTGAGGCACCACAGGGCTTTGCAGGGTCTCAGGGGTAGGGAGGAGGGTTCAGTCCTTTTTCCTCCTAAATTTTCTCCATCATCTTGGGAAACAGTCCCAATTTCATCTGTTCCATGGGCTAAGGAATGGTTTCCTGGACTGTTGGATGAATCTGTTTTATGGATTCATGAACGATGGGATAACCCTGGCTCAGGTGTGGGCACTGGATCGTGGAATCATGGAATCCCAGAATGGTTTGGAAGGGACCTTAAAGGCCATCTCATTCCAGCCCCTGCCACGGGCAGGGACACCTCCCACCAGCCCAGGTTGCTCCAAGCCCTGTCCAACCTGGCCTTGGACACTTGCAGGGATGGAGCAGCCACAGCTTCTCTGGGTGATGTGGGTCGAGCCTCCTGGCCTTTTCCTGGCCCTGATTTGCAGTCCAGGTATCTCTAAAAGGTGAAGCAGCCTCCAAAACACAGGCCCAGGACCTCCTCCCATGGCTTTATCGCTGTCCTTGAGTCGGACGGGAGGAGGAGGAGGAGGAGGAGGAGGGGTGGTGACATTCTTGCTCACATCTCATTTTGGGGGCAATCCTGCTAACCTGGGAGCTCAAACCTTCCTCTCACCTCTTCCCTTCGGATCCAGAAGAGCAGAGATCACCCTCAGGTCCAACCCTCCCCGTCTCCTCCGCGCCGCAGATTCCGATGGCCGAAGATTTTCTTCCCAGCTCCCTCCTGATGAAATGTCACCGGTGCCATCGCTGACACCAGGGCTGGGAGCCACCCTGAATCATCCTCATTAAAAAGCATTTCAGTTCAGACCACGGAGATGCTTCTCAGCCTCTTTTGCTGCTGTGACAGAGCTATTAAAAGCTCCCTGTGAAAGGCAGGCAGCAGATGATGGGCACAGGCAGGTACAGCCTGGAACCCTGTTGCAGAGGGCAAGGGGTGTAAAACTCACATTTTCCACCCTCATTCCCAATGCCAGGGCCAGGAGAAGGGGACTGGACCTGCTGGTGGCATCTCCACCCGAAAGGAGATGATTTCTCCAACTGAAATTATTTTATAGCGAGTTTTGGGGGTGAGTTCTTCTCCCAGGCAGCCTCAAGCTGTGCCAGGGGAGGCTCGGGTTGGACTTCAGGAGGAATTTCTTCATGGAAAGGGCTTTGGAAGGTGGTGGAGTTGCCATTCCTGGAGGTGTTTAAGGAAAGGCTGGACGTGGCACTCTGGGCTGGGGGACAAGGTGAGGATCAGCCACAGGTTGGACTCGGTGACCTTGGAGGTCTTTTCCACCCTAAATGATTCTGTCAGTGTGTGATGACCTGGAGGCTTCTTGCTGGGAGTGGAGGGACTTGGCCTTGAGGCAGAGGGGCTCCTGGGGAGGTTTCTGAGTGATGGTTGCCACCTGAAAGGGGAGTGGGTTGGGAAGAAAGGTGTGTGTAGGGTGTGTGTGTAGGGTCTGTATGGCCAGCAGAGCTTCTTCAGCACCCCCCATGTCCCCAGACACACATTATCCACCTCCCCTGGGCTCTGGCATCGCCGTGGACCTGCAGAGCCGAACGTGGTCGTGTGTGTTGCAGAAACTGGAGGATTTAGCAGGATTTCCCTGCTGAAGTTTGGCTCACGCCAACTGTTGAGCAAGGAAGGGTTTGGGTTTTTTTTATTATTATTTTATTTTTGGGTTGATTTTCCTCTAACAGGCTCTGCCACCCTCGTGCATTTCCCAGCCGTGAGTCACAACTCATCCTCTGCTTCTCCCCCTCCCTGACATCTCCGGGCACCCCACGAGATTTTTTAGAAGATAGCAGCAATATTATCTTGTGCAGGGTTTTCTCTTGTCTCTGCGCTGCAGGAGGGCTGGAAATTCAACGTTTGAGTGAAGAGTGAGGGTTTTCCATCGCTGCCAGGGGACAGGAGTTGGGGTCAGCAGAGAGGAAACCCAGCCCAGATGCGACCACATCTGGCAAGGGCAGCGTTCCCGTGTGTTGGGGTACCTGGATACTCCTGGTGATGGGCCAGATGGAGGAATCAAAAGCAGAAACAAATCCTGGCAGTTAAGAAAGCCTTGCCACAGTCACTGTTTATTAAGGAGGGCGTCACAACACTTTGATGCCGAGGGGGAAGCTGCAGAAGCGAGTCCTGGTGGGGAATTTCATGACATCTCCTCTCCCTCCCCAGGATGCTGGAAGCCACCCCTGGTCCTGCTGCCAGCGGCATCTCCACCCTCTGCCTCGACTCTGTGCCCACCACTGAACAGTCAAAATGACTTCACCATGAGGAAAAGCTGTGGGGAAAAGGCAAAGTCAAGTGATTTCCTCTCTCTGGGCTGTTCTGCATCTCATTTTGTGCTTCCCCAAGGGAAGGAGGGAAACAGAGCAGCAGAGAAAGCACCAGATTTGCTTGAAAAAAGAAAGTAAGTGTCAGGCAGAAATAAGGTCAAAGGGGAGAAGAGACTTTTGGGGAGGGTTTCTCTTTTGAGAAGGTCTTCTCAGGTTTCCTCCCCTTTCTTGCCATCTCCAGGTTTTAATAATTCAGTGGATTTATATTCGCACCAAAACCTTCCGTCTCGCAGTCATTTCTGCTTGCAGTGACTTCAGTGAATTCACAGTGGGCCTTTGGAAGCAGGAAGAATTCCTTGGTGGAATGAAACTTTTCCTTGATAGCCACCGCTGATTTTTTTTTTTGCCTTTCGTGCCTTCATTTATAATTAAGGCTTCTCAATTACCTTTTTAAGGGCAGGGCCGAAGGAAAGGAACGGCAAGGCTCGTCTTTTCTGAAGGGTGAGCTGCAAAAAGCGAAGCAGGCAGTGAGTCAGCATCCTCTCCTGCCTCTGCTGCCAGCAGAGCTGTTGCTGGGGTTACTGTCACAGGTGACAGAGCAGATCAGCCTTCCCCGTGTCCCCGAGCTGAGCCGCGACGTGTTTATTCCTAACACATCAAAGGACAAACAAAGGGCAGGCTTCAGAAACCCCCAGCTCTTTCCCCCCCCCCCCCCCAAAAAAAAAAACCAACCCCCGGATTGGTTGTGTTGCCATCTGTAGCTTAGGGAAAATGGAAAAGAGGAACGCGGTGTCTTTGGGGTTTGTGTAAGAAAAGCCGTTCGAGATAATCGTGGGCAGAACTGAGTTGTTACAGCTTGGCAAAAAGGAATGTGGGACGGCAAAAATGAGCCTGACCTGCACACCTGGCAGCTCCCATCACCCCTCGCACCTCCTGGTCCTGATGAGAGCACTTAAGGAGACAAAAAGCCACTCATCTGCAGACAAAAAGCCACTCATCTGCTCCTCCTCACCGTCAGTTTTTGGCCCATCCCTCCTCGCAACAAGCCGTGGGGATTTCCGAGGGGGTTTCAGGGGGATCCCCCAGAACCGTTGAAGCTAAAAAAGCAGGAAATCTGCTTAAAAATAAATCGCGGGGTTGAGCTGCAGAGCTGGGATCTTCGAGGTGTTTGCAGGCAAATTCCTTTGCTCCGATTTTTTTTGCTGGTTTGGGTTTTCCCCTCTGGAAACGAAGCCTTTGCCTGCTGGCTGGGAAGCTTTAGGGAGCTTCAGCTTTAACCTGCAGGCTCTTTCAGCTTCCAGATGTCACAACTAAATGCAGCTCTGCCAGCGTCCAGATGTTACAGGTAAATGCAGCTCTGCCAGCGTCCAGATGTTACAGCTAAAGCCAAAAGGGCTCCCGGCCTGTGTTTGCAAACAAATTCATCTCCCCGGCACAAAATGACCTCCCCCAGCAACCCGAGGGAGGGGTTTCTGTGACAAACCAAACCAGCACTGGTGATCAGGGGTTAAGGTGAGGATGGGGAGGACAGACAGAAGGGCCTGGGGGCAGAAAAGAATTTCCCCTGGATTTCCAGTTGGGCAGGGAACGATGAATATTACCACTCAATGCAGGGTGAGGTTTTTTTTGCTCTCAAAGCACTGCCCAAACATGAACTCATTAACTGAGGCCAGGAAGCCCGGGCTGCAGTAATGTGTTTTGCCTGCTGACCTGTGCAGGTTTTCATTTGCTATTTAGTCATTTCCTCTGAGGCCAAAAGCCTGAGGGTGGTGTTGCTGGGGGTCCAACCCTCTGGAGCATCCTGGTCTCTGTGCCTTGGCTCTCTCTTTTCAGCCAGGCACAGTCACCCTCTTTCCTTCCAAGACTTTATCAAACTCTAATGGAAGTTTGGTGGCTTCAGGATAACTCTCCCACACAGTGAGTTTCCTCCTGTGTTTGTTAGAAGGCATAAAGATGAACTAAAAAAAGGGGATTTTTCTCTCCTATCTCGGTTCCCCTGCACGTTCCTTGTTTTAACCACCAGCAGTTTCACATCGTGGAGAAGAAAAAAAAAAGCTGCTGCGTGATTTTGGTGGAAGCCAGGGAGTTCCCTCAGTTTGGTTCTGTGGGTTACCATAGTTACATGAGGACTGGGGATACCCAGAGCTGGGTTGGTCTCCTCCAGTCCTGCCAGTCCTTACAGGACTGGGATGCTCTGGGGGGCTCTCCAAGGGCTGCTTTGTCCCCAAGCTGTATCAGTGCACAGGTTGCCCAGAGAAGCTGTGGCTGCCCCATCCCTGGAGGTGTCCAAGGCCAGTTTGGATGGGGTTTGAAGCAAGCTGGGCTAGTGGAAGGTGTCCCTGTCTGTGGCAGGGAGTGGAACAAGATGAGCTTTAAGGTCCTTTCCAAGCCAAACCATTCCATGATTCTGTAAATGGTGGCTTTTCCCATCAACACCCTCGGCGTGTCATTGATGGGCATCATGTCCCACCTGAACACAACGTGCTGGCAGTGCCTCCTCTCTCATCATTTTCCCCTGGGCTGCATCAATCAAACTCCTGCAACCCCCCTGTTCCATTTCCCTCCTCTCTCTGACAGGATGTTCACGAAAACCACACTAAAAATGGGGGAAAGTGGAAAAATCCAAGAGACAAAACACAGTTTGAAAGTCCCTGGCAGTTTGCCAGGCAACCCCAGGGGCTGTCACGGGGATCCTGTGCTTGGGTGACACAGCTCAGTGCCCTCCATCCACCTTCTCCTCTCCCAGTTCTCTCAGATCCAGTTCCTGGGAGGTTCTGGTGCCTGGTCTGGGCACAGGAGGGTCAAGACCAGCTCAATCCCAGCTGCCCAACAAAGAATTTATTTTTCTGGGTACAAGTGGCCAAAGAGTGGAGGAAGGTGGAGAAGGCACGTTTTAAAAATAAACACTCGAGCCCTGCACAAGGGGTGCTTTGTGGCACAGCAGGGACTCACAGGCTCGCTGGTGTTTCTGTGGAAAGCAAACCCATTTTTCTTAAAAACAGGGTTGTTGGTGCAGCTGGAGTTAAGCACCAATTCACACTGGGTGTCTCAAGCATCCTCTGACAATTCACCTGAAAATACTGTTGTGAAGAGACAGAACCCATCTTTTAGGGCAAACTGCTTTGAGCATTCGTTCAGACAGGGGACAGTTGCTGGGTTTGGTTGTAAGGGATTCCAGGAGTTTTCCCTGCCATTTGATGTCATTTTGACTTGCTTAGGGAGGGTGTTTAGGCTCGTGCCACCTCACAAAGTGACTGCCACCGACCACAACCAGAAGTGAATAAATTATTCAGGGCCCAAACAATCATACCCCCCAGCCCACACCACGCTTTTTGCCACCAGAAATTGCGGTTTTCACACCTTTTACACCGAGGCTACACCCAGATTGACACTGATGCTCTCCCAGCTTCACCCCTCATCCCTGACACGCTCCCTGATTTGCCCTCCTCCCCTCACAGAAGCTCAGGTCATCTCCCACTCCTGTGGACCACAGAACGCTGCCCTGCCGTTCCCAGGGATTTGTGGTTAAATTGCTTTGTCAATGTAATCTTAGATCTTAATGATCAAATAATGGCGTGCAACAGGAGCTGTGGAGGACGTCCGGAGGTATCTGTTTGCTGTCATTGTGGAGGCCTTGGAATGTGATCCCCATTACAGCTGAATTAGCATTGACATTGTTTAGCCATCATAATCCCACCCAGCCAATCACCTTTTTTAGGGTATTGAAATAGATCTAACTCTACCCTGAGTCTGTAACCCCCAGATTCCCAAAGGTTGGGTGGAATTTAGCTCTTAGTTAAAGCCACTTGGCTGATCTGTTTTGCCCACAAAACTTGTTGATGCTCTTGCTCAATCCACAGCTTTGTGGGGAAAAAAAAAAAAGACCATGAAAAATAGCTCTTGTCCACCCTGGGTTATTTTGGGTGATCAGTTTCAATTTTCACTTCTCCCTTCTATTTGCAGCAATGACTGTTCTCTGAAGATGTTCTGCCTTCAGCAGCTGGGCTGCAGCAGTCAGAGGGTTTGGGGTCCTGCTGTGCCTGGTGCCAAATGTCCTGTTAAAGAGGCATCAGTTTTCCCCTACAGAACTCCCAGTGATGCTCTTCACCTGTGCCAAGGGCTGAGCAAACCAAGGATTGGATCCAACCAGGCTTGGATTTTCCTCCCTCTTCCAAATTTCAGCATCTTATTTTCTGCAACTGTGAGCCCAGCAGAAAAAAAAAAAGCAAAAAAGAAAAAAGCTTCTGGTGTAGGAATTTAAATAGACTTCAGGTGGGAGGCGAGAAATACTCCCTTAACGTACAGATAAGAAACTGAGGCACAGAGGGATTGAGGGATTCACTCCACGGCTGAGCCATCCCCAGAGTCTGACTAAGACAGAGACAGGAATAGGGGTGATGAGCTCCAGAGTTAGAGCAGCACTAAATCCATCCTGGGAAATGCAGATTGGTTCCTCATCCCTCCTGCTGCCTCCCTGGGTGGCGTTGGTGGAGAACGTGTCTTATCCCGAAGGGGAGAAGCATCATGGGATGCTTTTGTGGCTCAAGAAGATGAAATGGGGTCCATGATTTCTGGAAATGGGGTCAGTGACCCCCACCTTGGGGTACACCACGGTTCTTCTGGAAGGGTGTGAGCCTCAGGCACTGTGGGGATGCTCCCACCTCCTGATGCTCCTCCTCTGTGAGGCAGGAGGTGAGGGTGGCAGGACTGGCCAGTCTGGAGCCAGAAGGTCTGTTGTTCAACTTATTCCCTGACTGTTGGGTGATAGGACAAGAGGAAACAGCCTCAAGCTGTGCCAGGGGAGGTTCAGTTTGGCCAGGAGGGAAAATTTCTTTACCAAGAGGATGGTCAGGCCTTGGCACAGGCTGCTCAGGGGGGTGGGGGAGTCACCATCCCTGGAGGGATCTAAAAGCCATCTTGATGTGTGTAATAGTTTTAATACCATCACAACGTGGCACTTGGGGACATGGGCCAGTGGTGGCCTTGGCAGCAGTGCCAGGTGAACAGCTGGCTTTTCCAACCTGAGCAAGTCCACGATTCTTTGATTCCACGACTGATCCCAGTTAAGGCTGAGAGGTCGGGTTGATGCTGTAACTGCCTGGTGCCAAAAGTGTCTGCAGCCCCACCTGCAAAGGGTTCAGGGCGTGATTACTGACCCGAGGGACAACCTTGAGCCCTCATCTGTAACCTGATCCGTGTTATGAGCAGCACAGGTTGGGCTCGTGTTTCTCAGATGAGATGGGAACCTTGCCAGGGAGTTAATGCTGCCCTGCCCCGACGAAGCTTTGCTGTGGGAGGAGAGGCAATACATTTGCAGTGCATTAAGGTATTATTGTAACCACCTTTGGGCTGAGAGGTTTCTGATCCTCCGAATTAAAGGCCAGCAGATTTGTCCCAGATTTGTCAATGGGAGCAGAGTTCCCACTGAAATGGGAGGGAGGGGAGGGGAGGGTGGGTGAGACCCTGCTCGTTGCCACAGCTGGGCTGCCACGCTCTGCCCAGCTGCTGGGTGCTAACAGGGCACAAGGGCGCGTTGGGTGGGTGAAGAACAAGCCCAAAAAGCTGCCTGGGAGGTGTTTGGATTCACCAAGAAGGAAGGAACATTTCAAGCTGAAAGAAGGATGTTAGGGCAGCCCCCTGGCTGGGAACAACTGAGGGTCGTGGTGAACATCCTGAGATGTTTTGTGCAGCCTGGGGGGTGATGCTGAGTGGATTCCCCTCATGGTTTGGGTCTGGCTGTGGGAAGAGGGAAGCTGTGTGTCCCCTCTGCTTGAAAATCTGCCCTGAGAAGGGAGGAGAAAAGACATGGTTGCTCTGCTTCTTCACAGAAGCTGCATCTGCAGTTCCAGGGCAGCCTGTAGGGCAGTGCTCAGGGGGATTTCTTAAATGGACGTTAGGAACAAAATCAAATTTGTGGAGACCAGATGCAGCAGAGGAGATGGATGAAAAAGCAGAGGGAAATTTGCAGAGGGAGGTCTGAGACATCTCGCATTATACAGCAAACCAGAGCTGTGAGGAGCAGGTTTGATGCTGCCCTGAGCTCTGAGCTCTGTCTGGGTTGGACACCACAGACATGACCCTTCTCCTGCCCCTGTGTTCAGAAATCCAGGAGCTGGGACTTGACCTAGACCACCTCTGTTGCTGCCTGACAAATTTTGGGCTTGCTGCAGTTCCTGGATGCGAATTCCTCCCTGGTGGGGGCTCATGGAGGAGGTGATGCTGTTGCTGCATCCCTGATGCTGATCCAAACCCGGGCTGGAGACCCCAGGAGAAGGCAGGAGCTGAGGGGATGTGGCTGGAGAGGAGGTGATCTGTCCCTCTGGCTGCCCTCTGCCTGCAGCTACGTTGCTGCCTGGCACAGCTTAATTGGCTTTGATAGGATTACAGGGAAGCAGCCGAGGAGTAAACAGGGCCAGGAGGCCACACCAGGGCCTGGGGCCACCAGCCCCGGGAGAAATCCTTTGAGGCAGCCACCAAAGCTGCAGGAGTTCAAGGGTTAATGTCTGTGTGGGGGGTAAGGGCTTAATCCTTCTGGTTTCAAGGGAAATCTTTTTCCCAGCAGCATCCCGAAGGTCTGTGGCTCCGTCATGAATCCCTGATGAGTTCGCCCCTGACAGATCCAGAGTAAATTATGGCAATTATGGAAGTTACACCTTGTTGCCTCCAGCCTGGTGCCCTCAATAAATGTTTATGGTTGGGAGCAGCCTTGTTTGTTTGCCTTAGACCAGACGACACTGATTTATTGGCAGAAATCCTAGCAGGGAAAAGGGATGAGCCAGACAAGTTTTTGACTGCTGCACACGACTGTGGTGAGGGGATGATGGTTCTTTCATGTTCATGAAAATAGACATGACCTAGAGATAGATGAGTGTCCTTGCATGGGGTTGTGATTCAGTGTCCACATTTTCATCCACACCTCGCTGGGGCTCATTCCCATGGGAATCCTCCTTGATTTCAGGTGGCAGAGGGTGTTTTCCCCTCTGTCAGCAAAGAAGAAGGTGGGCTCAGCTCACTCAGACTCCATCCATGCTGTTCATCTGCCATTTGGAGCTCGGGCTCAGCTCTTACACCGATAGTTATTGTCGTTCCTCCCCCTCCCAAATCTGTGTATTTTGTACAGCTTGTTTCTGATTCAGAGTATAAATAAGTTTAATCCTTTCATCTTTTGTTCTCCTCGTCTTCTGGAGGCTGTGCTGGTTAAAAATAACCAGGTAGATGAGCTCAAGTGGGGATGGTGGAGGGGTTTTAACCTCCATCGTGGTGGGACCACCCATCCGACCCTGGAAGGGAAAGTGGTCTCCCTTCTAACTTCTCCCCAGCCCTCATGGTCGAGCTCTTGATCCAGTGGAAGGTGTTCCTGCCCATGGCTGGGGCGTGGAACGAGATGAGATATGAAGTCCCTTCCAACCCAACCCATTCCATCCATGATTCTTTACCAAGCCAGGAGTTCCCCGAATTGCATAAACCCCACTTTGTCACATGTCTGGGGATTAAAGTGCTTCTGCTTTTGGGGCGAGTTGTGAAAATTGGAGGGGGTGGTCGATGGGGGTGCAGAGATCAGAGGTTGTCCCTGACCTACATCTACTGCAGACAGGGTGTTTTCCAGCGCTGAGTTCCTGCACAAGAGGTTTTTCATCTGAAAAAATCCCTTTTGCCCAGAATTGAACTCCTTGAATAAGAAGATCAATTGAAGGGAGAAAGAAAACAAACAAACAAACAAAAAACAAATTGAAGGGTTCTGGGGCTTTCTTGCTGGAAAGTCTGAAAGACAGATTTGGGTCCAGCCTGAAACCTCCCTGGTCGAGGGATGGCTCAGCTTTGTTTCTCTGTTTATTCTGAGGAGGAGAACACGCACACGCACACGTGTGTGCACATACACATGCACAAGGCTCTCCTAGACAGAAAAAAACCAATCCCCAGCCTAACCCAGACGCTGATTCAAACCAACTGTTGTCTCTGGCCGTGCTGTCGGCTTTCCCCTGCCCACAGCCCCGCCACCGCGCGAAACCGCGGCTGAAAATCAACAGGCAAGCCCCAAAATCCGGAATAAAAATCACATTTCGCATAGGGAAGGACAGAAAAACTCCTTCTAGGCAGCGGTTCTGCCAGAAGAAAAAAAAACAAAAACAAAAAGCACCAAAACACACAAAACCCCCTCTCCCTGCTTGCAACCCGCTGAGCATCAAAGGATGCTCTCAGAGGATACTGTGAAGCCCCTTGGCGCTGTTTGGGGGGTGGATGGGGGTCCCCCAGGCAGGGTCGGGGGGAGGAGGTGTCCGCAGCTGGCGGGGGGCTGCAGGGGCAGGGCCGGGGGGCTGGTGGGTGTCTCCGGGAGCGGTGACTGAGTGAGGCGGTGCTAGGGCTGGGGGCGGATTTTTTGAGAAGAGCCTCAGCTCCTCAGAGCAGCGGCAGCCACCGGAGGAGTTGACCGGCTGTTTCTCCCTCTCCGCCCGGAGGAGGAGGAAGAGGAGGAAGAAGAGGCTTCAGCTGCCGCCTCTCCGATCCTCCCTCCCCACCCTCCCCCTTCCCTTTCCGCCCCACACCTTTATGGACGAGCGCCGGAGCTTGCTCTACTCTCCCGCCGCCTCCTCCGCCGGTCGGCACCCGCGGGGCGGCTCGACCAGCAGCCACCACAACCTGGGCTACGCCGAGCCCCCGCCGCCCCCAGCCCGCCCCCGAGCAGGAGGAGGTGGAGGGTGAAGGAGGGGAGGAAGGCAGCATGACCGTGGTGGGAGGCGGCGGCGGAGGAGACCCTTTGCTGGAAGAACCGCAGCCTCCTCCCGCGCTGCTCTCGGGGGAGCGCTACGAGCAGCCCCCGGCCCCGGCCGTGCCCGCCGGGCAGCCCGCGGGCGCCGGGGAGCACGAGTGCTGCGAGCGGGTGGTGATCAACATCTCGGGGCTGCGGTTTGAGACCCAGCTGAAGACGCTGGCACAGTTCCCCGAGACGCTGCTGGGGGACCCGAGGAAGAGGATGCGCTACTTCGACCCCCTGCGCAACGAGTATTTCTTCGACCGCAACCGGCCCAGCTTCGACGCCATCCTCTACTATTACCAGTCGGGTGGGCGCATCCGGCGGCCCGTCAATGTCCCCATCGACATCTTCTCCGAGGAGATCCGCTTCTACCAGCTGGGGGAGGAGGCCATGGAGAAGTTCCGGGAGGACGAGGGTTTCATTCGGGAGGAGCAGCGGCCGCTTCCCGACAAGGAGTTCCAGCGCCAAGTGTGGCTCCTCTTCGAGTACCCCGAGAGCTCCGGGCCGGCCCGAGGCATTGCCATCGTCTCCGTCCTGGTCATCCTTATCTCTATTGTCATCTTCTGTCTGGAGACCCTGCCTGAATTCAGGGATGACCACGACTATGAGGGAACTGGGGGGACCTTTGGGACGGGCGGTGGCCCACTCCCACCTGAAGCCTTCACCAACTCCTCGTCCTCGGCTGCTTCCATGGTGTCGTCCTTCACCGACCCTTTCTTCGTGGTGGAGACTTTGTGCATCATCTGGTTCTCCTTCGAGCTGCTGGTCCGTTTCTTTGCCTGCCCCAGCAAGGCCACCTTCTCCAAGAACATCATGAACATCATTGACATTGTGGCCATCATCCCCTACTTCATCACGCTGGGCACCGAGCTGGCCGAGAGGCAAGGCAACGGCCAGCAAGCCATGTCCCTGGCCATCCTCAGAGTCATCCGCCTGGTGCGGGTCTTCCGCATCTTCAAGCTCTCCCGCCACTCCAAGGGGCTGCAGATCCTGGGCCAGACCCTCAAGGCCAGCATGCGGGAGCTGGGCCTGCTCATCTTCTTCCTCTTCATCGGCGTCATCCTCTTCTCCAGCGCCGTGTACTTGCGGAAGCAGATGACCCCAGCTCGGGTTTCAGCAGCATCCCCGACGCCTTCTGGTGGGCCGTGGTGACCATGACCACGGTGGGCTACGGGGACATGCACCCCATCACCATCGGGGGCAAGATTGTGGGGTCTCTCTGTGCTATTGCAGGGGTGCTGACCATCGCCCTCCCCGTGCCCGTGATAGTCTCCAATTTCAATTATTTCTACCACCGGGAGACGGAAGGTGAGGAGCAAGCCCAGTACATGCACGTCGGGAGCTGCCAGCACCTCTCGTCCAGCGAGGAGATGAAGAAGGCTCGCAGCAATTCCACCCTCAGCAAGTCCGAGTACATGGTCATCGAGGAAGGGGGGATCAACCACAGTGCATTCAAACAGGCTGCCTTCAAAGCAGGCAACTGCACAACCACAAACAATCCCAACTGTGTGAACATCAAAAAGATCTTTACGGATGTTTAAAACAAAAACAAACAAACAAACAAAATTCCAAAGCAAACAAACAGCGACAAAAACCTGAGGATGAGGTAAAATGACACCAATAATGATGATAACAATAATAATGCAAAGTGACTGTGTGTCGGTGTTGTGTGGAACATGCACCATCGTCAGTCTGTGTGTGCCCTCGTTTTGATACGTTTATTTTTTTAGATCCTTCCTTTCTAAAGATCCAACACTAAAAGGATTTAAAATTCTCCGGAGAAGAAAGGGTAAAAAGACAAGGAAGATGAAGACAAACCACACTCACTGTCGAAACAGCTGTTTGTTCTGCAACGTGTTGCAGGGCAGCTTTGCTTTGTGGGGTTTTGGGGATCCTCTCGCTTTGCTCCTGAATTTCCCCCTCCTTTCCCTGAAGGCAGCGTGCAGCCGATTTCCCTTCCATCACATCAGCTCACTTGTTGGATTAACAACCCCGCATTGGGTGAGGGAATGAGGAAAACGTAGCCGAGAGTACCGGAGAGTACCGGGAGGGGGTTGGGAGGAAATAACCGTTTAATTTTGCAGAAAGTCTCTGTTACCACATCGTTAAACAAGGCTTTGTATTGAATCCTGTGATGTGCCATCACGGGCACGTCACAGATTCCGGGGTTTTTTTTCTCCCCCCATTAGATTGTTTATGAAATTCTAATCTGGTCGGAGACTAAAAGTGCAATCAATGCTGATTTAAATAGGAAAAAAGCACCAAAAATCCAGCCCAGAACCCTTGTTTTTTTGTTCTTAGTTCCCTTCCCCTGTAACCTGATGGAATTATTCCCTCCAGTTTGATCTGTGCGGAGGGAGGAGAGGAAGGGAAGGGCGCAATGCAATAGTTCCAGGAGCTGGGAGCGATGCTGGCGTGGACCAGGGGATGCAGGATCATCTCTGGGCAGCCTCCAAACCCACCCAGCCAGAGACAAAGGGACGTTTCTGCCTTTTATTTTTTTTTTTTTTTTTTCCTGCAATGCTTTCGGGAGAGAAGCGACCGCTGATCCCGAGAAGATTAAAGCGGCGAACACGCCTTCCAGCGGAAGTCACTGATTCCGACCAGGAGTGATGCAGTTGCCATGGCGACCCTGGTTTCCTGGGAAACCCCAAAAGGTTGTCATGGCATCCCTGTTCCCATCCCCCCCCACACCTCGGTCCTTGCTCTTCCCGCAAAAACGCCTTTTTTTCCAGATGGTTCCAGCCCTGCCATCCCGCAGGACATCGTGGCATTCACACCCCCCATTCCCGGGCCTCGTCCCCCACACTCCGTGCCCAATAAAACCCCCCACAGGCAATAAACACCTCCAAACCCACCCGTCCCTTGCTGAGGAGCTCCTCTGGGAGGGAAATTTGGGGATTGGAGGTTCATCCTGCTCCGCCAAGAACGGCTCCAAACCCGGTGGGAAATGGCCCCGAGCCGGAAAGCTCGGCTGGGAAACCTCGGCAGTCTTTGGGAGAGAAGGGGGACAGGAAAGAGCAGGACTGGAAAAACCAACCAACCAACCAAACAAACAACCAGAAACCCCAACCGGGGGGGAAAATTTACTGCCTTCATCTTCACGTGTGCACCAGGGGCCATGGAACATCTGAAGGGATCAGGTGAGCTTTGCAGTTTAACCCAGTCATAAAGGAATGTTGCTTTTTCTTGGGAGGGGACAAACCCCGTGCTTTCCACTGCTTACTTTTTTGTTTTCCAGCCTGTCCTGCTGCTCTTGGGTGTTTTTGTACGTGTTAGGTAAAGTGGGATCACTTCCTGTAGCTCCTCTTGTTATATTTGCTGTTCACTTTACTTTTTAGTGCTGTGGTAGGAGGGGATCTCTGCTCCTTCTCTGCAGCTGGATTTCTTCAATTCTGTGCTAAAAAAAAAAGCAGCTTTCAGTGGTTTAATGCTTCCAGCTCCAGGCTCCTCAGCCTTGAGGACCACGAGGCTCTGACTCTCCTCAGTTTTGCTGAATTTTGGGCTAAATAAAGCCAAATTCCTTTGGGGTAGCACATGGAACAGGTGTTCAGAACAGAGGAGATTTGGCCCCAACCTGTTGGAAGCCACACCTTTCCCAAGGGTGTGGAGAGGGGGTTTGTCCTGAGAGGTGCCAGCCATGCCAAAATCAGAGTTTAGCTGGGACTTTATCCCGACTTTAAAGGAGTTTGTAACACCCTCCCTGAGCCCCAAGTAAAACATCACAGCAGCTCCTTGGCTCCTGGTGTGTGATGGTTTTATTGGAGCTTCTTCAGTTTTCATCAGCTGAGGGTCAGATAAATGATCTTTATGAGGAAGATGCTCTGGAGCACCACAGGAAGTTACAAACCTGAGATCCCTTATCCAGGATAACTGCAATTCCTTGTCTAGGATAACTGGGAACACCCCAACTTGCCTTTTTCCCAGGCTGCCAGTGGGCTGAAATATAATTTCTGCCTATGAGTTCTCCCTTTTTATTGTGATTAACTTTTATTGCCACTAAATTTTATTGGTATTAAAGCTTTCCCACAACGCCTATTCCTAAAAGGAGGGTTTGAGTTTAAAAGGAGTGGAATCATCTCATTTGGAGAGTCTGCAGATGAATTTTTTTGTCTCTGTTTTCCCCGTGGCAGCTGCTCAGGATACAGAAAAACCACATGTGCTCCTGGAAAAGGCACACAACAATTTTCGGTTTCTCTGCCATCTAAAATAAGCACAAACCTTGCAGGTTGTTGATTTTTTTTTTTCCTGACTCCTCCCTGCCTGATTTTGTAGGGGCAGAAGAGTTTCAAATGGGTTTGATGGATGGTAGATGATGCTGTATGGGAGAGGTGGCAAGGAAACCACTTCATCCATGGGAGTAAAAGGCAGCTTTTCTGCAGTAGAATCATCGAGTGGTTTGGGTTGGAAGGGACCTTAGAGATCCAGTCCCACCCCCTGCCATGGGCAGGGACACCTTCCACTAGCCCAGGTTGCTCCAAGCCCCATCCAACCTGCCCTTGGACACTTCCAGGGATGGGGCAGCCACAGCTTCTCTGGGCAACCTGTGCCAGGGCCTCCCCACCCTCCCAGGGAAGAATTCCTTTCATGACATCCAGCCTAAATGTCCCCTCTTTCAGTTTGAAAAAAGTACTTTTCAGTACTCAGTGGTATCACTGAAAAATATAAAATCACTGCTGCTCTTCAGATACACCCAAAAAAATCTGTAAGTGGAGAACTGAGGGTGTCCTTTTGATGGTCTGCCCTTTTCCTCTCAGCATCCTTCCCTCTCTGCTGTCTTGTAGGTTCGATGAGATAAACTGAGCAACCTGAGCCACCTGGAAGAGTGGAAGATGTCCCTGCCCGTGGCAGGGGGGGTGGAACTGTAGGGTCTGTAAAATCCCTTCCAACCCAAACCATTCTGCGATTCTGCTGCAGATGCTTTCTGTTCCTTGGTGTGGTGGTGTCTCTGGACTGGCTGCTGCCCGTGTCTGTGTGAGGGCTTGGAGAGCTCGCTGGAAAACTGCCCTTTCCACACCAGCTGTTGTTAAACTGGCTCTGCTCTCTTGCCACGAGCCTCCCGTCAGGGGGACCAGGGAGTGTTTTGCAGTCCCTGGGGAGTTCAAGACGAGCCTCAGCCTTCACAGCGTGTTGGACTCAACTGTTCCTAATGTGCTTAGAGGGGCAGCATTAGGGGATTAGTGTTAGCAGAGCTGCTGCCTGCTGTCTGCGAGGCAAAGGGCTCCTCCAGCCTCGGCTGATTGCATTAAATGGAGGAAAGGGCATTACCACGACTCCTGGCTGACGTTTCCCAGCGCCCAGACAGTGAGCACGGGGAAGCAGGGACACCCTGGAGCGCTGGTAATCCCCGTCTTGGCCCCGGGGATGCTCTCAGAAATGCCCTCCTCCTCCCCCGCTCTTCCCACCAGTCACCTGAGAGACGAATTACGCTGCTGGCACTGCAGGATGGGAGCGAGGGATGCAGCCCTGGGAGGCTGGAGCTGTCTCCGTGGATGCTTTCAGTTTATCACGGCATCATGGAATGGTGTGGGTTGGAAAGGACCTTAAAGATCATCTCATTTCATAGAGGCACTGGGGGCTCTAGAGGCTTGTCCAGCTTGCTTCCTCTTTTCACAGGCTCCTTTCCCTTTCCTTTTGACTGGATTTCACTCCCCGATTTCAGCCCTTGATGCCACCTCAAAACACAGCTTTGGCACGGGGGGTGGGGCAGCAACCCCAACCCCAGCCCCTCCGCTGGGCACTTTGACTGTGCCACCTTTTCCTCCTGTTCCTTGGCCCTCCTTTTATTTTTTTTTTATTTTTTTTCTGTGTGTGTTCAGGCCTGAACTCTTCCAAAAAGGTTCTGTTGTTCTGCAGCACAACAGATGCCCTTTGGGTGCTGGGCTGCGGCCGAGGAGCAGAGCAGGATCTGTCCCACTGCGCGGTGGACGCCGACAAGGGCTGGAGGTATCTCTTTCCTCCGGGAGGGTTAAATTTCCTCCCAGGCAATTGTCCCTGCTCCATCCCTCGACAAAAGAGGTCGGTTTTTGTTTTTAATCCCCCACTTCATGGGCAATTAAGCAAGGCGAAGGGCAGGGAAGTGCTTTCCCCGGCAGAGGGGAAGGAGCCATCCAGGGTCATCCGCTCCGGAGGGGTCTCTCCCGCAGGGATAACGCGGGGAAAGGGTCTCTTGCAGCGGCTGGTGTGTACGGGAGAGCCGTTTCTGTGTAAAATCCGTTTAATTGTGTAGTTTGGAGCCCTCTCCTGCCAAGCTTTTAAAATATGCATATCCCGGTGCGAGCGCACGGCGGCTCCAGCGCAGCCCGGTGGAAAGCAGGGCTTTGTTTTCCCCGTTTTTAAACGCTTTAACAAGTGATCTCCGGGTGGGCTGCAAACCCAGGAGAGCACACGGGCAGAAAGGATTCGAAAGTAACTTTATTTTGCCCTTCAGTTTGCTGTCTGTACTGGGAAGGAGAGCTCAGAGCACCAGCAGCCTCGTGCAAGGGCAGTCTGGTGGGCACAGGGAAATAGGGGATGTCTGGATGTTATATTATCTTTGTCATAGATGATCTTTAAGGCCCTTTCCGACCCAAAACATTCCATGATTCTATAATTACAGGGTGCTGTGGGCAGGGCAATATCCCATGAATTGTCTCCTTCACTGCTCTCCTGCTCTGGGTGCCACCCATGGTCTGAACAGGGTGCTAGGCTTGACTCTGAGGGTGTTGCAGAGCTGGAGGATGTGTTAAAAACAGGATATTCCCACCTTTTCCTGGTTTTCTGGGTGCTGTTGGCATGGCAGAGGCCTGGGTTATCCCAGTGGGTTCAGGGTGGTAGCTGGGCATTGAGCCAGAGGTGGGAGTTGGGCATTGACCACGGAATGATGGGGTGATGTGCTTCTTTTCTTTGGAAACAGTCCTGGGAATGTGCTCATCACGGCTTTGGTGAGGATATTTTGGGGCAGGAGCCCCGAGGTGCCTCATCCCAGCTGGGAATCACTCCTGTGGCAGTGGTGAAGGGGGAGTGGCTTGACTTCAGTTTTGGGGGTGGTGACTGGGGGGGTTCTTAGGTCAGAAATGAGACTGGCATGAGGAGGGGGGGGTCCAGCCCTCGTGTAAGGCAGAACCATCCCATGGAGGGGACTCATTCCCGACCAGGGGGTCCCTGCTGAGCAGCCCCAGCCCCATCTCCCCAGTCCCTCCTGGCTCTTGCTCCTCCCAAAGCTCTCCCAGATCCTCTGTGGTTGGGCCTGAGATGCAGCTGAGACCTTTTACTCCCATACTTGGCTGCCTAAACAGGAAAATGAGTAATGACGTCTCTGTCAAAGGGATATTCATCCCACCTGACGGGACGTGTGTTGGCTGCTCTGCCTGGGAAGGCAGCAGGGCTCCTGCTCTCTGTCACCCACAAATCCCAATTTTTGCTCATGAGAACCATCCCCCGTGTGGGGTGGTTGCCCTGAAAAGGGGTGTGTGCAGGGTCCCACTGCCCTTGCAGCTGGAAGCTTTTTATCCCCGTTGCTGGCAAATAAGCAGCCACAAAATCAAGCCCCTGCGAGCCCCTCTGCGCTTTGCCTTCCCAGAATAAGGTGCTGCTCTCTGACACCCACGAGTTTCAAGGGTCTGTCGGTGCCTCATCACTGCTCACAGCCTGAATTTTCCGTGCTGAGGACGCTCAGGCAGGGAAACCTTCCCTCCTGAACCTCCCCGCGGGGCTCCGTCACTTCTCCCTCCCTCTTATGAACCCGGACGTGCCCAAGTAAATTAAAACCTGTCTCCAGTCTCCTTCAGCGTCTCGCTGGAGTCAGGAGGAGCTGAAATGCTCCCTGATCGCTGCTCTTCCCCGACTCACAGCGGGAGCAGCCGTTTCCTTCACACTCATTTCGAGCCCCCGGCTCAGCCCCGCCAACGGCAGCAGGCGCTGCTGGGTTTGTTTGGGAATGATTCACTTCCTCAAGACTTGTGATTCCGAGGCTTTTCTGAGCGTGTTTAAGCCCTGGCACGTCTGTTGCTTTGCTACGGTGGTTGCACTTCGTTTTTAGCATCTCTAACACGGGGGCAGGCTGGGTTTGGATGCGTGGCAAGACGAGCCTGTGGCCATCTCCTCTCTCCCCAGCAAGGCTGCAGGAGGAAATCCAGTTTATTTTGCTGCTGATCAGCACCAGACACTTTGCTTTGCTCCCTCCAAAGCACTGTCATGGATGGAGATGGCAAATCCTTCGGGGTTTTGTCCCGGTCTGGCGGGTGGGGGAAGCCCTGAAGGCTCAGCTGTGGTGGGGGAAGCAGGTTCTGTCTTGGGGTCTTGCCCTCATGGGAAGCTGCAGGTCGGGATGGAGGTTGGATGAGATAAACACACACTTTGCAAGGTGTCTTTTGCCTTTGCAGAGAGATGAGTTTTGGGGTTGGTGCAAGGAAGGAGCTGAGTGCAATGGGGGTGATGGGTGATGCTGTGCCTCTCTGGAGGGGGGGGGTGGAAATTTGGGTTGTTAGGCCCTGGAAATGTGTCCCTGCACCCAGAGCTGGAGGGCAGGAGCACTGTGGTGTTTCCTGTCTGGCTTTGGGTGGGTTGGGTGCTCTGTGCCTCAGTTTCTCCATCTGTAAATGACACTGAGCAGCCTCAGGAAGGTTTTGCAGTGAAACCCGCTCTGGGAGGAGGAGGCAGTTTCAAAGCACAAATAAAGACTCCTCCAAAGGTTTTATGGAATTCAGCTTTCTTGAGGCTGGCAGAGCCTGCAGACCCTCCCTGGGTACCCCAATAATCACAGTTGTTTACTCCTGGTTGGAGGGAAGTCCAAAGTTTCACTCAGCTTCCCAAGGTGCCAGCTCTGCCTTCAGTTCTCCTTTCCACCACCATCCTCCTCTCCTGTGATTTCTTCACTGCCCCTCTCCCCTTCCACCCTGATTGTCCATTTCTCCTGAATTCTCTGTGCATTTGGAGTTGAGAACCCTCCTCTCCCTCCTTGCTGGTCTCTGCTTGGAGCAGAGAAGGATGTGGAAGGAGTTTAGTGTGAGTTGGGTGCAGCATTGCAGGTTTGAGGGGTTTCCTACCTCTGTGAGTGCACCAGTGGGTGCTACCTCCTGAATATTCTGCACCTCAAATCCCTCTGAAATAAAGTAGGGAATCTTCCTGCAGCATCAGAAACAAGCCTGTGATAAGATCTGGTTCCCTAACCTCGTGTTGATCGGCATCAATTATATCCTTCTCTTTAATTCTGTGGTAAAACTCAGCAGTCCCAGCACGTTGTTTGGGATCAGTGGCAGATGGCCCGACCCATTGTTTGTGCAGGTCACTTTGTTTATCCCTTAGAAAACTGGCCCAAACAGGAGCTATTTTCCAGTCCTCTGGGAGGACTCAGGAGCTGCTCTGTACTTACACTCTCAGGAACTGCTTCAGCAGCTCTGAGTGCACAGATACAAGTTGTTTGGCTTGGACTACTTAAAAACATCTAATTTTTGTGGCTGCTGTTTAACATCCTCTGTTTGTCTTGGAAGTGGAGAGGATTTCATCACCCCTGTCTGATGGAAAGACATCTGGATCCCTTCAGGAGCTGGAGCAGTGATATCTCCACAGATGCTCATGACTTCTCACCCCTACTGCTCTTCTTACCAGATTCAGTGAAATAACATCATTGTCAGGCTGAGGATTTGGGATTTCTTCCTACAACGAGCAAGGATACACTTGGAAAGGCACCAGAGCACCCCCAAAGCACTGGATTATTTGTCTGGTGGGGGTATAATCATTATTTACCACTTAATCTGCAGAGCTCCAGCTCTGCCTTCCCCTGCTTGGCCAAACCAGTGACACTTCCCAGGCTGAAGGTGCTATTTGGGTTTTATTGGTGCATTTATTTACTGGGTAAATTGTGTAACACTCCAGTGCTGCTTGAAGATCCAGCAGTTTGATCACTGCTCTGCTGAAAAGACAGGAGCCCTTCCCTGCTGGCAGGTGGGAGGAGGTGGAATCCCCCCAGCAAGCCCAGTCTAATAAAACATAAACCCCAGTTAGCCTAAAGTCCATGAATAGTCCCTTCTGGCACTTCAGGATAAGCTGGTGCTTGAACAACTGGCTGGTCTGAGCCCCTTGTAAGGAGCACTGAGCCCCTCTGGAACTCATTTCCCTGAGTGCTGCACTGCCTCTTTCCTTTCTCTGCTGGCTTTTAGCGTCCCTGTGGTATCATCATCCCTGCAGCATGGCCATCCCTACATCCCCATCATCCCTGCAGCTGTATCCCCATCATCTCTGCATCCTCATCATCCCTGCAAACTCATTTTCATCATCCCTGCATCCTCATCACCCCTGTAGCATCATCCCTGCAACATCCTCCTCCCCCCAATTTCATCCCTGCAGCTGCATCCTCATCATCCCTGCAGCATCATCCCTGTAACATCATCCCCACATCTTCATCCCTGCATCCCCATCGTCCCTGTGACTTCATCCCTGCATCCTCATCATCCCTGTGACTTCATCCCTGCATCCTCATCATCCCTTCATCCTCATCATCCCTGCAGCATCATCCCTGTAACATCATCCCTGCATCTTCATCCCTTCATCACCATCATCCCTGTGACTTCATCCCTGCATCCTCATCATCCCTGCATCTTCATCATCCCTGCATCTTCATCATCCCTGCATCTTCATCATCCCTACCTCTTCATCATCCCTGCATACTCATCATCCCTGCATCCTCATCATCCCTGCCTCTTCATCATCCCTGCATTCTCATCATCCCTTCATGCCCATCATCCCTGTGACTTCATCCCTACATCTTCATCATCCCTTCATCCTCATCATCCCTGCAGCATCATCCCTGTAACATCATCCCTACATCTTCATCCCTTCATCCCCGTCATCCCTGTGACTTCATCCCTGCATCTTCATCATCCCTGCATCTTCATCATCCCTGCATCCTCATCATCCCTACATCTTCATCCCTTCATCCCCGTCATCCCTGTGACTTCATCCCTGCATCCTCATCATCCCTACATCTTCATCATCCCTTCATCCTCATCATCCCTGTAGCATCATCCCTGTAACATCATCCCTACATCTTCAGCCCTGCATCCCCGTCATCCCTGCGACTTCATCCCTGAAACTTCATCATCCCTGCAACATCCTCATCCCTGCAGCATCATCCCTGCATCCCCATCATCCCTGCAACATCACCATCCCCGAATCATCCCCCCTGCAGCACCTAGAGCAGGTGTTTCCCTCCCACCATGCCCATCTCCATCCTCCCTCTCCCTTCGTGGAGAAGGGGCTGACCTGGGGACTGAGCTGGGAGCAGGCAGGTCCCAGTGCCTTAGGCTGGGCTCTGAGCTGGGACTAAAGCCCCTTCCAACCCTTTCCTGGTCACTGGCTGGGAATGAAGAGCCTGGCTCAGTAACCAGGTGGGATGAGGGGGATGCTCCGATTGCTCAGAAGGCAGAGCGGGGATTTTCCGTAAAATGAGAGGAACAGAAACGGCTGCGTGAAATTTGTAGGAATTCCAGTGTCTTAAAGGCAGAGAAAAGCATCTCCCTGGATTAAAATGGGAGCCAGGATGAGTCCCTTGGTGCTGTTGAGTTACTGCTGCGATTCCAGCTGGGTCCAAGAGCTCGTGGCTCTGGCACTGCAGAGATTGGGACAATTTTCTGGCCCTTTGTTCCATCCCTGCTTCAAAATGGGGGTTTGACTTTGAGCTCTGGGGGAGCAACTCCCCAGTCCAAGGCACTGGGAGTGGGATCAGCCCCGATATTGGATTTATAATTTATAAGATCAACCAGTTGCACAATATCGTGTGATCGAGCTGGAACAGGCCCAGCTTGATTAAGATAAAAACACGATGAGGAAAACCCACTTTGTGCTAATTATTCTGGATTTGGAGCTTGCCATTAGTGCCAGATAATAGTTAATAACCGGGATCTATTTAGTGAATCTTCTTTTCTATCTTTAGCTCACTTTAGGCTGTGTGGCATTCAGTCCATTAAAGGATTTTAATTAGCAAATTTTCTCTTGCCATTCGTGGGAAATGGAGATGTGAGTTTGCCTGAGGGGGCCAATGGGTGATATCTCTTCCACTTTACTTTGAAAAAAAAAAAATAAATAAAATAACCTGTTGCTTGTTTTCCAGCTTACAAAAATGGTGGTTTTTTTTTTGCTCTGCCCAACAGATAAGAGAAGAAGTTTCAAAATTAAGACCTTCAGGACTGTGTTGAGGAATTAAACATCTCCAAGGAAAAGTCCAACGTCCTGGACACGGTGACTGATGCTGCTGTGGACCCGACTGTCCTCCCCAGTGAAACCCAGTTCATATTCCAGGAACACATGAACGCAGATGGAACATTTGCCATGTTATCCGTGTTTTCCAACAAGTGCTTTGTGTAGAAGGAAACATCTCTGCAGCCAGAAGATCATCTCCAACTCATGTGCAATGTCACCAGACTGAGCAAAGCCAGGGAAAACTGGAGGAGGGGAGGTGGAAATTTGGACATTATTTCAGTCTGGTTTTATTATTTTTTTAAAAAGAAATTTCTCTTGAAAGATTAAGCAACCAGAAAGGAAACGTTAAGCAGAGCTGCTAAAGCTCACTCCAAGTGTTTGGCTCGGGGTGGGAGGGAGAGAGGGAATGCAGTTGCTCTCACTGTTCCCTCGTGAAGGCCATGGGCTGTGCTCAGCTCTTCCTGAATAATTTCTGTTCCAGTTTTCCCACTTTCCTGTTAATGCCCTTTAGGATTAGTTCTGTGCTGTACCAAAGGCTGTGATTTCACTTCAAGTCCTCCTTAAGAAAGTAACTTCTCCAGCGACGCTGAGGGAAGCGGTGTCCAACAGCCGACAAGTTGTGCCTTGTTTTCAGGATCACTCCGTGAAAAACGAAGGGAAAATCAAATTTCTAGGGGTGGAAAAGGTATAAAAACCCTGAATCCTTGGCTGATCACGCTCATGCTTTGTTCCATGAGAGCCTGGGTGCCCTTTTCTGCTCTTCCACAGGGAATATTTGAGTACTCCCTCATTTTGGGGAGTCCAGGGCTCCTGTGCCCGTTGCTGTTTCATTTTGCACGCCAAGGTTTTGGGTGGCACGTTGAAGAGCTGTGGGTTTGCCCCTGCTGGGCTGGGAAGCTGTTAAACCTGGGCTTTCTCCAGGTGCAGTAGGACAAGTGGCCTGCCAAGGGATACATCATCTTCAAAGGGATAAATCATCTGCAAAGGGATAAATCATCCACCAAGGGGTAAATGCAAGCAGTTGATGTCCCTCCTGCTCCTGGCTCCCCCTCTCCCTCTCCAGCTTCATCCCACCTCCTGATGCTGCCTCTTCCATCCTGGAGACTAAAATCAGTCAGAGAAGCAAGGAAACACTTGCAGCAGGGTTGGATTTAAGGGTGAAAATAATGTTGGTGGGACTCAGATGAACCTCAGGAACCTCTGTGTCTGCAGTGCAATAATTCCTTGGGAATGGTTTTAGGGGGATGTTAATTTGGACTGGATGGAACCAAGGGAGTTGGAGCTTCCTCTGGAGAAGAGGATGCTCGAGGGGAGGTAACAGGAGACAAAATGATGGAGCAGACTCTTGAGTTCGTGCTGATGTGTCCAAGGACACGCCTTGAGGTTTCTGCCAGGCACCTGGAAGGTTCAACAAGGACCACTCTGCCTGGAGGCAGCTCCAAAACCTGAATCCTGCCCCCAGCAGAGCTATTTACCTGCACTTCACACCAAATTCTGGGCTGGGGGAATGAGGAACATCCACAGGAGGCATCTGTGGAATGATGTGAGGCACAACCCCAGTGGGGATGCACTGGAAAAACAAACACCCTGGCTGGAAGAAAGGCTCTGAAGTGGGAAAACTTGGGAATATTCATGGCAAAGCAACCTGCTGTCCTTGCAGAAGAGCTTTGAAGAGGAACAGGATCCAAGCAGGTTCAGGCTGGGATTGCTCTGGACTTGTCTGATCCTCAGCAGAAGAAGTCACCTTCCTTTTTGGCTGCCTGAGCCTCACTGGCAAACTGCAGCTGAAATTCAGGTTGAGAAACTGGCCTAAGGTGGAGAAATGATGTAGTTCTTGAAAGGAACTCACCAACCTCGGTGAGGCTGCATTTCTTTTGGTTGTTTTTCCAAACACAGATGTCTTGGCTCGAATTCATCCTCCTGTCACAGCATCAGTGGTGGTGGAGACCTTGTTTATGGGAGAAGCCCCCAAACCAGGAATCTCTGGGGCTTTGTGTAGGTGCAGGGTGGGCAGAATGGGCTGAAATGGCAAGAAAAAGAAAGGAAAAGTGACAAAACCAGCAGCTTTAGTCAATTCAATGAGTTGGAGAATGAAGATGCAAATATGGACCCAGCTCTTCAGTTGATCCTCTTGCTCTTCCCAGCAGGATACAAACCCTACATGGATGAGAAGGGGCTGGTGCTGCTGGCACTGGGATTTATGGTGGGTTTAGCAGCACAGGGTGGGGTGGGGAGCAGGAATGCTCTTACAGAGCCCATGGAGCAGGTCCCTGAGCTGGGCTGGGGAGCAGGAATCCTGGAAGAGCCCATGGAGGAGGTTCTTGAGCCCAGGGAGATGAGCTGGGGGTGACAAGCTCTGACAGGGACGCTGGAGAATCCCAGAGGTGACACAACCCACGGTGTGAAATTAATCTGCCTGCACAAATTAGAGCTGATTAGAGCAGTGGCTCTCATTAACTCCAGTTTGGCCCTGCCCTTCCCTGAGGGGTGATGGGGAGAGGGAGCTTCTCCATGGGATCCTCCAGCGAGTTTCTCTGCTGGCAGTTCCCCCTGGATCTGGGAGGGTCTGTGGGTAGATTGCAAAGCTTTCCAATCCCCTCTCCCAAGCATCCCTCCCTGTCACTGCAGAGAGAAGCCACGTCCACCCAGCTTCCTGCATCCCTCCAGCACCGAAATTATTTCATGTTCAGATCATAAAAACCCTGAGATCTTAACAAAAAACCTTAAAAAAGACCAGTGTTTGAGGAGGGTGAGAGCTGAGCCTGTTTCCATCACTGGGAACCCCAAATAACCACAGATCTCTCTTCCCAGTTGCCACAGAGGGAGCTGCTGGGGGAGCTGGGCTTTTTGGGGACATGTCACCTCCAAAACTCCTAAGGAGCTGCAAAACCTATTTGTTTGCAGCCTCCCTGCAGTGTGATGGGTTCGTAGTGAGATCCTGACCTGCAAAGGAGGCTGAACAAAAGCTGCTGCAGCTCTGAAATCGCCAGAGACCCATCCAAAAACCACTTTTCTACCACGCTGATGGGTTTGGGCTGCAAACAGCCAAAGCCCCCATAAAGGGGGGCTTTGCCCACAGAGATAATGACGCATTAACAGGGGGAGAATCGATCTTCTGGACTGCAGCACAGACCTGGATCTTGGGAAGCCCTGGTCCCGAAGGTGTTATATTTAGTTTCTTTTGGAACATGATCTAGTAGCCCTTAAAATGGGGGATAGAATGTATCGGTACTAAAGTTATTTTTTATTTTTGAGCTTTTTTATGGGGTGTGGGGTGTGGGGTTGTGTGTGTGTGTGTCTGTAACATGATTATACCTCGTCCGTTTTCAGCAGCCACTTGTTTAAGTATCTCCATTATGGCTCAAAAAAAATGTGTTTTGACGATGGAAGAGGTTGGTGGGTCCCAACCGCCTCCCAGGCGCCTCCACACCGACGACAATCCTGCCAAAATCCCCACCTTTCCTCCGTGTCGTGCGTTACGGGTGTTGGCGTCGCTCCGTCCCGTCGGGTTCCTTTCTCTCGAGCCAGCTGGTTGTCAATGTGCTTTTCTGTCACAGTTATTGGGGGTTTGGTAGCCTCTAGCTGTCGGTCCAGTGTGCTGATGTTGCCACCACTCTGACTCCAAAGATAACCATCGTAGCAGGGGCAGCCGCCTGGAAGCGTCACCGGGAGCTGGAGGGGCTGGATTGGGCAGGGAAGGGAGGGAGGGAAGGAGAGGGGGGAGAAAAGGCAAATTAAAAATGTATCCAGCCGATTAAAAAAACACACACACGCACACAAAAAAAAAAGGGAGCGATTTAATGATGGCTGACATCAAGAGGAGATCCAAAAAAAATAGCGTGCTTTGATTCCCATAATCATCCGAAGGCAGGCAGCTCATCTTTATTCATAGCCCTTCAAAGCCCCGCTCCCAGACTGCTGGGAGAGCAGCTCGGGGAGCTGTCGTGCCTTGGACGTGCTCTTTAGGCTCTGAACAGAGAGATGTTCCTCCTCTGTGCCCCAAAAGGCTGAGCACCAAACCCTTTCCCCCGTTTAATTCCGGGGTGCAGTCAGAGCTCTGTTCTTGGCTCCATCCCTGCTGCTGGAGGGGCAGGAAAAGCCGAGCTGGGCGAGTTGGGGCTGCTGGAGGGTCACGGCAAGAGGCTTGGGTTTTAATGCCTTGGTTTTTAATGCCTTGTTCTAAGCTGTTTTAAGAAGGCAGCAAAATTAGAAAGGGAGAGATCTGAAAGGGTGTTTAAGGAAGGGACTAAGGAAGGCTCTGGGGACACAGCACGAACAGGCTGTCAGAGGCAAGGAGGAAATAACTGAGAGGCTGCTTTGCCTCCAAAGATCTGGGGGGGGAAAGTGGGGATATGGGGAGGCCCTGGCACAGGTTGTTCAGAGAATCTGTGGCTGCCCCATCCCTGGGAGTGTTCAAGGCCAGGCTGGATGGATCTTGGAGCAACCTGGGATAGTGGAGAATGTCCCTGCCCATGGCAGGAGGTGGAATGAGGTGGATTTAAGGTCCCTTCCAACACAAAACTAGTCTGGGATTCTATTAAGTTATGACTCCTGCAGTCCCATCCCAGACTCCAGCCTCTTTCCACAGGTCCTGGCAAACCCCCCCACAGGGCTGACATCTCAGAAAACATCCCTAGACCACGCTGGAAGCTTCATTCCCACACACACTTGGCTGTTTTTCTAAGACAGGTGTTCAAATGCTGCTATTGCTACTGAATCCTTTTAAAATTAATGGAATTTCTGAGATAATAGAGTGCTCCTCCCTCTCCTGCTTTTCCTTTCATTGCACAGGTTCATCCCTCAACGTGAGGTTAAAGCCCTGCAGCAGCCCAGGTTGAATTAAATCACACATTTCTAATCCCAGGATTTTCAGCCACCAGCCCCTCATACAGGTACATTGCAGGGCTTTTTTTCCCCTTTTTTCTGCTTTGTCCAAGATTACATCATCAGGTTTTAAAGGGGATGGCCTCAGATACCTCTGACACTGCCTGGTGTTGCCCATAACACGTCAGCTCTGACCATTGCAAGGCCAGGCACCCGTGCTGGTTTTTAAGTCCATCATTCCTATTCCAGAGGGTGATTTCGGAGCAGGACAATTTACCTGGAGATGCACAGGTCACTGACAGAGCTGGAACTGTGAGTCAAGTGGTATGAGGGGGAAATGGAGTCAGGAAATGCCTGAAATGGTTCAGTTTTAGGGTTTGCTACCACGTCCCTTAGGCTGCTGTTGATGGGCTGGAATTGGGCTTTGTTTTCCAAACTGCTCAGGTTTTGCAGGAAAATCCCCCTCTCTGGTGCATTCTCATGGTGGAATTTAGAACTTTTCAAGAGAACAGGCCCTTAATTCATCACCTGAGACCCCAAAATGTGGCAAAAGGTTGGATTGACTTCCAGCGTGGCAGCAGCTCATGTTTCTTAATTTCCCCATCCTGTTTTCATGGAATCTTCCTGGGATGGAGACGGCTGGATATAATTTTGACTTTGCTTTCCCCTCCTCCCCACATGCAACTGGGATGCTCTCCACGCCTGTCTCAACTGGGACATGCACTGGGTGCATTTGCAGTGAAATATTGTGAAATTCGGTGTCTGGGACTGAAAAACTCAACTCCTCCCTAAATCCCGACCAAGCTGGTGCCACAGGAACAATTCAGTTCGGGATTGGGGGTGTTAAACACAGTCTTGATACTCTGAGTTCATTTTAAACTCTGGTTTTGCCAGTGGGCTGTGTTCCAATTGTTTAAAACTCTGGGTTGGTTTTGATACCAGTCTGATGCTAAACCAAGCTGCTGCCTCCTCTTGTCCTGGTGACTCCACCGTGGTGTGGGCCTTGTGTTCATTTACCAGTAAAAAAAAAAAAAAAAAAAAGTGATTTTTATTTTTTTTTTTGGTTGTGTGATTGGTTTTTTTTTTTTACCTGATGTTGCACTTATTTTTTAAATGTTTTTCTTGGTGTTTTGTTTGGTTGTTTTTTTTTTTCTCTCATTGGAACTTGAAACTGTTATTTCATATGCAAACTTCAATAAAATGGCTGAAACACGGTGGGTTTGAGACTGAAGTGGGGGTGAAGGGAAGATGTTGGGGATGGGAGGGATGGCAGGAGGATGAGGTTTGAGGTGCATCCCCTGGATAAACTCATTTTCCAGGCTGAAATACCCTGAAATTTAATGCCCTTCCTAGGAGTAGAATTTACTGTGTTAGACAAGTGAAATCTGGGGGTAAAATCTGCACATTTCCAGCATCCCAAGCAGCCATCTGGAGATCTGTGCACTCTGCATGGGCTGAAGAAGCTCCAGGCAAACCCTTAAATTTTGATGATGTGTCACAAAAAGGAATGTCACTGATGTTGCTCTGGCAAAGCAAAAGCAAGTGGAGGTGCCCACTGGGGATATGACCCATGTGCTCCAATCACAGATGGAAATCCTGCAAAATGAAGTTTGAAGCTCGTTTGAAAACCCCGTTCTTTGGCTTCCAACTGTGTCTGAGCTTCACCCCAAAGCAAACTTGGCCGAACAGCGTCAAAGCTTTTGTTTTACATAATTGGTTGCCTTAAAAATGTGCAAGTTTGCTCTTCTCTGGTGCCCAGAGAAGCTGTGGCTGCCTCTGGATACCTGGAAGTGTCCAAGGCCAGGTTGGATGGGGTTTGGAGCAACCTGGGATAGTGGAAGGTGTCCCTGCCCATGGCAGGGGGTGGAATGAGATGAGTTTTAAAGTCCCTTCCCACCCAAACCATTTCAGGATTCCATGACTGCCAGCCCCAAGGATTCTGAAAGGCTCAAAGGAGTTCCTAGTAAAGCAGCATTGAGGGTGGAAAGGGTTTGTGTGGTTTCCTCTCTCTCTGCCCTCGAGGTTTGCCGTGAGCTCTGCTGGGGAAGGACAACCCATGTCGAGCAAAACCATCTTCAGCTCAGGTATTCCCAAATTATCTCAATATGGCCATGCAGGATGGGACCACAGCAAGCTCCTGGCCAGGGTGGGTGGCAGGGACAGATTTCAGGGGTTTTAGGAGCTGTTGGTGCTGCTTTCTTGTGCTGTGACCTTGTTTTGTCCCTCAGCTCCTCCCCGGAGGTTGTGGTGGCTCCAGCTGCAGGTTTCAGTTGACACTGGTGGTGAACTGGGGGGGTTGGTGCTTGAACATCCGTGGCAAAGAGGATGCTGCAAACCTTAAGATGACAGTGAAACCACCAGCAGCCATAAGCAGCTCCGAAGGAAGGCAAATTTGGCACCTTCCACCTGGGACTGCTCCGAAAAGCCCCCCCGGACAAACCTTCCCTGCTGGCACCACTGCTGGGTGGAGGGGGATGTTCCTGTACCAAATTCAGGGATGGGGTGGGGGGGAACCTTGATTTGAGGCAAAACCCTGTGGGTTTTGCAGAGTTCCCAGCCCACACCTGGAGTGATTAAACAGGTGGAGAAGACCCTGCAAGAAGGAGCTGCAGAGGGACCGGACGGGATCGGTGCCAACAGTGGGATTGGATTTGCCAATATTTTGAGGGAGGAGCTGAGGGAAGCAGAGAGGCTGGTGGGGTGTAGGTCAGCCTAGAGGTTGCACAGTGTGATTCCAGGATGGATCTCTCCTGCTTCATCCCCAGAGGTCATGAACAGTGGGAAAACACCCCCACAGCAGTAACGCAGTGTTGGGTGCTCAGAGCCACACACGGAGCAGGCACCAGGGCTCCCTGGCTTTGTGATGGATAAACTCGGCTTAAAATAAGGGTCTGGAGGAATTTGGTGGCACAAGGGCTGGGTTCTGCTGCCTTTTGGATGATATTTGTCTCTTCCTTACCCACATGAGGACTGGGTGGCTGTGGAAGCCTCCCCTCCAGCAGCACATCCCCTGCACACCAACGGAGCTGGGCAGTAAATCCTTCTCTTGCTGCCTTGGAATTTGCTGCCTGGGAATTTCCCTGGGTGTTATTTCTTCCTTGCATGATGAAGAAATGTTGATTAATCGTTCCCTGCTCACCACCTCACCACCATGCAGGAGTTTTAATGGCCTGTGTCGTGCCCTCTTTCCAAGCCAGAGCATCCAGCTCTTCCAGCCGTGACTTTTCCAGGACGCTGGACAGGGGCTCTTCCAGCTCCCAGTCAGGCTCTTAGAGGTATTTCCCTGCTCCTCAAACTGTGCCTTGCTGAGGAGCCCTTTTTTTTAGACACTTCACTTCCCATTTTTTGGATGGATGGTGGGATCCAAAGGGATCTTCCTTTGTATTCCAAGCAGTGAGGAAGCACTGCAGGCTTTTTCAAGCAGTGTTGTCCATCCTTCCACTCCAGATTTATCCATGGGACTGCTAAAGGTTGTCATTTCCCCCATGGAAATCTCCTTTCCTTTACAGCACCTCGTCCAGGATATTTATTTTAATTCAGTTGACTCGTGGGTTTCTTCTGCCAGTGCTGCAGTCCCAGCCTCTAATCCCACTTGTCACAGAGTCCCAGATCCTGAGGATTTACCTGATATTTCTCCTCTTCTGTATTTGGGAAAGGTGGAAACAATCCTCATTTCCTGCTCTGTCAGGAACTGCTGTGTCACCTCCTGGTTTATCCTGATGGCAGGAAGGGAAGTATTCCCTTGGTTTCATGGGGTTGTGGAATCTGTGGAATCAGAGGGTGCTGCAGGGATGGTCACTCCACAGAGTGGTGGGAATTTCGGACGCTCCTTCCCCAAACACCACCCTTTCCTTCACGCAACATTTCCACGAGCCCAGAGGATTTAAGCACAAATCAAGGGAACCACCAGGATCTGGACCACGGGTCTGAGCAGCCCTTGCCCTGCCCAGGTCACCAGGCACGTGGGTGATGCCACAACTCCCCGGGGTGTCAGCAATGACAGCCCCAGTGGGCGCTGCTTGTCTGGGAAAACGTGAGCTGGAAGCGGAGGGTGGGGAGGGGGAGAAGGAGAAGCTGCTGCTAAAAATAGCCCTTTCTGAAAGAAAGGGATGAAAACCTCTTTGGAGAAATGAGGGGAGAGGGGGAGTGTTTCCCTGGAAACGGGGAAGTCTGTCTCTTCCTAAAAGAGGGGGTGGGAAATGAAGAAATAGTAAATACAGGAATGACGGGGAAGAGGATCCTGTGTGGCGTTCCCCAGGCATCAGGGAGGGGGGATGTGGGGTCTGAGCTCGCCTGGGACCCAGGGGAGGCAGATGAGGCTCTGGCAATGCCTGCCCACACAGCCTGGGAATGTCACCCTGTCACCTGTGACCTGCCCAAGTTACCTCGAGAACAGCGAGCCCAGAGCTGGGGACACGCAGGGCCAGGTCAGTGGGGTATCTCCAGCCACCCCTGGTGGCTCAGCAGAGGTGATAAAACAATGAATATCCTCCAAGTGCTTTAAAAAAGTACACAAAAAATCTTGTTTGTTTGTTTTTTTCTGGGGATTTCAGTGGGATGAGCGTCCTGGGTGATGGAAACCTCTCACCCCACTCCACGGCTCTGACCTTCAGCAGCTCTTGTGGCCCCCCCTCAGCACCAGGACACACTTGGGCTGAGAATCACAGCCTCTAAAAACAGAAAGCCCTCATGCTGCCTGGAAGGGGGCCACTGATTCCTTCCCTGTTCCTTAATTTGGCTTGGCCTGTCTCTTTTTTTTTTTGTTTGTTTGTTTGTTTGTTTGTGCAAGTGAAATAAAGTGGCTTTGAGAGCCTTTTAACTGGAGTGGCTGGAGCAGCTCAGGTGGGAGACACCCCCCAGGCCTGGCACCCACCCTTGTGCCAGCCCAGGTCCATTAGTTCTGCTGGAGCAAGCTGCTCCATGGCATGAAATATTCACAGTCATCTCAAGAGCTGCAGTTCTCTGCCGTGTCCTGGCTGAGCTAAAATGCTTTTTATTTTCAGTGAATGGTGCCCAGCTCCTCTCCAGTCCAGGATGCCCCATCCAGGCTGGTGGAGCATCTTTGGAGGCCAAGAGTTGCGACTCAGTGGCCTTGACCAACTGAGAGTTCAGACTGAACCCAAAGGAGATATTTTTAAATAATTGGATATTTTGTTATTAAAAAAACACCTTGGAGAAATACAGAGGGAGAAGGTATTTAATGGTAACTTCATAGATGGGTGATTTTTGCTGGTTTTCCTTTGGCTCTTGTGCCTTCCCAGGGACCAGAAGATCTTCTCAGGAACCAAGGATATTTTCCCAGGGGATTAGGAGTTCTCCTAGTATCCAGGAGGTTCTCCCAGGGAGCAGGAGATTCTCTAGAAGATGCTCCCATTAAAGAGGGGATTCTCCCAGGGACCAGAAGATGCCCCCAGGAACCAGGAGATTTTGCAGAGGATCCTCCCAGTATGCAGGGAATTCTCCAGGAGAACTCCCCAGGATCCAAAGGATTCTCCCAGGAACCAGGAGCCCTGCCCAGCATCTCTTTTATTTTTTGCTTTGCTCCTCCTTTCCCACATCACTCCCTGCAAAGCCCCAAACCTCCCCTGGGTGGGGGGGAAGCTGCTCTGACCTCTCTCTGCCCGGTATTCTGGGATTCAGCAGCAGCACCTGCTGTGGAAGATCTCCTGTTCCTCTGGGTCTGTGTCACTTTGTTCCCAGGCTGTGCATTTTTAGACACGGTGCCACCACATCGGGGTCACCGGCGGCTCTCGGCGTCCCCTCCTCTCGTCACCACACAGGGGATGGGGGTTACTGGGGTGCTGGGGGTCCAAGAGCTCCATCCCCTGATGTCAGCAGCGGGTGGGAGGTCGGCTGCTTTCCCTGGAGGTGACTCACAGCCCTGGGAACTCACCCACAGCTTTCACAGCTCCCAAAATGACACGAGGCCCCAGCTCTGTCTGGAGGGAGATGGCGCTCAGCGACTGGCCCCGTCACACCCTGCTGGGCACCGTGGGCAAGGCTTGGGCCAGCTTGGATGCTCCTCCTGGAATGGCTGCTGGCATCCACTGCAGCCCTCCAAGGCCCTGTGGCTCTGCAGGGGCTGGGAGGGGTCCCCAGGGGTGACACCGTGGGGAGATGTGACCGTGGGAGGCTCGGAGGGTGTGATGGGGGTGGGATCCTCCCATCCCTGCCCTCCCACTCCCTCCCTGGGAGTCCTGAGCAGTGGGGCTGGGTGTGGGCCTGGATTCCCAGTGACACTGGCGCTGGAATTCAGCTGTTCTGGATGAGGCCAGTCCTGAGGATAACCCTGCCCTGTGGTTTTAATCCACCCCTCACAGCATCACATCCCAGAGCATCTCCCAACCCGCCACCAGCAGGATATGGGGGGAAAAGGGTGGAAAAAAGCACATTTCTCCTATTTGTAGATGGTCTGCAAAGTCACAAACAGACTGTCTGAAGCTTTGGGGGTTTCCCTGGGAATGAAGGCAGAAAAACAAAGAGAGATCATCTGTTTCCTGATGGGACCTGGATACCACATCTCCTGTCCCTGGGACACCAGGAATCCTCCCTCTGGAACAACTGTTGGCATCTGACCCAGCCCTCAAGTCCCTCTGGCTTTGCAGGAGGTGGGATGGGGTCCCCCAGGAGGACACAAAGTGCCCTTCCCAGCACCACACGCACAGAGAGGGTGGGATTTCCAGTTTGAGTGTCTGTAAAACCCGCTGAGACAGAACTGATCCAGAAGGAAATTATTATTTCATAATGATATCGATGCGAAGACGTCGGCTGGTTAAATCCTTGTGAAAGGGCCAAGTGGGAGCAGAGTTCTGGTTTTCCAAAGGGCTGGGATCCCTCTGGAGGGGTGAGCAGTGGTTGGGGAGGTGAGTGCAGACACACAGACAACACCAGCTTCACAATTAGGGGAGCAAATGAGGCGAGAACGTCACCCAGCCCAGAGAAATTCCCCTGATTTTCTGGAGTTTGGCTCTTTGTTCGGAGCTGGTGCTGGGAGTTCAGCTCCACGGGAACTGTTCCGTGCCCGGCCTCAGTTTCTGCACATTGCATAAGGATTAGCCTGGGGCAAGTCATTTTTTGGATTCAACCTACCCTGCTCTGGCAGATCCGCCTTCAGAAAAGGCTAAAATGGTGCAGATGACATTAAAAACCCTCACCCAGAGTAGCCTCTTTCCCAGCTGGATGCCTGCAGGAGGGAAACATGCAGTGCAAGGGCTGCTTGCAAAGGATTCCCAGTTTTTCCACAGGGTTAGACAGTAATTTTCAATATTGGGATCTGGCTGGGGATCTTGTGGAAATACAGGTGTTGTTTCAGGATGAAGAGGGGTGTTGGCTGATTGCACCCACTCCCTGTCTGTGCCTGCTGCTGCTCTGGGACCATCAGGGAGCTAAAATAATGTGGTTTGTCCCTGCCATGTCCCCACATCCCCCTGGATCACGGGGCACTACACCCAGCACTGAAATCACTCCACACAAATTCGACCACCGTGGGTGGGAATAGAAACATCCCCCTTTCCCTCCTCCAGCTCCCGTGTTTCTGGGTGCCAGGAGAGCCTCGTGGGGTCTCCCTCATGCCCCTTGGGGGGATGGCAGAGTGGTCCAAGCAGATGCATCTCCCTTGTGCCTAAAGACAGGGGTTGATCCATAGGTCTTAAATATTCGTAGGAGCTTGGCCACGTCCTTCCTTTGGGGGCGGGAGAAGCCTCCCCGCGACGAAGGGACCTCAGTAAAGGCAGAGCGATACAAAATAATCGCCTTTTCACGTTCCCCACCCCAGCCCAGGGCAAAGCGGAGAGTCCGGTCCTGCCCCGTCTCCTTCCCCAGAGCTGCGGGGACCCAGCAGCTTCTCCACCCCCTCCCCCCTCCCCGTTCTCCCGTAGCAGATCCAGGCTATTACCAAGGATATGGTATGGATCGGAGACGCGTGGTGAAGCAGCATCGTTGTATCCAGGGATATGATTATTTCCCAGTGGTTGAAATCTAGGTCTCCCGCTTGGGAGGAGGGGTGCGGGGGGGTGAGAGGGGTGGGCAAGGGCGGGGAGACGCTCGTATTAATCTTATGAATATTCATGGAGAAGCTTTGCTGGCTCTGGGGGTTGAGTCCGGGGTAGAGTTTGGGGGGCCGGGGGTGAGAGGTGGTGGCAGCGGCGCGGAGCAGCTGCTTGTGCATTCGCCGCATGCCTGACTGCAGAGCCGAGTGTAAGTTGGTGCCTTTTTCTCTCCCCTTCCCTCACCCCCAACCCCATCCCTGCATCCTTCCCCTCTTCCCGCTGCTTCCCCCTGCTTAAATAATCCTGGCCAGGAGCGGTGCAAAAGGAGGGACTTTTGATTCAGACGCAAACACGACCCCAAATCTTCACCCCTCCGAGACGCAGCCATGGCTCCTGCCTGCAGTGCGGGCAGGGAGAGAACTCCGGGGCTTTGGGCAAACCTTCACCACCTCCACCCAAATCCCCCCCTCCTAAATTTGCATGGATTAACCCTAAAAATGCTTTGAAGAGGGGGGCGGAGGTTGTTTGCTAGGAAGGCAGGTGATGGGGAGAAAGTAGGAGAAACTGAGTGCCGGGATAGGTGATGTCAACTCAGATGATGTCGCAACCGCTGAGCATCACAGCTTGGGTTTGGAGTCACAGAAAGAAGCACAGAGCCCATGACAAATAAAAATCAACCTGTTAAAATAATAATAATTTAAAAAAAAAAAATAAAAAAGAAAGGAAATTTCTGTGCCGTTGAACAAATCCAGGGTGTTTTGGGAAAGGAGGAAGGGGAGGAGAGAGTTTAGGGACAGGAGAAAAACTGTGTGTTTATTTAAAAAAATAAATAAATAAATAAAACCCCGAATGTTTGTTGAATGGGGGGGGGTGGGTGTTTGTATTTTTTGGTGACATGGGCATTTGTGGCTGCCAGACCTTTCCTGCAGCAGCAGAAAGATGGTGTTTGTGGTGCTCTGGCGTGATGCTTGGAGGAGCCAGGGAAGGTCAAATCCAGCTCAGCTCCTGAGCGGGTCGCTGGGGAGCGAGTGATGGGGAGGCAAATGCAGAAAAAGGAGATAAAACTGGGACAAACGCGACCTCCCCTCCTGTGGGCCTGGCAGAAAAGGGTTAAGAGAAGCGGTTGAATGCTGCAAGCCTCGTCAGGGTTGTACTATTTTTTCTAGTGCATAAGGAGAAGGGAGAGGAGGGTTGCACGGAAAAGGGAAATTTCCGAGAAAAGAGGGATCTGCGGCAATATCTGCACCTCGGGGGATGAAGAGAGGAACCAACAGGCATAAATGGCCTGGGGACGGCTGAAATCTCTGCCGAGGAGATTGGCACCGCGGGGTTATTTTCCACTTGCCTCCCCTACCCATTTCTGTAATCCTGGCTCAAAGTAGACAAGTCGAGTTGGAGCTGAAGAAGGGAGGTTAGAGGGGTTTTTATTTCATTTGGGAGGGGTGGGGGAAAAAAGAAAAAAAAAGAAAAGCAGCAAAAATGAGAGGTTGGTTGTCCCTCTCCGGGTTGAGCATCTCCGTGGCGCGAGGCAGTGCAGGATGATCCCAAGGAGCACTCGCCGGGAGCAGGGATGTGAGGATCCGGCACCCACCGGGGACACGAGCCTCAGCATCCCCAGGAGAAATTGCACCCGGCGGAGTCGAATTCCCGAGGGGGTGGGTCGGCCGTGGGGGGCAGGGGGGAGGCGGGGGAAGTGTTGGCTTTTGGGAGGACGGGGAGGGTGGATGGAGGTCGCGTGGGTCGGGGCCTGCAACGTCGGGTCCTTGGAGCCACCAGCGGCGGTGTGTGTGGGGGGGGAAGGTGGCCTTGAAAGGGGACAGACAGGGACCGGTGGGGAGTTCAGTCTGGCGAATGAAACCGGAGCCTCCTGAATCACCGGGGGACGCGACGCAGCGCCGTGAGTGCCGTGCCCGGTGGGTGCCGTGCCCGGTGGGTGCCGTGCCCGGTGGCTCCCACCGGCTCCAGGGGGCTTGGCGATGCTGGGGGACCCTCCGCGGCTTTGCAGAGCCTCAGCGGCCGGGGTGGGGGGGTTGCGTCGTTCTTTCCCCCCTCCACCCCCTCCTCCATCCTGCGCCTGGCACCGGCTCCCCCGGGCAGCGGCCCCGCGGTGCTGAGCAGGGCGCAGGGAGATGGGGCTCTGGCTTTTTCCGCCCTGGCTCTAGCGCGCTCTCGCCCTCGCCTCGCGTTGCAGTGCGGGGCGGGCGAGCAGCGGGCGAGCAGCTCTCGGGTAAAGAAGAAAGGGGGTGCCCGGAGGAGCCGCGGCTTTGCAGATGCTCCTCTGGGACCCCCCGCCACCACCACCCCCCAGCAGCTTGTAACCTTCTCGGTGTTTTTTCCAGGCGATGCCACACCTCCCGAGGACACTGGGGACATCGGGTTTTGCTGAGCTTAGCAGCTTTTCACCGTCGTACCGAAGGCATCAGACAGACGCTCATCTGCCCTGAAGTGCAGATCTGCAACAGCTCCCGGGAAGACTCTGTCTCTCTGTCTCTCTGTCTCTCTTTTCTCTCTCTCTCCAGTCCAAACCATTACAAGACCTGACTTCCACCATCTGGGAATTTAACCCCTCTTATGTCCCTTCTCCTTTTTCTACGATGACTCACCATTATTTTTAACTTTGAAGAGAGAGGAAATTATGGGGATCTTGGAAGCCTGTATTTCTCTCTAGGATTTCCCCAGGGGTCAGATAATCGGTGTTACTAAGAGACACTAAGATTTGGCTTCTCCAGGTAATGTGATTTGTTTTCTGTGTGCCATGGTGGTTTGCAGAGGATGACAGGAGCCGGGACACCAGCGGCCGAGGAGGGGGACTGCGGTGGTCCATGGGGGAATCGCCGGCTCCGCATTCCAGAGCTTGGCTGCAGGCAGGGAGGGCAGCATGTCGCCGAGCCGCCGCTTCGTGGCTAGGGCAAGAGGATTGGGAAGGTGTTAAAAGCCGAGTTGGAGTTTTTCTGGAGGGTTGATTGCCTGAGATCCGCACGGTTAAATGTTGATTAACCCTTCGCTGCATGCCTGGGAATGACCTGAGCCCCGGCACCCCGTGGGGTCCCCTTGCCACTTTAGGGCTGGATGGGGTTATTTTTCTTCCTTCCTTTCTCTTCCCTTTCCCCTCCTTGCCTTTTTATTTTTAAATTGAAATTTTGATTTTTAGCCAAAAAATAAGCCCTGCTTTGCCAATGCCAGTTTTTCCGTGCTGGTTTTGAACAGGTGATGGTTCCTCAGGTGTTTTACTCTGTTCCACCTAATGGGTTTAGACGGGAGTTGTTGAACTCTGTCCCACAGAAGGCAAATTAACCCCCCCCCCAAGGAAGGGCATAGACATGCTAGTGAAGGGATCTGCTCTCCTCCCCCCAACTTTATTCCATCTCTCTCTTTCTCAGCAGGGGTGATTTTCTTTCTCCTTTTTTTTTTTTTTTTTCCTGTATCTCATCCCTTCGCCTTTTCATGAGACTCTTCCAACCCTACATACCTGTCCTTCTGCAGGATAGTAGCCCTGCCCTGAACCTGATCCCACCACCGGGCCCTGGGAAGAGCTTAGCATAAGGATTTCTTTGAAAACCCCCAATATGACAGTTGCCACTGGAGATCCTGCAGATGAAGCTGCAGCTCTTCCCGGTCACCCGCAGGACACGTATAACCCCGAGACCGACCATGAGTGCTGCGAGAGGGTGGTCATCAACATCTCGGGGCTGCGCTTCGAGACGCAGCTCAAGACGCTCGCCCAGTTCCCAGAGACCTTATTAGGGGATCCTAAAAAGAGGATGAGATATTTCGACCCTCTCCGGAACGAGTATTTCTTTGACCGGAACAGGCCCAGCTTCGATGCGATTTTGTACTATTACCAGTCCGGTGGGAGGTTGAGGAGGCCGGTTAACGTGCCCTTAGACATCTTCTCAGAAGAGATTCGATTCTACGAACTGGGGGAAGAGGCAATGGAGATGTTCCGAGAGGATGAGGGCTACATCAAAGAAGAGGAGAGGCCGTTGCCCGAGAACGAGTTCCAGAGACAAGTGTGGTTGCTCTTCGAGTACCCCGAGAGCTCGGGCCCTGCCAGGATTATAGCTATTGTCTCCGTCATGGTGATTTTAATCTCCATCGTCAGCTTTTGCCTGGAAACCTTGCCCATTTTTCGGGATGAGAACGAAGACATGCACGGCAGCGGGCTGAGCCACCTCCCCTATTCCAACAGCAGCATGGGCTACCAGCAGTCCACCTCCTTCACAGACCCCTTCTTCATCGTGGAGACACTTTGCATCATCTGGTTCTCCTTCGAGTTCCTGGTGAGGTTTTTCGCCTGCCCCAGCAAGGCTGGGTTTTTTACCAACATCATGAACATTATAGACATCGTAGCCATCATTCCCTATTTCATCACCCTGGGGACGGAGCTGGCCGAGAAGCCGGAGGACGGCCAGCAGGGCCAGCAAGCCATGTCCCTGGCCATCCTCCGAGTCATCCGCTTGGTGCGGGTCTTCAGGATCTTCAAGCTCTCCCGGCACTCCAAGGGGCTGCAGATCCTTGGGCAGACTCTCAAGGCCAGCATGCGGGAGCTGGGCCTCTTGATATTCTTCCTCTTCATCGGCGTCATCCTCTTCTCCAGCGCCGTGTATTTTGCCGAGGCCGATGAGAGCGAGTCCCAGTTCCCGAGCATCCCCGACGCCTTCTGGTGGGCCGTGGTTTCCATGACGACTGTTGGCTACGGAGACATGGTCCCCACCACCATCGGGGGGAAAATAGTGGGTTCCTTGTGTGCCATAGCTGGCGTATTAACGATTGCCTTACCAGTGCCCGTCATAGTGTCCAACTTCAACTACTTCTACCACCGGGAGACGGAGGGAGAGGAGCAGGCTCAATATCTGCAAGTAACCAGCTGCCCAAAGATCCCCTCTTCCCCTGACCTAAAGAAAAGCAGAAGTGCCTCTACGATTAGTAAGTCTGATTACATGGAGATTCAGGAAGGCGTAAACAATAGCAATGAGGATTTCAGGGAGGAGAACTTGAAGACAGCCAATTGCACCCTTGCTAACACAAACTATGTGAATATCACCAAAATGCTAACCGATGTCTAATCGCTAAAAAAAAAAAAAAAAAATCTAGTGGTGTATTTAAAAGCTGAAGTGGAACAATTGCAGATATTGAGTGCTGCTCTGCATTGTAGTTAACACAGTTATTTTCTACGGTGTATATTTGGTTCTGCATGGGAAGCAATAGCTGTGTAAGTGACTTTTAACCTTCGATTTCCACACTGAATAAGCATCCGTGCAAAACAAACAAACAAAACAGACAGACAAACAAACACCCCCCAACAAACCCAAACCATTTCGTTGTCCTTCTCCCATCCCAGGCTCGTGGGTTTCCCGAGGGGTACGGAAGGGATTTGGAGCAGCAGGATGGGGGGTACGAGGGGCAGCTCCAGGTTGTGCCAGCTCCCTGTCCTGGGTGACAACCCACCTTCCAGGGAAGGGCTGGGAAAGGTCAGGCAGAACTTAACGAAGGGGGCGATGTGGGCGAAGTGTCAGAATTGCTGGAAGGCTCCGGTTTCCACCCTGGGAATGCCAAGCCCGGCCGCGTCGCCCGGGCTCGTGTTTCATAACTGAAAATGCTGCATGCTGCAATAGTTTCAGCCACTGCAGTGTGCCAGTGTGAGGCCCAGGGGAGGGATAATTAGTGTGACAGCACATTATTTATTAAGTCTTAAATTTTCTATTGCCAGGCATCGGGAGGGCTGGGTAAATAAATCAAGCGCTTGGATTTTAGGATTTCTTTAGATAACACTTCCATCCCCGGTGTTTCCAGGCTCACCAAAGACATCTCCACTAATCTGTTGAAAATGAGTTGGAAAAAGCATCTTTTTTTACATCTATATATAAAACTGGAGCAACTATGCTGTGGCCTACAATATATTTATACTGCAGTGAAATTTAACCAGTAATACAGTACAGCTGCATGGATATCTGTTGCATGAATCTGAATATTTAATACACACACAAATATATATTTTCTTAGTAGACTATACGATATTCATGTTTATAGTGTTTATAGATTCTCCGGTGGCTCGAAGGAGATTCATGGGAGTTGAAAAAAAATCTCAACTGCAGTTAAAAACAGGACGGGGAAGGCGCGTGCTGACAACAGTTGGATAAGATAACGAGGCAAAGCCCGAGTGTCCGAGCATTCAGACACGAGAGCCAGCTAGAGCGAGGGAAGGTGAGCTGAAAGTTAAACACCTGCACTCGTTATGGGGCGAGTAATTAGTCATTAATCTTGGTGTCGGGAGCGGAAAGCGCAGGGCGGATCAGAGAGGGCACAGGGAGCAGGTGGAATTGCAGGTTCTGGCTCTCCCGGATTGTTTGGTCAGCAGTTTTCAGCCGTTCCCGTCTAATCCTTGGGGTGTGTGTGTGTATGTAGATATTTAGAGAGCGACTACAGGGCCGGATCCTCAGCAAACAGAGCTCTTGGGGCATTGGGGATTTCCTGATTTAGGGGTGCTGGGATGGTGGGACAGGGGCTGGAGCAGGATGACCTACCCCGTGGAGCCCATGGGATCACTGGGGAAGGGCGTGTTTTGGGCTGGAAAACTCCTTTTCAACCACACAGAGCCCCAGGGCTGGGGGTTTATTTCTTTGTGATGGAAAAGGCACGTGCTGAGGGTGGGCTGGATCTGAGCTGCTGCCTCTCAGCCCTTGCTTTGCCTCCTTCCAGGGTCTTTAGAGTGGTGAGTTGGGGTGCAGAGAGCCTGAGGATGTCCCTGCTTCTTCATCCCTGCTGGTGTTTGGGGATGGGAGCTGTTGGTTCAGGGGGAATCTCGTCTGCTTTCCCCATTCCCATCTGGATTTCCTTGTTTCTCCCCCATTGCTGAGAATCCCCAGGGAAATCCTCTGATGTTCCTCTGATGAGTCAGGAGAGAGGGATTGAAATCTCTGCCAAGGTTGTGGTCCATCAAAGCCTCCCTGGGCTGCAGAACAAGGTTCAGCTGGGGTGAATTTGGGCTGAATTGGGGCACAGTCAGTGCTGTACTCGCTTGATGTGTGGGCACCAGGAGAGAACCCTCCAGCAGAGAATGTGGGGGAGGTCAGAGACCCTTCCTGAGCTCAGAGAGGAAAACCCAACTAAATAACAATAAACCAACCGGTGCTAACATGTCCTAACACCAATGGTTCCAAATGATGCTCTGGGGCCGGATCCACCTCGGGCTGATGTGGCTTCACTCAGCCAGGTGGAAACACTCCTCAGTTTTGTTGGATTGGTTGATTGATTGATTGATTGGTTGATTCTGGCCTGGCTATAATCAACATCATGGTTTGTGCATGGGAGTCCTGCCTTCTGCTTGGGGCCAAGGACCAGCAGCATCCAGGACCAACAGCAGCCTGTCTTTAATCCCATTACATTGGGAACCTTCTGCTCCCGCTTTCCTGCAGCAGCTCAGGAATGGGAGCTTCTGCAGCCCGCTCAAAAAAACCAACACAACCCAAAGCAATAAATTTTGACTCCTGAAGCTCATCCTGTCGGATGGGGCAGGGCTGGCAGGAGCTGCCAGCTTGGCCACGATTCCCAGGGCAGTCGGCCAACTTCCATTGATCCGGCTGGCCGTGGGTTCGTGGAGGCAGGAGCGTGGAGACGAGCACAGGGGAAGCTGCTGGATGTACTGGGAATGCTGCTCGCCCACCTCTGGGTGCCTCCACACCAGGTGATCCCATTCCTGGTCAAGATTGAGGGAAAGTTGCCGCAGGTTGTTTTTTTTTTGGTGGTGGGGTTGGATTCTGTCGGTCGGTGAGACTTTGTGACGTGCCTGGCTGTGAGCTTGGGATGGGTTGGGATGGTTGGCCAAAGCCTGGAGTGCTGCTGTGGTTTGGTGAGGAAGAAGGTTGTGTTTCCCTTTGGGGAGGTGGTGTTTTGGGAATAGAGTTCTTGCAGGATTTCCAAGGCCAGGCAGGAGGGGGAGAGCGGATCCACGAGCAGGATCAGCCACATCCAAACCTTCTCACCAAGCCTGTGGAAGCCCCAAGGGGCATTGCAGGGATAAATGGGGCCAAAGAGCGAGAGTCCACTCTCCTTTTCTCACCAATGTGAACTGACATCTGTCCCCATGGCCAGTCCCTTCCTTGGGACAGATCCTGCACCCCTGGCACTGGGGAAAACCAGCCTTGGTGGGGGATTGGACCTGCTCTGCTCTCGTTTGGGAAACAGGGCAAACAGCCAGATCAGTGCTCAGACATTTGTCCAGGGTGGGAAAGGTCGGGGCCGTGGCTGGAAGGGATCTGTCCGTCTGCACGAAGCAGAGGGGTGCAGATTTCTCCCTTGCACGGAGAAATGGTTCTCCTACAGCTTTTAATGGGATTTGTGCCTGCGGTCGGAGCTCCAGTGCTATTTCTAGCTTTACTTCTGACTCACTGATGTGATCTTGAACCAGTTTTTCAGGAGGAGAATGTGATTTTTTTTTTTGCCTTTTCTTGTTTGGTTTTTTTTTTCCTCAAGGAATTTGTTTTCAGAGGCTCTGGGCCTGTTTCTGTGGAGATGCTGAGCATCCCAACCTCCTCTTGACTCTGAAAGGGTGCAAAAATGAGCTGCAAAACGGCTCAGACTGAGGATGTGAGATTAGAGAGCGGGGAGAGAGAAGTGGGGGAGTCCCAACATCCGTGTCTGATTGCATGAGGCCACTTAACAGAGGTGGTCTGGTTCCTTTCCTCCTCCTGGGGAGAAAATTGCCTCTCTCCAGGGCTTGGGATGGAGGACTGGAGCTCTCTGGTCTGTGGAGGTGCTCCTGGAGGAGACAGCACATCTCTTTTAGATTATCCTTTGTGCCCCAGTTTTGAAGAGATGGAGAGCTGGGAAAGCTTTGGAGAGGTGGAAAGGTGGAAAGCAGAAAGAGTTTTGGAGAGATGGAAAGATGGAAAGCAGTGCATGTTGTCTTCTACATCCAACCTCATGGCCAAACCCTCAAGCAACCTCTCAACCCATTTAATATCTTCCAAAATCTCTGCTAAGAGCAATGGGTGAGGCTCAAATACCAGGTGGATGCTACCATGAGATCAGGAAAAAATGATCTGTGTGGGGCACTGTGTTTTATTGGGAAAAATTAATCTCTGCAGGGAAATTTTGTGTCCAAATCCTCCAGATTTGAATAGAGAGCTATAAGAAGGAGAGGATCTCTTGATTAGCGTGATGGGAGCGTGGCACGTGGGTGTATAAATATGGGCATATTTGTGCATAAATACACAGAAGGAGAGAAAAAGACAGAGGAGGAGGAGGTATTTCAGGAAGGGCCTTGTTTTGTTATCAGATTAATTCCTGGGTCAGCCCTTGAAATCGCTGCCAAAGTCTTGTAGCTTTTGTGGAGCTTGAAAAAGGTTTGGGAATGGGTCCAAGTGAAGGAGAGCTGGATCTGGCTTTGGAAGCAGGAGTTTACCAAGGTGTTGGGGGCATTCATCTCCTTGGAACGCTCTGCAAGCAAGCAGGGTCTCTGCTCCTGCTCCTGAATCCCCATCTTGGACCCATCATGACCATTTCTGTGACTGTGCAGGGAAAGCCAAGGAGAAGTTGAAGGGATCTGGTGGTGACACAAGTGCTGTGCTGCACTAGGTGGGGTTTTGGGGGTTATTTTTTTTTTAATGGGTGGATTTTAAGTCCCTTGAGCTATGGCAAATTTTGGTCCCAGTGTGGTAGCTCCTATTTGGAGCCAGGGTAGGTTTCTCATGGAATCATGGAAGGGTTTGGGTTGGAAGAGACCTTAAAGCTCATCTCATTCCCTGGGCAGGGACACCTTCCACTAGACCAGGTTGCTCCAAGCCCTGTCCAACCTGGCCTAGAAACCTTCTCTCAAGGTCTACACCCATGGGTGTGGTTTATCCCTGGTGGTTATCCCTGGTGGTTATCCCTGGTGGTTATCCCTGGTGGTTATCCATGGTGGTTATCCATGGTGGTTTATCCATGGTGGTTATCCCTGGTGGTTATCCATGGTGGTTTATCCCTGGTGGTTATCCCTGGAGGTTATCCCTGGTGGTTTTCCATGGTACTTATCTGTGGTAGGTTATCCATGGTATTTTTCCATGGTACTCATCCATGGGAGCTGGTCAGTGTGCTGCCAGGGTAAAAAGGGCTGAGGAAAGAAGGACCCAGCCCAAACCATCTTGTTGTGCACCCAGAACAAGGCTGTGGCTCCCTCCTTGCAGCCCTGGCAGCATCCGACCCTCCCCACATCCACCACATCCCTCAGTCGCTCCTGTTGGGCTCCAGCTGCCACTGATGCCAAAATGGGGACAAGGGTCACCCCCAGGTCCAGCCTCTGGCCAGAGCCCTGCCCTCCCCCAGCCCATGGCCTCAGTGTCCCTGTGGTATTGCTGCCCAAATTTCATCCCCTCCCTCGCTCGGAACGGAGTGCTCCGATCCCTCCACATCCCGTTGGAGGGGAGAGGGACCAGCCTGCAGTGATGGGAATCACCCCTGGGGAGCACAGCACTGACTGACACCCAGGGACAAGATTCCCCCAGCCCAGTTGTTGCATGATGAGAGAGAAACTCCTTATCCATGTTTTTTCCTCCAGGGGGTGGGGGGGATGGTTTGGTTTGCCCAAGCTGCTGGACGTTGTGTAACCACACCAGGTCCACACATGAGGGACTACGTCCCCTCCCCAGCCCTGCCTGGCTGTCCTGAGCTTGGGGCTGGTTCTTTTGGGGTTTAGGGGTGTTTTTCTTAATTATTATTATTATTTTTTAATACCTTCTGCTGCCTATAAGCCTGCAATTATCGGTTTGCTCTCGCTCCCTCACTGCCTGAGACCACGCTCTTGTCCTCCAATGTCATCCCCAAAGAGCAAGGGGAGAAAAAAAAAGAAAAAAAAACACAAAAAAAAAGGGTATTGGATCAACCCTGCGTGTGGTGCCTAATTTAAGCCAATCAATAGGAAGAGGAAACCCAAGAAGGACTCATCCTAAGAATGCTGGAGCTGAACCTTTTGTTTCCATGGTTACAGGAGAAATGGGACCAGGAACGGAGAGAGAGGCCTGTAAACTGTTAGGAATTTCAAGTCATTTAACCATGCGTTTGCTAGGCAAAAATTTAGACACCAGCTGTACCTGAATTGCACAGTGTTTATAGACGTTCCTGCTCTTATTGACAGCCTGGGGGTGTCTGGGGGGGTCGGGTGGAAAGGAATGAGGGCCCCCCCCGAGTCAATAAGGCTGCCCGTTGTATATAGGTATATAGATCTGTGTACATACATATCCCAAACTGAGCATTTATTTGCTGTCTGGTTTATCATGAGTGTATATAATTTATTCTTCACAGAGTATTCACGACTTTTGTAAATACTGGCACTAATTAAGAGGAAATAAACATGTATATTATTGAGGAGTTATTTTTGATATCGGCTCTGTGGAGGGTGGGGGAGAGGAGAGGATGAGTGGTTGTATTTTCGAGGTGGTTTTATCTGCAACTGAAACCTTCTGTGAGAGGAGAGAGAGAGAGAGAGAAGCAATCTGAGCCATGGGAAAATCAGTTTGTGCTCCAACATCAGCCAGTTTGCAGGGGCTGGTGGAGGGGGAGATGCTCAGGGAAGAGCTGATGGATCTCCCTGATAGACACCAGGGCTTTGCTCCAAAAAAGGTTCCAGCTCCAGGGGAAGGGGATGGAAGTGGGCTCAGAGTCTTGGGTTCAAGTGTCACTTGTGACAGTGTGGCCACAAGGGTGTCATGTCCCATTCCATGCCTCGGTTTCCCCATCCTTGACACCTTCCCAGCTCCCTCCAAGGACCCAGCAAATCTCAAATCCTAATGCCAGGACAGTGAAAATGCATAAATGGGTGACTGAACCCACAGACAGATGTTGTTGAGGGGGGAGAGAAAGTGTTTAAGAGCAGCCAATTACAAACTTGTAAGTACAGAAAACCACCTGAGTGCAAAAAAAAAAAAAAAAAGTAACAGAAGCATTTCTGGGCAAGGCAACCCAAAAGAAATGTCTGTGTTTGCCGCAATGCCGAGTGGAAGCAGCCCCCAAACCGGACCAGTCTGTGCTTCTCAGCCCCATTTCCAAGCCCAGAAGACGCTCCAGCCGGCTCTGGCAGGCGCCAAACCCTCCCCTTCTCAGCGTCCTGTTGGCCGTGAGATCCTAAACAGCCGGAACACCGAAGTGGAACAAGCAGTTTGCAGAGCCGCCTGCTCCGCCCGGGCTCTCCGGAGCTGTGGCAGGAGGAGGCTGCGGGGCGGACTCGGTAATTGTTTTAAATTGTCGGAATGACAGCGTGTGGCGCCATCCCGGCCTCGCTCCGAGCACGGGGGAGATGTGGAGATGTCCGGGTGTCGCCGCCTCCTCCTCCTCCTCCTCCTCCTCCTCCAGCCGACCCGCTTGTGCTTCGACATCCTTCAAGGAGATCAGGAGAAGGTGGAAGGATCACCCCACCCGGACGGGGAGACCTCCCCACACCCGGGCAGCTCTTTCATCCCGGCTGGAGGGAGCGGCTGATCCCACCCAGCGCAGCCTGGCTGGTCCTGCCCCTGCTTAATGACCTACTTTCTGTCACCTTCTCTGCTGAGTGTCACCTCTGCCGACCAAAACCCCACGAAAATTCCTCGTGGATCCGCTCTGGAGGAGCTCACGGTTCAGGCACCTCCAAGGCGGCACAGCGATGCTCCCGGTGGTGGGAAAGCCACGCCACGCACCCGCTGCAGGGCTGAATCCCTCCAAATCCCCCTCATTCCCACCGAGGAAGGCAAGGATTCCAGTGCCAAGAGAGCACTATTCTGGAAAGCTTGGGATGCTCCAACCCCGGGGGATGTTCCCCCGGGACCAGCAGGAATTTTCAGCCGTGAGTGAGGCCACTTCCATTTGGCAAAGTGGGCACTGGGATCCCGGCAGCATCTCCCGGGCTGGAACTGTGGGGGGGCCGTTAATGGGGATGGTGAGAGCAAGACAGGGGAAATGATCCCATGCTCAGGATGCTGCTGGTCTCCTGGTGATGCTCTGCGGATGCCTGGGACAGTGGGACTTGGGTGGGAGCTGGTGCTGAGTTGAACCATCGCTGCTGCAGTGCTGGTGATCCCAAAGAGCCTCAACCAGGCAGCTGGGAACAAAAAATTCACAAGGGTGGGCGTGTGAAGCGGGGCCCCCACAGTCTATCTTTAGGTAACCTCTAGGCAAAGGTTTGCAGCTCACACAGCTCTTGAGATGCACATTTATCCTGCAGCTCTGGAAATCAGGCCAGGTCCCTCTTTCTCCTTCCCACTTCCTCCTTGCTCCTTCTTCTCCCTCCTTTGTGTTTGTGCCGGGTGTTGAAAAAGCTATTTCTGGGAGCAGAGCTCTCCTCTGCACCCTGGAAAGGTGTCCAGGGTGGGAGAAGGGTGGGGGTTAGGCAAATGAAGCAATATTTGGGTGTATTAAACATGAATCTGAATTTTACAGAGTTGGAGCTGAGTCTGCTGAGGCCTCACATCTACAAAGCGTTAGGGCAGACAAATAAGATCCAGGGACTAAAGCCAGCTCTTCCCAAATATTTAGCTATACCCCAAGGTTTAGGCCCCTTGTTCCAATGATTCTGATTTCCCAGGGGAGGCACCTTTCTCATCCTGCAGTGTTGAGGTCCTGCTCAGACACCTTGTGCCTCTCTGTGCTGGGGAAGAGCCACGGCGAGGCTGCCTCAGCTTTTCATCCTAAACAAACAGTGGGAGACTCCATGTCCAGGGAATCTGGGAAGTTCCCTGAGGGCTCAGCAGAAGGCATGCCCCACTCCTGCTCTCTGTGGCCTGCTGTTGTGGGGGCAAAGCTCTCTCACCACCCTGGGTGGGCAGAGAAACCGAGGGTATTGACCCACCAGAACTCCATGATGGTCCTCAGAGGAGTTTTTTTTTGGGGAGGTTGTTGGTTTAGAGGATTCCACAGGCACCCAAGGGGCAGGAACTGCAGCCTCAGTGCTGGTAGAGGAACCCCAGAGCTGACAAGTTTGTTTTGCTGCTTCTTTAATGCCTCCCAAAGCAGCCCCTGGCAGCAGCTGAAGATGCCAAGGTCATCCCGCCCCTCGAATCCGCGAGGGGGACGGAGCTGGGCACACGCAGGATCAGGCCCCACGGGGTGCTTTTTTTTTGGTACCCAGCGAGAGGTGAAGGGTTTGGGGCGGGGAAGGGAAGCAGAACAAATCCCTTCTGCCAGGCACCTGCTCCCTGCCTCCGCAGAAACGCCGACGGCGCAGCGTTTGAGAGCGGAGCCTTTTCCGCTTAGGAGAGGGGTTGTCTTCCACTGTCCTTTTATCCTTGGCTAATTAAAGGCAAATCTCTGCTGAAGGAGCACAGCTCTTCACAGTTGAGCTTTAATAACTAGAAAGTGGCTGCAAATGCTTGGAGGCAGCTGCAGAAATCCTGGGCAGAAAATAGCATTTTTATCTCACGGCTTTACCAGCTTTGGCTGCGGGGATAATAAAATTTCCGAGTTGCAGGAGGAGGCAACAGCAGATACAGCCCCGTTCTGCTCGAGTTTACAAAGGGATCAGTTGGAGGGATCAGCTAAATTCCCAAGCCCTCCCTGAGCAGGACACCAGAGATCCCATGGCAGGAGGGGTTGGAACGAGAGGGTATTTAAAGGTCCTGCCAAGCCAAACCGTTCTGTGATCCCATGAGATTCCATGGGTGTGGGGAGGTCCCACCAATCCCTGGGCACCATGTGGGGAAGAGCTTGAGGTGAATCCTGTCCCAGCAAACAAAGGTGTCCTCTCATCCCCAAGGAGATGTTCCCATCCAGCTGGATCCCACCAGGAAGGGGCCTCACGCTGTTCCAGTTGCTGCAGAGGAAGGTGGGTGAGGGAGGCTGGTCCCAGGTCCCTGCTGTTGGGTCCTGGAAAGCCCAAAACCAGGCTGGGAAGGTGGAAAGGGTGGAGGGAAGATGGATGATGGCTCCCACTCTGCTGCCAGCCCTGCTTTGCTCCAGATCTCGTGTTTTTGTCCCCGTGGGAAGGCCAGGCAGGCCCAGGGGAAAGGAGCAGGGGGTGGTTTTGCAGCTTCAGGTGTCTCAAACCAAGCAGGTTGGTCTGCTGGGGTCACCTGGTCACTCAGTGTGCTCTGTGTAGAGACTGGCACCTCCAAGGGGTGGAGGGATGAGGTCCCCCTTGGCTGTTGGCCTCCCTCCAGCAACTGCACAGATGGCTGCAACTCCTTCCACTTCCAGACTGGTCTGATCCGTGCTCTTGGACACTCACAAGCTGGTTATTTCCACTCTTTAAAAGGCAGAAGGAGGGTTTAACCCTGAAGGACCTCCATCAAATCAGGAAGAAGGATGCTCTGCACTGGTAAAACATCTCCCAGCCAGGCAGCCCAAAGCACTTTGCTCAGGAACGTTTTTGGAGGGTTTGAGTTACAGTAATGCCCTGAAACCCTTAAGGATGAAAAAAACCAAAACAAACCTACAACAACAGAGCATTTGGTGTAACAGGGCATAATTTTGTGAAGACAGACACAGCAAAAAAAAAAAAAAAAAAAAGGTTGTGGCATCCAGTAAGGCTGGCAAGCAGCAGGCAGGGAGAGTAACTATTATTATTCTGTTGCCGTGGCTCTCACACAGTGCTTTTCATTAGGAGCTCTAAAGTGCTTTAGGAAAGAGAAGATTCAGCTGTCTGGTCTGTCTGCAGCGATTCCAGGAGAGGAGAGCAGGCAATGGTCTTATGCAGCAGCTCTTCCTGCAGTTTGACTGGTTGCAGGGCAAGGGCGTCCTCTGCTCGGCTCCCAGAGGCATTTGAGTTACTCTTCAGCTTCCAGAAGTCTCCCTGTGCTGCACAGAGGGCTGAAAAGTTCCTCTCCATGAGTATCCCCCTCCCTTCCACCCCTCCCTCCCTCCAACATTCCCATTCCAGCTCCAAGGAATGCAGCAGACATGTTAAAATCCCATTTTGGATCATTTGGACATCCACATGGGCAGGAGCCTTCCCAGGGCAGGAGGAGATGGGAGGGCCCTGAGGGAGGACACTCGGTGACCACCCTGGAGGGGGTTTTGCACCACACAAGGAGGCACAAGGACAGAGAGGAAGGGCACTGAAAGAGCTCCCTGGCACAGCTCAGCAGCACAAATCCTCCCCTGCCTTCCCTCCCCTGCTCTGGCTGGGGGCCAGCAGGGAACATCAGCTGCCCTCCACCACCACTCGGAGGATGCTCGGGCTCCAGGCACCTGGGAATGTCCCTGGAGCAGCAGCAGCAGCTTCATCCTTGCAGCCCCCTCGGGGAAAGGTCCCTCCCTGCATTCCTGCAGCATCCCCTGGGCAGGGAGGCTCGAGGGGAGCTGGACTGATGCACTGCCTGGGTGGAAACACCAGTTTGGTGTTTGCAAGGCAGGAGAAGCCCGGCCCAAGGGCAGGTGGGCTCCGTTTTGTTCCTCAGTTGTGGGGCCCCAGGGTGCACTCCAAACCCACACTGGTGTCCCTGGGTGCTGCTGATGCTCATCCTGCACTGGAAGGAGCCTGAGTTTGAGTGGGACAGCACAGGAGCTGCTGATTCTCTGGGGGCCTTGCCCTAGAACTCCTCCAGAGCCTGGGGGGACTCGGGTTTTTGGCTGCCTTTGCCATTTGCTCCTTTAACACTGGAAAATTGCATTCGATCAACAGGTGAGTACCCCAAACTGGTCCAGATCCATGGGACATGTCCATGGACACACTCCCCTGTGCATGGACACACAAACACACCCTTAAAATCCCCGTGAGCGCTGGTTTGAGGTCCCTCCATCCCCACAGTTCAGCCCTAGGGATGGTGCTGTAGGGGAACATTAACTCCTGAGTTCAGTTCAGGTGGTTTCCAGGTGGGATGGGGGCACGGTGGCCGTGGTGGGAGTCATCATGGGGAGGAAACAACCCCTGAAAGCTCCAAAAAGAGAAGCCAAGGTGCCTCTAGCCGTGACAAGGCGTTGCTTTGGCACCGTGCAGGGTAAGGAGGATGGCAGGGAGGGAGTTTGCTCAGGCAGCTTCTCCCCTGGCAGGGGCTGGGGGGTGTCTCTGCTGTGGGATGTGGCTCCAGGGAGTTTGTCCTCTCCCTCCTGCAGCGGGAGCAGCACATCCAGACCGGCCAGCTCAGCACAAAGCTCGGGGTTTGGACGTTTCTTTGCCGTAAATAGAAAATTGGGGGAGATGCATTTTAGTACTCTGAGAGGCTGCTGATGTGCAGGGAGATGACTGTGCTATTGATCCCCATCCTCAACCTGCTCCCCACCCTCCTCTCACCCTGTGCTGACCCCGGGGACCGACGGTGTGGCCACGAGCAGAGGATTTGTCACCGTGCTGGTGCTCCCTGGGGACCAAGAGCTCTGGAGCCAGGACCACACTGGGCTGGTCCCCTGGGGGGGGGAAACCCATAGAGGTGCTCCCAGGAGGACTCTCCACCCAGCCTCGGTGTTGGGAATCCCGTTATGGTCAGCAGAGAAACTCCTGCACATGATCCATCTGCCTCAGTGTAGCCCTTTGCCTTGGGACAAGGAGAGGGGAGCAAAACAAGCCCGGATGGGCCATGGGTGCTCCACTTCCAGGTGCCACTTGGATTTCCAGGACCCCTGGGAGGCCCTTATTAAGACCTGTCAGAGGCTGTGTGGGATGTGATGGCTTTGAGACGTGAGGGGTTCCCGTGGCTGCAACCACTTCCCACCGCCAGCTCCATGCCCGGATCCCTAATCCCACAGCAGAGCCATAGGGATCTCCCCTCTGCTCTCCCAGCTGGTGCCTTTCATGCCTGCAGAGGAGAGAGGAGACCCCTCTGGATGCTCTTTTGGTGCCTTTGGTGTGCTGGGCTGTGCTTTCCCGGGCTGCCCGTGCTCCCACCGTATGCCGTGGTGGAACAGTGCCCGCTCCCGCCTGGCACGGGTGGTGTTCCAAGAAAAGCCCTTGCCAAGCAAAGATGGGCTGAGTGTCCAACCAACACCATGCTGTGGGTGCCACAAGCCTCAGAGATGGCACGGGGGGAGGGGTTTTGGGGACAGCAGGGTGACTCTGATGGGTGGCAGGTCTTGTGCTGACATCTACGGTCCAGCCGAGCTGGTTTCCCTGGATCCTTTCACAGGGAAAGGGAAATTTTAAGGCATTATTGCTCTGCCTGAAGGCAGATATTTAAATTGAGCTGGGTTGTTGATGTGGAGAATCTCTCTCTGCTGACCTGGATGGTGCTCTGGGCAACAGGACCCTGTGAACTCCTCCTGGGAATGTCCCCTTTTGGTTCCCAGAGCTGCCCGAGCCCCAGCACCCTCTGCCACTGCTCTGGTGCCCTGACCCTGCCCATGTCCCTGGATTCACTCCAATTTTATGCCTGATGAGGTTCAGGCCTTACAGTGCCAGTTAATGGACCTTAAAATGCCTGGAGATCCTGGTGTAGGTGCCCAAATCCCATGGATTTCCCACGGGAGAGCCCAGACTTTGCCTGGAGGTGAATATTTTGGATGTGTTTCCCTGCTGACTCCTGAGCAGGAGGAGCCACCAGATGTTCTTTCTCAGGGTGTCCTATTCCTTGCTCTCTGAACATTTGGCTGAAGGCTCTGCCCTTGGGCTCTGCCTCCTGGCTACACATTCCCAGACCAAGCAGGTGAGTCCCCTCCACCAGACCCATCTCCAAGAGGATTTCCACCTCCAACAGAGGAGCAAAAGACATTGCAAGGGACCTGGTGAGGCACCTGCAAGGAGGTCAGGCTGAATCCAAACCTCTCCAGAGCGAGGAATGTCCTTCTCAGCTTGTCCTGGTGGTGTTCCCACCACCTTTTTTAGGGACTTTCTTAGTTCTTAAAAGCACTGGGAAGGGTGGGCAGATTTCCAGTGGCCTTGGCAGAGACAGGAGGTCTCAGATGGTCCTTCTCCCTATTGATCCTACCCTGCAGACAAGACTTTCCTTCCCAAACTTATTTGTCATCCGTTTTTTTCCTCCCAAATCCTCCTGCAGGCACCGTGGCTCTCGCTCCCATCTGCTGTTCTCATGAATAAATGATGAGGGGATTGATCAGCCCCTTCTTCCCTGCCCTCCAGGCCTCTCAGCCCCAACCATTTGTTGGCTTAAGTGGAAACCTGTCTGCTCTTCCAGGTGGCACCAGAGTGTAACTGGGATGATGTTTAAGCTCCTCTCCCCTCCCCCTCTGATCTCACCTCGTCTCAGGCACGGGCCTGGTTTTATCCTTGCTCACCCATTTACCTGTGGGATGCCACCCCAGACCCCTGGAGTGGGATGATGAGGAGGTGGGACAAGTTGGGCAAGTTCCTTTAGCATAAATCCCCCCCCCAAAAAAAAAAAAAAGAGAGGTTTGGTGTCCTGTGGGGCTTTAAAACCCCATTCCCCTGCAGCGAGGGGAAGGAGCATCCCCTGGGGTGTCTCCCCCCATTAATCCCTGCTAAGTGTGCTTTCCTGGGGAGAGAAATGACGAAGGGGCCACTTCCAGCAATCCCAAACCCTGTCCCCTGCCTCCCTGTGCCAGACTTGTGCCCTCCTGACGTGGTTCACCGGCAGCTGCATCTTCCTATTTAGAGGAAATCTATAAACCACTTAGTACAGAGTGAACCTTCCAGCCTTCCAAGGGCCTTCTGGGGAAAATTGATCAGCCAGGGCTTTCAGCTCCGTGATTTATTTATTTATTTATTTATTTATTTATTTATTTGCCCCTTTCTTTCATTTTCTCTGTGTTTTCTGAAGCCACCTGGGTCCACCTCATGGGCTCCATCCTGTCCCACCCCTTGTGCAGGGATATAAAGACCCACAATTGATGTCCATTGGCTTTTGAACCCCTTTTTTGTTTGTTTGTGTGTGTTTTGGGAACATTTTGAGCCCACTCAAGAGGCCGAGGTCCCGTGGGGTGGGACCTGAGCCACCTGTGGGTTCTGCCACGCTCGGCAAAACCCCCTGGGTGAAAGCAGGTGGAGATCCTTTCCTGGGGTGTTTCAATCCCTACAAACTGGTGAAATCTCTCCTGTGCACAGGCATTTCCCCCTGTTTTCGTGCCCTGAGGTAGGAAGAACAAGAAGGAACTGGGAAAACATCCCCAGCTGACCAACACTGTCGGTGCATGGTTCATCTGCACACCCTCCTTCCACTTTGGAGGCTCCAAAATCTCTGGGGATGGGAGAGATGAGTCAATCCCTGTCCCAAAATTGTAGATCTTACCATCAACCTCAGAGAAAGGAGGAAAAACTGCCCAGACAACTTGAACCTGCACCTACACCCAGGAATCCTCCACATCTGTCCAGGACCCCCCCACAGCTGCAGGGGTTGATGTTGGAGATTTGTGCCATTCCTGAGCACTGGGGAAATGTTTCTTTTTATTTATTTTTCTCACAGAAAAATGATGACTCATTGACTCAAAGCCTTTTGTTGTTGTTGCCGTTGTGGGAAACATATTGTTTTGATTAATATCTTGGCTTGGGAGTGGAGATGAGGGGGGCAAAAAAAGAAGAGATTTGAAGTTATCAAAGCATCCCATCGAGAAAACAAAATCGCTTTTGTTTCAAATGTTAATTTGGTGAAGAAAAGGCTTTTAAAAGGTTAAAAACTGAGTTAAATGTTTGGTTGAGGAGCAACACTCATTCGAATATTCAAGCTGCAAATTGGTTTTGGTGTCCCAAATTCGTCATTTACTCCGGGGAGTGAAACCAACCAACCAAGCAACCCCACAGAGAGCCTCCAGAGGTGGGAAAGCTGCTGCATAGAACCCCAGACTGGTTTGGGTTGGAAGGAACCTTGAAGCTCATCCAGTTTCAGCCCTTGCCACGGGCAGGGACACCTTCCACTAGCCCAGGTTGCTCCAAGCCCTGTCCAACCTGGCCTTGGACACTTCCAGGGATGGGGCAGCCACAGCTCCCATCAGCTGAGCACATTCCCAAAGGGGACTTCAAACAGAGCCCTGGGAAGACAGAGCACAAGGTGGCCACGGGACACACCCAGGAAAGATCCAGGAGGTCCCACCTCTGCAGCCACGGTGGCAGGAATTGCTCCAAGCCATTCCCTGTGGGAAGGGTTGGGGAACACGGCAGTGATGATGGAGCGGGAGGAGCCGCTCAGCAGCCTCCCGGGGCCGCGCTGCTCTCCCACACACCGCAAACAAAAATAAAACAAACCCACTGTTGGGAAGGGGTTCGTCCCTAGAGGGGTTTCCTGATTCCCGCAGTGAGCTCCCAGATGGTCCCAATCCATCGGGATTCATAAATAACCCCCTGGTGTCCGGGCTGGATGCTGCACTGGGAGCCGGGAGCTGATGGCCCGGAGGAGTCACGTGTTGTTTTAATGTCAGATTGCTGGGGTTTTTTTGTTGTTTTCCAGGTGGAGAGCAGAGCCCAGGGAGCTGCAGACCGGAGGAAAGAGAATGTGCTGATGGTTTGTTGTTTGTGTTTTTTTGGCAACCAGAAATTCGAGTGAAATTCCAGCGAGGTTTTGCGCCAGGCGAAGGTGGTGGAGGAGAGGGGAGGAGAGTTGAACCGTGTTCTCCTGTATCCTACAGAGGGAAAGCGTCCCTTTCTGAACTTCCCTGTTTTTATGGAAAGGGAGAAAGGCTTGGATGTTTGTTCCTTGTGGAGATATAAATGAGTTTTCCCCCCGGGGCTCACTTGTCCCTGCCCCAGAGCACACGGGAACGTTCCCTTCCATCCCCATGGCACCTCCCACCCTCCCTACTCCCCATTCCCAGCTCCCCCTCTCCGTGGTGCTGCTTCCCGAGCCCCGGAGGCTTCGCTCAGGTTCGTCCTCCCCAAGTTCGGCTCAGACATCTTGGAGCTATTTAAATATTTACAGCAGACGGTGGTAAAAAAGATTGAGCCATGAATTATTCACGGCCTCGCTTTTATCTTGGCAGGGGCTGTTGCCGTTCAGCGGGGAGGATTCCTCCCGACAGGGATGGGCTGGGAATGTGGGGAGGAAGGAAGGGTCTCGGGCTGTCCAGGGGAACCAGCAGGCACGGTCTGGGCACGGGGAGATGGGCCTGGCACCGATGCCAGAGGGATTTTTCCCCTCCTTCCATGTCTGAGTGGTGCACGGGAGGACACGCTGGGGCCCCACGGACGTTCTGGAGCACGTCAGAAACCCCGTGGATGGACGGATGGATGGAAATCCTGCCCTCAGCCTGCGTGTCCCTGAGCAAGGAGATGATTTCAAGGGGTTTTGTGTCCCACTTTGGGCTCCAGGTGGTCCTTATAACCCACCTGTGTGGCTCGAAAGGGACGAATTTTCCACAGGTAAGGCTGTCCTTGGGAATGTGCTGCAAATCCCTCCTCACTCCTGCTCATTCCCGAGCAGTTTTCCTCAGGGGTGCTTGCAGAAAGCATAACACAACCCCCTGAAGACGCTTTTTCTGGGGACTCAAGGGCTGCAATCACACCCTCGAGGCAGAAATAAAGTGTTCTTCCAAACCTCTCCCGCAAAACAGGACTGGAAAATCCTCTTTGCCTTTCTGTCCCTGGCAGCTTCTCCCTGTCAGGAGTGACTCCCACCAGCCTGCAGATGGAATTTGACACCATTTTGGGTCTGAAGAGGAGCAGGTGATTAAAAAAAAAAAAAAAATCGGAGTTTTTGAAGGGGAGGAGTGGGGACGAAACACGTCTGAAAAGCAAACCCCACAATCCTCTGCCTCCTTTCCCAGGGGATTAGGGCTGGTTCTTAAACTGGCGACCTCTTGTTTGCATCGGAAAAGCCCCGGGGCTGGACCAGTCTCACCAGTACGGCCACGGGGAAGAACCCAGGTGCCTCCTGCTGGCCCCTGCATCCCAGAAATTCCCAGGGCAGAGGCAGGGGAGGCAGCGCCCGCCCTTTGGAAGGCGTCCCTCGGCTCTGCTGGTTCCCACAGCACATCCCTGTCCCCCGTGCGGCTTCCCAGGCTGTTCCTCGCCGGCAGCGGGAGGCGTGGAAGGAGACTGTTGGATTTACATCCATTTACATCACCATCCCCGGCGAATTCAGCAGAATTCCAACGGGCTTCCAGAGCTCCCGCGGCCCCGCGGAGGCTGCGATTCCTTCCCGGAGCAGCGCGAGGAGGAGTGGGAAGAGAGGAAGCAGCTCGTGGTGCAGCACGGGGAGGGATTGAACCCCACGGGGCTGCCGGGGCGGTGGAGCAGCTGCTCCCTACCCCGTGCCAAGCTCCAAGAGGCACCTTCCCCGTTATCCATCCTAAAAACTCCCTTCCTGAGTGTGGGGTTCCAGCCGGGCAGGCTGGGACACCCCGCGTGTGTTTCCATGGGGTGTCCCACGTGTGTCTCCACCTACACTGGGAGATTGATCCCTCCATGTCTCAGCTTTCCAAGGCCCAAAACAGCCACAATCCAAAGATCTGGGGGATTGGGTTTGTAAGTGTTGATTTTTTTTTAGCTTCTCCTGGCAAAGTGTTTCCTTGCAGAACCCCCAGGAGGAAATTCAAGGCAGCATTTGGGTGCCTGCATCCCAAAATCTGTGGGTTTTTATGGAGCAGCACCAGTTCCACGCCTGGTGAGCACCATCAGCCTGCAAACAGAGGGTTCCCTGGATTTTGGTCGATGGAAAACACCGAATTTCCCCGTTTGTGCATGGGTGGGCACATTCCACCTCTGGGGTTTCCCTGAGAATTTATTCAACCATAATAACAACCAACAAAAAATGGGATGATTCCACAGAATTAATCCCACAGAGCTGTCCCAGCCAGGGTTGTGTCGTGCCAGTGAGGTGGGAGAGGGGGATCATTCTTGCTTCGTGGATGGAGAAAGGAGGTGCCAGGAGCTCACTGGAGGAGGAGAGAAACTCCAAAGATTGCACCAAAGGTTTGCTCAGCCTCATAATTAAGGGCTCTCCCTTCCCTGGGAAAGACCCGTAATTATTTCCTTGCTCCCAGAGGAGGATTAGTCATTCCTGGCTCCAAGAAATATCGTTCTTATTTTAACCTTTTATTCCAGTGAGGATGGGGGGGGGGGGGGGGGAGCCCAGGCCCAAGAGCTGTCTCTGTCCCTGTGCCCAAACCAGAGGCAGCTCCAGTTCCATGTGGGATTCCAAGAGGAACTCCCACTCTGACCCCCTCCTTTCCCCCCTTCCCAAAGCCAACTCTGCCTTCCCAGATTTCAGGGATTTATCCCAGCTCTAATATTTTGCTTAAAACTTTTTTTTTCCAGGAGGACCCCTGGAGTTGGGAGGATTGGTGGCAGGGCTGAGTTAGGACAGGGGTTTCAGGATGGAAAAGGAGTGTTTCTCCCCAGTCCTGGCAGGATTATTTCCCAGGGAGCTAATTCCCACTTGGGAATTGCTCGTGGAGGCTCCCCCCAGTTCAGCTCTCCAAGGGGTGCAGGACATTTTGATGTTTTATGGATGCAAACAGAGGTTTGTCTACCCCTGGATCCTCCAGGAAGGACCATGGAGGAGGACAGGGATGGGGATGGTACCTCCAGACCTTTCCCATGTCACATCTGCAGTGCCTTGGGGCCTGTGCTGCACAGCCCTGATGGATTCTGCAGGGATTTGTCACTGCTTGGGATCGGTGGGACAGAGAGGATGGACCAACCCTCAGTGATGGTCCATCCATCTCCATGGAAGATCCTGCATCTCCACAAATGATCCAGCATCTCCATGGATGATCCAGCATCTCCATGGATGATCCAGCATCTCCATGGATGATCCTGCATCTCCATGGATGATCCAGCATCTCCATGGATGATCCAGCATCTCCATGGATGATCCAGCATCTCCATGGATGATCCTGCATCTCCACAAATGATCCAGCATCTCCACAGATGATCCAGCATCTCCATGGGTGATCCTGCATCTCCATGGATGATCCAGCATCTCCATGGATGATCCAGCATCTCCATGGATGATCCAGCATCTCCAGAGATGATCCTGCATCTCCACAAATGATCCAGCATCTCCATGGATGACCCAGCATCTCCACAGATGATCCAGCATCTCCATGGATGATCCTGCATCTCCATGGGTGATCCTGTATCTCCATGGATGATCCAGCATCTCCACAGATGATCCTGCATCTCCATAGATGATCCAGAATCTCCATGGATGATCCAGCATCTCCACAGATGATCCAGCCTCCATGGATGATCTTGCATCTCCATGGATGATCCAGCATCTCCATGGGTGATCCTGTATCTCCATGGATGATCCAGCATCTCCATGGGTGATCCTGCATCTCCATGGATGATCCTGCATCTCCACGGATGACCCAGCATCTCCACAGATGATCCAGCATCTCCATGGATGATCCTGCATCTCCATGGGTGATCCTGTATCTCCATGGATGATCCAGCATCTCCACAGATGATCCTGCATCTCCATGGGTGATCCTGCATCTCCATGGATAACCCAGCATCTCCATGGATGATCCAGCATCTCTATGGATGATCCTGCATCTCCATGGATGATCCAGCATCTCCACAGATGATCCTGCATCTCCATAGATGATCCAGCATCTCCACGGATGATCCAGCATCTCCACAAATGATCCAGCATCTCCACGGATGACCCAGCATCTCCAGAGATGATCCTGCATCTCCACAAATGATCCAGCATCTCCACAGATGATCCAGCCTCCATGGATGATCCTGCATCTCCACAGATGATCCAGCATCTCCATAGATGATCCAGCATCTCCACAGATGATCCAGCATCTCCATGGATGATCCAGCGCCTCCATGGATGAACCAGCATCTCCACAAATGATCCTGCATCTCCATGGATGATCCAGCGCCTCCATGGATGAACCAGCATCTCCACAGATAATCCAGCATCTCCATGGATGGTCCAGCCTCTCCACCACTGCTTTTCACCCTCTTAGGGAAGCAGTGGGGAATGGGAAGGGAGGAGGCTGCAACCAGCCCTGGATCTGGGGTCAAACAGGATGCCCAGCACCATCACCTTTTCCTTCCTGTTCCCTGCCCGATTCCTGGATTTTCACCCTGATTTTCCGGTCCCGACCACCAGCAAAACCTGCTCATGTGCATTCCTCGGGGAATTGGGAGCCTCCCGAGGCTGTGGGTTAGCTTGGGCACCCAAGGGATGAGGCTGATGATAACCTGGTGAGCAGCTCCACCTGCCTGAGGATCGGGAAGGACCTCTGGCGAAGGGAAACCAGTTTAGGACCACCCCCAGTCTGCTGGTCTTACTGGGAGAGAGCCTGCTGGTCTCGGGTTTGAGCAGGTGAGGCCACGAGGAGCTTCAGGAAGGAAGGAGCTGAGTTTGGATCCTTAGGCAGGAATAAAAGCCGGGATGTGGCAGATCCACGTTCCACAGGCAGCGGTGCTGGGGATGTTGTGACAGCTTTCTGGCAGCTCCTGTCTCATCCTCCTCCCCTGTGGGATCCCGAGAGGAGGAAGAGGGATTGTTAATGGAAAGGGATGAGCCGAGGTGGGTTTCCTGTGGGTTGGTTTGTTTTCCAGCAGCAAATTTTCCCGGCTCCTTTTCAGGGTGCACACGCCGCGGGAAGGAGGGGGGTGGGGGTGGTGATTCCTGCCGGGCTGGCAGGAGCAGGAGAATGGATGAGAGGGAGGGAGGGGAGGGGAGGGGAGGATGGAGAGGAAGTTTCGACTCCCCGGGAGCCACCTGGAGTTAGGAAAAAACGGTGATTTTTTTTTTCTTCTTCTTCTTTTCCAATGCTTATTTTAAATATTTTGCCCCTGGAGAGCTGTGCAGTGACAGATATCGCAGTGTCCAAGAGCTCCTGATGATTCTCTCCACGTTTAAGCACAACCTCTCCCAGCCCAAGGGATTTGCTTGGTGCTGAGTGGGTGTTTTCTTCCCTTTTTTTTTTTTTTTTAATCCCAAACAGGGTAAATTTTCCAGAGGGCTCTTGTCCCCCCCACTTAAATTCCAGGAGCATCACTGCAGGTTTGCACGAGCTGAGGAGTTCACAGGAGGTTTTAAACATCAGGAAAAGGGAGGGAATGGCTGAAGGAGGGAGAAGGGGCTCCTGCCTGTCGGGTCTTTTCCCATCACTTCTGCTCGGCCGAGCACGGCTGCAGAGGGAGCTGATGGAGTGGGATGTGACAGGTCATCACGTGGCTCTGCCAAGCTTTGAGACTTCTCTCGGGTTTTGGATTGCAAGGCTTGAGCTTTGGGGGAAGAAAACAGCATTCAGGGAGAAGGCTGGGGAGGTTCATCTTCACCAAGACCCTTCCTGGACGGGATCTTTGCCCTTTGTGTCCTCCCTCCCTCGCAGGAGGGAAGGTTCATGAGGCTGTTTGAGCTCTAAATCAGAAGAAAAGTGAGGGGGTTTTACAGGAATTTGAGGGGGAAATGGGACCTTTCCGCTTCCTGCAGCATCCAAACACTGGTGTCCATCACCAAGGACCCCTTTCCCCCTGTCCTGGAGGAGTGGGGCACTTGTTTGTGGACAATCCCAGCTCTCCATCCCGTGGTGGATGTTTTTTAGAGGGATATGTGCAGATTGGAGGTTCAAGAGCTGTGATTTGATCTCTTGTTACAACACCTGAGAGCTGGTGCTGAACCTGGGGGACGTTTTGCTCCGAGACCCCTAACCTGGTGATTTTTGGTAGCAGGAGAGTCCCACCCAGTATTCCCACCTTCACCTTCCTCCCCGGAGCAAGGAGCAGCAGCAGGAGCCCCTGTTCATGAGTGGGGCCTGGCAGATTCCCTCTGGAATCCTCAGCTTTGGAATTCCAGGCCAGGAATTCTCCTGGCAGCCCGTGCCAGCCCCTCTGCTGTGGGCAAGACTCACCTTTGGGGTCGGATGACCTCAGTTTGGAGTTAGGAAAGTGTGTCAAGACACAGGGAACAGCTTGAATACCTGTTCCTGTGTAGTTATATGATATTTATATGCATATTAATATCATATTTAAATTCATATTTATGTGTAGGTGTTTCCATTTTGCTTTTTTTCCCTCTATCTGAGTGCAGGAAGAGGAATATTTAGCCCATGCACATCCTTTATCTCCTTCCCAGGAATGTTGGTACCAACTGAAGCAGCCCCCTTTCCAAAACCCAGTAAATCCTATTTTATTTGAGATGAAAATACGGCTCCAGACTCGATTTTCGTTGCAGTTCATCCCTGCTCCCTCCCAGCAGCCAAGACTTGCACCCGCAGCTCGATGGGAGGAGCCTCGACCTCCCCCACCAGACCCTGCTGGGGGATTTTTAGGAGCAAAGAGGGAGCTCGAGCCCTCTAAAACCCCTCTTGGTGCCTTGCTCAACAAAACGCAGGCACCGCTGTCCTCTTCTGGCAGGAGCTGTTCCATCGCAGCCGCTCGCCGAGACCTGCAGGAGCCTTTTTTGGGGTGAATTAGCCCCGTTCCCTCCCTCCCCCCTGCAGAGGAGATGTGGAGACCCCAATTCCTCAGCAGGACCGTCCTGGATTTGGGGCTGGATGCAGCCAGTGGATCCTGGAAGCTCTGGGTTGCTCCCGGTCCTGGTGAGATTTAAAGAAATGCGTCGTGCTGTAAAAATCCTCCCGGGCGAAGCTGCTGTATTTCCATCCCCCAGACAGGGGCACTGTTGGATTTAACTCCTGGCACGAGTTATTTGGATTTTTTTGTGTGTGTCTGTGCGTGGTTTACGGCCCCCTAAAGCTCCTTCAGAAGGAGGCACGCTTTCCCCGCGAGGTGAATTTAAGATTAATGACGGTAACTTTAATTTTCTTGGTTTCCCAGAGTCACTCCGTGCAGGAGGAGCAGGATTTGGAGGCTCAGCTGAAGGAACCCGAGCAGGCAGAGCTGCTCCCTCAGGCTGTGGGTGGAAAGAGGAGCGAAGGGAACAAACCGGCAGCTCCCTCGCCCCGTGTGAGGGATGTTTCGGCACCTCTTGTGCCTCAGTTTCCCCACCCGTGACCTCAGGACGGGGTTGGGAGACGACAGATGTTGTGCTTGGCCTCGTGATGGATGGGTGGTGGCTCATCCTTGTCTCCTGCACCTCCCAGGAGGGGCTTCCCCTCCTCTGAGCCTGCTTACAGCCACCCACTTGCCTTCCTCCTGGCTGTCCCCAGGAGAAGAAAGGATCGAATTTCCCACTTTCCTCTCCATATTTCTCTGGTTTCCAGGGGCTCCCAAGGGGAAGAATTTCATCGTGACTTCGCTCCAGCCTTTCGTTTTTCCACCTGGGTGGTTTTGCTTCCCCAATCACCCGGAAAGAAACTCTCTCCCTCTCCTTTCCTTCAGCCCAGAGAAGCTGTGGCTGTCCCTGGATCCCTGGAAGTGTCCCAGGCCAGGGGTAGTGGAAGGTGTCACTGCCCACAGAACGAGATGAGCTTTAAGGTCCCTCCCAACCCAAACCAATCTGTGATTCCTCATCCTTTGAACGAAATAAAAACGATGCAGCATCAGCCCCTTTAGGGAGGAGACTGTTGTGGGGATTAAATTCGGGCTGGAGAAGGATCTTTTGATGCCATCCTGCGTGGGCACCGGGCTGAGGTGCTGCTCTCCCCGGGGAGGAGAGCTGTGCCCTGGTCAGAGGTGCTGGGAGTTTCCTATTACTGATACAGAATAGCCCGATTTTGGTGACCAGGAGCCGCCGTGACGTGGGTTGGGGTTATCCAAACCCATCAGGGAGGTGACAGGCACGGAACAGGAGCCGGGGAAGCATCGAGCTGGGCATCGAGTCCCACAGGGAGGAACTTCATTGGGGTCACTGTGGGGTCTGGGGCGATCAGTGGTGGTGTTTGTAGACAGTCTGATGAGGGGAGGGGGATCAGGTTGCCCCACCATGAGGGATTGCATAGCCCGGGCCGTGAAATCAGAGTGGGCAGAGAAAGTGATAATTGAAGGTTAGAGAAGGTGGAACGCTGGGAAAAGGGGCCTCAGGGCACAGGGACCATCCTCTCCCCATTAAAGAGCTGGTCCAGTGGCTGGGATGTCACTCCTGGCTCTGTTCCTAAATGCCCTTCACCTCCTCCGTGTGCTGGGGAGGCGTTTGGGGTGTCTGACACCCCAAACCCAAAGTAACAGTGGAGAGTTCTGTGTGAGCACCCCCTGTTTTCCCTCTGGCTGGCAGGAGCCAACCCCAAAGCACAGGGGTGGTGGAATCCGAGGTGTTTGACAGAACATCCACTCCCACGGGCTTTGGCTCCCTTTAACAACGCTGCAAGCGGGCTCAGGACCGCTCTGGGATTTAGAACTCTGGAGGGAGCAGCTGACGGGACGGACCCGGCTCAGCGTCAGGAGGACACCGGAGCGCTGAGCGCAAACCGGGAAGGAAACGCGGCTCGGGGAGGGAAGATGGAAAATCGCTGTCCCAGCTGAAATAGGAGCGGGTGGCAGTCCCAGCCTGCCCGCAGCCCAGGCAGCTGCTGCCTTATCCCAGCTGGGAATGCTCGGCCAAAGCAGATACCGCCACTCCCTTCGTGTCGGGGCAGCGGCCGAGTCGGTCGCGGAACGGGGAAACCCCCAAAGTCTCAGCTTTCCCTTCTCCTGGTCTGGTTTTTAGGGATGTTGGGAACCCCGAGTGCCACATGGAGAAACACACACACACACCCCTCCTTTTTTTCTCCTCTCTCGACCTTCCCCATCCCTCTCCACCTGCCGGGGACCCACTGGAGCGTGGCTGGAGCGGAGCTGCTGGCGCTTGGCTGCTCCCAGCACCGGCTGCTCCCGCCGGGCCGCGCAGATGGCAGGCAGGGCACGGCACATCCTGGAGAAAAAACACGCTGGAAAGCTTTTGTTTGGCTGCCTGCAGCTTCTCTTTCGGGTTTCCAGGGCGTCAGGGGGGCTCTGGGAGCAGGAGCAGCCCTGATGGGATGGGGGGAAGCGCCCAGCCCTCCTCAGGGAGGGCTCAGGGTGGTGGGTGGTCCCTTGGGTGGCTCTGGGTGGATTTGGGGCGTCACCTGCAGAGAGGGTGGATTCAACTTCGAGGTTTTTGGTGACGACCAGACAGAAGTCCTGCAAAACAGGAAAATAAAGCAGAAAAAACCCCAACAACAAGTGGGACAGAAAGCAGGGAGCAGGAAGGTGATGGAGATGGTGGCGAGGAGGCGAGAAACACAATCCACCCGAGTGGGTGCATAATTCATTCCCTCATTAGCTATTAATGAGCCAGCTTTTTGTATCAAGTCTTCTGACGTCCTTGTAACAACTTCAGGCCTTTCTGTGGAGCATCACCCTCTCTGGGTGTTCCTGTGCCACTTGCCATGCAAACATGATTCTCGATATGTCCCGCGCCTTCGTTACCACCGTTCAGCTGCACGAGTAATTAATGAGGTTCCCTATTGCTGTGGTGTAACTGTAACCCCCTGGGAAACACCCAGGAGGCCGCCCCACCTCTGAGGGGGCTGGGCAGGCATGGCCTTGGGTGGTGCTCGAAGTAGGAGGGAGAATTTTGTGTCCCTGCTGGGTTGGGTTGGAGCAAAACGGCCAAGCTGATGACTTGGGCAAGCCACGGAACTTTTTATGCCACCACTTGCTGCCCGTGATTTCTGCAGGGTTGGAACCTGATCCCAAGAACCTACCTGATCCCAAGATGCAGTCAGCTCAAGGAGGGAGCAAGGAGGGGTGGGGAAGACCCCTCCCTGCTCATCGACAAACCCACGGCCACGCCGCAGCTCCAGCGCGCACCTTCCTCCCACCCTCCTCACCTGGAGGATGATGGGCTGAACTCATCCCATGTATTCCTGGGATAAAAATGACAAGGACACCGTACCATGGGCTTGGAAGGACCCACCAAAGCAACCAGAATCTCCTGGAGATGGTTCTTGGTGGGAACGAGGTGGGTCTTTGCTAAAGGGAAGACCCTTGTGCCACCCTGGGGTGTGTTACCTCTTCCCCAGCAATGCTGATGCTGCTCTGAGCTGAATGCAGGGCTCCTTTTGGAGTTTTCCACAGGGTGGGATGCTCAGTGTCTCCTTAAAAATCCCTTGAAAGGCTCCCAGGGCCTCCCTGGGACACAGAGGGGCCACAAGTCAATGGGTCCCCCCCAGTTTTGACCTCGTGTCCCTAAAGCATTGCACAGGGCAGAGAGTGAGGCCAGGGCCCAATCCCAAGGTTGGGTAGCTCCTGTTGATGCCTTGGTGGGACCAAGAGCCCAGACTAGAACCCACATACAGCCAGGCAAGAGCTGCTGGACTCTTGGGGTGCCATTTTTGGTCTTAAAAATAAAAATGTTGCTCCTCAAAGCGGGTGTTGCTGCCCAGTGTGGAATTCAGAACGTTAAGGGAATCCCTCACCACGTGTGGGGATGAATCTGTTCCCAAGTGCTGAAATTCTCACCGGGAGGGTTCAGCTCTTGAGGGTCCAACCCCTGCCTTGAGGGGGGGTTGCTGAGGAGTTTGGGGGCAGTTTTTTTGGGGAGGTGGGGAGGGGCAGTGTGAAGATGCAGCACAGCCCTGCTTGCAGCCCCGTGTTTCCTTTGCAGCCAAGGACAGCGAGGCAAGGTAGGGTTTCACGGGGGGTGTAGGATTTCCGAATCTGAGTCTTTTCCTGAGACAAACTCTGATCCTCACCTGCCCGTCAGAGCCGTGCGGGCACTCGCTGCCTCCAGAGCCACCCGGGATCCTCCTCCTGCTGCTGCTCAGGGCAGGACTGGCATTTGGGCTGCTTGAACGACTCACTGCAGGTGAGTGACTGGTTTTAATTGCGGTTTTTTTGTGCTCCTGGAAGCCTGTAGGAGATTTGAGGGTACAATGGAAATGTAAGCGTTATAGCCCGACGGGAAATTCCCACTTAAATGGAGCCACTTGTTTTAGTTTATCATCGGTAAGGTGTGAAAGGATCACCTGGTTGAAAAGGTTGCCGTTTGTCTCCTGCTAAATTGGTGCTTGACTCCTGTTTTCACAGCAAGTTGTGCTGATACAGGGTTTTTGGCCGCTCTTGGGTTTGTGCCTCAGCCTCCTCGGAAACACTCTCTGTGCTCTGAGCACTTCCAGCCTCTGTCTCTCTTCCAAGGCTTAAATAAAGTGGTTGCTTTTGGCTGTGATCTTTTTTAATGTGTTCGAACGCTGTGCAAGGCTCCCATTAGAAAATCCTCAGCTGCTGCCAAGCTGCTTAATGGGAACATGTGCAAAAAAATAAAACCAAAAAAAACAAAGCTGAAGACCTCCAAACACTCCCAGAAAATACGAGTTGCCTTCAGCCTGCTCCAATTAAACCACAAGGACCTGGAGTGAAAGAATTCATCAGTATCCCTGGCAGGCTGAAATCCAGGCTGCCAAGCAGTCACTTAAACCCCCAAAACAGCGGCAGGGGGTGTGTTCCATCGGGGTGAATTCCATGGGGAGGGAATGGGATGCAGGAGTGGTGGCATTGGGGGTTCAGGCTGCAATAGGAATAGTTCATGGGGTGTTCCTTTTGAGGCTGGTTTGGGAATGAAAGGGGTGGTTTAGGTGATCCCAGGGGAGGGAATGTGGGAATTCCCACTGACCCAGTGATGCAGATTCCCATTAACCCAGGGGAGGGTTAATGGGAACGCTGGGTCAAAACTGCTGCTGGCTCAGGTGGATTGGGTACAGTTTGTATTTGGTGGTGGAGGAGAGCAGGGTTTTCAGAGAGCCTGGTTTTGGTTGTCTTCCCTGGTCTTGTGGGTCAGTGCTTGCACTGACAGCACTTCCATCCTCCAAATTCCAATGGAAAAGTCCATGGAAAATGAGTCTCTGGAGATAAAGGGCTGGAGGGAAGAGCTTGGAGGGGCCAGAGACTTTCCTTGGTTGGTGTTGGGTGCAGGTTCAGTCAAGTGGCACCCCAGAGTTACTCCAGAACAGTTAATTGTGTTTGACGTGGGGTGAGTTCCACGGTCTCAGTGGGAGACAATCATTGAGACATTTCCATCCAAGCAAAACCTCAACTAAATAAAACCTAATTTTTAATGGTGGGGGGGAAATGATTGTCTTGCTGATTCCCAGAGAGACAGGATTTTTGGTTTCCTCGGTTCAGCTGCTCCCTTTTGCGTCTCCCCCAGCCCCAAAATGGCTTAAACTTGCAGTTTTTACAGCCGAGATTCCACGTCTGGGCCCTGTGATGGATTTCCCACTGCAGCCCAGGATGGAACTCAGCTCCTGGCATGGTTTGGTCATGGCAGGGCTGCCCTGGGGGTGGCCAAACACCCCTCCAGGCTTGGCTGCCTTGGATCTGTTCGCAGAGGTCGTGGGAAGGAGATCTGGGAATTGCTCTGAGGCAAAATCGGCTCCAACCTGGCACGAGAAGCCCGAGGCTGCCAGGGAGGAAAGGCCCTGATGGGCCCCTTTTTGCTCTGTCTGACCTTTGAGATCTCCCTTTTCCCCACAGCTGGGGAGGGGAAGGGGGGAGATTTTTCCAGACTTGTGTTTCCAGGATCTGGATTTCTTTTTATTTGCTTGGGTTTTTCCTCTGGAGCAGCACCCCTGGGAGAGACCCCAGCTTTGCACAACCTCTGCTGGGATGCCCTGAAAGGGCTCAGTGCAGGCTGAGCTCAGTGTTTTCCTCCCCCAGTTCTATGGCACAGCATGGAAACCTGCCCCAATTACACAGGGATGGAATAAAGCTTGAGGGAAAAGCTCAGCATCCCAAGGTGCTGGCAGGAGGATTCAGGATGCAGATGACTTTTGGAGGTCAGTCTAGAAATTCCCTGGCTGGTGCTCCCCCAACCCTCACGTGTTTGATCCCTTCCCAGGGTGTTGCCCTCGGTTTTTGCTTTTGCTTGTGAAGTTTTGGGACGGGGAGGGAAGGAAGAGGCCCCTGCAAGGGCTGGAGGGAGAAATGGAAAGGGAAGTAGTTGTGGTTTCATTAAATCCTGCTGGAAAAGCAGGCAGGGGGTTGAAACAGCTGCCTGAAGAGGCGACAGCTGGGTGATGGTCACACCCCAGTGGGTCTTGAGAATCACAGAGGGATCGTGGCCACCTCCAGAACCTCTGTCCAGCCCCTGCCAGGGGCTGCCCCAGGCTGATTCCAAGGCACAGAGAGGCACATCAAGGTGTGACACCCCCCCACAGGGGGGCTCATGGAGGAACAGGTTCCCCCTGATCGTATGAACTCAAGATGGAAAAAGCCCTTTGGGGGAGGCAGCTCCTGCTCCTGAATTTCAGGAATTTGGGAACTCCTGTAATGGCAAGCACAGGCTCCTGGGAAGGGAGGATTTTCCTGTGCACCAGAGCAAAGCCAGGCCCAGATGTTGGAAAAGTGCCTTGGAAAAAGGGCCAGAGGAACCCTGGATGCCTCCACCTGGCTGGTCCCTCCTGGTGTGGCCCTGCTGGGGGTGGGAGCAACGGAGTCTCCCGCTTTTCCAGACGCTCCTTCCTTGGGTGCAAACAAAGACGGTCCCTGTGGGACCAGCCCTGTCCCAGCAAGCAGCTCTACATGGAGGGGACAGAAAAGGCCTCCTCCTCTTCCTCCTCCTCCTCCTCCTGAGCTTCAGGCTGCTCCTTCCTCGCAAAGAAAAGACCGTGGAGCACTTTTGGAGCGGGATAAGAAGTGCCTGGGAGTCCTGGACGTCGCTGCTGCCGCTGCCGCTGCTGGGCAGGGCCCAGCAGGGAGGGAGCAAGAACCCATTTCAGGCACAAGGAGAACGAGGGCAAGGAGTCCCACTGGGCTCACGTGGGTACCGGCATCGCCTTTCCGCAGGAGAGGCTGGAGCATCCCAGCCCTGCCCGGGAGAGGGGAAGGGGCAGCGCGGCCGGGCAGCCCCCGCCTGGCACGGCCGAGGGAGGAGCCGATGCCAACAGGGGGACCGGGGTCCCCTTCACGCCGCGGGAGGATGAGGATGATGCAGAAGCCGGGTTTGTTGCTCCCTTCTTGGTTTTGTGGTGGGGGGGAGCAGAGGAGAGGTTGGTGAGCGGGTTTGGGGCAGTCGGGGCTGTTTGTCTCTGGGTTTGTTTTTTTTTTTTGGGGGGGGGGAGGGTATTTTTTGGGGTCACGGCGACTACAAGGGAAGTTTAGTTTGTCCTTGGCAGAAGAGGGAGGGTGAAGTGCTACCGATCACCGGGTGCGTGCTGGATGAACCCCGGCTTTACCGGCAGTCAGAGGGTCTCATTGGCACCATCTCAATTACTTAATTACTCTTAATTACTTTTTGCTGCCGGCTCCGAATCACAACGTCCTCACCTGTGAGGGGTGTCTGGGGGGCTGTTGGGATGTGCTGGGGGGTGCCCCGATCTATGCACTGGCTCTGGATCAGCGCACGGTGCCCCAAATCCCCAGCGACGCCGGGACCCCAAACCCGCCGCGAGCTCCTCTCGGTGCCGTCGCTGCAAACCTTGGGATCAGTGCAGGAATCCGTCTGACCCCATTAGCAGCTTCCTATTGCTTCCCATTTATCCCTTCGATCCACTTTTGGCTCTGGCCACCGACCTCCTGCAGGGTTTGCTGCCGGTGCGGATTTTGAGGGGGGGACAAAGTCATTCGCTCCTCCCCGGGAGGGGACGGGGGTTGCAGCCCCGAGCTCCGGCTGCTGGGTCAGGGAGGGGGCGGCGGCTCTGCCTCCGTCCCAAGCACTTTTGGGCAGCCTGGGAAAGTTTCCCATCGATTTGGGATCGAGTTCTTCCTCGTGTTACAGGGCAGTAAGCAGAAGGAAGGGGGGTGGGGGTGGCTGCCTGCCCCGGCCCCATCCAGGCGCCCGGGTGGAGCCAGGATGCTCGGGAGGGAAGAGGTCACTCCAGGTACCCCCTTCCTCACGTCTCTTCAGGTCCAGGCTAATCAAAGCCCTGCCCAAAGTGTTTTGTGCCCGTGTTTCATTCACCAGATGCTCCCTAAAGCGTGTCAAACCCTCGGCAGCAGCTCCTGCTTCGTGAATCGCGGCGGAGGGCAGACCTTCAGCCTCCAAAGGGCCGCTTCAGCATCCCCCCCCCCTCCCAAAAAAAAAAGCCGCCGCAGCACCCTCAGAGTCAAAAATCCATTTAAATCTTCCTGAATCAGGTTAAAATCCCGACTCTGAGCCCTTCGGGAAGACGAGGAGGGCTCAGCTGCAGCCAAGCCTGGCCCGGACCCAGGTTGTCCCCATCCCTTCAGCCCTGCAGAGCTCATTTCATCCCATCTGGCTTTTCCATTTTCCCTGCTACCTGGGCTGGGCTGCAGCAGCTTTCAGGCACACCCGGTGTGGGACCACATCGAGCAGGAACTCGCCCTCACTTGTTATTAAATTACATCCTGACCCGGTTAATCCGTAGCTGATTAATTTTGGGCTCTATGGCTGGCTATGAGGAGGGTTTCATCTGTCTCGTGGCGTGTACTTTGTGTCCCGGGCTCTCTGATGATAATCTGATTTTTTTTTCTTTTTTTTTTTTCCGGAGTGGAAAAATCAGAATGAAGCATGAGAAGAGGGGAGGGTTAGGGGGGTGTTTTTCCCCCTGCAGGGATGGACACCTCCATCCCAGGGCCAGAAATTCACTTTGGGATCTCCCTTATGTACATCTTTGCCCAGAGAGCACGACACCAGCTCCGGGGAAACTGAGGCACAGAGAGGGAAGTAGCTCGTTGGGGTTGGTGGTTGATGTTTCAGGCTGATCTTTTATTTCCTGGTGCAACTGCATAGAATTCCAGGCTGGTTCGGGTTGGAAGGGATCACCTTCCACTAGCCCAGGTTGCTCCAAGCCCTGTCCAACCTGGCCTTGGACACTTCCAGGGATGGGGCAGCCACAGCTTCTCTGGGCAACCTGTGCCAGGGCCTGCCCACCCTCCCAGGGAAGGGTTTCTCCCTATTATCTCACCCAAACCTGCCCTCTGGCAGTTTAAAGACAATTTGTGGGTTTAAATATGAAAAGTCCTACCCCCTCTTTGCCTCAGACTCACTTTAACCTCTGCTTTAAAAACAAGGGAGTCTCAGGACCAGCTGCTCCTGAGCCCTGGAATCCTCCACGCCGTGGTGGGGGCAGGAGAAACCCTGGGATTGCCAAATATTTCGCTGTATTTTGGCCCCTTTTCCATTTCTCCACTATCCCCACGTGGAGGACTTGACAGCAGAGGCAGCTTTTCCCACACCCTGTCACCCCCTGGAAGACTGGAATTATTCTTTCCTGTATTTTTATCACTCACAAACCACCAGCATCTCTCCCCCCCTCCTGCTCGTTCCCTCAATTTAAACAGCTCGATCTGCACACACCTCTTGTGAGCCTCGAAGTTTTTTGCAGGATCTCCCCCCTGCAGCTCCTTCTTTTCCTTCCAGAGGTGACTCCTGCCCTGCTCCACCCACGGCAGGTGCCCCGGGCACCTCACTGAGCATCCAAGGACTCTCTGTGCCCGAGCCAGAGCTCAAATATTCATAAACTCAGCCCTAAATCGAGGGCATTGAAGTGTTTAATTTGTGTCTTTTCGCATATCGCACCCCCCAAAATCCCCTCCCGCGTGCAGGGGCGTGGTGTTGCTAATTGAGGGGCACTTCAATTAGCAGGGAAGAAGGAAAAATTCCCACTGTGGAGGCGCAGCGGAGCCACCTCAGCTCCATCCCGGAGCCGTGGGGCTGGAATCGAGCTGAACTCCAGGTAATTAGCGCTGCAAAGAGAGCGAGAATAATTAGCAAAGGCTCATTACTGCAGTGGAAGGCTCTGTGGACCGAAGCTGGTGCCCGGCACAGGGCACAGCCCGGCCCCACATGGATTTCCAGAGGCATCGTTTTGCTTGGGAATAAGGGAAAACCCAACCCGAGTGTCACCGCCTCGTTATGTTCCTGTCGTCCCTGTCGTCCTCTCCTTGTTCCCACCCCGCTCCAGCTCGTCCCGTGTCAGATCCCAGGGAAACGGTGACGAGCCGCACTTTTTTTTTCCCCGCTGGGAGAACGAAGGTTCCTGTGCGAACAACAATTCAGGGACCTGCTGCCAAAACTCCCTCCTTCGCCGGATAATCCCTCTCTGCGCTGGGTGGGGCTGGGGGTGGGTGTTTGGTCTCCCCTCTGATGTCAGAGCTGTGTGTGCAGCGCTGCTGGGCAGTGATCCCGTGCCATCACTCGCTGGATCCCGGTCCCTCCTGGATGCAGGACGCCCTCGGCGTCCAAATTTGCCCGTGGGATAAATTCCAGCGGCGCTGGGGGACACCAGGAGGGCGGGGGAGAGGATTAGAAGGAAAGGAGTGCCAGAGGGAATGCCTGGGGCAGCCTGGCTGGGAGAGGTTGAAATCTTAGTGCCAAAGGGTGTTTAAAGTCACCTTGGGCTGAACACAAAGGCAGAATCTCCCGGGGGTGTCCGGGGTGCGGCCAAACCCTCCGGGGATGCGGGAGTTGTGTAACCGCCCTATTTCTTGGAGGCAGCGATGTTATTCCGGGCATCTCCCCCCCTGTACCCGTCTCCCCTGGACCACAACCCTGCTTTGACTCCAGGGATATTCCTATTAACAGCTAAAGCCTCTCAGCCCCGGCACAAGCCAGATCAGCGGCTCCCCTGGATGGTTTTCGCTCTCGGCGTTTCCCTCAGCCGCAGATGCTCTTTGTGCGGGCGCAGGGTGTGACCCTGGTTCGTTCCAGGCAGATGTTAGGGACAAAAAAACCAACCTCAAATAAGGTCAGATTTTGCCTACAAACCCCATCACCCTGCGGTCAAAGCCCTGCCAAAGCCGGGTTTGGAGGGGAAAACGGACTCGGGGTGAATTGAAGTGCCAAGAATATCGATTGAATTCCTTGTTCTCGATAGATCCCCAGCTGGGACGAGAGGAAATGTGAGGACTGTAACCTGCACCGGTGCAGAAGGGGTGGATAAACTGGTAAAGCAGCCCTGAAGGGCCTGAACAAAGGTCTGGACAATCTCACGTCCCCTTTCCATCACAGAAGGCCGGAGATGAGTATGGGATGCTCCAAGCCGGGCTCTCCTCCGGGACAGGGAGGTTTAATGTGCTCATTAACGTCACAGGGCGGGAAAAATACCTCAGAGGACAGCCAAGGATGCTGGAGGGAGGGAAATCGAGGTGACCGTGTCCCTCAAGAGCAAAGGAACGTCACCGCGGAGGAATTCAGGCTGAAGAACGCGGGGAGAAAAATGTGCCACCCCCTCCTCTGCCTTCCCAAATGCCTGGGGAGGAGGAGGAGGAGGAGGAAGGTGGGAAGGTAACCTGGGTGAAGGTAGAGGTTGGGATCCACCCAACAGGGATGAAAACCCTCCGGAGCCCCCAAGGGTGGCCATGAGCGTGGAGTGGAAAGAAGGAAAATACGGGAAAGGCAAACCAAAATCCCAGTTATTCCAGTGAGCGGGGCCAACCTGCCTGGTCCCACCCGCCCTGGGTGTTCGGTGATTTATCAGTTCATTAGCAGAGGTGGTGACAAGCCAGCATCCAGCTGAGATCCAGGGGTGAGGAAGGGGCACAACCCCTCTCCCCTGTTCCCCAGCGATGCCCTCAGCAGGGCCGTGCCAGCCGTACCTGCTGCCGCGACTGGCCCCAGTCACGCCCGGGGTGGGGACAGGAGGTGTCCCACGTGGTGGTGGCACCGTCCCCTCCTGGAAAAGCTCCCGCTGTCCCCGTGGCCACAGGCGAGAGGTAGGTGGGCACCGCGGGATGCTCCAACCCTCGGGCTTTCCCCTCCCCTGCCCTTTTTCACATCGTTATTAGACGGTAATGCCAAAAGGAGCCCTTTTGCCCGCTGGGAACCTCTCTCCTGGTGCCAGCGCGGGTCCCTGTCCCCGCTCTCCGCCTCTCTCTCTCTCTTCTCTCTCCCGGGGACCAGCTCAGACCTCTCCACGTCACGGACAAGACCTGTCCCCGCTGGACCATCCGCAGCTTTATTGGGGATTAAAGGTGGCATCAGCCAGAAGGGCACATCCTCACTGCCCAGCGGGCGGGTGGGGGCAGGGGGTGGGTGGCCGCATCCCCCCCTCTCTCCCCGGGGCGAGCAGGGCACGGCCATGGGATGCCCCTCGCACCCGGCCAGCCCCGTTTCCTCGTGGGCCCCCGGCTGTTTTTAGGGCTCCCCGGGGGAAGGAGGGGGGGGATGGCGGTTCCCAACCGTGCCGGGCGCCGCCACCGCTGCTGTGCCTGCCAAAATCCGTCCCCGGCCAATGACACGGTGGAGCCGAGAGAGGGGAGCCTTTCGGATGACATTGGCTGCGTTATCCCAAAGGGACCTTCCAAGGGTGCGGCTGGACTGCTTTGTTCCCCGTCTCTGCTCTCCCTGCACCTCTCCACGTGTGGTTAATGGCTCTTTTTCCAGATGCAGAGAGTGCTGGCGCTTCCATGCCCTGCCCAGGTGAGTCCTTGTAGGGGCTCGTGTGGGTGGGCAGTGGGAAAGAATCACCCCCCCTTTACCATCCCATTAAGTGGTCATGGGGTGACAGCACCTCCATTTTTCTGGAAAACCTTGGAAACAGGTATTTTCTGCCTGCAGCAGAGCAAGGGAGATTGAAAGTGGGATGGATGGGAAGTGTAGGACAATTCCAGGATTTGATGGATACAGAGGGGCCGGTGGAAGCCCCAGCCCTGATTTCCTGGGACGGGATGTGCGAACACATGAACTCCCCCTCAAAATGACCTTCCTCTTCTCTCCATTGCTCCCCCTCCTGTGGTTTTTATTATTATTATTATATTACTATTATTTTCCGCAGCCAGGGATTTCTGCTGAAGGATATCAGTTAATCAGATTCCGAGAAGCAGATGTTGGGTGATTTAGGAGGGAAAAAAGAGGCAACTTTCCAGTCCAAGCCTCGGCCGCAGCGCAGGAGAAGAGCTTTGGAAAGGGGGGGTTGTGGCTTTGGGATGGGCCTTTAATTTTGGTTTAAACAGAAAATGAGACACAGAAGGTGGTGTGGGGGCCTGGGGACAGATGGGGCACCTCCCTCTGGTGTTGGGACAGACAGACATCAGCACAATTTGGGGCTTTAAGGTAGGAAAAGGAACCTCAGAGCCCTGCTTAAAACAGGACTGAAAATCCCCTTTCCATTGTCCCAGTGGGGACAATTTTCAACCTTGTCCACGATGTGTAAATTGTCCTGTCATAGCTCTGTGCCTCAGTTTCCCCTCAAGGGATGATGCAGGGGGGCTCGGTTTGACGTTCCTGGAGGCTCCAGAGCAAAGCCAGATTTCAAAATTCAGTTCCATGCCATATTTCAAGACATCACAAAATGCCTTCTGCAACCAACAATCTTGGGATGAAGATGCCCTGCAAGCAGGGGCTGAGGAACTTTCTTGCCCAGCACTATTACCAGTTAAACACTTAGAACTTATTGCTTAAAATACCAAGATCATCTCATGGCGCTGCCTTAGGATGCAATTCCATGGTCAGCTTTAGCTGCTCTGACTTTGTCCCACTGCCAGGAGAAACTCCTGGGAAGGTGAGACCCCACTGGGTTCTCCCCCCAGGATGGAGGTGTGATGGGTCAGGTCTGTTCCCCCATCCACTGAACACTAAACTCTGATTCAAACTTGTTTTCTTTACCTTTTTTTTTTTTTCAGATTTAAAATCCTCTCAGGGGATTTATATTAAGGACAAAAATAAGGATGCACAGCGGGGAGGAGGGGGGGAAATGATTTGTGCTGCTGTTTCTTTCTTTTGTCTTTTATGCTTGGCTTTCCCTCAAAAGATTGCAAAGGGCATTGTTTGGGCCGGGCTTTTTGTGGTGTTCCTTTGTCTGCCTCCTGATGCTCCTGAAATCAGGGTTATCCCCAGCTCTGAGCTGTTGCTCTGATGTCACATTCCGTCCCTCCAGCACCAGCTTCTCACAGGGTCACCAAATAGTTAAGCCTGGGAAGAATCCAACCCCCATGAAGAGCTGGTCCTTGGGCTGGAGCAGCTCCAAGCTGGACATCACCAGGGCTGGAGGACTCAGGACTTGCAGCACATCCCTTTGAGGGGCAAAACCTCGTGTCTGCTGCTTCCCCCAGGCATCAGTTCTGCCCCCCTGCCCCAAACACTCTTTTCTCCGTGTCCCCTAAGTGGGAAAATTGGCACAAAACCAACCCAAAGTGGTTCCACAGGGATGGATTCCTAGAAACAGCTTTGCTCTGTGGCTTTGGCTTAGGCAAAGGGACACGGTCTGGAAAACAGCTTATGAAAAAATTGTGGGATTTGTCCCCAAATCCAGGATCTCTGCTGAGGAAAAGAGTGAGGTTTTGAACCCTTGTCTGGTATATGGATGCTGGTTCCTGTAGGAAGTTTTGCTGCCAGGGCTGCAAAGCTGAGAGGAGGAGAGGGAGGATTTGTAGAAGACAGGATGTTAAAGTCTATTTCTGCAACAGATTTTGGGGTTTGGGCTTGTCCTACCCCCCCTTTCCCGGCTGTGTGTCAGCAGGGATGGACAAATCTGCTTCTGGGGAGGAGAAAAACTTCACAGCCCTAAATTATTTCTGTGAAATTGGGATGGACTGAGCAGACCCTGCGCTGGGGACCATCCTCGTCACAGGACCGGCCCCGGCATCGCTGCTGCTCCGTGGCCTCAATTGTGCTGCTATTCCTGGCAGTCCAGGGGCATCTGGGTTTTTTTCACTCCCTCCTGCTGAAGTTCCCCTGGGGCAGGGAGCCACTTGGTGGCCTTGGTGGTCCGTGGTCACACGGAGCAGCCCCGCGTGTCCCTCCGTGCTGTCTCCCGTCAGCAAATCGGGATGTTGGGTTTACTTGGAAAAGTTCATTTTGGGGCAAATCTCCCCAGAACTGTTCCATGTTAACACCTAATTTCTCTCCTCGAGGCAGGACAGGTAATTTCCCAGCTCCATAACTTGGTCCCTGGGCTCGTCTTTGACTTTGCTGCGAGTTCAGAGCAATGTCAGTGCTGTGCTGGGGAGATGCCCGGGAGCGTTTTGGGGACACAGTGGCTGTTCCTGAGCACCTGCCAGAGCCTGTCTGGGAAATAACCCACCCCACGGCCTGGAAGGTGCTCTCTGAGTGACCTGTGTGCCCAGCCCCACTCAGCATCGCCTCCCTGTCCCTTCCCTTGCAGATCCTCATAGCGTGGGAAAGGCTCGAGCTGCCGGCGCCGGATCCGGGGATTTGCGCTGCTAATCTGATTAGTGTATGATGGACGTGTCCAGTTGGAAGGAGATGGAGGTGGCACTAGTCAGTTTTGACAACGCCGACCAGATCGTGGAGGATCCCTGTTATTCAAACGACCTCAGCCCCGCCGGGCAGTCGCGCAAGGGCCACCCCAGCTGCGCCAACCTGCTCTCCAACCTGCGCATCCTCATCAACAGCGAGAACGCCAACAATGAGACCATCTTCTCCAGGTTCTCCGCCGAGTTCAGCGACCACCTGGTGGGGGAGAGGGTGGGCATGGATGAGGGGGACCAGCGAGTCATCATCAACATTGCCGGGCTGAGGTTTGAGACGCGGCTCAAGACCCTCGACCAGTTCCCCGAGACCTTGCTGGGGGACCCGGAGAAGAGGATGCGCTACTTCGACTCCATGAGGAACGAGTACTTCTTCGACAGGAACAGGCCCAGTTTTGATGGGATCCTGTACTATTACCAGTCCGGCGGCAAAATACGGCGCCCGGCCAACGTCCCCATCGACGTCTTTGCTGATGAAATCACCTTCTACGAGCTGGGGGATGAGGCCATGGACCAGTTCAGGGAGGATGAAGGGTTCATCAAGGATCCTGAGACCCTCTTACCAACCAATGACTTTCACAGGCAATTCTGGCTGCTCTTTGAGTACCCCGAAAGCTCCAGCGCAGCCCGGGGCGTAGCTTTGGTCTCCGTCCTGGTTATCGTCATCTCCATCATCATCTTCTGCATGGAGACCCTGCCGGAGTTCCGGGAGGAGAGGGAGTTCAAGTCTGCCCAGGAGCTTTCTAGGAACGTGACGGACACCTTGCTGGCCCACAGCACCTTCACGGACCCTTTCTTCGTCATAGAGACCGCCTGCATCGTCTGGTTCTCCTTCGAGCTCTTCGTGCGCTTCATCGTGTGCCCCAGCAAGACCGAGTTCTTCAGGAACATCATGAACATCATCGACATCGTGTCCATCATCCCCTACTTCGTGACGCTCACCACCGAGCTGATCCAGCAGAGCGAGCTCAACGGGCAGCAGAACATGTCCCTGGCCATCCTGCGGATCATCCGCCTGGTGCGGGTCTTCCGCATCTTCAAGCTCTCCCGCCACTCCAAGGGGCTGCAGATCCTGGGCCAGACCCTCAAGGCCAGCATGCGGGAGCTGGGCCTGCTCATCTTCTTCCTCTTCATCGGCGTCATCCTCTTCTCCAGCGCCGTGTACTTCGCGGAGGTGGACGAGCCGCAGTCCCACTTCTCCAGCATCCCCGACGGGTTCTGGTGGGCCGTGGTGACCATGACCACGGTGGGCTACGGCGACATGTGCCCCACCACGCTGGGCGGCAAGATCGTGGGCACCCTGTGCGCCATCGCGGGCGTGCTGACCATCGCCCTCCCGGTGCCCGTCATCGTCTCGAACTTCAACTATTTCTACCACCGCGAGACGGAGAACGAGGAGAAGCAGATGCTGCCCGGGGAGGTGGAGCGGCTCCTGGCCAGCGTGGCCACGGCGGGCAGCGGCAGCATGGAGTCCCTCAACAAGACCAACGGGGGTTACCCTCGAGACAAGGCCAAAAAATGACGCCCGAGGCCGTGACGGGACTGGGCCCTGTCAGGTGGCGTTAACAGGAGAAAGGTATCCAAACATCTGCACGCTCTGATTTGATTTATTTATTTATTTTTTAAAATCAAATATGCTGCTGCTTTTTTTTTCTTTCTTGTTTTTTTCTTTCTTTTTTTTCTTTCTTTTTTTTTCTTTCTTTTTTTTTTTTCTTCCTTTTTTTTTTTTTATTAGACATTTTTCAATCTCTTGATTTCCTGCGGCTGTTCAAATAAATACCATCTTTCTTATCTCTCTGCCCTGCCCATCGACCTGGTGGTATTTTTTTTTTTTTTATTTGATGCTCATCTGCTTTTACATTTCTTGTCCCCTGTCCGTGTGTTAAAGTGGAATTCCCCCACAGTCAGAGATTTCCCCCGTTTACTGGAGAGGAAAAAAGGGCAAAATGACATGAAATGCTTTGCTTGGTGGCACCCAACTGTCCAGGGATGAAGGTGGGTCCAGCTCCCTGTTTCTTTAATCCATGTAAATAGTCCCTCCTCCACGCACCACTTCAGATCTGGGGGGGTCTGACCGAATTCCCAGACCTGGGACTGCTCTGCCTGAAAAAGAAGCCGGCAAAAAGAAATTAGAAGGGATATTTTTAGCTGGCTGAGTTCCCCTGGTCTGCCTGACTAATTAACTTTGCTGGGCACAGCAGTGATGGATGGGCCCAAGCCAGCAGGTGAGGGGATTAGAAGGGCAGGGATGGTGACCAGGAATGGTGGCACAGCCACGAGGAACATCCAGGACACCGGGGGTTGTGACGGAAAACCGAGCTCTGAGAGAGGTAACGGGATTTCCCCTGCAACAAAATGGCCTTTCTCCTGCAGCAAATGCTCAGTTTGGGGGTTACCTGATGTACAGGCACGTTTGGGGACGAGCCACCGTGGCCCTGTAGTCCTTATTGCCACTTCTGTTCGCCGCAAAAGCGGCCCAGAGAAAATCCACGGGGAAAACAAGGCCCGATTGCTTCCCTTGTTGTGAAAAGGCACTTCTGGTTTGCTTAAACCCTGCAAATCTCCACTGGCACTGCGAGGGGAGAAGCCAGCAGCAGCTCATTTTGCCTTTCTCTCCAGTGCCAGCAGGTTTTCTTCTGACAAAGACATTTTGTTGCCACTTCACTGCCTCACTCAGCTGGTTTTATTTTTTTTTTTTGGACGTCTCCGCCTTCATCAAATCACAGTTTCTTCTTCTCCCATCCGCTGTTATCCCACATCTGCTCCCTTTGGTGTCTCATCTCCTGAACATTCCACCACCCCTGCTTTGCAGCTTCGCTCAGGAAGCACTGGGGAAACAGGGATTGGCTTTTGTTATCCTGGTGTGATGGGAAATGCGAGTTTGGGCTTGCTGGGATTCCCCCCCCTCCCTGTGGCAGAAATCCCACAGCTCTGATTGCAGGGGTGGTTGTTGTTGTTGGTTTGGTTTTGGGGGTTTGTTTGTTGGGGTTTTTTTGGTGCACTGTCTTTCTGCAATAAAGGTGTTTCGCATCCCAGGGGATGGATCAGAGACACACAAGCACAAATCCTCTTCCATTTGGGACAAATCCCCCTTTTCATCTGCCCTCCCTGGTTGTTTTTTTTTCCCTCCCCTCCACTATCCTTTTCTTTCCTCCATCCCTTACAAACTCCCTACAGTCATCTCAGACAGGAGAAGCTGTGAGGGATGTTGGATTTCCTTCCCACTGTGTCCAAATTCTGCTCATCTGTGGGGATGATTGGAGGAGGCACAGCTGGGAACAGCTGGGAACATCCCCAGCTCCTCCCCGTTTATCGCTCAGTTCTCTCCATCAGATCATCCACATCCCTATTTTCCTTTCACAACAGCCTCTCTTTTCCTTTTCCTCTGGAAAACTTAAAACTTTTTACCTTCTTTTAACGTTTTTCATGCTCCCCCCTCGCCCAGATTCTCTCCCAGCCCCTCGAACCTGAAGCACTTTTGTTGATTATTCCTTGGGAAATACTCGGCCATGAGCTCATCCCTCCTTCTGCTCCCTCAGCAAACACGGACCACAATGGTGCTGGGATGGATGGGTGGGTGGGTGGATGGATGGAAGGATGAACAACCTGATTCTTATTGACTTGTAAACTTTATCCTCAAATAAAGGAATAAATGCTTCAAAGTCTGGCATGCAGGAAACATTGTTTATTTGGACTCAGCTTTTTGTTCTTGGCTTTGTGCTGCTCCCAGCTGGGAATTCCGTCCGGTCCCCAGCTGGGAATTGTGTGTGGGAGGGCTGAAGGGCAGGACAGTATAGAATCCCAGAAGGGTTTGGGTTGGAAGGGCCTTAAAGCTCATCTCATTCCACCTCCTGCCACGGGCAGGGACACCTTCCACTATCCCAGGTTACTCCAAGCTCCATCCAACCTGGCCTTGGACCCTTCCAGGGATGGGGCAGCCACAGCTTCTCTGGGCAACAGATAATTATAAATCTCCAGATCTGTGAGCTCTGCAGAGGTTTCCCCAGCAGTTTGGCTCCCCACCATCCCCTGTGGGGAGCCAGCTCCAAAAGGAAACCCCTGATTTATGTCACAAGGATGGGGTCAGAGCCATGAAACCCCTCCAGGACTCATTGACTTCCTTCCTATTTATCCTAAAGATCAGGAAAACCAGGCTGAGAATTCAAAGTGCCAACACTCAGCTGGTGCTTGATAAAAGCCCGTGGGAAAACCCCATTTTCCTGCACATTTTGCAGCTTGGTGCCTTCCCAAATGCAAGCCCAAAGCTCAGAGCTCAATGAAATCCATACAAAGCTCTCAGTCCTGTTCTGGACTCAAGTCCTGAGGAACCAATCCTTCCTGTCCTCCCTGACTGAATTCCCTCTGGAAATTTTGCCAAAGGAAAACCTAAAAGGCAGGCAAGAAATCTCCCTTCCGCTTTATCAAAAGAAGATGTTTCCTGGCTGCTTTTTACCCCTGGAACAAATCAGAACCTGCGGCCAGGTGTGAAATATTTGGTCACCCAGAAACATCTCCCTCCTCCTTGGAGTGGAATTTCCAGGGAACCCCAGAACGGTTTGGGTTGGAAGGGACCTTAAAGATCACCCAGAGTGATCTTTAATCACCCTTTGATCAGCCTGCCACGGGCAGGGACACCTTCCACTAGCCCAGGTTGCCCCAAGCCCCATCCAACCTGACCTTGGACACTTCCAGGCTGACAGGAGCTCAGATTTTGCCAGGAGATGGCACTCCAGGCCAGACATTCCCTGCTGGAGCCAGTCCAGACGCGTGTTTTCCTCTCTCTGATTCCTGCTTGGAAGCTTTCAGCTGGTTTATTCCTTTATTGCATGTGTGAGCACGGATGTGAGCAGGGTTTTCCTGGCTGGGGAGGGATGATCCCATGGAGGAATCCCATTCCAGGGTGGTGTTTTCCAGGGGCTCTGGGCACTGGTGCAGGATGGCCACGCCAGGAGGGTTTAGGATCTGCCTCCTGGCACAGCATTTAGGGACAAGGACCAACATCCCACTCACTCAGAGCACTCTGGGGGCTCCTGCAGGTCTTGTCGAGCACAGCAGGAATGAAGGAGCAGCAGGGACTTGGATTTCTCTCCCAGCCCCCACAAAACTATATATATATATATATATATATATATACACTTTTATGAATTATTATGTTTTTTTTCTTGACTTTTCCCCCTTCTGTATTGCTCTGAGATCCATTTCTAGGTTGTTTTTTTTTGTTTTTTTCTTTTTTTGTGGTGTTCACAAGTGCCACAAACTCACCCAGCTGTGCAGATGATGCAGGACTTTTATAAATTAAAAGCAAAAATTCTGTTGTGTGAAACAAAAAAAAAAAACCCTCCCACCCTAAATAAATTCAACCTGGTCATCGCAGTGGTTTCTTTTTATGAATTTTCTTTTTATACTTATTATTATTATTATTTTGGAGGTTTTGGTTTTGTGGGGTTTGATTGGTTTTGTTTTGTTTTGTTTGGGGTTTTTGTTTTGTTTTGTTTTGGTTTGGTTTGGGGTTTTTTAATTAATTTTTGGGGGAAGAACAAGTGCAGAGAGGCTTTTGCCTGGCCTCAAACACCAAATCCCAATACAGTGTCTGCCACAGCCACACATGGGTGTCCTTTGATGGAGGGGTGAAAGCTTGAGAAATAGAAATAGGTGTTGGTGTAGCACCAAAACCCATCCAAACCCCAGAAAACCCCACTGAAATCCACCAAATCCCACCAAAACCCCACCAAGGCCAGGCCTCACCCAAGAGTGAGACCTTCCTGCCCCAGCACCAAACTCCAAGATCATTTCTGCACAAGGAGCACCCAAACCCAAAGTTAAATTCTGTGTTCAAGCCCTGCTTCTGCCTGAAAGGCTCCCAATAATTTTTAGAGGGTTTTTTTTTTTTGCCATAAATGCTGATTATTGTTCTTTATTCTTTGCCTTTATTGTTGCTTGAGGAAGGGGGAGAAAAACTCGAGTGACACACGAGTTTTCCACGATGTATTTCAAGAGCAGAACTGCAAACACGTGTCCAAGATCACTTTTAGTGACACATTTAATGACCTTTAATGTCCCCTTCTCCTCTCAAATTCACCTGGCAGAAAGAGAAGCCCCAAAACCCTCACAAGGTGCCTGAACCTCAGGGGGATGCCGAGGCTGGAAAACATTTTCCTGCTTCCCAAAGAGCCACAACTGGCACAACACGGCTCCAACCAGCTCTGCTTCAGCCTCTTCCTGCTCAAAATCTGGGGAAAGCCATCCCTTAATTCCCCACAGCTACTTGCTATGGATTTGATTTAATTGTGGGTCAGATTAGATCGTTTAATCGGGTCAGATTAGATCGTCCTGATAAGCCTCGATCAGGCAGCATCACAACAGGGATTATCATTCCAGAACTGATTTATCCAGTGGGAATGGCAGAGAAAAAGCAGCTCTGAGGGTGCTGCAGAAGGTTGTGATGTGGGACAATTTGGGCATGAGTTGCAATTTTGGGTGTTGATCAAAATGCTCCCCTCACAATGAAGTTTTGCCCCTCTATTTTTTTTTTCCTGGAAAAAAAAAACAATTAAGTGAAACCAGGTCTCCCCCCAGCCCTGCAGATGCTCTGGCACATGAGATGATGCTGCTGGGCTTCAGATCCCAAAATTTATGGTGTGCCTGGATTAGAAAACAGAGCTTTGCTGGGCCACGTGTTGGGGCAGCTTGGCCTCGATTTCCCCCACAGAGCAGCTCAAAACAACACTCTCCACCTCAGGAAAGCACTTGGAGGCCGCCTGGCTGTGTGGGCACCTGACAGCCGTGGGAAAGGGCAGGACACGCTGTGGGCTCACGGGTGGATTTTTTTTTTTTAGGGAGAATCCCCCCATTAAAAATGGATGTTTTTGAGGTCGGCGGAGCAGCGGAAGCGGCTGTCGAGGAACCTGGAGCACATGAGGTGGGGCAAACAGGGGCAGGTGTGGTGCTGGCGCTTCCCAAAGAACGGCACCTGCGGGAAACAAGGAGAGAAACGAGAAGAAATGATCAGTGGGACCGCAGACCCTGAGAAAAATCGGCGGATTTTCTCCGAGGTTTAACGGGGACGTGGCTGAAATGAGTTTGTGATCCCTCTGAAGCCCTTTCCGTGTGCCAGCAGGAGGTGCAGTGCCATTAAATCTCGCTCCCGGAGCGTTCAATCGATACAGGTACGGGGAGGGGGAAGCTCTTCCCGGGGCTGGGATGCTGCTGCTAAATCCTCCTGGAACAGGGAATGCGGCTGCACCGAGCTCTGGGCTAATCCCGGTGTGCTGGGGGCTCTTATCCCGCGGGAATCAGGGAGCTCTGAGGATTTAACTTGGCTTCTCCTGGCTCGGAGGGGCGTTTATGGCTCGGTTTGGAGCGGTGTGGTTTGTGCTTTGCCTGCAAAGGGATGGGCTGGCGGCTCAACCCCGGCTCCCAGTCAGGGTCCACAGCATTCCTGAGGGATCTAGGCCGGGTTGGATGGGGCTCTGAGCAACCTGGGCTGGTGGGAGGTGTCCCTGCCCGTGGCAGGGAGTGGAAGGAGGTGATTTTTAAGGTCCCTTCCACCCTGAACCACTCCACGATTCCACGATTTAGGGGGCTGTGGACACGCAGGGGATCGCCCAAAATAATGCAGAGGCTGAAACAGCTGCCCCAGCTCTGGGACCCCACTATGCCACCCAGAGCCTTCCCCCACATTGCCCCCTGAATCCCCCACCTCCATTCCAGAGTTCAGAGGGCAGTGGGAAGAAGAGATGGAGACGGACAGGTCTGGACCTGCATTCCCTTGTCCAGTTCCCACCCCCACCACAGCCACCTCCTCACCTCCCTCAGCACTTTTTCCTTGGAATATCACAATCCAGAAGCGTGACAGCATCGCTGTGAGCAGCGCTGGCAACCCCAGATCCTCAGGAACCAGTTCCTCCTCCCCGGAAAGCCACTCTCCCAACACCCCCCCCCTCCCCCCGACACCAACCCCTTCCCCATCCCAGCCTTTAATGGAGCTTTCCCCCCACGGGAGGAGCTCGGAGCCCCTTCCTGGCCTTTGTCCCCCCCCTTTCCCAGCCTGTACCTTGTGACTGGAGGGGTGACACTCGTCCCCCTCCTGGCCCAGGGGGGTGCAGACCCGCAGCCCCCTCAGCCAGAGGCTGACGGCACAGCAGGTCCCGCTGCCGCACTGAGGGTCCCGCTCGCAGGCCTGGGGAGGAGGAGGAAGGATGGAAAAGAAACGTTATCCCTCTTTTTTTGAGGGGGGTTAATAGTGGGATCAACCCACGCTGGGGAGTTGGGGGTGGCAGTTCCCAGTTATTGCCGGTTTGGGCTGAGGTTTCAGGGAAGTTTTGGGGTGCTGGGGTTTGTGGGATGGAGGGGAAACCCCTCATGGACACGGGGCACAGAGGGAAAGTTTGCAGGAGAGCAAGAGAGAGCAGCAGAATCAAAGGATAAACCCACTGCCCAGATCCTCCCCAAATTCCCACAGCCTGGGAAAAGCCAGGAAAGCATCATTACCCCTCCTTTTGGGAAATCAGCGGGATGGAAACGCTTGGTTTCTTGAATACTGGAGGGAAAAGAGGGGTTCAGCCAAGCCTGGCTTTGCTGAGATCAGCATCCAGGCTCTGGAAGCACCACAAAAAACTGGATTCTGTCCCTAAAATTCACTTTTAGCAGCTCCCTCAGTCCAGTGCTTGCTCAGGGACACCCTGAGTCCGTGGACAGGGTGAGCAAACACCTGCCCTTGGCACCCTGACAGCTCCCACCTCGTTTAATAATTCCTCTAAATTTAGGAGGGAAAAGGACAATTCGGGGTGTCTGAGCCCTTGTTCCAGTTGGAAACGTGCTCTGGAGACACATCCATAAAGACACATCAGTTTTTAACCTGCTGGAAAACTTCCTAAAATCCCACATTTCCCTGCTGGGAGGAGGTGCTGGTGGTGGGAACAGCACCCGTAGGTCGGAAAAACGAGTGATAAATTGGGGAAAAAGGGTGATGGGGGTGGGGGGAAGAACAACCCAAACCAAACAGCACAAAGGCCTGATTGCTGTGTTATTTCCCAGCATAATGAGGGCGAATCAATAAAAACCCCAGGGTGGGGTGGGAGCAGAACTTACCCCGGTGATGACGGCGCAGGGGCAGGAGTTGAGGAGCAGGAGGAGGCAGAGGAGCCGCAGGATTTGGCCCATGGTGCTGGAATTCTGAGCAGCCTCGCACCTCCACCCCCTTTATAACCCCTCCAGCTCCACTTTATTTTTTTTTTCTCCTCCCCTCCTGATCCCACCAGGAGCAGATGAGACCTGAATCTCCAATGGCATCGAAGAAATATTAATAAACCATCAAGAAAGGCAGGGGGGGGGATAAAAGTCCCCTCCCTCCTACCCACACCCCATTCCCAGGGGGATTTATCAGCTCAACTGGATTTTCCAAGTACACCCCTAAATCCATAGGTATCCTTGATAGGTGTGTGGAAGAATTTAATTAAAAAATTGGGGGTTATTTAGCCAAAAGAAAACCTGAGAACGAAGTTCCACCGCTCCTCCCCGACTTGGAAGAGCCCAAGGTGCAATAATGTGATAAATATCCCCCCAGAAATGGAGACTTGGCTGCATATTTATTTGGGAGAATAAAAAATAATAATATTAAAAAAAAAAAAGGCAGGGAAGGAATAACGTATTTTTTCATAATTTCAGTCAGAATGCAATGTGTAAATACGTTGATTTATGGCTCAAAGTACGACCCATCCACCTCGAATTGCATTTGGTGCCTCTCCTGGGAGTGCAGGGGAATAAGAGGATGGCTAAAAAAGGCAGGGAAAAGGTAGAATTATTTACTCCCTTTTCTTTTTAAATTTCTTCATCCTGTGAGGATGCAAAGCACAACATCCTAAGGTGCTCGAGGCTTGGGGACTCCAATCAAACACCCCCAGGCACCACAGTCCACCAGGGGGTAAGAGATTCCTGAAGCCTCGGCCACAAAATAAGCAATAAAGAGAATTAAAATAGGTAAAAATGTAAATACCCTTCCATGGCCAACCCATCCTGGGATCCTGGAGTTGTCTGAGGCTCCCCAGCCGAAGCTCCCAGTGCTGTCTGGGGCAGAGGTGATGCCTGAGATCCTTTTGGAACAAAGGCAGGGAATAAAAATCTCCATTTTCCCCCTAAAAAAGCAGCTGGATTTGTGATTCTGACCAAGCAAGATGGATTTTCCCAGCCCTGGATTGCAGGTGCCACCTCGGTGGGATCAGAGCTCCTCACCAGCATCAGAAATTCCATCTCTTCCGGCTTTTCCCACTGAGGAACAAACACCCCGAGGCTGATTTTGGGGCTAGACCCGGTCCATGGGGGCAAATCAGGCACCAGGAGGTGCCCCGTGTGGGAAACATCATCCAAGGTGGGTTGGGATTTGAAATATCGGTTTGGTGGGGCTTTTCTGGGGAATTTTTTTTTATTTTATTTTATTTTGTTTTAGAGGATCGATCTGGTGCTAAATCATCGCTTTAATTAGTTAAAAACAGCCCCAAAACTGCCATGCCCCCAGCCCAGCCTTTGATGTGGCAGCTGCTGCATCACTGAAGTCTCCTCCACCTGGGCTCGAATTAATCAATGCCAGCCCTCCCAAAAATCTCTCCCCTTCCCGAAATCCCACAGCCAGGAACGGCTGGATTTGGGAAGTTTCCTTGCAAAGGGGCTGAGAGGATGCAGCCCCCAAATCTCCATTTGTATTTTTGTCCAGTGTTGCTTCCTAGAAATTGAAAAGGAAAAAAAAAAACCACCAAAACCTCCCCAAAAAAGGCAACTCCAGTCGCAGCCATCCCTCCCAGTCAGGTGGGATGAAATGGGAAGCCCCTGGACAGTCGGGATCGGGGGCTCTTTGTGCTGCCTGAGGGAGCTCCCAGCTGGACCCGGGAGAAAGAAAAATCACATTAAAAATAAATAAATAAATAAATAAATAAATAAAAAATAAACGATCCTGCCGCACTTCACTCCCCCCATCAATAACATTTTAATTTCCTGCCCTGCCAAGCCCGGATCCATCGGCAGGAGCAGCCGGGGCCTCATTAACGTCACCCAGCTCTGGGCTGCTCCGCCGTAAATCACCTCCCACTCCCTGCTGGCAGCAGGGATGAATTTTGGGGGGGTGTCCTCCGTGGAAAACCGTGCTGAGGGTCACTTTTAACACCTCTCTGCCCCTTGGGAAGGTGATGGGGTCCTGACTCCGCTGCCACTGCGTGTGTTAGTCTGGCAGGGGCTGGATTTTGAGGGGGTTCTCGATGGAAATCCGGGCTGAGAATCACTTTTATCACCTCTCTGCCCGCTGGGAAGGTGATGGGGGTCCAGCGCGGCTTGTCTTACTGCAAATTTTGGGGTCCAGCTGTATCCTGGCGTCCCATGTCCCTGCATCCAATCTGCATCCCCCACCGTGGTCCAGCTCCAAGGGGATGCTCTGGCCGGGGAGGAGTTGCAGGAACTCCACCAAAACCCTGCCTGAATTTCATTTGGCTGCACAAACCCCGCGCGGTGCTGCGTGGAGGGAGCGGGACGCAACCAAACCGCGCTGAGGCGGGAAAAGGTCGAGAAAGGAGAGGGGGATTAAAAAAAAAATCCCAAACCAAAATCGCATCTCTATCACGCGCTCTGCGGGGAAAAAGCACGCAGGGAGGGCTGATTTGGGGGGTGCGGATTTGCTGCGACCGCCCTCCCAAATCAGAGCACGGTGCCGGCGTGAGGGGTTGTGCGGAATGCTGGGAGAATCCCGGGAGAATCTCGGGAGAGTCGCGGGAGATTCCCGGGGGATTCCCGGTGCGGCGCCGCTGCCGCTGAGCGCGGGACGGCTCCGTTTGGGCGCGCGGAGCCGCCGTCCGATGGGGGGGTGGTGTCACGTGGTGACGCAGCTGCCCGGAGTGGGGCGGAAGTGGCGGCGGGGCCATGGAGGGGACCCTGGAGCAGCACCTGGAGGAGACGTGAGGGGGATGGGAGGGAGAGGGGACGGAGGATGGGGGACGGGGGACACGGGGAAGGAGGACGTGGGGATGGGGGATGGGAGGAGAGGGGGACGGGAGGGATGGGGGATAGGGGGATAGGGGATGGGGACACGGAGGAACAGGGAGGGGACGAGAGGGACATGGGGGACGAGGTCGAGGGGACAGACGGATGGGGGACACGGAGGACACGGAGGGGCCAGGGGGACAAGGGGGACGGGGGGTGCAGGGAGAGGACGGGGGTGACAGGAAGGGGGCGGAGGGGGACAGGGGGGGGACACGGAGGGGACAGGGGCGGGTACAGGGAGAGGACGGGAGGGGTACAGGGAGGGGACGGAGGAGTCGGAGGGGACAGGGAGGGGGTGGTGGAGCGGGGCTGGGCCGGCCCGACGCTGCGGGGCGGAGGGAGGTGCAGGTTTAATCCCGGCCCTGACAGCGCTGTGTGTGTCCCTCCCCCAGCATGAAGAGCCCGGCCGTGGTGGGCGTCCTGTGCACCGACTCGCAGGGGCTCAACCTGGGCTGTGAGTGAGCAAAGCGCGGGGGGGCCCCCCGAGGGCTGGCGGAGTTCGGGGGGCACCGGGGTTGGGGGTCCCGGGTCTCTCCGTCCCGTCTGGGGACTCCCGGGTGGGGAGAGGGGGAGCGCCGAGTGGGTCCCCCCATGTTCTTCCCATACCCTCTAAGGGCTTCTGTGGGTGTGAGGTCCCATATCGGGGGTTCCCCAAACCCTCTAAGGACTCCACGGGGGGAGGCACCAGGACTGGCCCTACAGGAACCCCCCCAACCTGTTTGGGGGTACCTGGCCTTGTCCCCATTTTAGGGACCCCAGCCCCTGCCCTGCTGTCCTGACCCCACCTTTGGGTGTCCCCAGGGGGCCACCACCCACCTGCAGAGCCACCTAAAATTCGAGATAATTTGGGTGGTTTGAGGGCGAGTTTGGGGAGACGCCACAGGGAGGGGAGTGGGATGAGGAAGGATCAGCCCCCCCTCCTTGGCCTGGGGGAGGCAAACGGGCTTCACACGGGGCTTCTTCCCCCATCGTGTCGCCCCCTCCCCCCAGGCCGAGGGACCCTCTCGGACGAGCACGCCGGGATCATCTCCGTGCTGGCCCAGCAGGCGGCCAAGCTCAGCTCCGACCCCACGGACACGCCCGTGGTGTGCCTGGAGTCGGACACCGGGTGAGTCCCCGGCCCCGTTTTCCTTTCCCCCAGCCCTGGGAGCCCCCCGGAGGAGTCAGATCCCGGGAGCAGCTCCCGGGGGAAGCCGCGGGCACGGAGGGGAGGTCGCTGGATTGACGGGATTTGAAGAGGGAGGAGCTGTAAAAGCAGCGAGAAAACCTTTGGGGGAGGGGGTGGTTCCTGCAGCTCCGTTCCTTTTCCACGCTTGGGACCCCCGTGGGTGACTGAGGCGGTGCCGTGGGAGTCACTGTGGCAGCAGGGACGTCTCCAGTTCCCGGAGTGGGAAGGGAGGTGGGGTCTGGCTGGAACGATCCCAGCTCCAGTTCCCACCCCCACCAGCTCCTCCCTCAGCACTTTCCCCCTCGTTTTTAGGAACATCATGATCCAGAAGCACGACACCATCACCGTGGCAGTGCACAAGTTGGCATCCTGATCACCGGGGAGCAGCTGCACTGCCAGCTCCTCCTCCTCCTCCCTTGCACAGCCCTGCACTCCATCCAGCCCCGGTTTGGAACCCCCCCAGACCCAGGATGAAGGCTCTCCCTCTCCACTGAACAGCTCCTGGGCTGCTCTCCAGGTCTCCCAGCTCCCACTGTAGCCCTTGTGGTGCTGAGGGTGGCACACGTGGTCAGACCCTGCCAGGTGTGATTGTGTGTTTTTTCTTGGAGAAATCAATAAATGACCTTTAAAAAACCAAACCACCCCTTTGCTTCTCTTTGCTGGGCCTGGTGTTTCTTTTCCAAAGTGAGGTGATTTTTCCCACTCCCTTCATGAGCATTTCTCTGGAGAAGAGACTGGGATTAATGGGGGCTCCTCCAGCAGGAAAGGTACAGACGCTTCCCAAGGAATTTCTCCTGGGGAACATTTCACCTCCTCGAGTTAAAACGTTCTGTGGGAGGATTTCTTGTTCTCTCGTTGCCTTGGATTAAAAGCTGGACGTGCTGGCCCTGTGTGAGCTGGAAATGAATGTTGGCAACATCCTCACAAATCCAGACCCCGGATCTGAAACGGTGCAGGGAAAAAATCCTGCAAAAAAAGGCCTGGGAAGCTGCTCCACTCCAGAGCTTCCCACCTGGCAGGGAGGGAAAAGGAGCTGGGCTGCAGCTGGTCTTGTGCAGGGAGGGGAAGGGAAGTTTCCCAGCAGAGCACGAGGTGAAAACTGGGCTGGGTCAGAGAGAAAATGACATTCAGGCTGCTCTGATGTGACTCCAACGAGCTGATCCCTTCAGCAGTGACAATCTCAGCCTGACATGGAACAGGCAGGAGGAGCTTCTGCCTGGCTGAGTCCACACTCCTGTCCAGCTCAGTGTTGATTCTCAGGAAAGCCCTGAGATCTCTGCGTGCCCAAACCCTGTGGTGGCCTCGAAGAGTCCTTCTTTACTCTCCCCACGTCCCACCAAGGTGGAGCAGCTGGAACTGGAGCGTTTCCCCCTGGAATTCCAAGAGCTCTGAGTGCAGATGCTGCCCCCCCCCCCACAAGCCCTTAAACCACCCTCCCTGCAAACCCCACCCCATGTAAATAAAGCTCAAGACAAGTATTAAAAGCCACATGGAAAGCTCACAGACTCCCGTGTTTCCTGGGCTCCTCTGGAAAGATGGAGCTTTGCCAAGGGAGGGGGCAGACAGAGATCAGTATCAGGGTCCCCACAGTGATCCCAGTTTTCTCTGGGCTCAGGAATGCTGGCTGGGGTGACAGGCCAGCCCCCAGCAGGGCAGGAAGCACGAGGGCCGTGTTTATCCAGGAGCTGGGGCACATTTACAGGGGAGCCAACGCCGATCCCGCTGCCTCCCAGGGCTGCAGCAGCACAGCTGCTCCATCCAGCTGCAAACTCCCAAGTTTTCCAGACTATCCCCCTCCTAAAGGACAGTTTCCCAGGCCTGGATCCAGTCCAGCACTGCCACCTCCCGCTCCGTTCTTCCGGCCACATCCAAAGCTTTCCCTGGAGTTACAACCCTTGCAGGCTTCCCCTCCTCTTTCCCAACAGGATTTCTGCTCCAAACGCCCTGGATTTCCTGCTCCCAGCTGGGGAAGGGGAGGGACTCTGGCCTTGTGGCCTAACAGAGAGGAGGAGGAGGAGGAGGAGGACGGGCTCTGTCACTCAGCCCCAGGGCTTGCCAGGCTCCATGTCCTGCTCTGGGGCTTGCAGGAAGGACAGACACCATCATCCTCTCGGGGATGTGAATGAAGGAGCAGACTCTGGGCTGCCAAGTCAGGAAGGGGGGATTTAAGCTCCGGAGCAAATGAAGAGATGATTCCTCTTTGCCATCGATTCTTCTAGGGAGGATTTTCCAGCATGAGGCAGCGAGGAGGTAAGGAAAGGTTTCAGGATCATCACCCCCAGCTGCTCCAGCGTCCAGCTGCTCCTTGGGGCACGGTCCTGCCTCTGCCAGAGAGGATGGAAGGGAGACAAGCAGAGGATGGGATCGGGAGAGCTTCCCAGGGGCTCAAAACTGGATCAGACAGACGCGACCCCCTCCCCGACTCGGGGCACAAAGCGAACCGCTGAAGCTGCAAAGGTGCTCCACTTCAAACCCCTTCAGTGGTTACAGTAACTTGGTGGGAAAGAGAAAGGATGTTAAACTGTTTCCAGGCAGGGATAATGTGTAATTTAACACCCCTTGTCAACAAAAGCCGCTGGATCTTCCCCCCACCCTCCAAACTGAAGGCGGAGTGGGACAGGGGGAACAGCTTTTGAAGTGGAGCAGCACCGGAGGGAGGTGTTAATGCGTCCCGAAACTCCCGTTCCAGGGGAAGGGAAGGAGGATGAAGAGCCCGAGGAAGGTGGGAAGAGCCCAGGGGCCGGAGCAGCGCTCGGAGGGTGGGCCTGGGCAGCGGTGCTTCACTTCTTCCTGGTAAGCACAGAACAAATCCCACTGAACCCCTCCTTCCGTGATCTGGAGTGAAGGGAAAAGCCTCAAATCTCACTCAGAGGACAGGGACAGGCTGATCCCACCCAGCTATGGAATGGCAGCTGCAAACATCCCAGGGACAGCACACACACACCTGGGACTGCCCCCTGGGAGCACCGGGCACCTCAACACCCCTCAGAGGCACCAATTCCCCATTCCACGGGCTTTAACACCACACAATCTTCCCACCAGCAATGAATCAAGGGATCCTGAAGGCTGGAAAAGATCTTTAAGGTCATCAAGACCACCCCCCCCCAAGCCGGGAAAGCTTTCCCCAATTCCACCCCATCCCAAGTAAACTCGCTGCCAATCATTAACCACCTGCTACCAGGGAGGTGAGAGGGAGTTAAAATTAAGGACACAAAGTGTGTGTCCTTTGCTCCCACGGCAGGGAAAGCCTGGGAAACTGCCCTGGATAGCACCCATCCTGCTCCTCTCACCCGCCCCATCGACTCCCAGTGATCTTCAGCAGCGCCAAGACCCGTTTCATTGTTGCTTTAGGATTAAAAAGTAACTCCTAGGGCAAAAAACATCCTGGAAGAGTTGGGTTATGGAGTGATTTTGTTTCTTTTTCTTGGAGGAGTTTGCAGAGGGGTTTTGAGGGCCTGTTAAGATGAAGCTGCAGCGTGGTCACCACGAGCTCACCCTGCTGATGTTCCCCAACACCAGTTCAAGTGTCCCGGTCTATTCATCAGCATAACAAATTATCCCCGTAAGAAAAGCAGATGGAAAAGCTTTTCCTCCCTCCTGCTCCCCGTGGCTCCTCACCTCTGTCTGCTCCTGCCTCTCAGGTCAACGTCCTGGTGATGGGGATGCTCAAGACCTTCGGGATTTTCTTCGTGGCTTTCCAGGAGGACGTGGGGGGCTCCTCGGAGCAGGTCAGCTGGATTGGCTCCATCATGTCCTCCCTGCGCTTCCTGGGAGGTGAGCTGGCACCCCCGAGGATTTGGGGCAGTGCTTCAACCCCAGCACATTTGCTTTGAGAGCACTGAGGGTGTTCTGCAGATCCGATTCCCTTCCCAGACTGCTCCAGGCTGGACATGGCCGGTGCCCACACGTGTCTCAGCAGGGATGTGGTCCAAAGATGGGGCTGTATGGCATTTAGATGGGGTATTGGGAAGAAATCCTTCCCTGGGAGGGTGGGGAGGGGTTGGGATGGAATTCCCAGAGAAGCTGTGGCTGCCCCATCCCTGGAAGTGTCCAAGGCCAGGTTGGATGGGGCTTGGAGCAACCTGGGCTGGTGGAAGGTGTCCCTGCCCATGGCAGGGGGTGGAATGGGTTGAGCTTCAAGATTTCTTTCAACCCAAAAAATCCTGGGATTCCAGGGTTGTGGAGCCAGGCTGGGAGAGCTGGGAATGTTCCCCTGGAGAAGGGAAGGCTCCAGGGAGACCTTGGAGCCCCTTCCAGTGCCTAAAGGGGCTCCAGGAGAGCTGGAGAGGGGCTGGGGACAAGGGCTGGAGGGGCAGGACACAGGGAACGGCTTCCCACTGCCAGAGGGCAGGGTTGGATGGGATATTGGGAAGGAATCCTTGGCTGTGAGGGTGGGGAGGCCTTTTTGTCACCTTCAGCCTGAGCTTTGTGCCTCTCTCCCCTGCAGCCCCACTCGTGGCCGTCGTGTGCCGGGGGCTGGGCGAGCGTCCCACGTCCCTCCTCGGGGCCGGGCTGGTGGCCGGGGGGTGCCTGGTCAGCACCCAGGCCACCAGTGTCCCCTTCCTCTGCGTCTCCATGGGACTCCTGCTGGGTGAGCAGCCTCTGACACACACATTGCCCTGGGCCACCAGCAAGGAATCAGCTCCTTTAAGCACAAACCCTGGGGGAGGGTCCAGGGGGGAAGCTGAGGGCACATGGATTGCTCAGCTGGAGGAGACAGGTCAGAGCTCAGGGGGGGTCTGCAGCTTCCTCAAGAGGGGCAGAACCATCTCTGCTCTGGGTGAGCAGGGACAGCACCCAGGGAAGGGCTGGAGCTGTGCCAGGTTGGGTATCAGGGAAAGGTTCTTCCCCCAGAGGGTGGTTGGCACTGAACAGGCTCCCCAGGGAATGGTCACGACCCCAAGGCTGCCAGAGCTGCAGGAGGGTCTGGATAACACTCTCAGGGACAGGGTGGGATTGTTGGGGTGTCTGTGCAGGGCCAGGGGTTGGACTGATGATCCTTGGGGGTCCCTTCGACTCAGTTATTTTGTGACTCTGTAAAACCTCGAGTGGCAAAGCATCCCCAGCTCCTTCCTGTGAGCCCTCAGCACTCCATGCTCAGAACAAACCACGCTTCCAACTCACTTAGTCCCAGCTAACCCTGATTTTTTTTTTTTTCTGGCTCCACCAAATCCTGGCCTTTTAAAACCCCCCTCACTAAAAGGGCACAGCCTCCAACGCCCCCCAGACATGAAACACCACACACAAAACCTCGCTCTCCACTGAGTCCAACCACATCCAGGAGAACCCCCCCCGCCCTTCCCACCAGGAACGCTGCACCCCAGAGACTCAGCATGGCATGACTGAGAATTCCAAGAGCTCCTGGTACTTTTTTGGGGCCTAGGGAGAGAGTGAGGGATGTTCTTTTTGACCTTCCCCCACCCAGGGCTGGGCTTTGCCTGTCTGTACCAGGCGGCCGCAGTGATGACGGCCAAGCGCTGCCGGGCACGCTTGGGCTTCTCCAACGCCGTGGCCCGCTCTGGGATGGGGCTCACCTTCCTCATGGCACCCTTCACCCAGCTCCTCCTCGACTTCTATGGCTGGCAAGGTGAGCAATCTCCTGTTTGCCCTCATTTATCAGCGCCGAGAGGGTGTTCGGGGAGGTCTGGGCAAGGGGAAGAGGCTCCTTTAAAAGATTAAAAATTCAACAGCTCTGCCTCTTCTAGGATGGTTTGGGGACATCTTTCTTAATGATTAAACACCTAATGACTCATTAAAATCAGAGGCAAAACAGAGAACTGAAAATCCCTGCTTTTACTGCAGTTTTGGGCCATCTTGAAGGTCCCTCACGACTTCTGCAGAGGGTAAACAAAACAAGACCCCAGATCCCAGAGGCAGCTCTGGATCTGCTGTGTGCATCAGAGCAGAAAGGACTTCCAGCCAGAAAAACCACGAAAAAAACTGTTTTGTTACCTCCTCCATGAGGAGGAGGCAAAAGTCTCTCTTAGGGCAGACTTTCTGCATGTTCAGTGCAAACAGCCCGCTCTAAAAGCTTATTTTCTGCTGTTCCCTCCTTCTCACTCCAAGAATAAAACAGCTCCCCTGTCTTCCCTCAGGAACTCTCCTGATTTTTGGAGGCATCATGTTGAACCTGGTGCCCTCCAGCCTGTTGCTGAGACCCATCAGCACCCGGCCCTCCTCTGCCAAAATCCAGGACTGCGCGTCATCAGCGACACAGAAGGACCCAGAAACTGCTGATGGATGTTCAGATGGGACCCCTCACAGGGAATTACCCCCTCCCAGTGCACAGGAGCTTCCCACCACAGACACACTCCTGATGTCCCGTGGCAAAGGTGTCTCTGGTCCCATCAATCCACCTGCCTTGGGAAAGCTGGAGAAACCCACTCCGGGCAGATCCTCACCACAAACGGCCACCGAGGCCAAGAGAAGCAACAAACCCCTTCCAGCAGCCAAAAAAGAAACTTCTCAGCCTCTCCTGGACTTCTCCCCACTGAAGGATCCTGTTTTCTTCATCTTCACCTGGTCCTTTCTGTTCAGCCACTTGGCCTATTTCGTGCCTTTCTTTCACCTGGTGGCAAGAGCCAGGACCCTGGGAATGAGCAGCATGGATGGCTCCTACCTCATCTCAGTGGCTGGTAGGCAAAAGGAATCTTTTAAACCCATTTTAGGAGAGAAAACCAACCCAAATTTTGCCCAGATGTGTCCTAGGAGGAATCCTCCTGGCAGAGGTTGAGCTCACAGCCCTGATCCCTCTGTATATTCAGGATCACCAAGGTGGGTGGGTGGTTCTTCCAATCCAATGTGAACGATTCCCCATCCTCCCTGCTCCCCCAAAAACCCCATTTTTCCAGTAAAAAGGTGCTCTCTGTCCTCCTGGAGCCTCCTCACCACCATCCCTGCTTTACTTAAAACCACAACCCACAGAAATCACTGAGAATCCAAAGAGCTCCAGTTTGAGCCAGGAGAGAAAAATTCAATGTTGTGGGGAAAAAAATCCACCTCCAAGGGGGATGGGGAGGTGGAAAAAGCAACTAAACTCCCCAAAAAACAACCCCATGGCTGATTATAAACTGGGTTAAGAAAGCAGCTCCAACCTCAAGTCATAATCAAATATTTTATTGTACCAAAAAAAATACATTTTACTTCTACAGAGCTGTAGGATATTTAGCAAGGATGTGCCGTGCAGGGATTTAGGAGAGCCCAGAAATTCAGGTGGTGTTTTGAATTAAGAGTGGGAGGGACACGGTGCAAGGCACAAGCTGACAGAGTGAGCTCTGATCTTTGGTTCATAAAAATATATCAAGAAATGTTAAAAAAAAAAGAAAAAACCCACAACCAAAAAACCTACAAGTATCAGAAGTTTGCTGAGCCTTTAAAGAAATGCCAGGCCATTTGCTCCTTTAAACAAATTCAAATCTTGTAAACATATTTCTTCTTAACATCCCCCTTTTTCTCCACCTCAGGAAAGGGATCAGACAGCAAGTTCATCATCCCTGATTTTTACTGAAGGGCACTTCAGAGATTTTCTGCTGAGTGCAGAGCCCTTGACTGAATATTTACAGATTTGGTAAATAGCTGGGGAAAGGCAAAAAAAAAAAAATACCCACCCCAAATATCAATTTTACAACAGCCTAAAAATACCCCCCTGTAACTTTTTTTGGTGTTTTAACTCCTTGTGGTTGGGTGAAACCTGGATGTGACACAGGGGGGACAAAAAAGAGGCCAAATCCCCCCAAAATGAAGCGGTTTTTTTGAGGCTCTGCTGACTCCTGTCCCCTTCAGGCATCACGGAGATGCTGAGCCAGCTGCTCTCGGGCTGGGTGGCCGACCAGAACTGGACCAAGAAGTACCATTTCCACGTGACTTACCTGGTCCTGAGTGGGATCACCAACCTCCTGGGCCCCCTGGCCACGACATTCCCGCTGCTCCTCGCCTACACCGTGGCCTTTTCCGTGTTCTGTGGAGGGTTCATGGCTCTGGTGCTGCCGGTGCTGGTGAGTTGGGGGTCGGGGGTGGGTTCGTTTCCAGACACCCACACGGAGGGTTGTGCTGATCTGCTCCCAATCCCAGAATCATCTGCAACACACAGGGATCAGTCATGGAATGCTCCAAGGACTGGAGAACTTTTGTTTTAGAGACAGGCTGGGAGAGCTGGGGGGGTTCTCCTGGAGAAGGGAAGGATCCAGGGAGACCTGAGAGCCCCTTGCAGGGCCTAAAGGGGCTCCAGGAGAGCTGGAGAGGGATTTGGGACAAGGGATGGAGGGACAGGACACAGGGAATGGTTCCCACTGCCAGAGGGCAGGGTTAGATGGGATATTGGGAAGGAATTCTTCCCTGGGAGGGTGGAGAGGGGATGAAATTCCCAGAGAAGCTGTGGCTGCCCCATCCCTGGAAGTGTCCAAGGCCAAGCTGGATAAACCTGGAGCAACCTGGGCTAGTGGGAAGGTGACCCCGCCCATGGCACTGGATGAGCTTTAAGGTCCCTTTCCAACCCAAACCACCCCAGGATTCCATGATTATAATTTGGCATTTTCTTTCTGGGAAGGAATTCGCAGCTTAAAACACATTCCTCAAAGTCTTGTTTATCTGGAAGGCACAGAAGTATCTCCCATCCCAGCAATTTCCATCCTGGCCTGAAGGAGGCAAAGGAATTCCAGGATTCCAGGTTGGATCAGACCCACAGGGGCAAAGTCCTTCCAAAGCTGCAGCTCAAGAGGAAACTCCCCAGGAAAAAAAAAAAAAAAAAAAGAAAAAAATTAAATCAATTAATCTCTTGTGTTTTAAAACAAATCAACTAACCCCTTCTGCTTTTGTATTCCCACGAAATCCATCCCTAATGACCCGTTTTGATTTACAAACAGGTGGATCTGGTGGGTGTGGAAAAGCTCCACAGCTACCTGGGGTTTGCTGCCTTCTTTGCAGGGATAGCAGCCATTGGAGGACCTCCTCTGGCAGGTAAATAATATAATAAATATAATAAATAATATAATAAATATAATATAATATATAAAGTAACAAATATTAAAAGTAATATAAAGTATATTACATCATATTTATTATATTTATTTTATTGTAATAATATAATAAAATCGAATATATTATAATATATATAATGTAATATAATTTATTAGAATATACAATATATATCATACATTATATATTAGGCATTCTACATTATAAATGTCAATATTATGTATTCTTATACATCTACAATATTAATTATACATATATTTCAGAGTACTATGCAATATAATATATATTATATATATTATATTTTATATTATATGTATTATATTTTTATATTATATATATTATTTTTATATATCATATATTATATTTTTATATTATAGATATTATTTTTATATTATATTTATTATATTTTTATATTATATATATTACTTTTATATCATATATGTTTTTATTTTTTTTTTAATATAATATGTGTTTATACACACACACCCACCACATAAACCCAGTGATAAAGCTGCTGGTTCACTCTCCCACATGGATCCATCCCAGTTTTCAGTTCAAATAAGGGGAGGGGGAAAAAAACTCCTATTTCAGGAATGTCTTTACACCCAGGCAACATCTCGCTGGGGAATCTGCAAACCCCAACCAGCAGCTTGGAAAACGTGCCCAGTTTAACCCCAACCACAGCAGGATCACGACCCCATTCCCATGGATTTTACCCCCAGCAGTGTTGGAATTAACTCTGAATCGGGACTGGAGGGCAGGGAAGGAGAGGAAGGCGAAGCAGGGATGGGCTTGGCAGCATTCCCATAAAACAGAGGCTCTGGAGCATCAGGAGAAGCCTCAATCACCTCTTGGTTGGCGACAGATCCCAGAGCTGGGCCCTGAGAGCTCCTGGGCCCAAAGACAAGGAGGATGAGAAGCTTTTCCCCTTCTCCCTGTGCCTGGAAAACAGGGCACTGGGGAGGATCTGGCACTCCCCAAGCTCTTGGGAGTGACTCTCTCACCCCTGCCTGGGAGCAGGGGAATTGTTGGAAGCAGGGGAATTGCTGGGAGCAGGGGAATTGTTCTCCTCCAAACTGCTTGGCCAGGACAGAGCTGTTCCTGCCCCTGGGACATTTGCCTCTCCCTGCATTTTCCAGCCCAGAAAAATCCCACAGTGTGGGCAGCAGGACAGGGGGGGATTCTGCCCCTCTGCCCCCTCAGGTGAGATCCCACCTGGAGAGAGGCCTCCAGCTCTGGGAACAACAACAGGAGGAGGTGGAGATGCTGGAGAGGAGTCCAGAGGAGGGCCTGGAGATGCTCCAAGGCTGGAGAACATTTGCTCTGGAGCCAGGTTGGGAGAGCTGGGAATGTTCCCCTGGAGAAGGGAAGATTCCAGGGAGACCTTGGAGCCCTTTCCAGGGCCTAAAGTGGCTCCAGGAGAGCTGGAGAGGGATTTGGGACAAGGGATGGAGGGACAGGACACAGGGAATGGCTTCCCACTGCCAGAGGGCAGGGTTAGATGGGAGATTGGGAAGGAATTCGGTGGGGAAGGACTGGAATGGATTTCCCAGAGGATGCTCCACCCCTGGAAGTGTCCAAGTCCAAGCTGGACAAACTTGGAGCAACCTGGGCTAGTGGGAAAGTGTCCCTGCCCGTGGCACCAGATGAGCTTTAAGGTCCTTTCCAACCCAAACCATCATTTGTTGCCTCCTGCCCCTCCAGATCTCCGGGCCTGCCAAGGCCCCTGGCTGGAATCTGCCAAGGATTCCGTAAATCCCAACTCCAGGGGAAGTTTTAGCAGGAAAAAAAAAAAAAATTGATTTTCCTGCTCGACATCTCCGGGCTGGTTAAAAATCTGCCTGTGGATCCAATTTCAAGCAGCCCAAACGTTCCCTGGACAGGGAGCTTCGCCTGTCAGGGTGAGGAACTGCCTGGCACGGGATGAATTCCCAGCAATCCCTCAATCCCACTGAATTCCCTGCCACGGGAAGAGCGTGGAAGGAGCTGAATGATTTGGCTGCCTCTTGCTGCAGTTTTATCTCCATCCCCTCGCAGTGTGTTTTCATTAACTGGAAGGCTTTTGCTTCCTGAAGTGTTGCATTCCTGGATTGTGGAAAACAAGGTTTCCTGCAAAAAATAAAGCTTTTTTTTCCAAGCTTTTTTTTATTTTTTTCCCAGATTTTTAAGAAATCTGGCTTTATGCTGGTGGGATAAAGAAAGGCCAAATAGAGGCAGGAAATAAAACTCTCACTGATCCACCCAGAGGGGAAGGACTGAGAGTTCAAGATCCAGGTTATCTATTAATTCATTTATTAATTCTATTATTCAGTTCTTAATTTATCCAAATAAATTCTCCCATTTTCTCTCCCAGTAATGCTGGGTTAGGTATGAAAACTGAATATAACCAGAAGCTACTGATGAAGTGTCCAAACCCAACTGCCCCCTGCAGGGATCAGGATTTGGGGCTGGGTGCTCTGACCCCTCTAAACCTTTAAATTTAGGATTTTATTAAACTCAAGTGCTTTTATGCAGCAAAACCTGATGGATAATGAGAACTGCAAAGGTTAAAATGGTTAAAAATACTGAAATAATATAAAATAAATATATACTACAAAATGATAATTATTTTAATAATATAATGTAATATAATACAATAATAATAATGTAATATAAAACAATATGATAATAAATAATAAATAGAATACACAATAAAATAATGTATATAAATATATAATTTCAAATATAATATCTAGTATTACATAGTATTACATAATGTAACAATACACAATATAAAATATATACTGTTATATATTATACTATAAAATTTTAACAATGATTAAATCTAAAACATACTTTACAAATTATATAATTTACACAAGTATTTATAAAACACAAAATATTTGTAAATATTTATAAAATATAAAAATACAAAAATGTAGATTCGTTTAAAAAAATTTTATATTGTTATAAAATTTCCTTAAAATTTATAAAAATATTTATAACAGTATTATAAAAACTATAAAATATATAAAATATTACACATAAAATAAGTGTATTTTAAATTAATAAATAAAATAAATAAATAAATAATATTTAAAATATTATTATAGTGCATATTAGACCAAAGCCTGAAGCAAGGAAAAGGTGACTTACCTGCAAATCTGTTCAGCTCAAAGCCCAGGGGGAAAAGTTTGGACTCTCCTTTGGAGCTTCCCATCCACCAGCACCACTGAAAGAAACCCTTAAACCAAATCAGAACATTATTTTGGCTCATTTTATTTCCACAAACAGTGCAAACCATTAACCCAAAGTGCAAAAGAACTGAATATAATGTAATATAATATAATATTACTGAAGAAAAACTGAAGAAAACTGAATTAAATTGGGGCACAAGAAAAAAATAATAATAAAAAAAGGCTGGAGAAACGAGGGGTTTGCAGCCCAAGCTGTTGGAAACACCATTGCTGAAAACATCCATTGGCATCTTCCATGTTGGAAACATCCACTGGGATCTTCCACCTGCTCAGGCAGCTCCTTTTGGCCCATTTAAACAGAAGGAGGGATGAAAAAAAAAAAAAAAATCAGGGCTTAAATTCAATTAAATTAAACCCCATTCCCACTACAAGGATCAAAGTCGGCCCTGGGAAGAAAGACACGTTTGGTCCTGACTGGAAATGCCGCCCAGGAGGAGCTTAAATAACTGAGAAATACTGAAATAAGATCACACAACCTATGCCTGCCTCCCACCACCTCCCAAAAATGTTTTGTTTTGTTTTTTTTTTTCTGCAGGGAGAGAAATCCCAGAGCTTTTAATCCCAACTTTTGTCTCCCTCAGGTTGGCTCTATGACTACACCCAGACCTACGTGTGCTCCTTCCTCTTTGCCGGGGCCTGCGCCCTCGTGTCCCCCCTGTCCTTCTGCCTCGAGCCCTGGGCACAGAAATGGAAGCTCAAAAAAGCCAATCTGAACACCCACCCCAGGTCTGGCTGAAGGTTTGAAGGCTGGGCTGGAGCTGTGTCCACAAAAAGGGAGAAGCCAGGGCCAGCACAGCCCAGCTGTCCCGGGAGATCTCGAGTGGAAAGCGGGATTTTTAGATGGGGAGATTGAGTTTGGATATCTGGATACTGCTCCTGATCAGATTCTGGGTTTATACCTGGATATTGCTCCTGATTAGACTCAGCCTGGATATCTGGATATCATTAGATTGAGTTTGGATATCTGGATATCATCAGATTCAGTTTGGATATCTGGATATTGCTCCTGATTAGATTCAGTTTGGATATCTGGATATCATTAGACTGAGTGTGGATATTTGGATATTGCTCCTGATCAGATTCTGGGTTTATATCTGGATATTGCTCCTGATCAGATTCTGGGTTTATACCTGGATACTGCTCCTGATTAGATTCAGTTTGGATATCTGGATATCATTAGATTGAGTCTGGATACTTGGATATTGCTCCTGATCAGATTCTGGGTTTATACCTGGATATTGCTCCTCATTAGATTCAGTTTGGATATCTGGATATCATTAGATTGAATTTGGATATCTGGATATTGCTCCTCATTAGATTCAGTTTGGATATCTGGATATCATTAGACTCAGTGTGGATATTTGGATATTTCTCCTGATCAGATTCAATTTGGATATCTGGACATCGCTCCTGATTAGATTGAGTTTGGATATCTGGATATTGCTCCTGATTAGACTCAGTTTGGATATCTGGATATCATTAGATTGAGTCTGAATACCTGGATATTGCTCCTGATCAGATTCTGGGTTTATATCTGGATGTTTCCCCTGATTATCTTCACTTTGTGTATCTGGATATTGCTCCTGATTGGATACAGTTTGGATATCTGGATATTGCTCCTGATGAGGTTACGTTTTTGTATCGGGACATTTCCCCTGATCAGATTTAGTTTGGATATCCGGATATCATTAGATTCACTCTGGATATCTGGATATTGCTCCTGATTAGATTCTGTTTGGATATCCAGAGTGTTTCTCCTGATTATTCTCTGTCTGGATATCCGGATATTTCTCCTCATTAAAGCCACCTGAGAAATTCACAGTGTAAAGTGTCATTTGATGGAAAAAAAACATCAGCCCCTCGGGCCTTGGCTGTCACTGCCTTTGCTCCTGAGCTGCGTTTTCCCACAGCTCGGATTTAATCCCAGTGTGTTCATCCCGACACTTCCAAACCTGAGCCATCCCTCGGCTTCCTGAGCGTTCCCAGGAGCAAAGCTGAGTCACCTCTTGGGATGTGGTGGCCAAGGAGCTCCCAAGTGCCAGAGCACAGAGAGATCTCAGCTCCTTCTGTTTTAACACACGCCCAGCGAGCTGTGGGGAGGGATCCAAGGACGGGGAGATGAGGCTGATTGTTCCATCAGGATACAGATTCCTTCTCCCACAGGAAGGGCATGGATTTTCCATCTCCCAGGGCCTGTTCTTTGCCACAGCACAGACGACCTGCAGGTAAAACCAGCCTAATTAAACCAGAGACCAAACCCCACCTCAGCCTCCTCTGCCCTTCCCCACCTTCCCCACCCACCCAGAGATTCCCTGGATTCCACAAAGGCAGCTCCAACGCTGAGCCCGTATTTAACCAGCATCCCATAAATCTGATTTTGAATTAAATAACAGCTGCTTTGACTTCCTTTCTAGCTGCAAAGTCGCAGTTTTTTGCATTATTATTGTTGTTTGAAATTATTCTGTCAGCCTGGGATATCACAGGATTCATTCCAGCCACTGGCATTAACCTCCTTTTTAACTCCCCCCCCCTTTTTTTTTAATTATTAAATTGCAAAGAGATTTAATTATCCTTTTTTTTTTCTCACTCTTGTTTTTTTTCCCCTCATCCCTTTTTTTTTAATATTAAAGCATCAAGAGAGTTGTTTCCCCCTATAGAAACACTGCTTTCAACTGTCAAATGGGTTATTTCAAGCCCAAAATGAAGTGGTCTATATTTAATAAAAAGCCATGGAATATCATAAAAGTATAAAGGAATTATTGTCACAGGTAAAAAAAACAAAACCTCCTCCACAGATGATGGACCAAATTCAGCAGTTACACAACCATACAGTGGCAGAGAAACTGTGCTTAAAGCCAGGGAAAAAACTGAAGGGAATGGAGAATATGCTACAAAATGGTTCATTCTGTAGCTTTTCCCAGGAATCCCCAGGGAGGAAGGGCTTTGGGAATGGTCCTTTTACGCTGTAACCACCACCCTTTCACACCTTTAAACCAGAACACCAAACCCTCTGCCTTCAGATGGACCAGTTAATTAAAATCTGCATCCAGGACAGGATCTCCAGCGGGACATTTCCCAACCCACCAAGGATTTAAGGAGGAGGTTTGTTATTTAAGAAGAGTTTAAGGCACTGGGGTTTAGGAAGGGGAGCTGGTGCTGTGCAGTTTGGCTCAGCCAATCCTGCACTAAATCCAGTCCTGATTTCAGTGAAAAATTCTGAGTTTCCACCTCTTGAAACACTGGAGATCTTCACCCTCCTGCTGAGCAAACCAAACTGCACCAGCACCTCTGGTTTGCTGCTTTAACAGGGGCCACGAGGGACATTTGGCTTCGGGTTTTCCCATCCCAAAACAACTGAGCAGGGGAAAAGTGCCTTTCTCCAGCCTCAATTACCTCTTGTCTATCCAAAAAAAATGCTGAGGAAACCAGTGTCCACAACGAGAAGCTCCTCCCAGGTGCCCTGGGAGTCCTTCCATCCGGGATGGGAGGTGGGAAAAGGATCTTCAGAGCTTTGTCCTTCAGCTGATCGAGCTCAGGGTAACATCTGGTGGTCAAACACTCTTCTCTGCTCACACCTTTTGCTGGGAAGGGAACCAAAGAGATGTTTTAGTTCTCTTTGCAGCTCTGAAGAAATCAAAGGCGTTTATTTGCTTGCAAAACACAACATGTTGCGTGAAAGAAACAAAGGGTGGAGGGCGGGAATACCTGCCCGAGAGGGAGGTTTCTCCATCCCGGTGAAATCACCTTGCAAATAACTTCCTAAAGCTGGTTTTGCATAGGTGAGAGCTGGGACAAATGCAAGACCGACCTGGGAAGCTCATTCCAATGCTTAACAACCTCCTCCACGAAGAAATTATCCCTGAAAACGCTTCCCTTACTCCAGGGAAGCTCCTCCCTTTCTCGAGTGCAGAACATGGGGTAGAAAAAAGGAGCAGCAATGGCTAAAAATGATCTTCAGCAGGAATAAAATGCTGCTTAAATGTGGTGCCCTCCCAGCCATCCCTGCTGGTCCTGGGAAGGTGCTGGGCCAGGAGCAGAGGGTTGGAATTCCCTCCTGCTTCCAACCCAAGAGGACCTCACAAGCAGCATCTCCACACTCTGCACTGCAAAGAAACCACCAAGGACCTCCTGGGTCTTTCCAAGAAAACAATTTAACTTGGAATCAATCAAAAACCCTGTAAAACCCACTGCCAACCTCAGCACCGAGTCTGGAGTCCCTCAGTGGAATATTTTTCCCGCCCCAAACTCCTCTTCTGCCCATGGGGTAAGCGATGTCATCAGGCTGGATCCCGATGGGAAATCCCACCTGGAAGCATTTTCACCCAGATCCATCAGTTTAAAAACCTTCTCAGGTTCGTGGTGCAAAGCAACAAAGCACTAAAGGTGCCTCCAAAAGATCTGCAGGGGTCCCAGAGCTGGAGTAACCCAAGGGTTTCACGAGCAGCCCGAGGCAACAGCCAGCCCCCAATTTTCCCTGTATTCCAACAAAAACCCGGCACAACACCTGAGATCCTTTGGGAAAAAACAAAACAAACCAAACCAAACCAAACCAACAAAACCTCATTTAGATAATTAGTTCTCTGAGTACCAACAGCCAGGGGACTGGTTCCCTGAATCCTGATTCATTTGGGCCCCACAGGATTAAGAAAGTGAGGAAGCAGCACACGGAATTGGCTCCTCCAACAAGACACTGCTGCAGTCAAGGAGCAGTTAATCCTGGGCTTGTGCCACCCAAAGGGCTCCCAACCTTCCCCAGGGAGTTCCAGGAGGAGGAAATGCTTTCCCACTGTTAGTCAGCGAGGATTCCCGGGTGTAATCCTGGAGGAGGAGCCTGGGCACCCTCTGGGATCTGATCCCAGCCCGTGCCAGGCTTTGGCAGGAGTGATTGATGGGGTGGGCACCTGCTGGGTCCTAAACTCGCTTCAAGTGGTTTTACATAAGCCAGGATTAAAAGCTGCTGAGACTCAGCTCGGGCTTATCAAAGCTCTGGAGGTCGGTGCAGTCAGAGATCTCAAAAGGAAGCTGCATCCCTGACTCACACTTGAATTTTATATTAATATTTCATATCAATTAAAGCCACTGAACATCCCTGAGGGTCCTGGTTATCAGCTGCAGGTGCCCTTTCCTCCTCCTGTCTTCCTGAAAACCTGCTCTGGGGTCACAGAAGAGCTTTTAAAGTGTGGGTTTAGCCCTTCCAAAGTTCACAAAATAAACGTCTCTGTGGTCAGGCTCTGCCTTTGATTAAAAAAAATATAATAATCTCTAATAACCAAGGCTGTGACTTTCCCAGCACTCCTCAGATGCTGACACCAGAGAAACCCAGGCACTGGATCCAGAGGAAGTTGATCCTGATGTTTATTGTGCAATAAGGAACAATCTTTATCTTGCTATAAAATTCCTCCCCCCCCACCCCAAGGGCTGGGCTGGAATTATTTCAGCTGTTTTTGAACATCACAGGAATGGGTTTGCTTGGAAAACTGGTTGGGAATCACAGAGACACTCAGGAGGGGGCTGGGACCAGGGTGAGGGGCAGGGATTTTTGGGGTTTTAAGCCCAAAATGACCTGGGATCTCACATCGACCCTTTCTTCGATCGCTTCAAACACAAACCCACTCGTGAGAAACACCAGGACACTCAGGGGGAAAAATCCACCTAATTCTGATTTTAAAGGAGAACAAGAGGCTGTGTCAGGTCTGGGGTTTGGGGTGGTGGCCACGACACACCCCAGAGATGCTCCAGCCCCCAACACTCCCGAGAGGTTTCTGCTTTTACCTTAAGCCACATGAAAAAAAAGCCCAAAGCCATTTCAAACAGCTGGGTGAGGATTTGACCAACTGAGCCTTCCAGCAACAGGAAACACAGGCTGCTCTTCCTTCATCAGCTTTGGCAGATGCCATGTGTGGTTCCTGCTGTTTACTCGCCCTCAAACCCACTGATAACAGGAATATTTGGCTTTTTTTGGGGAGCTGGTTCCACCCCCTGCAGCCCTGTTTACAATGCAGGGCCGTCACTAGGGTGAAATTCAGCAGAGTCTGGATTAAAAAGTTTCACTTCCAGGGAGATGAAAGCCTCCCAGGAAAGGGGGGGGGGTGTGTTTAGAAAATAACAATAAAATGCTTTAAAGGTACCACAATGGTTTTCAACCAAGCCCATAGGAATTTAACAGCAACTCTAATTAACAAAAAAATCAAACCAGGTGTTTGTGAAACCAAGACGTTTTAGCTTTAGCTAAGAGATCCTTGTGGAAAAACTTCCCAGCCTGCAGTAACCACAAGGAGATGGGAGCTCCTGCTCACAGCCACGGACAATTCCAGAAGCAATCCATGGGCCAAAGTCCCGTTTCCAGAGCAGACTTTGCCTCCAAAGCCACGACCAAGCTTTGCAAAACTTTCCCTTACAGACACTCCTCACGTGGGCCCGATGGAGCAGGGGCTGCACCCTGGAATGGAAGAGGCCAAAGAGCATCTTTGCAACACCCCAGTGATGAATAAAACACCAACAAACCGAGCTCCAGCCCCTCAAGGCTTTGGTCAGGCAGGGACAGGGAGTCACAGCCACCCTGGATGAGACAAGGGCGGTCACAGGGATGGGACAGCTGGGATTGGGCTCTCCCAACTGCTGCTGGGATGCAGCTCTGAGTGCCTGGAGGAAGAGCAAAGGCACTTAGGATATCTGAGAGCCAGGAATGAATTTGTGCCACGGGAGAAAGCTGGGCTGGCAGACGGGAAAAAGTAGGTCTTGGAATCCTGGAATGGTTTGGGTGGGAAGGGGACCTCAAAATTAATCCAGCTCTACCCCCTGCCATGGGGATATCACAGAGACACCTTCCACGAGCCCAGGCTGCTCCAAGTCCTGCCCAACCTGGCCTTGGACACTCCCAGGGATGGGGCAGCCACAGCTTCTCTGGGCAACCTGTGCCAGGGCCCCCCCACCCTCCCAGGGAAGAATTCCTTCCATCTCTCTGAGCTAAATTTCCCCTTTTTCAGCTTGAACCCATTCCCCCTTGTCCTATCTCCGCAGTTCCTGATGGAGAGTCCTGTATTCTTGTACCCAGCCTTGTGTTCATCCAGCCAAGAGGGAGCAGCAGGAGAAACACCAGCACATCCCCTTTTTCACCACGTCCTCCCCACGAGCCTCAGCTCAACTGGGTGGTTCAAGACAGACCCCACCATGCCCCAAACCTCTGCCCAGCCCAGGTCAGAGCTGGAGCACCCCAGGCTGGCCTGGCAACAGCCAGAGCAACCCACTGGCCAAAAGGGGGCTGCAAACCCCACTGTGGCCCAAAGAGCACCAGGGTCCTCTCCGTGGGCAAGCAGAGCTTAACAACCACCCTGTGAGACCCCAGTGGCTTCCCTTCACTCCAACCCCTCTGCACCCCACGTGTGCCCTCAGACACACCTCAAATGTCTCATTTTACAGGCTGGGGAATGCAGAACGTGCTGGTGAAAGGAGATACAGGCTGAAGGATCACGGGGGGAAATGTGCCAGTTGAAGGGTGAGCGTTGCTGAAAGCCAGCCCGACCCCATCGCCGGACCCGGGGACAGGAAATGCCGAAGGGAACTGAAAATCTCCAGATCCAATTGCAGAACTGGGTGTGAAGGTCAAGGCAGGGAGATAAAGGAGCTGAAACTGCCGTGACCCGCAATTAATCTCCAGCTCATCCGCTCCTCTGAGCCGGCCACGTGCACACACACCCCGTCCCCAAGGCGGGACAACACACACCACTTCGACCCTCAGGGACTGGGGAAGAGAAGCTGGGCTGGCAGGGGGCAGCTCCTTAAGCCAGCAGCAACAGCAGTGTGTTTCACCTCTGCATCCACACCTCTGCCTTCCAGCCGTGGTGAATCAGCACCTCCCTGGAGCAGGATCGACAAAGAGGAGACCTTTGTGCCACCACGTTCATGTTCCCTGCTCCCGGTAGAGGCACCTCAGCTCCATCAGCTCATGGACAAACAGGAGGCTCTTGTTAAGCCCATCACTCCATGTGGAGCTCATCCAGTCCCTCAGAACTTACTCTGCCTCAGGAGCTGACACCTCACCCAGCTCCCAGGCCAGGTCTGATTACACTCAGCACGCAGCTCTGAGCCAGTGACTGCAGGACACCCAATGGGAGTCACTGCAGTCCATCACCCCAAGAGCCTCTCTACTCCTCTCCCTGCCCCTTCTGCAGACCCCTTGTGAAACCTTTCTGGTCTTGCCCCAACCCCCACGACACGTGGCGGGAGTGAATCCTCCAGGAGCATTTGCCACTCCGTAGTAAACCAGCAGGATGAGGCCAACATAAGCTTGTTACTGGCCAAGAGCAGAATCTGGGCCATCTGATGTTTGAGACTTATTAATTCAGCTGCAGCTGGTAAAAGCACAGTCCTAAAAAAACGTGTGAATTCCAATAACCGGCTCCCGACTAATCCGCTTGCGCCGCTTTCTGCTGCAGCGCAGTTAATTAAATGGTGCTCGTTAGAAATCCACCTTCCCCAGAAGTCTCATTAGCCAAATTAATATGGTGCATATAGAGCACTTAACCCTTCCAAGAGACTGGTTTTAACACCAGCCTGGTGGCTGGAACGTCCCTCTAACCCACTCGAAAGGCAGGCCCAGCACCCGAAGAAACAACTCGCTGGCACAAAGCGACCACAGCAGAATCATCCCACACCACATCCCACGATAACTCCAGTCCCTGGAATAAATACATAATGTAAAGGAGGCAGGGAACAATCTCCCAGTTAAACACACAGGGAAACCTGAGGCAGGGAGGCAGAAATCTTCTGGAACAGCCACCCAGAAGTCAAAGCTTAACCAAGAAGCGGGAGAGTGCCCAAGACTTGGCACACACGCACCTGGATATTGGAGAAGGTGCCAAAAATATCCCCTTTTTTTGTGTTTCAATGACAGATCACTCATGTGGTCACCATCATCCCCCAGCCTAGGTAGAGAGGCTGAAACACAGCTCCCATTATTGCCACCAACCCCAAACCTTCTGTACAACACTTCAAATGAGACTCAGAGGTTGGATCTTAACAGCACGTGGAACACATCGCAACAAATACCAATTTTAGCTGCAAACACCCAACTTCTAGAAGAAACAGCCTCTCCCCTCCTCAATTCCTTCCCCTCATTACCAGCAACAGCTATAATTGCTCCCATTTACAACAGACAGCTTAATTTACATTCTTACACCACCAGCATCCCATAAACAGATCGTTTGCCAAATCATCGGCTTGGCTTTTCCTTATCAACACATACAGATTCCAAACACTATCCCGGGTTAAAGCAGCGTTAATTCGAGCAGTTCATGATTTCACAACAACAGCTCCAGCTTGCCAAGCTGAGGACCCTTAGTGTGGTCTCCACAGCCCTGTTTGTTAACGGGACCACCCCTCCAAAACAAACACAGAGGCACATCCAAGATTCGGATCCATTGCTGGTGGAGCAGCATGTTGATGGGATAAAACACGTTAGTAAGGGTTAGTCAACTGGAGAACCAAGATTAAAAAAAAGAAAAGAACAACAATCTTCTGTCACAGTACAATTCAGTCCAACCTCTTCCACCCCCTTACCTGTTTTTGGGATTTACACAGCGCCTTGCCCCGGGGAACAGACACCTGGCAGAGCATCCGCAGGTTTGGAAGGCACTGCATCCTAGCAAAGATCCTGCACTAGGACAGCACTAGGTTCGTTATCCACGGGAGTTTTTAAAAGTATGTCAAGGCAAATCAGGGCAAAGTGCCACTCGAAGCATCTTCATGGCGCGTCACATTAATCTGAACCCAAAGCAACAACACCACGAGAGGTTCTGAAGCCAACGATGCAAACAAGGGGCAGCTTCCTCTTGATGACGGGGTCCTCCAACACCGCCCTGAAGTGTCCTGCAGCAAACAGGGGAGTGGTGCTCCTGCTCGGGAACAGCTTCCACGGCCCAGGAGCCCCCGGCACGGGATTTTTCGGGACGCCTCCGGTTTTTGCTGACCCCGGGAGGAGGCGGCTGCAAGGGGGGCCCTGGGGCGCGAGCAGGGCGCATGCACATCCGAGGCGTGCTGGCTTCAAAACCGGTCAAAATAAGGCACCGAGGCACCAACTCAAAAGGTTTAAGATTACCGCCTGCAGCTCTCAGCAGCTCTTCATCCATCCAGCACTAAAACCCACAACTGCTGAAAAGCCCCCGGAGACAAGAGGAGCGCCTGGTTTTATTAACAGCACTTAAAACACTCTCAAGGGCTCATTTCTCTTTTTCTTTTGGCAATTTTGGTGCAAAGGTGGTGTTTGGTTTGGTTTGTTTGTTTGTTTTTTTAAACGTGCAACATTCAAAGCAACAATCCCGAACCTTTTTTTTTTCTCTCTCCTCTCTCTTCCAAATAAAAAAACAACCAAAAAAACCCAACAAAAAAACAATAACAAAAAAACCAACAATAAATTATTAAAAAAAAAAATAAACACGAAACCAACAACCAAGAACGGAAACTAAAGGCAAAAAAACCGTGTCGGGTGAACAAAACAAATCAAGCCAACAACTTAAAGAAAACCAAAATTTCAGGAACTCCGGCTCTTCCGACCAGCGAAGCCCCACGACTTGGCCACCGTTGGGAGAGACGCAGGGTGGTGCTTCCCTGCTCCTTTGTGTGCCAGCAGCAGGAGCGTTTTCCCCGTCCCGGTGAGGAGTGAGGCAGCGAGTGACCCCCCTTTTTTTTTTTTTTTTTTTTTTTTGTTTCACCGCAAACCGAGCTGGTGGTGGTGGTGGCGGGGTGTGGGGAGGAGAAGGGGGGGTCACAGCAAGGCAGTGGACCAGGATTCCTCCGCTTTGGCACAACAGGTCGGTCAACGCGAAAAGGTGTGTCGGTTTAATCTCTCTCTCTCTCTCCTCTGTTTTTTGCTCACAAGCCCCACAAAACTATCAGCTCAGACACGGGCAGCAGCAGCAGCAGCAGCAGCAGCAGCAGCAGCAGCAGCGGGGACCCCTCTCCGCTGCCGACGCGTTTTGTCGTCAATTCAACTCCCAGGCCAGAAAAACCATGATTTTTTTGCTCTCTTTTTTTTTTTTTTTTCCTCAAAAGAAACAATTTATTTAGAATGAAACAAAATATCAGCTCAACTGTGAGCGCATGTTTTTGAGTGACAGCTACTTTCAAAGCTGTGTGAGCCATAAAAAGGGTATTTCCTTTACTTTTTTTTTTTTTTTCCAGCAATCTTGTGTACACAGCACAAAGCAAAGAGGTCATTTTTTTTTTTCCACTTAAAACACGGGCATTGGCATCACAATAGCAGATACACAACTTTTTTTTTTTTTTTTTTTAAAGCTGCCATTTTTTTTTTTAGTAAAATGCACAAATACTAAACAGATAAGCTTTCTTCCATCAGGAGGCCCATGGAAATTCCACATAAGCCACAGCTTCTCTTCCCAAAGGTCCATTTTAGAGCTTGGTATCCCATGTCTTCTGCAGTCCACCAGATTTGCTTTGCGAGGAGGAAAGAAAACGTTATTTCAATACAAATGTTTACACCAGATTTGGGGGGGTTTGTTTTTTGTTTTTTGTTGTTTTTTCCCCCTCTCCCCCTCCCTACATCGTACAGATGGACACAAAGAGCTACGAGGCCTTTCTGAATATTCTACTTGGATTTCAAAAAAAGCACCAATTCAAACCCACGGGCACAAAACCCCTCAAGAATGAAGTCGTCTCTTCCAGGGGGGAGATGCAAAACAAGCAAGTAGTGCAGGGCTTCGTTTTGGACCAAGGTTAAACTAAGGCTTACAGTACTGAGCATTTACCCAACTCGCAGTAACAGCTGATGGGACACGTTGAAACCATTAACCACGAGGAAAACCAACCCAACTGTGGCTCAGCTGGGTTGGCTTTCCTCCCGGGGTTATCTCCCCCGAAGGCAACTTTTATCACCAAACCCATGAAATGTAGTGTTGCTAACACAGCTCTTCTGCCCTCGTTTGGCCGCGCCAAAGTAGTAAAGGAAAAAGGTCAAATCAAAGACACGCCCAGTGGAACTGAAAATTGTTGCTATTCAAGTCGTATTTCTCCGCCAGCGCTCGCGCACAAATCGGAACTGCGGGAAGTTGAATGTTCAACGAACCCCTCTCTGAACCGGCTGGGCCGTTTTTTTTTTACGCCTGATACAAAAATCACCTCATCGTCCAGTCTATGAATCATTGGAATATCTGTCCTTCGATGCTGCACAGCGGGGGACGAAGGGGAAAGAACCCCAAAAGCTCTAGAGACACATGGCATCATTTCTTCCCCTCTGGGCACACACACGGACTCCCCAGGAGTCCCTCAACACTGTTTCACTTAAAGAGCCAGGAATCACCGTTTTCCAAGCCGTTTTATCCCTGAGTCCTCAGAGTTTTTGAACCTGTCTTCACAATTTTGATTCGCTCCCCTCCTCCTCCCCCATTAACGCTCGAGGCCTTTCACCTCGGTTACCATCAACCAGAGGGTCTCCCAAACCCGTGGAAGAAATTCCAACCCATTCTCTGCCGAGAAAAGTTTCACCGAAATATTCCACCTTTCAACACCCTCGTGGGAAAACGTGAGAAAGAGAGAGAGAAGGGAAGATTTTTGTCTTGCCCAGCCCTTCTCTCTGCAGCGCTGACAAAGATGCGTTTGGTATTTCTGACCCTAAAACCTCTGGGTTGAGAGTAACCTCGGTGTTCCCACCACAGCAGCTCAACGGGAGCAAACAAAGCGGCTGGATGGAGGCCAAGGAAGTTGCGTAATGTTTCCAATTAAAAGAAGGAAAAAAAAAAACAACACAAAAAAAACCCCAAACCCCAGCGAACTGAAATCTCGAACAAAAACTATGAGTCACTTGAGGTTCTTTCCCCCAAAGCGTTCAAGCACAAGGGTGAAATGATTCAGGGAAAAGGGACATCCTTTTTCCAGGCTAATTCAAGACGCTAATGAAATATCGGAACATCAGCTGCACACGCGAATGTGGAGGGAAACCCAGCTCTCGCCGGAGCAACGGAATGCCAGACACAAGGAGAGAGCCAACAACTGCTACATCTGCTTTGCTCTGCACACAGTGGTATCACCCACGGGCTTCTGAATGCTCAGCCCTGGCCAAGACAACTTCAGTGGGCAGTTACTCCAGTGGGGGAATCCCTCAGACCAAGGGGGAAAGCACAGCCCATCCGGGATGGCAGCACCGGGATCCTGGCAAAGCGGCTGCCAGTCAATGTTTTGCCCTTAAGAACCCTCCAAGGGTGTTAAAATCTTTGCTTACAAAACAGAGCAGCCGCTACAAATAAACCAGATTTAAAGGGAGATACTCCAGGAAATAAGGAGCCGGAAAAGCTGGAGTCAAACACAGCCTCGCCCGCTCCTTTTCATCCCCCGCCCAGCATAGCACAATTTGGCTCACTGCAACCAGTGGTAGTTAAAACCACCAGGATTTTCCCAAGGAAAAACTGGAAGTGCACCCAGGATGCTCTTCCCACACTGAGTTTGCCTTGACCAGCCACGCTGACCCCAAGTTTTATGGCTTTTTAAGCAGGTGCCTGCTGTGCCTCAGCGGAACAAACGCTGCTCTCAGCGACTTCCAGTGTCCAACACAAACATTTAGTGCTTTTTTCCTTCTTTTTTTTTTTTTTTTTCTCCCTTGTTTAGGGCGGATTTGAATTCCCAGAGGTTCAAATTTCTTTCCTAGAAAACCCTTTGCAAGTGATTCCTGTCGGATGCAACGAGAAAACCCCCTCTGAACACGAGCAGCACTTGAACAGAGTTGATCCCCTGCTGACGCACAACAGACACCTGCTCCAACCAAAACATTCTTTGCATTAAGTGGTAAACACTCTGGAACTCCCACAACACAGTGATTTGCATTTAAGGTGTCGTTCCCCCAAAATTCTCGTTGTTAATAGGAAGCTGAACAGCTGAATTCTGCCATCTCTTACATTCACCCCGAAGGACAACCCAGAACTCCTGAGTTTTACCCCTCGAATTTAAGAGCATTAAATGAGGCTTTTAGCTTCTCACTTAGAAAGAAAAAGAAGCTTTGAAAACCAAAACCCCCCTGCCACATTGGAATTCTTAGTTCTTGGGATACTGTGTCCATTCATTCCAGGCAGATAATCAACCAAAGTGGTTCAGTAACAAAAATTTCCCTATTTTTGTGGCAGAAACTCAAGCAAGTTCAGTTACACCCACACAGTACATTCAAGACATTTCCTCCTTCATCTCCTATTCACAACTTATTCCCCATTTTGAATCTGATCAAGTTGTACCACAAATCAACCCACCCCTGCATCCATCACCCAAGGAATCTATTGGAGCAGCGTCGCTTTTCCGTGGCCCAAATCCCTGAAAACGTGGCTAAGTGCAAGGTTACATTCTGGGTTTAAGTGCAAGATCACAATTTTTGGGGCCTGTAAAGAGATACCAGTCAGATTTACACTCCAGTTTAGAAGTTGCTGCAACATCCTTTTGGTTGTTAAACAGAGCACTGGGGATTTAGATCCCCCTTTAGGGATTTAAATCCCTTCTTCCCTCCTAAATGCCTGGATTACCAAGGTGGCTGAGACAGGTGAAGAAAAGTGCCCAATTGTTGGGGAAAAATAAGAGAAAATTAACCATGTTCTTTGAAAAGGAAAAAAAAAAAAAAAAAAGCAGAACTGTTTCATCCTTGAATCACAGGAACAAGAGCTCAAACCTTGGCACCTCGGAGTGTTTTTAATACTTCTCCAAGATGCTAAAACCACTTTTCTCCAGGTGCCCAGAAAATGATAAACCTCATGTAATGCCCACTGCACTGTACCTGAAGAGTCCCTAGCAGACAGCAGTTCCTTGCTATTAACAAAGAGGTAAAACGTTAATGAGAACTTTTATGTAATTAAATTATCCCAGAATTAAAAGCATCTCTGGAGAGAAGCACTTACTTGCTGAGAGTTTGCACTGTGGAACCAGACCCCACTGTACCTGCAATTCTTGGAAAACACACACAGAAAAAAAAAAAAAAATTGGCAGTAAAACTGAAAACCCACAACAGAACTCAAGTTCTCCTTCAAGCACCTCCTCATTTCCTGCACACCAGAGCGGGCACAACGTTCCTGGTTTGTAACAAAAACTCCCAGCTCGTCACCAAAACCTCCTCACCGCTCCAAACCCAAAGTGCACGTCTGGGATACACCGGGAAACGGGGGGATACACCTGGGAAAAAGCCCGGTTTCAGTGCATGCACCTGGCAGAGGGGAGGAGGGGAGAGGCTGGATGAGAAAGGAATTCCTTTCCCAGAAGGAATTGTGTTCTGCCCACCTGGAAAACATCGACCTTGAGCCACTCGACCCAAAGGGGAAACCATTCCAGCTCCAGAGGGAAGTGATCCCCAAGGCCCACACGGAATTTCAAGGGCTCAGAAAAGGAGCTGACACCAATCTGCCACTAAACGTGTGGTTTTCCAATTCCAACGAGTGCTTTAAACCTGGTCTGTTGGGTCTGGAGCTCTGTCAGAGGACGACAAGCTCTTGGACTTGCTTTAAAAAACATGAAATGAAATAAGGACACAAATCAAAATCAAGAAGACGGGAGTTTTTTCTTTTCCCTCTCCCTCCCCCTCCCCAGTTCTCGTTTTTCTTATTTTTTTTTCAATTTTTTTTTTTTTTTTGTAAATCAAAGCAGGCCGAGCCTCCCTGCTGTCCCCACTGATAGGGAAATTCTCAAAATATCCTATTCACACTACACCTAAACCAACCTCTCTGGCTTCTACCTTTATAGAAAAACGTAGTAACAGAAAATCGGGCCGGGGGGAAAAAAAGTCACCTACAAACAAAGGTCTAATTAAAATAACAACAGGGCTGGCTAAGGCTGTATCCCATAGCACCTGGCACACGCTGGAGGGGCTGGGTGGAGGAGTAGGCAGGGTTGGGAACAGAACACGAGGGCCCCTTAGGACGCCCCCCGGACAATGATCATGACCAGATAGTCATCCTCGGATTTGGCCAACGCCTTGGCCGTGGAGTCCAGGAACTGCTGGGAGAAGTCGCAGGGCGGGAAGGCGTGCAGCACCCCGCTGTTCTCCTTGTCTTTGTTCCCCCCCACGGGGAGGCTGATCACCCCTGCAGCCTGCTTTTGCTTTAGGTAGGACACCAGATTCCTGAGCGGCCTCTGCGTGGAGGTGGTGGCGGGCTCGGCGGCTCCGGCGGCCGCGCGGTTTTCCGCCGCGCCGGGCACGGCCAGGAGGATGGCGTAGCCGTTGGGCCCCGCCACCTTGATGCGCCGGTTCACCTCGTCCAGCTTGGGCTGGTCCAGCCGGAGCCGCTGGGTGATCTTGAGCTGGGCCACCTTCCCCCCCGTGGCCCCCTCCACGAGGAGGCTGCTGGCGACGCCGAGGTCCCCCTGGAGCAGGTGCATGTTGGACGGGAAGTTGCTGTTCTTCAGCAGGAGCATCCCCTGCCAGGCCAAGCACAGCTTGGGCGCCGCCCCGGCCTGCGCCGCCCCGTCCTGCTGCTGTTTTTGGGGAGGGGGTTTGAGGCGGGAGCCCCCCCCGCCTCCCTCGGCCGCCCGCTCATCCTTTTTGGCCGGGCTCTTGCCCTCCTGGGCGGCGGCGGCGGCACCGCCGCGGTGCTTCCGCTCGCGCTCCGCCGAGTTCTTGCGGTCGCGCTTCTCGTTCTGCCCCCGCTCCAGGCTGCCCCGGCGCGATTCCCGCACCGGGGACGGCCGCTCCAAGAGGAGCAGGCGGGACGAGCGCTCGGGGTCGCTGCTGTACCGCTCCCGGCCCCCCAGGAGCTCGGGGCTGCGGTCCGGCGGGGAGCTGGTAGCCAGGCAGTGGCGCTTGCGGGAGGACGAGGAGCGCTCGCTGTCGGGGGAGCGGTCCAAGTGCCGCCCTCCGTCCTCCGCCAGCCTCCGCTTCCTGGGCTGGTCCCGACTGCTACTGCCCAGCTCCCTCTCCCCGCGGTCCCGCTCCAAGGACCACCCGTCCCGGCGGCGCTCCAGGCTTTCCAGCGGGTCGTAGGCAGCCGCCCGGTTACTCCTGTCCCGCACGGGGGGCGGCGGGGGCACCCACTCCGTCTCCGGGTAAAGGTCTCTGTCGCGGTCTCTGTAAAGCAACGGTGGCGTCCTGTCCCGGGCCCCCCGCAGAGGGTCGGGGGGGGCTCCCCGGTGAGCCCCGAAAGCAGCCGCCTCTGCCACGAGCTCGTAGTGAGCCGGGGGCGGCAGGGGCAGGGGCTGCAGGTAGGGCTGCTGGTACCGGTGCTCGGTGTCGGCGAAGTCCACGCGGAGCCGGCGGTCCGGGCCCCCCAGGGGGAAGCCCCTCATGTGCGTGCAGGCCGCCTGCGCCGCGTCCAGGCTCTCGTACTGGATGTAGGCCCAGGAATCCCCTTTGCGGTAGTCGATGGTGCGGATGGTACCAAAGCGGTCAAACTCCCGGGCCAGGGCGGCCAAGGGCACCCAGGGCCCCAGGCCGCCCACCCAGAGCCGGGTGGTGGGGGTGGCTTTGCCGTACCCGATCTTGATGGGGTTGCGCAGCAGCACCTTCCCCGACATGGCCAGCTTGGCCCGGTGCGCCATGTCCAGGTTCTCAAACTTGAGGAACCCGTAGGTGCTGGTCTGCCCGCGGCCCGGCCTCTTGATGTCCACCTCGGTGATGACCCCGAAACGGTCGAACGCCCGCCTCAGGTCCGACTCGCTCACGGTGATGTCCAGGTTGCCCAGGAACAAGGTACGGTTGGCTCTCTGGTCGTCCTCGGGGCTGATCTCCTCCTCGCCCGCCGCTCCGGCACCGCCTCCTCCTCCCGCTCCTCCTCCTCCGCGGAACCCCCCGGCCGCCGCCACGCCGGCCACCCTCTCCAGCCCGTAGGCGGGCCGCACCCGCGCCTCGTAGAACCCGCCGTAGTCCCGCTCCCTCTCCAGCTCCCGCGGCAGCGGCGGCGGCGGCAGCCGGCCCAGGGCGAGCTGCTGCAGCCGGTAGTCCCGGTAGCCCAGCGCTCCGCCGCTGCCCGCGGGGGACAGCGCCCGCTGCGCGGCCCCGGCCGGCGGGTGCCGCACGGCCGCCGCCACCGCCCCCACCGCCGCCGCCGCCCCGTACGGAGACTCCTTATCCAGCAGCGCCGGGGAGCGGCTGCTGCGCCGGCGGCCGCCGCCGCCCACATAGACGGCCTCGATCTTCAGCGGGCGGTCGTAGAGCACGAGGCGGCCCCGCGCGTGTTTGGCCGCCCGCGCGTCCTCGGGCCGGCGGAAGTTCACGAAGGCCACGCGCTCGTCGGAGCCGGAGCCGGAGCCGGGCCCGGGCGGCAGGCGGCTGATCTTCACGCTCACGTCGCCGAACCGCTTGAACTCGTGGAACAGCCCGTCCTCCACCGCCTCGTCGCTCAGCGCCGAGCCCAGCTCGCTGATCTTCAGCGTCTTGTACTCGCCGGGCTCCGAGGAGGAGGAGGAGGAGGAGGAGGCGGCGGCCGCCCGCGACTCTCCGCGGCTGCTGCTGCTCCGCGACGCCTCCGCGGCTTTGCCGCTGTAGCCGTGTCGGCCCCCTCCGCTGGCGGCCGCGCCGCTCTCGTACTCGCGGCTGCCGGCGCGGCCCTTGTCGGTGTGCGCGCCGCGCCGGCCGCTCCCGCTGTTGCTCTCGCCGGACGCCGCCGCTTTCCCGCCGTTGGAGCCGCCGCCGCCGCCGCTGCCGGAGGAGCCGCTGGGCTTCTTGGAGCCGCGGGAGGAGGAGGAGGAGGACGCCGAGTCCTCGCCGCCCCGGGAGCGCTTGGCCTTGGCGGGCGAGCGCTCCTTGCCCTTCATGGCGGCGGCGGCCGCGCTCCCGCCGGGCCCTCCCCGCCCGCCCCGCTCACGCACCCGCCGCCATCTTGGGAGCCGCGCCGGCAGCGCGCGCCGCCCCCGCCCCGGCGCCCATTGGCTGCCCGGGGCGGTGCCCGCGCCCATTGGCCGCCGGTGCTGGGAGGTACCGCCCACAGCCAGGCGCTGCGCGCTCCCATTGGCTCACTGCGCTGTCACTCCGCCCGCTGGCACCCGGGGAGGGGCGGGGAGAGCCGCGGCCCACTCATTGGTCAGTTAGAAAGGGCGCGGCGTTCTGATTGGGCGGCCCCGCCTGTCAATCGCGGCGGTTCAACCACGGGAAGGTTTTCCGCCGCTCGTTGGCCGCTGGGAGGAACTCATGCCCGCCGCCCGATTGGCTGCCTTACCCGCCAGCTATTACCGCCCCGCCCCGCCCTCCCCCATTGGCCCCCGCGCTCAGACGCGGGTTCCCAGCGTCCCTCCGGAATTCTCGCGAGCCGCTCTTTCCCCGCCCCCTTCCCTCATTGGTCACTGCTCGCCTTCGCTGTGGTCTCTGATTGGCTGAGCCTCACGCCGCTCAGGGCGAAGCGCGGGCCTCCTCGCGACTCCGCCCTCGGGCCCCCATTGGGCGGGAAAATCTCCCCAGCGACCCGTTAGGTGCGGCCGCGGAGCGCGCTGATTGGCCAAAGCGAACATCAATCACGTTTTCGCCTGCTCTGATTGGCGGTGGCGGGGCGGGGGGCGGTTCCCCGGCGCGGCTTGCGGCGCGGCCGCCGCTGAGGGCTCAGAGCGCGCCGGGCGGCGCTGGGAGGCGGAGCGGGGGTTTTAAACATCCCGTGAGTCCCCTCAGCCCCCCCAACAAACCCGCCGGGGTGGGAAAAGGTGGAGCTCGGCTACATTCAGTGCCTCTCCCGCCCTCTCTCCGTGTTTCCTGGTTCGCATCCACCCCAGGGAATACAGCGAAGCGCTCCCGGCGCGGCTGTGGGAGCCCCGCAGGGCTCTGCCCGCTGTGGGACCCTGAGGAGCTGCAGGGCCCTGCTCTGCCTCCAAGCCTCCGAACCACTGCTAATATCGCCTACGTAAAGCCTCAGAAAAACGGTGTTATGGCGATTTAATTCCGTCTTTCCTCGAGGAGCTGGAGCTCGGCTCAGCGGCCCGGGGAGGGGAAGAGCCGTGGGTTAGGCCTGAGGGGAAGGTTCGGAGCCGCTGCGGCCTCTGGATTAGGGAAAACCCGTTCCTGTGGGGCAGGAACGGCTCTAATCCCTGTGTTTTGTCAGGATTCCGATCCCACTCTAATCCCTCTGTTCTGTGGGGATCCGGATCCCATTCTATTCCCTGTGTTTTGTGGGGTATCCCGGTCCTGCTCTAATCCCTGTGTCCTGTGATGATCCCGATCCTTTCTAATCCCTGTGCCCTGTGAGGATCCTGCTCTAATCCCTGTGTTTTGTGAGGATCCCCATCCCGCTCTAATCTCTATATTTTGTCAGGTTCCCACTGCCATGTGTTGCCCTGGGGCTCTTCCTCCTCTTTCCCCCTCTCTGCTCTGCCCGTGGGAGTTGTAGAAGGGAGTTGCAGAGAGCCAGAAGGTCCCCCCTGAGCCTCCTTTTCTCCAGGCTGAGCCTCCCCAGCTCCCTCTGCTGCTCCAGACCCTCCCCAGCTCCCTGAGGAACCCCAGTAGTGACTGTGTAGAACCACAGAATTCCAGGCTGGTTTGGGTTGGACCTTAAAGCTCATCCAACCCCTTCCACTATCCCAGGTTGCCCAGAGGGAGCTGAGGAATTAATCCTCAAACAGGTGAGGGAAAACTGTGAGGAAAAACCCTATTTTGCCATATTTCAACCTCATCCTTGAGGTTACATCTGGTAAAACCTGGCACAGCTCCCCTGGCTGGGGAAGAAATCCCTCACCAAGGTCGTCTCTTCTCTTCGGGTGCCTGGGCTGGGGAGAGAAAGGCAGGGATTAAAATTCCTCAGCTGATGAGTCACGGAGTGAAAGACACCTTGGAGGAGCACTGGGCCACATCACCCTCCTGACAGACATTTAATCTGATTTCAGGCCTCCTGGCCCTCTCCTTCCGAGGGGAGACTCTTCTCCTCTGGGATTTTTCCACCTCTGCAGCAGCTGCTGCCGATGTGGATCTCTGTGCAGTCTCTGGTGTGTTTTGGAGCGGGTTTGGCGCTGGGAAAAGGCGTCACAAGCGCTGGGAAGGAGCTCTGGAAAGGATCAGGCTCTGTCAGGCCATGAAAAACCATCTGGCTCCAGCAGGAATGTCCCCCTGGGCCCAGGCTGGATAAGGAGCTGCGCTCTGCTCTCTGCCTGTGCTTAGATATAAATGAATGAATAATTCAGGTGCCAGATGGCCCTGGAGCCCCTGGCCTAGATCTAAACATCTAATTACATCTGGTGTCCATGGCAGTCGGGCAGGCACGTCCCTCTGAGGAGCTGGGCTCGTCCCAGAGGGTACCGGGGTGTTGCAGAACCACAGAAATTTGCTGTTTGCCTGAAAAACAAACAAACAAACAAAACAAAACCACATTTTCAGGGGGTTTAAGTGTGCATTTTACTTTCCAAACCTGGCTGGAGTGGATGGTGGAGGAGCAAAGGGCTCCTGGCAGGACCCAGAGCTCCCACCCCAATCCTGCTGATCCAGGCAGGCTGGTGAGCACCTCGGCTGGGGAGGCATCCGCTGGTTCGCAGTTTTGCCTTCAGAAGAGCTGCCTTCCTTCCAGGAGACGTGCTCAGATCCCAGCTGGCTGCTGGAGGCACGGAAATCCATTAGCTCCACTTAGGCGAGGCCACAAGGGCCCTCCCGGGAGCGGAGCTCGCCGCGCTCTCCGACCTGCAGAGGGGGCGAAGCCTCCCCCGGCGCGGCGGCTCCTGATCCCCGATGATCCCTGCAGGTCACACCTCGCCTGGGCCAGCGGGAAATCAGCTGGAGAACGTGCCCCTTCCCCGCGGGATGCCGGGGAGGTTTGGCAGCAAACAGCTCCCGGCACCTCGAGGAAAGCCGGGAGAGAGCGGAATTCCCTCCATTCCGTGTCCGGCTGCACGGGGTGGGGACTTCAACATTCCTCCCCCTTTCCCGGTGCCCCTGCCGGGATTAACCTCTCCTAAAACCGGGCTTGTGTTATCCGTGTGCGGCGCTGCTCGGCGTCGTCCCCGAGAGCTTTGGGGACAGCTCTGGGGACAGCTTTGGGTCCCCGGGCGGGGTGGTCGCATCGTGGCGGAGCATCCTCACCACCAGCAGCCCCAGACATCCCAGGGCTCCCCAGCCTCGTGTCCCTGGAGACCCCGGGGCTCTGCCAGCGGGCAGGGAAGAGCAGGGACAAGGAAGAGCAGCCCCTCTCCGTCCCGTTGCCGGCAGAGGGCAACGGCAGCCCGTGAATTCCCCGCTGCCGCAGCCCAGCCCGAGCCCCTCTGACCCGGCTCTTCACTCCCCTCCTCTCCCATTTCTTCTCCGTTTCGTCTCTTTCCCTCCGCTGCGCGGGGAGCGCTCGAGTTTAATAAATAATGAAGGAATTTATGGAGCCATTAGTGTGGTAATTGTTCGCTTTCCACCTAATATTCAGAGATTAATGGAGAGGGAAGAAGAAACCCCCAAAGTACAGAGAGAATTAAGGCAGGATCAGGGATCCGGGATCACATTGCAGGGCCACATCCTTCCCAAAGCGCTCTGTCCTGAGGGGAGCTGCTGCATGGACATGGATCTATAATTACAGAGATTTGGGTACCCAGGGACCCCCCCCAGCCCTTGGCTCTCAACTTCCCTCCCCGGGACTCGCTGGGGATGGTCCCACTCAGGACAGGGTGGAGCCACCCGATCTTGGGTGCCCACCTCTGGTTCCTCCCGGCGGGAGGCTCCTCCTCCTCCAGGGATGCAGCCCAAGGAATCCACGCGGAGCTCTGGGAAGCTCTGGGCATCCACGAGCCTCAGGTGGTTTGGCTCTGCTCTGCCTCCGGTCCATCTGCCCCCTGCAAGCTGCTGCCTTTGCCTTCCAAGCCCTACCTGTGCTCGGAGGAGCCCAAATTCACAACCCGCTCCCTCAGAGACCCTTCCACCGCAATCTGGTCCATCCCCGCTCCCTGCCTCGGTTCCTCTCCCTGATCTGGGGGAGCAGCGGGGCCCAGGAGGACTCAGCTCGCCCTGCCGTGATCCCGATCCCGATCCAGGCAGGCAGGCGCCTTTAAAGCGCTGGAGCCATTTCCGTGTCACCACAGGGCAGTGACACAGCCGGGAGTGAGGGACGAGCTGGGCTTCGCTGGGCAGACACCAAACAGGTGGCAGCTCCAGAAGAGGGGGGAGGGAGCACGTCACACAACCACAGGTCCCCAAAACGCCCCAAACACCCAAACTTCATCCCAGCCGGGGCTCTTGGCTGCCTTTCGGCGAAGGATTCTCCTTGGATGGGGAGAGGGAGGGAATATGGGGGAGACGCCCCCAGCCCTGCTCTGAGCTGTAGCGTCAGCGCCGACTGTGACGCGTTTGCAGCACGAGTGGCTCTTGCTCCAGGAGGGAGAGGCTGTGCCAGGGCTGCTCTGGGGAGCCGGAGGGTGACAGCGGCACCGGGACCCGCGCCCTTCCCGGTGTCCCAGCGGGGAGCAAAGCAAGGACACGGCCCGCGGCAAAAGACGTTTTTCCAGCACGCTGGAAGGGAGAAGCTGGACAGGAGCCTGTGGAGCGTCCAGCGCTTGCACGGGGGGACAAAGGAGGTGCCCCCAGGGCTCACTCCGTGAGCCACCCGGCTCCCTGGAATCTCGTGCATCTCTCCCGCATCTCCGAGGGTCATCCCCATCTCCCTGTAGCGTTCGGGGGGGGCGGTCACGTCCCAGCTCTTCCCTGTGACAGGCTCCAGCTGTGGTGTCGCGTAGGACAGCACATCCTCCCCTGGCCCTGTCCCCGTCCCTGTCCCTGTCCCTGCAGCCACGGAGAACACATGGAATCTTCCTGACGTCTTCCCTCCTCTCCAGCAGCTTCCCAAGTGACAAAGGTGTTGTGCTGAGATGCGTCCCCCCGTGGGGCTGCTGAGGAGCCCAGAAAGAGCCTGGAACCCCTCAGCTCATCCCGACCACAAAACCCTGGCATTTTCCCACCCCCCCGAAACAGCTTCTGTTCCCTTTCCTCCATGAACAATTTCCCAGCTCCTCCTAAGCCTCAGTTTCCCCATACTGGGGATTTTCAGAGAGGGATTTTTTTCCCTGCATCCAGATGGATGATGTCCCCAACCAAGCCCCAGCACATCCCACCTTGGGTGCTCCGGCACGGATTCATCATGCCTTTATGTCACCAGTGGGAGGGAAAAACACGGCAATTAAAATAAATCAGAGGCTGGCAGCCCCATTTGTCACCTGGAGGGGAACAGTTCCCGCCTGGATGGGGTGGGAACTCGGGCAGGAGACAATCAATAAAGCCCTCAGGTCTGTAAGGAGACACCCACCAACCTTCAGCCGGGGCCCCAAAGTCAAAACCTCGGCTGACTTTGCCTCAGAGCGACTGCTGGACCTGGGGAAGGAACGTGTGAGTTGAATTCCCTCAAGAGCTTGGGTTTCCAAGCTCTGGGCAAGGCTGTGCTGCTCAAGGAGAGCCTTCTCCAGGTGTAATGGGATCCTCTGGGGGCTGTGAATAATTCAGGGGGCTGGCTGGGGGTGCAGCTCCTGGGGCAGACCTGGCCAGGGAGGGCTGCTCTCCACCTGGGTGCTCCAAACAACAAGAAAATCATCTCGTTTCCACAGGACTGGAAGCTGGGAAACCCTTTTGGGACCCCAATCCCAGCAGAGCAGCTGGTTCAAGGGGCAGAGAGTCACTCCTGGTGCTTCACACCCACCCAGCTTCATCCCCTTGGTGGCTTCAAACTCTTCTCCCAGGGGGCCATTCCTGCCACTCGTGTCTCCTCGTGGATGCTGTGGTATGGGTTTAACTCCACTGCCTTTCCATCCCTCTGGCTGGTCCATCAGCAGGTCACTTCCAGAAGGACTGGAAGTCCAAAAAGAGCTCCTTGTCCAGTCCCAGCCTTCCTGGGGACAAGGAGCCAAGGCAGGCCGTCCTCATCCAGGCAGAGGCACCAGCACAGGTGACTCCCAAGGGAGGAAAACCACGAGGGACGGGGTGGTGGCACCACAAACACGCCTGAGGAAGATTGGTGGGGAGCCCACAGGGGTCTCCACAGCTTGGATTCTGGTCCTATTCCATCAGCAGGACACCTGGATTTGGCTGCTGGTGGATCCTGATGGGGAAAGGACCTTATTTTAGAGACCCAGAATGCTCCAAATGTGGCTTTGTGCAGGGTGTGGGGGGCAATTTGTGGGCACAGGAGGGTGGCTGAGAACAACCCTGAAACCTCCTCCTGCCCTGGGACCTCCCTCATCTTCTTGCCACTTCTGTGCCCCCTCCTCCCCCCCTGGGCTGGGATTAAACCCTGTGGGTCTTCATCAAAACCCTCCTGTACATTCAGTGCCTGGAGCTCCCTCAGCCATGGACTATGTTTTCTTGTTAAATAGATATTTAAGGCAGTCCTGGGGATATTTTTAAATGACCCCTGAAGCTATTTCTGCTTAATTTCCCTCCCTTTTTTTCCTCCGTGTCTCTGCCTGATCTTCTCCTCCGAGGAGGACAAGAGCTCATTTTCATCTCTCCTGTCTGGGAGATGGAGCTGAAGATAAAAAACAGCCCCTCCCTGAAAAAAAAGAGCACACAAAGGCTGAGCAAGGACAGAGCATAGCAGGGTCCAGGTTTGGGGGGCTGCCATCACCAGCCAGGAGCATCCAGGGGGGAACATTCCCCTGTGCAGCCCTGCCAGAGCTGTCAGACCCTCCGTTATCATCAGGTTGATCCCATGTGTGGCCAGCAGGAGATGCAGGGAGGGTCAGGGGTGTTGCCAAGGCTGAGGAAATTTGGGCTGTTCAGCCTGGACAGGAGAAGGTTGGATGGAGACCTCACAGCACCTTCCAGGATCTGAGCTGAGGGGGCTCCAGGGAAGCTGGAGGGGGCTGCTCATCAGGAACTGGAGAGACAGGACAAGGGGCAATGGGTTCAAGCTGGAAGAGGGCAGGGTGAGACGGGATATTGGGAGGAAATTGTTCCCTGGGAGTGTGGGCAGGCACTGGCACAGGTTGCCCAGGGAATCTGTGGCTGCCCCTGAATCCCTGGAAGTGCCCAAGGCCAGGTTGGATGGGGCTTGGAGCAACCTGGGCTGGTGGAAGGTGTCCCTGCCCGTGGGACTGGATGGATTTAAGGTCCCTTCCAACCCAGACTGTTCCATTATTCCATGACTCTGCCACAGAGACCATCCAGCGTGGCAGGAGCAGAAGGGACCTGAACCCAGTGCCTGGGGCAGACCTGAACCCTCAGCCCACGCTGAGGGGCCCCAAGTGGGACCCCATAGCAGGATTTGGGTGTCTCTGAGCTGCTCAAAGAGAAGAAGATTCCCCCACCTTGACCATGAGCTGGCTGGACATCCCTGGACATCACCAGGAAGGTCTTTCCAAGCCAAACAACTTGAGGAATAGGCAGGAAAATGAAGGGAAAATCCCCCCCTGAGCTAATCCAGGTCCTGGGGTGTCACTCCCCAGAGCAGCTCCAGCCCCTCCATCCTTGTCCACTCCATCCCTGCCCTCCTCTAAGCTGCAGCATCGCAGGGAGAGCTCTGAGGGCTCTGTGAGAGCTCCCAAGGACACCAGACAGGGAAGGTCACACCCCCCTCTGCTCCATGAGATGGATTAGAGCTCCCAAGCCTCGTCCAAGGCCGGTGGAGCAGCGCTCTGATCTTCCCAGGTGAGCAGCTCCAGTTTCTCCGGGATACAGAAGGAGGGGGGGGTGACCCCCACCTCCAATGGGAGCCACATTTTCCCGGGATCCAGGGCCAAGGGTGCAGCCCTGCAGTGTCCCCCCTCCCCTCTGGCCACTGTTCCCGCAGGGAGAGCGGCAGCAGCCGAGATAATTCACCATTTAATGTGAGCAGATGGCTTAATTTAAACAAAATCAGGGAGGAGAGGAGCCAGTCTGAGCGTCTCCAGGAGTTCAGGCTCTTCTCCTGTCTCTCCCCCTCCCTGCACTGCCCTTCTCCAGCAGCAGCTCAAGCCTGGATCCCACCCCAGAGCTCCTCAGGTCCTTTCACCCTTTTCTGCTCCCCAGGGAGGACGGAGGGGAAAAAAAATATCCCAGTGTGGCGAAAATTCCCCAAAATCCCCCAAACCTCTTTGGAAACCGTTTGGGTCAACAACAGAAGGTCTTGAGACCTTCAGTTCGTGGGCTGGGCTGATGAGAGGTGTTGGCACAGCTGGAGGGGGTGGCACAGTCCCCCTGTGCCCCTGGGGAGTGAAGGGACAGAGGGGACAGCGATGGAGAGGGGCCAAGGAGGGCAAAATCCTTGGGGATTGGCACGGGAAAGGATGAAGAGCGAAGGGACTGTGGCTCCTGTGCTAAATCCCTTCCTCCTCCTGCCCTGCTGCTCCTTGGAGACCTCCCAGCCATCACAGTGCCCAGTAATCCCTTCCTAAACCCCCCTCCAAGCTCTGCTCCCGTGGACCCCCTGGCCAAGACTTTGTGTCACCCCTGCAGCTCGTCACAGGATCCCGGGAGGGTGGGAAGGTGGGTGGGGGTTGGAAGGGCCCTCTGGATGTCACCCAGCCCAGCCCCCTGCTGAGGCAGGGCCACCTGGAGCAGGTGACACACGGGGGACAGGTGCAGGTGGGTTTGGGATGTCCCCAGAGAGGGAGACTCCGCACTGTTCCAGTGCCCAGCTCCAGCTCTTCCCCCATCTCAGGGCTGGCTCCTTCCTTCCACCCAACACCAAATCCCACCCCAGTTTTGACCACAGGGGAGCTCCCAGTGCTCAAAACCGGCGTTCTCTGGGTCAGCAGGGGTGGAGGGGGCAGAGCTGAGCCCACGGCACCGGCAGGGCCTGGTGGGAACGCGGAGGATGCTCAGGCAAAGGTATCATCAAGTGTTCAGCGCTGCAAATCCCCACCTGGGAATTAAGCCAGCACGGCTCCCCCTGCCCACAAGGAGAGAGCCAGGCAGCCAGCAAAGCAACCCTTGGGCTGGCAAACCACCACCATCCACCTGCCCCAGGAAAACAACCCTGAGATGGGGGGGAAAACAACTCCAACCCCCCACCACAATTCCCAGACCGAACACACCGGGCCCTTCTCCACCAAAAGGTGTTGATTTTCCTCTGATTCCCCACCTAATGAATCCATCCTGGTTTGTGCAGAGCTTTCATAACAGGTTGTGTGGCCGTAGGTGATGCCTTTAAAAAGCTCCCCACCCGTGGAGCTGCTCCCTCCCTCCCTCGGCAAGTAATGAGTGTAATAAGGAAGGCTCAGCCCCACGCAGCAGTTTGGGGCCTGTCTAAGGCAGGAAGCTGAACTTACTGAACACAACAGCCCCTCTTCCAGCCCCGAAAATAACCGTAATCCAAGCAGCAAAGACAAAGCAGCCCTTTGGCAGTGGCAGAGCAGCCTTGATTTTGGGATATCAAAGCTCAGCTCGGGAGTTAAAAGCTGTGCCTGAGGCTAAAAAAGTGCCTCGTGACAGGCCCCCCGTGGCTGGTTTGCTCCTCTCCCACTCGTGTCCCGGGTGTGGATGGATGATTTCCGTCCTCTCCCAGACATTTTAATCCCACACACACCCCCCCACCTCCCCCAGCCCTACAGATTTCCTCATTCCCAGCCTGAGTTGGGGGTCCAAGGAGCTGCTCAGTGCTGGATCAGGGCAAAGCAGCTGCTCTGCAGCAGCTCGGGGTGGGGATCCGCAGGACTGAGCCAGCCCCGGGAGTGCTGAGACGAATTCCAATCAGGCCAGGCAAGACCCATCCACCTGCATCCTCCATCTGTGGAGGGGGAGAAACCCAGGGAATGCTTCTTGCCCGTGTTTGGGGAGGGGTTGATCCCGCGGAGCAGGTGCTGCCGGCAATGGGGTGAGAGGAGGGACGGGGTGTGGGTGCCGGCTTGGAGGGAGGGGAGGGCAGCTCCAGAGAGGGTGGTTTTGTCCCCCAGGCTGGAAATCCGGAGGGGAAAAGCAGCAGGGAAGTGTGCCAGGAGCAAAGGCTGGGGCTCAGCAGGGCTGGGGCTCGCACAAGGAAGGGGCTCCTGGAGATAAGTCTGAGTTTTCCTCCCTCCTGCTCAGGTTGTGAGGATGGGTCAGGCCACGACCACGAGGGGCAGGACACCTTCCCTCACCGGCACCAGCACCCTGCCCTCTGTGGGAGTTGGGGGTCCACCCCTGGCACCTCTTTTAGGATCACCCAGCAGCCATGAGTGCTCTGGGGACACGGGAGCCCTCCCGGTTTCCATCCTCCCCTCCCTTCAGCTGCCCCTGCTCCCCTCGCCCTCTGGCAGCCGGGGCGGTGCCGGCTCTGCGGCACAGACAACGGGATTAGGATCGATTTTCCAGGAGCGGCATCCTCGTCACGAGCTCCTCACGCTCCCCCAGCGGCCGGAGCACCCACCACCCCCTCCCGGCCTCGCTGGCCGCGTCCCCTCCCCCTCAGCCACCGGCAGATCCTTCTGCAGAGAGCCTTGACCCCCCTATCGCCCCAAAAACTGCCCGTCAGAGGGGAGAAAATTGGGTCCTGACCCAAATACACCCCACAGGGCTGAGAGCTGAACCCCAGCGTGCATCCCTCCCCTCCTTGGCTTGGCTTTTTGGGAGCGACAGCCAGACCCCACCCAGCTGCTCTCTCACCCGAGAGAGAAAGGAAAGCATCCCTGGGACCAAAATGGGTTGTTTTATCCCCAAATGTGGTACCTGGGGCTGGTGTGGAGGGCAAGGAGCAGCACAGCCAATCCTGCAATCACAGAATGGTTTGGGTGGGAAGGAAGGGACCTAAAGACCATCTTGTTCCACCCCCTGCCCTGGGCAGGGACACCTCTCACCAGAACACCAAACCTGCTCCAAACCTGCTCCTTGCCAGCAATTTCAAAGGGGTGCTGAGGGACAAAGGCCCTGGAACATTTAGGGACAAAGGCCCTGGAACGTTTTTAATGCTGGATGTTCCCCTGGGCTCAAAGCTCAATGTGAAGTCAGGATCCTTTAAAGTCAGGCTCCCTTTGATTAGACAATGAAGAGAAAGATGCTGTTTCTTCTCCTGCTTCTCCCTCATCCACCCTCCTCCATACCCATCCTGGTCCCAAAAGGGCTGGATTTAGCAGCAAAATCCCTCAGGAATTGCAATGAGGGGCAGCGGCTCCACAACCAGGCACTTTTACCCCCTGGTGCCTCCTGAGGGGTTTAAGCAGAGGGTGGGAGACACTACGGGGGCTCCTCCCCATCCCTCCCCGGTTTATCCCCATCATGGGATACATCCCGTCTGGAATACAGGAACCAACACATTTCCCCCATCACACAGACACAAACAGGAGCACAGAGGGGACCCAGCCCTGTCCCAGCTTCTCCTTAGGTTCTTCCAAAAGTGCCATTCCAGAGGGGTCATTTCAGTTCAGCCCCAGCCTCTCAGAAGGACCCCACAAATCCCCAGCCCTGCCGGGCTGCTCAGCTCGCTCTGCCTTTCAACACCCCCCTCATCAGCACCGAGGACGCTTCGAAAAGAGCCTCAAGAACGTGATGTCCTTCCCAGAGCACTCTGGAGACACAAAGAGCCCCCAGCTCCGGCTGACTCCCGGTTATTCCGCCCAGAAAGTGCCTTTAGGGTGTGTTTTGGAGTTGTTAACGTGCCATTCAAAGTGTCCTGGCTGGCAGGGAGCTGGGAGGGTGCGGGGCTGGAAGGAACCCCGGGTCTCCCGTTATGGTAAGTTTTCCAAACCCACCAGTTAAGGTCCCTGAACAGTTTCCTTCCATGAACAGTGAGATGGTATCAGCTGCTATTTTTTTTTCTCTTTAATAAACAGCAGAAAATAACAAAGAGCTGCTGCAAGTGGCAGCTGAAAATGCAAAGCAGGGGCTGGAGTTGGGAGGGAATCCTGTTTGTAGGGAAAGAGAGGGCAGGTTGAGAGGGGACAGTGCCAGTGCTGACCCTGCTGCTGCAGCCTGGCAGAGCTGCTCGGACACGATGGACCTTCCCTGTGCTGGCAGTCTGGGAGGAGATGGGATCTCTTCCAGCTGGAAGCAACCCTGCATCCCTGGAAGCGTCCAAGGCCAGGTTGGACGGGGCTTGGAGCAACCTGGGCTGGTGGAAGGTGTCCCTGCCTGTGGCAGGGGGTGGAATGAGGGGAGCTTTGAGGTGCTTTCCAACCCAAACCAGGCTGAAATTCCATACTGGAAGCTGCTCTTTGGGATTCTCCCCTCTTCCCCTGGCCAAGCCTCCTGCAGCCTCCACACTCTGCTCCCAAACTGCTTCCCACCAGGTTTATAAGGTATCTCCCCCATCTCCTGGCCAAACAGCTCCAAATCATCAAGCCCAACCTCTGAACGAAGCTGCACAAACCCTCCTTTCCCAGAGGAAAACCACAGGCTCCCACTAAATCCCCCAATTTACTCAGGGAACTGGGAGAAAGAAAGTCAGGAGTGCTGCAGTTTGGTTTGGGCTTTTATTTTAGTGGCGTTTTTGGGGGTGTTGTTTGTTTTGGTTTGTTTTGTTTTTTTTCCTGCAGGCTGTTCCACAAATACCCTTTTCTGGGAGCAGGAAGCAAAGCTGAGGACTTGCTCACCCTGGGAAAAAATCCAAAGGCTGAGTGAGGATGGAGCAGCCCGAAGAGGGACAAGAGGGAATTGGGAATTCACCGGCGTGTGTTCCGTGCAGCCTCAGACACCCACACGAAGGCCCTGCTTCCTAATTCCCAATTCCCTGGCTGCACTGAGGATCCAGCAGGGTTAAGAGATGGCCTTGGCACGTGGTCCCCAAACCCAGGGGACACCATACCCAGGTGACCAGGCCATGTCCTGCAGCCAGCGGGACGTCCAACCCCACACCCAGCTCCTGGTGCCGGTCCCTCTCCCAGCCCATCCCAAACTTTGGCCAAAACCACGATTCAAGAGCTCAACCACAACAAAAAGTCGCTCTGGTAACACCTCCTTGACCCCACTGGGAACGACACAATTTCCAGGATCACAATAAAAACAAAGAGCTGGGACTAAAGGTTACTTTCCTCCCCCCCCTCTTTTATTACCCAGAGCAAGGAAAACAGCCCATTTTTCTGAGCGCGGCCTGAATAGGAACAAATCTGCCTAAATGAGCCGTGAATGGGGATGAAAGCCCATCCCGTGGGCTGCTTCCAATCCTGGAAAAGAATCCGTTGGATAGGAGCAGTTTCAGGCATGCTGAGCCCAGCCTGGGGCTGGGGGAGCAGCCCTTGATGCCACTGGAAGCGGTTCTCGATTTAAAAAAAGCCCATGACAACAGTTTTTCAGATCAAAAGAAGCCTTTTCACTGAAAGTCACCTGTGCCTGGGCAAAAACATGAATCAAATCAGGCCAAGAAGGGCTGCAGTAAAATCATCAGCTCTGGGACGGGTTCTCAGGTTGGATCTTGCTCGGAGGACGTGGCGTGTTCATCTCCCCTTTCCCTTTTAATGGGAACACCTCGGAGAAACCCAAAAAGCTTCTCTGCAGATTTGAGAGTGGGTTTTTTCCCCAAGTGAAGGAGGGCACAGCACAGACTCTGCTTTGAAGATGGAGGGGTTTGTTCAGCTGTGGCTGCTCTTGGCTGGTTTGAAGGGTCAGAGGAATGAACCGCGTTGTGGAGAGCCCCAGGGGTTTGGGGGGTCGTGTCTGCCCGTGGCCTTCCCTCTCTCCATGAATTCCACCTGCCTTCAGATCCTGCCTGAGGACAATAATCCCACCAGGAGGTCTTGGATACAGGGAGCCTTCTGCTCCCAGCAGCAGGAGCTCATCCCCCCAGAGAGGATCCACCCCAACCCTGCCCAGAGGCTGCACCATCTCACACACCCCCCATGGACCCATCCCTGTGGATCCAGCGTTCCCAAGCAGGGAAGCAGTGATGGGTTGGACCAAGAACAAAGCCCCTGCTTTGTCCTGGATCCTATCGATGCTTTTCAGCCTCTGCTGGGGCAGCTACAAGTGGTTCCAGGTTGGGTTTTCCATGGAAAATCCCATCACAGTAAAGGGAAAGCGGCTGGGAGGAGACGCCGCTTCCCTCAGCGTGGATCTCAGCGCGTTTAAGGATAGGGATTTTTGGGGGAAAAACGTGGCCCAGGTGGGAGAGCAGAGATCAGCTCCTGGGGTTCAACACACAACCCACGTCCCCACCAAGTCCCCACCCCAGAGGGTGCCACTGAACGAGTCCACGGGCCGAGTTGTCTTGAGGTTCTCAGGAAAGAACAATCCCCTCATTGCTGCAGACCCAGCCCTGGGTCCCTCTTTGCCAAACCCTCTCCACACTGGCAGCACCACCTTTTCTTCCTGCTTTGCCACCCAAACGCTGCCACTGCACCAGCTGAGGTGGGCTCTGACCACAGTGCTGGGCACAGGCAGAGAAATGTCCAGCAGGAATTAACGGTTTTCTCTTTTCTTCCTCTGAATTTCCAAGATATTTGCAGCAGGAGGAGGGAGGGGAAAAAAGGGGGAGACACCAAGCTGGAAAATAAAGGAGAAGCCCAATGTTTCAGACTCTTCTCCGTGGGAGAGGTTTGTGGTTGATGTCCCCACATTGGCCAAGGTGCAAACCAAGACAGGACAGCTCTACATTGGGATCCTCAACAACCACCTTCACCCTCCTGTCCTCTGGGAGCATTTCTGCTCCAGCACGTTGGGCTGGAGACAACCTGCCCCTGGAAAGGCCCCTCAGAGGTGCCTCAAGGCAGAAGAGGACACAGGACCCAACACAAGGAAGAGAATCTGCTGATTTCACCCATTTTACTCCTGGAGATGGGGGCTGCAAAGTCACTGTTCCAGGAGAGGAGCAAACCCAAACCCATCCCCGCAAGGTCACACCACTCCTCTCCTCTCCAAGAGCTCCCACCTTCCTCCAACCCCCCCAGCTTACCAAACCCACCCCCCCGAGAAAGCACATCCAACCCCCAAAACCCGCCAAAGGGGCATGGGATGGGTCAACCCAACCCAACCCAACCCAGAGCCAACCACAACCTCACACCCCCATCTCTGCTTCCACCCCACCATCCCAGGTGAGAAGACACCAGGATTTATCTCCACCATCGTCCTCCTGGGAGCCATCCCTCCCTCCCTCTCTGTTTCCCTCCCTCTCTCTCTCTCTCTACCTGCCTTTGCCTTTTCCTCTTTTCTTTTTTTTTTCTTTTTTTTTTTGTGTTATTATTTTTTTGCAAGGAAAAACGGGTTGCCCTGGAGCTGGGTCTCCATGGAAACGTGGGTTTTTCAGACACTCAATGGAAAACGCTGGCACGGAGACGCTGGTGCAGGAATACTGATTCAGCCCCAGCGTCTGTAACACTGACTGCATTTTAATCCCTCTCCTCTCCCCGGCGAGCTAAAAATACCCCGTGTGCTGTCGCCTCCTGAACTCGAGTAAACAGCTTAAAGCAACACGGTGCTGCCAGAGCAGAAATTTCATGAATCAGCTAAAAAAAAACCCAATAAAACGGGATGGGGGAGGTACCGGTGGGGTCTCAGCTTTCGTGGAGCACCAGCTCGGTGGGGGAAAAGCACGTCCCTGCTCCGGGGGTGGCGAACGAGCAACGGGAAGGTCCTCGGGGCTTCGTTCCACCTTCTCCAAGGTGCCCTTTTCCAGGTGGAAAAGCGGGAAAACAAGGTTGTTTTGTGGGTTTTTTTTCCCCGGTGCCCGAGCTTGTGCCAAGCTCAACCGGTGGCACCGCGACGTGGGGGTTGGGGGAAGGAGCCAACTGTCCCCAGCGAGGGGTTGGGGACAATCTGGGGAGGGGGGGGTGGTTCTGGCGAGCCACGGAGCTGGCACGGCGCTTTCCCTCCCTCCCTCCCTCCCTGCCTGGTCCTGGCTGGAGGAAGGATGCCGAGCTCCAGCGAGCTGGCCCCGGGGGCTGCTGGCAGTGCCAGCCCCTCGCTGCGCTCCTGGGTCAGCCCAGCCTTGCCGGGGCCGTAAGGGGCGGATCAAACCCCGCTCCGCTCTCGCAATTAGCCGCGACTGTCCTCAGCTGACTCGCGGAGCTGCTTTTCGCCGAATACACAAACACCTCGCGGATTATTTGCCTTTTTTAATTACTATTTTAAAGGCTTTCTCCCGGCAGCGCAGCGTGCCCGGGGAGGGAACACTCGGATGGGGAAAATGAGGCTCCATCCTGCTCGAGCGAGACCTGTCTGCAGGCTGGGAATAAATCCCAGCTGGGAGCAAGGATCGGGCACTGCCCTTCAACCCCGACAGCATTTCAACCTGCAACACCCCACCCAGGCAACTCCCCTGCCCCTAATTACTGCTGCCTCCTAATTAAAAGCCCGCGGCAAGGACGTGAACCCCCACCCAAGTGGGTTTGTGGAGGCTCCTGCAGCTGGGATTGATTTTTCTCGGGGAAACTCTGCATTTACACGTTTGTTTTCCTCCCAGCTGCGGGGAACGGCCCCATTCCTGGGATGATGCTTGAAACTTTCATTTCTACCGGGATCTGGAGGAGCAGGAGTGATGCCATCCCCAGCCTGCAGTCAGAGGATTTAGGGTGGGTGATAAACGGGCATTTTGTAGTGGAAAATTCCCCCTCCATCCTGCCCAAAATGGGAAAAAACCAGTTTCCCAGTAAAACCATTTCAGGACTCAGCCATTCCCAGCACTCCAGGACCCCTCCTAAGCCTCTCCCCTTCCCACCTGCCTTTCTCAACACATCTCAAAACACTGCAGAGTAGGGGATGGGGGTAAAAAAAAGAACAGTTTAGGTGATTTTTTTGGTGGGTTCTCAGAGTTTCTTCCAGCAGCAGGGAAGGATTTAAGGCCCTTGGCTCTGGGTAGGCAGAGCAGCAAAATAAATCCCTGCAGGGCTCAGCCAAAAATGGGCTGCAAGGCTCGTCTGTTCCTGGGCCATAAAAAAAAAATCACCATTCTGGGCTCGGGTTATTGATGGGATTTCATCACCTTAAGGGAGTTGGGAACTGGGAGTGTCCAACAGCCCTTCCACACCAGGAGTGTTGAACTGAGAGCTGGGGAGGGGGTGTGGGGGCCACTGAGAGCTCAGGGGCTGTACATTTTCCCCCAAGGTGGGACATTCCAATCTCTATTTCCCTGGGATCAGGGCTGGGGGGGATTCATCCATCCTAGCCCCTGTCAGAGGTTTCCAGGCAAAGCCATTCCGGGTGCTGGGAGCTCACTGGGCACTGAACCAACCCTTGGGAGAAATCCCAAATCCCTCTTTTCCTCCCCCACCCAGCCAGCAGCAGCAGCTGGTTCCAGTTGCTCTGAAGTGGGAAGATGCACTGGGAGAAATCAGGATGGTGGGAATAGTGTGGGATGGGGGAGCTCAACGTGCCCCAGTCATCAACATGCCCAAAACCCCCCCAAAATTGCAGGGATGGTGAGTTCCCACAGTCCCACTATCTCCCCAAACACCTTTAAGTGCTGCCAGCACCCAGCTGGGCCAGCACAAAGTTTGGGCAGGTCCTGCAGGAACTCTGAGGAGCAGAACTTAGGGTGTTGCTGGGACAGGAAGCTCAACAGGCCCTGGTCCCCAAACCCCCATGCCCTGGGCTGATCCCACAGCAGGGGCAGCAGGACAGGGGGGATTCTGCCTGGAAATGAGTGTGGTGTGAGGCCAAGCCAGGCTGGGAAGGCAGGGAATGTGCCTGAGGCATCCTGACATGGGGGATCCAGGGGACATCCCATCCTTGCCCAGAGCTGGCTCATCCCACAGCCCTCAGTGCCTTCACCCACCCCCTCTTTTTATTTTCCTTTTATCCTCCTGCCCACCAAACCTGCCTGCCTGAAGGGGGTGATCCACCATCTCCACCCAGGAAAGGGGAAACTGAGGCACGAACCAGCTGTGGAGAAACCCACCATCCCCTTCCCCCAGCACCTGCCCCTGCAGTGACACCCCAAAGGGTGGGAACCCCCTCTCCCAGCCCAGATCCAGCCCCATCCCGCTTATCCCCAGCCTGGAAGCAGCTCCCTGGGAGCCACTGCCCATCCACGTGCTGTTGCCTCCCAGGAGCCACTTTCCCAGATTAAAAAAACCCTGCTCTCATCCCTTGGCCTTTGTTTTTACTGCCAGCCCTGCCTTTTGGTGATTAAAATTCCTCCAGGGTGCACCTGGTGGCCGACCCCATTCCCGAGCCAGGGATGTCGTCACCATCCACCCCCCCCTACCCCGGGGTCTTTCTGCCCTTTGTCCCCAGGTGCTCCACGTGCCTGCCTGGCTGCGAAAAATAAAGGAAAAGGAGGAAAGAAAAAAAAATGCTGTGGAATGACAGGGTTTTTATTTGGGAGAAGAAAGGGAGCGGAGTCGGGGCGTGCCAGGCTCTGTCCTCATCCCCTGTCTCGCTTCTCCCGCTTGGCTGGGTTTGTACCTGGAGGGAGGCAGAGCCAAGGAACGACGGGGCCAGGAGGGGAGCCGTGCCAGGAGCGCCGGAATCCAAGTCTTGCGGCTCCAAACAAAGCGGAGGCACCGAGGAAATCCCTGCCAGCCTTGGGGGCCGCCGGGAATCACCCACCGGAGAGGATCGTCTGCTCTCCGGGGGGATTTCTGCTCCCTCCAGGAGCTGTTGCTCCTCCTCCACACCCCATCCTGGTGCTGCCCACAGGAGGGGGTTTGGGATGGGGATTTGGGATGGGGTTTCATCATCCCCTGCCACACTCCAACACCCCCACGGGTGTCTTGGGGTGAAGGACCTTTCCTGGCTGATGGGTCACACCCACCTTCACGCAGCTTCAGAAAGGTTTGCCCACTCGTCACACCCACGCCCACACCAGGCTTGGGCTGGCATCACAATTCCCAACCTGTAGAGGGACTTTCCTCCTCTGCCAAAGTGGAAAGACGAAGGAGAGAGGCTCCACCCCTCGCCCAAGGAGAGCTGGGGAATCCCTGAGGGCAATCCCAGCCCTTGAGCCACCAATTTGTTCCTCCTGAGCCCATTTTTTGCCTCGGGGCTCAGCAGGAACAGGCAGGAGTTTGGTGCAGAGTGGGGATGGGAAGAGGCTTTGCCCAGGGGGGAGCAGGGACCTTGTCCTGCTGCTGAGGGACATGCAGGGGACATCTCCAGCCAGCTTTGCCCCAAACCACCCACAGCACCTCAGGGCTCTCCCCAGGGCTCTGCAGCCTCTCCCTCCTGGAGCTGCTCCTTGGCCCCTGCCCACGGTCTGCTCACATTTTGGGAACGTTTTCTCTCCGGTTTTGTGGCAGATTTTCAGCTCCCAGCCTGGCCAGCCTGTGCTGCTGCTCCCAAACAAAGGACCTGGGGGAGTGTTGTCAACAGGTAGAGCCCCAAAAAATCTCCAGGTCAGGTGTCAGCTGAGCCCCCCACCCCCAGCTCATGGTAGCAGTGATTTGGAGCACTGGGAAGTCTCAGTGGGTCTCTGAGGGCTCACACTGTGCCTTGGGGGGGGTGCAGCCCCAAAAGGGTGTGGAATATTGACCGTGGGCTCCTGAGTGAGCTCAGCCCCTGCACCTCCACCCAGTGTTCACTCTGAAGCCTAAGGATGGCACTGCTGGGCCATGGTGATGTTGTTTCATCTTGGATGCTGAGAACAGGCAGAGCCAGTGGATGTGGCAGCTCTGCAGGGCCTTTCCTCCAGCAAAGGGGTTCCCCGTGGATGTTGAAGCCTGTTGTTCTGCTGTGGGCTTTCCGTGGGCTCTGCCCCAAGGTGGGTGAGAGAGCGAAGAGCTCAGACACAACAAGGAGTCCCAGACGGGTTTGGGTTCAAAGGAACCTCAAAGCTCATCCAGTGCCACCCCCTGCCATGGGCAGGGACACCTTCCACACCTTCCACCAGCCCAGGTTGCTCCAAGCCCTGTCCAACCTGGCCTTGGACACTTCCAGGGATGGAGCAGCCACAGCTTCTCTGGGTAACCTGTGCCAGGGTCTGCCCACCCTCACAGAGAAGAATTTCTCCCCAGTATCTAACCTGAATTTTCCCTCTTTCCATTTGAATCCATTCCCCCTTGTCCTGTCTCTCCAGTTCAGGATGAACTGTCCCCCTCCAGCTTCCCTGGAGCCCCTTCAGGTGCTGGGAAGGTGCTGTGAGGTCTCCACACAACTTTCTCCTCTCCAGGTTGAACACCCCCAGCTCTCCCAGCCTGTCTCCATTCCCTCATCGACTTCCATGGCCTTCTCTGGACTTGCTCCAACACCTCCACATCCTCCTTCAGTTGGGAGCACCAAACCTCGGCGAGTGCTCCAGGTGGGATCTCGGGAGGGCGGAGCAGAGGGGCAGAGTCCCCTCCCTCGAGGTTCTCCACTGCTGAAATCCCCATCCCTGCAGCCAGGGGGACACCCCGGGGGTCGGGACAGGGCTTCGTGGGGGGTTCAGGGAGATGGAAGCACGAAAACAGGGAGTCAGGAGGGTCCTGGAGCTGCCTCAGCTCGTGGGGGTGTTTATTGGAGCTCTGGTGCAGGTGGGTGGGACGGGCATGCGAGCAGGACAGAGGGAGGCGGGAGTATTGCCTTGGTCACAGGGACGTGGAGGGCGCTGGGCACACCCTGAGCCCGCCAGGCCAGCCGGGGTTCCCCCTCCTCGGCCACCTCTCCCTCCCCAGCCCCCTCCCTGCGGCCCAACCCACCCTCTCATCCCACCCCCCTCCCAGGGGGATCTGCCATCCAGGTGGGATCTGCCATCCCTGGGTTCCCCTCCACCCGTGGCACCCAGGATGGAGCCTTTGGCACCCCAGAGGAGGGTCCCCAGTGCCGGTGGGACGATGTGGGGGGGGTCAGAGCACGGGGGGAGCAGCTGGAGGGGCTCCAGAGGGACAAGGTGCATCCCAAAGCGTGGGAGAGGACAGGGGGTGGGAAGTGTGGGGCAGGGCTGGCAGCAGGAAGGGGAGTGGGGACACCCCCCAAATGTCCCTGCTGACCCCCCTGCCCTGTGGCACCTCTGGGTTCCCCCCAGGAACGGAGCTGGGAGCCCTGGGGAAGGAAAGCTCCGTGGGAGGGCATCCCTTGGCCTTGGGAAGGGCGTGTCCACTGGGAAAAGCATCCCTCAGCCCTGGGGTTTGGGAAGAGCAGCCCTGAGGGAATGCACGTCCCAGGTTTTTGGGGGGAAGCATCCCTGGGCTTTGGAGGGGGAAGCATCTCCCTTGGGAAGAGCTTCCCTCAGCTCTGGGGAGACCATTTCCATCGGGAAGAGCATCCCTTGGCCTCAGGCAGAGCATCCCTGGAGGAATGCACGTCCCATCCTCTGGGAGAGAATCCCTCGGGGAATTGCACATCCCAACCTTGGGAAGAGCATCCCTTGGCCTGGGGAATAGAATCCCTGGGAGAGAAAGCATCTCTTGGCCTCAGGGAGAGCATCCCTTGGGAAGAACATCCCTGAGGGAGGGTGTCCCTTGGGGAGAGCATCCCTTGGGAAGGGAATCCCTCGGGAAGGGCGTCCCTCCCCGGGGCACAGCCTGGATCCAGCGGGGGCTCAGGAGAAGGTGACCACCTCACCCTGGGCATAGCTGGCAGCGAGGGCGTCCTGGCAGGAGTCTGCAATTAAAAGACACAAATATTAAACACGTTAAGCATGGTGTTCCATCAGCCATTCGAGGAGAAACAGGGGAGGCAGAGGGACACTGAGCTTCCAGGGCACCCCGACTTTGGAGGATGGAGAGAGAACAAACAAACCAACAAAGCAACAAAAAAAAAATGGCCTTTTCCACAGGGACAAAATGCTGCTGTTCCATTCAATGAACCGGGAGAAAAGGGTTTAACAAAGCCTCAGAATGGAGCCAGAGGTGGAGACTTGGGAAATGATTCTCCAGGAGAAAGCAGACGTGGAGTCAGGGGGGGATTTTGAGGGTGAAAACGAAGAACTCAGTAAAAAATGTCATTCCCGCTGCAGCCTTGCCCTTCCAGAAAGCTGCTCCTGCCCAAAACTTCCCAAGCCATCCCCAAGCCAGATGTCCCAAAGCCAAGGCTGGTGCATTAATCCCGCAGTGTTTTTTCTCCTCTCTCTCTCCCTCTCATTTGTTATCATTGAATTAATTACCATTGATTGGAGCTCTGAGTCACCCACCGCCTCTCCCCAATGTGCCAGGGCCTGCTTTCCAGGCGAGGGGCTGTCAGGCAGGGAGACAGTGCCTGATCCACGTGATAAACCATGGAATTCTGCTCCAAACCTCCCCAATTCCGGGTTCAAACCTGCCCTCCTTCCCTGCAGACCCAACGCAGCGGCTCCAAAACTGCCCCGATCTCCCCCAAAATAAAGGTCCATGCACTGGGTGAGCAATGCCCAGGCAGGGAGGCTTTTCCAACCCCCACATCCCGCTGGAATTAGAGCCCCTGAATCCCAGATCTGGCAGGAAAGCTCCCCAACCTCCCAGGCTGCCACGACTGGGCCGGTTTGGGGACCCAACATCATCACCCCCTCACCAGCAGCGACTGGGAATCACCCCAGCCCTTGGTTCCATCAATCCTGGGAGCAGCTAAAAGCTCTTGGCAGGACTCGTGGCCTGCTGGAAAGGCTCCCCACCGGGTCGATTGATTTACCAGGGGCACAAATTCGGCTTTTAACTCCCATCTCCTCCTCCTCCTCCCCCGTTTCAAAGCCATTTGCTGGTGCGAGCTCGAGACCTGCCGCCCGCAGCCCCCCGGGGACCTGCCTTGGAAAGCAGCTGCCCAGCCTTGGGAAAAAAATTAAAAAAAAAAAGTTAGCACGACTAAAAATAACTAACAACAGCCCAGATTTTTAATTTTTTTTTCTTTTTTTTGGTCCCTCAGACAAAGCCACCACGAGAAAACCACCCCGGTGTCTCTCGGCTTGTCAGCGCCGGCTCCTTTTGCTGCACCGGTGAGTCCCAACCCTCTCTGGCCATCACAGCCCCTTCCTCGAGGCTTTTTTTTGGGGTGCAGGTCTGCCCCCCAGCATCAGTGTGGGGGGGCTGCCCTGGCTTTGCACATCCCAGCTCCAAAACTCCCCTCGGGTTTGCTGTGCTGCTACCAAGGCAGTCCCCGTTTCCCCCCCAAAATTCCAGGGATGGTGAATTCCCACAGTCCCACCATGAGCATCTCCCCAAACACCTTTAAGTGCTGCCAGCACCCAGCTGGGCCAGCACAATGTCTGGGCAGGTCCTGCAGGAACTCTGAGGAGAAGAACTTGGGGTTTGGTGGGACAGAAAACCCAAGAGGCCCCGGCCACGTGTGCTGGGCCCCCAAACCCCCCTGCCCTGGGCTGATCCCACAGCAGGGACAGCAGGACAGGGGGGAATTCTGCCCCTCTGCCCCCTCAGGTGAGACCCCCCTGCAGAGCTGCCCCAGCCCTGGGAACAGCAACAGGAGGATGTGGAGCTGCTGGAGAGAGCCCAGAGGAGGCCCCAGAGATGCTCCAAGGCTGGAGCCCCTCTGCTCTGGAGCCAGGCTGGGAGAGCTGGGGGGGTTCATCCGGAGAAGAGAAGGCTCCAGGGAGACCTTGGAGCCCTTTCCAGGGCCTAAAGGGGCTCCAGGAGAGCTGGAGAGGGGTTGGGGACCAGGGATGGAGGGACAGGACATGGGGAATGGTTCCCACTGCCAGAGGGCAGGGAGAGATGGGAGATTGGGAAGGAATTCCTTCCTGTGGGGGTACTGAGGGACTGGGGTAGAATTCCCAGAGAAGCTGTGGCTGCCCCATCCCTGGAAGTGCCCAAGGCCAGATTGGATGGGGTTTGGAGCAACCTGGGCTAGTGGAAGGTGTCCCTGCCCGTGGCAGGGGATGGGACAGGATGAGCTTTCGAGTCCCTTCCAGCCCAACCCATTCCCTGGCTCTGTGATTATTTTTTCCCCAGCACCAGGACTCGATTCCCTGCCCCAGCCCATCCCACACACAGGAGGAAGAGCGTGACCCCCTCCCCAGCAATTTACAAAATGCTTTCTGCTCCTGCATTTGCCTTTCCTGTGGGAAAAGCGTAAGGATCAAGTGCCCGGGGTGGAGGTGAGGAAGTAACAGACTGGGAGCTGGGAGGCTCCTATTTATAAGCTCAACTGCATCTTATTTTGCATCTGCCTCTGCTCTCTCCCTGTTCCTCCTCAGCACGGGCAAACCATGGGGTTGCTGTTTTATTTTTCTATTTTTCCTTTATTGTCATCAAAACGAGCGCTGAGGATTTTTTTTTTTTTTTTTTTCTTTTTTTTTTTTTTTTTTTTTTTTTTTTTCCTGGCAGTGCTGGGGGGAAGCCAGGAACAGGCTCCTTCTGGGCAGAGCAATTACTCTCTTGACATCTTCACCTCCCTCCCGGCTGCCTGACAGGCCTTTCTATTTTCTCAGCTCTTTCAGGCATCTCCCAAGAAACAGAGCAGTTGTTGCAACAATAAAAAAATTAATACTTTGCACGCAACCCCGGCGTTCTGGTGCAGCCTCCGTGCAGTGCTGGGCTCTGAGCCTTCCAGGAGGAGAAGAGAAGGAAAAGCTGACGCTGGAAAAGGGAGGAATTGCCCCCCAAACGCCTCTCCCTGGATCCAAAGGCTGCTCTGGTTTTGCTCCCTGTGGTGCTTTTGGCTGTAGGGGTTGGTCCTTGTCCCAGAGGGCTGGGCTGTGTTCCAGGGTGGGTGGGCACAGAGTGGGGTGAGGGCTCCAACAACACCAGGACAGTCCCAGGGATGTTGTGCAGCCTCCCTGGAAGTGTCCAAGGCCAGCTTGGATGGGGCTTGGAGCAACCTGGGCTCGTAGGAGGTGTCCCTGCCCGTGGAACTGGGTGGGATTTAAGGTCCCTTCCAACCCAAACGTTCCACAGTTCCATGATTTCTGCTCCCATTCCTTCTGCTGGGCATCACCTGTATCTGCAGCCACAATGGGGAGAGGGACAAGGGGCACTAAAGCTCCACTACCCACAGGTAAGGGACACAACCCCCTCAATCCCAGCATCCTGCTGGGAACAGGACCCAGCAGAGTCCCCCCCATCCCATGGGAACCTCTCCTGTCCACACTGGGATGCCCTGACGGTCCCTGCACATCCCCTTGTGTGGTTGTTTATTTTTTTTAATGCCATTTTAGGACTTGGGCAGAGGCAGCCCTGGATTTAATCCTGTGGATTTATTCGGTTCCTCGGGAATAAATCCAAGAACCCTCCTTTTTCTGGGCTGGAACGTGAGCTCCTTCCAGATCCCTAAACACAGATAAGCTCTGGGAGGATATTCAGGGGAAGTATCAGATATTCCTGCTCTATTCTTATCCTGTTCTCCAGGCAGCCAATTTTGGCCACTGTTTGAGATAAAACCCTGGGCTCCAGAGAGATTTCCAGGTCTGCTCTGATCCACTACAGCTCCTCTTCCCCCCCACGGGATCAAGCCCTGCTCAACTCCCTCCCCCTCCTCCAAAAACCAACCCAGACCCCTCTTAAAAAACCCCAACAAGCTGCTTTCTGCAGCCCCCAAATCAGAAGGAGGTGGGGAGGGAGAGGGAGAAGATGCAAAGGGTTTCTCAGCAGTTTGGTGCCTCCCACTGAAATCCCTCCGTCTCCCTTTCGGGGTTTGGTTGTTTTAGAGGAGCTTTTTTGCACATTAGTCATCCCCTCTCCCGAGTTGCATAACGGCACAAGCTAAAAATTGCAGCCTGTGGCAGCTCCTGCCCAGCCCTCCCTGCTCCGGTGGGGAGCAGATTTTTGGGGGTGGGGGGGGGTGTCCACTGAAGGTTTTCCACCCCAGACAACGAACCCTGCTGTGGGGAGAGGGTGGGATCTCCTGGGATCTGCTCTGGGGTCGACCCTCTGCTTAAAACCCCGAAGTCTGAGGCGTCTTGGTCTGGGGTTTCGTGGCTGGCTCGTCCCCAAAGTCAGGGCGTGACCTTGATAAATCATTTACGGCCCAGGGGCCACTGAAATCACCTTCCCTCTCACAGGGGGTGGGGATATTCCAGCTCCTCCTGCTTCCAGAGGGGAGGATGAGACGCGGCTTGAGCCACCAGACTTGTCCAGTTCGTGGATTTTTGGGTGATTCACGGACCTGCCCGGTTGCTCCTGTGGGAAAGCACCTCAATCACAGAAATCCAAGGAATGCAGCTCCACCACCAGCACTGCCAGCAGGGCGTGAATCACCAGCACAGGGGTCAGGAACCACTACAGGCCATCCTGGGCAGAGGATGGATGCAGCTCATCCCGATTTCTCCCCCCAGATCCCCAGAAATTCCAGCTCTGGCACGGGATCTCTGCGGGGCCCAGCTCCTGCCATCCAGCCCCAGGATCCAGCTCGTGGCAACCCACACTTTTTTCCACCTCTTTTCTGCTTCCCTTCCACTCTCCCAGGGCTGGGATAGGGCAGGGGGGGAAGAAAAACAAAATAAAGGAGAAAGGGTTCTTGTTGGCCCCGTGTAGGACTCAAAGGGGGGTTGTTTTACAGGTTGAAGTGGCTCCTCCTGGCAGCTCCTTCTCTACAACTGAGGGGAAACTGAGGCACAGGGAGCCTTGGGATGGAGCAGGAGGGTCCTGGCTGTGGGAAGTGCCAAAATCCACCCCAGCTCCTTCAGGGTGTGGAATTACAGAGTCGTTAAGGTTTGGAAAAGACCTCCAAGATGCCCAAATCCAACCTTTGCCCAGCGCTGCCTCCCAGGGATCCTCAGGGTGAGCAAAGAGATCGAGAGAGCAGCGGGGTGGGGTTCAAGAGCGGGGCTGCACCCCAAAAATCATCCCCCTGCAGCCCTCCCAAAACCCACCTGCCCCCAGGGAGGCTGAGCTGGGGTAACAGGGCAAGAAATGAGCCAGAAATCAGGGACTGAAGGGTTGGTTTGAGGTCCAGAAGACACCTGAGATCACCCCAAATCACCCCAAAAAAACTAATATACACCAGCAAAAGCAGAGCAACAGAGGGGTTGGCGCTCCAGCCTCCTCCTCCCTGGGCATGGGGGATCCCATTCCCATGGGAATGCTCCTCCCCACCACCCTGTGTCCATCTCCAAAAAGGGATTTATCCCCCCCCCTTTCCACTCAGGCATCATTTTGCCCCAAATCCCATCCTGGCTATTCAGCTCCAGCAGCAGCTTTCCCAGGGCCCCTCGTTCCTCTTCCCACCACCTCCCAGCTCTTCCTGGGAACATCCCTACCTCTTATCCCAACTTCTCCCAGGGCCCCCTCAGCCCCCACAGGACCCCTAGGGCCATTTTCCAAGGCTGGCTGGAGAACCAGGCACAATGTGGGAAAGAACAAGTGTGATTTAGGCAGAAAAAAAGGCACAAAATGAGAGGGGAAGCACTGCTGGGCAGGGAATAGAGGTTTATTCATCTGTTGCCTCCAGAAACTTGAGGCTGCTTTTAAAGTAAAATAAAATAAAATAAAATAAAATAAAAAAATAGAAAAGAAAACCAACAGAACAGAACCTGGAATTATATGAACTCAGCCATTTCCAGCACAATGAGATATAATTTCATAAGTCAACGTGTCCTTCTTTGTGTCTCCATCGCCCTTTAGCCCGAGTGCCACCGGCCCGTGGGAGGGAGGGCAGGGAATCACGAGGGGTTTGGCCTGGTTTATTTGGGATTAGTAATGTTTTAACGAGGGGAAAATTGCCCCAATCCCACTCCGGGGGCCGTCCTGCCAGTGGAGACGTCACAGCTCCCGCAGAGCGGGGCAGGGGGAGCTGGAGGGGATCAGCACCAGCTTCTCGTGGGGTGGGGAGTGGAGGTGGAGATGTCCCAGCTGGAACTCGCCTGGAAACTTTGGAGACACGGAATCGTTGGGAAGGGGAGAGGGCGGAGCGACGCGACACAGAGCGGGGTCCGGGAGGTTTTTGTTGGTTTTTTTTTTAGAGGATGGAAGGGACGGGAGAGCAGGGGCTCTGCAGAGCACAGGGAGAGCTGCAGCGGGACGGGAGCGGGGCCAAGCCCCCCGTGGATCCTGCCACACCAGCTATGCTGCTCAGGCTCCGGGATTTTCCATAGCCTTGGTGGAGAAAACAACACAGGTTAGAGCCGAGCAGCCCCGTTCCCAAGGCTCGGAAAGCTGGGAGCGCCAGTGGGGGGGAGGGAGCGTCGCCAGCCCCAAATCCCGATCGATCAACCCCCTAAAAAAAATCCGGGGAGATCCTCCAGGTCCTTCCCCCTCCCTTCGCAGAGAAGCAGCACTGGCCAAATCCAGGAGTTCTGGGAGTCGTCAATCCTGGGAGACCAAATCGCTCCTGGGGTGTTGGATTTTACTTCCCGATTTTTTTTTTCTGGATGAGGAATGAAACTGGGGGGATTTCGTGGGCTAAAGCAGGCAGGGAGAAACGGCAGAACTCAAACAAAGATGGGATTTAGAAGGAGTTGTTCCCGCGGCTCCGGGTTTTAAACCCCAAGCTGCTGCTGACACCTTCCTGCGTGGAAAGGAGCGGGTAGCTGTGCTCGTTATTTTTCCGTAAGAAATTGCATTGAAGTGCAAATATTTATATTTCTTTAAGCACGGGAACCCTTCACACTCCTCCCAAAGAGCCAGGAATTGCTCCAGCTTTTATTGGAAAAGCAAACAGCCAGAAGAAACGCTCTCACGGGTCAAAAGCCGCTTTTCCTGCTGGAAAGGCGCTAAGTATTCGCCCTGAAAATTGCATTTTTGGGTCCAACCTGCGGCACTGTTGAAGATGAATCTGATCCCTGGCTCTGCTGCCAAAACGTGGAAAATTAATGATGCTCCCGGCCATGTCCCTGCGCCTGCATCCTCCCGGGTGAGCAAAGCCCAGCCCAGCCTGAGCTTTTCCCGAGCACCAGCAGGATCCAGGGAGAGCGGGAGTGGGGGTGACAGTGTGTGTACAGGGCGGGTGGGAGCGGCTCCTGACAGCACAAAAACAGGGTGATGGATGGCCCCAGGGGCAGTGCCAAGCTTGGAATCCCTCCCTGTGCCCCCCTCCCCGGGGTGTTCCTGGGGCGTTTTGGGTTCTGCTGCTTTGGGCCAGGCTGGTTTTAGGGTTTTAGGCTCAAATCAGGAATTAACGATCACAGCATCAACCCCCCCCCACCCCGAGGAGGATGCTGAGACAAAGCATCGCCTGCCAAAGGCTCCAGAGCACTTTAACCCTGATTTTTATCCCCTTTTGATACTTTTTTTCACCCTAATCATTTCTCATCTCCAGCACTCGGCGGGGAGGACGAGGATTCTTCAACCCCTTCCCACCTCTCAGCCCCCTGAGGAGCTCCTCGTTTTTCGGGCAGAGGAAGGCCCAGGGGCCAGGGGGACAAACCTGTTGCTGACTCCAGCAAAGCTTTCCCAGTCTCTGCAGTGGAAGCAGGACCAGAATCAGCCCCCGAGGACAGGAGCAATTTCCTGATTTACTTTCTGGCTTGGATCCACCCGGAGAGAGGGGAGGGAACGAGCACAGCCCTGAGCAGGGAGGCTGAGGGAGGAGCTGGGGATGTTTCTCACCTACAGCAGCTGCAAAGACCCTCCTGTTCTCCCCCAATACCCCCCAAAAAACCTGCATTAGGCTCGTCCTTTCTCAGCCCTTGCTCTTTTCCTGGGAGAGCTGTGGCTCTCCGGGGAGCTCACGTGTTTCCCTGAGCCGTGTGTGTGTGTGGGAAGCAATCCTGCTGGGATCCAACAGTCCCTGAAAGCTTGGGATAACCCTGGATCCAGCACCCAAACAGCACCAGTTCGGCAGGAGGAGCTACGGGGTCGAGGCTTGCTGGGAGCCCCCGTGGTGACCCGAGTTTGTAGGGAGGGTCTTTGCCCTCTTGCTCCCTTCCCTGAATAAAAAAAGGATGGAAAAGAGGAACAGGAATAGGGCCAAAATCACACTGCAACACCACAGTTTGGGGCAGCACCTCACAGAGATGTTGGATTCCCCCAGGGACCCTCTGCAGCTCCAAGGACAAACCTTCCCCCAGCCCAATCTCCAATCTCTCCATCAGTTTATTCCCAAGCCCCACTCGCAGCAGCACCTGGGAAGGAGCTCAGGGCTCCATCCCTCAAGTCCATCGTGGTTTTCCACCAAGCCCAGGGCCAGGAGGAGCCACGAAGCACCAGTTGTGTTCTGCTGATTGCCAGTTCATTAACAGAGTTCATTAACAGAGCCAGAATTCCTGGTGACTCCACCTGAGGTGGCTGGAATTGCTTTACAAACGAGTTTGCTGCCTATAAAGAGAGTGGGGGGACACCGTGTGACCCCAGGGGGACCTCCCAGGCTGGGCTTCCCACAGGAAACACCCAGTTCCCAGTGCTGATGGGACAGTTCCCAGTGGGAGCGGATGGGACAGGGTGAAGAGGGAGGCAGCGGTGCCCGGGAATGCCTGAGCTTGTTCCTAACACAGCCTCTGGCATGGGCTGGTCCTCCCTCCCCCAGCCAGGCACTGCCAGTGGAAGCTCCTGGGAGCATCCCCAGGTCATGGCCCTGCCCTGACAGCAAGAGAAAAGGCAGAAAAATCAGCTGCACGACGCTCTGGGCTTGGCCACGGAGCCAAAAGCCACGTCAAGGTGCTGGTAAAGGGGGTGGAGTGATTTAAAGGACACGTGGATGTGGCACTTGGGGACAGGGGCAGTGCTGGAGGAACGATGGGACTCGACCTCAGGGCTCTTTTCCAAACTGAACGATCCCGGTGATTCCATCACAGCCCATCCCTCTGGCACTGGGGGTGCTGGGCTCTTCCTGCCTCCCTATCCCTGCATCCAAACCGAGGACAAGGCTCACATTCCCAAACAACCTCATGGCTGAGCCCAGCAGGACACGTTTTTGGGAACTGCTGGAGGGAGATCAGGGCTCTGAAACCTTCCCTGGCAGCAAGGGAGCAAAGGGACACCACTGGAAGCATCCACAGGGGCAGGAAACACATTCCACGTGGGAATCCACAGCAACCCAGCTCTGTGTCCCCCAGGTCCAAGGGGCTGTGGGCAGGGACAACTCTTCCCTTTGAGCTGCCCCAACAGGACCAACCACTGGAACTGGGCTTGATCCACCATAAACACCAGGATCTGCAGCTTCTCCCTGCACCAGCCCCACCTCCTGCTTTCCACAGCTTGCACAGACACCAGTACCTGTCCCAGGATCTGACAGATGGCCATCGGCGAGCCGGGCTCAGAACCAAGCTCATCTCAATTTGCAGAGCTGCCAAGAACCCAGGACCAGAACAAACAGCCTCAGCAGGAGATAAATCAGCACCAAGGGAAGAGGAGCCTCTGCAGATCCCAGGGGCTCCTGGCTGGAGGCTGCTGTGCCCCCTGCTCACCTCTGATCTCAGGAGCATCCCCTCCTGGGACAGAATTCCCACCCATCCCACCAGCAGGGCCCGGGGTACTGAGGTTGCCTCTTCCCTAAAAAAGGTCTCAAGCAGCTCTGAAGCCCCCCTGGATCCACCTTTCTCCGGGTGCAACGCCCTTTCAGCAACGTGGGGGTAAATGAACCTCTGTTTTCAGTTGTAAAAATCACTGGTGTTTTTAGGGAAGACACCAGAACACCCCAAAAACCATCCCCAAAGTGCCCTCTCTGGCAGACGCGAGGAGGGAAAACCTCCTGGTCTCCTGGAACCTGGAAATTTGGGATCTGGGAGAAGGGAAAGCAGCTCTGGATCCTCAGCTCTTCGAGCTCCTCCAGGCTCCAGTGGGACCAGGTTCAAATGCCTCAGCTGAGGAGATGCCCAACTCCAGCATTTTCCCAGGATGAAGGTCAGCACTGGCTTTCATCCCTCTCCTTCATCCCTTCCAGCCTCCCCCTCCCAGTCTGGAGCAGGACTGGAGCTCCCCCTCACATCTTCCCATTAACAGAAAAGAGACCAAATTCCCAGGAAAAGGGAAAAAAAACACCATGAAGCATTCCAAGCAAATATTTGAGGGTATTTGCCCAAAGAGGAGCAAAGCTTTTCATTTCCCCTCTTCCCTACGGATGAGCTGGAATGCCAGAGGGAATCCTTGATTTCCCAGGAGGGAACAACCAATTTGCTTTTACTGCTGTTGGTAAGTGTGATTGCTCCCAAAACGCCCATCCCTGCACTCCAAGCCCATCCAGTCTCTACCATCCCAACCAGTTCCACACCAGCAACGCATCCCTGAGGGTGCAGCTGGGTTTGGTGGCACTGGATTTTCCCCCATGGGGGGGGCTGAGCTGGTGGGAGAGGGGCAGAGAGGGCCAGGACCGAAGGGGGCTTTGTTTCATCACAGCAGGAAGAGTTCTGTGTTTTCCTGACTCGTCTCCCCCTCAGTTTCCCCATGGAAAAACCTCAACACTTCAGCACAGCTCCCTTTTCCAAACCCAGAGGAGCCTTCCTGGCAGCCCAGAGCTCCTGGCAAGGCAGCACTTGACACATCACAGCTCCCCACGCTCGAACCCACCCAAAGCCGGTGAGGGGAGGGAGGGGGGGGGAGAGGAAAGGAAAACGTGGGGATTTCTTTCCCTGCTGAAAACCTTCTGGTCACCTCCAGCCACAACCTCACCACGTGCCCAGGAGAGATGTCCCTCTCACAACCCCCTCAGATGGACAATTGAAGCCCAGGGAGAAGAGTTGGAGGGGCAGAAGTTGAAGCACTGGGGGGGTGAAGGGACAGAGCTGTCCCCACGCAGGGCAGTGCCACCAGCAACGGGGTCACAGACCCCAAACAGGGGCTGCCAGTGGGAGAAGAGAACAAAAAGGGTGCAGCCAGCACAGAGAGATGTGGTGGATGGTGATGAAGCAGATGGAGAGGCAGGAGGACATGGATTTGGGGAGCAGAGAAGAGCCGGGGGGAGCGGATGGAGATGAACCCCTGCCTGGGACCCACAACAAACCTCCAGCTCCCTCCCCCGCCTCCCCCTGCCAGCTCGCACCTCCAGCCCTACCTTTCTGGATGCCTCCATCAGCAGTGCAGGAGAAGTCCCCCGTGGCCAGCAGGAAGCAGGTGGAGGATTTCTTGCTCCTGTCCCGGGTGCTGGAGCGGCGCACGGGCCGCTTCTCCTCGTCCGGCGGCGACAGCGGCTGCTCCTCGTCCGACAGCACCACGTTGGCCTCCCCGTTCTGCTTGGAGTCTGCAGGGAGGTGGCAGAGACCCATCAGCAGCTGAGAGACCCCCAGGACCAGGTGCTTGTGGTGGCCAGAAGGGTTTGGTCAGGCCATTCAAGGCAGCAGATGAAACCAGGCTGTAGACAGTCCAGGCAAAAACCCACCGATTCAGGGACAATCCCAGCCTGGACACGTTAATTTGGAGTAACCAGGGGAGCAGGACGATCTCAGGCTTGATTCCAAGCAGCAAAGAGCAGCTCTGGCCCTGCTGAGGGGTTATAAACCCCTGGGTCTTCGAGATCCATCCACCTGATTGGTGGGAATTAGCTCTCCAAAAATTCTTACCGCTGAGGAACTGGCTGCTCGGGGTGGTGGGAAGTGTTAATTTATGTCACCTGACTGCCCTGGTCCCTTGGTTGAGAGGAGGCTCTGCCAGGTGAGGGTCTGGCCTGAGCTCCTGGGGGGTGTTGGGCTGAAGGGATGGGGTTGACCAGCTCTTACAGAGCTCCTGCTCCCACAGAGCTCCTGCTCCCCACTGCCAGGGCTCCCCAGGGCACACAGGGTGTGCAGGCACGTGGAAAAGGGAGATTTGTAAAGAAAAAAAGGCTCTTTGGGGGCATTCAGAGCTGCCTGTGTCCCCACAGCTGAAGGACACACGTTCCAGGTGTGTCCTCAGGGCTCAGGGCTGACCTCGGGGGCATCGTGTTGGTGCAGGACACGACCCTGCCATGGTCCCTCCTGTTCCAACCATTCCAGAGGTGCCACTGGCAGCAAACCAGGAGGAAAAGGGCAGAGCAGCCACCATGGACAGTGGTGACAGGGGGACAGGGCTCTCAGAGACTCCCAGGCTGAGCCCAGGGGGTGGTGGCACCAACAGCTGCCCACAGCTGGAAACCATGCCCTGTCCCGACCCAAAGGAAGGACTGGCCAAACCCCAAACCGCAGGATGGGAGCAAACAACAAACCTGCAGGGGCTGGTTTAGCTCAGGATTTGGAGCAGCCAATGCAGAAAATGAATGGGGAGGTTTGGGGTCAGGCCTCAGGGAACATCCATGGATTTATCCTTTTTGATGGAAGTTTCCATGATTTATGGTGGGAGGAAGCAAAGGAAAATCTCTCCCAAGATAGATTGAGATCAGGCTCAGGTGGGAGTTGGGCAAGTGGCCTTCCCTCTGTCAGTGTGAGGGAGAGGTGGGCTCTGAAGGGACACCTGGAATCCCACCATGGTGAGCTGATCTACGCCCTTGGGAGAGCAGGGTATGTCCTTTGGAAGAACAGGATGTGACCTTCCCCCCCTTTCCTGGACGGGGGGATTGATCTGCAGCATCCTGGTCCACCAACAGGGCCCCCCAACACCCTCCCACCCAGAGTCCCAGCCCCTTCTACACCGAGTTCTCCCCAACCCCAGAGCTGGAGGCCCCATCCTGCACCATCCCTGGGGACTCTGGGATACAGGAGACCACAAAGATTGCCTTGGCTGCTCCTGGAGCTTCTCCCCCTCCCTGCTCCCCACCTTTGGGGTCTCACCTGACCGCTTCCGCTCAGTCACCCCCTCCTCTACTGCCAAGGGGCAGGTGTCGCTCTGGGTGCTGTTCCTGGGCGAGTTTTCCTCGGATTTGCCGTAGGTGGGGGAGTCCAGGGGGGCTGGGCGGGGTATATGCTTCTTCTTCTTCTTTGGCAGCTTCTGCTTGGCCATGGCCAGGGAATAGTACATCCCAAAGTTATTGACGATGACGGGCACGGGCATGGCGATGGTGAGCACGCCGGCCAGGGCGCACAGAGCCCCCACCACCATCCCCGACCAGGTCTTGGGGTACATGTCCCCGTAACCCAGCGTGGTCATGGTGACCACGGCCCACCAGAACCCGATGGGGATGTTCTTGAAGTGGGTGTGGTCGCTGCCGGTGGGGTCGGACGTCTTGGCGCCGATGCGCTCGGCGTAGTAGATCATGGTGGCGAAGATCAGCACCCCCAGGGCCAGGAAGATGATGAGCAGCAGGAACTCGTTGGTGCTGGCGCGCAGGGTGTGGCCCAGCACGCGCAGCCCCACGAAGTGCCGCGTCAGCTTGAAGATGCGCAGGATGCGCACGAAGCGCACCACCCGCAGGAAGCCCAGCACGTCCCGGGCCGCTTTGGAGGACAGGCCGCTGAGCCCCACCTCCAGGTAGAAGGGCAGGATGGCCACGAAGTCAATGATGTTGAGCAGGTTTTTGACGAAGAGGAGCTTGTCCGGGCAGCAGACGACGCGCACCAGGAACTCGAGGGTGAACCACAGGACACAGACGCCCTCGATGTAGGTGAGGATGGGCTCCGTCTCCACCTTGCGCGTCAGCAGCACCGTCGTGGTGTTGCCGACCACCAGGGTCTCCGTCACGTTGACGTCGATGTTGAAGGCCTCGTGCGTCTCCAGGCAGAAGGTCGTGATGGAGACCAGGATGAAGAAGAGCGAGGCGAAGGCGACCACCTGGGAAAGCGGGAATCGCACGGGCCGTGAGTGCTGTGGGGCAGCCTGTCCTCTCCGGGGGGAGGCTCCTCGTCCAGGAGCTGCCACCAAGGGCAAGGGGGCAGAGCAGGGAAGGGTCCCTGGGCCTGTCCTGTGAGTTGGCAGCCACCCTCAGTGCCTGGGGCCGGAACCTTTCTCCAAGGGCTGCCATCTGCCCGTGGGGAGGTGAGCTGGGCTCCAGCTGTGGCTGGAGATGTGCCAGAAATGACAGTGAGGGGGGTGAAGTGAGACCTGGAACAGCCTTGGATTAGAGGGAGACTCCACTAGGAACAGATGAGAAATCTGAGAATTCAGTTCTTAAATTTTAAGAGGACAAAATCCACCACGTGCATCCCAAACCACACCAGACGGGAGGTTCCCATCACCGTTCACGACTGCGAGGTTTGGGGTCTGGATGTGTCAGAGATGTCCTTTCACCCCCCTCCCTGCTCCCTGAGGGTCCCTGGTGGATGATGGGCCCACAAAAGGTCCCAGGAATGACAGGGCAGGACAAGGGGAGGAGCAGGCAGAGCTGAGGCCTGGGCCTGGTGACACCCAGCTGATTCCCACTTGTCCCCTCTGGCAGACCAGAGAGACCTTTGTCCCCTCCATGCCACCTCCTCCTCGTGGATATCAGCGAGGAGGGGGGGGAAGACTAGAGGCTGTGTCAGAAAGAACCACCTTGTGGTGCCCCATCAATCCTGCTCAGCCCCCTCCTGGCAGGATGAGCTCAGGATGAGTCCTTTTCCCAGAGAATCTGTTTCCAAGAGCCCCCAGGAAAAAAAAAAAAAGAAAAAAAAAAAAAAAAAAAAAGAAAGAAAGAGCCTCTGAGAAGAAAAGCTCCTCCAGCACAAAACCACAGCGGGTTCTGCTCCCTGGGGGCAGATCAGATCCTACTGCAGCCCCTTTGCACCGAGCAGGATGAGACCATCCGTGTCCAACCCACCCCAGTGGCTGCGGAGGGAAGAGCTGCTCCAGGAGCTGCTCCAGGAGGCAGCCCCGGCCCTTGGCTGGAGTGAATCAGCAGCACAGAGAGCCTGAGTCACGCTGGAATAAAACCCAACCTCCCACTGGAAGGCCAGAGCCTGCCAGGAGCATCCCCGAGGGGTGTCCTCCCTCAGGGGGAAACCCTGGGGAGGGTGGGGGGGACAGCACAGAGAGTGTCAGCCCTCCCAGGGTTTGGTGGGAAGGTTAAACTGGGCATTCATGGCTGGAGAAAGCTCTGGAAGGTGATTCTCCCACCGGCTCAGGGATGGGGTGAGATGCTCCTCACCCCTTAACCAGACCCCGCTGGGTCACACGGGGCTCTGCAGGCTGATGAGCCACGTGCAGTTTGGGGAGCAAATCCGGCAAAAAGTGGGATCTGGAGGCCAGTTTGGCCAGACAAGTGTCCCTGCACAGCAGTGGCCCAGCCAAAATAATCTGCTGGCGGCTGACTCATGTTCCTGAGCTTCCCTGTGTGGGGAATCTTGGGAAAACCTCAGGAGTAAAAACTTGGACTCGAAGCAAAGCAGGAAAAAACATAGAAGTCCAAGGAAGGGGGGTGAGACCCTGTGAAAACTCGGGTAATGAAGCAGCTCTGCTGTGTGAGGGTGAGGTGGACCTGATTTAGCTGCAGGAGCAAAAACAAAGTCTAAAAATAGGAGAGTCGGGTTCACAGCCAGTGCAAACCATCGTGTGTGTGTGTCCCCCAGACCAACAGTGCTGCTCCAGCTTTGTGTCTGACCCAAGATGTCTCACTCAGTCTCTGCTCAGAAGTCAAGTTCTTTTCCAGAATGCCTTTAAAATAAAAGCAAATCTAATGTATTCACCCAGTGCCACCAATGCACACCAGAGCTCCCTCAAACAAGTCCTCCAGAACCTGTTGACGACCTACATGATCTCATCCCGCACTCAACAGCTTGAGATGGGTGTTCCCAAAAAAAATCCATGGTCCTACAGGGGCTCTCCAGCCTGGCAGTGCCCATGGAAGCAAGGCCAGGGTTCCCCAAATCGGGAAAAATAATGAGGAGCTCCACGGAGGAGGAATTTGGAAGTAGAGGTGAAATCCCAGCCAGGGCAGTTTCCCACGGGGAGGAAGAGTGTTAAACTCCAGCTGGGACAGCAGCTGCACCAGGAAGCAAATTCCCTGGGAGCAGAGTGGGCTGAGGAGCCAGGAATCCCATCAATGGGACACGGAAAAGGGGCTAAAAACTTTTAGGGGAGGGATTTCTGACGGTGCAGCTGCCAGCTCAGGAGGAGAAGGGCTGGAGGGAGGGAAAGATGGAAAGAGCCGGGAGCCAACTGAGTCAGGGCCCGAGGGGCTGCTCCATGGGGAGGAGAAATTCAGCTCCTGGGACTCTCAGCCACAGCTGAGGGTTTGCATGGACACCTTGGGATTGCTGCTTCCCAAGGTTTGGCAAAATGCACCAGGACCGGCTGCTCTGGAGCCTTCCCTGCCACCAGCATCACCCCTTTGGCTCTGGAAAGGAAGGGGCCAAATCCTGACCACCCCCAAAACCTCACCCCCTCCCTGAAATGGGGCAGTGTTAAAGGAATCCCCACCCCCACAAACCTCCCCAGCCCGAAACACGAGGGCAGCACCGTGAGTGTTGCACCCACAGAGATGCTCGTGGGCCCCAGAGCATCCCAGCGCTCAAGGGTCGCTCCAAACTGGGAACACTGGGCAGGTGGCACTCACTGGGGGTTGGTTCCACTGCTCTGTGGCTCGGATTTCCCTTTCTCCCAAGCCACACCGGTGTTTTTCCCAGTGGGGACCTGGAAAAGTGGCCGTTCCCTGGCTCTGTTGAGCCTTTGGCACAGACCGGCAAGAAAGGAGCAGGGAGCTCCCAGTACAAACCAGTCCCGCTCCAACCCCAGCCAGGGCTCCATCACAACCACCTCTGCTCCCACCAACACATTCCTCCTGCTCTAAAGCCTTTCCAGGAGCAGCTCAGCACAACAGGAAAACAGGAAACACGGGAAGAGCAGATCCAAATAACACCACCCCTCGGTTGGGGAGGGGTGTGGTGGGGGGGATGTGTTTAAGGAGTTGAATTCTTGTGCTTGGGTTTATTTTTAATTTTGTGGAGTGTTTTTATTTGGAGCTTTGCACCACTCAGCATCTCCCCGAGGTGAGGAGCCCGCAGGGACGGGCAGAGGAGCAGGTTCCCCTTTTAGAAGGAGTTCAGCCCTCGCTGCCCGAGCATCCCCTGCCTGTGTGTGCTGCACAGACCCCTCCCTGCCCACCCAACCCCTGCCCCGCGGTGCCAGGGGGTGTGAAATGCCTGCAGGATTTCTTGCCCATCCACGGGGGTTTGTTTTACACCTCTGAGTGCATCCAGAATTCCTTTGGACCCCCAAATGCCCGTCAGAGTGTGCAGGGCAGGTTTATGAGCTGGGTGTGACGGGGGATGGGACTGGGTGGGTGTGTGGGGGGGTGATGTCTGGGGATTGGGGGGCAGCGTTTTGGGCATGATCTGAGAGCAGCTGGGAGAGGAGACACGCACAGTGAGCCTGGGGATGGGCCTGGTTTGGGGGAAAACACCCCGGGCACGTCAGTGCCCATGGGGAGGGACTGTCTGCAGTGCCGGTGGGGCTGTCAGTGTGGGGTCCTGCTCTGTGTGAGCACACGGTGCTGGGGCCCTGGGGACGTGTGTGGAGGTGGGGGCTGGGGGAGGTGTGTTTTGTGTGTTAACAGCTGAGAGCCTGTGCTCTCACGTGCTGATGGGCACCGTGTCCTGATGGGCACCGTGGGTGGCATCGACATGGTGACATTGGGGGACAGGAGGGCCATGGGGTGTCCTTCGGGGCAGCTGCTGCTACAAGAGGAGCACGAGCTTCTTGAGGACAGCCACGAGGATCCCATTTGCTTGAGGACCAGCCCTGGTCCCCTCTCCACACCTTGACCACTGAAGGTGGGGTTTGGCACTGCAATGGGAGCAACCCAGTGAGAGGAACCCCAGCGCTCCACCTGTCCTGGAGCATCCTCGGCCTCTGCCAGGACTCAACCCTTCCAAGAACAATCTCTCATCTCCATGCACCCAAGAGGTGCCCAGGCAGCACCCAGGGGTGCAAAGGAGGCAGGGATTGGGTTTGCCTCCACTTTCAGCCCAGCTTCCCCAATTGTGATGCACTGGGAGGAGACTGGGAGCTGGTGGCAGACGTGTCCTGTAGGATGGGAGGAGGGGGATGGCAACGAGGGGACCCACATAAACCACAGGGAAAGCCCATCTCACCACGGGGCCAGAGAGCTGGAGACACAACCCCAGCAGGGCCCCATCCCACGCCCCCACCGGCGCGTTCCGGGATCTTACCCTGGCGGCCTTGGACGAGTAGGGATCCTCAAAGAGCGCCCACATCTTGGGCTGCCAGTTCCGACAGCAGCCGCCCCCTCCGGCGGCCCCCCCGGCCCCGGGGGGCCTGTCATCCATGCCCAGGCGCTGCAGGGCCATCTCCCTACCCCCTTCCTCTTCGGGCTCCTCTCCCCCGGCCCCTCCGCCAGGCTCGGGGCTCTCGAAGATGTCCAGGGCCTCCTCGGCGTCGCGGTGCTGCCGGTAGGTCATCCAGCAGCAGGGCTCCACGTCGGTCTCGTCGATGCCCCAGTAGGTGAGCTCCTCCTCGAAGAGGGGCCCGCAGATGTCCGCGGGGCAGTGCAGCTTGCCCGTGCGGTAGTAGTTGAGCACGTAGGAGAAGATGCCGGGGTGCCGGTCGAAAAAGAACTCGTTGCTCTTCCCGTCGAAGTCAAAGTTGCTCTGGGCGTCGGGGTCAGCCAGCCAGGCCAGGCGGGTGCCCGGCAAAGTCCGCAGGGTGCTCTTGTAGGTCTCATGCCGGGTGCCCCCCACGTTGATGGTGATCTTGTCCGACTCTTCCCCTTTGCCCATCTCTTCCTTCAGGCATGTTTTGGAGGGTGGTTTGTTCCCAGACTTGCGTCCACGGTAGGAGGAGACACACACCGAGCTGATCATAGATTTCGGTGGATGGGAGATGCACGGAACGCGCACCCTTCCTCCGGGCCAGGAGCTGGGGGTCGGCACAGGCGGGAGAAGGGGGCACGGATGGGACTGGGGAGGGGAAAAGGGGAGGCTCAGGCTTGGCTCTGGCCTCGGGGGGAACGAGCTGGAGCCGAGCCGGACACCGCTGGCTGCCGGGGGACAGCAGGGGAGGCTGCAACCTCCACCCCCTCCCAAACCACCCCCCCGAATAAAACCGCCCTAAACCGGGAGCCAGTCCAGCCCCGCCGGGCAGCAACAAGTGCGGGATGGAGAGGGCCCGGGAGGGCTGGGGGCTGCGGGCCCAGCCGGGAGGATGCTGGGGAAGGGCTGGGGGGATGCTGAGCCCCGCCGGGCGCCGTGTCCGTGTCCCCCCCCACCCCGCTCGGTACCTGCAGCGCCAGGCGCGGGGGGGGCCCCGCCGCTCGCCCCTCCCGCTCTGGCGGCTCCTCCGCCCCCCCGAGCCGGGCTCGGGGAGGGGCGGCGGCCGGGGGCAAGTCCCCGGTCTCCGGCAGGGAGAGGTGGGGATGGATGCGCCCCGCTCCCGGAGGGGCCCTGCTCACGCGTGGCCGGGCCAGGGGGCCTGTTGCTCCCGGCGCTGCCTCCGGGGCTCGGCGCGGGGAGGCGGCGGGAGCGGCTGCGGGGCTCGGCGGGGCTTTATAGGGCTGGGAGCGAGCGGCGGGGTTACGGGAGCCGGCGCCGCCTCGCCGGGGGCCGGAGACCCCCGCCCCAGCGCCCAGCCCCTCAGCCCCCATTCTCCCCCGCTGCGCCCCCGCCGCTGCCCTCCTCCCATCCCCGCATCCCTCCCTCCCCTCCATCCTCCCATCCCTCCATCCATCCCTCCATCCCCTCCACCCACCCCCAGCCCAGCCCCCGCCTCCCCGCAGGTCCCCCCGCACCCCGGGCCCCGCTCACCTCCCCGCGGGGCCCGCCGTGCCGCCGAGGGTCTCGGGGGGTCGGTGTCAGCGAGGAGTGAACCTCGGACACCCCAGCTCCGCTTCGCGCCGGAGGGGAAATGCAGCCCAGAGCTGCCTGCGGATCTGGAGCCAGCTCTTGGCAGAGGCTCCCGCAGATCCCATCCCTCCCTGGCTCTCAATCCCTCGCTCACTGAGGGGTCAGGAGACACCGACCCCGGGGCCGGTGGGTAGCTGGGGGGGCCGCAGGCAGACCTGCCCCCCCCCCTTCCCTCCCACTGCCCTCCCCGAGCATCTCTCCGCCCTGTTTCGGCTCCTGCGTGAGCGATTTCCTTTCCCCTCCACGGCCGCCGAGGCTGGGACCCGGGGCACCGACCACCCCCGAGGCTCTCCCTCTAAGCCCCCCTCCTTGGGGAGGGGTCCGACACCCCCGGGGTGCTGGTGGCGCTCCCTCCGGGCTCCTGGGGCTGCGGAGGAGCTGCGGTGCCCCAGGGGCCAAGGCTGTCACCCCGGGGAAGACCCGAGGGACTCATCCTGCCGGCGCTGTTCACTCCTGCACTGGCACTGCTGGTGCTGGTGGGAGGAGGTGTGTGGGGGTGTGCGCGAGTGGGGGTTTGGTGGTCGTGGAGGGGATCCAAGCCCAGCCACAGGCCTGTTATTGGGGTGGGGGGCTGAGCCGGAGGGGCCAGCACTTGGATGAGGGGGTCCTTGGAGCGGGGCGAGGGTTGGGCTCGTGGTTTTTGAGTGGGGGATGCTCACCCAGCATCTCTCTCTGAGCCTCCCAGCGCTGTGTGGGGCGTCCCCCCAGGTCCCCTGGTCACCCCCTGCCCGGTTTTGTCCCTTCATACGTTGCCCCCCACCCTCCATCCCGTATCCACGGGGTGTTGGGGGTGTTTGGGGCAAACGCTCCACCCAAAAAAAAAAAAAAAAAAAAACCACACAAAACAAAACCAAAAACCCCCACGGGGCACGAGAGCCACGCTCAGATCTTACCACCAAGAAAGCCCTGCTCCAAGTGTGCCTGCAACTCCAGAGCTCGCAGGGCCGGATCCCGAGCGGGTGGAGGAGGCTGGCGGAGCTCCACACCCGAAGAGCCCGGAGCGGCACCGGCGGGAGCGCCCCGGAGCCCCAGGGAAAAGCGTGCTGGAAAAATCGAGCCTTGCATCACCGGCCAGGCATCGCAGCTCAGCTCCTCGGTGGCGGCGAGGCGAGTTTGGCCGGGGAGGAAGGAGGAATGCTGCGACCTGCGGCTAATTTTTTTTTTTCTTTCTTTTTTTTTTTTTTTTTTTTTTTTTAGCCCGAGACTTTCATCCCGCCGGGGGATGAGCTCCGTGCACCCAAGCGCGGCCGTTCCCGGGGACAGGGAGGAGGTGGCCAGGCAGACAAATGGGTTGTATCTGGGGAAGGAAGAGATCTTTTAGCCCAGCAACACCCGCCCAAAGCTGTCTGCTCTCCAAATATGCCTTTGGATTTTTAATGTCCATGGGAGAAAAAAAAAAAAAAAAAGGGGAAAAAAAAAAAAGAAAAGAGAGGGAGAGAGAAAGAAATGGCAAGAGCTGGATGAATAAGGGCCTTTTTGGAGCAAGAGGGAGTTAATTCTGCAGGGACCTCCTGCAAAGGCTCAAGGCATCTCAGATAACACCCAGGACAAGGATGGAATGAAGAGCAGGACCTGGAAGACCTCAGGGAGGATCAGCTCCAGCATGGAAAGCCACACGCCTTGGGGGGGGGAGGTCCTGAGGACGTGGTGAGGGGGTCTTTGGGTCCACCCCGCTGGTCTCACCCCCTGAGCCAGCCCCACACCCCGAGCCTCGCCCGTGGTCCCTCAGGCAGGTCCCCAGAGGTGGGAGGGACCAGCACAGAGGGCCGTGGGATGCTCAGAGAGCTGAGTGACCTCACGGAGGGCTTGGGGACACGCTGGGATCCTGCCAGGTCTGCATCCACCAAGGGATGGAGGAGGAAGGTGGGGCAGGTGCACCAGCCTGGGGAGGGACAATCCTGCTTTGGTGTAGGAACAGCCAAACCAACCTCTCCGGGTCCTTCCAGCCCAGGATTCTGCTGCTGAAAGATGTGTTGGCCTCAGGAACCCCTGGGTGCTCTCAAACAATGTCTCTGCCCTCCTCCCACCGTGTTTTGGGTGGGATAGATCCGTCTCCGGTGGTGGCAGCTGTGGCTGGGGGCGCCCACAGCACCCTCTGCCCAGGGTGTGAGCCCCAAAAAGCCTCTCAGGACACTCTTGGAGGACGGTCTTCCCAAAAAAAGCTGCCACCATCCCATCCATCTCCACCACCTGCCTCTGCCAGGTGAATTTTCCCGGCTAAAATTACCCATTTTTTTCAGTTGTGCGGGTCGCACAGGCGGAGTTCGCAGCCCCATCCCCTCTGCGGCCTCTGCCTGGAACGGAGGAGCTCGCTCATCCCCTGCTTCCCAGGCAGGGAATGCTTCCCAAATCCCCGGCGAGGTCCCTGTGCCCTGTCTGACAGTGCCACCTTGTGTCCTGCGCTCCGGCTGGAGCCGAGGCAGGGAAAACAACGGGAGCGCGACTGGCTCCAGGGGGAAAATCTGGCTCCATCCACCGCATCGCTGATGCAATTTTGCTCCATAAAAGCAATTTGGGAGTGGGAGGAGGCTGGGCTGGAGCGGAGACGCCAGTGGAGATCGTCTTGCCTTTGGAGCGGTGCGGGAGCTGTGCTGTGTCTCGGTTTGCCCGTCTTTGAGCGTCGGGATAACTGTCCTTTCCCTTCCCGAGGTGCTCGGGGAATCACGGCAGGATGTTGCCGAGGCAGCTCCACCGTGTGTCCGTGCCCTGGTGCAGAGCTGGTTTGAGATGGGACACCCAAAACCCACCCTCTGAATCCCACAGCATCAACCCTCACCTCTCCCCAGGCTCTGAAATCTCCCTCCCTCCCTGGCACAGGAAATTCAGTTAATTGGGGTTTTTTAATTTTTTTTTTCAAAGTAGGTATTTGCCTTAAATTCGACATTTGGACCCATTTCTGTGTTGTTTTTCTACCCCCACCTCCCAGGTTTGTTTCCCTTCAGCTTTTTTCGGGGAGCTCTGGGATTCCAGACCCTCTGGGGGCACAGGCAGGGCCGAGTCTGGCCAGCTCAGCACAGCAGTGACCCCCACACGTGGGTCCTCCCTCCGTGGCTCCCTCTCTGAGGATGAGGATGAGGAGCAGGTTGGGATCTCCATCCCTGCTGCCCCAGAACGGGGCTGTGCAGGATCATAGTGTCCCATTGTCCTGATCATCACTCCTGGGGGGTGTTTTCCCCCAGAGCTGAGGTCTGGACACCCTCTGGGCACAGATACCCCCTGTGCCACCCCCTGTCCCTTCCCTGGGCAGTGCTGCTCCAGTTGATGGCCGTGGCAGTGCCCTGATGGCACTCCCAGAGCCCAGGGACCCATCCTGAATTCTCCCCCCACCCCTTCCTCACGTTCCCTGGGGCTGGGTCAGCCCTGGAGGAGCCAAACGAGCCACCAGAGAGGGGAGGGAAGGGAAAGGGCCACCCCTCTCCCCACCAGACCTGCTGCCGAGCTCATTCCCAGCAGCTGAAGGCATCTGGGAGGGCTGGAAACATCCAGGGAGAGTCTCCAGACCCCCAGGATCCCCTCCAGGATGGGACAGGACAGGGAAGGACAGACCCCAATGCCTGTGGATGCCAACGATGCCCTTCCCTTTATCTCTCTGCCATCCCCAACAACTCAGAGAGACCCCCCAAAGCCCACCCTGAGAAAGGAAACAGAGGCAGAGAAGAGACTTGGTGAGAAGAGGTTTGGTAAGAAGAGACTTTTAATCAGACTCTGGATACAGCTCTTACAGGGTTTCTCTCGGCGGCCGAGGGGCCCGAGTGGGAACTACGGGGCTACAGGGGATGTGCCACGATGGGATCTGTGCTTTTACCTGTACAGGAGGGTTCCACCAGCCTTTGTGCTCTCCCCAGGGAAGCAGCTCCTTCCTGGGTGCTCCCGTGGCTGTGCATTGTCCCCTCCCAGCCACCAAAGGCCACTGTCCCAGCCACCAAGGCCACCCAGCTCTGCTTCCACCCCTGCCAGCGAGACCCAGGCTCGGGGAGGGGACCAGGGGCGGGAGAAGGCAGTGGGAGTCGCTCCTGGAGGTGCTGGAGTTTCGTGTGGCCTGTCAGGATCTGGGTGAGGGCTGGGAGGTGAGGCAGGGGCTGTTCTGGGGGAAAATGAAGGGAAGGAGCCGTGGGCCATCCCTCTGACTCCAGCCATCCCCTCTGACCTGCACCGGGATCAAGGTCCAGCCCCTGGAGCAGAGCCCGGTGCTGGGGGATGGAATATCCCAACTGCTAGCCCTACTTTCTGTCTTCTCCAGACCCGCTGAGCCCCTCCCAGCTCCGTGCCCAGGGCTTGGACCCCCTCCCAGTCCCCCCAGCAGCTCCTTGTCCCCAGGCAGCAGGATCAGGGCTGGGAACCGAGCAGGGAGGAGGGGGGACAGTGACATCGGCAGCGTCCTCATCCCACTGCCCGGAGGAGAACTGAAAAAGTGCCTGTGCTCACAACTAGCAGCTATTCCCTATTCCCTGTGCAGAGAGAGAGGAAAAAAAACCAACGTGATTTCGGGGGCTAAAAAGCCACTGGGGGTCGGCCCCACCCACAGCCTGGGACCCCGAGGAGGAGCGTGGAGGGAGAACCTGCCCCGGCGAGCAGGAGAAACCCCCTCCCCACCGCAGCCCCGGCCCTAAGGCAGGCTCGGAGAGTGAGAGAGAACAGCCAGAAGTGAATCCTAAACCCAGGCACACCCACGGACACGCGCACCACACCCCACGCACGGACACACACGCGACGACACGGACCACTTAAACACACACCCCCCCACCCAAACAAACACACACACACTCCCCCCACCCCCAACACCCCGCGTCTAACACCGAATGCCACGACAAAACACAGTATTTCCACAGATAAAAGTAAAGGTGTCGTCCCTCTTCCTCCTCCTCTTTCTCCTCCTCCTCCTCCTCTTCCTCTCTGCGGGATCCGCCCGGGGTAGTTGGACCCTCCCTGGGCTGGGGGCGGGGGGAAAGGGACGCCCACCCCCTCCCCCATATCCACGGACAAGAAATAAAAAGGTTAAAAATACGTCCCTCTCTAGAATGAGAATTGATCTGTACAGCACTGGGAATGAAGATAGATCACGGGCCACTTTGGAGTACGGTTTGTCATTTAACAGCATTTACAGTGACATTTACAGAATAAATATACAATAGAAATAGAGAATCTCTAGGTTATCATTCCATCTCCTCTCTCTGTATATATTTTATATATATATAGTTGTGTATATATATATAATATAGCTCTTTTTTTTTTTTTGTTTGACTTCGCCTCCCGTCGATGCTGCAAGGAGAGGGGAGGGAAGCAAAGCCTCCCTGGCTGGTTTGGGAATTGGGGTGGGGGGTGGGAGACACGGGGGCTGGATCCTTTTTTCCCCCGGGGTTAAAGGAACCCCACACCCTGGGGGTGGATGGGATGAAGCACTTTGGCCGTGGGACGTGTCCTGCTCTGCTGACTCCACGGGAAAGGGGATGCTGGGCAAGGATTTGTTTTGCTGGTCGGGTGGAGATGGGATCCAAACAGAGATGGGAAAGAACATGTTGAGTAACACCAAGAGAAACCCCCCAGGTTTGGGCTTCTCCCTTCCAGGGGTGGTGCAGTGGGGACGTTTCATTGTCCCTCTGCATGGGCAGGGCAAGGAGAAAGACCTTGGAGGGATGGGGAAAGGGGGGAACACTGCTGGAGGAGCTTTGCTGATCCCAACCACACAGATCTGGTGCCTCTCAGAGCCACCACTGAGCTGCCTCAGTTCAGTCCCTGCCTCTGTTTTTATCCCAGGAAAAATGGTTGATGAAGGGTTTGAGTTAATTGGCCAGGAAGAGTGCCTGGGTCACCAGCCAAGCCCACGAAGAGGGGCTACAAATAAAGGATCAGAACCCACAGGAGATGCCACAGTGGGGAACCTCCTGGCCCTGGGAATGCTGAGAGAGGTCAGGGATGTGGGGAACGGAGCAGGAACCTTCTGCCTTCACCTCCCAAACAAAACCAAGGGTGGAAGAAGAGCCATTGACAGGAAAGCAGAGGAGGGAAGGGAGAGAAGGATTCATGGACCAGCACCCCCAAACCTGACCCTCAGACACGACCCAAGCCCAGCAGGACCAAGGATGAGCTGCTCCCCCAGATTTTGGAGGCCACAGCAAAGTGCTGAGAGAGAGGCAGAGCCCAAGCAGGCTGCTGCTTCCCTAGCCCCCACTGGGAAAGGGGGAATGTGCCAGGTTATGGTGGGACCCTCGGCAGAAGTGCTTGATCATGTGTGGCATTCAGGGAATTTGGGAAATGACCCCCAGTCCCGGTGGGAGAGACTCAGGGCTGGGAGATCCCACCCTTTCCCAAGAAACCTGGGTGGAAACAAGCTGAATTCACATCAATCTGACCCCCCAAAAAAAACATGGATGGGCACAGCAGAGGCCCCTGGGCTCTACCAGGGGCTCCCCACCCTCATCAAGAGCCGAGGAGATCTGGGATCTCCCACTCCTGGGACTCCCAACAGCTGCTGCTCCAACGGATGCCTGTGGTTCCCAAAAACTGGTCACCCCATCCAAAAGCTGCTGAGCTCCTGTGGGGGGGCAACAGGACCCCCAAAGGGGGGGGGTATCAAAGGGAACATGAGGAGAAATGAGGAGGCCAGTCCAGAGAGAATCACTGCCCAGCTGCCCTTGGCTGGAGGGGCACAGGGGGTAAATCAGGAGGGGGGTGGATTCCTGAGAGCTAAAGCAGGACTGAGGATGTCCCACAGCCTCTCTGGGCGTCCCTCTGGGCAGCCTGAAGAGGGGAGCAAGAGGAGACGATCACCATGCCAGGGATTTCGGTTCAGCAGAACACCCCACGTGTGAAGAGCAGCTCCAGGAGAGCGTCCCTGTCCCCCAGCCTGACCCCACACAACGCTCACACATCCCAACCACCGTCCCTTCAGCACACAAACTGCCACTCCATCGCACAGCCACGCCACCTCCGTGCCTCCAAACCACCCCCAGCCACCGTTCCCGTGCTGGTGGCAAGAAAGATTCCAAGGATCCACCATCCACAGCCCCAACCACTCCCCCGCCCACCCCGGGTGCTGCTCCCTCTGCCAACCCTGGTCACGATTTTGGGGGGGTTATTTGGGTGTGTCCACAGCTATAAAAACCTACAGGGGAGATACAACAACAACGACGATGGTGACGACAAGAGCACCTCTTTGTGCTATGAACACCGAGGGGTAAATTGTGCTCGTTGGAATAAGGCCATGACTCCTCCCGGATAAAGGACAAAGGACAGGAGGGAAGAGCGCTGGGCGGCAGGAGGGGAGCGGGCTCGGCTTCCCAACCCGCCTCCAGGTCCTTGTTCCAACCATCAGCTGCTTAGAAAAAGAGATTCTTTGCTTCAGATTTGAGAGAGCGGCTCTCGGAAAGGTCGCAGCGCCTCTTGTTCCTCCTCCTCCTCCTCCTCCTCCTCCTCCTCCTCCCGCCCCCGGGGGCGGCCCTGCCTTCCACAGCCGAGGGTTGTCGGAGGAGTCCTGCCCCTCCCTCAATCCCTCCTCCCCGGAGTCACCTCAGGAACGGCTGCTTTGGGCTATGATTTTAAGAAGTTGGGGGGGTTCGGGGGGTGTTTTCTTCTTCGTCTTCCTTAGCAATTTATTTTTTTTCCCGTTGCCCGGCCAAGCCAGGATCCACTCGCCGGTGCCCTCCTCTCCCGGCGCGGAGCGGGGAGAAGGGAGGGGCGGGCAGGGCGGGGGCCGTCACAGTTCGGACTCGGGGGTGCTGGCCAGGAGGTAACCGCTCCCGTATCGTCCGTTGGGAGCGCTGCTCATTTCCATGGGGGAATTGCTGCCGGGCCCCAGGTAGGAGCGGTGGGTGGGCATGGGGGACGGCGTCTCGCTGGGCACTTTGCTCAGGATGAACCGGGTCTCGTCGTTGTCCTCCAGGTTGGAGATGTCCTTCATCATCCGGCCCTTCTTGTAGGTGACGGAGAGGGCGTTGGAGCCGTCGGACACGAGGTGGAACTGCCGGAGGATGAAGACCAGGGGCAGGGGGAGGGACGCCAGGATGATCAGGGAGATGAGGATGGCCATGGCCCAGGTTGGGTAGAACAGGAACTTCTCGGCAGCCTGGAAGGAGCAGATATTAAATGTCAAGGGGCTGTCACGGCAGAGGTGATGCCCACCAGGCACCACGACCTGGGAGTGGGAGACAATTCCTGCGAGGCTCCATCCTGGAGATGGCACAAAGGGGGTTCCAATCGAGGGGAAGGGCACGGTACCACCCACAGACACCAACCCAAATCCACACTCAAACTCCAGTCCGTGCTCAGAGCCAACTGGAGACAGCTGGGCCGGGTGGACAAACCCTGCTGGCTCACTGAGGGTCACCCCCAGGACCTCCTACTCAGCCAGGACCCCTGGGGTGGGCGGGGGGGGTCCTGTGCTCACCTCCTCCCTGATCCAGGCGCTGTATCCCGGCGGGCTGACTCCCAGCTGGATGATGCTGGCGGTCATCAGCACGGCCATGCAGATGGGCGACACGTACTTCCAGGTGTAGTAGTAGAACTGGTAGGGCCGGAATCCCAGCATTTCCGTCAGCTCCTGCATGAACCTGGGGGGAAAGGGGTGGGGGGGAGGTGGAATCCTGTTCTTCTCCCCACCTCTGAGGGACAAACTCCCTCCCAGGAGCCCCTCTTGTGAATTGTGCTCAAGGCAGAACCTGAAGTAGAACCCAGCTGGTCCTGGGGAGCATCTCAGTGTCCCTCAAGCCTGTAGGGCTTGTGGGAAACTCCTAAGGAAAAGGCCTTTTGAGGATTATCCAGAGCCTCCTTCGCTCTGGCCAACAAGAAGCACTGGAGGGGGGGAAAATGAGGTGTCCTTCCAGAAGGACCTGGAAACCTCATTAAAAAAGGTCGTTCTCAGGGGGAAAGGGTACCACAACCACCAGGAGACAACCACAAAAAGGACCTGCTCCTGAGTGGGGCTCGGTTACACCAGGGCAGGGCAGGAGGGTCAAGGTGAACTGAGCTTTTCTCTTGGAGCAAAAAAAAAAATCCATATAGAAAAGAGCTGGAAGGAGGGGTGTGGTTTTTTTTTTTTTAGCCAGGAGTTATTCCTTTGGCTGCACAAAGATTCCTTACTTTTTGGTGCCGTAAATCCAGGCCACGGCGATGTTCTCCAGGATCACCACCACGGTGAGAGGCAGCGTGGCCGAGTAATCATCAAACATGGTGACAAAGTAGTTCCCAGAGCGCTGCACGAAGATCAGCCCCACCAGGAAGGCGAAGATGCAGCAACTGACTGAGGGGGAGCAAACAGGGGGTGCTCAGCAGGGACCCCTGAGGGACACCAAGACCTCCCCAAGGCCCATTTCTCGCAGTAGCAAGGCCCAGTTCACACCCCCACGGTGTCCCCACTCCCCTGGAATGTCTCCTCAGGGCCAGGGGGGACCCTCCCACACACACCCCCCTTCCCCAGGGGGCTGAAGGAGAAAGGGCCTCACCTGTGAACACCTCCTTGCGCACCTTGAAGGTGTCGATGATGGGGGTGGTGATGCCCGACATGGTCCCGATCATGCTGCCCAGGCCCAGGTTGATCAGCATCAGGAAGAACATGACGGACCAGAAGGGCGAGGCCGGGAAATGGGTCATGGCCTCGGTGAAGGCGATGAAGGCCAGGCCAGTCCCTTGCACCGACTGTTGGGGGGACACAGGACAGACAGAAACATGTCAGGGGCACGGACCTCGAGCCCCTGAATGGCTCAGGGCTCCCTCCCTGGACAGGTCCTCAAGGAAAGAATCACTCATCACCCAGTCTGCTGCTGGGTGATGAGCGATCCCTGCAAGGTGCAGGAGGGACAGACCTCCCCCTGACCCCAGGAGGGGCCACAAGGGGAAAAAAACACGAGGGTGTGGATTTCCAAGCCCAGGAGGGTCTCTAAAAGGAGTTTTCCCACATCCACGTGCCCAGGATTGGCACAGGGAGGGGCAGTGGGCGCAGGGGGGAGCTCCTTGGGGGTGCCACCGGGTACCTTGTTGAGCTCATCCTCCAGCAGGCAGGGGTCCAAGCCCAGCTCCTTGAAGTTCCCCTCCTTCACCGTCATGATCACCCTGTACATCTCGCTGTAGTCCTTGGCAGTGAGGTGGGAGAAGTTCACGTGGGGTGGGATGAGGTCGTGGCTCAGCACGTTGGTGTTCAGGTAGCCCAGGATCTTCTCGGCGTTCCTGAGGGACAGCAGAACCTCTCAGGTGGTGGGAGATGGGTCGGATTTACCTGCGATTTGTGGACTAGGAGCCCGTCTTGGGGGTGGATTTTAGGCTGGAAGAGCTGAATGCCCAATTCTCTTAGCGGGACATCCCTAGAAACACAAGTCCTGGCCGTCAGGAACTCGTGTCCACCAAAACCCAGGATCACCCAACACCAGAGCGCTTCCTCTGCCACCTCCAGACCCACCACAACCAGCAGCAACAGCAGTGGCATCAAAGACCCCCCCAATCCCCCAAAAAGACCCCAAAAACAGCTCTTACTCCACCACGCATTTCTCGTTCATGATGTTGGCTTTGAAGCCCAGCACAGCAAACACCACCAGGGTGGCCAGCACGGAGGTGAAGAAGTTGATGAAGGACACGAGCGTGGCGTCGAAGTGGCAGTTGTTGTCCTGCTTGTTGTAGCTGGAGAAGGCGATGACCCCCCCAAAGCCCAGGCCCAGGGCGAAGAAAACCTGCGTGGCCGCCTCTCGCCACACCTGGGGGTCCAGCATCTTGTCCAGCTTGGGAGGAGGACAGGAGAAGGAGTTCAGTGGTCTGGAGACCCCACAGCTCGCCCCAGTGCAGCCAGAGCTCCATTAAAAAGGCTGCTGGGCCTCCAGACTGGGTTGGGTTCGGAGTTTTGGTGGGGGGAGGTGGAATGGGATGATCCTCAAGGTCCTTTCCAGCCCCAGGGAGCCACAATCCACCCAGGCATGCGTGTCCTGGCCACCTCCTCCTCCTTCCAGAGCACATGGAGCACTGGAAATCCAACATCCTGCTTGGGTGGGAAGGAGGGGGAGTTGTTTTTAACTCCCAATCCCCCCCTAAAACCACATCCCCCCTCTCCCGGGAGCCAGAGCCTGGAGGCCTCCCAGCATCATTCATCAAGAGCCCATAATTAATATCTTCCAACAGCCTCATCGGCCGAGCTGATTCATCTACATCACTGCTTAATTAATTAATTAGCTGCTTAATTAATAGGCACATACCACCAGCAGAGGTTTTGCTGCCAGATGGAGTCGTTCCATGAGGTCTTTATGTTTATATTCAGCCTCGGGCCCCCCTCCCCACTCCCCACCCTGGTGTCCAGGCAGCTGAGGGGGACAGGGTGATGCTGAGGGGGGACTGAGTTTGTGAGGCTCCTGGCTGTCCTGGCCACACCCTAAATTTTGGGTGCTGATGACCTATCAGGATTCCCCGAGGTAGTTTGGGGTCGGCGCTCTCATTTTTAGGGTGGGGAGGAAAATAAGGGAAATATGAGGAAACAATAAGAGGAATAAGAAAAATAAAGAGGAAAATGGGGGGTGACCAGCCAGGAGGAGAATCTATTTAGGGTCTGGGGGCTCTCACCTTGGGTGTGAACATGTGCATGATCCCATCCACTGCCCCACGCAGGAGGAGTCCCCGCACCAGGAAGCAAACCAGGACCAGGTAGGGGAAGAGGGAGCTGAAGTACATCACCTGCAGCAAGAGGGATGCAACAAGGCCACAGCCTCATTTCCCACCCAGCCATCCACATCCAACCCACCCACAGCACACAGGGGACAAGGGGAGGGGTTCCCACCCCGGGGGGAGCTTCGTTCCTCAGGGCCCCTCGGAGCGGGATGTTCCCAGTGCTGAAGCTCGGCTGGATTTGCTGCCCTGGCCGATCCCTGGCTGCAGGTTGGACTAAACATCTTCCTCAAGCTCTCCTTTGATCTTATCCTGCAACCACCACCACCCCCACCAGAGATGGCCCCAGCTGTGGAGCGGGTGGGAGCACCCCAAGGGACACAGCACCCCTCCCAGAGCAGGAGGAAGGGTTTCCATCCTTCCCTGGCCACCTCCCGCTCCCAGAGCACCTGAAGAGCTTGAAACCCAACATCAGAGGGGACATTTGACATCCCAGACCGAGGCAGGAGGTTCCTGCCCTGGGGACAGAGCCCAGCTGGGCTCAGGGGGGGCCACCAACACCCACCTTCCCCGAGGACTGGATGCCTTTGATCATGGCCAAGCCAACAAGGCTCCAGGCCACCAACAGACACAGGGTCATCTTCCAGTTGAGCCCCCCGCTCTCCGAGATGGAGTTGGAGATGTCCAGGGTCTCCCGGTACCAGAAGTAGGTGGTGGCCGAGCTCCTCTCGCATTCTGTCTCCACAACTGCAACACAGCAGGGGCAGGAGGCGTGAGGGGGGCTGGGGGACAGCCACCCACTGCCTCTTGGGGTTAGTCTAGTGTGGAAAACCCAGTGGAGCAGGCCAGGGAAGGGAGGCACCTCTGGAAACGGAGAGGCAGGGATTGGTGGGGGTTTGTTTTCAGCAGGAAAAAAGAGAGACAGAACATAAAGCCCTTACCAGGGGAAGATGAGGTGTTAAATACAGGGAGAGAGGTTTTTATTTGCTATAAACCCCCTCGGAGTGTCCCGAGGAGGTGCTCAGGTGTCTCGGTCAGAACAGCCAGGTCCCGGCTCAGATCCTGGCCTCATGTACTGAGGGAGCCTGAAAACCCACACTCTGCATTCCCAAACTGTCACCAAATCCCACCAAGTGGGGACAGACAGCGTGGGAGACCCTCACCCAACCCACGTGAGAGCTCAGGGTGAGCAGAGAGGACTCGGTGTCCCAGGACACGCCTCAACCTGTGACAGCTGCAGGTGTTGGGGGTCCCCAGTGCCCCTCAGCCCCCCCTTCCCTGGGAGCTGCTCCCTCCCAGCTGAGCCCCCCCCCGGCCCCAGGGCTGTTCCCTACCGGCCACCGAGCCGTTCTTCACGAGGGGGCACTCGCTCCAGGGAAGGGGGTACTGGAAGGACTTGAAGAAGTAGAAGATGCTCCAGCCGATGATGACGTTGTAATAGAGACCGACAAAAAAGCACACCTGGGCGGGGAGAGGAAGGAGGGAGGGCGCGGCCTCGAATCACAGGGCGGTGTCACTGCCCCCACCCGCCCGCTGGGCACAAACCCCTCGGGGGTTGGTTCCACCCACCCCACACAGCCCGGGGTGGGGTCTGGGGGCTCCCCCCGGCCGTGCTCACCAGGCAGCTGGCGTAGCCGATGCCCCCCAGGCGGGGGCAGATGTAATTCCAGACTCCGATGCTGCCCCGGCGGATCCGCTGCCCCACCGCCAGCTCCAGGAAGAACAGCGGGAGCCCGATGATGACGAGCAGGACCAGGTATGGGACCAAGTAGGCACCTGGGAGGGGAGGGAAAGGTGGTCGTGGACCCCTCTCTGTGTTCCCAAGGACGTGGGACAGGGGTGGGCAGGCAGGGACGGGCTCTGCCTCCATCAGTTCCTTTGCGAACGAGCTCGAGTTGCACCGGGGAAGGTTTAGATCGAATATCAGGGAAAATTTCTCCATGGAAAGGGTGGTCAGGCCCTGGCACAGCTGGCCAGGGCAGAGGTGGAGTCACCATCTCTGGAGGGGTTTAAAAGATGTGTGGATGTGACACTTGGGGACCTGGGTTAGTAGCGAACCAGTGAACCCAGTTAGTGCTGGCTTTGGACTGGTGGTCTTGGAGGGCTTTTCCAACCTAAAAGATTCCGTGATTCCATGATCCGGGAATGCAGATCAGAGCCTGGCCAGCAGAGGAGCTGCGGAGAGGAGCAAACACGCGTGTGGGGAAGGAAAGGGTGCAACACCCCCCGCCAGTGTGGGGACACACGAGATTGACCCCAGTGCGCCCACAAAGACCCCCTGCACCCACAGACACAGCACCCCACGTGCGAGGACACACCTCCAGGAGCCAACCCACGGGGACACAGCCGCGTGCCCGGCCATCTCGGGGACACAGGGAGGCAGGAACCCCTCTGTTCCCCCGGGTCCCGCCCCTGCTCATCTGTCCGAGCCCCAACACACCCCAAAGAGCAGCATCCACCGCCCCACGTGCCAGCCGGGGCAGAGCAGAACCCTCTGGCAAAGGGGCAGGCACAGCTCGGATTGAAGGAGTCGGTCAATCAATCTCTATCTGATTGTTGAGGCTGGAGAGAAATCGGGGGCTCCCGAAGCACGGCCGAGTGGCCCTAAAGGATGCGATGACTCAACGCTGCAGCCGATGGGCGACTCCAGCCTCCTGCCGGGAGCCGGGATCGGCACGCGGAGCCGTCCCAAGGCAGAGAAAATTCCCGGCTGGATTGGCAGCCCGGGGACAGCCACCACCCCGCGGCCGGGACCTGGAGCAGCCGGTGCTGCTCTGGAGAAGGGGCTCTGCCAATCCAGAGCCTGGGATGGTGTGTTAGGAATGCAAGTGGGTGGTTGGGAGGGGAGAGGGAGAGGCAGGGAGAGGAACTGGAGCTGGGGTGATTCGGGAAGGACCATGAGCATCCCATCTCTTCCATGCCCTCCCCGGCATCCCGGCCTGAGACAGACGGACACATTCACGTGGGAAATGTGTCCGGTGCTGGAGATTTCCTCGCTGTGATGTCTGGGACGCTGGGCACCAGCTCAAGCCCGTGCATCGCCACGCTCAGCAGCGACGGGGCCAGCCGGTGCCAGCTCCTGGCACACCGAGTCCTGGGAATTTGGCTGCGGCCCATCCTGCTCCCAGCACAGCCGTCCTCCCCCGCGGACACCTGCTCAGGGAGCGGCAGAGAAGCAGCAGCAGCCGCCGCCGCTCCCCGGGGCTGCTCAGCACGGCCAGGAATGCTCTGTCCCTCCCTCCTTCCCGACCTGGCTGGCACCAGGATACAGCCCGGCGGGAATTCCAGCCGGGAAATCAGCACCTGTCCCACGGGACGGACAGATGAGGCCACTTGGGCTAAAGAAAAACCTCAGCAAAGCTCGGGAATTGCTGCTCAAGCAATTCCCAGCTCTGTGCCTCAGTTTCCCCGTCTGTAAAACAGAGGGGAGGGGAGGGGAGGGGAGGAGGGGAGGGGAGGGGAGGGGAGGGGAGGGGAGGGGAGGGGAGGGGAGGGAGGGAAGGGAAGGAAGGGAAGGAAGGGAAGGGAAGGGAAGGGAAGGGAAGGGAAGGGAAGGGAAGGGAAGGGAAGGGAAGGGAAGGGAAGGGAAGGGAAGGAAGGGAAGGGAAGGGAAGGGAAGGAAGGGAAGGGAAGGAAGGGAAGGAAGGGAAGGGAAGGGAAGGGAAGGGAAGGGAAGGGAAGGAAGGGAAGGGAAGGAAGGGAAGGGAAGGGAAGGGAAGGGAAGGGAAGGGAATTGCTGTGTGCACATTTGGCAGGATGACTCATGCTGATGATGACTGGAGATGTTTGAATTATTGAGGGCACTGCAGGTTTTCCAGCTGAGGGGCCGGGGGCACAAGGGATGCAGCGCTGGGAACAGGGAATGCTCAGGGGCAGAGGGGAGCACTGGGCTGGTCCTGGCTCCCCTCAGCAGTGCTGGGAAGGGGCTGGGTTTGGGTTGGGGATGAGTTCCAGCGCTCTCACCTCCTCCATTCTTCTGGCACAGGTAGGGGAAGCGCCAGACGTTGCCCAGCCCCACAGAGTAGCCGATCTGGGCGAGGATGTACTGCAGCTTGCTGTTCCAGGCCGGCCTCTCCGCATCCAGGTCCTCCTCCCCTTCCTTCTGCTTGTCCCAGCCCTCCCCTCCCGTCACGTTGAGGACGCTGCGTTTGTAGTCCACGGGCTCCTGGTGGGCCAGCAGGTCGGCCACCGACTCGGTGACATGCTCGCTGCTGTGCTCCCGCTGCGTCACCTTGCTGTTCTTGGGCATGAGGGCGGCTCTGGGGGGCCCCCGGGGGGGAAGGGGTGGGATGAGGTGAGGGAAGGAGGTGAAGGTCCCACGGGGAGCAGCGCCGGTGTGAGCTTCAGCTCAGGCCTCACCTCCTCGGCATCGGCGGGACCTGCGTGGGGAAGGGGTCGAAAAAAGGGTGGGGGTGGGTTTGGTTTGTCCTCTGACGGGACCAGCAGCGCTGGGGGAGAAGGGTTTCCATCATCCCCTGCCTTGGGGCCTTCATCTGAGGCAGGAGGGTCCCTTTCTCCAGTGCAGAATCCCAGGATGGTTTGGGTTGGAAGGGACCTTAAAGATCCATTTCCACTCCCTGACATGGGCAGGGACACCTTCCCCCAGCCCAGGTTGCTCCAAGCCCCGTCCAACCTGGCCTTGGACACTTCCAGGGATCCAGGGGCAGCCACAGCTTCTCTCATTCATGGAGAAGGACCTCCTGTGACCCACAGCAGGGAATTTCCCTGGGCTCCAAAGGACAGGGACAGGTGATGGAGCCACTCAAATCACTGTGACACCTCTCACCCCTCTAACACCCCCAGGCAGCAGCTGAACCCCACAAAGTCCGACCCCAAATCCAGCTCTGGCCATGGTCCAGCCCTCCCTGCCCTGCTTCCTCCCCTCCTGGCCGTTGGTAGAGCCCTGGAGAAGTTCCAGGGCAACTTGGGAGCTTTCAGGGGGCAGTGACAAACACCCAGGATATCTCCCCATCCCGGGACATTATCAGGAGTGACATCAAAGCCTCAGAGCCTGATGTTAAATCTTGCCAGGCAGCTTTGCAGCAGATAACAGCAGCCAAGGCAAAGCCAGCAATCCCAGCCCCTCCAGCTTCCAGCCTGGGCCAAGAGGAGCCCTCCAGGTCTTCCCCCCAACTTGGATATCTTGGGGACACCGTGGGAATCTGCTCTGCTGCTCTGGGGATCCCCAGCCTGTGAAATCACCACTTCCCTCCTGTCCTTACTGGGAGAACTGGGGTTGGGCTGGCAGCTCCCAAACCCAGCTGGGATTTGTGGTGCTTCTCCAGGAGGGGAGAAAACACAGGAAACCCCACGACAAACCCCTCAATGTTGCAAAAATGGCTCTCTCTCTCTCTCCTGAAGAGCCAGGCTCCCTGCTTCCCCCATCCTCTCCATCCCTGTTTCCTGGGGGGACACAGGGCTGGTTGCTGGGTCCTGGCAGAGCTCTGGGTGCCACACCCAGGGAATGACCCACCCCTCCCAGCCAGGGGGCTTTCTCAGTCAGCTCAAAGTTCATCCAAGCCCGAGTGGCCTCTCACAGGTGATGTGTCCCAAACACAGCCTTGGGGAAAACCAACCCCTGTCTGGAGGATGGATAATGCAAGGTGGGCCTCCCGCTGTCCCTTCCACCTCCAGGATTTTCCAGAGCCTTTCCCAGCCCTTCTTGCCTTCGGGCAAACATTTTGGAGCCAATCCAGCCCCCAATCCCAACCCTTTTCACGGCAGCAGATTCAGCCCGGGCAGCAGCACAGCCCGTTCCCCACCAGGGCTCTGATGTCCCCACACGGAGCAAAGCAGCAGCAGCAGCAGCAGGAAAACCTCACCCTCCCTCGCCTTCACCTCGGTGGTTTTTTTTTTCACCCCTGAAGAAAGTTCGCCCTTTGCCAGGCCTTGTTCTTATTACAAAAAAAAAAAAAAAAAAGAAAAAGAAAAAAAAAAATCTATTTTGGGCTGTCGGCTGCATCCGTTGCCAGGCAACCGTCTGGGCTCCACATCTTTCCTGGATCCGGCTCCTCCGGAGGAGCCGTTTAAATCATCCTTTCAAGCCTGGGCCGGCGATGTTTAATTTCCTAACGAGTGCTCATTCACAGAAACCGCTCGCGGCTCCATCGTGGCAATTTACGGGCACGCGGCTGCCCCGGGGGCTGGAGCGTCTCGGCCGGGGAGGGGTCAGGAAATCGCTGGGATTTCCATCGGGCTGCGCTTGGATTTGGGCAGAGCCGGGTGAACCCCCCACGGGCTTTTTGCTGCTCCTTTTCTGCTCGGCAGCTGCTTCGGCTCCTCCGACTCGGAGCATCGGGAGGACTCGACCTCGGGGATGATGATCCTTTGCATCAGGGACAGAGCCAAGGAGGGGCTGGCTGAGCCCCGGAGCAGCGTTTGCCACGGTCGGGGAATTCCAGAGGCTCTCCGAGGACAGCTCAGCCCCTTGGAGATGCCCAGCCCTGGGTGCTGAGCCAGGCCAGCGCTGTGGGGCTCAGGACAGACCCCACAACATCCCCCAACATCCCACCCTGGATCTCAGCCTCGGTTTAGGTGCCCCCGAGTTATCCTGAGGGGCTGAGAGGCAGCAGGTCCTGGAGGAGAGAGGTCCTTGCAGCACCTCCAAAGCCCCAGGATGCTCCAGACAGCAACATTCCCAAAGGATTTGGGACATTCCCACAGGGGTGTTCAACGTGGAACCAAGGCTTCTCCAGACACTGGGATGAGGGTGAAGGAGCAAGGGGATGAGTCTTCCTCCCCACGGGAGAGGCACCCAAACTAAACTAGAGGGGGGAAAGTGTGGCCAAGATCCAAACTCTGATCCTGGAATGGCTCTGGCACAGCTGTCCCCACGGCTTTCTTGGGAACATCCCAGTGGCTCAGCCCCAGCCTGGGAATGAAGGTGTTGCCAAGGCCTGAAGGAGAAAAAAATCCTTCCCAACAGCGATGCCATGAGCTCACCCAGCCTTTACCATCCACATCCCTGCTGGAACTGTGGGATGATCCCAGCATGGAGCCACCAACCCACCAGGCACAGGGACACTTATCCAAGGTGTCTTCCTATTCCTTCCCCCAGCATTTCCCAGCAGCCTCGAGGTCTCCAACCCTCAAACTAAAAAAAAAAGCACAGTCCAAACACATCCTGGGGAGGTATTTCCACACATCCCTTTGATTGAAAAGGGGATTCAGTCAAAAATCCATCCGCCAAAAATAACAACCACCCCGTGAGAAAGACGAGGCAGATCAGCTGACAACCAGGAGCTTTCCAGGCTGGAGAGAGATAGAAAACCCTTGTCACTGACAGATGGAGATTCAGCTTGTTTACTTAGCCCTCGTGACCTTAATTTTCTTAAATGTGCTTTTTTTTTTACTCTCTCTCTGTGGAAGGAGGACGAGGGTCTTTCAGAGCAGTCACCTCACCGGTTGCCTTTGCACCCACAGCTTTTGCCCAGGTAAAACCAGCGCTGCTGCCACCCAGCTGGAGAGGGAATGTGGATTTTCCTGCAGCAGGAGCAGGGAAAGGACCGGTTTGTGCTGGGGTTGGTTCTGGTGTCTCTGGTTGCAGCCAGCACATCCCACAGGAGTCACAAGGGGAGACGTTGGGACTCCCCCTGGGGATAACTCCCCTCCTCCTGCTCCATGTCCCACTTTCCTGCTCCCAGTGGGTTCCTTCGTGTCCAAACCCTGGCAAAGCAGCCATTCCTTAAGCCACGATCCAGGAACTCAGCCTGGGGCTCCGGTTTGTGCACAGTGACACCCTCCCATCCCTGTCCCCTGTCTGGTGACACCCTCCCATCCATATCCCCCTATCCAGGTATCACTCCCCATCCCTGTCCAGGTGACACCCTCCCATCCCTGTCCTCCCATCCAGGTCACCCTATCCAGGTGACTCTCCCCATCCATATCCCCTTATCCAGGTGACACTCCCCATCCCTGTCCCCTGTCCAGGTGGGTCCACAAGCACCACATCCCTTGGGATTGAGCACAGGAGCCCCCCCTGCAGCAGATCCCAAGGCACGTGGTTTTCCAGCGGGTTTAATCCCTGCCCAGAGGCTCCCACTGACCCCAGAAACACCCACAGGGGAGAAAAGCTGCTGTTTGGGATGAGTGAAGCCCCCCAGGAGCCGAGGGCACCCCGTCCCTGCAGGGGCACCCCGAGGGGCTCGGGGGGAGGGATGTTGGGAGCCGCCAGGTCCTGCCTCAGCTCCCCGGGGCTGGGGAGCCATAAACGGGCTGGAACAGAGTCAGCAAAGCTTTCAGCTGGGCCTGGGAGCGCAGAGACAGGCAGAGAGCACGGGGGAGTCACGGCAGCCACCAACAGCCAGCACAATCTGGGTCCAAAGGATGGGATGGAGGGAGATTTCTCCTCCCCCCGTGCCCAAATTTGACATTCACTCCCCCTGTTTGGGTCTGTAAGAGGAAACTGAGGCAGGCAAAACCCACAGGGTGGGGTTGGGTGAGTTCAAAATGAAGATTTAAACCCTTGGAGGAGGGGGGCTCCCTGGTGGTCCCTCCCTGTCCCAGTATCTCCCCCTTCTTCAGCTGCTGTGGAGCTTCCACTCAAACCCCCCACAGCTCCTAAAGGAGAGGGGGAAGACTCTCCTGCTGAAGCTCCTGGTGAAGGATCCATCTCACCAGGCCCAGGAAGGTCCTGCCCACCCCATCAAGGTCACGGAGCAGGGAAGGGGGGGGGGGAGGGGCAGAGGCACAGAGGGATTTCGGGAGGTGGGAATCCTCCCTCGGGATGGGAGATCTGAGCGTCAATTTGCAGCTCCCGCACACCCAGAGCCCGGGGAAATGCTGCCCCTGGGGCCAGGCTGTTCTGTGCAGATGGGGAGACTGGAGCTGGGAGGAGAAGGGACAGATCCAAGGTCACTCAGGAAGCAGGGAGGCCGGGAAAGAGAGGAGAGGGAAGGAACAATCGTCCCTCCCGTTGTCCCTCGGTCCTGCCCGGCCAAGGGCGAGGGGAAGGAGCCCAGGGTGCACATCCTACGAGCCCAAATCATGGGGAAAAACACCTTTTCCAGGCTCTACCTGCTGCTTTCCAGGGTCAGGAGAGGCTCTGCAGTGGGAGAGGGATGGCCCTGGCAGAGTCAGTCCTTTGGGAAGGATCCCGATCTTCCACAAGAAACCAATGGCAGGACCCCCCGAGCAGCATCCAAGCTCCACTTCCAAGCCCCAAGAGGAGATTTTTACCCAAGGCAGAAGCGCTGCAGCTCTGACCCCGAACCCCAGGACCTTTCTGGAACCCCTGTCCCACAAAAATTCCCTTCCACCAGGGAGTGGGAGCAGCCAGAGCTGCTCCAAAGACATCTCCATCTCAAACCTATTTCCTGCTGGGGTTTGCTCCTCCCTGCTCGGCCTCTGGCTCCACGGGGAAGGATTTTGCCATCTGGGCTCATTAGGGCTGTTCCCATTCTCCCCTTTTGTTAACGAACCCTTCCAATTAGCGCCTGGCTAATTAGAGGGCTCAGGGGTGACTCAGTGCCACCGGGTGCCTTCGCTCCTCACCCCCCCCACGCCTGGGGAGGCACAAACTTGGGGTGGGGTGAGTGTGAGAGCACAGGAGAAGCTTTACTGGGAGCCAAACTCCCGTCCTGGAGCACCCCGTGACCCAGAGCTGGCATTTCCCCCCCAAAAGGGGCTTGAAGGGTTCCGTGTCCTTCCCGTGCAAACAAACCCCCCGTCCCGCTTTCTCTCCGTGCCACTGGAGCTGGGATGAGTCAGAGCTGCCCCCGCTTCTGTCTTACACCCACCCCGCTGGCTCCTGCCAGAGAAGCGCCCCGAGGTTATAAATAACCCCCCGGTTCCTCTGGAGGGAAGCAGAGGTGGCTCCTCCAGCCCCTGCTCCACCCAAAGGGTGCCTTTCCCCGTGCCAGGTGAGTTCCCTTCCCACTCCGGATATTGAGTGCCCTTCCCATTCCAGAACTGGGCGTCCTTCCCACTTGGTGGGTGCCCTTTTCCATCCCGGGTGGGTGCCGGTCCCACCCCGGGGTTTTCACGCCTTGCAGCCGCTCTTTCCTCCGGCGGCTGCCAAGAAACCTCCGGAAAAGATGGTTTTGCCGCCGGGTCGTGAGACGGACCCCGGAGGAGGACAAAGCCTTGGCACTCGGGTTTGTCACGAAGCGCCCGGAGCCCGTTGATTCATCGGATCTAGGCTCCTTCCCTGCCTCGTTGGGTACCATGAAAACACCCATCAGCTGCAATAACGTGACACCGGAGCGAAGCGACATCATATGATCATCCTCCCCCTACCCCCCAGGGCCCGGTTTGATTCACCAGATGATCTTTTTCCACTCACATTTTTCGGTCACGGCTCGTAACTCACCCGCTCCAGCCCGGGGATTGGTGGCTGAACCCCCAAAGCAGACGAGATTCACCCCAAAAAGCCTCAAAGGGGCAGCACGCGGGTCCCGCTCGCCCCCCCCTCGTCGTAATTCCCGGTGCTGCCGCTCCGTTTGTAAACAAACAATTCCAAACAGCAGCCCGGGATGGGGCAAAAGCAGAGCCTCTCCTCCCAGGGGGGGCTGGTTTTGCCTGGATTTGCAGGTCAGCAGCTGGTTTAGGGTCGGTTTGATCCTCGTGACTCCCCATTCCCTACTCTGTGGGACGCTGAAGTGGCAGCGTCCACCTGGTTTAAACCAAACCCTTTAATTCCTACTGATTTTGGAGGAGCCACCTCCAGTTTATCCCAGCAGACAGCCCAGACCCACATTTTGCTTCCCTCGGAGCAGCTGAGCTGCAGGCAAAGCCCAGCCAGGTTCCTTGACCTAGTCCTGACACCTCTGGAGAAATATCCGCCAGAAACTCTCCGCCCTGCCGAGAATAGCTCCGGGTTTTTTTCCTACCCGGACCAGAAATAGTTGCATCAGCTCCTGATGGACTCAAACCTCAGGTGCCTCAGACACAAGGCATGATCTGGGAAGAAGGATTTCACCTTCTGGGTCCTCTATAAAGAGCTGGGAGCAGATATCCCCACGGGTCTAAGCCCCATCTCCCCTGCATGGAGGAAATTTGGACCTGGCCTAGCCCAAAAAAAACCACCTTTGGGTGCATCCCCACACCCAGTGCTGGGGATTTCACAAAACCAGGAGCCCAAGCCCCATTTTTCTGCCTCCAACCCGACCGTCCACACTCAGGGAGCAGCATAAAAATAAATAAAAAATAAAAGGAGGGGCAATTAACACCACACACACACAAACACTTCAGGGGGCCAGGACCGGAATATTCATGGCAGCCAAACGCTTTCTCCTCTCCCAATGTTATCCTCAAGGTCAACCTGGAGGCTGCATTTCCACCCATCCTCAGAAGGGGATGAGCCCCCAACCAACAAGAGCCAGGCAGGCACCCAGTGCCACCCCCAAAGTGACCCCCCAGGCCCCCGGGGTGGTTTAAGCCATTTACCGGTTCTCAGTGTCCCCCCCACCAGCCCTGGATGCCACCACCCTTAGGGCCACGCCTGATGCCTCCAGGCTTAGGTGAACCCTCCATTAACCCCCCCTCCCCTCCGGACTCCTCCCTGAGCATCTTCCCCTCCAAAAAAACCCTGCTGGGGAGGGGGCACCCAGAGCCGGGAGCGCCCGGAGAGGTGGGGGGAGACCCCCGGGAGCGGAACCCGAGCTGGGGGAGCGGGGGGAGCATCCTTACCTTGGCGCTGCGGGGAGGAGGAAAGCGACCCGATGCCGGGAAAAACCGGCCCGATCCCGAAGGAAACGGCGCAAATTCCCGGTGGAAATCACCCAGTTTCCCCCCGCTCCGGTGCGGGGGGGGCGAGACCCGTCCGAGGCTGCCGGTGCTGCGGGAAACCGGGAAAACGGGAGCGGCAGTGACCGGGAAAAGGGGAGCAGCGACCGGCCACGGCTCCGCAGGGCGCGGCGGGGAAGCTCCGAGGTACCGGTGACTCCGCTCCGTGTGTGTGTGTGTGTTTGCGTGTCCCCTGGCCCCGCCACCGCCCGGTGGATGCGCGATGTGCTCGCCCGGCCCCGCTCCCCTTCGCCCGGGGAAGGGAGGGAGGTAACTCCGCTCCCGAGAAATGAATAAATAAAGGGAAAGCAATTAGAGGCGGGGTGGGGGGTGGGGGAGGTAGCGGGGAAAAGGAAAAATTTAAAAAAAAAAAAAATACTCAATGGGAAGGGACACGCAGCCCTGACGCAGGCTTGAGTCACAGGGCTGCGCGTCAAAGCTGGGGTGCCGGGCCACAACTCCCCCCTCCTCCTCCCCAGCTCCGAGGGAGGTTCTTGCGTTAGAAAAAAAAACCAGGCGAGTCCCGGCACGAGGGGTGGGCTCGGCTTGGCTGCGGGAGAAAGTAAAACCCACCGAAATGGCCCAAAAGAGCGGCCCCAGGGAAGCCCCCCGGGGGAAGGGGAGTGTCTGGGGGGAGGGGTCACCACTTTCCTCTGTTGTCCTGGAATGGTTTGGTTTGGAAGGGACCTTAGAGATCCAGTCCCAGCGCCCTGCCATGGGCAGGGACACCTTCCACTGTCCCAGGTTGCTCCAAGCCCCATCCAACCTGGCCTTGGACACTTGCAGGGATGGGGCAGCCACAGCTTCTCTGGGCAACCTGTGCCAGGGCCTGCCCAACCTCACAGGGAAGGATTTCTTCCCAATATCCCACCTAAATTCCCCCTTTTTCAGTGTGAGGCCATTCCTCCTTGCTCTGCCACTCCAGTTCCTGATGGATAGTCCTTCTCTGGTTTCCTGGTAGGCCCCTTCAGGTCCTGGAAGGTGCTGTGAGGTCTCCACCTTAACGCACCTTTAACCCACCTTTAATGCAGATGATTAAATTTGGGATCCAGCAGATCCCAAATCCAGCCTTTGGGGCCGGATTTCTCACAGCCCCTGAGGCAGCTTTGATGTTTTGGCATGGGGAGCAGAGCCCAACGTCAGAAAACCCTCCAAAACCTCCCCTCAAAAAAAATCCCTCACCGGGTTAATCAGGAAAACCACAGCTGGTTCACTGCAGGGAAAACAGGGAGTAACAATTTGAAAAGTAAGAAGTAAAGCGTTTGTGATAATATAGGTAAGGAATTGTCCTTTTGGTTTGGATCCAAATTGCTGTGAAAAGTGTTTCACTTGGATTGCAAAGGTGCTTCTGTTGTCCTTGCAGAAATGTTTGTAAATTTATTAAAGGAGTTCATTGCTGGCTGGAAATTATTAAAGTCTCCTGGTCCTAAAAACCCGAATTCAGCTCATCCAACCCCCAGCAGTGAAGCCTGGACGTCTCTGGTGCTGGGGATACTGTTACCAATATCCAGAGCCAAAAAACCCTGACAGGAGGGAAAAACCACATTTGCAAGAGACAAACGCCAGAGGATTCAAAGCTCCAGCGCCATTCCAGCCTCTGGATAGCAATGGCAATGTTTCTCCACATTCCTGGCCTTTGGAGCCGTTTCCCTTTCCAGCCTATTAGGCACGGAACGATCAATCCTCGCAGGTATTTGGGAGCTCGGCCAGCGCCGGCAGCGGCGGCTGGAGCGCTCCCTCCTGCCCCCGGGGGAGGAATGAGGCCACACTCCATTACACCTGCTCTTCTCCCAGCTCGGCACGGCCCTGGAAAGGGAATAAACCCGTCACACTCGTGATTTATAAAGAGAAAATCCACACACACCCCCTGCAAAATCCCCGGTGAGTGCTCAGCTTGTGGCCGTGTCCCTGCACATCCCGGAGGGGGGACTGATCTCAACAGGGCTGAGGGAGCTCGGGAATGATGCAAAAACCAGTCTGGAAGGGGTGGGAGCTGGATCAAAGCCTGTCCAAGGGGCTGCTCCGGTTCCTGGTCACTCCTTGTGACCTCCCTCGTGGTGGTTTCTGGGGTTTAAAGGCGGTGTCTGGTCACGGCGATTCCCGGGGATGGCTCGGTTGGGTTGATGGGGGAGCACACAGGGAAGGGAAGGAAGTTGCCCAGGCTGGGAAAGGAAGGCTTGGACAGGACAGACATCCAGGACATCAGTGGGGACACACAGGGGACAGGGTGGGCAGGCCCTGGCACAGGTTGTCCAGAGAAGCTGTGGCTGCCCCATCATCCCTGGAAGTGTCCAAGGCCAGGTTGGACGGGGCTTGGAGCAACCTGGGCTGGTGGAAGGTGTCCCTGCCCGTGGCAGGGGTGGGAGGAGATGATCCTTAAGGTCGCTTTCAAACTAAACCACTCTGTGATTCCACAATTTTCTAATTTCCAGAATTTTATTGCATCCAGGCATCGTCTCCGTGGGGAGATGGGCACGAACTGGGAAGGATGGGAAGGGGGTGGATCTGCAGAGCTCTGGGCTGGAAGTGCCAGCAGTAGGAACCTCCCTGCACAGCCAGATTAAACCCAAAGAAGATCCAGAGGCCTGATTAAGGGGGGGATCTTAAGCAAAGAGAAATCAAGGAACCTTATTAAGAGGGGCTGACCCAGCCTTTGAGTTCCTCTGCTCCTGCACATCCCAGCAGGGAGCAGGGATGAGCCTGCTGGGGATGGGCAGAGGGCAGCTCCTGGGTCACCTCAAGGTGTCATAAACCCTCCCCCGTGGATTTGAAGAGCTCCCTTGGACTGGCCGTAAAGCAGGAAGAGGGAAACCGAGGCAAGAGCTGCTTGGTAAACTGAGGCAAAGATTCCCAGCTGTGTCAGAGCCAAAAGCAGAGGCTGGGCTGAAAACCAGGTTGGATTTGGGCTCTGCCAGGGATGTTTCCAGGCCCAAAATCCCGGGTCATGGCCCACAGCAAGGCTGAGCACAGGAGGTGCCACGGGCAGATGCGAGAAGGTTACGGCTGCGTTCGGCTGAGGCTGATTCAGAGGCTGAGGCTTACCAAAAAAAAACCTAAATAAAAATAAAAATCCCCCCCAAACCCTCTGCCCGGTACTTTTCCAAGCCCAGCCTGAGCAGCAGGAACAGTCTGGATTAAAGCAGAGCATGAGTAATGTGTCTTCTGGAAGAGCAGTGCCCCGGAGAGCTGGTGAAGGTCTCATTCCACGGGCCAAGGCAGACGCATTTCCATAAACGCTGGAGCAGCAGCCTATAAATAACCTCCTGAATTTACCGCTGCTCTCATGTGACCCTGATCCCCGCATTTCCCGCTGCCATCTGTCACCATGGAAATGGCATCGCGGGGCCACCAACTGTTCATTCATAGCCAGGGGAGGGGGCTCGGCGCGGGGGAGGCTTTGGGGAAGGGTGGAAGTTGTGATTTCGGGAGGAGAAAAAACACCGCGGGGAGGCTGAGAGAGAGAGAGGGAGAGGACTGGAACGGTCCCTCTCCCGGCAGGGATGCGGCAGAGCCTGCGTTTCCCCGCAGCCGGGAAAGAGCTGCGGGAAGGGAGGGACGGACAGACGAGCCGGGATGGACGGGGAGCAGGGATGAACCGATCCTTCAGGGAGAGTGAATCCCTGCCCCGGGCAGTTGGGAGCATCCCGAGCGAGCTGCCGGCATTTCCCACCCCATCTCCCCCCTCCTGGGGAGGTGCTTCTGCCACCCCCGGCCCCCCGCCCTGTGACTTGGTGAGGAGACGCCTGCCTTAATAATTCACTTCTGCTGGTGAAACACCGACTTTCCGCCCTAAAAAAGGGGGGAACGGGATGAGAATTAACAGGCCAGTGAGCGTGGAGCTGCTGGAACGCTCCGAAGATGATTTTCCACCTAAGCTGTCAAGCCGACCTACATTCAAGTGATAATAATTGCAGGGGATAAAGCCCTCCGGTTTCTAAAGACGTATTTGCCCGCAAAGCCAGGGCCTGTCACGGCTCGTTCCAGGCTGGAGCCGCTAAATCGGAGGGAAAGGAGCAGACCCTGGGAAAGGAGAGCCCGGCCTGACTCAGAGCACGGGAATTTCTGGCTCTTACGGGGCATTTCCCGCCCAAGAATCCCAGCTCCCTGTGCCGGGATGTTCCCCCATCCCCCGAGGCAAAGGGATGTGCCCGAGGCTGCAGAATTCCAGCCAGGATATCCCCTGGTTGAGTTTACTTGGAATGCCTCGTCAGCACAGGGACAAAGGGACACCTGGGACCATCCACTCCACACTGGTGGCACTTCCAAGCGCTCCCAAACCTTCCTGGGTCACCCAAAAGTGGGATGACAGCCCTACAGGGCAGTACGTCCTCGAAAAAGGGGTTGATACCAGGTAGACCCAGCTGGAAACATCGGGAATCATGGAGGAAAAAAAAAATTACCTTTAAACCCGTTTATTAGTGACCTGAATGAATCTGGCCGTGATGTCCCTCCCTACAACTCACCTGTTGGTCTGCAGGGCTGGGAGGAGAAGGGGGCCGTCTATTTTCGGCCTGGAGATCATGTTTAAAAGACAAAAGGGTGGTTGGGAGCAGGCAAAGAGCCGTGTCTGAGCACAAGAAATAAAACCACACTGCTTCCCTCGGCCCCCGGGGGGGACAGGCATGCAGGGAATAAAGGGGACTCTGCACAATAGAGGGGGAAATAATAAACCCCAGCCCAGGCAGAGGAATGAGAACCACGTCCCACGGCCCCTGGGAAGGGCTCTGAGCAGCGGGATGTGTTTTAAAGAGCTGCTGCTCCTGAGTTCTGGTCTTAATTTGCCTCCCATGCCAGCGGGTTGGACAGGGCTGAGGCCGCGTTGTGCAACAGGGAGCTGGGGAGCACCGGGGTGGTGCTGCACTGGCTCGGCCTGTCCCAGCATTTCCAGGTGGGTTTTGGTGGCCTGGATGCAGTTTAGGAAGGGATTTGAGTGATCTCAGGGCACTTTTTGAAGGCTTGGCCTATAAATTGGGTGATATTGCTCCTCACATCACCCCGACCCTCGCTGAGCCACCTCTTTCTCCCTGGAGGGTTTGCAGTGGGATAGACCCCAAAATTCCTCCCTCCCAACCAGATCCAGACCCCTCCGCTCAGCACAGAGGTCTGAGGTGGGATCTGGGATGGCCTCAGCACCCTGGGGAGCTGCAGGATCCTCGGACATTCCGTCCTTTGGAAGGAAAACAAAACAAACTGCAAAGGGCTGCTCAGGCTCAGATCTCCCTGCACAGCCACTGCCGGCTGTGCTGCTCGTTCCTGCAGGAATACAGAGAGATCTCAGCCTGACTTTGGGCCAGTTCCTCCGAGTGGGACCTGTGTGTCCCCTCCCTGAGCCCCCGAGGGAGAGCTCAGCCCAGCAGGGAGGGAGCTCGCTCTGGTTCCTGCTGATAATTCCCAAACCCCCACACCGTTTGTTCCTCTGATCCTCGCTCCGACCGCGCCACCTGCCTGGTGGACTCAGCAGGGCTCAAAGTACCAAACCCAGAGGGTTTTCACCCCAATCCACGTACCCCGGGGGGAGAAAAAGCACGTCCTGGGCTCTTGAGCCAATCCCGCCGAGCTGCTCATCATCCTCCTCCCTCCCCTAGAGGAGGGAAACAACCCCCAGCAACTTGGCACGCGGTGTCATTTTCTCCCCAGCTGATGAGAAGCGGCCAAATGTCACCCAGCCGGTCCCCACCGGCAGCTGCTTCCAAGAGAAGTCTCCCAAATCCCGCCCCGGGGGCCGTGCAGCCGCAGCCCCGGCTGCTGGGAGCAGATGGCAACCAGGCGGCCACCTGTGGTCCCCACTGTCCCCAGCGCTTCCCTGCTGTCCCCGGCCTGCCAAAGCAGCTCCCTGGCCGTGGCAGGGGCCGAGGGAGCAGCTCCAAATGGTGGGATGCTTCCCACCACATCCCCGAGGCTCCCACGGGACTCGTCCTTGGAGCTCCTGTTTCAGCTGCCATGTGATTCTGCCCTGGGTATATTTTAAGCGCTGCCTTTGACGTCACCCCTCCTTCCCCAGGATGCTGCCTGCTTTCCACAGGTTTTCTGGGCGAAACGGCTCCCAAATCTCCCTCTCAGGCTTTGCCCCAGCGGGCACTGAACTCCCCCGGCCTGGATCTCCCCCCACAGCCAGGTCAGCCCTGGGCAGCGAGCAGAGCTGCGGGGGAGGGAGGTGATGATGATGATCCACTAACGATCCGCTCGGAGAGAGCGAGGAAAAGGTGGGAAAACCCTCAGGCTGTGAGATTCTTGGCTCACCCGATAATTGGACTTGGGACAGGACTGGTCCATCAGCCCCACGGGGCAGATTTGGGAGGCGAGGCATGGAGAGATGGATCCCACCAGGCTGGCGTGTTCACCCTGCTCCCTCCTTCCTTTTGGAGTGAAAATTCCTCCCTGTGTCCCAACCAACCACCTCGACAAACACCATCAAACTGGGAGCAAGACTCTTATCCCATCCATCCCCTCCATCCCAGCTGCTCTCCTGTGTCAAACCAAGCACTGCATCCTGGCCCCAGACCAGGATCGGAGCCTCCCAGTCCCTCACCTGCCAGGCTGGAGCCCCTCCAGGAGCAGGATCCGGCCTCGAGGGGTGAAGGACACGGGCAGGGACAGAGCTGCACAGGCTCTGTGCTGGTTCCAGAGGCTGGGCAGGGCTTGGCAGCGCTGCAGCAACAGCACACACCGAGCTGGGAGCTGGCACGGCTCATCCCAGAAACATCCACTGTGTTCCCAGAGACCTGGGACTCAGGAGACACCCACCGTGTTCCCAGGGACCCTCCCCGAGCTCGTCCAGCCGCGTGGGCTGAGCCACAACTCCTGCAGAGCAGCAGAGGGCAAAGATCCCACCTGGGAATTTTCCCTCCTCCAGGGAATTTTCACCTGCAGCTCCACCTCGGCAGTTCCCCCTGGATCTCAGTGCAAGTGCTCCGTGTCCTTCCTCGGATGTCCCGAAGCAGGAGGTGCTGTGGGACACCCACTGCCCTGCACGTGGCTCAAACCCACCCTTCATTGCCCTGGGAGCACCCCTGGCCCGAGACAAACCCCAAACATCTGCCTGAGGGACCCTTTCCTGCTCCCAGACCCCAGGCACAGCTGGATTTTCCTCTTTGGATCCCCTGGCCAGGTGTTTCCACAGGTTCTCCTGCATCTCACCTGCCGTGGGATGTCTCCACCCACGATCCAGCCCCCGTTGGAGCAGTGAAACACTGGAGGGCTCGGGGCTGGGAGAGGTCGCTGGCAGGACCAAAGCAGCTGATAAAAAAAACACAAAACCTCCCATCCCAGGAATTCAGCTGGAAACGATCACCCACGTGAAGACAGGCGGGTTGGGATGAGCTGCCCCGCCCGGCCCTCCCTCCCTCGTGTCCCCCTCCAACCCTCCAAGCCCCTCAACAAGGGGATTTCACTGGGGTTCTGATGACAGAGCGAGCCCTGAGGATCCTGAAGCACTGCTGGAGAGGAGAGCCTGGATTGCCAACCCTCCTCCCCATCCCCACTGTGCTCAGCTTCCCATCGGGAAGAGCCCGGGCTCCCCACTGGATCTGGCACCGACAAAGGCATCAACAATCCCCTTATTAGCCCCGGGGTTGATTCTTCCCTCCCATCCAACAGCACAGAGCCAGCCCTGCTGCGAAGGGGCCGAGAGGAGGAGGAATCAGGGATTGAGGAGCATTCCTGCCCGGGCAGCACCTCCTGGGATGAGCTCTGTGTGTCCCACACCGTCCTGTCCCACTCCCACCAGGGATGAGGGATCATGCCTTGAGCATCCCCGAGGTGCCAGGAGAGGAGGATTTGTCAGGCCAAAGGCAGCTCTGCAAGGGGCTGGGAGAGGGGGATTTTCATCCTTCCCTGGGCAGGGGTGACAGCAGGAGGTGGCTCTGCTGAAGGGGAGATGTGACGGGAGGTGATCCCATCCAGAGCAGGGGCCGGCTGTGCTTTGGGGTCTGTCTCTGTACCTGCTCCTCCCTCCTGTGTCTCTGGACTCTCCTCCTTTCCTCAGTTCCAAGGGCTGCAAAGTGGGGGTTCCCCTCTCGTGCCCCATCCCTTCCACGGAAGCTCCAGCACCGTCTGGAGCCGAGAGAAGCCTCATCCAGAGCTGGGATCAAGCAACACTTGATGGGATCAGGGCAGGATTTACTCAGACCTCAGCAAACAGGACTTTCCTCCCTGTCTTGTCCAGCAGTGCTCGGAGCTTCGGGCTCCACGCGGGACACCCCCACACCCCCCCAAAAGCGGCCGTTCGGTGACCTCCTGGAGCATCTCCCGCTGGAAACGCCCACCCAGCTCAGCCTGTAGGTGGGAAACCATCCAAACAGCAACCGCCTGTCGTTCCCTATCCCATCCCAGCATCCCCACGGCTGTCGGCGCCGGGAGCCGCTGCCAAGACAGCAGCACGTTCCATTGTCCGGCTCGGGATTATCCGCTGCCACCCGCGAGGAGCTCCGGGCTCCCAACAAAACTGGCAGCGCCAGAGAGACCCCGGAGGAGGCGAAGAGACAAAACAAGCCGAGAAACCAACCCCTCCGAAGGAACAATGCAGCTTTCTGAGCCCGGGATAAAGCCCGGGACCGTCCCCGCTCCGGGGCTTGGTCTCGGCTCAGCGAGGATGAGAAAGGGACCGCCGAGGAATGTGGCCACGCGGGGGTCCGCGGGGAGGGGAGAGGGGGGCGGACACGGGGGGTGTTCGTGTTCGGGAGAAGGGATTGCAAAGCCCGCGGCCTTTTCAGAGAGTTCAGGCCCTGTTTTGGCTGCCCCACCTGGAAATTTAAACCCCCCCACCCGGGGGCTGGGCACGACCCACGGGTTGGGGAGGGGGCTGTGAATCAAAGGGGGAGTTTGAGGTGGGAAGAGGGGGCTCTGAGTCAGGAGGAGTGCAGGGGGAGCCTGGATAAACCAGAAACCATTCAACCAGGCCGATTTTACGGACGCTCTAACCTTCGTCTCTGTCTTACCCGGAATTTACAGCTCCTTCAAAAAGGATGCTCGGAGCTGGAGCCGAGGACACAGAACACGTGGCTCCATCCCTGCAGCTGGAACGGGAAAGGTCGGATGGAAGCAGCAGCTCCCAGTCCCTCCTTCGTGCCTCAGTTTCCCCTCCGTATTGGAGGCGTTTCCTTCCCCTCAGCACCCTGAGGCTTTGGGTTCACACCGCGCACCTCAATTCGGGGTGGAAACAGAGATGGGGACGCAGGGGAAGGGTCGGGAAGCCCTCGAGGTGGGGGATAAGTCAGCAAAAAAAAAACCCACAGGAGTGAGAGGAGCCGGGAGGGAGGATGAGGAAAGGGAAGAGCGAGGGGGCGGCGGCGGAGACAGACGGCACGGACCATCTGCCGCCGGTGCTTTTAATTGCTCGGGCTCGTTTCAGCTCCGCTGCAAGAGCTGCCAGAGATGGGAACCGGCGCCCGGCACCAGCCTGGGCCACCGGGAGCACTCAGGAATGGGGCGGGATGAGCCCGGACCCCGCCTCATCGGCCCGAGCAGGGTTTTGCGAGGCTGAGCTGGGAGAGCAGAGCCTGCCAAGGACGGGACCGGCACCAAAGCGCCCCCTCCCCGGGCCAGGGACCTCCGGCTCCGGCAGCGCCAGGAGGGAGCGGGAGATAGATAGAAAAGCTGCTCGGAGGAGCCACAGATGCTTCCCGCAATCAGGCAGATTCCCAATCCCTCGCAGGTTTTTTTTTAAAGATGCCTCAGTTCTAGCGCTTGACGTGCACCTGGGGCTGCCAAGCTCTGCTCGGGCTATAATTATCCCCCTACTCCTCCAGCAGCTTCTTCTGCTGGAGCTGCTCCTTCTTCTGCACCCCCAACATCTCCCCTCTGCTCCCCATGGCTGCCCTCCCGCCTGGGATCCCCCTAAACCCCTCACCCGGGGTCCCCACACCCCCAAAATCACCCGTGCCAACGGGTAGAAGCAGGAATAAAAATCAAAATACCAGAATAAAAAAAATCAGGGCACAGCCTGCCTGCCTTCCTTGGGGTGGGATCTTTCTCACTGGAGGATCAGCACCACATTCCCTGCCTCCCGAATCTGGGTGGGGTTGGGGGGTCCTCACCATCACGGGGGGGCTGCAGCCCACGAGGTGGGAGCCACGAGACCCCTCCTCACTGTGAATCCCATTAATCAGAGCCTCTTAATTGTTTGGATGCAGCAGGGATGATTTCACGAGGAAAAGGCAGGGATGACTCCACGTTTCTGTGCACACCCCGGAAAAAAAAAAAAAAAAAAAAAAACCAGCAGGAGCTGTGGATCCCAAATCCTGGCACCACGAGGTTTTGCAGGGCAGTCCTGTGGGGCATTCCAGGGCTCCATACTGGGAGCACTGGGAAATCCCCTCGTGTCCTTCGGAACTGCTGGGCTTGGGATTCAGGGGGGGAAAAGGCAGCTCTTTATTGCTGTGTCGGAGGTGTGAGTGGGCAGCAGGGATCAGGAGGGGTCTGGTTGGGAAGCCGAGGGGTTGGGATGAGCCCTGGAGCTGTGCAGCCCTCGCCAGAGCGTTTCCAAACAGGATTAGAGCCACCAGCACAGCAAAGGAGCCTTTCCTGGGGTTTAAATTCCTCCCTTGGGAAAGCTTGAGGTTGAAATCCAAAGGTTATGGTGTCCAGGTGCTGGGAGCCAGGTGTGGTGTGAGCTGGTCAGGCCTCTGCTCGGCCTCTGAGCAACCCTTTGTCAATCCCAGCAAGTGAAATTATCCCAGGAAAGCCAAAAGACTGGGACAGACCATGGGTGGAGATGAGAGGTAAGGGCAGTGGAGGTGAATCCATCCAAAGGGATCACTCACCAGGCAGCTCGATGCAACCAGAGGGCACCGACAGGAGAGCTGGATCCTTCACCTTGGAGCAAATCCTGCTCTGAGCCCTCCCCTCCGTGCCCCCTCCATTCCCTGGTGGCTTCACCCTCCCTTTTCCAGCACCCCGGGAGGGTTTATCCACGGGGATAAAGCTTTTATCCATGCCGGGAGCAGGGGCGGGGTGAGGGCGAGCCCAGCGCTGGGCACATCCACCCGCAAACGCGCGAGCCCGTGGGAGGGGTTTCTGACCCCGGCACGGGGAATTCTCCCAGCGGGAACACGTGGGGTTGGAAACGGAGACTGGTGTTCCTGGGGGAGCCGCAGCTGTCGGGATAAACCCCGGGAATCGGGAGTTTGAGCATTAAAACAGAGGGACAGGGAGATGGGAAAGTGGTGCCTTGAGTAGCGACCCCGACGTACCCCAGGGCCAGGTAGGGATCCTCCCAGGGATCCCTGGAAGCAGCCGAGCTGGGAGGGGGAGCCGGCCCCTCTTCCCACCTCGTTTCCCCAGGTAATCGCCTCCTCCAATTACACAATTAGCATAAGCAAAGATAATTACAGATCGGAGGCGCATCCTCCTCCCGCGATTTCAGTGGCAAACTGAGGAGTGAGACGAAGGAAGGAAATCGCCTCCAAAAATCAGGGAATGGGGCAATAACGCACCTTACCAGCTCCGTGGAAGGATGAATTAAGGATCCAAGAGCTGCCAAGCAAATCTGGGATTGCGGTGGGATAACGACACACGGGTCCTTTGTCCTGCTTCCTCCTTTTCCTCCGGCACAGGGCTGGGATTTGTGGCCTTTTCCTGCTTTGTAATCGCCCGGAGGGAGCCGTTTAATGGGCAGCTGGAAGGAGAAATTGCAGGGCTGGGCAGTTTAGTGTTAATTATATTAAAGGCATTAAAATAATTTCACCGCGGTGATGAGGGAGGAGGAGGAGGATGCTCTGGGATGTTCTGGCATGTCCAGGGCGCCAGAGGGAATTGGGAACCCACAGCCAGAGCTACACAGGCCTCGTCGGGCCCTTTGGAAAAGGGGGGTTTCTGACGTGTAACAGCCCGATTTGGAGATGTTTAGGTCGTGTTTGCACTCTCAGGGCTGGAGAAGCCACGTCCCTTCCAGCGACGCCAACCTGGCAGATGCCAGTAACGGGTTTTGTGGGAAGGACAGCGGGGAAACGCTCCGTGCTTGGAGGAAAGGAATTAATCGCGAGAGAGAAACCGCGTTTTCCCTCGAGAAGATGGTTCTGCTCCCGCTCCCAGCCCCGGGAGGAGCAGGGAGGATCCAGAGGGGCCCGTCCCTATCCCGGGTCCCGTTGTCACTAGATGGCAGTGGAGCATCTCCGTGAGCCTCGGGAGACCCCCAAAGCCTCTGCCACCCCCTCTGCCACCCGCTCTGCCACCTCCTCCGCGCGGAGCCCGCGGGAATCGCCGCACTCATCTCCCCCCGCGGCTGGTCCGGAGGGATCCCAGCTGGGATCGCGGCATTCCCGCTCTCCGAGGCATCGCCGTTTCCCTGGATACCGCCTGTTTCCTGGCTGGGACTTTATTTGGGTGGAACAAACGAAGATTTTGGCTGCTCAGCCGGGATTTCTCCCGCAGCGGGCTCGGTCCTGGCTCACGTGCCCTACCCTTGTGTGGGTCACGTCGGGCACAGACACGAGTGTGACGCAGATCCCAAATCCCCCACTCTGTCCCGGGGCTGCAAACAACCCCCAGCCCTTGCACAGAGCCCGTGGGTCCCTCTGGAACGGGGACAGGGCCAGGCACGTGTGACAAGGGGAGGGAAGACAAACATGCCATCCTTTGGGGTAAAATCCGGCTCTTCCACCCAGGCACAATCCCACGGGAACAACCAGCCTCGAGGAACCAAAACTGCCCCAAGGGCGCTGGCAGCAGAGCCGAGGATTCCAGCACTCCCAAGCAAGGAATTCCTCGAGAAAATCAGCTTAGTTCAATCGCTGCAGTGCTTTGGCACAGGGATGAACCGCTCCAGAAATTAAATTAGTGTGATTTCTTGGGCACGGATCAGCTCTGGATTCACAGACCTCCAAGCAGGGTGGATTTTGGGAGGTGTGTGATTTTTCCTGCCTCAGCAGCTTCCCTCTGCAGCAGCAGTGCCAGAGCTGAACCAATTCTAGCAGAAACTGGAGGTGGTTTCTGTCCATCGTGGTCGGGTCTGGGATGTGCAGCCCCCCCCGGGCTGAAACACCCGGTCAGAATGCACAGGGACACCTGAAAATTTTGGGGGGAAATTCACCCCAAATCCAAGAGCAGCTGCAGGGGGGGGGAAGCCCCCAGGGCCAGCAGAGCAGAGGGACATCACAGCACAGACAGGGGACAGCCAGGACGATAAAAGATGGGAATAAATACACTGGAATAACTCAGCTCCTCGGGTCCAGGGCTGGGGTGTTATAAGACACCCCCTCCAAGCCCAGTAAAACCAGTAAAAACCAGCCCCTGAATCAGGCAAACCCACAGCACCCTGCCTGTGCTCCCAGGCCAAGCCTGGCAGAGAGATTTTTAAAGTTTATTCGCTAATTTTGGGCACGGCCAGGCCCCAAACGAGGGGGTGAGAAGGCGGGAACATCCCCTGACTCGGGTGTTCCCAGGGAGCAGGTGGGATCCACGAGTCCCTGGGATTCAGCAACAGCAACAAAGCCTGGGGGAAAAACAAACAAACAAAAAAAAAAGGGTGGCACCAAACATGAGGATGAGCACCCAGTTATTTTGGGGTGTTTTGGTGGTGCAGATGAGCCTGGAAGCTTCTACCCACTGCCCTCTCAGATCAGGGTGATCCCAGGCCACGCCCACCCTCCAAAGGGATTTTTTTTTTGGCAATGGGAAGGAGGGAAAGAAGGAAGATCTGCTCATTCTCAGCCTCTTTTCCACAGTCCCCCAGGACCTGTGTTCCCTCACACCGGGGCATCGGATTTCCAGGGCTGAGGATCAGCCTCTTATCACCGGGGCGGGAGGAAATTGGGGCTGATGGGAGGCCCTGGGAGCCAGGATGGGGCTGGGGGGTCGATGCCTTTGGATCAGCAGCTGCCAGGACAGAGCCAGGGTCCCTCTGGGGTCACCAACCCTGCTGGGGGGAATTTTGGGCATTTCTGTCGCCCTTTCATCCTGTTTTGGGGTCTGGGTACAACCCTCACTCATCCCTTGGATAAACCCTGCCCAGCAGTGGTGCTGTTAATGGGTAGGAGTAGAGAGGGGGATGAATCCAAGGAATTGGCTGGGCTGGGAGCTGGTCCTGCTGGAATCAAAGGCTGAATCTCAGCCTGGAAGACCATCCAGCCTGCACGGGCTCAGCGAGTCTGGGGGCTGAGTTAGAGGAGGTGATTAAATCACACAGAGCAGTCTCTGTGCCTTCCCGTGCCAAAAACATTCCCGGGGACCATGGGATCCTGGGGGGGGGGGGGAGCTAAAATCCTGCCCGGAGCATCCCCTCCTGGTGCTCTGCCCTTCCTGCAGTGCCAGGGTGGGGAAGGGGGATGGAGAGCAAAGCGAAGACGCTGCACCCGCCTCCTCCCTCCCCGCTGTCCATCGACCCTCCCCGCGCCACTTCCCCCCCTTCCCGGTCCCCAGGCCTGGCTCCAGCCGGGGTGAGAGGATAGGATAACCCTTTCCCAATGGGATAATCCTTTTCCTGCCCCTCAGGCAGGGGAGGCAACACAGAGGGTCATTCTGCCTCCCCCCCATCCCCCAGGTGCCTCCGGATTTGGGATAAAACAGCCGTGACTCCTCGTGCAGCGGCGGAAAGGGGGGTTAATTCCAGGGAAAGCCTCCCTGGATTTATTCCTTCTTCCCCCCAGGAGCTGAAGGGAAGGAGCTGCCACGGGAATGTTGTGCCTGGGACCGATTAACCCCCCCCCATCCCACGGGTCACACGGGGGGCAGGGGGGGGGGACGGGGGCATTTCCTCTCATCCAAGCAACACCCTCCCAAAAAAAGGGGCTGGGAGAAAACCCCCGGAGCAGGGGAGGTTGGAGGGACGGGCAGAGGTGCTGCTGGGAGGGACGGGGAGTTGCTGGTGCGGGTCAGATCCTGCTCGTGGGGCAGTTCCCACCCGGTGGACGCGGGGTCCATCCATCCCCAGCTCCCTCCTCCTTCCTGTTCCGGCTCCTTCCCTCCATCCTTTGAGCTCTGCCGGGGTGGGGAACCGCCTTTGAAGGTGCTCGGAAGAAGCAGCGCCAAAAAAAAACACAATCCCAAATCACCGCTTTGCCCCCAGAACAGCCCGTTTCCCACGAGGAACGTGGATGCCCTCCAGCATCATTTTTCCCCAGATCCAACCATTCAAACACCCACTTTTCCCCCCCCGAATCACCCGAATCTGATGACTTTCCCCAGAGGTTTCACACCCTGGGATCTCGGTTGTCCGGCTCGTCCCTCCAGGCTCTGCTGCTGACTCCTCAATCCCGGCTCCGGGAGTTTTTCACCTTTATCTCCTTGCAGGAAGGGGCTGATCCTGGCTCTTCCCTCTTCTCCAACTGGTCTGGGCACCGAGGTTTAATGGGAAAACGCTGCGGGCTGTTCGGGCAGCGGGAGGAACGCACCTCTCCCTCCAATTTGGCGGAGTCGCCTCCACTTATTGCTCCAGGTTTTCCCTCCCCCTTCCCTTCCCCGCTGCTCCTGAGGCTTTGAAGAGCCCTTAATGGGGTTCAGTGAGGGCAGGGAAAGCATCGCGTTGGTGAGGGAGGCGACAGAGGGAACCTGCCGGTGTTTGGGGCCTGATCCTGCGGGATTCATCCCCTCACCCGCCACGGCTGATGTTGTTGGTGAACACCCCGGCAGCCAAAACAGGAGGTATTTGGGGAATGGATCAGGACAATCCACCCTGGGGGCTCACACGCAGCCCTGCAGGGACGGGAATGCGATCCCAGGATCCTTAATCCCCTTGCAAGGATCCAAACACCACGCGCTGGGCAAGCGGAACCTCTGCCCAATCCCCTCGGAGTTCCCTCTCCGGAGCTGCCACTGCCTCCTGCTGTGGTGTTTGTACCAATTAACTGGCTCCAAGGAATTAATGAGCTCCAACACCTTCCCAGCGCAGCCATGGAATGTCACCGTGGATGGTTCTGCTTTGGGGTGGCAAAGAGAGCGAGGAATGGGGCTTTGCTTCCACAAGGCATGCCGTGTATCCACGGAAATTAGGGAATTACAGCATGGTTTGGGCTGGAAGGGACAATAAAGATCTGTTGGTTCCACCCCCAGGCCTCGGACGGGGGGTCTGTCCCTCCCCAGCCCTGGAGCTGGCAGAGGTCAAGTCCCATCACCATCAGGGTCTCTCACTCTCAGAGAACAGCAAAGGACCTGCCCAGTTTTCCCAAAATCTCTGCACTCCAACGGTGGGTCCCCAGGGGGTGAGAGCAGCAGCCCAAAGGGGAAGGAGAGCTGAGAAGGGGAAAAGGAAGGAAGCAGAAGAGCAACCCTGCAGATGATCATCAACCCACAGCACCTCTTCCACTCCTCACCAGCACCAAACCCACCTGGTGCCCCTCAGCGGGGCTTTTTTTGGAGGCCCCTAAGAGGTTTCTTTGGGGAGGTGTGGGGTGGAATTCCTTCAGAGTTCAACGGCACGGCTTTTGTTTCCCATCAAGGGGCCTTTGAGCCACGGAACCGCCCGGGGCTCCTTCGCGGTGGGGGGAGATTGGCAGTTGAAAGGTCAAAGCTGTTCCTGGTTCCCCTTATCAGCCTTGGCCGAGCTCAAGGAAAACCTCCCGAGGTCACGGGAGCAGGGGGCGAGGGGTGGGGAGGAACCCGGGAGCCGGGAATTACGATCCTTTGCCTGCCCTCAGCCCGGCAGCCCCCCCGGTCACCGCGGGGACAGCAGTGGGACACAGCGGTTTTGGGGGGATACCACTGCCCAGCGTGGCAATTCAGCCACTGCAGCCGTGGGGTTGTCCCCACTGGTGGCCTCTCAGCTCCCTGGAGCTGTCCCACGTCCCTGGGTTTGGTTTCTTTTGGCTCATCAGTTGACACGGATGAAGATTCCCCTGGGATTTGGGGACCCCCTGCAGGGCTCTGCAGAAGGAGGTGACCAAGGACAAGGCCCCCAAACCCAGAGGGAGCCAAAAGGAGGGTTTGCTGTGCAGGACCGAGGGCTCCTGAGCCTGACAAGCTCCCCCCAGAGCCACACGGGTGTCCCACGGGAGCCCTTCAGCCCAAATAACTCGGAGTGGAAGCATCTCCCAACCACATCCAAGCTGAAACGTTCCTGGGATCAGCTCTTGCCTTATTCCCAGTCTTCATCCCCCTCTTCCCACCATCCATCCCCCCATCCATCCATCCTGGGTGCCCATCCAACCACTGCTCTGAGCTGTTGGACACTCCAATCTCCCCTTTCCCTGCTCCTTCCCGGTGTTCCCTCACACCCCTCAGCCCATCCGACCCACCCACACCGGGAGCAGGGGGTGGGTGGATCCGGTCACTGGGAAGGAGGAATTCCCTGACAACCCCCCTGGTTTCCACACAGCTCCCCCTCCCTCTCCCCAGCTCTCAGAGCTGTCACCTCTCATTCATCCAGACAAGTCCAAACATCCCCCAAAGCCCCTTGAAATCCCGACAGGGACAATCCCGTTATGGAAAAACAGGAGCTCCTGCTCCTCCTTTCCTTGGAGGGCCGGGAGGAGCGGGAAGCACGCGGTGAGGGAGGGGGAGAAACAACCCCTGGAATGCCCCAAGGGGGTTTCTTGGGATCGACCTCCCTTCTCCTGCCTCCCTTGGGGCCGAACATTCCCAATCCACGCACGAACCAGCCAAGGAAGAGCCGGTGAGGGGGGGATTTACAACCTGGGGGAGGTCTCCTTGCTGGACACCACGAGGGTAAAGGACATGTCCAGCACCCCCCACCCGGCCGGATCGCCCGTGGGCGCTCCCGTTCCGCATCCAGCAGGAGCAGGAGCGGTGAGAAAACCCAGGGACGGCTCCTTTTCCTGCCACCAAAAAAAGAAAAAAAAAAAAAAAAAAAAAAAAAGCCGATTACTTTCAGGTGTCGGCCAGTTAATAAAATCAATCTTCCCCTTAAGGAAAAAGGAGGTGTGCAGGGGGGGAATTCTTCTTTTTTTTTTTTTTTTCCAAAGGCTAAACACAAACCAGAAGGCAGCAGACTCCTTGGCTCCCCTGTCCTTTCAGGACACACTGGAGACACTCGGCTTTACTTTTTTCCTCGTGTTTCACTCCAAGAAAAAAAAAAATCTGCCTTAATTTTTAGGTGCTGCAAGGAATTTATCCCAGAAATCCCAAGGCGATGCCATCCCCCCCCATCTCCCGGGGAGTGGCTCCCACCGCCGCTTGTTACGGGCTCTCCGGACAAAACTTTTCCTTTCCCTCACAATAAATTTCCCATTTGCATTTTTAAGGGAAGAAAATGTTTGGGTAATTTTTTTTTGGTTTTTTTTTTGGGGGGGGGGGGGTTTCCGGTGTTTTGCTGCCTCGCTGTCGGGAATGATTACTCCCAGATTTATTGGGGATTCGGTACCTGGGAGCTCCGAAACTCGCCGGGATAATGACGCGGGGAGTCCTTGTCAGCCTCAGATCTGATTTATGGAGAGCGATTTCACCCTTCCCGGTGCGTATGATTTACTGGGAGCTGGAAGCGGCTCATTAAGGGATGGGATAAATAAACCCATCCATCCCCCCCGGGGCAGGGGAGAGGGTTTTGTGCTCGCAAATCCCACAGGGAATTCCTTGGCAGCGCGATCAGGGCCCTCACTCGGGTGATTCGGGATCGGCTCCCGGCATGGCTGAGCCCCGCCGGGAATTCGGGAGGGATGGGGTTGGAATGAGCCCCCGGAGTGGGGGGAACATCCTGGGATGCCCCCAGGCACCGTCAGGGTCCCTCTCCCTGTGCATTCCCAATGGAAATGCCCCCATCGGGATGCAGAGCCCGCCGGCTCCGCCGATCCCAAACAATCCGGGAAAAGCTGGAGCCGCGCGGATTTGCTCCTTACAACGCTGATTCCTGGAAAGGCTCGGGTTTATTCCCGATCCCTGCCGGGATCAGGGAGTTTTTTCAGCCCTTTCTGCACGACCAGGAGCGACCCCCCCACCCCTCCTCCTGCCTCCCAAATCATCCCCTCCCCTTTGCTTTTCTCCCCCCATTTCCACCATTTTCCGGTCGTTTTCCAGAGAAAAACCAAACTCTGCTCGGGGTCACCCCATGGAAACCCGGAACCAACAAGAGGCTCAGCCCAGCCCTGCACCAACCATGGGAATAATTAATTACCCCCCAAGGGAATAAATTTCCACCCCATCACCCCCCCTCCCTCCCGGGAATTAATTCCCCCAGCCAGGCTGTTGAACATCCCGCGGGAAGCATAAATCCGCAATAAAATCCAAATTAATCCGATTTACACCCGGGTTTTTTTCCAGCCGCTGTGGTAACCCAGGGCCGGATCCTGCTCCTGGTTGTGTCGATCTTAAATCCAAAGTGATCCCTTTTTTTTTTTTTTTTTTTTAACGGCAATATTAGAGATTTCCAACCCTCCACTGTCAGTCTAAAATAAAATAAATTAAAAAAAACCTCGAACCCGTTCGAATCCGACCACTTCCCAGCAAAGAAAATATTGGAATAAACTCCTTTTAATCACAGACGGGATAAATCCCATTTATTCCCTCCCTTCCTGATTTTCCAGGCGCTATCGGATATTTTGGGAGTCAAAAGACCCGGTTTGCTCCCAGTTACACAACTTTTAGTGGGATTAATGGCGCAAAAACACATCCAGTCCCAGCACCTCTCCCAAATCCCAACTCGTTGCCGCTTCCAGGCTTCCTTTCCCCCTTTTTTTTTTTTTCCCCTCTATAATACATATTTTGGAGCAGCTGGAAGGAAAACAAGCCTGAACTCGGCGCTTCCCAAAGCAACCTGAAATTCCTCCGCACGGATCAAGCACAAATCTTCCTTTTTTAAAAAATAAAAAAGCAAAAATCAGTCCCGGCATTCCAGGACAGCGACGGGAGAAGGGATCCGTGGAGTAATCCCGGCGTAAAATTGAGTTTATGAGCCCGAATTGCCCCGCTGGTGGAATTCCCTGAGGGCGAGGATGGAGCCGGATCCTCCCTTTGGAGCAGCCCGAGGGAGTTAAACCGATTTATTCCCGCAGCTCCTCAAAAAGGCCACTCCATTTATTTGTAAAAGCTTGGAATTTTCATCCGGCGGCGACAAAAAAAAAAACCAAAACCAAAAAACACAAAAACACAAAACCACGAAGTTTTCGCGTCTCTTTGAGCCGAGCCAAAACATCGTCGATTTTTATCGTGATTTCCTCCTCGAAACGCGAAGGGAAGTCCTGGAAATTCGAAGGAAAAACTCCTTGGGAATGCAGCGGGAAACAAAAGCGCCGGGACTCGGAGTTCCCGCCGGGATAAAATCCCGGCCCCGCCGTTTCTTTTCCCGGTGTTTGATCCCTCGGTTGGATCATCAATTCCCGGCTGGCACCGATCGAGGCTCCGGATCCAGAGCCGGGAATGAAAACGGGATCGTCGGGGTTTGAAACAGCGCGGAAAAAAAAGGGAAAAAAAATCGCTAAAAATGGAATTTGTGCGGAAATTCGCTGTTTTCCGGGAAAAATCCCCCCGCTGGCAGCGCTGGGGGGTCCGCCTGTTATCCCTCCTCGCTGCCCCTGGAAGCAGAAGCTACAGAAATTTAATATATTTATACTAATTTAGGGATTTCTGTGAGCGTTTGCATGTGATTCCCACATGTTCACCCTTATCAGGCACAAAATTCCATGGTTTTAATGTTCTCCCGTGCTGAAAATATGAAGTTTTATGGGAACAAACACGGCGTTTGTGGGCAAAATTATGATACATTTGCATGGCATTAAATTATCAGTATGGCTATAAATAAATATATTTATAAAAATGTGGACTGATGTTTCAATATAAAATAATGATTAAGCACTTATTTATATGTAAATATTAATGTTTGTATATGGAATTATAGAATTATTGGAGTGGTTTGGGCTGGAAGGGACCTTTAAAGCTTCTTCCCATTTCAGCTTTCCACTATCCCAGGTTGCTCCAACGTGGCCTTGAGTCTTTCCAGGGATAAAAAGGTGTTAGAAAATAATATAGCATAATAAATATAATGTAATTAATATTACCTAATTAATATAATGCAATCTAGTGTGTATAATATACCATATATAATAGAGTGTATTTAATACATTATATACATTATATATATTATATAAATAATATGTATTATATAAAATATATAATATAAAATACATAAAATAGTAATATATTGTATTAATGTGTTCAATAAAGTAATATTAATATTTAAATTGTATCTAACTGGCAGCTCTAAATCCACACAATGTGCCTGTGAGACACGAGTGTGATCAGGGAACCCACGGGGGGGGATATTCGTGTTTGTGCTTTTGCTCTGGTGGGATTTGGAACTGGGAACGTTCCATGATCCCAATCCCAAATCCAGCCCCAACTCTCTGATCCCGACTGGTTTCCAGTTCCACCTCCCACTTCCCTGACACAAACCCGGAGTTGTGACCAACCGAAAAAATAGATGTAAATTGTGTATATAAATATCTGTTTTTATAGAAAGCATATATTTTATATAAATGTTTATTTTATATAGATTTTATACAAATGCATGCATGTTTATATAACAGCATATTTTATCTAAAAATAACAAACTTACAAATACATATTTTTATATCGACATCTGTTTCATACAAATAAACAAATATGCATTAAAATTACTTCATTATTTCCCCCCTATTACTGAAATATTTATTATTTCGAGTCGGTTTTCCTGCCAACAAGGCACCCATTCCTGAGCAAAATCAAACTGCAGCTCGGGCTGGAGCTCTGTGAGGAGCAGGACATTGGGAATTGCAGGATTTTCTGGGATATTCGGCACGGACAAAGGCTGGGGATGGACCGGGAAGAACCTCCCGGGTGTCCCCAGAAGGTTCAGCCACGAAGGCCTCTGTGAGCTGTCCCAGCTCCTTTTGTGTCACCAGGCTGGGAAAAACCAGGAATTCTTTTCCCTGGGGTAGAGAGGCAGAGCTGGAGAACATCCCCCAATGCCTTGGGCTCGGAATTCCCAACACCAGGAATACCACAGGATGGAGGCACCGTGGGAGCCCAAATGCCACCAGGACAGTTGTCCCCAGGACTGTCCCTTGTCCCCTGGAGCTCACGTGGAGCTGAGATGCCCCCCCTGCTCTCCAGAGGAATCCACAGCTTTTCCTCCACTGGCTTCCAGGGATGGGATTTCTTCCCAAAGCTGTTAAAAATCCTTAAAAAAAAATAATGAAATAAAATAATAAACCCCACCCTCCTGGAGGAAAAGCCCAGGGGGTGGAATCGGACCAGGATGATGATGCTGGTGGTCATCTCCATCTCCCAACCCTGGGGCTGGGAGGGAAAACGCATCCCTAGGGAAGGAGAAGCCCATTCCCTGCGCATCAGGCACTGCTCCAGCCCCTCCCCAGCATTCCCAAGGCTCTGGATCATGCTGGGAAAGCCTCAGGGGATGTTCCTACAAACCACAGATCTCTACCACCCTGCAGAGCTCCAGGACACCCCGTGATCCCAACGGAGGAGCTGCAGCTCCGGTCGGGAAAAAAAATAAATCAATGGGATGCAAAGAGAGAGAGAGAGAAAAAAAATCCTCCTCTCAACAAGAAGAGAGAAACCGAAAGCAGGGAGAGTTTTCCCTCAGAGGATCCCTCTGGAGTCCTCCTGCTGCACTTGGTGGCTCTGCTGACGCCGCCTTTAATTGGATTTGGTGGTAAATCCAATTAAAACTGGGCCACAAAAGGTCATTCCGATCCAAGAGCTGACCCAGCAGCTCTTCCGCCTGTGGAGATGTCGGAGTCGGGCACTGGGATGTTGGGAGAAGTTTCCCTGGAAGCTTTTCGGCCAAGGAACGGGTGGGGGATCATCCTGTGCCCAAAAAAAAAAGCTGGTCAGTGGTAAATGAGCTCCTCCTAAATCCAGGAGGATGAGACCCCTAAATCCAGGAGGATGAGACCCCCTGGCCTGGCTCCACAGGTAGGAAATCCCAGAGCAGAGGGATTGGTGGCAGGTCCAGAAGATCCCTGGAATCCTGTCCACTGAAGGGACCAAATTCCTTGGCAGCTCCAGGAACAGACACCACACACCCCTTCCCTCTAAAATCTCACCAACCTCACGCTGCCTTCAGCTCCAAACCCCCCAAACCCCACCTGCCTGAGGCCTCTCCACCTGCCCAGGAGGATCCCAGGGATCCCTTTCCAAAGCCTGTCCTGCTCCACAGCCCTGCCCCAGGTGGGGAGACTCGTCCTGCTCCAAAATCCCCCTCAACACCAGTGACAAACCCAGGAGTCAAAGCTGAGCAGCCTTTCCAGGAGTTGTGTTTCAGGATATTCAATGATCTGTGCCGTGCCAGAGGCCTCCCAGTCTTAATTTAACCACAGTTTCCAGCACACAGGGAGCTGAGGGCAGTGGAAAACTGGAAAAGTCCTGGCAGCTCCAGCTGGGGAATTTCCACCATCAGGGAATGCCCAGGGTGGGTGAGGAGGGGGCACTGCCCTCTCAAACCCCCTCCCAGTGCAGAACCAGCACCTCAAAGGCCTCCAGAAGAATAATTTGGAGCAACCAGCCACGATTTGCCTCTCCCTGAGCAGGGGCTGGAAAATCCAGCTGTGATTTACACCCCAAATCCATCTCTCCTGCTGCTCCACCAATTTCCCCCAAACACCACCCCACCCTCAGCCCAGGCAGAGGGGCTGACATTATATTTATGCCATGAACTCTTTGAAATGGGATTGTCTCATCGTTCCAGGGTTTTTTTCCGGTGCCTGGATAAAGGTCCTGCCCCGGCAGCACCAACACCAATAAAAGTGATAACGTTATTTATGGCCGGTGTTATCCCAACACTCATCTGGGATCTGCTGGCTCCTTCTCCTGGCTCCTTCCCCGCCTCTTTTGGCTGCTCCCACCCAGCTCATCCCCTGCCCTGCAGCCCCCCTAGACCTGCAGGGCCGTTTTTCCCTGGAGCTGGAGCGAGGAATGACCCCCAAGGAGCAGCGAAAATTGTTGTGGCCGGGGGAAAACGGCAAAGGGAGGGTAAAACTTCACACACACACCCCCGGGCCAAGATTTCTGCTCAGTTCTCCCGGCCCTTTTGTTTAATCCCCTCTCCGAGGCTTTGAATGCCAAATCTGCCCCCTTTGTTTTGTGCAAAAACTCCCCCCCCCCAAACTGCATCCCCTCACCCCAAACAAGGCAAACCCTCAGTCCTGGGGAGCAGAGGAGTAAAAATGGGAAGGGAAAAAGTCCTGGTGAGCTCTGACCTGCTCTGTCCCCACTGCCAAAGCCAAAGTCAGGATCCTGGGATGAGAGGATCCAAATCCTGGGGCGTGGGAGCAACGGCAGGGACACGTGGGAAGCAGGATGGGACCTCCTCTGTGCTTGGAGCAACCAGCACCCAGCCCAGCAGCTCCCAGCTCCTGCTCCAAGGGCTTCTGTGTCCCAGGATCACTGTCATCCCTGGATCCTGTGTCCCAGGGTGGTGATTTTGCCTGGATTCCTTGTCCCAGGGTGACCACCATCCCTCAATCCCGTATTCCCGATCTGGATTCCACGTCCCGGGTTCACAATCATCCCTGAACCAACTTGCCCCAGTAGACCCTGGGAAGGGGAAAATAATCCAGAGGACGTTGGAAGAATGGAAGTTTCTCCCCGTGCCTGGGATTTCTCGCAGCTCTCAGCGGACAGGGATGGAGTTTTAAGTCAAGGAAGGGCCCTGGGCACTTCCTGTGGCTTGGAGACACTGGGAGCACTGGGAGGGGGGAGCAGAGCTCCTCCCGCGGCCACTGCCCCGAGGATGGAGGGTCTGACCCACTCGGGAAAGAGCCCCCGGGTTGGAGGGGGGGTTGGATTTGGGATTAGAGGGTTAACGAAGCGCTTGGGACGACGCACGTGACTGTGGAGTGGGGGGTGCGGTGGGTGGGGGTGTCTGGGCTGGGGGCTGCCGGGCGATCCCTCCCTCCTCCCCATCACCCCCACTCCACCCCCCAAAAACGTCCCCCTCCTCCCGGTCCCTTGCACAAAATCCGCTCCCGCCGCCCATCCCCGGCCCCTCCAACCTGCGCCATGGAGGCTCCGGGCTGCCCGGCCTTCCCCCCGCCTCGCCGGCCCGGGGGTTCCCCTGGGGTCCCGCGGCCTCCCACGGCCTTCGCCCTGGGCCCACTGGGCCCCCGGCGGCCGCCGCCGCTCAGCCCCCGCCCCGCCCGCTGCCCGCCGGCCCGGGCTCAGCCCCGATACCCGGGGTCTCCAGCGCGGGCCCCCCTGCCGTGGCCGTCCATGGGAAGCCCCCGTACCCGCCCGGGGTACCCGCAGGTACCGGGGGAGCGCCGGGTGATGGGGGGAGGGCGCGGCCGCCGAGCCCCTCCTGGCCCCTTCTCTGCTTCTCTTCGCCCTCTCTGCCCCCCCCGCGGGCTCTGCCGGGACCCCCCCGTCCCCCCCGAGGGTCCTATCGCCCACATTCTCCCCCGCGGCTTCAGTGAGGTGGCCGCTGTCGCGACATGGCCCCATCGGGGACCGCCAGGGCATCCCCCCGACGGGAACCGGAGCCGGCAAAGGCCGCGCCGGTGTCGCCGAGTGTCGGCGGCCGGGACTGTGTCGCGACACAGAGCGCGGGGTCCGGGATGGTTCCCATTCTGCCGAAACGAGGGGGGAAGAGGCGGCGGGAGAGACCCGGCCCCGCTGCGACGGCAGGACCGGCCCGGGCGGGGAGCGGCGGGGACAGAGCCCCTTAGCGGGGTCGGTGCCCGTTACCGGGGGCAGAGAACGGCCCCGTTCCCCGGAGGAGACCGGAAAGCCGCCCCGTCCGCGGAACGCCCCGGGCAAGACCGGAGGCAGCAGCCGGGGGGGCTCTGGGGTCGGGGGTGGGCGGACCGGGGCACTGGTCCGCCGGGTGCGAGACTCCAACGCTCCCAGTTCCCCGGGGTTCCAGCAATCCCAGTTTCCCGGTGTCTGCTATCTCCGGGCTCCCCCCGGGTACCCGGCTCCGGAGATCCAGAGCTCCCGGTTCCCCTCGGCTCGGGGTTCCTGGAGCTCCGCTCCCCTCTCCAGGCTCGGGCAGGACCGGCTTCATCCCCTTCTCCCCGCACCGACCCGGCCAGGCCCGTCGGGGTCTCCTCGGAGAACCCCGGGTTCTTTTATCCCCCGTTTCGCTTTAATATGAGAAGCAAAAGGCAGCGGCGCGGGGGGAAATGGGAACCAGGTGGGACCCAGCAAAGCCCCCCCTCCCTTCGGGGGGGAACAGGTAGAGAACACCCCGGGAACAGCGGGCTGGGGATGCCGGGATGATCCCGCAGCGCTTACCTGCTGCCGTTCCCTGGAGCCCTTTCCGTGCCTCCATCCCTTCGCTAATGATCCCTTCGAGCTCTCCTTTCCCCTCCCGCTATCCCAGGAATTGTGCAGCTGTTCCCCAGCTGCCCCTTCCCCCAGCGCCGCCGAATCTTTCGGGGGGTGTCAGTTTAGGAAGGAGAGGGGAGGGGGAATATCTCTGCCTTCCCTTTTTCCCATCTTTTGTCCCCCCTGTCTCGGTGTTTATTGAGCTGCGTGCCTGGATCCCGATCCTCCCTGCCTTTTCCTTCTTTCTGGGCATTTTATTTATTTGTCCCCAGTGCCAAAACCCGCTCGGAAACGCTCCACGTTGCCTCTGGAAAGGAGGGAAAAACAACCCAAACTCGATGCTTTGTGCAGTGGGCGTTTATTTTGGTCGCATTTTCCCTGATTTTGGTGATACTGGGGGGGTTTCGCCTTCGCTCTGCTCTTTAGTGGGGCTTGTTTTTTATCACTAAAACCCTCCGGCCGAGCCCTTCGGAGGCCGAAACGGGAATTTGGCGTCATCCCTTCGCCGTTATCCGCGACCGGGAGCGGGGACAGGTCGGTACCGGGGAGGGGAACGGGGAACAACCGTCCCACCAAACCTCCCCCAGATTCCATTTACCCATTAATCCAAAGCAGCTGCACCCGGGCTCGGCTGCGCCGTAACCCCCAAATTGCCTTAATTAGGAAACAACCAAAAATCAAAACCGAAAGGCCGGAAAAGGCCGCGGCGGGAGCTGGTTCGGGGGGTTCAGGGGCTGGTTTGGGAGGTGCAGAGGCTCGTTTGGGGGGTTTTGGGGACCCCATTCCCCCGCTCCTTTGGGATGGTGGTTAAAGGGCTGGGAAGGAGGATCCATTCCAAAGGAGGCATTCTCCTGATCCTGCCCCTCCGAGGGGGGCCAGTGATCCGCTCCCCCAGGAACCCCAAATCCCTGGAGCTGGGGATTGGGGTGGGATGTGGGTAAACCTAACATTTTTAGGTTGTCTCCTTCCCTGTGTCCCCTCGACTGCTGGGGGACCCCAAACCATTCCCCCCATCCCCTAATTCCCCCCTCAGCTCCCCCTTTCCCGGCTCGGCTCCTCGGGATCCCAACAGCCCCCTCGGAGTCGCCGAGCTCTGTGTGTCCCCACGTGGGGACAAACAACCCTCGCGGGGGGATAGGGGCGACCCCCGAGCCTCGATCCCTTCCCATCGACCAGCACAGAGGGGAAGGGGAGAGCCCCCAAATTTCCTGCCCTCATCCCAGGGGAAGGGAAGTTCTCCAGAAAAAAAAAAAAAAAAGAAAAAGAAAAAAAAAAGGGGGGGAGCGTGTTTTTTACACCTTTCCAAGAGTTTTGGGGGGGCTCGATACCCCCAGAGCTGGGGTCCTTCGGCTCTGACCTGGGGGGGAAGGGAACGGGAGGAGAGGAACGGGGGAGTTAAGCCCCGTCTGCAAGACAACCCCGTGCCCCCCTCCTCTACCCCCACCCCAGCGGGTCCCTGAGCCCCCCGCTGCCCCATCCAGGCTTTTCCCACCCCTCGGGGCTTTTCTGCCAGTGGGTCCCTGAGCCCCCCGCTGCTCCATCCAAGGTTTTCCCACCCCATCGGGGGGCTTTTCCTGCCCTCATCTCCCACGCCTCGAGCGGGATTTTGCCCTCCCCACTGATGGATTTGCCCCGCTGCGAGTCCTTTCTCTCGGAGCCGTCTCCCAACCCCTCGGGATAAGGGATGGGATGGGGCTGTGTCCTCACTGACATCTCCCCCTCCCAGGTGAGAAGGGCTGCAAAAGTGGCTTCCAGACGCTTCCCGGAGCCTGCCGAGCCCCCCACAGAGCCCCGGGGGATTTGGGGTGCCCGCTGGCAGCGCCCCTGGGGGCCCTGAGGGACCGCGGGGTCCCCGAGCTCCCCGAGCCCCTGGGCAAGAGCAAGAGCAAGAAGCGGAGGAACAGGACGACCTTCAGCTCGTTCCAGCTGGAGGAGCTGGAGAAGGTTTTCCAGAAGACGCATTATCCCGATGTCTACGCGCGGGAGCAGCTGGCGCTGCGGACGGACCTGACGGAGGCGCGGGTGCAGGTAAGGAACGGATCTCTGGCTCCAGAGGGCTGGGAATGGACACCCCGGCCGCTGCCAGGCAGGGCTGGGAGGTGTTTTTCCCCTCCTCCATGCCGAGGTGGAAGCTGGTTTTCCCAGGATTATGTTCAATCCCAGATGGGGAATCCTGCTCCGTGTGCCCGTCACCCGCCGCTGGGATGTGGGCGCTGTTTGCCTCTAAAAACTCTGCCCCTTTTCCCCTCTCTCCAGCACCCCAGGGGTGGGAAGAAGCCGAAATCTGGGAGGTCGCTGCCAACCTGCTCCCGGAGCATCCTCCCCCCCAGAATCCGTCATTCCCAGCCCCCTCCCCAGCCCAGGAGGGATCCCGGGAGCTCGGCACGGGCGGGGCTGGGGGTGGCACATCCTGGGATGTGGAGCAGGATGAGCCCGACCCTTATCCTGGGCTCCACCGGCATCGCACCCGCCGGGAGCTGCTTCCAGAAGTGTCTCTGGGGGGGAGTTGTGGCTCCAGGTGGGAAGAGGAGTCTGGAGCACTCCCAGAAGGGAGGGAATGAAGGCAGTGAGCTCCCACCGGGAGCTGGAACTGCCCTTCCCAGGGGCGGGAGCGAGGACAAGGCTCAGGATGTGCCCCCCGGAGCCTGAACCCACCCAGCGCCCACCGGGGCCTGGATTTGGGGTGGATTTGGAGGAAATCACCTGTAACACAGGAGGCCCGAGCCAAGTATCCCGATCTCCTCTTTCCTCCTCCCCGGGAATCGCCGCTGGAGCCGCTCCCGCCCCAGGGAGCACCAGAGATCCCCCCACCCCGGTACAGAGGGACACCAGGACCCCAAAACCGCCTCGTCCCGCAGCAAAATGTGGGATAAACGAGGCTCCGAAGCGCCAGGGAGGGGAAAGGGCCACTCACGGAGCGGGACCGATGTTTTTCCAGGCGGGATAAGAGCCATTCCCACTGTCTGTAGCGGAAAAGGCCGCTGGGGACTCGAGCACGGGCAGGGTCCCTGCGCTCAGCTCGGCTCTCCGGGAGGAGGGGGCACCGCGTCCGGGCATTTTCCGTGCGGGAAGGAGGGTGGATCTCGGCAGAGAGGCTGAGGGCAGCAGGGGGAGGGTCCCCACTCCTCATTAACTCCCCCCTTCCTCCATCCCCAGGTCTGGTTCCAGAACCGTCGGGCCAAGTGGCGGAAACGGGAACGTTACGGGAAAATGCAGGAGGTGAGCGATGTCCCCCATTCCCGGGGGGAAGGAGCTCGTCCCCCCGAACCGGGGGTGTTCCACATCGCCCATTCCCTCCCTTTCTCCCCCACGAACCCCGCGGTTCCCTCCACCCTCGGGAAAAGGGTGGCCCTGGATGGAAAAGAGGGAAAAGAGCATTTTTTTCCACACGCAGGAAAGAAGCTGCTCTGTGTCCCACTCCATCTCCCGTGGGGTTGTGCCCTTTTGGGGCAGGTTTTGGGGTGTTCCCCCACCTTAAGAGACCCATCAGGGCTTCCTGCCTGCTCCCCCCCTCCCTTTTCTACAGAACCGCCCTCCCCAAATACTGAAAAGCATAAAAATAATTGAAAATTCGGCTTCACCCACATCCCTGAGGCCAAACTGTCCCGGGGTGGAAACAACAGGTTCGTTCCCCCCTGCAGGGCCTTAAAACAGAGAAAAGGCGAGGGGGGTTGGGGGGGGTCTGAGGGGGATCCCAGAGGGGACAATGAGGGGGATCCCAGGGGGAAAAACGAGGATCCAACGGGGCTTGGGGGATCTGAGGGGGGAGTGGGAGGGATCTGAGGTGGGTGGGAATGAGGAGGATCCAAAGGGGAGCTGGGGGAGACCTGAGGGGGATCCGATGGGGGGGCCAAGGGGGGGTCTGAAAAGGGAAATGAGGGAGGCCCAAGGTGGGATAAGAGGGATCCAAAGGGCAGATTAGGGGGATCCGAGGTGGGAGGGGGGGATGTGAGAGGGAGTGAGTGCGATCTGAAGGAGAGCTAAGAGGGACTAAAGACAGAACGAGTGGGATCTGAGGGGAGAGGGTGGGGTGTCATCCCCACCCTCACCTCCCTTTGCCCCCCCACCCCCCACAATTTCACTTTGGGTTTGTTTATTATTATTATTATTTATTTATTTTGGTTTTTTCAGCTGCAGAACAACCTGTGGCCGAGCCCTGGGAGCCCCCTGGGGCTCCTGCCCGCCGAGCCCCTGCCGTCCCCCTGCCTGTCCCCGTATCCCCCCGCCCACGGCAACGGCTTCGTGGCCCTTCCCGCCTCCCCCGGCGCCCCCCCGCCATCAGCGGCCTCTACTCCCTGCACGGGCTGCCCCCCCGGGCCTGGCCTCCCACCCCTTCGAGCCCCCCACCCCCCAGCACGATTACAAAGCGCCCCCGCTGATGCCGCTGAGGATGAAGAGCAAAGAGGGGGCCGGGAACCTGCTGGGCTGGGCCACCTGATCCTCCTTCCCCCCATCCCCGGCACCAGGATTTGGGAGCGGGGCGGTGGGATCACCTCCCCCCCACCCCACACACACCCCGATCTCCAGGATCTCCAGGAGTTTTCCTGAATCCAGCACGACGCTGCTGCACTGGGGAGGGGGTAAAGGGGGGCTGTGGGGAGGGAAGAGGGTCACACACACCCCCTCCCACCACCCCCCAGGCTGGCACTGGCAGCTCAGGACCCCAAAAGCGGCTCCCTGAGCCCCCCCAAGCACCTTTGGTGGAGGGGGTTTGATGGAGATTCCCGGTGGTTTGCAGCCCTCCCCTCCCAGCAGGGGACATGGGGTGTTTGGGGGTTCCTCTGCCCTCCCCAGCTGGAATTTGGCTGCTCACCCCCCCTCCCAGTGCAACCAGCACTGGCAGAAATTGGGCTCTTCCACTCCCAGTCCCATACTGGGAAGGCCCTCCCTGGACTGGGACAGCTACTGGTGCTCAGGGGGGGTTTACTGGGGGCAGAGCTGTGTTCAAGGAGCCCCCAAAGCCTCCCCCCAGTCCTTTCTGTTCCCCATTTTAAGGGGGAAATAAGCCCCCAGGACAAGCCCTGGCACAGCCCCAGTTCTGGAGCACTTGGAGCCCCCCGGGATGGGCAATAAATCCGTGGGGTGGGGGCTGAGGGGGTAAAGATTCCAAATTGAAGCCTGTTTCCCTTGGAGGGGGGGTGTCACCTGTTACCCCTTGTAGGGATGAGGTGGGAGGTGCTTTAATCCCCCCAGGTGGGACCCCCCCCCCCCAAGTGGAAGTGTTGGGGGCACAACTGGTCAATCTGGGTGAGGTTCCCCATTTTGGGGGGGGTCTGAGTGGTGGTGCCTGTATGAGCAGTCCTGGGGGGGGGAATGGGGGGAGTCACCTCATGGCATCCAACTCATTTCATTTTCTCTGGGGGTCCTGGGGGGAGTCACCCCAAGCCCCTCCAAGAACCAAAAACACCCCCCAAAACTGTGATGTCACCCTGTCCCATCCTGACTGGGGGAGGGGGGGACACACACCCTGGTGGGGCACCTGGACCCCCTCCTGGGGAGGCACCAAACCTGCTGCTCCAGCCCAATCTGGGCCAATCCCCAGGGTTTTCAGCCCAAACCTGGCACAGCCTGGTGCTCCCCCCCTCCACATCTCACCCCCCCCTCTCCTGGCAGGGGGGATTTGGTTCTTCATTTCTTAGCAATAAACCACATTTTTAATAAGTTATTTACGGCTCTGGCACTGCCTATGAAGTCCAGCAGGGGTGGGGGGGGAAATTCACACCTGGATCTGGGGTGGGCTCTGGGAATGGGGTTTGCTGTGACCATCAGGGTTGGATTCACCCCTGGAGCTCCACAGGCTCAGCCCTGAGCTCGTCCCACAAGAGGGGGGAACATTGAACCTTCTGGGGACGGATCAGGACCCCTGTGGGTCGGGAGGGGTGATGGGGGGAGATGAGGACCCCCCCTCCCAGCTCGGGGTGGGGGGCACAGACAGAGCCTGGGCACACTCAGGGCAGAGATATCACCAAATATATATAATTTATATACAGCTCATCCCCCCCTGGGGGTGAGGGGAGACCCCCCTAAACCCCTCGAGCCCCCCAGCAGGGGCTGGGCAGGGCCAGCCTGTTGTCCCACCCAAGGGACCCCCTCCCACACTGCCACCTGCCCCCCTTTTTTTGGGATGGAGGGGGCACTGGGGAGGGGCAGGTGCCCCTGACAGCAACCTCGGGGGGGGGGGCACAAACCCAGAGGGGGGTAAATCCACCCAGGGGTGGGCAGATCCCACCCAGGGCTGGGGAGATCCCAGGGGGGCACATCCCTGGATCTATAGACCCCCCCAGGGCACCACACCAACCCCCTCCTCCCCTCAGCTCTGGGATGAGCTGTAACAGGGCACAGGGGCAGGATGGCACCTCAGCAAGGACCCCCCCAACCCCACCCTCTCTCCCCAACCACCCTCCCATCACCAAAATCTCCAGACACCCCCCCTGCAGAGCTGCCCCGTCCCCACCCCCTGTGTGTGTGTGTGTGTGTCCCGTCACTGCAGCAGCTCCTCCCAGGAGATGGGCCTGGAGAACACCTCCCTCTCCAGCCACAGGTCGTAGTTGACCTGGAAGTCCTCGGGCAGGTCGACCCTCTGGCCCAGCACGCTCTGCAGGCAGTTGTCCACTGGCAGGAACTCGGGGTTGCCGTGGCCGCGGTCGTAGCGCCGCGAGTTGAAGCGCTCGATGCTGGCGCGCAGGGCACACTCCTCGGCCTGGAAGTCCCAGGGACGGGCGTCCAGGTCTGGGCAGGAGAGAGAGCAAACAGCTCAGGGCACAGGGAAAAGGGGGTTGTAGGTCCTGGCCAGGGCGGGAGCAGCAGCTCCAGAGCATCTCCAACAGGAGACGCCGCTGGTTCGGACCCCTGGGGCCAAAAATGAGTCCCGAAAAACTGGGATGTCCCCTCATCCCGGCTCCCAAATCCTGATGGGGGGGTGAGGGGGGCACTGAACCTGCTGTTCCAGCCTGATTTAGGGCAAAAGCCAAGGTTTTCAGCCTAAGGGACCTGGCACAGCCCTTGAGCCCTGCAAAGCCTCCACCCGAAATCCCTCCTGCATCCCAGACCTCTGGATTGGGTCTGGCTCAGCTGGGCTGGGTCTGACTGAGCTGGGAAGGGGTAGGAAGGGCTGGGAAAGAACTGGGAAGAGCAGCTTGGTGGGCACCTGGTCAAGGTCAACTGGTCAAGGTCAGCCAGCCAAGGTCACCCCGCCCCACGTGCAAGAGCCCCCCGAGCGGGAAGGCATCGGGAATGCCATGGGAATGCCGTGGGAATGCCATGGGAATGCCATGGGAATGCCATGGGAATGCCGGGAGGTACCGTTGCCGTAGGCCCAGTCGTCGTTGAGGCGGTGCCGAACCTTCTGGTAGATGGCTGACATGGTCTTCATGTTGCTCTTCCTCCACTGGCGCCCCAGGTACTTGGTCTGCACCTTGAGCAGCTTGAGCACGTAGAGCTGCAGCATGGCCTGCTTCACCTTCAGCGCCCGCTTCAGGATCGGAGCCGACTTGAACACCACCAGCATCTGCCACGGGACACGGGGGATGGGGGATTAGGATGGGGTGGAATGGGATGGATGGGGTGGGACAGGGTGGAATGGGATGGAGTAGATGGGGTGGGATGGAGTGGGACAGGGATAGATGGGATGGGACAGGGATGGGGTGGGATGGGATGGGGATGGGGTGGGACAGGGTGGAATGAATGGGATAGCGTGGGATGGGATGTGGATGGGATGGGATGGGATGGATGGGATGGGATGGGATGGGATGGGATGGGATGGGATGGGATGGGATGGGAAGGATGGGGTGGGATGGATGGGTGGATGATGGGGGGTGGGATGGAGGACAGGGATAGGATGGATGGGACAGGAAGGTGGGATGGAGGAGATGAATGGGGTGGAGTGGGATGGGGTGGGGTGGGATGGGACAGGGTAGGATGGGGTGGGGATGAGATGGGGGGACGAGAGGGTGGAATGGGATTGGGTGATGGGGTGGAATGGGGTGGGACAGGGGTGGGATGGGATGGATGGGGTGGGGTGGGATGGGATGAGACAGGGATGGGGTGGGATGGGGTGGATGGAGGACAGGGGTGGGGTGGGATGGGACGGGGTGAAGAGTGTGGGATGGGTGGGGTGAGACAGGATGGAGTGGAGTGGGTGGGATGGGATGGATGGGATGGGGTCCTGTGTCAACCCCCCCCTCAGCTTCCTCTCCCCTTTCCATCCCCCCTTGCTCCCCTCTCCCTCCCCACCGAGGGCTGGGTTGCCCCCAGGTGTTCCAAGCCCCCAGTGAGATCCCAGTGCAGCCAGGCTGAGCTGCAGAGCGTTCCCAGCCCTCACCATGGTGCGGGAATGCTTCCACTTGGTCAGTTTGTTCAGGATGCGCAGGAGGTTGATGCAGGAGAAGAGGTTCCTCCAGCAGAACTGGTTGTTGTCTCCGGCCTCCTGCGGGGAGGACAGGCAGGGTCAGGACAGGGAAGGGAGCAGGGATGAGCAAAGGCTGTGGGGGGCTTGTCCAAAGAGTATTCAGGCATGGAATGATCCAGTCATGAAATTGGTAAGGTTGGAAAAGCCCTCCCAGACCACCAAGTCCAACCATCCCCCAGCACTGCCAAGGCCACCCCTGACCATGACCCCAAATGCCACATCCGCAGGATTTTTGGGCACCTCCAGGGATGGAGATTCCACCAACCCCCTGGGCAGCCCCTTCCAGTGCCTGAACACCCTTTCCAGGAAAAAATCCCTCTTCATGTCCAACCTGCCCCTCCCCTGGCACAGCCTGAGGCCGTTCCCTCTCCTCCTGTCCCTGTTCCCTGGGAGCAGAGCCCGACCCACCCTGGCTCCCCCCTCCTGTCAGGGAGTTGCAGAGCCAGAAGGTCCCCCCTGAGCCTCCTTTTCTCAGCTCCCCAGCTCCCTCAGCCCCTCCTGCTGCTCCAGCCCCTTCCCAGCTCCCTTCCCTTCCCTGGACACGCTCCAGCCCCTCAATGTCCTTCTCATCCCGAGGGGCCCAAAACTGACCCCAAGCAGGGATCTGCCATCCTCCCCAAAGCCCCCAGGGGCACAGGAGTGCTGAGGGTGCCAGAGCTGGGTGGGGGAGCCCCCCAGGACTGGCACAGCTGGACTCACCAGGCTCTCAGCCGTCAGCTCTGGCAGCTCGTGCACCACACAGTAGGGATAGTCCAGGACAGAGATGCTGCAGGAAGGAGAGGGGGGGTCCTGCTGATCCCCCAGAGCCCCCACTGATCCCTCCCAGACCCCCCTGGCCTGGGGGGCAACGCAGACCCCACCTCCCACCCACCAGAGACTAGCTGTGGTGGGCACTGCCCGCTGTGCCTGCGCCCAGGGAGCAACTCCAGAGGGAAGAGGAAGCAGAGGAAGAGGAAGAGGAAGAGGAAGCCTCCCCACAGCCCACAGGGATGCAGAGGAGCAGCCCCCCTGCCCTACCTGTTCTTGGCAGTGATGTAGGACATGATGTTCTGGTTGAAGAACTTGAGGATGAGCGGGATGCAGTTGGCAAAGACCAGGTGCTGGGCCATGTACTCAAACTGGGGAGGGGAGAAGCAGGTGAAGGGGGACCAGGGGGGTCCTGCCCGTGCCTAAATTCCCCCAAAATGGGGAAGTGAGGAGGATCCAGACCCTCTAACCTGGTAGATGTGGTTGAGCTTGAAGTGCTTGAGCAGGAGCAGCAGCACGGCCGAGATGGCCTTGACGATGATCTCCTTGTGCCGGTTGACGTCCACGCCCAGCTTCATGCTCTGCAGCACCGTGGTCCTGGGGACACAGGGGGGCCACTGGCAGGAACTGCTTCCCTGGGAGGTGGGGAGGGGCTGGCAGGCAATTCCCAGAGAAGCTGTGGCTGCCCCGTCCTTGGAAGTGTCCAAGGCCAGGTTGGACTGGGCTTGGAGCAACCCGCGATAGTGGAAGGTGTCCCTGCCCCTGGAACGGGCTTTAAGGTCCCTTCCCACCCAAACCACCCCATGATTCCGTGCTCCTGCAGCAGGGCAGGGTCACATCAGCCAGGTAGCCCCAACCCAACCCCTTCCTGGTCCCTCCTGTCCCCCCTTCCCTTCCCAGCCCCCTGCCCCGGGGCACTCACGGCATCTCCTCCGGCAGGACGTCTGCCAGGATGTTGATGGAGTCTGTCTTGGCTTTGGAGGTGGGGGCTGCAGCCAGGAGGATCTTCAGGAGAGCAATCTGGGGAGCAGGGGGAGATGGAGAGGGGAGGGGAGCAGGGGTGTGGGTGTGGCCAGGGATATAAACCTGGGAGGCACCACTGGGAAGGGACTGATCCCAGAGGATCCCAGTGCTCCCAGCTCACCATGTACTGGGGCAGGCTGGGCAGCAGCCCCTGGTACAGGATCTCTGCAGGGACTTGTTCCACTTCCTCTTCCCCCTGGAGCCAGGAGAGACCAGAAAACCTCATCCCAGGAGCCATGGGATAGGATCCCAAGGGCAGGAGACCCTCAGCCCAGAGAAACCCCTTCCCAGCAGAGCAAACATCCCATCCCATCCCATCCCATCCCATCCCATCCCAAACCATCCCACACTTACTCCAGACAGTGGGGAGCGCAGGAATTCCTCTTCCATGTGCACCTGCACCTCGGCAATGGACGTGTACTTGTGCTGCAGGGGGACAGGGGGGTCAGCACAGCCCCCTCCCCTCAGCTCCCACCATCCCATAATATCCCTCCTGGATCCCTGTCCCAGGGGTAGCCCATGTTCATGGGCAGGGTGGGAGCTGCTGGACTCAGCTATGGACAATCCCAGGAGCAAAGGAAGACCAAGAAGGAATAAAGCGCCCCATGGAAGGGATGAAGCCCCCTAAGGAAGTGGTTTGGACAGCCTGGGAGAGCAGGGATGGGATGAGAACTTCAGGCTGCTCCCACCCTGGGGCTGAGGAAGGGGGAGATGGTTTAGGAAACCCCACCCTGGGCTGTGCTGGGAGCAGGGGCTGGGGAAGGGATGGGGGGAATTCCTGGGTGGACTCACCAGCTTCAGGGTGCGGATGCTCTCGTGGATGGGCCTGGGCAGACCCACCACCGTGTTGGTGTCACTGCAGGAGGGACAGAGCCAGGCTGGGAGCAGAGCTGGGGCACCCAGGGGTGGGGAAGGGACCCCCAGGGGTGGGAAAGGACCCATGAGCCAGCCAGGACTTTGCTGCTGCCACATGGAGGCAACAGCAGCCCCCAAATTGGCCTCTCCCCCAGCTCCCCAAAATTGGCCTCTTCCACCCCACCCTGAACTGGCCTCTTCCACAGCCCCCTCAAATTGGCCTCTCCCACAGCCCCCCAAACTGGCCTTTTCCCAAGCCCCCCAAACTGCCCCCACACCCTGGCCAGCCCTGGCCCCACCTGCCCAAGGTGTATCCGATGAATTTGCTCCTGCTGGACTCCAGGAACATCTCGATGTCCTTCTCCCTGCAGCCAAGGGGGAAGGGAAGAGTCACCTCTCCCTGTCCCCCTTGGAATGCCCCAGCTCCAGCCCCCAGGGAAAAGCCTGAGGAGGGGATGACACCCAACCCATCCACCCCCAAAAAACAACCATCCAAGTGACCACCCTGCCCCCAACCCCTTCCTCCACCCGAGGCTCGGCCTCTTTTCCTGCCCCCATTCCAGCTGCGCCCCCCGTCCCCCCCTGCACTCACCGGACCTTGGGGGCCCAGGGCAGCCCCTTGGGGCAGGTGATGCGGTCGCTGGGGGGGTGCTGGGTGGGGGGGGGCATCACTTCGTCCCGCTCCAGGGGGAAGGTCTCCCCCTCCAGGCTGTTGTCGTCGTCGTTCTCCTCCTCCTCCTCCCGGGAGTCGTCGGCTTTGTAGGGATCCCGCTCGTTGAAGGCGTCCAGGTTGTCCTGCTTGATGAGGGCCTGGGGGAAAGAGGAATGGGAATGGGTCTGCTCCTGCCCCTGGGAGAGACCTCGTGGGTGTCACCACCCCCTCAGCCATGTCCCCATGCCCTCGATGATGTCACCATGCTTCACTGATGCCACCACCCCCTCCCTGCTGTCCCCCCTGTCGCTGTCCCCGTCCCCACCTTGTGCTCCCTGCGGCCGCGTTTCTGCTGCTGCTCGATGAGGTCGGAGGCGGATGCGGGGGGCGACGCCGCCCTCATGTTGCGGATCACCTGGATGCTGTCCTCGGGCAGCGGGGGCAGCCCCAGCATCTCCCTCTTCTCCGCCTTCATGCTCTGCAGCTCCTCAAAGCCCCCCAGGGTGCACTGCAAGGGACACCCCGAGCTGAGCGTGGGGGGCTCCCGGGGCGGCTCCGCCCGCCCTTCCCAAAACCGCTCTCCAGAATCCCAGTCGTGGAATCCCGGAGGTTGGAAAAGCCCTCCAAGGTCACCGAGCCCAACCTGTGCCCCATCCCCACCTGGTCCCCCAGCCCAGAGCACTGAGAGCCACGGCCAGGCCTTCCTGGGACACCTCCAGGGGTGGGGACTCCAAACCTCCCTGGGCAGCCCCTGCCAGTGCCTGAACACCCTTTCCAGAAGGGAATTTCCCCAATATCCAACCTGACCCTCCCCTGGCACAGTTTGAGGCCATTCCCTCTCCTCCTGTCCCTGTTCCCTGGGAGCAGAGCCCGATCCCCCCCGGCTCCCCCCTCCTGTCAGGGATTGCAGAGCCAGAAGGTCCCCCTGAGCCTCCTTTTCTCCAGGCTGAGCCCCCCCAGCTCCCTCAGCCCCTCCTGCTGCTCCAGCCCCTTCCCAGCTCTGCTCCCTTCCCTGCACACGCTCCAGCCCCTCAATATCCTTCTTGTCCTGGGGGGTCTAAATCCTTCTCCAGGGTGTAAAACAGGAGCTGCCTGTCCCTGTTCCCCCCTTGTCCTTGTGACAGGAGGGTGTCCAGGAATCCACAACTGGAGTGTCCAGAGCTTTCCCTTCCTGGATCCCAGCAGGGACCTCGCTTTGGGTCCCTCCTTGATACCCACTCAGCTCCAGATCCCAACATCCAACACTTCCCTGCGGGGCAAAGCCTGGGATTGGGTTTAACAAGGTGCAAACTGAATGCCAGAAGAGGATGGAGCAGTTTTACAGCCCGATCTGAGGGCAGAATTCCCTCCTGTGCCAAGCATCCAAGCACATATCCCACATCCCACGGCCTCTCCTCACCAGCACAGTCTTCCAGAGCAGGAGCAGCACCTTCTTCATGGGGAAATGTGGGGCGTGGCCGCTGCAGAACTTGGTCACCATCCCGAAGAGCATCACGGAGAAGGGCTCGTTGTTGTACAGGGGGGCTCCTGGAATCCACACATGGGGAATTTATCCCAGGAATTCCTCATTCCTGGTCTCGCCCCCACCATCTCAGACATCCCCATTCCACCCCAGAGACAGCTCCCTCTCCTCTCCAAGGCCTCAGAACCCCCATCACTTCTCACCTCTGTGTTCAGAGGAAACAACAGCCCTAACACCCCGTGTTTTTCCCGGGAAGAGCAGCAGGAAAGGCCGGATGGCTCCCTCTGCTCGCCCTTCCAAGCTGAGCACAAACCACCCCAACGCTGCCAGTCCTTGTTTTAACCAAGGCCTGGAGGCAAATCCCATCCCACTGTCCCCCCTCTTTCCAGGCCTGGGCAGCTCCATCCCGAGCTCCGGGATGCTCACCCAGCTCCGCTCGGAATGTTTGCCTCATGCTCTTCCACTCGGGCTTGTCCCCCTCGGCCTCCTGGCGCACGGTCTCCACGATCAGGTACATGATGTTCAGCAGCACCCTGGGGAAAAAACAACAAAAACCATGGCTTGGGATGAGCTGGGAGGAGTTTGGGAAGCACTGCTGGCACCTAGCATCCCGGGATGGAGATGTAGGAGGTGGGTTGGAGTTGCCCAGGTAAGGTTTGGGCTCCTGCAGGGACGTTTTCTGGGCTCTAAACCAGGGAAAACGGTCCTGGATTCGCGGGATGAGGTGAATTGTGAATGTTTTCAGGGAGTTTAGGGCTCTAAACCAGGGAAAACGGCCCTGGATTCACAGGAGGACGAGGTGGATGGTGGATGTTTGCAGGGATTTAGGTTTTCCTGGAATATGCTGGAATGGAATTGATTTTTCCAGTGTTTGCAGCCCACACCACATTCACATTCCACGCCAGTGCTCAGGAAAAAGGTCTCTCCAAATCCAAGCTGGAAAAACCCTCCTTTCCCAAATTTTCCTGCTCTCACATCCCCAACCTGCCCCGTTCCTGCTGAGCACGAGGGACACCTGTGGATGCTCCCGGAGCTCTGGGACCCCTCCAGGGTTTGTCCCAGCTCCCCAAAACTCCTGGAAAAGCCTGTCCCCCCCATTCCAGCCCCACAATTCCCATTCCATACCTCAGGTCCGTGCTGTCAGCCAGAGAAATGGCCGGTTTCCTCACGGCACTGGAACACGCTGCGCTGTTGCTGCAGAGGGAAAACAGCCCAGAGGGAATTTGGGGGAATTTAGGGGATCCGGGGGAATCTGGGGGGGATATGGGGGATTTTGGGAGGATCTGGGAGAATCTGGACTCTGCCACAGGCATCCCATGTGCCAGAGCCTACTCTGGGAGAGACAGCCCTGCCAGGAATTCCCTCCTCACAGCAGGAGGAACTTTGGGACTTAACCAATTATTATTCTATAAATAGAACACAAACCATACTTATATATGTTGCTGCTATATTAAAAATCTTATATAAATAAAATATTTAAAAAAAATAAAAATTATTGAACGTATCAGGTCTAATCCTACGTTCCATATCCACCCAGAACGCTGGGAACTGCTCTGGTGGATGCAGGAATCAGCCCAGGGACCTGCCCGGCTGCTCCAGGGCCATTCCCAGGGTGTTTTCCCGGGACACTCACTCGATCTCCATGTTGAGCAGCTCCACCAGGGCGTTGAAGGTGCCCACCTCCAGCAGCAGGAAGATGTTGTACCTCATCCAGGCCTGCACCTCGGCCTCGGAGCTGCACTCACCGAAGGTCCCTGTGGGGAGAACCCGTTGAGCACGGAGCCGGGAGGGGGGCAGGAAAGGTGGGAAGCACAGGCTGGAAGTGCCCCCATGGAATCACAGCCTGGGGGGGCAGGGCTGGGAGGGCACAGGGACACGGGGACGGGCTGCTCCGAGGTGTCTGGATCCGTGAGGATCATCCCGGGGGGATGAAACCCACGGGGAATGGGAATTATTGAAAATATTGATTATTAATTGTTGCACTAAATTAGTATGGGATATTAATTACACTACATATTGATAGGTTGTATATTGTTATATGTTATATATGTGATACGCTATATATGTAATATACTATATTATATATAACACATACGATATTAAATAAAATATATAATATATAAATATGTGATTTTCATAAATTATATATTGCAATATATACTTCATAATATATTTCATGTTATGTATAGATTATATAAATATATATTGCCAGAGTATGCATAATATATTCATCCATGTTCTTATATAATGTATATAACATATACTATATATAACATATAAAATATGCAACATATCATTGCATATTTGTACAATAATTATATAATACATAATTGTATACATGTAGTATATAACATATATATTACCATATATACAAATAACATATATAATATATAAGAACATATTAGATATGCTATATATAACATACTATATACATAATTCATGTAATTTATATATGTATATATGTATACACAGTCTATAATTTTTATATATACATATTACATAACATATATAGTAATAATGTTTAATACATATCGTATACTATTTATAAACTACACTATATATTTAATTTATTAAATGACACATAATGTAATCTATATTACATATAGTAAATATTATTATATGTAATATATGTTATATTAATATATAACTTATATAAATTACATATATTATATATTATATAATTTATTATATAATTATATAATATTATATAATTTATATATATTAATAACATATAATATACTTTATAAAATATAAAACATATAATTTATTAAATAACACATAATATAATGTATATTACATATACATTATATATGTAATGTATATTACATATACATTACATACTATATTATTATACATAATATAGGAATATATATATTATACAAATAAATTACATATATATTATATAATTTATTATATAATCATATAAATATTGTATAATTTATATATAGTTATAATGTGTATTGTATATCATATATAGTATATAACATATAATTAAATATATAACATATATAATTAAATAATATATAATGTAACCTATATCATATGTTATATATAGTACATGAATATACAGCTTCTATGAATTGCATATATATATCATATATTATAAATAAATTTATTATATAATAATATAATATTATATCATTTATATATGGCAATAATATCTATTATATACTATATATAATATACAACATATACATTTTATTAAGACAACATAATCTATATTACATATATGTTATATATTATGTTATATTTTATATATTATATATTATACATTATATATTATAATATATATTATATATAGTATATGTTATATGTAATATATGTATATTCTATGAATATACAGCTTCTATGAATTATATGTATGTACATACTATATATTAGATATAAATTTATTATATAATTATATAATATATAATTAATATACGATAATAAAATCCATTATATATCATATATAATATACAACACACACATTTTATTAAGCCATAATATAATCTCTATTACACATATATGTTATACAATATATATAACATATTATATAAATATATAGCTCATATCAAGAAGTTACTCATCTATTTCACCTATTTAATACATTTTCCCTGAATTAGGCACACAAATCCCACAGACCCACACCGTGCCTCCCTCCCTGCCCTCCATCCCCCCGTCCCTGCCGTGCGGTGTCACCTTGTGCCACGTAGAGGATGGCCCTGGCCACGCGCAGGCGCCGCTCCCGCGCCGTCACCTCCAGCCCGTCCAGCAGCCGCATGGCGTGGGTGCGGTGCTGAGCCCGCTCCAGCTGCGCCCAGCGCCGCTCCGGCACTGCGGGGACACCGGGAAACACCTCGGGAACCGCGGCTGCCGACCCGGGAGGGACCGGGATCCACCACCACGGGAGAAACATGGACACCAACCCGGGAGGGACCGGGATCCACCACCACAGGAGAAACATGGACACCAACCCGGGAGGGAATGGGATCCACCACCACGGGAAAAACACGGCCACCAACCCCGGGAGGGAGCGGGATCCACCATCATGGGAAAAACATGCCAACCCGGAGGAAGACCCACCAGCTGGCCGGACACCGGACCCAGAGAATGGGATCCACCACCCCGGGAAACCACAACAGTGGGATGAGGGGATGGACACACTCATGGACACAGCCAAGGGATCCAGCACCATAGGAAAGCACAGCAGTGGGATGAGGGAATGGGATACACCCATGGACAATCCCAAGGGATCCAGCACCACGGGAAAGCACAGCAGAGGGGTGAGGGAATGGAACACACTTATGGACAACCCCAAGGGATCCAGCACCACAGGAAAACACAACAGCAGGATGAGAGAATGGGACACACCCACGGACAATCCCAAGGGATCCAGCACCATGGGAAACCATAACAGTAGGATGAGGGAATGGGACACACCCACGGACAATCCCAAGGGATCCAGCACCACGGGAAAGCACAGCAGTGGGATGAGGGAATGGGACACACCCATGGACAATCCCAAGGGATCCAGCACCACGGGAAAGCACAGCAGTGGGATGAGGGAATGGAACACACTTATGGACAATCCCAAGGGATCCAGCACCATGGGAAAGCACAGCAGTGGGATGAGGGAATGGGACATGCTCAAGGGATCCAGCACCACAGGGAACACGGTGCTGCTGGGAGCAGTGGACACCCAGGGATGTGATGGACAGAGGGATTCTTCTGCCTCCCAGATGAGTCATGGACTCAGGGAATATCCAGAGGGATCATCAGTCCAACCCCTGGCCCTGCACAAACACCCCCACCAATCCCACCCTGTCCTGGAGCTCTGGCAGCCTTGGGGCCGTGACCATTCCCTGGGGGAAGAACCTTTCCCTGAGATCCAACCTGACCCTGCCCTGGCACAGCTCCAGCCCTGCCCTGGGCCCTGTCCCTGCCCACACAGAGCAGAGATCCGAGCTGCCCATCCCAGGAAAGCTGCAGATCCCAATGAGCAGGAAGAGAGATCCTGTCCCTCCACCTGGAACAGCTCTTACTGTGGATCCTGAAGTCCTCCTCGAAGCACTTTCGGTTGAGCAGGAATTCTGGCCCCTCTGTGTAACTGTAAAGCTCTGCCAAGAGAGGGGAAGCTCCAAAAACCTGCACAGCTGCAACTTGGGAACTGCAGTTTTAGCCTCAAATACTCAAAATTCCCCCAAAAAACACCACCCAGCAGAAGGCTAAAAACATTCCCTAAATTAATCCTTTCCCTTTTAACATCCATCAGGTGTTTAAGGATAATGATGGAGCTGAGAGAGCTCCTCTAATTGTCCCAGCAGAGGAAGTCACTGGTTAATTGACTCATCCCGAGAATTCCTCACCTGACAGCTCTGCTGCCCATTTATCCGTGTCTGCATATTCGAACTCCAGGTCCGGAGACTCGGAATAGCCCTGAAAATAGCCGGGAAAAACCAACTCAGCTGCAGCACATCCCAGGGAAAACCCCGAGCAGCCACAGTTCACCTCGTCCTCCTGCAAATCCAGGGCTGTTTTTCCCGGTTTAGGGACCAGGAATGTCCCTGCAGCAGCACAAACGTTACCGAGGCAACTCCAGCCCATCCCCTCCTCCCTGCGGCTCCATCCAGGATGCGCCGCAGGGATCGCCCGGCTGGAGCCGCTGCAGCACCCCCAGAACGCCGCAAACACCCCCGGAACGCCCCAAAATGCTCTCAGAACAACCCCAAACACCCCCTCAAAACATTGAGGGAACCCCCAGAGCTCAATAAAAACGGCAGGAGACGGGGAGGGAATTCTGTGGGATCAGAAAACAGGTCCCATGGGATCAGGGAGCTCTCAGAGCTCCCACGTTTCCCACAGAATTGGAAAAAATTCGGGCTATCCCTGCCTGCCCCCACCCCGTGGCTCCTCCCAGCAGGATTAGTGAGGATGGAACTACTCCAAACACTTTGGAGAGGTGGGATAAACACCCAGGAGAAGCTTCAGAGCACAAAATATCAGCTCCCTTCAGGGCGGCATCAACGCAGGCCCAGAGAATTTCGGGGATTCCAGCCCTGAGTGGGGCAGAAGTCTCCTGAATTTCGGGGCACCCGGACCCACAGCAAAACCCTCTCCTAAATTTCGGGGCACCCACCCCTGCGGGAGAGGCAGATCCACAGTAAAACCACCTGAATTTCGGGGCACCCACCCCTGAGGGGAAGGCAGAGCCACGGCAGGATTTTGGGGCACCCGCTCTGAGCGAGGGGCAGACCCAGAGCAGACCCCTCGGGGGGAATTCGGACCCCTCTTCCCGGATCCATCCCTGCTCCGGGCCGGGAACACCGGGAGAGCCCCGGGACGGGCTGGGAGAGCCCCGGGATTGGGTTCCTGGGGCCGAGCCACCATCGCGGTCACACCGGGATGGGATGGACGGGAACCGGCACCGACCCCGGGCTCCGGCCCCGCTGCCACCGCGGCTCGGGGGGCACCGGGACCGCCCCTGGCCATCGGTACCGGAGCCGGTTCCGGCACAGCGGCTGCTCCGGGGCTGACCGGGAGGAAGGCGGTGACCAAAGAGGGGCTGGAAACACCGCCCAGGTACCGGCACCGGCACCCACGGACAGCGGCACCGCCGGACACACGGACAGCCCTGGCACGGCCACACCGGCACCGTCAAACACCAGACACACCGGCTCTGCCCTGGCACGGGCACCCCCTCAGCCACCGGCACGGCCGGGCAGGCCCCGCCGAGCCCCGGCGCGGCCGGCCCCGCGCGGGCAGCGCCTCCCCGCTGACCTCGGAGTCCTTCCTGGGCGGGCGGGCCATGTCGCGGCCCCGGTTGGGCGCGGCGGCCCCGCCGCGGGCCCTGTTGTTGTTGTTGTTGTTGCCCGGAGCCGCTGCCGGAGCCGCTGCCGGGCCCGGCCCGGGGCCGCCGCCCGCCTCCATGGCGGCCGCTCCGCCGCCAGCTCTCGCGAGGACTCACCCCCTCCTCTCGCGGGAGCGGCAGCGACAGCCGGGGCAGCGCCGCCGCCATGTTGGGAGTGGCGCCGCGGTGGCGCTCGGTGTGTCCGGTGGGGTGGGATGCGGCTCCGCCGCCGCTTTCGCCGCCTCGTCGAGGCCGCCGCGTCACGGCCCGGCCCTGCCCGCCCCCGCCGGCCGCGGGCGGCGCGGCGACCGGGGCAAACGGGGCTCCGCCCCCGCGCCGCCATACTGGGAGTGGCGCGGCAATGGGCGCCGCCATGCTGGGAGCGGCACTTCCGCCCCACGTGCCCCCGGCCGCTGGAGGCCGCCATGTTGGGAGGGGCGGGGGGGAGATCCCAAATTTGAGGGATTTAATTTAAATCCCTCAATTTGAATTGAGGGAATTCTCAAATCAAGGGGCTTGGGGGGCTCAGACCCCAAAGAGGGCGGGCCTGGCAGTGCTCGGAAGGGACCCAGACCCCAGCAGAGGGACCTGATGGTGTCTGAAGCCCAAGTGAAAGTGCCCAAGGTGGGGGTGAGACCCCAAAATTCCACCTTTTTAACGATGCTCAGGGAGTTCTGCTGGGACCCAAAATCCACCTGGAGGTGGCCCAAGGCAGGTCCCATTCCCTACTCAGACACAGCTCAGGGTCCCCCCACCACGACACCAAATAAACCCTCGGGAACCACGAGCGCTCGGCTTTTCCTAATAGTTTAATTCGATTTAATGATTTATTGCTCATCTGCGAGGATTAATATTGCATTCATTAAAAATCATTCATATACAAAATAAACCTCTCCCTGCTGCTGCTGCTGCTGCCCCCGGGCCCCCTCCCCTTGCCATGGCTTGTCCAGACACGGAGCCCTTTGCGCCCCAAAAAGGTGGGAAAAGGGGGATGGGGGGATGCCGGGATTCCCAAACGTGGGAGAATCCCGGGAAAGGGGGGATGCTCCCACTCCCAGTCCATCCTCACAGATGCTCACTGAGCCCTCCCAGTGAGGTTTGGGGCAGGGGGGGTGGAGGGGAACGTGACCCCCGAAATCTCCGGGGAAGGCGAGGAGGGCGATCCCCAAAATCTACGGAGCGACCCAGCAACATTCCAGGGTGGGAAGGGGATGAGAGGGGGGGGATCCACCAGCACCTCTGCCATCCCCCCTCCTGTCCCCAGCCCTGCAAATTCCCTGGAGGATCCCAGGGCTGGGGGGAAGGAGCAGCTCCAATCCCGGTTCCGCAGCATCTCCATGATCCCTGTACCGGGAGATGCCGGGATTGGGGGCTGTTCCCACCCCTCCCAGGGGCTGGAGCAAGGAAAGAGGCGGATTGGGGAGGAGAAAAAGAGGCAAGAGAAACCCTCCCGGGCTTGGAAGGAGCTTCTTCCACCCCCGGGAAAAGCTGTGGGAATGGGGGAGGGAAATGTCAGCTGGAGAGGGGGGAAGGGGCTGGAAAACAGCCGGGAAAGAGGCTGGAAAACAGCCACGAGAGAGCTGGGAGAGCCCTGGGTGTGGGGAAGGCTCATCTCTGCATCCAGCTGGGAAAAAAAATTAGGGAATACCCCCAAAAAACCCCTCCCCAGGCCACCTGAAAGCTCCTCCCCCCCTCCACCACCTCGGTGCTTCCCGGTGTGTGGGGGAGAGACAGGAAAGCAGCCACATCCTGGGAAAACATCCCCTTGGAACATCCCCACTCTGGAAAACAGCTCTGGAAGGATGGAGAAGGAAAAGAGGAAGCGAAAAAAAACACCAAACACCACGACTGAACAAAGAAAAAAGAAAGAAAAAAAAAAGGTTTAAAACTCAATTAAGGTGCAGTTTGGCTAAAAAAAAACAAAAACAAAAGGAAAAAAAAGAAAAATTGGGAGAGATGAGGATAATGCTGGGAAAAGCGACCCCCATCCGGATTCAAGATTAGCACCCTGAAAAAACTTCCCCTCCCCTCCCTCCCCTCTTCCCCCCCCCAAAGCCCCAGGTGGCCACCAAAGCCGGGTCTGTGGCCACCAAAGCCGGGCCCAAAGCCTGGGGACCCCCCCAGCCCCTTCCAGGTGCCCTGCAGGCCCCGCTCTGCTCCCGGGAAGCGCCCGGAGCAGGGATCTAGCAGCTAAAACTGGGCTCTTTAAGGCAATTGAAGAAGTTGCAGAAATTCCACACAAAGAAAAAGGAAAAGGAATTAAAAAAGGAGCATCTCCGGATCCGCAGGGGAGACCGAGGAGGGGAAGAAAACCCCGAAGGGAGAGGGGAAAATAAACCCACTTTGCTGCAGGAATGAAGTGCCCTGGGAAGAGCAGGAGAGGGGGGAAAAACCTCTCCCGAATCCAGGGCTGGGGAATCAACAGGCTCCAGCACATGGAAGCAAGAAGCAAATGCCAGGTTTGTGTGGTGAGGTCAGGCTGAGATGTGGGAAAAGGAGGAGGGGGGGGAAGAGAAATCCTGGCCTTGAAATCACCGAGAAATGTAAAAACAGGGGGGAAAAAAAATGGGGTTTGGGGGAAAGGAGGAAAAGGAACAATACAAAAAAAAAAAAAAAAAAAAGGTAAACCAAAATAAAAATGATTTTTAAAAATAATCTCTCGAATGTTGCCTTGTGTGGTCTGGTCCTTCTGGGAATGGTCCATCAGTATCTAGGAGAGAAGGGGCACAGTGAGAGGGCTGGAACACAGATCCCAGGAGCTGAGGCTGTGCCAGGGGATCCCAAATCATGGAATTCCAGATTGGTTTGGGTGGGGAGGGACACCTCCCACCAGCCCAGGCTGCTCCAAGCCCTGTCCAACCCGGCCTTGGACGCTTCCAGGGATTCAAGGGTAGCCACAGCTTCTCTGGGAATTCTCTTCCAGCACCTCCCCACTCTCCCTGGGAAGAATTCCTCCCAATATCCCATCTAACCCCTGGCAGTGGGAAGCCATTCCCTGTGTCCTGTCCCTCCATCCCTTATCCCCAGTCCCTCTCCAGCTCTCCTGGAGCCCCTTCAGGCCCTGCAAGGGGCTCTGAGGTCTCCCTGGATCCTTCCCTTCTCCAGGCTGAGCATTCCCAGCTCTCCCAGCCCTCGGAGCATCTCCCTGTGTTCACTCCAGCAGCTCCAGCGTGGATGTGGAGGTGGCAGCTGCTCCCAGGCCCCTCACCTGTAGTAGTTGGGTTTGAAAGGGCCGTTCTTGTTGAGCCCCAGGTACTTGGCCTGGTCGTCCGTGAGCTCCGTCAGGTGGGCGTCGAACGAGGGCAGGTGCAGGCTGGCCACGTACTCATCTGGGAATGGGGCAGGGAAAACGGGATCAGGGGGGGCCCAAACACCCCCCCCAACCCCATCCCCATCCCCGGGGGGAGCTGAGGGGTGGAGTCACCACCCCATCATCACCCGCACGGAGCCGCCGCCACCCGAAGCCTGGAGAGGAGAGCTGAGCCCAAGCCCCCAAAAGGCACCAGGATGGCATGGAAAACCCTGGAAATACCCCTGGAGGAGGGAGGCACAGGCAGAAGGGACGCCTCCCACGCTGCAGGACCCCAAGGGATATCAATCAAACCGCCCCCAACCCTGTCCTAGGGGGCCTAAACCTTTCCAAGTCGCTGCCTCTGCTCGTTTCCCTCAACCCTCCTCCCTCTGGAAGTGTTTCCCAGAGTTTTTTTCCTGGCATCCCACACTGCTGGCACACAGAATTCCCCAAGGAATTCTCCACTCACCCATCTTCTTGGGCAGCAGGTAAACGTCCTGCTTGTAGCGGCCCTCGGGAGCGTTGTAGAGCTCAATCAGAGCCAGAGCCTGTGGAGAGCACAGGGATAATCTGGGAATGCTCAGGGACAGCCCAGGAACACCCAGGGATGGCCACAGCAGCACAGACAAGGATTTGGGAGCCACAAGGAGGGCACAACCCTTTCCAAGTTCCCAGCTCAGGGCATGTCCAGCCCCTTCTGGGGCTCCAGAATCCCTCTGGGAAGGGGGGCAGGATCAGGGAGGAGGGGATGATTGTGAGTCCCTGCATGTTCCCAACCCCACCAGTCCCCTCTGTGTTCCCAATCCCACCAGTCTCCTCCCTGTTCCCAGTCCCAGCGGTGTCCAAGTTCCCAACCTCTCCAATCTCCTCCATGTTCCCAGCCCCACCAGTCCCCTCCCTGTTCCCAACCCTTCCAGTCCCCTCCAGTCCCACCAGTTCCCTTCCATGTTCCCAGTCCCACCAGCCTTGCTTTGAGGTAAGCCTAAACCTGGTTTAAGGGGCCTAAACCTGTTCTAGGGAGCTTAAACCTCTGCTGAGGAGCTTAAATCTGTGCTTGGGGGCTGAAACCTGTGCTGGGAGGGGCCTAAACTTGTGCTAGAGGGGTCTAAGCCCATCTCCCAGCCCAGCAGGAGCTGTGCCATGAAATCCGGGTCATTTCAAAGCTCTCCCCAAAACTTCCTGCACCCAAAAGGCCGAGTTCACACTCCCATCAACTCCAGCCCAGGGAAGAGGTGGTTCCTGTGGCATTCCAAGGCCCCAGCCCAGGGTGTTCCCAAAGAATCCTCCCACCCTGAGGGCCCCTCCTGGGCACAGACCTGAGTGGTGGCTGTGATGGAGAGGACGAAGGTGGGAACTGTGGAGCAGCTCAGGTTGAGCAGCCGGCCCTGGGGGAGAGCAGGAGTCACCCCAAATCCAAACCCAGCCGACATTCCAGGCGGGATTCACCTCCACCCCCTCCCAAAGGGCCCCCTTTGTGGCCAGAGCACCCCAATTCTGTCCCAGCTCCCACCCCAACCCTGAGCTAAAAGGCTGGGGAGTGCTGTGGTTTTTTCCAAAACCAGTCCCTCCCTCCTGCCAGAGCAGCTCCAGTGGGAAGACGAGCCAGATTCCTGCCTGGGAATCCCTGGCACAGCTGGAGCAGGGGGGTTTGGCTGAGGGATGGCTCCCAGCTCGTTCCAACAGCCCCAGCCGTGGCTGCCCGTGGGATGGGACACGCCCCCGCCTCCGGGAGAGGACGTCCAAAATAATAAAAAAGAACAAATCCAATAATAAACCCTTTCCTGAGCCCTGAAGCTCCTCCCCAGCGCTTTTCCACCTGGCCAAACCCACGATTTCCCGCCGGGAATCGCGGCCCAGCTCCAGGCAACACACACAGACCTCAGCCAGCAGCACCACCCGCTTCCCGTCGGGCCAGATGACGTGATCCACCTGGGAACGCACCTCGCTCCCAGGTCAGCTCCGGGGTCCTCAGGCTGGTCTGCAAGAGGAGGAGGAGGAGCTGGAGCCACGGGAGGAGGAGGAGCAGGGGCGGGAACAGCCCGAGGGGCCGGGACTCACCACGTCGATCTCGGTGTTGGAGTGGCCCATGTTGCAGACGATGCAGCTGTTCTTCATCCGGTCCAGGTGCTCCCGGGTCACCACGTTCTTGTTCCCTGCAGGGACAGCGAAAACGACCCCGCTGGATCCTCCCTCCCTCCCTGAAACTCCATCTGGAGGAGCTCAGTTTGGGGCGGCACCTGATGAACTTCCCACCAGGACGAGGCTCCTGGTTGGGACAGGGAGGAACGCATGGGACGGGTGTTGTCGTGGGATGTGCTGAGCTGGAGGGGACCCACAGGGATCAGCCACCCCTGGCCCTGCCCAGGACACCCCAAAATCCCACCCTGTCCCTGAGGGTGTTACCCAAACCCCCTGGAGCTCTGGCAGCCTTGGGGCCGTGACCATTCCCTGGGGGAAGAGCCATTCCCTGAGATCCAACCTGGCCCTGCCCTGGCACAGCTCCAGCCCTGCCCTGAGCCCTGTCCCTGCTCACACAGAGCAGAGATCCGAGCTGCAGAACCCCAAATCTTTGATCTTTTGTCCCATGAATTAACCAGGAGACCCCCAAATCCCCTCAGGACACTGGGATGTCCCTCCATCCCTGGCACATGGGACCGTGGCCAAATATCAGAGTGGGGAGGAGGAGGAGGAAGAGCTCTTTCCAAAGCCCAGCTATTGCTCCTGGAAAATAAGGAGCACACAGCAGCAAAGTGTCCTTGGGAGTTCCCTTGGGAATGGCCTCCTCCAGCCCTACCTGTGCAGGTGATGACCACATCCACCTGACGGATCACTTCGCTCAGCTTCACCACCCGAAATCCATCCATGCTGGAACCAACAGGGAGAGAGGGATCACAGCCAGCAGGAGAAGCCTCTTCCCTCCCCACCCACCGGGCCAGGAGGGAATCCCACAGCTCAAAACTGCTCCTGCCCAGCCAGGGAATCCTCCACCCCCTCAGGAACAGTGGCTGCACGAGGAAGGGTGTGCAGTGGATGTCCGAGCTGCCCCTCCAAACACCTCACACCCCTCAACAGCTCCTACCAAAACAACCGGCTATGGAAACATCTCCCACTCTTGATTCCAGTGTTTTACCCTCTTATTTCCAAAGGAGCAGCTTCCCCAGGCCAGCCAGGGAACACCTTCTGTGTGGGACCCACCCCAAAATCCACCCCGTCACACTCCAACAAGGTGTTTATTCCCCCAAAAACGATCCCCAGGTCATCCTGGCTCTGTTCCAGCCTCTGGGAAGGGTTTGGAAGAGGCTGGAGAGCAGCTGGAGAGACACTCCCAGGCAGCAGGGAGCCCCTTACCAGGCCTGGAGGGCGCAGATGGGGTCGATCTCGGTGACGTACACGATGGCCCCCAGGGCCTTGAGGGCGGCACAGCAGCCCTTCCCCACCTGCAGAGATCAGTGTGAGGGGGGCACGGCCACAGCCCCTTCCCAACCCATCCCAGGCTGCCAGATCCTCATCCCAACCCTCTGCCCGGTGCCAGGGGCAGCTCAGGATGGACCTGGAGAGTGGCACAGCAGACACAAGCCCAGCTCCAACCCCCCCTGTCAAGGTTTCCAGCTTCCCACTGCCAGAGGGCAGGGTTGGGTGGGATACTGGGAGGGAATTCCTCCTCCTCCTCCTCCCTGTGAGGGGCTGGGGTGGATTTTCTCCATCCCTGGAAGTGTCCAAGGCTGGGCTGGATGGGGCTTGGAGCAACCTGGGCTAGTGGAAGGTGTCCCTGCCCATGGCAGGGGGTAGAAGTGGATGAGCTTTAAGGTCCCTTCCCACCCAAACCCATTTGGGATTCCAGGATTTGGAGCCCCTCTGCTCTGGAGCCAGGCTGGGAGAGTTGGGAATGTTCACCTGGAGAAGGGAAGGCTCCAGGGACACCTTGGGGCCCCTTCCAGGGCCTAAAGGGGCTCCAGGAGAGCTGGAGAGGGATTTGGGACAAGGGATGGAGGGACAGGACACAGAGAATGGCTTCCCACTGCCAGAGGGCAGGGCTAGATGGAATACTGGGAAGAAATCTTTCCCTGTCAGGGCACTGAGGGGCTGGGATGGAATTCCCAGAGAAGCTGTGGCTGCCTCATCCCTCGAAGTGTCCAAGGACAGACTGGACAGGGCTTGGGGCAACCTGGGCTAGTGGGAGATGTCCCTGCCCACGGCAGGAATGAGGTGAGCGTTCAGGTCCCTTCCAACCCAAACCATCCCAGGATTCCATGGCTCCACAACTCCCTTGCTTTGAAGAAGTCCAGTAAAACTCAGGACAGGCCATGGGGACAACCCCTGGAGAGCAGCCCAGAGCCCTAGTGGGGCAGAGCTGGGCTCTGCTGGTGCCTCAATAAATCAGGGAGCAGAATTCCTGCTGGGAAGAGCCTCTGCAGCTCCTGCCAGGCCCTGCACAGCGTGGGAAGACAAACACCCACACAGACACGCACAGATGGAGGGAAGGTGGCAGCTCCCTGCAGTTCCAGGGCAGAATCAGTGACAAGCCTGTGAGATGATCCCCCTCTGCCAGAGCATTATTCCCAGCCTGTCCCTGCTCGGTGACAGCCAGGCTGGAGCTGAACTGGGGCCAGGGAGAGCAGATGGAGCCCCGTGGGGAGCTGTGACTCAGGCCAGTGTTCCCAGCAGTGTCAGCTGTGCAGCCCCAGCTAATCTGCAGCAAACTGGGAAAGCTGAGCCCTGACCTGCAGCGAGATTTCCCTGGTAATCAGTGCCCAGCTTGGATCCACTCCTCCTGGCAAGGACAATGGGGGGATCTTGGCTGGGCTCAGGGGAGCTGAACACACGGAACTCACCTCCCCATAGCCACAAACCACCACCTGCTTCCCTCCAAACATCACATCCGTGGTCCTCTTCAGGCTGGGGGACAGAGAGAGACCCGTGTTGGGATCAGCCCAGCCCCCCAGAACCAGAGCCTGAGCCAAACCCACCCGTGGGGAGGTGCCAGGAGGGACAAGCTGGACTCACCCATCCAGGATGGACTCCCGGCAGCAGTACAGGTTGTCAAACTTCTGCTTGGTGACCGAGTCGTTCACGTTCATGGCCGGGACGCACAGCTTGCCAGCCTTGGAGAGCTGGTACAGCCTGGCAGGGGGCACGGGGGGGTCAGGGCAGGCAGCAGCAATGCCTAAGGGATGGCCCCAAGGATCAGCATTCCCGAATCCCCCACCTGTGCACGCCAGTCACGCTCTCCTCCACGATGCCTCGGATCTTCTTGAACACGCTGGGGTATTTCTTGTAAACCCAGTGGGTCAGGTCCCCACCATCGTCCAGGATCTGGGGAAAACACGGAGCAGTCAGGCCTCCCACTGGGGAAAGCACTGGCTGGGGACAGGACGGGGGGAAAAGAGGTGGAGAACATCTTGAGGCACTGCTGGAGGGCCAGGACTCCTGCCTGCAACTCGGGGTCTCCTCCCAGCACGGAGGGTTCCTTACCCCTGCCAGGAGCTGCTGGATCCTAACGGGATTTCCTGCCTCTCCTACTGCTCTGCAGCCTGGACACGTGAGCACAGGCAGCACTAACTAACCAGGCTGAGCTCAGCACGACACAACATCCACCCTGGAAGCAAACGGGAGAGGAGAGGCTGCGGGAGCTGCCACAGACACGGACACGGCCTGGGGACCACGGCCCACGGCCGAGGGGGACACGGGCACAGCAAGGGACAGATCCCGACTCTGGGAGAGCTCCCACAGGAGGAAAGAGGTCTTGTGTTTCTTGGATCACGGCAGCTCCATTGGGAGCTGTTCCCATGTCACTGGAATGTGCCAGCTGAGGGCATCGTCCCTGCAGCTCCATCAGGAGTTGTTCTCACACTGTTGGGATGTGCCAATGTCTCTCCAGCTCCCTCAGGAGCTGGGAAGTGCCAGCCCAGGACATTGTCCCAGCAGCTCCATCAGGAGCTGTTCCCGTGTTACTGGGATGTGCCAGCCCAGGGCATTGTCCCTGCAGCTCCACCAGGGGCTGTTCCCAGACCAGGACATTGTCCCTGCAGCTCCACCAGGGGCTGTTCCCAGACCAGGACATTGTCCCAGCAGATCCACAGGGGCTGATCCTAGGACATTGTCCCTGCAGCTCCTGAAGCTCCCATGGCCTTTCCCAGCCCATCCCCAGCTGTGTTTCTCCAGGGCCTGCCTGGAAGCCCCCCAGGATGGCAGGACAGCCCCAGGACGGCGGGAATGGTGAGGAGGAGGAGCAGGAGGAGCAGGAGCAGGAGGAGCCCTCACCATGTTGGGCTGCCAGCCGTCCACGTTGACACAGCGGTCGATGCACCACCAGAAATCATCCTCCGACTCCCCCTTCCAGGCGAACACGGCCACCCCTGGAAGAACAGGAGCATCCCTGGCACCTCCTGGGCCTGGCAGAGCCCCGCCCTGCCCCGCCAGCTCCGGGAAAACACGGGCACGGGAGCCAGGGCCGTGCCAGGGTCACGGCACAGCCAAGGACAGCGTTTACACCTGCCCGTCCCTCCCGAAATGACACTCCCTGAAAACAGTAATTCCCTAAAAGATAAATACGAAATGAGAAAAAAACAAACAAACAAACAAACAAACAAAAAAAGATAAAATAAATGAGATAAAAGTAAGTAAATGATAAAATAAATGAGAAGTGAAATGAGGTAAAAAATAAAGGAGAGGAAAGGCGTAAAATGAAAAATGTTATTATAAAATAAATGAATAATTATTAAGGTAAAAATAAATGCAGAAAAAATAAATTATTTTACTATTATTTTTAAATTATTTTTACATTAAAAATTATTTTAAAATTATTTTTATATTAAGAAATTTATTAAAATTAACAAATAAAAATTAAAATAAATCATAAATAATTAAATAAAATAAGGTAAAATAAATAAAATTAATTAAAAATAAATAAAATACTATTAAAATAAATATAAAAGAAATAAAATATTAAAAGAAACTATTAAAATAATAAATAAATTATGAATACAAATTTAAGTGAAATAAATTATAAATAATGATAAGGAAATACTTAAAATAAGATAAAAGTGAATAAAAATTAATTTAAATAAATAAATAAAATACACACGATTCAGCTAAATAATAATAATAAAATATTTCATTAAAACCAAATAATAATAAATAAAATAGGCTAGGCTTAAATGAAACCAAACCAAAATAAATTCCATAAATAAACATAGAATCAAAAACCTTAAGGAGGAAATTCCTGGAAATTCTCCCCCAAAGCACCCCCAGCACTCACCAGCCTCTGCCAGGGCAGCTGCCACCTCGTTCTGCGTGGAGTAAATGTTACAGGCGGCCCAGCGGCACTGGGCACCCAGGGCACAGAGTGTTTCAATCAGCACCTGGAAATGCAGGGATACAGGGATCAGGGTCAGGGATACAGGGATCAGGGTCAGGGATACAGGGATACCCCAGGGATCAGGAGCACCCAGGGCACAGAGTGTCTTGATCAGCACCTGCAGAGGGAACAGGGATATAGGGATACCCCAGGGATACAGGGATCAGGATCAGGGATCAGGATCAGGGATACAGGGATACCCCAGGGATCAGGGATACCCCAGGGATCAGCAATATATCCAGGGATCAGGGATACCCCTGGGATCAGGGATATATCCAGGGATCAGGGATACCCGCTGGGATCAGGGATACCCTGGTATCAGGGATACTCTGGGATCATGGAAGGCCTGGGGCAGCAGTGACAGGCACAGGAACCGATCCCAGCTCAGCTCCTGGGGAAACGCTGCAGCAGGATCTTCTCAAAACGTCGCTGGAGTTCTGAAGGTGCCTCATCCCTTTCCCAGGGCTGGGATTTTGCTCCCCAGGGCTGGGATTTTGTTCCCCAGGGAAAGGCCAGGCTCTCCCCCGGCACTCACCGCAGTCTGGGCCGTGATGTGGGTGCAGCCCACGATTTTGGCTCCAGCCAAAGGCTTCTCCCCCTGGGCTCGTTTCCTGAGTGAAATCAGAGCAGACATGTCTGCAAAAGGAAGAGAGGGTTTAATGCCAGAGCTGCCAGAGCTCCTCTCCCGTTTTTTGGGGCTCTCCCAGGATCCCTCCTCCTGTGCTGGAGCCCAAGAGGAAACTCCCCATGCCTGGCCCGTGCAGAGCAGGCCCAAACCACGGGGCCATTTGTCACTTGGAGAGAGGTGTGGGGCTGGCTGTGCCCTGGGAGGCACCCAGGGACAATCACAGGGACAGTCACAGCTCCAAACGGGCCTGGATTATCTCCCCCTTCCAACAGGAAAGCAGAGCCACCCAATCACCCCCTGGAAATGGGAACTCAGCTTCCCACGAGCCTCATGGGAAGAGCTTGGCACTCCCACTTTCCCAAAACACCCCAAGATCCTCGTCCACCCAAAGCCACCAAACAATCCAGCCCTGGAAAATGGCTGTGGCAGGGCACCAATGTTTGCTGGCACATACAGCTCTTCCCTAACTGATCTGGAGGGGAAAAAACAGGTTCTCCAAGGCTGGAGCAGGAGTGGGAATCCCCAGGGCTCAGCTCCTGGCCTGCAGAGGGCACAGGGCTGCCCCAGATTCCACCACCCCAACGTTCCGGCCGCACCTTGCTCAGCGATCTCGATCTCGCGGCGCCCGAACTCGGCCTGTTTGATGTTCTTCACGCAGAAGTTGCTGCTGCCCTTGGAGTTGGTTTGCTGCTTCTCCCGGGGGGACACCTCGTCATCGGAGCTGTCTGTGTATGAGGCAGCTGCACCAGAGAGGAGACACCCTCAGAGCTCAGCCCAGCCCAGGGACACCTCCCACCAGCCCAGGTTGCTCCAAGCCCTGTCCAGCCCAGCCTTGGGCACTCCCAGGGATGGGGCAGCCACAGCTTCTCTGGGAATTCCATCCCAGCCCCTCAGGGCCCTCACAGGGAAGGATTTCTTCCCAGTATCCCATCTAACCCTGGCAGTGGGAAGCCACTCCCTGTGTCCTGTCCCTCCACTCCTTGCCTTCTCCAGCTCTCCCGGAGCCCCTTTAGGCACTGGAAGGGGCTCCAAGATCTCCCTGGAGTTTTCTCTCCTCCAGGCTCAGCATTCCCAGTTCTCCCAGCCTGTCCACCCCTCCTGCTGTCCCCTTTGGATGCAGGATGGATCCCAGCCTGCCCTCCCTGGCTGCTGAGCAGAGCCCAGTGGGACTGCTTTCCCTCGTGGCTCAAACTACCAATCTCCTAAGGAATGCCAACATCCCAAAGGAATTTTGCACTCCTGTTCTCTACCACAGCAGGGTTATCAGTAATCAACTTGATTATTTACTGATAGTACATTACTCAAGTAATCAACTTGATTCCCTGAGCTGGTTCAGGAACCATCCCCTCTGTGTCCAAGCACAAAGAGTAGCACTGATCCCACCACGGGGTGTGAGCAGCACATTCCCAGCAGCACCAGGGTCGGATTTGGGATGTGGGACACACAGGGACAAGGAGCTGGCACCTACCAGAGCTGTAGCTGTCGGTGGAAGACTGGGAGATGGAGCGGGACAGGGAGCGCCGGCCCGTCTTGGTGGGGAATTTGGTGAACTCCTGCATGTCATCTGCAAACTGGATTTGCTGGGAGCGAAGGGAAGAAGTGCTGGATCAGGGAGGGTGATCCTCAGGGCATGACACCTGCCCTGGCTGCCCATGGGATCCCACCTGGGCTGCCCCGGTCACAAAAATCACCGTCGCCCAACACAACAAGGTGCAGATCCCAAAAATCCAACCCCCTGCCCTGGCCCCTCTGCCATCTGATCCAACCCCAAGGTTAAAGCAGATTTGACACAACACCTGAAGTGTGAAAAGAGCACCCAGGGACATCCCCTTTAACCCATTCCCAGCTCCAGGAGGCTCCTTCAAGGGTCACGTTTGTCCAACCCAAATCCACAACCCCGATTCCGCCGGATTTCTGCCCAAAAAAACCGCAGCATCAAGAAAGCTGGGATGGTCCCAGCAGATCCCTGGTGCTTCCAGGCTCCTCCCTGGGAGCAGAGCAACCCCACAGGTTAAAAACACGGCACATCCTTCCAAAACTGACACTGAAACCTCGGCAGGAGAGAACATTTCAACAAAGGGAAGTTGACATTGCGTTGGCTCCCACCCTCCTCGGCAGGAGATGTTTCCACTGGAAGAGGAGCCCCGCAAAAAAGCCACCCCTCCTTCTTCTCTGGGCCAGAGGCAACTCCAGAATCCAGCACCTTCCAGGGGATCATCACATTTCAGTTAATTAAAAGAGGGGGAAATCACCCAAAACCGCTGCGCTCACCCGGCATGAGGTCCTGCCAGGGAAGGACAAGGGAGATGAATGGGAATTAGGGAAAGCACCAGGGAATCCAGCCTGGAGCCCCCTCCCTGGAATGCTGCAGTGCAGGAGAGTCCCCCTGGTGTGACCTCTCCCCTGGGATTGTGTCTCTCCAGGATTTAATCCTGCCACTTGAACAGGGATGAGACAGCACGGCAGGAGTGGATTGACAACCCCCACCCAGGAGACCTCGAGGAGAGTCCTGGGGAAATCAAGAGGATGGGAAGAGACAGCCCAGAGAGGCCTCCAGGAGGGGCTTCCCATGCCACAGCCATCCCCAAAACCCCCTGAAAGCTTTGATGTGGGAAACAGCCCTGGAAGGGAGAGGAATGCAAGCGTTTAGTTGGGATGATCCATTCCAGAAAGGAGGAATCTGAGCGGGGCAGTTCGGGGTGGGAAATGGAGCCATGGATCCTGCAGAATCCCAGAGGATGGGTCAAAAGCAGCGTGGGATTCCCCTGGGAGGGGACACAGGGGCATGGAATCCACAGGAGGACAGGTGGGATGATGATGTGGGACTCCAGGAATGGCCCAGCACGGATCAGATCCATCACCACACCCAGACCAGCATCCCAGGCATTCCCAGGGGTGCTCCTGCTGAGAGGTTTCCAGCCAGCTCCTCCATCCTGGACATGGATCTGCTTCCCAGACCGGACTTCCCAGCAGATTCCAGTTGGATTCTGACACGAATTGCTTGCACTTGTGTGGGTGGAAGGAATGGGAACGGTAAATGGAGTGTGGAGGTTTCATTTCCCAACTGCTTCGAGGCAGTTTGGTGCAGAGGGAGGATCCAGAAGGAATCACAACCCCCATTCCCACGGGAAAGCACAGAAAGGATCCAGAGGGTCTCCCAACCCCCATTCCCATGGGAGAGCAATGGGAGGATCCAGAAGGAATCACAACCCCCATTCCCACGGGAGAGCAGAGAAAGGATCCAGAGGGCTCCACAACCCCCATTCCCATAGGAAAGCTGGAGGGAGAAGAGGGGCAGAAGCACTTCCAGGCAGGTACCAACAGTGTCTCCAGGTTTCCCAACAAGGAATGGTATTGCTTGGATCAATCCTTCCTGGACACTCCGGGAAAGGTTTGTGCCACCTCTGTGCTGGAATATTCCCAGTGGGCACTTCCAGGGAGGGAAAAATATCAGCAATTCCAGGACGAGATTCCCATCCCTTCCCACCAAGCTCTTCCTGTGGCAGAGGGAATAAAACCCACGCCCACAAAGCACTGGAACAGCCTCAAGGGTCAGCTTGAAGAGGGAACTTCTTCCAGCTCCAGGAAAGGTTTCCAGGGAAAAGGTGAATCCCAGAGGGAAAAATGAGACACAGACACCCCAGGGTGCTCCAGCCCAGGGTGCAGGTCTGTCTGTCTGTCCTGGATGTGGGAATCCTGGGATAGGGCACTTCCCTGCAGGGAAACAGGCTGCCTGGCTGATCCCACGGAGCAAAGTTTGGGATGCGTTGGGAAGGAGAGGATGGGGATGGAGGGCTCTTGTGCTCCCTGATCCCACAGCATCCCACGTGATGGATCTTCCCTCACCCCCTCAGAGCAGCAGGCATGGGTGCTGAGCCAGCTGCGAGGCACAGCCCCACTCTGCAGGAGAAACAGCCCCTGTGGAAAACACGGGAACAGCGGGATCGAATCCACGGGGAAAGGAAAACCACCCTCAGTAATCCTGGTCAGGGCTTTACCAGGTTCAGCCCAACTCCCCAGCTTAGCAAGCTCTGCCCTGGCTAAAATTACCCTCCAGCACCACGGGCAGGTCCCGAGTCCAACCAACCAGGGGCACATCCAAGCCCTGGGAGCCCGGGATGTTCCCGAGCGGAGGGAGGCCGGGAAAGGCTCTGGAGCAGAGTGCGTGACTGGAGCCCTCCCAGTGCTGCAGCTGCATTAACGAGGCAGAGAAAATCTCCTAATCCCTGGGCTGTCACTGGGACTGGGACGAGCAGCATTCCCAGCTGGAGGCAGCTCCACTGGGAATCGCATCCCAAACCTCGTCCCGCTGGGAGCGGCTTCTCCGAGCGGGTGGAGCGCGAGGGGGCTTTTTGAGAGCAAGGAAAATGTTGGGTTTATTTTTTTTTTTTTGTCCAAGAATTCTCGGTCGAGGAGGGAAAATGAGGCAGGACCCACTTCCCTGCACAGGAACGGAGGGCTTCCAGAGGGGCTTCCAGAGGGGCTTCCAGAGTTGCTATCCCAGAAAAGGAGGAGGATGAGGAGAAGGGGCTGGGGGGGAGCCAAAGGGGCTTGGAACAGCAGGGATTTGGGAGGTGTCCTGTAGGAAAACACCGGGATCCACCGTCTCCTGCCAAGTTCTCCCAGGGCACTGCTGCTCCCAGTCACACCTCCAAGCCAGGAGGACGCTCCGATCCCTTGGGAAAGCTGGAGCTGCTGTGCCCATTCCCACACGGATCCGACCCTTCCCAACAACAGCCGCTCGTTTTCAGCTCAATCCACCCCTTCCAGGGCTGGAGCTGAGGGAGCATCTGCTGGTACAGCCCCACATCCCAAAAAGGGCCCAGATGAGGCACCAGGGCCCCCTGGATGCTCCCAACACCAACTCCCTTGCCTGGAGCATCCCAAACCTCAGGGAAGCTGAACAAGGTGCTCCTCCCAGGGTTCTTAAGGATGAATCCTGTGGGAGCAAAGCCCCGGAGCAGCAGCAGAGTGTCCCCAGCACCCACAGCCTCGGCTGGTTAATGATTATGGCACAGGGAGGGCAGAGATTGCGGGTGTGGACGGGCACCCTCGGCCGGGCGTGCCATCCTCCATGGCACCTTCCCAAGCCCCCACACCGAGACCCCAAAAACCCCAGGATCCCAAGGACCTTCCCAGCAAGTCAGCCCAGAGAGCAGCTTTTGGAGCTGTCAGGGTAAGGGAAGTTCCACCCTCTGGCTCCGAACCCCAGAGGGATTTGTAAACACGGCCGGATTTGCAGATGCCGCCGGCGCGTCCCTCTCACGGGGGAACAGCCCCACTTCCACCTGAAAACTCACTTTAACGCTCCTTCCATCCCAGAGCAGCTCCAGAGAGGCTGCTGAGCTCCTCTGCCGTGCTCCACACCCCTGATTCCATCCCCGGGGCACAGCAGGTTGCGGAAGGAGGGTTTGGAAAGCATCCACCAGCTCCCAGCTGACCCAGCTCAGCCAGGCACAGGCTCCACAGAGGAAGGACACGTGCCAGGAGCAGCTCCAGGCTCTATTCCCACCAGCCCCAGGTTTGCCTCAGCAACCCCTGGTTTTAATTGTTACTTTTAACTGGGGACAACGTGAGCATCGGCACATCCAGAGTGGGGGGGAAAGTGCCCTCCCAGCCCCTGCTGTCCTGGATAATAATGGGAAGGGGGGTGCAGGAGCAGCGCCCCCCCCGTCACCCAAGATCAGCAGGACACCCCCAAACCCCTCCAGATTCCGGAGTTTCACATCCAGGGACGTGAGGACATGGCCCAGCCGCCCGGGGACAAACAGCAAAACAGGAGCGGAGCAACCCCCTGGAAAGGCAGGGAGAGACTCCAAACCCCACCCTCCTGGAAGGATCCACAGTCCTGGGAGCTCTCCCGTGGCCCCAGACTATTCAGAGCAGCCAGTTCCCCTTGTTTAATCTGTCCTCCCAAACAAACCCTCCCCTGGCAGAGCTGGGGGTGCCCAGCGCTCCCTGGCGTGACCTGTCTTTTAAGTTCATCATTTCTCTGTCATTCCTGGGAATTCAGCCAGACTAGGAATGTTCCATGGCTCCAATGAGCATCATCCTCATCACCCTCCTCCTCCCCAGCCCCGCAGCACTCAGATCAGGGCTGGGTTTTGCACGGCCAGGGCACCTCCAGGTTTCGGGTTCCAAGGATTTCTTATCTGCAGAGGGACCTTTTCCTCCTGGGAATGCTGTGGTTTTCCCAAGAAGGAGCTGGGTCTCTAAAGGACAAGTTTGTTTTAATCCACTTATTTGCAGAATGAAGGTACCCCAGGGACTCTTCAGTCCCATCAGCAGAGGGGAGAAAAAAAACCCCAGAAAATCAGTAATTTCCTCCTTTCCAGGTCAAACAGAGGAGAGGAACAGGTTCCCTTGTGCCACCTCCCCAAGGGAGGGCACAGACCCTTCCAGGATGTTCCCACAGTCCCCCACAGTTCCCAACCAGAGGAAAAGAGGACGTTCCTGACCCGTTTCCCCCTTGGATGAGGGGCTGAGGCCAGCCCAGCTCCCTGTGCGTGTTCCCCGTGCTGGCCCCGGGGTTGGCACCAGTCCTGCCGGGGCCGTGCCAGGGCGCTGGGTTTGTTTGGAGCTGCCCTGTCCCCTCAGGCCCCCTCTGTCCCGTTTCCAGGCTGCAAGAGCCAGCTCCTGTTCCCACAGGATGGGGCTGGGAACAGGGGACACACGGAGGGACACGGCTCCTGCTCCACAACCCTTCTGGATTTTTGGGGTGGGAACAGCGAGGCAGGCAGGGGGGTTTTTAGGGTTCCTCTCCTGAGGGCTTCCCCAGCCTGGAGGGGCATTCCTGGATCCCAGCAGCCCTTAAGGATGGAAGGGAAGATAAAACCCAGGTACTCAGAGTGGAGGGATGGGGGAGCAGGATCAGTAAGGCTCCCACCTCATCCTCAGCCCCAAAGCACTGCCAAGGGGAGGGGTCCGAGGGGGATTCGGCTGCCGGACTCAAACCATCCCCTTTTCCCACTTCCAAGCGAGCCAGGACACACCTGGATGTAAAAAGGGCTGCAGGAATTCCCAGGGGGCTGCAGGAATTCCCAGGGGGCTGCAGGAATTCCCAGGGGGCTGCGGCCCAGCCATGGAAGAAGCGCCACATTCCCAGTTCACCCCAGCAGCAAAGGAATCCCAGGCAGAGCCCAGGGCAAGGCAGGGGGGTCTCATGGGCAGCGCCCACATCTCCAGCCCCAGCATTCCACAGGGATGCAGGAGGAGCAGGATGGGTGCTCAGCAGGCATCTCCTGGCCCTCCACAGCCTGGGCAGGGCTGGAAGTGGCACAGCCCTCAGAGCAGGAGCTGCTTCTGCTCCAGGCACAGCAGAACTTTCTCCTGGTGGTTCCCGAGAGGAAACCTCGAGCGTTGTGTTCGGAGAATACAGGGAAGGGAAGCACGGCCAGGGTGGGATTCAGCGCTCCTGGATCTGCAACCCCTCCCTCCAGAGGGTTCTCCCAGGGCAGGTCGCTCTCCCTGCCTGCCTGGCACGCTCCCTGAGCGGGAATCGCTGCCAAAGCTCCACCTGGAAACCTTTCCAGCGCTCCCCACAAGGACACAGAGGTTCCTGGCAAAGCAAACTGGCCAAGCCCTGATCCCAACCAACCTCCCTCCTCCCAGGGCCAGGGAAGGGCTGGTTGAGGGGAAAAAAAAACAACAAACCAAGTTTCTGTGAGTCCAAGAGGAGAATTAAGGACTTCCACACAAATCCCAAAGAAGAAACCCCCCAGAAAGAAATGGATCCACTCCACTTCCAGGCTGGGAATCACACCAGTCATGGTGGGAATCACTGTAAATGCCAGGGAAAATGAACAGAAGGAGGGATTCGAGGAAAGAGGTGAGATCTTGGGTGTTAAACAGTAACTGGGAATAACTCCAGGAATAACTCCTGCCCTGTGAACACCTGGAGGTCAAAGGTGGGATCCAGCAGGAGCAGAGGGAAAGATCCCCACCAGCAGATAAGGGATCCAGTCCTTGGACTGCAGGAATGGAGGCAAAGGCTTGGGCCTGGCTTTAATGGAGAGGGATAAAGCCTGGAATACAGGGAGAGCTCCTGAAGTATCCAGGGAGATCACCCAAACAGCAGCTGGTTTCACAACATCCCAGATTTCTCCCCTCTGGATTCATCCCCGGGGCCCAGTGAGGATTTGGGATAACTGGTGTTAACTGGAGTTACCACACTGGGAGGGCTGCATGGACAGGACACAAGGAATGGCTTCCCACTGCCAGAGGGCAGGGTGGGATGGGATATTGGGAAGAAATTCCTCCCTTTGAGGGTGGGGAGGCCCTGGAATGGATTTCCCAGGAGATGCCCCATCCCTGGAAGTACCCAAGGTCAGGCTGGACAGGGCTTGGAGCAACCTGGGCTAGTGGAAGGTGTCCCTGCCCATGGTAGGGGTGGAACTGGATGGGATTTAAGGTCCCTTTCCACCCAAAATATTCCATTATTCCATGACTGGGGGTCAAATCCCTTCCAGCAGCCTGTGGGGCAATCCAAGGACTGGCAGCTGCGGAGCTGGAATCCCAGGGAAATGTGTTTGTGTGTCAGAGCTGAGAGGGGAAATCAGCTCTAATTAGCATCGAGTTTTAAACTAATTAGAAAAACTCCTCTCCCAGCACAGCTGTGGAAGACCAGAGGAACACTGGGAAGTGCTGCCAGGAGGTCCTGCAGCAGCTCCACGTGGGCTGAAGGGAGGCTGGGCCAGGGCAAACCCCAAACTGCAGACCCCAAACCCCTCCTCCATAATCCCTAAAGCAGCCCCTGTGCTTTGGGGGAGGAACTGCCCTCCCCCCGAGCTGCCTTTCAAATCCCAGCATTCCAAGACCTCTTTTGGTCTTTCCAGGGACCAAAAGAGCAAATCCCACCTGGGAGAGGGTCCAGTTACTCTCAGCTTCCCTCAGCAGATGCTCCATTAAAGGGGGAAACTCCCAGCAGGATCGGCATGGAAATAGGAACAGCCTGTTTTGGAAAAGTGGGAATCCATCCTGCTCCTGCCCTGACCCCCAAGGCCCCTCACAGGGGTGTTCCCACCAGAGCTGCCCACTCCTCTTTATCAACATGCTATTTTCAGCCCTGGAAATGACTTGGATTGTGATGTATTTGGTTGGAGGCAAAGCAGGAGAAACCTCAGGCTGTTCCCTCCCTCAGGAGTCCGAGGAATCACCACCAGGATGGACAAACATCACCCTCCTGGCCCCTGGCAGCAAAGCCAACCCTTCCTGCTCCACAGGGTTGATTCCACGGAGCCCCTTCCATTTAAATGAGGTGAGAGGGACACAAAATCCTCTCCTTTGGGGATGGTGAGCTTGGAGAATGCTTGGAGAAGGGGCTGGTTAATGCAGGAGGAGCTGTGCTGCCTGTCAGAGCTGATGGCTCCAAGGTCAACAAGGACCAGCCAGATGTTCCCGCTCCAAAACATGCCCAGGTTGGACGCAAAACTCTCCCCACAGAGCAGGAATGTGTGAAATCCAGGACTCCCCGCTGGGAGGGGAAAGGAGGAGGGACAGAAAACAGCAGCCACACAGGTTGAACCTCAGCCCCGGGGCCAGCTGGAAGGAGGAAAGCAAAACACGAATTTCGGGAAGGCAGAGCCCCAGGACCCTCCTTTTCCGGGCTGGGAGGAGCCATTCCTGCCACCCACACCTTGGAGATAAACCAGGTTCCCATCCCAGAGCCCCCACCCAAATGCCAGTTCCCAAATGCCGGTTCCCAAATCCAGGCTCCCAAATCCAGGCTCCCAAATCCAGGCTCCCAAATCCAGGCTCCCAGAGCCCCCACCCAAATGCCAGTTCCCAAATGCCAATTCCCAAATGCCAGTTCCCAAATGCCAGTTCCCAAAATGCCAGTTCCCAAATGCCAGTTCCCAAATGCCAGTTCCCAAATGCAGGCCCTCAGAGCCCCCACCCAAAAGCCAATTCCCAAATACCAGTTCCCAAATGCCACTTCCCAAATGCCAGTTCCCAAATCCAGGCTCTCAGAGCCCCCACCCAAATGCCAGTTCCCAAATCCAGGCTCCCAAATGCCAGTTCCCAAATCCAGGCTCCCAGAGCCCCCATCCAAATGCCAGTTCCCAAATGCCAGTTCCCAAATGCCACTTCCCAAATGCCACTTCCCAAATGCCACTTCCCAAATGCCACTTCCCAAATGCCACTTCCCAAATGCCACTTCCCAAATCCAGGCTCCCAGAGCCCCCACCCAAATGCCAATTCCCAAATGCCAGTTCCCAAATGCAGGCTCCTAAATCCAGGCTCCCAAATGCCAGTTCCCAAATGCAGGCTCCCAGAGCCCCCACCCCAGTGCCAGCCCCTGAATCCCGGCAGGAATGGGTGCTGCCAGCCCTCCCTGGGGCGTGGGGGCTGCCAAGGGGAAGCTGCTCCCACCTCCGAGGGCTCAGCCCGGGACAACGGAGGCTGCCGGAGGAGCTGGAACATCCTGTCCTCGGCCACCTCCGTCCCTTGGCTGTCACCAACCTGGAGCAAACAGGCTCTGCAGCAGCAATGAGCTCGTTGCCAAGGCCACCGTATTGATCCCCCAGTGTAATGAGCAGTCACAGCCCAGGCAGCCCAACTGCACAGGGGCGGCTTCCTGAAGGCAGGAACAGCTTCCTCAGCTTTCCCAGGGGCACAGAGCCCAAAAAAACACCCCAAATTCTGCCCTTGGAGGCCCTGGCACAGGTTGCCCAGAGAAGCTGTGGTTGCCCCATCCCTGGGAGTGTCCAAGGACAGGTTGGACAGGGCTTGGAGCAGCCTGGGATAGTGGAAGGTGCCCCTGCCCGTGGCAGGGGGTGGGACTGGATGGGCTTTCAGGTCCATTCCAACCCAAAGCATTCCCAAACCACAGCAGCTTTTTCCTTGGAAGAGAGCTCCAGAGCCAAGCCATTCCCAAGGTTTACCATGCCAGGGAAGCCTATGGAGCTGATGTGGGCAGAGGGGGACAATGCAGAGCAGATTCCAGCGCTGCCAAGGGGGGCCAAGCCCTGGAATTGTCAAGTGCCCTGAGAAGAAGCTCCCCAGAGCCTGCTGAGAGGTCACCACGATGCTGCTCCCTGGTGGGACTCCCTGACCCTCCTCCCAGCCCTTCCTTTTGATCCACCGAGGGAGAAGTTTTGGCACAGGTTCCTCCACACGATCCCCCGAGGCCACCAGCAGGTCCTGGGACGTTCACCTGGGATGTCACCACCACGTGCTGAGTGAAGGTGAGCCAGAGGCTCCAGATAAGCAGCTCTGACCAAAGGGCTCAGCAGGAAACACGAGGAGCCCTTTGCAAAGGTGACCAAACCACAGACAATATCCCTGAAATCCCGGCCCTTCCCTGCTCCAGCAGCTGGGATGAGGCACCCACCGACCCCTCAGAGGAGCAACACGGACACAATCCTCACCTGCAAAGGAGCAACTCCAACCTGAACCCTGAGAACCTGTTTTCCAGAGCAAAAAAAACCCAAAATAACCCAGTTTCAACCTCTTAGAAGGAGCGCAGCCACTCCCTCCAAAACCTGCACGGGCTGGAAACTGCTCAGGTCCCCACGGAATTGCTGTGGGGGGCTGGTCCCCAGCACAGACAGAACTCCCCCAAAATGCCAGGCCCAGGAAAACACCAGCAGCACGATTCCCATGCCCAGACCTGGCTGCTCCCACGGGAAGGGGGGGGATCTCCACACACCCACCCAATCGAAAGGTGACGAAAGGCTGGGGAGAACAAACACCTCCAACTGCTGTCCCACCTCCAAAGGGCAGATGTGGAGTGGGAACCTGGCCTCTCTCAGGGATGCAGCGAGCCCTGGAATGTTTTGAAGGCGGTTTGTGCCCATCAAAACCCCAAAAATCTCCTTGTGTCCTGCTCTCCAGCTCAACAATCAGTGAAGCACCTTCTGGCCTTGCAGCAGTGCTGGTCACTGGGACAAACCTGCCCTCTGCACAGCCAGGAGAGACCCCCCCCAAAACACCAGAGCGATAGGAAGGACCCAGAAACAACTTGGGAGAGGAAAACAGAGCATTCCTGTCGTGTGCCACAGCACAGAGGGGGGGCCTGGCTGCTGCCAACCCCAGGAAATCCCCTGCACCCCAAACACCTCCCTGCCCTGCTCTGGGTCAGGCTGCCACCAGCTCAGCCTGGCACCTTCTAACACAGCAACACCTTCATTCTTTAGGGTTTTCCTGCACCCCAAGGAAGGCCAGGCACATCCCAGGTTATCCATAGGAAGGAGGATGAGCTGTCCAGCCCATCCCAACCCCAGCACCTCATCCTGAGAAGGAAAAACCGCAGGGATGGAGCAAAGGAGCCAAGGAAGCGAGGATTTTTGGGCAGGGATCAAGGAGAGCCGGGTGTGTGGAGCCTGTGGAACAGCCAGGACAGGAGGTGGTGGCCACGACCCCAGGCAGGCTCATAAAGGCCCCGAGGATTTATGGACACCCAGACTAAGGAATGGAATAAAAGGAAGAGGAAAAACGGGCGGCTCTGGGAGCTCTGTCAGGACTAACAAGGACAGTCCCGTCCCCCTGGCAGGCCCAGGGGGAAGGTGGTTTTATTATCCCCCGGCCTGGCTGAGCTGCAGGACCTGAGCAAAACGGGGCAGAAAAAAGGTCTTTGGAAGGGGCTGGGATGCGGCAAAGTCAGCGGCTCCGGGATGGAGGCTCCAGAGGGGACACCCAGCCCTGCCCAGGGGCTCCATCCCCCCCTGCTCCCTCCCAGGCAGGCAGTGCCCGGCTGGCACCGCAGAGCTGCAGCGCGGAGCATCAGCATTCCCTGCCACGGCTCCGCGGGGGATCCCTCCGGAGCGGGAGCGGCGCCGGCATCCGCAGGGACCCCGCGCCCCCCACACCCCCCCCGGGGCACAGGGACCACCCCAGAGCCCCTTCCACAGCCCTGCAGGGTTCCCCAGGGTGGGGGAGCCCGGGGGGGAGGACACAGCACGGGGAGGTGACGGGGACAGCCCCGAGTGCCCCCTGCCCTGCATCCTTCCCACAGCTCGTCCTTCCCGCCCCAGGGCACCCACGGCTCGGCCTGCCCAGGGATTTAGGGCTCCACTGGCACGGCTCGGGAGAGCAAGTGCTGCCAAGGGCACCTGCAGTCTCCAGGGAGGCAGGGGAGCAGATGCCCAGCCCCAGCAGGGACGGCACAGGGGGATGGGGAGGGGCAGGGCCTGCCCTTGAGCTCCCCCAGCCCCATCCAGCCCCCCCCCAGCATTCCCAGCCTTCCCCAGCGGGACAAGGGGGGAAGCTCAGCATGGCCCACCCCTGCCTGCAGACCACCAAAGGACAACCCCGCTCCCAGCAAGCTGTGACAGCCCAATCCTGAAGAACTATAGGGGAAAGGGGAGCTCTGGCAGAGCCAGGCAATGCCAAATTTTGGGAGGAACTCACCCCCACCCCTCCATTCACCTTTCACCGGCTCCTGCTTCAACCTGGGGATGATCATATTTCATCTCTTACCTCCTGCTGCTTCACTTTTTCACCTCAAACAAGTTCCTGACAAGGGAGACGTCAGCAATCCCTGGGGCTGGATCCCAGCTCCGGGTACCCCAACAAGGAGCTCCTCCACAGCTTCCAGCTGCATCCAAGGCGCTCCCCCAGCTCCCAGTGCCCAAACTGGCACTTTCCCTGAGCTCCAGCACAAGTTAAGGCTCCTCTGAAAAGCCATTCACAGGGGGGAGAGGGAGCCTGCCCCGAGCTTGGCCACATTCCCACCCTGCCCGCAGAGCGCGTTGGCCACGCTCAGGGAGCCCCAAACAGCCGGGAGGGAGCTGCTCCAGCTGCTCCCCATGCTGGGAATCATCTCCCCCCACCATCTCCACCAGCCTCTGACACCAAAGTCACTTCTGGTGGAAGCAGAAAGGAGCTTTAATGGTTTAATTGCGCTTGCTGTTCCAGGAGCGGAGCTGGGGGCACTCAGCTTATCTCAGGAGGGCAAAATTCTCCTGTCCTGCCCCGGCCTTTCATCCTCCTGCCAACGCCTCTGCCCTTCCCCAGCTCTTCGCAGGAATTAGCCAGGCAAGGAAAACAGTGGCCCCGAGCGATTTGTGGCCAAGCACAGCCCTCTCTGCCTGCTGATGTTATCAGCTCAAATGTCGGGTGTCGCTCTGGGCACCTCCAACATCCTCACCCGGCCAGGAAAAGGGAAAAGCTGCCGAGCCCAGTGGGGCTCCTCTCCCTGAACAACCAGCTGCGAATCTGGGGGGGGACAAAACACCCCCCACCTCTCAGCCACCACAGCTTCTGCCTCTGAGGGGGCTGCATCGGTTCCTTTTCACCTGCTTTGGCCCCCTGGGTGCTCTGGGGTTTGCTGTCCCCCCACTCTGACAAAGAGGACGGTTATGAAAAGGTACAGACAACCCCTGAGCTCGGAAGACACAAGATCCCAGCTCCACATTCCTCTGCTCCTTCCTCCAGGCTACGTCCACGTCCCGGATAAACAGGAGCCTCCAACTCCCTGGGTGAGGAGGTGCTTCCAACCCAGCCGACCTTCCCCGAGGGGCAGAGCTCCCTGAGCCCACCTGGAGCAGATTCCCACAGAGGGGGAGGATGTTCCCATTCCCTGCCATTCCCCCACCACTCGCAGGCTGTTGCAGCCCCGAGGGGAACGCGATGCTCAGCACGGCGGATCCCAACATGGATCCCAGCACGGATCTGCCTCCTGGAACGCCGGGAATTCAGCCCCGAGCCCGGAGCACAGGGCTGGGAGCTCTCCCCCTTGCTGAGAGGGGTTACCCGGGTCAGTGGGGGGTCCTGCCCACCCTCAGTGCCACCCGTGCATCCCTCGGGAGCAGCGCCGGGACTGGGGAGGTTTGGGGAGGAAGGGGCTGAAGAGCCCAGAGCTCCTTCCAGGCCTTCAAGGATGGAAGGGTTCAGGGGTGACTCGGGAGAGCTCAGCACCAGCAGCCCCTTCCCAAGCCCAAACCTGCTCCCACCTACACCCTCAACACACCCCCCCGTCCCAAAATAAGTCCAAGCCCCCCAGTTCCCGGTGCTGCCCTTCCCAGTGACCCACAGCCAGATCCCAGGGCTCGTCCCATTGAATGGCTGCCCTGCTCTGTCCCTGTCACCCCACAGTCCCACACAGGGACCCCCGACCCTTACAGGGGTCACCCTGTCCCCACACACCCCTGTGGCACAGCCGAGCCCCGCTCTGTGCCCCCCAGAGCCCCCCCAAACCAGCCCTCCCCTCACCCCCAGTACAGACCCCTCTGTCCCCAGTACCCAAACCCCTCTCCTCCCACCCCAAACTGGGCCAGCAGCCCCGCTGGGCATCTCTGCCCCTTCCCAGCTCGTACCTGCTGCCCCCAGACCACCTTGATGGTACCAGTGCCCATCCCCTCCACTGAAGGGGCACAGCCCACCCTTCCCAGTTACCCCAAACTGGACCAGTTATGGCTTTCCAAGCACACCCCCCTATCACCGGGGGCTGCTCCCCCACCCCTGGGGCTTCTCCCCCATCACCGGGGCTGCTCCCCCACCCCCGGGGGCTTTTCCCTCATCACCGGGGCTGCTCCCCCATCACCGGGGCTCTCCCCCATCACCGGGGGTCTGCCCTCCCAAAAGGGGGCTGTTCCCACCCCCCACCCGGGGCCTGCCCCTGTCCGTGCCCGCCGCCCCCGCTACCTTCTTGGGCGCCTTGGTGACGGTGGCCATGAAGGAATACTTCTCGGCGTCCTCCACCTCCTTGGCCTGCTTCTCCTCGCCGCCGGCGGGCTCCGGCACCGACATGGTGGCGCGGCGGGGCCGTGGGAGCGCGGGGGCGGGCTGCGGGCGGCGTGTGCCGGCGGGTCCCTCACGGTCCCTCAGACCCCTCAGGGCTCCCAGGTCCCCTCAGAGCCCTCCGGTCCCTCCGCTCCGGGGGCTGCGGCGGGACTGCGGCCGCCGCGCCGGGGGCGGGGCCGCCTGACGTCACCGCGCGCTGACGTCACCGCGCACCCGCCGGGCAGGTGAGGCCGCGCCGCGCCGGCGGGAGGAGCGGGCGGGGGACGTGGCGCCCCCTGGCGGAGCGGGGAGGGGAGGGAGAGGAGGGGACGGGGGCGTGGTCACAGTTGGGGGCGTGGTCAGATGTGGGGCGTGGTCAGAGGTGGGGGCGTGGTCATAGAAATATTCACCGGTCAGAATCGGAATTAAATAGAATTATTATATTAATTAAATTTATATATAAAAATTATATAATTAAGCGTCATATATGAATTTTATTTTATTTTATTTTATTTTATTTATATATTTATAATATATTTCTATGTTTCTAAATAATATATTTATATTTAATATTTATAGTTATATATAATATAATATAATATAATATAATAATATAATATAATACAATATAATATAATATAATATAATATAATATAATATAATATAATATATTCATAATGCATTATATATTACATATATGATGTATGTCATATATAATATATAATCTATAATCATGTATTAAATATTGTATATATCATATATAATGACATATAATATATATTACAATATATAATATATATTACGTATTAGTATATATATACTTTATATTGTATATAATAGAAATACTATAATTATATGCTATATATACAATGTATAATATAGTTATGTATACTATAATTATATGCATAAATACATATCTAATAGTTATTAAACTATGTGAATTAAATAAAATTATAATAGAAATTTAAAAGAAATTATATCAACATCGTTTATTAATATATATTACTATATAAATTAAATAATTGGGGTTTTTATAAACTATTACAGGAATTAAATTAAATATAAATATATAAATTAAATGTGTATGTGGATTTATAAAATAATTTAATTAATTTTAATAATCAACGATCAGTTGTATATAATTGAATAAATTATATAATAATAATTGTATGTATAATAATATATAGCAATTGTGTAAATTAAAATAGTTACACATGTTTATATTTATTAGTTGTATACAAAAAATACAAAAATTATATAAATTAATTATATAATTTTATATAAATCAGATCTAAATGTATATGTTAATTATATTAATTAATTTTATTATTTAATGTTATTAAATATTATTCAATTTATATAACTTATTAAAATAAATATTTACATATCATTTTATTAAATTATATTATTTAATTGTAATAATTTAATAAATAATTACATAAACACTACGTAATTACACGTACATTACGCATACATTATATACGTTTAGCTATCAATATTTTCATCAAATAAATTCGATTAATTAGCCTGATTCTTAGTTAAATCAAAGAAGTGGGTGCCCAGCCGTGGGGGGTTTCTCAGCCCCCCGGACCCCGGGCAGGCTCAGCCCTGACCCCACCATGGACACCGAGGGGCCCCATCTGTAGGGTCCCCAAAGGGGCTCTGGGGCCCCGCTGTGCCCCTGTCCCAGCACAGGCACCCCCTGACCCCGGGGCACCCTGACCCGACCCCACACACAGCACGGGGGGGGCCGAGCCCCTCTTTCCCAAGGGCATTCCCTGAAAAAGCACAAGCCGGGCAAACATCAGCACTTGGCTTTAAACCCCGAGGGGGGGGGGAGGGAAGAGGGGGAAGTACAGATAAGGGCTTTTAACCAAAATCGCTCCGTCTGGCCGCAAAACGCTCTCTCTGGCCACCAAAATCCTGCAGCGGCTCCCGGGCCAAACCCCTGTCCCGGCCCGGCCGTGCCCCCGGAGCCGCAGCCCCCGGGCCTTTCCGGCGCTCCTGCCCCGTCAGCAGCTCTGCGGTGCCCGCGGCCGCGCCGGGGACGCTTCCCAGGGTGGGCACGGCCCGCTCGGGGCATTCGGGGGGCTCGCGAGGCGCTTGGGGGGGGCTCTTGGGGTGGTCTCAGGGTGCCTGGGGGGAAGGGGAGGTCCCAGATGAGCCTGGGAGGTCCCAGCCCTGCCGATACCAGGGATGTTGGGGACCCCCGGGGCGACCCCAGCCCGTCCCGCCTTGTCCCGTCCTGTGCCAGCCCTCGCTCCAAGTCCCAGGAGCCGCTTTCCCTCCCAGCATCCACCTTTTCCCCCCAAATCCCGTTTTTCTCACCCCGTCAAAGCAGCTTTTTAAGGCACAAACACCCATTTGGGACACCCGGGGTGCCACCACCCCCTGTTGTCACTCAACCCTGGCACGGGGGTTTCTTTTCCACCCTTCCCTACACGCGTGGAGGGAGACAGGGACACAACTCGGTGTCCCCCCCCCAGCTGTGGGATCCCCAAAGTGTGTGTGGGGGGGTCAGAGAAGGTTTTACCCTCCCAAATCACAGGGGCCTGGGGCACAGAATCTCCTCTCTGCTCCCACTCGGGTCGGGGGTAGGGTGGGGGAAAGGCTGGGGACACGAGAGGCACGGAGGACCCTCCCAGTCTGAACCCCAGGATGAGGAGAAAGGCTTTTACTTTTGCTTTCTTACTGCATTTTCCACGTTTGCTTCTACAGGTTTGGGCTGCACAAAACAGCCAGAAAAAGCTGGGGCTGAGGGACTGTGGGGTGTAAACCCCGAGCTCTCCCGAAGCTTTAAGCTCCAGAGGGAACACCCTCTCCTGGGCAGCATCCACCTGGAGCTGCCTGGAGCATCCCGGAGCAGGGAAGGGGCTGTTTGCCCCCAGCACCCTCAAATCTGGGCACTCTGCCCACCCCTAAGAGCAGCCTCTGACCTCAAATACCCCCCCAAATCCGACCATAATGATGGTGGCCCGGATCCAGAGGGCTATTTATAGGATATTTATAGGTCCCACTTCCCTGGGAAGGGGATGTGGACCTGGGAAACCCCCGGCTGCCGCTGAGGAGAGGAAGAGCTGGGCTGACTCAGCTCCCCTCGAGGAATCCTGTTTGTCAGCAAACAAACACCCACAAACGCTCCTGGATCCCATCCTGCCCTTCCCAACATCCCCCCCTCCTCGGGGATGAGCAACGGGAGGGTCACCCCGCACCCCCCAGCAGCTGGGAGCGGCTCAGGATGAGGTGGAAGCCCCAGGATCCCCCAGGAAAGGCTGGATCCCCGCAGGGGATGGGACATGGGGCTCCCCCACTCCTGGAAAGAGGGAAGCGGAGCCAAGGGGGCTGAGGGAGAGGAAGGAAATGCCTCTTCCAGCGCCGTCTCTCCGAGCAAAGCGGCTCCAGGAAACTTTTGCCTCAAGTGTGTTTGCTTTAGGCAGCTGCTCCACGTAGATTTTTTGGGGGGGCCCCAGCAGCAGATCCGGTGCCTGCAGCTCCCAGTGCCGGGGGCAGGAAGGATGGATCCATCCCATCCCATCCCATCCCTCTGCCCTCGTTCCAGTGGCCATGAACTCCCCTGTGCATCCACAGGGCATCAGGGCACGGTGACACAACCCAGGACTTTGCCCCTCAGGGACCCCGGGGGGAAGGAGGGGTGTCACAGGCTCCACCCCCCCCCTCACTTACACCGAGCTACACCTCTCTGTTTATTAATAATATTAAATATACAAGCTGGTTTTCCATTATTTTCTTTAAATAGATTTTTTTTAAATGCCTTTGTATAAAATATTTCAACATTTCATTGTATAAAAAACAAAACAAAAAAACCCACAAACAAACAAAACAAAACAAAACAAACAAAAAAAAAAGGCAAATTCAATCCAATGGGGGTAAAGGCAAGTTTTCCCCCTCCAGGATCGGCTCCTCCACGGTGTAAATTTACACCACAAGCAGGAGTTTGGCCCCGGCCTTCCTGCTGCATCAGGGCTTTCCTCCTGCTTTACACCAGTCCCTCACGCAGGAACCCCCTTCCTCTGTCACTCATAAATACACATAATATATAAAACCCCCAAATTAATAGCGATGCTTTTCCTTAAAAGCAGTTTGGTTTGTCCATATTTTCATCCTTCCCAGAAAAAAAATAACACTTCAAACCCCCAGAGCAGCTCAGGCCACGCTTCACCCGGGGCCGGACGGAGCCGCTGGATTTTAGGGGGTCTCCAAGGCTGGTGCATCCCAAACCAGGCTCTTCCCAAATCCAGCTGAGCTTAAAAAGCCCCCCTGGGGGGCGCGGCTGGGGCTGCTCCATCTCTCAGGCCCACGTGGATCCCGTCCTTCCCGGCCCCATTCCCTTCTCCGAGCGCAGGAACGGGATCCCGGCGAGTCCAGCTCGTGGCGAAGACCCCGTGAGGGGCAAAGGGGGCCCCTCCAAAATACTTGTGCAGGATAAAAACTCTCATCAGCTCTGTCAGAAACAGCCCCCAAGGAGGGCGAGGCCGAGGCCAGCTCGGACACGGAGTGGCAGGAGGATGGGAACAGGGACGGTGCCAAGGGTCACCCCCAAACCCGGCCCCACACGGGCACGGGGTGGGGGATTTTAAATATTCACAGTGTGAGGGTTTGAGTTGCAAGTCAGGGCTGGGGGGAGCCCCCCCACAGCATCCAGGATGCTCCAGCTGAAGCCTCGGGAAAGGCAGGGTGGAGGGAGGCAACGGGTGCTGCTCCAAACCAGAAGAGCCGGCGGATTCGGGAGCTGGACCTCTCCATCTCCGGCCACGTCCAAGCAGGATCCACCATCCCAAATCCAGCATCTCCAGCGTCCTGCTCAGCGCCACAGTTGTCACCTCAGCCACTGGCACCGCCCCGTGACAGTCCAACACCGTCCAGCCCGTCGCTTCCCGGTGCTAGGGGTCCCACTGGGGGCACATCCCCCCGTCCCTTGGGCCCTGCCAGGGAGGGTTTGCAGTCTCTGGCCGAGGGAAGAGGGAGCGCCGGGATCCTTCCACCCGGATCCGTCCCCCACCAGCTTCACATCCCGCCTGGGGCCCTGGGAAAAAAGCAGGAGAGACGTGAGGGGGAGCTGAGGATCTGCCAGGGAGGGGGAGAAACGCATGGAAACCACAGGAAAAAATAGTTGGTGTATTAAGAAAGCGGTCGGTAATGGATTAACGAGCTGAGAAACCGCACGCTGGCAGCGCTGGGGCCCAGACCTGCTCCTCTCCAGCGCCTTCCCACCCGCAATTTCCCTGCCTGTGGACAGTCCAGGGAGTCAACCTTGGCTTGGACAGGAGCCCGGGGAGGTCCCACCCAGCCCCCTGCTCACCTCAGAGGTCCTGAGTCTCCAGCTCTGGACATTCCCTCGCTCCCTGCAGTGCCCTGGGAGGGAAAGGTGGGGAGCTTAGGGCAGAGTCGCTGGGGTGGGGGTTCCCAAAGCCCTCCCCAGGCAGGATGGTATCACACCCACCTCCTCTCTGGCTCCTCGGGGTCACAGCCTCCGTCTTCCAGCGGCCGCTGCAGGACCTGTGTGGAGGGAGGGAAACAGGGAATGAGCCCTGGGGAAGGGGCAGATCTCCCCAATAACACCCCCCAACCCCACTCAGCTCCTCCACTTGCCCCATCTCAAAATGACAGGGAAAACGAGGCTCAACCCACACTGGCCACGCGGGGAAACTGAGGCAGGAGAGGCTGTTGGGGCGGGCACAGGGGGGTTCTTACCCTGCACTTATACTTGTAGAAGAGCAGCCCCCCCACTGCCAGCAGCACGGCCACCACGCCGGGCACCACGACGAACACCAGGGGCTCCTGGAGGCCCTCCCGGCCGGGCGGCTCCTTCCTGCGCTGCTCTGTGCCCGGAACAAACCCCGAGTCAAAGCTGGGCCCGGCTCCCGCGCCGTCCTCGGGGCCCCTCATCCTGCTGAGCCCCCAGCCCCGCGCCCTCGGCCCCGTCCCGGGGCCGCCCCGCAGCTCCGGGGCCATCCTGGAGAAGCGGAGCTGCGTGACGGGCTCGGCCGGCGGGGCCGGGTGGATCCGGGCTCCGCCCGCGGGGCCGGGGCCGGGCTGTGCTGCCGGGGTGGTCCTGAGCCCGCCGGGCTGCTCCGGGAGCGCGGGGGCTCCCCGCGGCTGGGCCGGCTCCGGCCGGGGGACGGTGCCCCACTCGCCCAGCTCTCCATCCCCGGGGCTCTCGTCCTCCTCCGCCGCCAGGCTCAGCATCCCGGCTGCGTCCGGCGCGGCTTCGGCGCTGTCGGCGGGATCCGGTGGGATCTGCGGGATCTGCGGCATCCCGGGGGGCGGCACCGACGCCGTGTCACCTACGGCGGCACCCGGGAGCTCCTCGGTGCCCGAGCCCCCGTCCGTGGCACCGGGGGGCTGGGATGGGGTCTCTAAGTCAGCCAGGGTGGCACGGAGGGGGCTGGGGGGGAGCCGGGTGCTAACGGGGGTCACGGCCCTGCCCGAACGGGTGGCAGCGGAGAGGGAGGGCTGGGTGGCAGGAGGGAGGGCAGGGGACAGGCAATTGCAGTCAGGATCTGTCCCCACACCTGAAAGAAGCAGAGAGAAGAGAGGGCCGTGGGGTCACCAGCCTCCAAGAGGGGCACAGCCAGCAGATCCGAGGGCGGGGGGAGCACCCCCGGCCCTGCCCCAGAGCAAGCGGGTCAAACAGCCCCCCAAAAAACGGGAGAGGCAGGGGACAGGCAGGAGCAGGCAGGAGCAGGCAGGGCAGGGAGGTGACAAGCAGCAGGGGGGATGAAGCAAACCCGTGTCACCGGGTCCCCTGAGCCGATGGCAGTGGGTTGGTTATCCAGGACTTGCAGGAGCCAGCCAGCCACGTTTAACATCCCCCAGGGCACAGGGACACGACACAGCTCCCACAGGTGACAGGACACAGCTCCTCCAGGGCCATGCAAACACAGCACGGGGTGGGGGGGGCAGCATCACTCTCCCTGAAGGCTTGGCCAGGGGACACTGAGGCAGCTGCAGTGACACAGCCCGGGTCATGCAGCACGTCGGTGGCGTGGCAGTCCCAGCCCCTCCGTTTCTCCTGCGGGCCTTTGAGTCGGGAGCCGAGCCTGATGCCTCCAGCCAGCCCTTGGAGACAGCTCCCTATGCCCCCCTCAGCACCTCTCCCTGGCCTTGCTTCCAGCACACCCCACCTCCAAAGGGCAGCCAGCCCCTTCTCCCCCTGCCACTGACACAGAGCTCGCTGACGCAGCACCACACCCGCCCCGAGTGACAAGGACCGAGGTGCCCACGTGTGCCCACACGCAGGGACACGTGGCTCTCAAGCTGCTCCATGCAGGTCAGCCCAAGCCCCCCCGAGCCTGGCACAGGTTTAACTGGGCAGAGCAAAGCCCTGGCCTCTCACCTGGTGGGGATTCAGCCCCCCTGGGCCCCGGGCAGGCCCTGCGGTAGACGTGGCTGCAATCCTTCTCGAAGGTCTCCTGGTTCTGCAGCAGCTGGTTGATGTCCTGGAAGAAATCCTTCACCAGCACCAGCATCTCGTAGGGGGAGGTGGTGAACTCCTTGAAGCACATCTGGGACAGCTGGAGGAAGTGCCAGGCTCAGCATCAGCCCTGTGACCCACCCAGTGTCCCCCTCAGGGCAAGGTTTGGTGGCTCCTCATGTCCGTGGACAGCGTGGACACCCCCAACTCTGCTCCACATCACGGTTCTGCCCGTGCACCCACCCCAGGATGGTCTGGACACCCCATTTCAACCCAGGGTGAGGACCCAGAGCCAAGGACACCGTACCATCCTCTCCTCATCGTCCTCCTCCCTGATGCAGGGGTCGACGTTCTCGTCGATGTTGCGGTACATCCTGCGCACCGTCTGCATCTTCCTGGCGTTGGAGGAGTTCTCCTTGAACTCTGTTCGCTCCAAAATCTTGCCCAGCAGAGGAAAGGCGGCTTTCACATAACAGATGGAGTCGTTCTGAGGACACAGACCCCCCCCAAAAAAAGGGAGAGTGAGTGGTTACTGGGTGGGCACTTGCCTGGGGGAAACCTTTCTACAGTCCCACAGGATGCCCAAACTGGGACTTGGAAGCCACCTGGCCAAGCAGGATTGGTCCTTCCTGGGCTGCCTCCCACACAGGGAGACAGGAGAGGGGAGATTTGGGATCTGGGAGCCCCCCACCACGCACCACTCCTGGTCCTTGTCCCCTTCTGTCCCCAGCAAGGAGCCACTCACCAACTGCACCTTGTCGATGAACTTGAAGGAGACCCTGCCCGGGTGCTGCATCTGGGTGTCAGCCTGGAAGGACAGAGCAGGGGGGGCGTCACCCACATTCCCAGGGGACAGGGCAGGGGCTCCAAAGGGCTGGAGCTGAGCACCTGAGTCCCCTGAATCTCCCAACTCTGCTTCATCCCACGCCATCCTCCTCCTCCTCACACAGCCACATCCCCGAGGCCGATGCTCTGGCAGGGGTGAGCCTGGGATTTCTCCTCCCACCGGGATGTTGCAGTCCCCTGGCTGCCTCTCCCTGCCTGCTCCCACCCCACCTGTCTTCCTCCCCCTCCTCCTCCTCTTCCTCTTCCTGCCAGCGCCACAGCAAAGCCCCAGCCCTGCTGAATCCTCCCCGGGTCTGCCCCTCCGCCCAACCCAGGCTGCAAAGGAGCATCCCGGCTCGCAGGAGGCGACCGTGACACCGAGGTCACACATCCCCCGCCATCCCACAGCGCCGGGGTCGCCCCCGCGGCGCCGCCGCCGGCCCCCCGTGCCACGAGACCCTTTCCAAGCGGAGTAAAAACCCACCCTGTGAGCAAAATCCCCTCCCTCCGGGCCGGCATCCCAGGCCTGGAGGAGCGAGGGCTGCCAGAATTGCCGGGCCCCGGCGATTCTCCTCCCAGCCTGGGATGCCGGCCCGGAAACAATTGCTCCATTATCCTGCAGGCGCTGGAGCTCCTCCATCAGCGAGGAGAGGGGCTGCAATCCCCAGCAGGAAAAGCACGGCTTCCATTCAAACCTGCTCCATCCCACAGCCACGCACCCGGCTTGAACCCCCCGGGGGTGCAGAGTAAAAAGGCTCCAGGGATGGGGGATCCCTTTTTCCCCCACAACCAGCGCCAAAATTTGAATCCCCGGGGGTGCAGAGCAAAAAGGCTCCGGGGCTGGAGGAATCTCCTCTTCCCTCACAACCAGCACCCAGCTTTAAACCCCGGGAGTGCAAAGCAAAGGCTCCAGGGCTGGGGGTGGCAGGGAGGGCTCGGGCAGAGGAAGCTGAGCAGCTTCTGGTTAAAGTGGTGGCTGAAGAGGAAGAGGTGAAGGAGCCCGGACACGGCGGTTACACGGAGCTCGGAGCAAAAGCAGCCGCGGATCCGGAGGCGCCGCTCCCGCCTCTCTCCCGCCTCTCTCCCGCACTCCCGGCGGAATTTAATCTGCGACAACCCTGCAAATCCCTGCGTGCCCCCGATTCCCGCTTCTGCCCTGAACATCCGCGTGATTCCCCGCTCGGAGGTGAGCCAAGGGCCACGGAGAGGGAGACACGGCCCCGGCAGCGGCTCCGGTGGGGCCGGGGGTTTGTGTGGGGGTGCCGGCCCCCGGAGCTGCCCGTGGGACGCCGGCACCCACCGCCCCAGCCCCGCCGGCTCCATCGCCCACCCGGCCTGGCCAGCGGCCCCCCTCGCTGCCTGCCACCCACCCACAGCCCCATTGCCAGCCCAGCTTCCAGGCAAGCAGCTGGACTCAGGAATGCAGCCGGATTCCTCCGCTTAACCCCTGCAGAACCGCCCGGAAAACACCCCAGCCAGCAGCGCCGGCCTCTCCACCGCTCCCCAGCGTCCCCGCGCCCACCCAGCCCCTCTCCTGACCCCTCCGCGACCACACTCCTGCTTCCCTCTTCTCCCATCCCTCCTGCTGGCGCTTTTCCACAGCCACCCCTTACTAAAGGCACGACAACTGTCACCCCTCGGTGCCCACTTGTCCGCGGTGCCCGCGGATGCTCAGCTCCTGGGTACCATCCCTTCACAGGGGGAGCTGAAAACCACCTGATTTCCCTATTTCGGCCCTAAATTACGGTCGATCCGTGCCCGCCCAGCCCCGAGCGATCCCCCATCCCCCGGCACAGCCCCCGGAGGGCACTCACCAGCTCCTGCAGCTCGGCCAGGTGCCTCTCGGTGATGATCTGCTGGCAGTAGCTGTTCTGCTCCGTCTCATGGATGCTGCAGACCAGGAGGAGGAGGAGGGACGACAGGAGGGTGCAGCGGAGCAGGGACACCTGAGCACGGCACAGGAAAAGCTTGGAGCAGGGATAACCCCACACCGAGCCCCCTGCCCTTCCCCACCACCCCCCACCTCTGTGGTGGACGAGGCTTGGCCACGGTCCAGCGGGATAATCCCACTGTGGTCCTCCAACCCCGCGCCCGTCCCCATCCTATTTTTAGGAGCACCAGGTCAGCAGGGAATTTCCCAGGGCCCAGTGACACAAGCCTGGATGTGGCTCTTGGCCACCTCCACGTTGCCCATCCAGCCCCTCTCCCCTCTCCCCCACCATTTCTCCGTCTCTCCTGCAAATCTCCTCCTCCGCCCCGGCTCTCCAGAGCCGTCTGACACACTGACCCACCCAGCCCCAAAAATCCTCTTCCCACCCTCCGGACCCCCCCAGCTGCACCCGCCGGGCTCTTTCCATGCAGCAGCGCTGGCCTCGTCCCAAATTCCCCTCCCAGTCCCCCTGCAAAGGAACGGGGAGGCCCCGGACCGTGGCGGGACCCCGGTGGGCAAGGGGGGCTTGTCCCAGAGCCAAGACCCCCGAAGCGGGGACGGAGGGGACCCCCGGGGTGGGGGGTGCGCCCCTCTGCCGGGGCACCGGCAGGGACAGGGTGCCTGGGTGATGGGTGGGGGGGGAATTTCCCTTGGAGGGTGTCCAGGAATCCTCCCCTCTTGTGAAACTCCAAGATGCCTCCCGGGCCACCGCCGAGATGCGGCCACGGCTGAACGGAGCCTCACCCCGCCGGGGACGGGCTGGAGCCGGGAACGGAGCCGGGAGCGGGGCTGGAGCCGGGGCTGGAGCCGGGAACGGGGCTGGAGCTGGGACCTCCCCCCGCCGGCAACGGGGACCGGGATGGGGTTGGATTTCGGAACCCGGGCGGGAACGGGGCTTCACCGCGCGTCCGGGGCTAGAACCGAGGACCAGGACAGGGCTGGAGCCTCATCCAGCGGATCGGGGAATGGAGCCGGGGCTGAAGCATCACTCTGCTGGGGCCGGGGACCGATCGGGACTGGAGCCGGGGCCTCCCCGCGCCGGGAATGGGAATCGGGACGGGGTTGGAGCCGGGAAATGGGACTGGAGCCGGAGTTCCATCCCGCGGATCCGGGGCTGGAACCGCGAACCGAGCAGGGGCTGGAACATCCCCCACCGGCAGCCGGGACCCCCCGAGGAGGGGACCGACCCGGGGACAACCGGGGATCCCGCACAGGTGGCAGCGGGCGCGGGGGTTCGGGGAGGGGCCGCCGTACCTTGGCTCCGAGGCGGGGCATGGGGGGGCTGCCGTGGGGCCGGGGCCGGGCGGAGCGGGCGAGGCGGCGGCGGCAGCGGCGGGGCCGAGCGGGGCCGGGCTGAGCCGCCGCCGCGGCCGCGCTCCCCTTTATAGCGCCGCGGCAGCATGTGGTTTATGAGAAAGGGGCTGGCGGGCGGCCAGGGCCCCGCGCCGGGACCGGACGGGCCGGGCCGGCACCGAGCGGCACCGGGCGAGCACAGCGCGGCCACCGCCGGTACCGGGGGGGCCACCGCGGCCGCTCCGAACCGCTTCGGGGCCCGTCGGAACCGCTCGGCACCGCCCGGGCCGCCCGAGCCCAGCGGTTCGGCACCGCTCGGGTACGATCGGCAGCCACGGATCGGCGAGGATCGGAACCGCTCGGGCGTGTTCGGGGCGGATCGGAACCGCTCGGGTGTGTTCGGGGCGGATCGGAACCGCTCGGCTCGGGGCGCCCACCCCGCGTGTGGCACACCCGGCCCACCCCACGGACACACGTGTGTGCTCACCCCGCGCACACACACACAGGTGTGCACAGATGGACACCCCTGGGGACGCGTCCATGCACACACACGTGCCCAGCACCGGGCCCTGCACACACGCGTGTGTGCATGGGCACAGGCACACATGTATGTGCACATATGTGTGCACACGCACAGCAGGAACAGACCCATCTCCCAAGGGCAGGAACACCCCTGGGAACTTTTTTATGTGCTCACACACACGTGTGTGTATGTGCATGATCATCCCATAGCACACGCACACACGTGTGCACCCATGTGCATGCACCAGGGACAGACACTCCACACACACACAGGGCCCTGGGCCTTGCACACGTGTGTGTGTGTGCGTGCTCACCCTTGACATCACACACACACACACACGTGCCCAGCCCTCACACCGTGTGCCCAGACCCCACACGTGACGCCCAGACCCATGTGCAGGCCCACACGTGTGCACACACCACGCACACACGTGTACAAACAGCTACACCCACACGCTTGCACACACGTGTGTGTGCATGGATGGATCCACGTGGGCATGGACAGATCCGTGGGCATGGGTGGATCTGTGTGCATGGATGGATCCATGGGCATGGATGGATCTGTGTGAGTGGATGGATCCATGTGGGCATGGATGGATCCATGGGCATGGATGGATCTGTGTGAGTGGATGGATCCATGTGGGCATGGACAAATCTGTGTGCATGGATGGATCCACATGGGCATGGATGGTCTGTGTGTTGGTGCACATCTATTTTTCCATGTGTGCAGCAGGGATCCATGAGTGCATGGCTGGATTCACGCACAGGGAAGCACACACAGATCCCTGTGGGGTTAGATCCATGCACAGGGAAGCACACACAGATCCCTGGGAGGTGGATCCATGCATAGGGAAGCACACACAGATCCCTGGGAGGTGGATCCATGCTCAGGGAAGCACACACAGATCCCTGTGGGGTGGATCCATGCTCAGGGAAGCTCACACAGATCCCTGGGAGGTGGATCCATGGTCAGGGAAGCACACACAGATCCCTGTGAGGTCAGATCCATGCTCAGGGAAGTACACACAGATCCCTGTGGGGTCAGATCCATGCACAGGGAAGCCCACACAGATCCCTGTGAGGTGGATCCATGGTCAGGGAAGCACACACAGATCCCTGTGGGGTGGATCCAGGGCCATGCAGCAGCGGCCCCATTCCCAACTCCAGGATTTTCCCCTTGGCTTCCTGTTTGTTTTGCAGGCACTGGGAGCAATCAGCGACCACGAGGTGATCCAGGGCCGTGCCAAGGGCTCCTCACCCGCACAGGGAAGCAGCAAACAAAGCTCTCCACCGACACAGCGCTGTCACAGGGGAGGTGACAGCGGGGCCACTCGTGGGTGACAGCCACCACATCCGAGCTCTGAACCGGCAGGAAACGCTGCTGGGGCTGCAGGAGCTGCTGCTGAGGGGTTTTCTGGGAGCTCAGGGGATCCCCGGCAAGCGGAGTGCTGGGATCGGGGAGCTGAGGGAGGAGCAATGGGGGGCTGGGGAAGGACCGGGGGCTGTCTGGAGTTGGGGGCAGCAGGGACAGCCCAGGGGTGGCATCGGCCGTGCACGGGCACGTGGGGGCCGCGTGTTGTGTCACAAATGTGTTATCACCCAGGTCTGATCAGCCACGAGTGTCCCTGAGCAACAGCCACAGATCAAATCTGAGGGGGAAGGGGGAGGGGGGTGACGGGGCTGGGGGAGGGGGGCGCGTTAGAAACCAGTCGACCTGGCAAAATAACCCCTTTCTCCCCAAAACAACCAGAGATTGCTCTTCAATCTCCCCCACGGGCTGCCCTGGGAGCCTCAGCAGCCCCGGGCTGGGAGGACACCCGGGTGGGCACAGTAGGGACACGGTGGGTGACGCAGCACCCCGGGGGTGACTCACGGGCACCCCGTGCCAGCACGTGGGGCCTTTTCACAGCAGCTGAGACCACTCTGTCCCTTCTCCCCGGCTCACTCACCCCCCAGCCCCCTCAGAGCGGCCGGAAAAGTGTCACATCCCGGTCATGGGACGAGCAGTGGGGCAGTGGGACGGAGGGGCAGCAGGACAGGGGGACGGGTTAATATTAACCCACCTCCCGTGTGACGAAGGGCGAGAGCAGCAGCAGCCGCCGCCTCTTCTGGTTTGGTTTTTTTTTTTTTTTTTTTTTGGCAGGGAAGTGGTTTTTTGCGCCTCCTCCCCTCCCAAACCTGCCGAAATCCCTGAGTCACGGGGCAGAGACAGACCCGTTTGGTGACAGCGGTGGCAGCACCTCCCCCGTGCCCTCAGCACGGCTGGACAAAAAGGGGGAAGGAAAAAACTCGGGCTGGTTGTCACTCTCTCCCAGTTGCCAAACTGGGACCCAGTGGCAGTGTCACCACTCGGTGACACCACACCAGTGTGGGGGCTGCTGTGCCCACCCTGAGGGGAAGAGTGGGATGAGGCTCTGGGGGTTCTGGGCGTCCTGAGGGTCCCCAGGACTGCTGGCACAGGGCACAGGGGGATGCAGGGATGCAGGAGGGGGGATACAGGGATGCAGGAGGGGGAATATGGGATGTTCCCGGCTCCGAAGGGCCTGGAGCACACACGAGCACACCATCCCTGTGCAGAGACATCACCGTGTCCGAGTTCAGAGCATCCCTGCACCTCAGTCCTGCTGCTTCCGTGACTCCCTCCCTTCCCCCGCGGGAGCAGGAGCACATCCCAAACCAGAGCTTCATTTTGGGAGGCCTTTCCCCCCACCAGCAAGCCCCAAATCAGGGATAAAATCTGCAGTGTATTCGATTCCCCCCCCCACCACCGGCTGCGTCCAAAGCCGAGCCTTTGAGCTGGCACCGCGTCTGCGGAGAAAGTTATTTCCAGCAGGAAAGTGTTGCGAGATCTTAATCAGTTCCTTCCCAGCGGTGATTCACGGGGCTGGGATGCTGATGGACGAGTCCCTGGGGGGCTCAGCGGAGCCAGGATCGCCCCCCCGGCACGATCCGTGCTGGAGCGGTGTGTGGCCAGGCTGGAAATCCCCGTGGAAAGGTCCCCGGGCCGTTCCCTGGGGAGCGCAGAAATGCGGGTGGCAGGCGCTGTCCCGGCCAGCGGTGGGATCGGGATGTCACCGTGTGGTCGGAGCCTTCGTCCCGCGGTAAATCCCCCCCAAAAAATTCCTCCCTTCCGTCCCTGCCGTGCTGCCTGCTCCCACAGCAGGACCCCCTGGAATATCCCATCGAGCCCGGATCAATCCCAGCCTCAGGTTCCCCGGGCTGCAGCCCCTCCCCACGGGCTCGACCCTCTCCCCACGGGCTCAGCCCCCACGGGAGCCGAGCTCTGGCCGGATCCAGGGACCTGGGCCAGGCTGGCACCGAGGGATCCGCAGGGTCGGGCTGTGTCCGGCGCCTGCCGAGAAGGTCCCTTTTTAGGGCTGTCACCACGCGGGGCCCGGGTGGCCCTGACCACGAGGGGTCCCGGGGGATCTGCCCCCACCTGCGGGGAATCCCTGGGGGTACAGCGGGCACGGGTAAAGCCCAGCCCCGGGCTCGGGGAAGGGTCGCCCATGCCAGGGGTGGGTGCCAGACTGGGAGGGTGGCCGAGGACGGGTTGTGGCCCCGTGTGGGTCACCAGAGTGTCCCCAGCCCTCGTGGCCGGGGCTGAGTCATGTCAGGCTCCAGTTCCATCCTCCCTCCGCCGGGGAATGTGGCTGGAGCCGCAGCCGGAGCCAAAATCCTTGCCGGGCAGCTGCCACCGGCACCCACCGAGTCTTGGCGGGGGGGGGCAGGCAGGGCAAGAGGTGCCGCCAGCAGCAGTTTTGGGGCGGCAGGAGGACCCATGGGTGCTCCCCAGCACCCTGGGATACCCTAAATGAGGGCGCTGGGTGGGCCACAGCCCCCCCCTGTGTGTCCCATCCCCTGCTTGGCATCACCCGGTGCCACCCGGATGCATCTCCGGCTCCCTCTGGCTCAGCCCGGCTGGAGCCAAGGGGGGCCCGACCCCTGGGGGGGGGTCTGGGGGCTGCACCGGGAGCAGCTGAGCACACGTGGGGGGGGCAGGATCTGTGCCAGGGCCAGGGGGAGGATGGAAAAGGCCTTGGGAATGTTCCAGGGAAGCCAGGCCTTGGCGCCGTGGGGTGGGGGGGGGACCGACAGCACCCACCCGGGGGGGGATCCCGGCTGCCACCAGAGCCGGGAACATCCAAACACTCCAAACTTTGCCAGGATGCCCTTGGACTATGGGATGGTGGATGGAGTCAGCACCACCCCCGAGCTCGGCACGTGGCCGGGGGGCCTCAATCCCACCTTCACCCCCCAGAATGGGAATGTGCACCCCCAGACTGGGGATATGCACCTCTAAAACTGGGAATGTGCACCTCTAAAACTGGGAATATGCACCTCCAAAACCGGGAATATGCACCTCCAAAACCGGGAATGTGCACCCCTCAAACTGGGAATGTGCACCCCCCAAACTGGGAATGTGCACCCCCAGAACTTGGAATGTGCACCTCTGAAATTGGGAATATGCACCTCTAAAACTGGGAATTTGCACTCCCCTCACTGGGAACGTACATCCTCAAACTGGGAATGTCCGTCCCCAGATGGGAATGTTCAGCCCCAGAACTTGGAATGTGCATCTCTCAGTTTGGGAATGTGCCGACCCCCAAACTGGGAATGTGGTCCCCCAAACTGGGAATGGACACCCGTCAAACTGGGAATGTGCACCTCCAAACTGGGAATGTGGACTCCCCTAACCGGGAATGCATCCCCCCAACCGGGCTGGGGGGGTGACACTCCTGTACCCCCCCCCCCACGGGGCCGGGGGTGTTTGGAGCCGCCGATGCGGGGCCGCGGAGCCGCTGCCGGAGCAGCGGGGCCGGAACAGAGGAGCCGTTTGTGCTCCCGCCGGGAGCGGTTGTTTATCCGCAGCCGGAGCCGTGACATCAGCCCTGGCCCCCGCTCAGCGCGGACACCTCACGGGGGGCCCCGGGGTCCCCGGTGCCGCCGGCTCGGCCGGGCAGGAGAGGGGGGGAGCCAGACCGGGGGTTTTTAGGGGGAAGCTGAGTCACGGCCCCGTCCCGCTCCACTCCCCTGCCGCGGGATCCATCCCAGCATGGATGTCGAGCTCCTCTCCCCGCTTCCATCCATCCGTGGAACCGGGGAGAGCCCCGGCCCTGCCAGGAGAAGGGGGACACGGGCTGGTCCCCACGCTGGGGCTCACCCCCTCCCCCCCCCGCCTCATCTTCCTCACTGAGGATGGACAGACGGACAGACACCCCTCCCCCAGCAGTTTGTACCCCCAGCGCTTCATTCTCTGCTCCCCTGGGGGCCAGCGGGGAGTGGGAGAGGGGACACGCAGGGCCGTGGAAGGAGCCCCCTCCTCCCAGAAGGAAGTGGCTCCTGCCAGGAATTCGAGGCATTACTCAGCTCCCGGCCGTGGATCAGCTGTTTGGCTGCTCCCAGCCTGTTTTTCATTAGCGAGAGGAGATTTTTTAGCACCGTGGAGCCGCCTCCTCCCTCCTGCCCACGGCTCTGGGAGGGGCTTGGAGAGCTCAGAACCCTACCTGGAAATTGGGATTCCTCGGAGAGCCCCAGCCGTACCTGGGGAGCTGGGGGTGGTGCCAGGAGTGGTTTCTCCCTAAGCAGCCCCGACTCCACACCTGGATCCGGCCCTTTTCCATGGCAGGAATGACCTCCCGGCGGTTTCTTGGAGGGGTGGTGGTTCTGAGGGAGCTGGTGGTGGCTCCACACCTGTGGATCCGACCCTGTCCCGTGGCAGGGATGAACTTGGAACTGTCCCAAAGGCTCGTGGAGGGCAGGGGAAGAGAGCAGGGGGTGCAGAGGGGTTTGGGGGTGTCCCAAAGTACTCCCACCCTCACAATCCTCCATCCAACCCCTGCCTTTGGGAAGGGCCTGGAATCCCCTCCCATTTATTAAAAGCATCTTCAGGGGTCTAGAAAACGAAATAAATGTGACACAAACACTGAGTTCCCCCTTCCCTCCTTCCAGGCAGCCCCAGCTCGGGCACCACGGGAAGGGACGGGGATGGAGCGGGACCAGGAGCGCTCCGGCATCTCCCGGCGAAAATCCTCTGCATCCCATTCCCGCTGCTCCCACGCTCCCGAGGCTAAATCCGGCCTTTCCCATCTCCCCCCCTCGCAGCTGGACGAGATGCTCCTGCCTCCATCCCAGTGGGACATGCCCTGTCCCCTGGATTCCTTCTCATCCCAGAGCGACGGGACAAACCACCCCCCGCTGTTTGTCCTGGGAGGGACCCTCCACTTCTGGTGCTTTTCCCAGGAAAGCTGACGGTGCTTCCAGCAGGTGGGAGATGTGTCCCTGCTCACCCAGGGAGCAAACACCCCATCCTGCCCAGGGGATCATCTCTGGGGGGGTGTGGAAGATGGATGGGAAGTTTTGCTCGTGCAAAGCTGGTCAGTAATAGGGTCCCTGCCACGACGGTTTCGGGGTCTGGGGTGCTCAGGGCAGGAGATGTTTTGGGATGAGCAGGATCAGCACGCCAAGAGCGTTGGATCATCCCCGGGACAGCACAAACAACCTCCATCCACCAGCAGAAAAACACGGGCTGATGCATCTTGGCACGAGCTGCTGCACCTCCGCCCAGAGTCCCGCCCGCAGCACCCCGGGACCGCCGGGAAGCGGCTCCTCAGCCCCCCTGGAATCCTGCAGGGAGGGTGGGAATGGCGCCTGGAGGAGCTGGAGAGAGCAAAAAACCCCGATAAAAACCCTGCCGGGGGGGGTTGTGGCCCCAGAGAGTGGGGGATGCTCAGGGACCCCTCCGATGGGGTCATTTTCCGTGTGCTTGCAAGGGGAGGAGGCAGGATTGGGGTTGAGATACAGGATTGGAGATGGGATGCAGGATTGAGATGGGGATGCAGGTTTGGGGTTGGGATGCAGGATTGGGGCTGGGATGCAGGATTGGGGTTGGGATGCAGGATTGGGATTGGGATGCATGATTGGGGTTTGGTGGCAGGATTGGGGATGGGATGCAGGATTTGGATTGGGATGCAAGATTGGGATTGGGATGCAAGATTGGGGTCTGGAGGCAGGACTGGGGTTTGGTGGCAGGATGGGAATTGGGATGTAGGATTGGGGATGGGATGCAGGACTGGGACTGGGATGCAGGATTGGGATTGGGAGGCAGGATTGGGATTGGGAGGCAGGATTTGGGTTTGGTGGCAGGATTGGGGATGGGATGTAGGATTGGGGCCGGGATGCAGGATTGGGATTGGGAGGCAGGATTGGGGTTTGGTGGCAGGATTGGTGATGGGATGCAGGATTGGAATTGCAAGGCAGGATTGGGATTGCAAGGCAGGATTGGGATTGTGAGGCAGGATTAGGGTTTGTAGGCAGGACTGGGGTTGGGATGCTGAGTGTCTCCAAGTCATGGAGAGACTCAGCAGCTCCCAGCATGATTCCTCACACCCAGAGGAATGCAGGGAACCAGGGATTTGGAAAGGTGCAAGTTCAGGAGCCGAGATGAGCCAGGTCAGTCCCAGCCCAGCATGGAGAGAGGAGCTGGGGCTGATCCGGCCCCAAAGCCCTGGGGAAGGGTCTCCTCACCACTCCCTGGCAGTGCCACAGGGCCAGTCTGCTCCTGCCACCCCCACCCAGTGCTCCTAATTAAGGATAATCCACTGGAATTTCTTCCCGTGGCTGCTGCTTTCGCATCTGCGGGTCGAGCTGCATTTCCGAGGAACCGCAGGAGTTTTCCATCCTCCTTGGATTAGTGTGTGGTTCCTGCCCCAGCAGCCCCGGGCTCAGCCAGGCAACCACGTCCCCAGGGGTCCCCTGGGCTGTTGGAGTTCCTGGTGTCCCCCTGGTCTGGCTGTGCCCCCCTGGGGCCAGCCCAGCTCCCGGAGGTGGCACAGGAGGATCCTGATTCCCAGAAAACAGCCCAGGAGGGCACTCAGGATCAAAGGGGGGCTGCCCCCTGGCCTTCCAAGCCAAGCTGAGGCTGTGCCAAATCCCAGGGCTGGTGGCCCTGCTCCGTGGCCCCCTGGGACTGTCCCCAAGGACTGGGGAGCCCCTGGGTGTCCCCCTGTGGAAAAGCAGGACCCGAGCTGGGCTCAGCATCCTGGGGAGCTCCTGCTCAGCCAATGGGTGGGATAAATCCCCCTGGAGCTGCTGCCTCTGACTCCCAACGGGTCCCTCATGCTGTCCCCATGTCCCCAGGCCCTTCCCAGGCCCCATCCCGGATCCAGCAGCGGCTCAGCCACATCTGGGGCTGATTTTCCTTGCAAAGCCACATCGGCCTCCGGGATGGGGGGAAAAACCGCGCCGGGAAACCCGGCGGGAGCGAAGGCAGGAGCCCGAGGGCTGGCTCAGGATGTGGTGGCTTGACCAGGAGGAAAGTGGGGCTTGGGGGGGGATGGGAAGGGGCCCCAAAAGCTGCCCCGCCGCCGGTCAGAGCCGGCCGTGGCCCCGGCGGGATTACCCGGAGCCAGAGGCATGTCCTGCGGCGCTCCATGACCTCACCACCACGTGCTCCGAGGGGGGAAGGAAAGAGGAAATTTATCTCTCTTATTTTTAAGAATGACCTTTTTGCCCGAGCCCTCCCGGGGAGGGGGAAGGGGGCAGAGGGTGAGACCACTCACCCTTTCCACGGCACCACCACCCCGGGGGGACGGCGGAGCCTCCCGGCCCACGCGCGTGTCCCGGGGTGAGGACGTCACTCCTGGATGTGATGGAGCCGTGTCCACCCCCCCGAACCCCCCCTCTGCCTTGTCCCACCCTTGTCACCCATGGGGTGGTCACTCTGCACCCCTGGGCGCTGCCCACCCCACCCTGCACGTCCTGGGTGCCCGCAGGGAGCTCAGTGGGAAACGGGAAGGGGAAGTTGTGCTGAGGGTCATAAACACATCAAAACTGTCTGTGGTTTCCTCAGGGGTGACATCTCCCTTCCTTCTACCAGCCCTGGTGACATCCTCCATCCATCTCCCAGCCCTGGTGACACCCTCCTTCCATCTCCTGGCCCTGGTGACATCCTCCATCTCCCAGCTTTGGTGACATCCTCCTTCTATCTGACAGCCCTGGTGACATCCTCCATCCATCTCCCAGCCCTGGTGACACCCTCTTTACAGCCCTGGTGACATCCTCCATCTCCCAGCTTTGGTGACATCCTCCTTCCATCTCCCAGCCCTGGTGACATCCTCCTTCTATCTGACAGCCCTGGTGACATCTCTCTTCCTTCTACCAGCCCTGCTGACATCCTCCATCCATCTCACAGCCCTGGTGACACCCTCCTTCCTTCTCCTGGCCCTGGTGACATCCTCCATCTCCCAGTTTTGGTGACATCCTCCATCTCCCATTCCTGGTGACATCCTCCATCCATCTCACAGCCCTGGGTGATGTCCCCTGGGCTCAGCTCAGGGAGGGCAGAGCTGGATCCCAATCCCACCCCAGGGCTGGAGCCCCCGGGGATGCAGGCAGGGAAATGCATCCCATGGAAAAGAAGGAAAACATGAATTCCTCCCGGTGACAGTGGCACAGTGCTGGGATGGAACCCACCTCTGTCCCCAGGGCTGGATCCCACCTCCATCCCTGGGGATGCCAAAATCCCTCCTGGCTGCAGCGGAGACCAGGATGGCACTTGGAGTGGGATCCAAGTGGCCACCGAGCTCTTGAGTGGATGAATATGCAGAAAAACAGGACGTGAGCTGGGAGCAACTCCCTGGGAAAATCCCAAACCTCTCCAAGCTGCTGATCCCTCCTGCCCAGTGCCAGCTCTCCTGGCTGGGACCTCCTGGAGGGCTCTGGCTCCGGGTCAGCCCTTCCCTGGCAGCTGAGACTCGGTGTCCCTGGAGGTGCCAAAGCCCAGGAAAGCAGGAGACAGCAGCAGCAGGATCCCCCCCCAAGCAGGATATGGATTTAAGAAGGAATAATTTCAATCCCTGATGGTGACCCCCAAGCGCAGCTCCTGGCACGGGGAGTGAGCAGGACCTGAGCTCACCGAGAGATGGATTAGGATTGGGATTAGACTCGGGATAAGAACCCACCAACCTCCCTCCACGCCTCCAAAACCTTCCTGCTGAGCCAGGGAGGCAACTTTCCTGCCTGGCACCGGGACTATCCCTTGGCAGCCGGCTCCTCTCAGCTCCCAGGGATCAGCAGGAGCAGGGATGGGACCGAGCGCTTTTCCCCTCGGGAAGGGAAAAGCGGATCCAAGGGGATGAACTTGGCCTGCCCCGGAGGGGGCTGGGTTTGGGGGTGTCCGGGGAGATGCTTCACGTGCCAAAGGCCCAGCTCACCCCCCCCCACACCCCCACACCCCCAGCCAGGGTGCTGCTTTTGGGCTGCTTTCCCATGATCCTCACACATTCCAGCCGGGAACGGCGGCTGAGTCACCCTGGGCTGGGGGAGGGACCTGCCAGGGGACACGGGACCTTCCGGCCACCTGACCCCCCCACCCGTGAGGGGACACCCGTGGGACCTCCCCAGGGAGGGTGCCCAACCCCAGGGTACCCTCGTTAATGGGACACCCTCGTTAATGGGACACCCTCGTTAATGGGATACCCTCGTTAATGGGATACCCTCATTAATGGGATACCCTCGTTAATGGGATACCCTCATTAATGGGACACTCTCGTTAATGGGACACCCTCGTTAATGGGGTACCCCCAGCTCAGGGCACCCTCATTAATGGGGCACTCCTGTCTCCAGGACACCCCTGTTCGTAGGACACCCTCGTTATTGGGGTACCCTCACTATTAGGGCACCCTCACCTCCAGGGCACCCTCATAAATGGGACACCCTCATTAATGGGATACCCTCATTAATGGGATACTCACCATCCCAGGGTACTCCTCATTAATAGGGCAGTCTCGTTAATGGGCAACCCTCACCTTTGGGGTGCCCTCACCTCCAGGGCTCCCTCCTTAATGGGACACCCCGATTAATGGGGTGCCTTCATCTCCAGGGCCCCCTCGTTAATGGGACACCCTCATTAATGGGACACCCTCATTAATGGGACACCTTCATTAATGGGGCACCCTCATGTCCGGGGCACCCTCATTAATGGGGCAACCTCATTAACAGGGCACCCTCACCTTTAGGGTACCTCCCTCATCTCCAGGTCACCCTTCCTAATGAGGGCACCCCCATTTTTGGGGCACCCCTATTACCCGGGCACCCCCATTATGCGACCCCCTGCAGCTCACCCACCCCATTCCAGAGCATCCCAGTGGAGCATCCCATGGGAATGGGGGCTGGGACACCCCCTGCCCCCCCCCCCCCAATTTCCCTGAGCGGCTCCAGGCCTGGCCCTGCTCGTGCAGAGCCGGGAACCGGCCGCGGTTTGGGAAAGAAGAGGGAAAATTGAGGTTTTTCTCCTTTGTAGGAGCGAGACCGGGGGAAGGAGAAGCTGCTCCGTGTCCTGGACTTTCCCCCGTCTGGATATCTGGGGGAGGATTTGATCCAAACGATATCTGGGGCGCTTTGGATTCCGGTTTCCTCCCGGCAACGGGTGGGGATGAGTCAGAAATCCAAAATAAAGATAAATACGTTTACAAATAAAGGGAAGCAAAGGAGGAACTCCTCCTTCTCCTCCTCCTCCTCCTCCTCCTCCCCCTCTGGGAAATAACGCGGGAGCTGCCGCGTGGAGCCAGCGCAGACACCCCGCGAGCGGGGTGATGTCCTGGCATGGATCCTGCGGGATTTTGGGATGCTGGCACGATGCCAACCTGTACTGGGACGCGTTCCCTGCTCCGGGGGGTCGGCACGGACGTCCCCCCCCCCAGTCGGAATGACCCTGCCTGGATCACGGTTAATAATCCTGCAGTTTATGGTTAATAATCCTGGGGTTTTACGGTTGCTAATGCAGGAATTTTGGATCCTGGAGCGGGATTTTGGCAGAGTTCTGGGGTTTACTCAGGCTGGGAAGGAGTTGGCCCTTCCCGGCGCGCAGGGGGTAGGGAGATTTAACCCCTCCGTGCCCCCTGCAGCAGGATTTTCAACGCTGGGGCAGCGTTTTGTCCCCCAGAGCGGGATTTTGGGACCCTGGCGCGGGATTTTGGGGCCCTTGGACAGGATTTTGGCGGGGTTGGGAAGGAGCCGACCCTTCCAGGAGGAAAACAGGGGTACTCAACCCCCTCGGTCCCCCGAGGTGCCACCAACGTCCCCCTTAATTGGACTCAACCAGCCCCTCCCGCGGCCCCAAAATCTGGGGCCGGGCGGGGAATTTGGGAATGACCGGCCTGGCTGGGCCAACCCGCTCTGTCCGGTGCTGCTCCTCATCCTCATCATCCTCATCCTCATCCTCATCATCCTCATCCTCCTCATCTTCCTCATTCATCATCTTCATCATACTCATCATCCTCATCCTCCTCATCTTCATCATCCTCATCCTCCTCATCCTCATCCTCATCCTCATCCTCATCATCATCATCCTCATCCTCATCATCCTCATCCTCATCTTCCTCATCCTCCTCCTCCTCCTCCTCCTCCTCATCATCATCCTCATCCTCATCACCACCACAACCCCTCCCCGTGCCGGATCCGCCCTCTGGGCAGAGTTTTTCAGCGCCTTTTCCAGCCGCTAATTAAGGAGTTCATTAAAACACCTCCCTCCCGGAGGGGTCGGGCCCTGCCAGTGCCTCTGTTTACAGCCCCAAAATTCCCAATGCGGCTGGAATTGCGCCGGTTCTTCCCCGGGGCGGAGCCTTCCCCCCTGCGGCGGGAGGGATCGGGATCAAATCCCGCTTCCCGAAGGCTTTTCCAGCGGCGCGGAGTCCCCCGGGCGTGCTGGGGTATCCCGGTCCCGCCCCGGAGCCGCTTGGGAATCACAAACGGGAGGGAAAAGTTGTAAATAGGGAAAATAGCGGCTAAAAAATATCGATGTGGGGGGATGAGAAGGGCGGGAGCGTCCATGGGGGATGGCACCGGGAGGGAATGGAACAGGGATCTCCTCCTCCTGCCCCGCGGAGCCGGGTCCTTGCAGTTCCACCCCCTGGGAAGTCAGAAACCGCTTGCTTTATTTTATTTTATTTTATTTTATTTTATTTTATTTTATTTTATTTTATTTTATTTTATTTTATTTTATTTTATTTTATTTTATTTTATTTATTTTATTTTATTTGTTTTATTATTTTATTTTATTTTTAATATTTATTTTATTTTATTATTTTATTTCATTTTTTAATTTATTTTTATTTTTATATTTATTTTATTTTATTATTTTATTTTTTATATTTATTTTATTTTAATTTATTTTATTTTTACTTTATTTTAATGTAATTTAATGTTTTATTTTATTTTTATATTTATTTTATTTTAATTTATTTTTATTTTATGTTATGTTATGTTTTATTTTATTTTATTTTATTTTATTTGGTTTGGTTTATTTTGTTTTATTTTATTTTATTTTATTTTATTTTATCTGATTTGCTTTGCTTTGATATATTTGATTTGATTTATTTGATTTTAATTGTTGTTTGCCTTTTCATTTTATTTTACTTTGTTTTATTTCACTTCATATTTTTCCTTTATTTGATTTGTCGATTTTATTTTGTTTTATTTCACTCCATATTTTCCCTTTATTTAATTTTGCTGTTAATTTTATTTTGTTTTATTTCACTCCGTTTGATTTCATTTCATTTAATTTCATTTCATTTATTTTGCTTCATTTATTAAATTGCATTGCATTTATTTTATATTATTTCATTGTCTCTTATTTTTCCCATTCCCACCCCAATTCCAGCCCCTGGGATGGCTCAGGGACCAATTTCTTCCCAAACCGTTGGTTTTGAGTTGGATTTGGATTGGATTTGACTGAATTTGGTTGGATTTTGGTGGGATTTGGGTGGAATTTAGTCAGATTTGAGCTGGATTTGGGTTGGATTTGGGTGGGATTTGGGTGGATTTGATTGGATTTGGGTGGGATTTAGTTGGATTTGGGTGGAATTTGATTGGAATTGGGTTGGATTTGGTTGGATTTGGTTGAATTAGGGTGGGTTTTAGGTGAGATTTGGTTGGATTTGAGTTGCTTTTGGGTTGAATTTGGAGGGATTTGACTGGGTTTGGGTGGATTAGGGTAGGATTTGGTTGAACTTTGGTGGGATTTGGTTGAACTTTGGTGGGATTTGGTTGAACTTTGGTGGGATTTGGTTGGATTTGGTTGGATTTGAGTCAGCTTGAGTTGGATTTGGGTTGGATTTGGGTTGGATTTGGGTTGGATTTGGGTGGGATTTGGTTGGATTTGGGTGGGAATTGGATGGATTTGGTTGAATTTGGTTGGATTCTGGCAGGAAACAGCTGCTTTTTGGGAGAAAACCCAGCAGTTTTGTGTCCCGGCAAGCCCAACCCGTGTTGTCCTGGAGGGACTGGGAGCTCCTGCACTCCCATCCCGCATCTTCCATGGGATCTCCAAGGGAAAACGTGGGAGATGGCACCTGGTGGCAGCAGCAGCACTTGGAATTTGGGGTTAAAAGGCCTCGTGGAGCTCCTGATCCTGCTCCAACCCCCTCCTGGGGGTCCTGTGTCCTTCTGCCCCCCCTGTCCTGCCCCCGAGGGACGAAGGACCCACAGGCCCCAAGGACAATTCCCAGGATGTAGGAGGAGGAACCTCCCCCTCCTGGATCCCTGGGAACCCCCTGCCGTGGGTTGTTGGATCAGGTTCATCCCCCACTTTGGGAAGCAACTCTTCCATGGGGGAATTCCATCCCGAATGCCAAAACCGGAGCAGAATGAACCCATTTCCCCCACAGGGGCTTCCCAACACTTCAGGAACCCACTCCCCATCCCGGAGAAGGACCTGGGATAACTTTGCAGGTCCCCCCTTCCCTGCCCTCTCCCACCTTCAGCCTCTCCCCAGCACCTGGAGCGTGGGAAACATCGGGAAGTGCCTCCAAACCCTCCGGGGATTCTCAGGAGCTCGGCCACCCCCAGCCAAGAGCTGCAACCTGCTCATTTGCATATCCTCGTCACCTCTAATTAAACCCTTGTGGTGCCCTCAGAGCCTCCCCACCTCCCTGCCAGCCCTGGAAATCCCCGGGATGCTCTGCCAGGATTTGGGAACGGTGGGAAGCCAAACAGGACGGGTCCCACACGCAGGGGTGGCCCTGGGGACGTTGGTTTTGCCTCCTTACCCTACAAATTCCTGCAGGTTTGTGGCCAAAGCCACGGGGCTATGGAGGGAAAACAGCTATTTTTGGGAGGGGTTGTGTCACTCCCGGCCCGGGGTGACAGCCCAGGATTTGGGGGTACACGAGGGATGGGGTCACTATTCCAGGTCTCGTGGTGAAATGGGAAAAATCCCTAATTTTGAGCTGTTCAGAGGAAAAAAGCTGCAGGTGGGGAGGTCACTGGGATCCTCCCGGGAGCCACCAGCCGTGGCAGTCCCTGCTGAGCTGGACACGGTCACCTGTCACCCCCAGGACCACCCGGGTGTCACCCACCCCCCACCTTCCCCACCGCCCCCCAGAAATGGGAGAGGGGAACAAAAAAAATCAGCCCCCAAGGAGGTTCCCCTGGGGGATTTCGGGAAGCCAGCGAGCCGGGAAAGCCCCAGGGGTTTCATCCCGTTTCTCTGAAGGGGTGGGATCAGCCAGGAAAACCCGGGAAAAGCAGGATCAGCCGGAGCAGTGTGGGCCGGGACACCCCACGGGCACGGGGATGGTGGCACCAAGGGCTGGGACCCCCGGGGGGGCTCTTGGGTGGGGGGACAGACCCCAAGGGTATTCCCAGGGAAGGGAGGGGTTGGGATCGGAGCTGAGGCGGGAGCTGAGGGGGTGGCAGAGGAGATGCCACCCCAGTGACACCCCCCAGAGAGGGACCAGAGGGGTGACAGGACACAAAAGGGTGACAGGGGACAAAAGGGTGACAGGGACCAGCAGGGTGACAGGGACGAGTAGAGTGACAAGGACCCAAAAGGGTGACAAGGACCCAAGAGGTGACAGGAACCAGCAGGTCCTGTGGTTGGGGACGATCCCGGGGGGGACCTTGGAGCAGGGACAGCCCCAGTGGGATGACAGGCAAGGTGACAGCGGGGTGTCCCCGAGCACCCCCGGTCTCTTCCCCTGTGTCACCCCAAAACAGGCGAGCCCGGTGGCTGTGACAGCGGGGACACCACCCTGTCGCTGTCACCACCGGGGACCCCCGCGGAGGGGGTCTCACACTCCGTGAGACTCCAAACCCCCTTCCCGGCTCTTCCCAAGGGGATTTGTAGCCCCCCTTTCCCCCCCGGGGACTTCCTGAGGCTTGGGGAGGTGTCTCCGCTGCCTGGGAATTGAGGTGGAAAACAACAAAAATGGAGTTTTTTGTAGGATTTCTGCAGCCGGCGCCACTCCCAGCGCGCCCAGTGGGGTGACTGGGAGGGACTGGGAGGGACTGGGAGGGGCTGGGAGGGGCGGGGCGAGCAGCCTGTCCTGCCTGGGGTGGTGACAATGGGGGGGTCACGGTGTCCCGTGGGTGCCGCGCGTGGGAGGGGGACACACACCAGCCCAGCCACCCCATGGGGGCGTGGGACCCTCAGCCGGAGGGATCCGGGGGTGCGGGGGGGGCCGAACTGGGAATGCCGGGCCCCCCTTCCCTCCCCTTCCCTCCCCTCCCAGTTCGCTGCCCCCGGGGCTCCCGGGAACTGGGACTGGGGATACTGGGGGGCTGGGGTGGCCCTGGGTGACACGGAGGGAACTGGGGAGTGGTCTGGGGACGAGCACCCCCACTAAACGGATCCCAAATGGATCCCAAATGGATCCCAAATGCCCTTTCAACCACGTTTAAAGCAGGACGGGGAGCTCGGGGGGGTCTCGGGGTGGGAAGGGGGGGGATATCAGCCCATATCCCAACAGAATCCTCCACTTTGCTCCCCAAACGTCTCCCCCAGCCCCACCCCCAACCAGGGGGTCCTGAGGAGGGACAGGGGAGCCTGTGAGGGAACCCCCCCCCTCAGTCCCCTCCCACAGCAGTTATGGGGGGGTTGAACTCTGGTCACCCCAAATCTCCCACGGGGCCACAAACAGCCTCGTGTCGTCCCCCCCCCTCGAGAAGTGTCACCCCAGTGTCCCCAGGGCCCCCTGGGGGGGGAAAAGGGCCACCAGAGGGACCCAGGACCCTGCACAGCTGGGGGGCCGCGTAACGGGGGGGGGTGACACGTGGGGGGCTCCACATCACGGGGGCTTCACATCGTGGGGGTGGGGTCGCACATCTGGGGTCAGACACCTGGGGGTGGCACATCTGGGGGTGGCACATCTGGGGTGGCACATCTGGCCCGGGGCGCGGCGGGGACGTTCTGCCGCCTCGTGGCCGCAGGTGGGAACTGCACCCCCCACACACAGTCCCTGCGTGGGGAAACTGAGGCACGACCCCAACCCTGCCCCCACCCCCGCTCCTCGGGGGGCACTCACAGCCCCCCTAAAACCTCCTCCGCTCGGTTCTGCTCGTATTTGTCCCTAAACACCCCCAAAGGGGTGTTCCTGTCCCACCTGCTCCGTGGGACAGGGCGGGGGGGCAGGATAGGAGGAGTACCTCCACGGGGGCCTCAGCTTGGCCCAAAAAACCTGGAAAAAGAAATGGAGAGAGAGTGTGAGCCTGGATGTGACAGCCCGCAGGGCTGGGGGGGGGCACAGACGGGACCCTCGGGGACACGGGGGACACGGCCCAGCCCACCCATCACCCACCCTCAGCCACGGCAGCACCGGAGGAGCCAAAGGCTCCAGATGAACCCAAACCCACCTCGCCGTGCCGGGAGAGGGGGACCAGGGGGTCACCCCCATCCCACGGACACGACCCCCGGCCACCCAGAGCCCCCAGAGCCCCTCAGAGCCCCCAGCCAGGGTGACCCCGCGGCTCTGGGGGGTGGTGACCCCTCCCTTGCCCCCCCAAATCCCGGCCCCTCACCCCGGATCCGGCCCGTTCCTGGGAGGATTCTCCCGGCAGAGCCAGTTTTGGGGTGAGCCCGGGGTTGCCCCGGGGCGAGGCCGCAGAGTCCTGCGGGGAACAGGTTTGGGTGTTGCCCCGCGGGACGTCACCGGCACCCAGCCCCGGGGTGGGGGAACCTCGGCCTGGGGGTCACCGGCCCTTCCCGGTTTCTCCCGAGGCCACCACGCCCCCCCCACGCCGCAGGGTGGGGGGCCCGGGCTGACGGGAGGGGTGGTGGCCGTGCCAGGCGGCTCCGTCCCCTCCTCGGCCCCCCCTCCCCGCCCCGCGCGGTGACGAGAGGGCAAAGAGCAGGTGGGTGCGGTGTCGGCGACAATCCCTGTCCCCCGCCCGTGTCACAAGCGCAGCCCGGGGCAGGAGCGGCGGAGCAGGGGTCGCGGTGAGCGGGGACACCCCCCGGGCAGGGACCCCCACCCGGGGACAGGGTGGGGGGCGGCTCCGAACCCTGGGAGACCCCCTCGGGGCAAGGATGGGGGCGGGGGGGCTGCGGATGGGGGGGACAAGGGTCTGGTGGCCGCCGGGGCCGTGGGACTGTCCGAGGGAGCGCGTGGAGTGTCCCCCCCGCGGTTGGGGACACAAGGGGGTGACACAGGTGCCCACCCCGGGATCCCGTAACAGGATCGAGACGCCCTCGCTGCCCCCCGGGCAAGATGGGAGACCCCTTCGGCCGCTGGAGCAGCCCCTCGGCCCGGTGAGCAGCCTGTGGTGTTATCGGGGGGTCCCCACTCGGGGAGGGTGGCACGGGGGTGCAAAGGTCCCTTTGTCCATCCAGGAGCGACTACGACGACAGGTCCTCGTTCCGACCTTCCAACACCTTCGCCCGGCCCAGCGGGAAAAGCATCTACAGTGAGTGGGGGCTGCACCCCAAACCCCCTCCCCAAAATCCCACACCCCCGCTGTGTCCCCAGCCTGTCCCTGTCCCCTCACCCCCCCTGTCCCCACAGACCAGCGCAAGGACTACGGGCAGACCCTGCTCAAACCTCAGAACGACTTCCAGCACCACGTGGAGGTGGGAGCCCCTGAAGCCCCCTAACCCCCCTGAGCCTCCCTGAGCCCCCAAGCTGCCCGAGACCCCAAAGCTGCTCTGAGCCCCCCCAAAGCTGCTCGAGCCCCCTCAAAGCTGCCTGAGCCCTCAAAGCGCCCCCAAAGCTGCCGAGCCCTCCAAAGCTGCCCGAGCCCTCCAAAGCTGCCCGAGCCCCTCAAAGCTACCGAGCCCCCAGAGCTTCCCGAGCCCTCCAGAGCTTCCCGAGTCCCCCAAAGCTGCCTGGGCCCCCTAAGCTGCCCTGAGCCCCCTCAAAACCTCCCCTAACCCCTACAAAACTGCCTGAGCCCCTAAAAGCTTCCGAGCCCCCTCAAAGCTGCCCTGAGCCCCCTTAAGCCTGCCCTGAGCCCCCCCAAGCTGCCCTGAGCCCCTCAAACCGCCCCAAGCCCCCCAGTCTTGCTGGGATGTTCCTGTGTCACCGTGTCTCCCTCTCACACGGTGTCCCCCCCGTGTCACCATGTCCCCCCGTGTCACCGTGTCCCCCGTGTCACCGTGAACCCCTGCGTCACTGTGTCCCCCCCGTGTCACCATTTCCTCCCCGTGTCACCATTTCCTCCCCGTGTCACCGTGTCCCCCCCAGCACCTGCTGACGGTGCGCCTGGAGCGGGATTTGCGCAGCCCCGAGGATTGTTTGGGGCGGCTGAAGGCGTTGGAGGCGCAGGGGAGGATTTGGGGACAGGACGTGATCCTGCAGGTCAAGGACCAGCAGCTGGTGCTGAGCGATGTGGAGAGCAAGGTACCCCCCGGCCAGGGCACCCCCAAAGCCCGCCCCCCCCCCGGGTATGGGATCTCCTGGCTATGGGGATCCCATAAACCTCGGTATCCCCTGGATATGGGATATCCCGGCTATGGGACCCCACAAAATCTGGTACCCCCTGAACCCAGGTGCCCCCTGGCCATGGTACCTCCTATAACCCCACGACCCACCCCCCTGGCACCCCTATAACACGGTCACCCCCCATGTCCCTGCCACCCTCCAACCCTGGCACCCCTACAAGCTGGCACCCCTATAACCCCAATACCCCAACCCTGGCACCCCTATAACCCCAATACCCAATCCTTGCACCCCTATAACCTCAATACTCCAAACCTGCCACCCCATAACCCAAATACCCCATCTCTGACACCCCAATAATTCCAATACCCCAATCCTGACACCCCTATAACCCAAATATCCCAACCCTGACACCCCTATAACCCCAATACCCCAACCCTGACACCCCTATAACCCCAATACCTCAATCCTGGCACTCCTATAACCCAAATATCACAGCCCTGCCACCCCAATAATCCCAATACCCAGTCCTGACACCCCTATAACCCCAATACCCCAACCCTGACACCCCAAATAGTGCCAATATCCCAACCCTGACACCCCCATAAGCCAAACACCCAACCCTGACACCCCAATAACCCCAATACCCCCAGTCTGAGCACCCACAACCCCCACCGGACATCCCCCAAACCCCCTTATCCCCCAACACCCTCCCATCACCCCCTTAACCCTTTAACACCCCCGTCCCATTCCCGATCCCCCAATGCCCCCCACGCCCCCTCACCCCTTTCCTGGGGCCATTCCTTGGGGGTGGGGAGGGGGCTCTGAGCCCCTCGTGTGTTCCCCCTCCTCCCACCCCCATCCAGGAGGAGCTGGAGTCATTCCCGCTGGGAAGCGTCCAGGGCTGCACGGCCGGGCTGGAGAACGCGGTGCTGGCCGTGAGCGTGCAGGAGTGGAGCCCCCGGGACCACCGTCCTGCTCTTCCAGTGCGAGAGACCCGGGGTGAGCCCCGGGGGGCAGGATCGGAGGGGAACCCCAGGATGGGGGGCAGGGTGGGGGCGTGAGCCCTCAGGGGGCAGATGGGGAAGCCCCGGGCTGCGGGGTTGATGGAGCAGATGGGAAGCCCCCGAGCTGGGGGTTGATGGGGGGGTTGTTCCAGGCAGAGGCGCTGAGGACCAGCCTGGAGAAGGTGCTGCGGCAGCGCAAGGAGGAGCAGAGGGGACACCCCGGCTACAGGTGAGGGGAGGGGGAGGGTCGTGACTCTTGGTTTCCCACCAGAATTTCCCCCTCCTCTCCCTGGGGGAGATGATGACCCGCTGTCCCCCCTCCCTGTGGGTGCAGGAGGGGGGCTCCTTTTGCCCAGCACCCCAGGACAGGGTTCAGCCCCCATCCTACCCCCCTCACCCCATCCACGGGCTCAGCCCCCCCATGGGGCACAGACCCCCCAAATTTCCCTCCACCCTTGGGCTCATCCCCTTCCCACCCCTCCCCCACACCCCGTGCCCCCTGCACCCCGTGCCCCCTCACCCACCCCTGCCCCCTCTGTCCCAGGAGCAGCCCGGACGTGCCGCCGAGCCGGCCCCCGTGCAGGGGCTCGGAGCCCCGGGCCCGATTTCCACGTGCCCCCCCGCGTGGGCCGCCCCCAGCGTGGGCCGCCCCCAGCGTGGGCTGCCCCGCCAGGACTACAGTGAGTCCCGTGGGGTGTGTGTGTGTGGATCCTCGTGCCTGGGGGTCCCCCACGAGCAGGGGTGACCCTGGGGGTGACGCTGGAGCCCCTCTAGTGTCCCCAGGTGCCCTGGACCCCCAGATGCTCGGCCCAGCCCCAGCCCAGCCCATGTCCGAGGTGGACCGAGACGTTGTAAGTTCCACCCGTGCCCACCTCTCCTCCGCGGGTGGGACTGGACCTCCCCAGACCCTCCCCAGCACCCACCGGGACCTCCCGCACCCACAGGAGGTTCTGAACCACGTCCTGAGGGACGTGGAGCTCTTCGTGGCCCAGCTGAGGATGTCCCTGGGCTCCCTCAGCCAGAAGAAGAAGAAGAAGAAGAAGAAGAACCCGGGTAGGAGGGAGGGAGCGGCCGTGGGGCTGGGGGTGGAGTGGAGGTCCGGAGGGCAATCCCGGTGCCAGTGCCCCGTGTGTGCCCCCAGCGCTGCCCCAAGGAGGAGTTCACGGATTTCTTCCAGAAGGTGAAATACGCCTGAACCTCTTGGTAAGTGCAGAGGGGAGGTGGAAACGCTGAGTGGGACCCTCGGGGCTGGGGAGGCTGGGTAGGAATGGGGTGTGGAATGGGGGATGTGAGGGGATGTGGAGGGGGTGGGGATGGGGGATGTAGGATGGGGGATATGGGATGGGGGATGTAGGGGATGGGGGATGAGGGGATGGGGATGTGTGAGAATGGGGACGTGAGGGATGGGGTTGGGGGGACTGGGGCTCTGGGGAGGGGGCTGCAGTGATGGGGGGTTGTGGGGGGACAGGGGAGGCTGCTGTGTGAGGAAAACGGGGGTTCCGTGGGGACACCCCTTTTCCCCCACCACCCCTCCCCGCAGGGCCGGACCCACCGGCACGTGCAGGACCCCAACCCCGCCGAGCTGCTGCGGCTCCTCTTCTCAGCCCTGACCTTCGTGAGTGCCCCCAGAACCGGGATTATCCCCAAAACCGGGACACCCCAAACAGTCACCCAGGACACTCCCAAAACCGCGGTCACCTCCAAAACCCCCCAAACCGGGATCAACCCCAAAACTGGGACCACCCCCAGAACCGGGACACCCCCAAAACCAGGATCACCTCCAAACCCCACAAAACCGAGATCACCCCCAAACCGGGGATCACCCCCAAAACTGGGATCACCCTCAAAACTGGGTCCACCATCTCGAAGCCAGCCCATCCCCCATAATTACGCCCACCCTCCCAAACTGCTCCTACCCCTCAAAACCGGGCCCATCCCCCCAAAATCTCTCCCACTCCCAAAACCGGTTCCACCCCGAAACCACGCCCACCCCCTAAGCTGCTCCCACCCCAAAAATCTCTCCCAGCTCCCCCAAAACCGGGACTGCGCCCCAAAACGAGTGTGCAGCGTGGGGTCCGCCCCCACCCCCATCCGGGGGCTGTTTTGAGGGTGCATTTTTTGAGAGGTGCCGCTCCATCCCCACCCCCACCCCCCAGGTGCTGTCCCAGTGCCCCAGCCCCGGCCTGGCCCCCTCGGTGGAGTCCCCGCTGCTGCTGCCGGAGGCGCTGGAATTCCTGGAGCAGACCCTGGGAGATGACGATTACGGCACCTGGAAGAGCCTCGGCACCGCTTGGAACAGGGCCAGGTGTGGTCCAGCCCCCTCCCAGCATCGAGGGAAGTGGGGAGGTCTGGATTTGATGGGGGGGGTGTCACAGCACCCACCCTGTCGTGTCCCCCCTCCCACGGTGCTTGTAGGGCCGAGTACCCCAACGCCGCCCTGGTGCCCGGCTACATCCCGGTGTTCTCGGATGGGTGGCTGCCCCCCCCGCTGGAGCAGGAGCGGCACGGGGGACTCCAGGACCCCCCAGCCCCCTCCCCAGGTCCCTCAGCTCTCCCGCGCCCCCATTCCTGCCCGCGCCCCGCTGCCGCCGCGTGGAGGACCACCCCCACGGGTAAGTGCCCCCCAGGCCCCGAGGGGTGCTGAGGGTGGGGGCAGGGTTTGCACCCCCATCCCCCTCGGGTGATGACCCGCCCCCTCCCCTATTTGCAGCCCCCAGACCCTGCCCAGGGGCTGTTCCGAGCCCTCTACGACTTCCAGGCTCGGAATTCCCAGGAGTTGAGTGTCAGGAAGGGGGACAAGCTGCAGGTACAGCGCGGGGGGGGGTGTGTCCCCTCTACGGGAGTGTGGGGAGGGACGGAGTGGGGACCCCTGGCGTTCCGAACCCCCACCCTGTCCCCCTGTGCCCCCAGGTCCTGAGCCAGCAGAAGAAGTGGTGGCTGGTGCAGGACGAGCGCGGGGACCGGGGACACGTCCCCGGCAACATCCTGGAGCCCCTCCCGGGGCCGGAGCGCAGCCCCAGCGCCGGCCAGGTGGGCGTCGCCCCCGTCCCCTGCTCTCCCCGGGCCCCCCACCAGGAGGGGGTGGCCGGGAGATATCCCATTATCACCCCCCCTCTCTCAGGACAGCCCCCCCACCCTGCGCCCCGACTCGTCTCCGGCGGAGGTGACGGCCTGGCTGACGGACAAGGGCTTCTCGCGGCTGTAGGTGGTCCCGTGAGCCCCCAGACTCCTGCTGGGTCTATTTGGTTGGGGGGGACACGAGCCCGGCTCACCCCTGTGCCCCCCCCCTCCCCATCCAGCACGGTGCGGACCCTGGGGGTGCTGCGGGGGCAGGAGCTGCTGCAGATGAGCCCCGAGGAGCTGCGGGGCGTCTGCCCCGAGGAGTGGAGGAGGGTCCTCTTCAAGCTGTCGGCCGCCAGGACATCCCTGGGGGTGAGGGACCACCCCCAGCCCTGAGCCCCCTCCCAAGCCCGGGCTGGCCATGGGGACCCCTCTCCTTGCACTCCCCCTCCCCCCATCCCGGGGCTCTCGGACCCCCAGCCCTGCACCCCTCCCCACTTCAGGCCTGTCCTTGGGGGGTGAGGGACTCGAGACTGCCCCTGAGGGCAGAGACCCCCACCCCGAGCCCTCTCCCCACTCCCGGGCTGGCACTGGGGATGTAGGACCCCCACCTTGCACCCTCTCCCCACCCATCCCCGGAGCTGGCTTTGAGGGTCAGGGACCTCCATCCCGCAGCCCCTCCCCATTCCGGGGGTCCCGGATCCATCCCGCAGCCCTCCCCATCCCGGGGGAGTCTCAGGGGCTCTCAAACCCCCAGATCGCTCCCCCTCCCATTCCGGGGTCCCGGATCCCCATCACCCCCACCCCAGCCCGGGAGAGTCTCGGGGGCTCTCGGACCCCCACCCTGCTCCCCTTCCCCACCCCCGGGGCTTCCCCACGACCCCTCCGCGCCTCTCCCACCCCGCTCTCCGCAGGTCTGAACCACCGAGGCCACTCGGATGTCCCCGCCCTGTCCCCAGCACGCGCCTCCGCGGACGGAGCCCCCCAGGACCTCCTCACCCACCCCCGCCCCAAAGACAAAGAAACGCTCCTCGGTGGCCGAGGACACGCGATCCCCACAGCCACCCGTGACAAACGCCTGCTGGGACCCCTCGAGGCACCAGGGGGCTCTTGGGGACCAACCCGGCCCCCCTCGGGAAGAGGAGGGCAGGACCTCCTTCGGGGTGCAGAGGCTGTGGAGTGATTGTGCACCCCAAAATGTGTGAAAAATAAAAAGAGTGACAGAAATGGGGTGTGCGGCGGGGGGAACCCCGGAGCGTGGGGGGACACGGGGGGGAACGAGGCGGGGGAGGTCTGGGTGGGGACAAGAACAGAGCAGGGAGGGGGACGAGGGGACAGGGAAGGGAGGGGACAAGGACACGGCAAGGGGGGGGACAAGGATGAAGAAAGGAGGGGGACAAGGACAGGGCAGAGAGGGGGAGAGGGCAGGGAGGGGCACACGGCCCCTCACCCCCTCAGACACCCCCCCGTGTCCCCACCCTGGGAAGGGAGGGGGTGATGCCACCCCCACCCGGGACCGGTGGCACGAAGGGCCCCAGGGGACAGCGCTGTCCCCACGTCCCCAGCCCACCCCGCTCAGCGCCCTGCGCGGGTGGCAGGACCCCAATCACCCCCCTCCCCGCCTCATCACCCAGCCTTTGTGAGCGCGGCCTCATTAGCGCTCATTAGGAATGTGCTAATGAGGGGGGGGCGGGGCCCCTGTCCTGGGGTCCCCGAGGACAGTGCAGGGCTCAGCCCGGGCCCCCCAAACCAGCCAGGGAAGGGGGTGGGTGACACCCCGTGGGGCAGAGACACCCCCTCACCCCACACCCACCTCCTCCCACCACCCGTGGGACCACTCCAGTGTCCCCCAGTGCCACAACACGGGGGGGGCTCAGGGTGCCACTTCTACAGCTCTTTATTTAATCTTGGGGGGCTTCACGCCGGCGGGGCCGATCCCCCTCCTCAGGATGGGGGAGTCTGGGGGGGCCGGGACAGGACAGGACACCACCCCTCCCCCTCCTCCTGCTCTCCTGGTCCCTACACCTTCTTGTTGCCCCACTTGGCCATCTTGTTGTTGATGGGCATCTTCTGGAACCGCGGGGACTTCATGTAGGCAGCCACCTTCTCCAGGGCCTGGGGGGATGAGGGGGGTAAGGAGGGGCGTCAGGGACCCCCCCACCGCGGCACCACCCCCACCCAGGGGTACCCTTGGGGTGCAGACCCCCTCCAACTGCACTGGGGGCTCCCTGACACCCCAATTCCCACGGGGTCCCCCCTATTTTGGGGACTCTGCAACCTCCCCCTACCAAACTGCCTGAGGTGCCCCCTGTCCTGGGGGCTCTGTGACCCCCCCACCTCAAAGTCCAGGGTGCCCCCCCCTCACCCCAAAGCGCTCCATGAAGTCCCGGAGGTTCTGGAAGGGCTCCAGGCACTTGGGCTCGAAGATCCTGTTCTGATCCAGCACATCGAACATCAGGAAGTCCACGAAGGTCAGCTGGGGATGGAGGGGGGTACAAGGTGAGCCCACAGCCCCTCCCCCAGCTCCCCCCCACCCCCAGGGGGGTCCCAGTGCTACCTTGTCCCCTGCAAACCACTTTCTGTCGCCCAGGAAGTTGGAGAAGAGCTTCAGCTTCGCCGGGAGCTGCTCCAGGTACCCCGGCTTGAGCTTCTCCTGCGGGAGGAAGGGGTGAGGGGGCCCCCAGACCCTGCCCACGGGGGTCTGTACCCACTGGGGGGGTCCCTGATGCTGCAGGGGGGTCCCCCAGCCCGTGGGACACTCACAAAGTCGGGGCTGTAGCAAACCATGACGAGGCTCATGCGGAAATCCATGACCTGGTTCTCCAGCACGTCCACCCTGCGGATCTCCTCCTCCGACTCACCGCCTGTGGGGGCATGGCAGGGCTGGGGGGGCCAAACCGACCCCAAACCAACCCCAAACCGACCCCAAACCAACCCCAAACTGACCCCAAACCACCCCTGTCCTGACCCCAAACCAACCCCAACCACCCGTCCTGACCCCAAACCAGCCCCAACCACCCCATGCCCTGACCCCAAACCAACCCCAAACCGACCCCAAACCACCCCTGCCCTGACCCCAAACCAACCCCACCAACTCTGCCCTGACCCCAACCCTGCTCTAAACCCCAAACCAACCCCAACCTTCCTCCAACCCCAAACCATCCCATCCCAACCCTTCTCTATCTAACCCACCAACCCACCCACCACACCCCACCCCTACTCCAACCCCAACTGCAATCCAACCCTGACTGAAGCCCAATCCAACCCCAACCCAACCCCAACCCGATCCAACCCCAATCCAACCTCAACCCCAACTCAACCCCAATCCAACCCCAACCCAGTCCAACCCCAATCCAACCCCAATCCAACCCCAGCCCGATCCAACCCCAACCCCGATCCAATCCCAACCCCGATCCAATCCCAACCCCGATCCAATCCCAACCCCGATCCAATCCCAACCCCAATCCAACCCCAAGCCCGATCCAACCCCAACCGATTCAACCAACCCCGATCAACTAGCCCGATCCAACCCGATCCAACTCCCAACCCCAAACCCAACCCCAATCCAACCCCAATCCCAATCGAACCCCAACCCCAATCCAACCCCGATCCAACCCCAACCGGGATCCAACCCCAACCCCAATCCAACCCCAACCCCAATCCAATCCCAACCCCAATCCAATCCCAACCCCAAATCCAACCCTAATCCAACCCCAACCCCAATCCAACCCCAACCAACCTAATCCAATACCCAATCCAACCCCAATCCCGATCAACTCCCGATCCAACTCAACCGATCAACCCCAATCGATCCCACCTCGGGCAGCCCCGGCACTGACACAGGCGGTGCTTGCGGGCGATGTGCCGCAGGATCGCGTTGCTCTGCGTCAGCTTGACAGGGCCGTCGATGAAATAGGGCAGCTGAAACGGGGGGGACAGCAAGGACAGGGGTGAGGGGACACGGTGTGGGGACACTGGGGCATGGGGGTGAGGGGACATGGCCTGGGGACACCTGGGGGACACAGGGGGACAGGGGTGAGGGGACACCAGGGTGAGGGGACATGTGGGCACCAGGGGACACCAGGGCATGGGGACACCATGGTGTGGGGACACTGGTGTAGGCACCCCAGGGACACCGGGACCCAGGAACTCCAGGACATGGGGACACAGGGACCAAGGGATACAGAGACCCCAGGGACACAGGGACCCCAGGACATGAGGACCACAGGACACGGGGACACAGGGATATGGGGACCCAGGGACCCCAGGAGATGGGGACACAGGGACATGGGGACACAGGGAGATGGGGACACAGGGATATGAGGACTCAGGGACCCCAGGACATGGGGACACAGGGACCCCGCTCCCCACCCCCTTACATTGGGGAAGTCCAGCCCCAGCTTCTCCTTCTCGTTGATCCACTGGCTCTTGTCATAGTCGGGAGCTGAAGGGGGAGACAAAGGGGGGGTGGGTCACGTCCTGTCCCACCCCTCGAAGCCCCCGGAGCTCGAGGGAGGGGTGGGGAACCCCCCCAGACCCCCCCAGCCCCCTCACCTTCCCCGCAGCTGTAGAGCTTGTCCTCGTAGGGGGTCTCCGTGTACTCCAGGAGCAGGCGGATGGCGTGGGCCAGCTGGGGGGGGGGCGGTGAGACCACCCCAAAATCACCCCCCCCGTGGGCAACCCACCCCCAGCACTCCCAGGGAACCCCGGCGTGGGGGACCCCACAACACACGGCGGGACCCCGAAAGTAACTCCCCCACACCCTGTGAGGGCAGCAGGACCCCCAAAGAACCCCCAAAATGACCTGGAGGAACCCAAGAGCCCCCTAAAGAACAGAGGGACCCTCCCACAAACACAATGCCCCCAAAGAGCAGAGGGACCCCCACAGCCCCCGAGAAACGAGGCGGACCCCCGAAGACCTTCCGTAGCCTCCCAAAAGACCATGAGAATCCCCGAAGACCCCCTCGAAGCCCCCCCAAAACACGCGGGGGGCCCCCGAAAACCTCCCGCAGCCCCCCCCATAGAACAAAGGGACCCTCAGCCCCCCCAAAGGCCGGGGGTGGTCCCTGAGCTCCCTCTCCGTGCCGAGGTCCCCCCCAGGACCCCCCACTCACCCCGCGGATGTCCCAGTACCCCAACACCGCCATGGCCGCCACTCGTGACTGCGGACACGCCCACGCCACGTGACAGCCCCACGGCCACGCCCATGAGGGGCGGGGTTTGAGGGACGGGGCGGGGCGAGTGGAAGGGACCCCGGTCCGGCCCCCCCCCCCCTTGTCTTGGGGGGCTCTGCGACCCCCTCAGTTCCACGGGGACCCCCTGAACAGCGGGCTCGGCAGTTCCCCATCCCCACGGGACCCCCGTGTCCTGGGCACTCTGGGACCCCCACACTCCACGCATCCCCCTTATCCCGGGGGGGCCACGAATCCCTCTGTGCTCCCCCTCAAGCTGCAGGGGGGTCCCCCTTTCGACTCCCTAAGGAGGGGTCTCGTTATGCCGGGGGGGCACAGACACTCCACCCCATCACGTACATTGGGAAAGTCGAGCCCCAGTTTCTCCTTCTCGTTGGTCCAATCGCTCGGGTCAAAATCGGGGGTTGGGGGGGCAGGAGGGCAGAGCAATTGGAGGGGGGGGCTCCCCCAGACCCCCCACCTGCCCACTGGGGGCCCCCGGAGCCGCGTGTGCCCCCCCAGCCCGGCACGCCCTGGGCGGATCAGGGACGACGCTGCCCCCGGGAGGGGTCAAAGTCCGATTTTGGGGAGGTGTGGGTGTGCCCCCTCCCCGGGCTGCAGGACGGGGTTGGCGGGGGGGGGAAGAGGGACAGGTTGGAAACGGGGCCTCCCTCCCCACCCTTTTGTGGGTTTTTGACACGGCACAAAGCAGGGGGAGGGGTCCCAAGGTGTGGGGGCACATGGGGGGTCACAGCCCCCCCTCACCTGGGCCAGGGCGGTACTGGTCCTCCTGGTAGGGAGTGTCCGTGTACTCCAGCAGCAGGAGGATGGTGTGGGCCAGCTGGGGGACACACTCAGCGCCCACCTTTGGCACTCCCACAGCTCCCAGAACCCCCCAAAAGCGATGGTGATGCCCCCTCGCCCTGGGTGGGCTCCAGCTCAGCCCCCCCCGCAGCGCTGAGGCCCAGCCTCGAGAAGGTATGGGAGGAATGGGGGAAGTGAAGAATGAGGGGACATGGGGACACCAGGGAATACCAGGGCATGGGGACACTGGTGTGGGGACCCCCAGGACACAGGGCCCCCTGAATCAAAGAAATCCTTGACCGATATGTCGAGCACACTTTTATTAGGGCCGGGGAGATGCAGGGGTGGTTTGGGCCCCCCGTGCATTCCACCAAGAAAAGAAACACAACAGCTTTTTGTACATTGGAACGGTGAGATTTAAAAATAATCTCTCCTATTCACTCTTTACAAAGTCTGCCTTATCTAAATAAACATTTGGCTGCCGAACTCCTATTCCTGTCACTGTAGTTACATAAACTTTTATCATCCCAAACGGCTCAGGTTTCCCTCACCCCCTTTCTGTCTCCCTAGCCCTGCTACACGCTGAAAGTCCCGCGTTCCCTGACTGTCCCTTTTTGTTTACGGACGCTTTATCTTAACTGCCCGCAATTTAGGCAGCAACCTTCCTTAAAGTTGTAATTTCGCAAAGTCACACTGAACACAGCGAAATTCCAACATGAGAAAGAGTGGTTCTGTTGACTGCACTCGTGGAGCAGATCCTGAGTTACGATCGGGAACGACGGAGGGTTATAAATTGGTATGAAGGAGTTTGAATGGAGGGACGAAGTTTGAAAAAGGAGTGTAAGAGTATTTTCAGCAGTGACAACCACCCGGCCACGCCCCCTGAACGTCACACCCCCACGGCCACGCCCCTCACAGGGGCGGAGCTTGAGGGCTCGGGGCGGGGCGAGTGGAAGGGACCCCGGTCCGGGCACAACCCCCTTTGTCCTGAGGGCTCTGTGACCCCCCCATCCCCACGGGACCCCCTTGTCCTGAAGCCTCTGGGAACCCCCACACTCCACGGATCCCCCTTATCCCGGGGGGGGCCACGAATCCCTCTGTGCCCCCCCCTCAAGCTGCAGGGGGGTCCCCCTTTCGACTCCCTAAGGAGGGGTCTCGTTATGCTGGGGGGGCACAGACCACTCACGGGGTCTCCCTTATCCTGAGGGCGCAGAGAGAAGCCCCCCACCCCATCCCATAATCCAGGAGGGTCCAACAGCCCCCCACCCCCGCGGGGGTCACCCCAAAATGGGGGGTCCTCGCGGTCCTACAGTGAAGCCACAAATCAGACGGACAGGGGAGAGCCCCCCACGATTTATTCGCGGTGGAGTGAGCTGGGGGGCACAGAGTGAGTTGGGGGCATGGAGGGCTTGTGGGGGTCCTCCCCTCACTCCTTGGTGTTGCCCCACTTGGCTATGGGGTAGAAAACGGGTGTTTTGATGAACCGTGGGGTCTTCATGTAGGAAGAGACCTTGGGCAGGGCCTGGGGGGACACGAGGGGACATTGGGGAGACAGCAGGGACTGGGGGGGACAGGGACATGAGGAGAAAACAATGGGGACACGGGACAGGGCTGGAAACACCAGGGAGATGTGGTGAGAGGGATGGGGACAGGGGCAGGTGGGGACAGAGGAGATAGGGATAGGGACAAAGGGGACACAGGGATGGGGACAAAGAGGACACTGGGGTGCCCCGGGCTGTCCCCACGCTGTCCCGTCCCCCCTCACCTCGAAGCGCTGCAGGAAGCTGCTCAGGTTTCCCTGGAATTCGGGGCTGTTGGGCACAAACATGTAGAGCCGATCCAGCACATCGTATGCCACGAAGTCCACGAAGGTCAGCTGGGGGGGCACGGGGTGGTCAGACCCCATTGGTACCCCAGAACACCCCCCCAGAGCCCCCTGAACTCACCTTGTCCCCCGCGAACCAGGTGCGGGAGCCCAGGAAGCGCGAGAACTCCTGGAGCTTCTTGGGAAGCTGCTCCAGGTATCCCGCCTTCAGCTTCTCCTGCAGGGGGGACGGTTGGGGGGGCTGAAACACCCCCGGACCCCACACGCCCAGACCCCACAGAACACCCCCAGGCCCCACAGAACACAGGGCAGCACCCCGGGCAGACAGGGGGGAGTGGGAATGGGAATTGTGGATGAGAACAGGGGAACTGGGGATGGGAATGGGGGATGAGAAGAGGGGAAGGGGGTAAAGGGCGCACCCCAACAGAGCCCCCACGCCGTTGGTGGCTCGGTCCCCTTGTCCCACGTGGGGGGACAGCCCCGTGCACCCCCGCCCGGGGGTACTCACATAGTTGGGGTCGTAGCAAAGCCGGCAGAAGGCCTCCCTGACATCCATGAGCTGGTTTTCCAGCACATCCACGCGCTGCTTCTCCTGCTCCGTCTCGCCGCCTGCGGCACCGGGAGGCGTCACCTCCATCCCCATAAAAAGACCCCCGGGGACCCTGGCGGGTGCTGCGACCCCCCCCCCACTCACACAGGTTGTGCTTGCGGGCGATGTAGCGCAGGATCGCGTTGCTCTGGGTCAGCTTGACGGGCCCGTCGATGAGATACGGGAGCTGGGGGGGGTTCCGGAGGGGGGGTCAGCCCCGGCGATCCCCCCTCTCCCCGCGCCGCGCCCCTCCCGCCCCCCTCAATCACGTACATTGGGGAAGTCGAGCCCCAGTTTCTCCTTCTCGTTGGTCCAATCGCTCGGGGCAAAATCGGGGGCTGGGGGGGCAGGAGGGCAGAGCAATTGGAGGGGGGGCTCCCCCAGAACCCCCACCTGCTCACGGGGGGGCCCTGCTCTGCCCCCGGAGCCGCGTGTGCCCCCCCAGCCCTGGGCGGATCAGGGACGACGTTGCCCCCTGGAGGGGTCAAAGTCCGATTTGGGGGAGGGATTTGCCCCCCCCGAGCTGCAGGACGAAGTTGCGGGGTGGGGAGGAAGAGGCACAGGCTGGAAACGGGGCGTCTCTTCCCACTTCCGTGGGTTTTTGACACGGCACAAAGCAGGGGGAGGGGGTCTCGGGGTTTGGGGGGTTCACAGCCCCCCCCTCACCTGGGCCAGGGTGGTACTGGCGCTCCTGGTAGGGGGTGTCCGTGTACTCCAGCAGCAGGCGGATGGCGTGGGCCAGCTGGGGGGGACACACACGGCACCCACCTTTGGCACCTCCACAGTTCCCAAGACCCCCCAAAAGCCCCCGGGGACCTCCAGCACCACCACAGCCTCCAGGGAACCCCCGGCACTCCCACACCATGCTGGGACCCCCAGAACCACCACCACCCCCAACATCCACCCTGTGACACCCAGCACCCCCCCCCAGCACTCATCCTGAAACCCCCAGAACTCCGCAACACGCCCCCCTTCCTACGGCCCTCGGCACTGCCACACCGCCAGCACCCCCTCTGGGACACCAGGACCTCCCACCACCCCTTCTGAGAGCCCCAGAACCGCCACCCCCAGCCCCCTGTGCCCCCCGGCCCCACTCACCCCGCGGAAGTCCCAGTAGCCCAGTGTCACCACCATGGTGCCCCCCCGGCCGCGGCTCTGCGGGACTGTGCACGGACCCGGACGGACTGGGGACACCGGACAGGGATTGGGGGTTGGCCGAGCCCTCCCTGCCCCTCCCCCGGGGCCCTCCCCCTGTCCCTCCCCCCCGCGTCGCCGCTGCCAGGCGGGTTCCAGGGTGTTCTGCCGGGGCTCGGTGCCAGCGCTGGCCCCGCCACCCCTGCCCGGGACCCCGCCTCAAATCCCTCCCCGACCCCCCCTCGGCTCGGGGACCCCCTGAACCACAGCCTGAAGAGAAACAGCCCCCACTCCGTCCCTCAGTCCCCCCGAGTTCCTCCCCCCCTCCCCGAAACTCGGGCGTTTTTCTGGAAGAGTTTATTTTCCCTGCTGGGACGGGGTTGGGGGCTGGGGGATCGCTGGCGGAGCCCGGGGGGATCGGCGATGTCGGCAGGTCCCGTGGGGTCCCGGGTGTCTCAGTGTGTGCCCGGGGCGATGGTGATGCCCCCTCGTCCTGGGTGGGCTCCAGCTCAGTTCCCCCCGCAGCGCTGAGGCCCAGCCTGGAGAAGGTATGGGAGGAATGGGGGAAATGAGGAATGAGGGGACATGGGGACACCAGGGAATACCAGGGCATGGGGACACTGGCGTGGGGACCCCCAGGACACAGGGCCCCTTAAATCAAAGAAATCCTTGAACGATATGTCGAGCACACTTTTATTAGGGCCGGGGAGATGCAGGGTGGTTTGGGCCGCCCGTGCATTCCACCGAGAAAAGAAACACAACAGCTTTTTGTACATTAGAAGGAGTGAAATTCAAAATTATCTCTCCTATTCACTCTTTACAAAGTCTGCCTTATCTAAATAAACATTTGGCTGTCTAACTCCTACTCCTATTACTGTAGTTACATAAACTTTTATCATTCCAAATGGCTCAGGTTTCCCTCACCCCCTTTCTGTCTCCCTAGCCCTGCTACACGCTGAAAGTCCCGCGTTCCCTGACTGTCCCTTTTTGTTTACGGACGCTTTATCTTAATTGCCCGCAATTTAGGCAGCAACCTTCCTTAAAGCTGTTACAATTTCGCAAAGTCACACTGAACACAGCGAAATTTTACGAAAATGAGAAGGACTCGTTCTGTAAATGCACTCGTGGAGCAGATCCTGAGTTACGATCGGGAACGACGGAGCGGTATAAATTAGCGTGAAGGAGTTTGAACAGAATGATTAAGTTTGGAAAAGGAGTGTAAGAGTATTTTCAGCAGTGACAACCACCCGGCCACGCCCCCGGCACGTGCAAACATCGAGGCCACGCCCCCGACGTGCAGCCCCGCGGCCACGCCCATGACGAGGGCGGAGCTTGAGGGGGCGGGGCGAGTGGAAGGGACCCCGGTCCGGGCACAACCCCCTTTGTCCTGAGGGCTCTGCGACCCCCCCATCCACACGGGACCCCCTTGTCCTGGCGCCTCTGGGACCCCCACACTCCATGGGGTCCCCCTTATCCCGGGGGGCCACGAATCCCTCTGTGCCCCCCTCAAGCTGCAGGGGGTCCCCCTTTTGACTCCCTAAGGAGGGGTCTCGTTATGCTGGGGGCACAGACACTCAGGGGGTCTCCCTTATCCTGGGGGTGCAGAGAGAAGCCCCCCCATCCCATAATCCAGGAGGGTCCAACAGCCCCCCCACCCCCGCGGGGGTCACCCCACAAACAGGGGGTCCTCGCGGTCCTACAGTGCTGGCAGTGCTGGGGAGGCTATAAGAACCTCCAGGAGAACTACTCGCCATTTGCTGCTCAGGCTTGACTCTTCCTCAGAACCAACTAAGTGTGAGTGGGAGGGGTGGTCAGGCTCGTTAGCAAGTGCTGGGGAGGCTATATAAGAACCTCCAGGAGAACTACTCAGCCATTTGCTGCTCAGGCTTGACTCTTCCTCAGAACCAATTAAGGTGAGTGAGGGGTGGGTCAGGCCTCGTTAGCAGCGCTGGGGAGGCTATAAGAACCTCCAGGAGAACTACTCGGCCATTTGCTGCTCAGGCTTGACTCTTCCTCAGAACCAATTAAGGTGAGTGAGGGGTGGGTCAGGCTCGTTAGCAAGTGCTGGGGAGGCTATATAAGAACTCTCCAGGAGCGTGAGCGGTTCGCTCACGCACCCCCACAGGAGTAGACTAACAGGGTGTGGCACAACAATTTCAAGGCATTTCAAGCCTGCAGGGCACAACCAGCTCCCTTTTCTTGTAGGTGAGTGTGCTTTCTAAAGCTAACAATGGTTTCCAGGAAAACAAAACTGTTACTGCTGTTAATACTAGGAGTGTGTTTGCTCAGACACTCCCTCGAAGAAGGATGCAGCCACCCA